>NC_089506.1:61806600-64206600 GCF_036850995.1 Saccopteryx leptura | reverse complement strand
AACTGAACCATGGCTGCAGGAAATTAAGAGAGATATAAAAGGAAAGAAGGGAAGTAGGAAAGGTGAAGAATGACACAGTTGCTTCTCCTGTGTGCCCTGACTGAGAATCAAATCTGGGACATCTACATGCTGGGCCGACAATCTACTGCTGAGCCAACCCAGCAGCACCAAGGCTTTTCTATAATTAATCACCCCTTTAAAAACAGTGCTGTGTACTCTCAACAGCTTAGTTCCAAGTTGTACATGAGTGTCCTTATTCCATTTTTTTTTTTTTTTTAGTGAGAAAAAGAGAGAAAGAGTGAGACAGACAGAAAGGGAGAGAGATGAGAAGCATCAACTAGTTGCAGCACTTCAGTTGTTTATTGATTGCTTTCTATATGTTCCATGACTGGGGAGCTCCAGCTGAATCAGGGACTCCTTGTTCAAACCAGTGACCTTGGGCTCAAGGCAAGAACTTTAGGTTTCAAGCCAGTGACCATGGGGTCATGTTAATTATCCCATAAAACTCAAGACTGTGACCCCCTGTTCAAACCAGTTGAGCCCTCACTGAAGCCAGATAAGCTCACATTCAGCATCCCAGGTTGGGGTTTCACACCTAGTTCCTCAGTGTCCCAGGCTGACCCTCTATCCACTGCCCTATCACCTGGTCAGCTTTCTTGATGGTAGTAAAATATGACCACATTCCCAGAAATTGCTAGATGCCTTTTCTGCACAGAACTGTAGTATATAATTATTGGCGAAGTCTTTCTCATCTTTCTTTTTTTCACATATCAACTCATCCATCATTCAACAATCCGATCATTGATAATTTTTTTCCTTCTTTTTTTTCTACAGAGACAGAGAGAGAGTCAGAGAGAGGGATATACAGGGACAGACAGACAGGAATGAAGAGAGATGAGAAGCATCAATCGTCAGTTTTTTGTTGCAACACCTTAGTTGTTCATTGACTGCCCTCTCATGTATACCCTGACCATGGGCCTTCAGCAGACTGAGTAACCCCTTGCTCGAGCCAGCGACTTTGGATCCAAGCTGGTGAGCTGTGCTCAAACCAGATAAGCCCGCGCTCAGGCTGGTGACCTTGGGGTCTCGAACCTGGGTCCTCCATATCCCAGTCCGATGTTGTATCTACTGTGCCACCGCCCATTCAGGTTGTTCATTGATAATTAACCATGGGTCATTCACACATTTATAGCACTACATTTAAATATCACAGAATATATATTTAATTTTGCACATATATTTTATTTTGGTATTTTTCTACTAAGAGAAAATATTTCAATTATTGCATTCAAAGTTATTTTGTGTCTTGAGAAAATCAATAACTAAACTTACACCATTACATTAAAGAAGAAATATATTTTCTTAGAAGCAATGCCACATTGTAATAAACTATATTGTGTTCTGACAGTTCTGTTTTTAAAATAGCTTATAATGTTATCTTTCTGTGGAACTGAGCCAACTTTCTACTCTGCTTAATTTTTTGTAAAAGATATGAATTACAATGTAGAGCCAACAAATCTACATGAATTCAATATCTATTGTGGACTCAGCACTTTGTTACACACCACTGCTACTTCTAAAGAGATTAGAGTTTCTTTGTAAATGTAGATTGTCATATATAAAATAATGGATGCAGAGTTAATGAGAAGAAACTAAATATGACTCTTTTGTTCTGATTTATACCATCAGCTCTATTGCTAGTTTCCCATGTGAGTCTGTGCAAGATAATTCACATACCTGAGACTCAACTTTCCTAATTATAACACTGAGAACATCAGTTATTCTGAAATACATGTTAATGGATATACTGATTCGGAAGAGTAGACAGTACAATGAAGTGCATAATCATCAACTGGGTCAAATGTGCACTGCTATGAAAGCTATCAAAATTTAGAGATGGTTTGACATAAATTGCAGAGATGGATTCAATAACAGATATAATGAAAAATAATAATTTAATCTAATATTTTCTAAAACCCTGTTATTTAATATAATGACACACATTTGATTATAAAATATATTTTTAGAGTTAACTAAAAAGATTCGTCTACCTTTTGAGTCTAATAAGAAATAAGGAAAAAAAAAATGATTGTCGCAGACACTGGTTTCTAATGTAACTTCTACTAGTGACATATAATTTTTGATTTTCTTAAGAGAGAGAAAGACTTTGAATTTGATTTTGAATATTTTTTTCATAAAATAAAATTAACATTTTATCCTGAAATAAAATATCTGCATCTATCTATATCTATATATCTATATCTATATCTATATATCTATATTTATATCTATCTATATCATCTATATCTATACAAAGATAATTTCTATTTACAAAAATCCCAGAATAAAAATTATTTTAATGAGGCCCTGGCCGGTTGGCTCAGCGGTAGAGCGTCGGCCTGGCGTGCGTGGGACCCAGGTTTGATTCCCGGCCAGGGCACATAGGAGAAGCGCCCATTTGCTTCTCCATCCCCCCCTCCTTCCTCTCTGTCTCTCTCTTCCCCTCCCTGCAGCCAAGGCTCCATTGGAGCAAAGATGGCCCGGGCGCTGGGGATGGCTCCTTGGCCTCTGCCCCAGGTGCTAGAGTGGCTCTGGTCGCGGCAGAGCAATGCCCCGGAGGGGCAGAGCATCGCCCCTGGTGGGCGTGCCGGGTGGATCCTGGTCGGGCGCATGCGGGAGTCTGTCTGACTGTCTCTCCCCGTTTCCAGCTTCAGAAAAATACAAAAAAAAATTATTTTAATGATTATTTCCTTTGATTAGGAATAATTCACATAGTTTCTTACATTTTTAAATAAGTTTTGACAAAGTATTTTTAATTGATTTTACCTCCTTTTGATCACCAGATTTTTAATCTTTTTATTGTGAATTTCTAACATTAATTACTCAGATCAAATACATGGAAAACTACAAAGTATTATTTTAAAAATATTGAAAAAGACACATGAATTGGATAATTCTTCTGAGTTCATGAAACTGAAGAATCAACATAGTGAAAATGTCCATATTATCCAAAGTGATATACAGTTTTAATGAAATCCTCATCAAAATCCCAAAGACAATTTTTTAAAAACATGTATACATACAAATAGAAAAAAAATCATCAGATTTATATGAAACCAGAAGAGATCCCAAATATCTAACGTAATCCTGAGAAAAAAGAACAAAACTAGAAGTGTCACACATCCTGACTTCAAACTGCACCACAAAGTGACAAAATCAGAATAGTGGCCTGACCAGGTGCAATGGATACAGCATCGGAGGACTCAGGTTCGAGACCCCAATGTCACCAGTTTGAACGCAGGCTCACCAGCTTGAGCCCAAGGTTGCTGGCTCGAGCAAGGGGTCATTCAGTCTGCTGTAGCCCTCTGGTCAGGGCACATATGAAAAATCAATCAATGAACAACTAAAGAACCACAATGAAGAATTGATATTTCTCATCTCCCTCCCTTCTTGTTTGTCTCTCTCTCTCTCTCTCTGCCACACACACACACACACACACACACACATCAAAACAATGTATTTGCAAAAAATGGACACACATACCAAGGACAGAACTGAGAGACCAGAAATAAACTCACATGTAAATAAGCAAATAAGTTTTAATAAAGGAGCCAAAACATACAATAAAGAAAAGAAAACCTCTTTAATAAGTGTTGCTTGGAAAATTAGACCCCAAAGACAAGGGAAGTAGAGGCAAAAATAAATGAATGAGATTGTATCAAATTAAAAAAACTCCTATCCAGAAAAAAAAAGCTGCCAAAAGAATAAAAAACAAAAAAACAAGCAACCAAATGAAAGAAGATATTTACAAACAAAGGCTCTAACAAGAAATTAACATCCAAATTGTATAAAGAACTATTACAACTCAACACTAAACAATCTAAATTAAAGATAAGCAGATGACCTGGACAGACATTTCTCCCGAGAAGATATATAAATGTCCAACAGATATATAAAAAGATGCTCAACTTCATTAGCTTTTAGGAAAATGCAAATCAAAGCTACAATGAGAGATCACCAAACACCCATTTTAATGACTATTATCAGCAAGACAAGTAATAACAAATGTTGGAGAGGTTGTGAAAAAAAAAGAATGCTTATTAACTGCTGGTAAGAATGTTAACTGGTATAACCATTATGAAAAACAGTATAAAGACTCCTCAAAAAAATTCAGATGGGAGTTGCCATATCATCTAGTAATCTCTCTTTTATGTATTTACTTAAAATTTTTGAAAACTTGTATTCACAAAGATATATGCATGCCTATGTCTATTGCAACATTATTCACAGTGGTCAAGACATGGCAACAATTGAATTGTCCTTCAATAAATAATTGGATAAATATTTGGTACACATACTTACTCAGTACAATACTGCTCAGCCAAAAGAAAAGATGGAATACTACCATTTATAATAACATGGATAGTTATTGAGAATATCATATAAGCAAAATAAGTCCAAAAAAGTTAAAAACCATATGATTTCACTCATATGGGGGATAAAAAACTGAAAGCAACAAATGAACAGACAAGAAAAACAAACAGAAATTCACAGACACGAACAACAGCATGCTGGTGCCAGAGGGAACAGGAGCCGGAAGTAGTAAGAGGTAAAGGGGCTGAATATAAAGTGACAGAAGAAGACTTGACTTTGGCTGATGGGAATACAATGCAATATGTAGATGATATATCATATAAGTGTACATATAAAACCTATATAATCTTATTAACCAATGTCACCCAATTAAATTTAATTAAAAAGGTAAATAAATAAAAGAATAAAAGAAAAAATACCTCTTAATATTTTCTAGTTAATCACTAATCCTCTTGCAAGGAATGCCTATAATTAGCTACAATATTACTTCTCAAAATATTATTCTAATTAATGGTAAACTTATATTCAGATTAACCAATATTTTATCCCACTTGGATAAATAATGATGTTTGATCAACACAAACTGGTACATATTTATTTCATTAAATATTATACAAGCTATATTTCCATCTCTGTGTTTCTATTAGATATAATTTTTGAGGTTAGACACAGTTTAAATTTATTATTACTGAATGCAATTGTTTTTGTTTTAGACATTTATTCAAGCCTGTTCACACTATTTTGAGTTAAATGCACATTACTTCATCTCTCATGCTTGTTCTGTTGCATTTGTGTCTTTTTCAAATATAATATGTAGATCCTTATTCAGGTAGTCATGGAAAACAATACAACTTTTAACAAGGAAAGTTCAGATCGACAAAGATCATAAAAATTATTTTCATTTATTTGCTAACAGACTCTCAATCTGTTTTCAGTCCTACTGTGGTGATAGCTGGGGGAGGGGAGGAAGAGCTGGAGGGTATATGGGTGATAAATGGTGATTGATAAACTGAATGGTATCTGTAGCATGACCTTTATCTTTGAACTTAGTAACTAAAAAATAATAATAAAAATAATTCAAGGGTGAGAAAAAAACATAAAACATGGCATGACTTAAATTATTATTATTAATTATTATTATTATTTGTATTTTTCTGAAGTGAGAAGTGGGGAAGCAGAGAGACAGACTCCTGCAAGGGCCCAGCTGAGATCCACCCAGCATTCCCACCAGGGGGTGATGCTCTGCCCATCTGGGGCTTTGCTGCATTGCAACCGGGGCCATTCTAGTGCCTGAGGCACAGGCCATGGTGCCATCCTCAGTGCCCAGGCCAACTTTGCTCCAATAGAGGAAAGTTGGGAGGGAAAGAGAGAGATAAAGAGAAAAAGAAGGAGGAATGATGGAGAAGTAGATGGGCACTTCTCTTTTGTTTCCTGGCCAGGAATCAAACCCAGGAAATCTACACGCTGGGCCGACATTCTACTACTGAGCCAACCAGCCAGGGCTGACTTCAGGGGAACAATTTTTTTTATTTTCTGTTGCATGAGGTTTTAGAACATTATATATATATATATATATATATATATATATATATATATATATATATATATATATATATATATGCATCACTGATTCCAAATCTGAAATCCGTTTTTTGGTGCATGCTCTAATTTTTAAGCAATTTTAATTTCTTTTTGTTACAGTTAATGGTATGCATCAGTTTTAAATTGGAGTTGAAGGGCAACGACTCTTGGACTGAACATAACCACAAGGCAATTAATGTTTTACAAACCACTTTTACATAATTGTAGTTGTTCTTAAATGTAAAAAGATATTATCTGATAAAAACACCATCTTATTTTGTTTTAAGATTGAATCATGGCTTCTTTGAGTAGGCATAAATGTAACAATAGTCCTGACACCTTCTGTTATATATGTGGCTGTTACACATTTCAATGTCAAAGACACAATACTTCATCATTTGTGACGCATACATATATTGCCTATTTTCAAGTTCCCCTTGGTGATCAAGACAAGAATTGGGCTCCTTAAATATAATTTTGTCATAATTGTGAGGAAATGCTTCGTGACTGGACAAAAGGAAAATGCAAAGGAATGACTTTTGTATTCCTATGGTTTGGTGTGAACCTAAGGACCACAGCAGTGACTGTTATTTCTGTCTGATCCATACAACGTCATTGGCAAGAAAAAATGGCACATGATCGCATGTCCTAATATTCCTTCAGCAATATGACCTATCCCATACTCTGAGACACTCCCAGTTCCAGTTTTTAATGGTTTTATTTCTTGTAAGGATGAAGAAAGTGAACATGGTGATCAAGTGTACAGTGTTACCTTGAGCTACGAACAGACCAACATACAAGTTTTTTTTTAAATACGAGCTGCGACTCTATCCATATTTTTGTTTGAGATCCAAGTAAAATTCCGAGATAGGAGTGGTGATTCAGGAAGCTGCCACTAGTTGGTGCATAGACGCATGGGTCCAGTATCTGTATTTTGATATACAAGTTGACTGACGTATGAGCTCTGTTACAGAACGAATTAAATTCATATCTCAAGGTACCACTGTATTTTGATAAGATGCATGAGGAAATGGTTGTAGAATCTGAAGGGTCTTCTTCTGATGCCAAGCAGTCATTAACCCTTCAGCAGTTTAGCCAACCCAAATTGAATGACTTAATAAGAGATTTGGGCCTATCAAAGAAAGCAGCTGGGTTATTAAGTCTCCAGGTTTCAAGAAAATAACATACTTCATCGGTCAGCTAAAGTATCTATTTCAGAAAGCGTGAACAAATTTTTAGGACTATTTTTATGAAGACAAACACTTTGTTTAGTGTCATGATATCAGTAGTCTTCTCAGCCAGCTAGATGTTACCACTTACAGTCCAACAGAATGGCGGCTATTTCTTGACAGCTCTAAACAGAGTCTGAAATATGTTCTCCTACACAACGGTAATGTTTATGCAGTGGTTCCAATTGGTTATTCAACTCTTCTGCGAGAAGATTATAATGATATGAAAGTTGTCCTCAACTTTCTGAAGTATAAGGAGCATAACTGGATCATTTGTGTGGATCTTAAAATGGTAAATTTCCTGCTAGGACAACAGAGAGGTTTCACGAAGTAGCTTTGCTTTTTGTGTTTGTGGGACAGCCGAGCTTGGGAAAAACACTGGACACAGAAGGAGTGGCCAAAACCTGAAGCTCTGGAAGTAGGGATGCAAAATATTGTGAATAAACCTGTAGATAATCAAGAAAGGATCATTTTTCCCCCACTTCACATTAAACTTGGCTTAATGAAGCGGTTTGTTCAGGCTTTGATAGAGAAAGTTAATGTTTTCAACATATTATTTCTGCTTTTTCTGCCTTGTCTTTCCAGAAGATAAAAGCTTGTGTATTTGAAGGACCTCAAAATTGAATTCTCATACGTGACAAAGAATTTGCCAGGAAAATGAATAAGGAGGAGAAAGCAGCATGGCAGTCTTTTTGTGGCACTTACAAAGAACTTCCTTGGCAACAAAAAAGCAGAGAACTAGAACTTCTGGTTCAAAGGATGCTGTTGGCTTTCCGCGACATTGAATGTAACATGAGTGTTATGATTCACTTTCTGAACAGTCACTTTGATAAGTTTCCCAAAAATCTTGGAGCTGTTAGTGATGAGCAGACTACTGCTGGAGCATCAATTGAGATTGTCTTCAACAAGTACACAAATGCAAGAATTACAAATGCAAATTTTTGCCTGAATAGAATTTAATTAAGTTTTGCACAAATTTTATGATTAAAATAAGTGATTTAATATATTCTATTTTGAAATTATAGATAAATTTTAATGCAATCATATCTTTTAGTGTATTAGTGTATTTACTGAATTATAAAAATTATTGTATTTTCATAAAATGATGCCCAAGAAGACATTCTACTTCATTATGTTAAACTAAATATTGAAAATTTTACAATAAGATAAAAACCTAAAATCTGGAATTACAAAAAAACTGTACATTACAGAGAAACACAAATGCCAGATTTGAGATCAGCACTCCAGAATTAGGTAAGAACAAATGTTTATGTGGATGTAACAAAAATTTTGTTCCCCAGTGTTATTTAGACTCTGAATCATCATTCCAATTGTCTATGCAATATTTATTAAAAATAATGTTCTAAAATATTGTTAACCTTACTTGCTTTTAAATTCTAAAATCAAGTTTCAACTATCAAAAAAGAAATTAGCCTCTACAATTATTTTGATACTCCTTCAATTTAATAAATCTCAAAGATAAAAACAGTCTACAAGGATTTTGGGAATATAGTATATGTGGACCTCAATTTTAAACTTCTTTTAAATATATAAAAAAGCCTGAATTCCATTAGTATTTGTGCCATTACTGTCATTACAGTTGTTAGCTCACTCCTCCAGTTTCAGCTAAAATGCTATTTTATACACAATTTTTTTGAAAAAGAACATCATTTGATAGTGATTTCTTTTTTCCAGAGACAGAGAGAGAGTCAGAGAGAGGAATAGACAAACAGGAATGAAGATATGAGAAGCATCAATCATCAGTTTTTATTTTTTTTTTTCTTTTTTCTTTTTTTTTTTTTTTTTGTATTTTTCTGAAGCTGGAAACGGGGAGAGACAGTCAGACAGACTCCCGCATGCGCCAAACTGGGATCCACCCAGCACGCCCACCAGGGGCGATGCTCTGCCCACCAGGGGGCGATGCTCTGCCCCTCTGGGGCGTCGCTCTGCAGCGACCAGAGGCCAAGGAGCCATCCCCAGCGCCCAGGCCATCTTTGCTCCAATGGAGCCTTGGCTGCGGGAGGGGAAGAGAGAGACAGAGAGGAAGGGGGGGGTGGAGAAGCAAATAGGCGCCTCTCCTATGTGCCCTGGCCGGGAATCGAACCCGGGTCCCCCACACCCCAGGCTGACGCTCTACCGCTGAGCCAACCGGCCAGGGCCAATCATCAGTTTTTCGATGCGCATTGCAACATCCTAGTTGTTCATTGACTGCTTTCTCATATTTGCCTTGACCATGGGCCTTCAGCAGACCAAGTGACCCCTTGCTTGAGCCAGCGACCTTGGGTCCGAGCTGGTGAGCTTTTGCTCAAACCAGATGAGCCTACACTCAAGCTGGCAACCTCAGGGTCTCGAACCTGGGTCCTCGGCATCCCAGTCCAACGCTTTATCCACTGTGCCACCACCTGGTCAGGAGATAGTGATCATTTTATTCTTTGTATACTTCACCTAAAATGTTTTTATAGTTATAATATCTCCATGAAATTTTATCTTTATTTACTGCATCCTTATTTCCTGTATTGAACACTAACAGATATATAATTTATTAAAATTTCTTTTTAGCCAATTTCAAAAGTTTCAAAATTACCAGTCACCTTCTATTATTGTCCATTTTGCTTTGCTTTTGTGGGCACATGGTCCTTTCATCTGCTTGCTTAAAAATTTCATATGGTATTCAAGAAATATGTATCAATTAGCAATTGTACTAAATTAAGGTTGGTTTTTAAACTTGATAATTATATCAGTCTTTCTTTTATTTCTCTCATATCAGTGCTTTCAACAGAAAAAGAGAAATCTTAAAATATTTATTTCACTAGAACATTCTGAACTCCTAATCTTTGTCTTTTCTTCAAACTACAAATATTCCTGAGGTTTTTTTATTCCTGAGTTCTTTTCCTTCAGATTTTCAGCCCCATCATCAGTTCTCATTGCCTGAAAAGTTCTGTCTCCTTGAAGCAAATCATTTCTTTCTTTCATCCAGATTTTTCAAATGTGACTTTTGTTGTAGCATAAGCTAAACTACCATATTCAACTCAGTAACAGAAGTTTCTGAAATAACTCATTATTTTTACATTTCTATCATCTATCTGTCTATCTATCTATCTATCTATCTATCTATCATCTATGTATCATCTATCTATCTATCTATCTATCTATCATCTATCTATCTATCTATCATCTATATTTCTTTCTTTCTCTGTGCGTATTTGTATATTTTTACACATAGTATAGAGCACTCTATGAAACACTTACTTTTAAGATGTATCTATTTACTTATGGACAGAAAGACTATTGTTTAGATTTCATATTATATTTCTATTCATTTCAAACTCAGAACAATTTAGTGAAAGCATGGGAAGATAATTCTTTGGTGGGAGGTCTGAGATTACCTTTCATAAATCTAGTTCTTTAAGTCAGGCTAAAATTGTGTGACTTATTCTTCTCATTGCTATCAATTTCTTTCACTTATTCAGATTTTTAGAACCTTGTTTTTTTGTGTATTTTACTCATATATAATAAATGATTTCTTTCAAGTAGGATCTATCAGCTCATTTTAATAAAAAATGTACTTAATATAATTTTATTTTCTCATTAAAAAAAGGAAAAACAAAGTGAATTTTCTACTTAAAGACTATAAACTTTATATTCACAAAAAGAGAGATTATATTACCACATATCCTAGAGATTATTTTAACAGTTGTTTGATTTAATTTTTCAGGTCTCTAAGAGAAGAAACAGATCTTATAAGGAGCAGTTATTATAAACTCTTTCCAGTAGTGATTGAATAAAACATACATTTTTGATCTAAAGATGTGTGCAACAAATACCAGCCTATTTATTAATACTAGTACTTTGAAAGTAGCTAATACCATTTGCAATCACAACTTCAACAAAATCTAACTGGATTCTTGTCAAAAACATCTTCTATCAGGAACTTGCTAGATGCTAGATAAGTAAATAATAAAAACAACATGGCCTAATATGTTGGTTACCTCTTTCTAAATTTGATTTGTTGCTTAGTAGGCAGAAAATAACTACAGTCTTTCAACTTTTTGCTCTAAAATCTACAACTCATGATTTTACCTTTATTATTTAAAATGCATGCTTAAACTTCAATCATCACAGCTATGATTTAACCATTAGTGAAAAATTTATTTAAGAATATTTTTAATACGTAAGGTATTTTATTTCTCTTTGTCTGGAATTTACACACACATATATATATTTCTGGAAAATATATGTTATTTAGGCAATCAAGCATTGGCTAGAAATCATAAATATTATTTCAAAGACAGAAAGGAAAAATGCACAAAATAAGCAACAGGGAATTTCTGCAATAATGACTCATTTGATGAGAATCTTTAAATCTTCCTGAATTGTTCATTTTAGTGCTAATTTTAGTTTAACTGTTACTGACTATATCCAGACCTAATAAAATGCCTTTTAGAAAAACACTGTATTTTAAAACTTCTTAAAGAGAACAAATTGATGGCTTCAGAGGTCAAATGCTATGCGTTCCATTTTATGACAGTCTTATTAAGTAAATTGCTGCACTATAGTGAACAGAATCCTGCTACCCTAAAACAGTCTGGACTCACTTCATATGATATAATTTGACTCAAGAGAATCACATTTTGCTATATTTCCTGGCTTTCTTGCTATTGGGAAACTATGATAAATGAGAATATCAATTTGTCAAGTACATCCAGTGGCTGATCATTATAGCAACTTGTCAGTTTAAGTATAATGGACTATTTTAGCAAATTATTGTAGAACATTTAACCTAAAACTCTTCAGCAACACTTCAGATGCTATGTCAGATTCTATCACCTACTGAAATGGCTCTGTTAAGTATGTCACTTAAATGAATAGCAAAGGAAATTATTATTTTATATTTAAATTTATACATTCGTTAAAATGTTTCTAGGCCCTGGCTGGTTGGCTCAGTGGTAGAGCGTCGGCCTGGGGTGCAGAAGTCCCGGGTTCGATTCCCTGCCAGGGCACACAGGAGAAGCGCCCATCTGCTTCTCCACCCCTCCCCCTCTCCTTCCTCTCTGTCTCTCTCTTCCCCTCCCGCAGCCGAGGCTCCATTGGAGCAAAGATGGCCTGGGTGCTGGGGATGGCTCCTTGGCCTCTATCCTAGGCACTAGAGTGGCTCTGGTCGCAACAGAGCGACGCCCCCGAGGGGCAGAGCATTGCCCCCCTGGTGGGCAGAGCTTCGCCCCCTGGTGGGCATGCCGGGTGGATCCCGGTCGGGCGCATGCGGGAGTCTGTCTGACTGTCTCTCCCCGTTTCTAGCTTCAGAAAAATAAACACACACACAAAAAAAAGTTTCTATTTTTTTATTTAGACAATTACCTAAGTTCATTATGTGACTAATCAAACAAAAACTATGAGATATGGCTTTGGCTGGTTAGCCAAGTGGTAAAGTGTCAGCCTGGGTTTGATATCTGGTCAGGGCACAGAGAAGGGGTGATCATCTGCTTCTCCACCCCTCTCCTTTCCCCCATCTCTCTTTCTCTCTTCCCTTCTCACAGCTAAAGCTTGAATGGTTCCAGCAAATTTGGCTGTGGGCTCTGAGCAATGTACCGGTTGCCCAGAGGGCAGAGCATTGCCTGGTACTGGGCTTGCCACGTTCATCTTGGTCAAGGTGCATGTGGAAGTCTGTCTCTGCCTTCCCACCTCTCACATAATTAAAAAGAAAAACATAAAACTATGATATATATATATATATATCATATATATATAAGTTCATCAAAATTTTAATGAGTTCAAACCGCAGAAATGTTCCCTTTGATGTTCAGTTTCTACTAATATATTGTCAAAAAACTTTTTGTGCGCATGCAGAAAAGGTATTTTATATTAAATGCATTATAGAGAAGAATAAAAAATGGTTTGTTATATTGCCACACTAGAATTATTGATGTGATAGTAATGATATTTTTATTATTATGATATACAGTTCTATAATAGTTTAAAAGACATAGAGAAATAACATATGCACAATGAAATAAAAAAATATCTTGTCAAATCATAAAGGTACAAGAAAATCTGTTTTCTACTACTTAATAATCACAAAATAGTAAAATGACGTTATAAGCTGAAATTCTGTTACTAATAAGCCATAAAAGTAGTAAAAATAAAACTATGTTTCTTAAATACAATGTGCAAAGTTGGTGTGTGTGTCAGACTTCTAATAATTCTAATATTCTAAATATTTGTTTTTAGTAAAGAAAGGTGCAAAGTTTGTAAGAAAAATCTAGATACCTTTTTTTTATGATTATAACAGTGAAATATTTCATCCCAATATTTTTTCCTCTGGAATTGTAAGTATAAAACTCAACTAAAACTTGAAATTTTATTTTGAATTTATATATCAAAGAATCATTTGAATTTATATAAATAAGAATGTATAGCCCTCTTCTTTGATTTTTTGACAGTGCTGTGCTTAGTAGACTTACCAAGAAGTTTCATGTAACAAATCACTTTATCTTTAGGTTTCAGATGAGTTTTGTATGAAAATATCCTTTAAAAATATGGAAAATATGTTCTCCCATTCAGTGGGTTGTCTTCATTTTGTGGGTGGTTTCTTTTGCAGAGAAAAAGCTTTTAAGTTTGATTTAGCCCCACTTGTATTTCCTTTTGTTTCCTTTGCCTGAAGAACCACATGCAGTATCACCTCACATTTGTTAGAATGGCTCTGATCAATAAATCCACAAATGACAATGTAGATAAAAGGGAATCAACGTGCCCTGTTAGGGATAATGCAGATTGGTGCAGCCACTGTGAAAAGCAGTATAGATTATCTCAGAAAATTAACAATAGAACTGCTTTATTACTCAGTGATTCCACTTCTGGAATGCCAAAAAACACAAAATGCTAATTTGAAAGAATCTATGCACCTATATGTTCAATGCAGTGTTATCTATAATAGCCAACATTTGTAAACCACCTGAGTCCCCATGAGTAGAAAAGTGGATAAAAAATAATCATTATGTATTTACACAATAGAAAACTACTCTGCCATAAAAAAAAAGGAAATTTTACTTTTTTGCAACAGCATGGATGGACCTGGAGAATATTTCACTAAGTGAAATGAGCCAATCATAGAAAGACAAGTATCATGTGATTTCATCTATATGTGGAATCTAATGAACAAAAGGAACTCACAAACAAAATAGAAATAGAATCATAGATACAGAAAACAAAATAACACTTGTCAGAGGGGTGGGGTTTGGAGGGCTGGTGAAAAAGGTGAAGGGAAGAAGCAAAGAAAATAAAACTCACAGACAGTAGTGTGGTGATTACCAGAAGGAAAGGGGGGTGTTTGGGGGAGTTAAAAGACAATAAAGGAGAAATAAATGGTGATGAAAGAAAACCTGACTTGGGATGGTGAATACACAATATATACAGAATAAGTATTACAGAATTGTGCACAGAAAACTTCTATAATTTTATTAATCAATGTTACCCCAGTAAATTCAATAAAGCATTTTAAAAATGTCAACATTAATCACTGTGATTTGTGAAAAAACCATTAAAATAGACTGAGTGTATTTTTCAATGAAATTTATTTCAGAATAATAAAATAAATCATTTTTTACCTTTATTACTATTTCTTTTAATATTTACCTCTTTATATATACATTAATGTGTACATTCTCAGTTATATATATATCTACATATGTATTTATAAGAATAAAATATATGTAACAATCACAGTGCCACAAAGAAATAGCACATAAGAAAGGAAAATTAAGCATATTTTAATAAGGAGAATATTTTAAAAGTGCCAGCAAAATTAATAGAAATTATGTGAGAATAGAGATGCAACATGGTATTGCTAAAGGAAAACGCAATTGTCACCTCTAACCTGAGAGGTAAGATGTGTCTGTGGTTAACAGACACTGTGATTAACCTGTTCTTTCATTATCTACAAAACACATTAATTATTTTATCAAACTTATAATTTAAAGTACATTAATTCTCAATGGCCAATCCATAAAATCATGTAAATTAAACTTATTAAATTTCACTATTTGTTTATAATTCATTTTGTTTTTAAATTTACATATAATAACTATATTTTGTTCAAGGTTATTTTCTACTAATTAAGTGTAGTTATTTTATTGATTTCAATTGCAGTTAAAACTTCATTTGTTATTATTTCTATTCCATTTTCAGTATTTTTTTACATTTTTATGTGTGTGTGTGTGTTTTAGTGAAACATACTATAGTTCTCAAAGTCAAAATTATTTTTAAAATTATACTTACAGAAGTATTATTTTCATATACCTTCTACCTCTTCCTGTCCCTCATCTATCCCCCATTACTATTCCTCTTCCTATCCCCCATTCCCACTCACCTTTATATGTAACCAATCTCATCAGTTTCTTATCATCCTTGAACTACTTTTTACAGAAACATGCAGACACATATATCTTTTACTCCTTACTTTTCTTACACAAAAGGTAGCACACTATATTCTTCTGCACTTCCAACTTTTTACTTAACAATCTATATTGAAAATAAGTCTAGTTTATATATTTCACAAATCTTTTTTATTCATGTTTATTTACTTAAAGCATCGTAATATTTGAAACATTTATCTTTTATTTTAACAGCTTTTTAATAAGGTTTTTTTTTAGTATAAATTCTATTTCTGTGAATTACTGAAACTTTTTTCATCCTGTAAAATCTATATTTTGTCATTTTCCTGCTCTAGGGTGATATTTAGAGCTTACAGTATTTATGCTTAAGATAATGAATGAAAGCACATTTGTTATGATCAAAAACCTTATTAGTCTTTCTTTAATATTAAGATTGAGACACATTATTTTTGACAAGGAATGGGGTTTTTAGTTGTCTCCAGAAGGTCACAGTGGGTACATTGGGGGCTTTATTTCATTCTTTGTCACCATGTTATAACAAAAACTGCTCTAGTTAAATGATGAGCATGTTTTGTTACCAGTCTTTTAATTCTAAGACTCTCTAAGTGCATCTCTGACACACCCATCTCCCCTGATTGTCTTCCTACCTATTAGGCTGCTCCTTCAGTCCACTTTGCAGTGCTTTCTCTTTGGCCTGACTTTAACCATGGGAGTTTCTCAAGAGTTAGTCAAGGGACCTCTTCCATTCTTATTCTTTACCAACTTCTTAATATCTAATCTGTTCCAATAGCTTTATGTATATTTTATTTGTGTATAATACCTAAAGGAATAAAGCAAGCCTAGTGCTCATTTCTAATCTTTGAATTCCCACATCCAATTCTCTTTATATTTCAACTCAGATGTTTCACTGACAGCTTCAAACATTACTTATAAATCTAATTAATATTATTTATATATCTACCTAATTGATACAAAGTTCTTTTGCACAGCCCTACCCCTACTACCTGAATTTCCTCTTTTCTATATTAATAAATGATAAATATACTGCCTCATATATTAGGCATATATCTGGCTATCCTTCCTCTTCACTTTAAATTCAAGATGTGCAATACTAACTCAAATTTAATTGAATCTGTCAACATTTTATATTTCCTGCTTCTCCAATCTAAAACTACCATCATCTCTTGCCAAATCTATAATAGATTTTATTGGCTTCTCTCCATAGGCTCACTTTTATCACCCTTCAATTGTCCTTCACATAGATGATTTTTGAATATATATAATAATTCCATGGGTCATTTAAAAACCATTTATTTGTTTTTATTAGTATTTTCTCCCTTCCTAAAAATAAACAAGCAACACAGTAACAACAACAAGAAAAGTCAGAGAACCTTACGATTCAATGACTTTATATGTGTTTGGTCTCTGACTAAGTCTTCAAACTTATATTATATGCTAAGTCTTTCTTTGCTAAATCCTGGTTCTTTCCAAAATGCCTCTGTGCTCTTTTCTCAAAATGTTTGAAAATGAAGATTTGTTCTTCTTCTTCCTGAAATATTCTTACAAACTGTGCTTTATATGCTCAATCCTTATTCATGCATTCGTTTTTACATCAACTATCATATCCACAAAGAGGGGTTCACTTGTCAGATAAATTAATTTACTCCCACCTTTTTAACACCTTTAATAGAGAACAGTGACTTTTATTTTTATTTATTATTTATTTTTTTATACACTCAAGTTTAGGACCTGGCTCAGTGGTAGAGCATCAGCCCAGTATGCAGGCATCCGGGTTCAGTCTCCAGTCAGGGTACACGTGAGAAGCGAGTATCTGTTTCTCCCCCTACTATTCCAGTTCCCTCTTTCCCACTTGCAGCCAATGACTAGATTGGTTCGAGCATCGGTCCTGGGCATTGAGGACAGCTTAGTTGGTCCAATCAAATGTCATCCTCAGGAGCTGTGAATAGTTCAGTTGATTTGATCATGGGTTTCAGATGGGAGTTGCTGGGTGGATTCCTGTTGGGGTGCACGTGAGAGTCTGTCTCTTTATCTCCTCTCCTCTCACTTAAAAAAATAAATGAATATAAATAAAGTCAAATTTATTTGGTTTAACTATGGATAAATGAGGGCATTATCATGATGGATATGACATTATGGCTGAGTTTTTTTTTGTTTCTGTTTTTGTTTTTGTTTTTGTTTTTTCATTTTTAAACCATCTTTTTTTTTTTTTTTTTAATTCAGTGAAAGAAGGGGATGCAGAGACAGACGCACACATGAGTCCGGACCAGAATACACCCAGAAAGTCCTAGAGAGTGATGTTCTGCCCATCTGGAATGTTGCTCCATTGCTCAGCAATCAAGCTCTTCTTAGCACCTGAGGAAAAGGCCTTGGAGCCATCCTCTGCAACCAGGGCCAACTCACTCCAATTAAGCTATTGCTGCAGGAGAGGAAGAGAGAAAAAGAGAAGTGAGAGGAGAGGGGTGGAGAAGCAGATGAGTGCTTCTACTATGTGCCCTGACTGGGAATTGAACCTAGGATATCCACACACCAGGCCAACACTCTACCACTGAGGCAACTGGCCAGGACCAAATCATTTTATGTTTCAATTACAGCTGACATACATTATTATATTAGTTTTAGGTATACACCCCAATGATTAGACATTACATAACTTATTAATTGATCACCCAATAAATCTCACACTCAATTGACAACATACATAGTTATTAGAATATTATTGACTATATTTCTTATGCTTTACATCCCCACAAAAATTTTGTTAAAACCAATTTATACTTCTTAATTCTTTCACCTTTATCATTCATTACTCCAGCCCTTCTTCCATCTGGCAATTAAAAAATGTTCTCTGTATTTATGGGACTGTTTCTGTTCTGCTTATTCACTTGTTTTGTTTTTTAGATTCAATTGTTAGTAGATATGTATGTATTGCCATCTTATAGTTCATGTTTGTTTTATTTTATTTTTTGTCTTTTTAAAGAACACCTTTTGATGTTTCATACAATACTGGTTTGATGATGATAAACTACTTTAGATTTTCCTTGCCTAGGAAGCTCTATCTGTCTGTTGAGTCTAATTAATAAATTTGCTGTGTAATCTTGGTTGTAAGTCCTTGCTTTTCATCACTTTGAATATTTCTTGCCAATGACTTCTGACCTGCAAAGTTTCTGTTGATAAATTACCTGACAGTCTTATGGGAACTCCCTTGAATGTTGTAATTAACATATTTATTTTTTGCTGTTTTTTTTTAGATGTTCTTTGCTTACTAAAATATTCCAAATCACTGATATGTTTCTTGGCTTTATCTACTTTACAGTTGATTCCTTACAAAATATTCTTCATTTCAGCTAGTGTATTCTTCATTGATGACAACCTTTTTTAAGCTGGACAGATTCTTACTCAGTTCATTGATCATCTTTATGAACAGTGTTTTGAATTCAGCATCTAGTAGATTGTCTCCATTTTGTTCAGCTTTTTCTGGCATTTTATTCTATTTTTTTCATTTGAGACAAGTTTCTTTGTGTCCTTCTTTTGGCAGCCTCCCTATGTTTGTTTCTATGTATTAGGTAGTATTAGAAAGAGCTGCTATATCTCCCAAATTTGGTAGAGTGGCTTAATAGAGTAAGTGTTCTGTAAGGTCTATTGGCATAGCCTCCTTAATTATCCAGCTTGAGTATTGGAGGTGAACTTTCCATGTACAACCTCCTGTTATATTTGAGATTTGATTGCTATTGGCACATCAATGGGAGGTGCTACCCCCAGGCAGGTAACCAGCAAAGACTGACTACAACCAGCAACCTCTAGTCTCTGACCACTGTGGAGGATCAGTGTGCAGAAGCATTCCCCTCCCCCCAAAAAAGAAGACTTACTGCAGGGGTTCGGTGCCCACTGAGTTTCCCCTTGAGTGTGGAAACTCTTATTTAACCTTTTAGGAATAAACAGGTAAATTAAAATGAACCATCAAATATATATAAATATATAATTGTGTGTGTGTGTGTGTATATACACACACATATATATATATTTTGTATATGTATGTATATTTATAAAGTTTAATTATTTGCCATATAATTTTTTAAGCAAAGAGCTTTGTTTTTTTTTGCATTCTCATAATAGCTCAATTTAGACCAACATTATTAGTTGGCCTAATCACTTGATTTTAATTAATCTCAATATTTTCTTCTTTTCAACAATATATTTTTTCTATAAGATATTATATGTCAAAGGAGTTTAAAATCTCAAAAATATGGCAAGAAAAGACTTTATATTTTACTAGTTGAATATAAAATATGATCCCTCCCCTTTTAAACATTTTTGTACAATATGATGATTGAAGGAATTTCACGTTCGTGCATAGATGTTCCATTAATCCTAGAGCACTCTTGAAATTCGAGAAAACTTACTAATATATTTTGAAAATGTTTTTCTTCAGTGTCAAATTACAAAGCAATGATAATTTTATTTTAAAATATGTATAAAGCATTAGGATTCAGATCATGGTTTCAATATAAAATAAAAGTTTAAAAAGAGCACCCATTCTTCATATTTAGAAGCTTTTTTTTTTCATAACCACGCCAAAAAACTATTGGCTAGAAAGTATGAAAAATGTTGGGCTTATTTTGAGAACTTAAAAGCATTTTTCAAATCCTAATTATTTTGGAACAAAAATGCAGTTTGAAACAAAATCAGTTTGATAGAACAGTTTCTTAAATCAGCAAGTCAGGTCAGGAAAGCCATAGTATTTTTTCAGTAAGAGTAATTTCTCTGAATATTTTTTTTAATTTTTTCTTTATTAATTTTTAGAGAGGAGAGAGAATGAGAGAGAGAGAGAGAGAGAGAGAGAGAGAGAGAGAGAGAAGGAGGAGGGAGGAGCAGGAAGCATCAACTCCCATATGTACCTTGACCAGGCAAACCCAGGGTTTTGAACCGGCGACCTCAGCGTTCTAGGTCGACGCTTTATCCATTGTGCCACCACAGGTCAGGCTAAAAGATTATTTAATAATTGACTAAATATATATTGTTCTTATTTTACAGATAAAGTGACTAGTA
Organism: Saccopteryx leptura; assembly: GCF_036850995.1. Taxonomy (NCBI): domain Eukaryota; kingdom Metazoa; phylum Chordata; class Mammalia; order Chiroptera; family Emballonuridae; genus Saccopteryx; species Saccopteryx leptura. The sequence continues at coordinate 64,185,962 of NC_089506.1, read as the reverse complement.
ATTGGAGAATTTAAGTAATATTTTTCTGCTGAGAAAAGTTATCTAAAACCCATTATCATTACACTAAACCACATTTTCCCTCATATAAATAGTACTTTATTTGTCTCTAACTCACCTAAACTTCTAAATACCTATCATGATTCCATGTAGATTTCAGAAATGGAAAAGAACAAAACAAAACAAAAACAAAGCAAAACATGATCCCTTGAAGTAATCAGTACTAGAAATAGAAATGTATTAATAAAATAATCATTAGCCAATAAGAAATTTTAGTTATAAAAAGCAATGGTATGTATTTATGGTACTTTGTGGTTTTCTGCTTATGATTCCTTAAGTTCACAACATAGGCACAGCTAATTTATAATTTGATTCTATAATTTGAATCTGAGAGATAACAGTATATTTCTTTCTTTCTTTTTTTTTTTTTCCGAAGCTGGAAACGGGGAGGCAGTCAGACAGACTCCCACATGAGCCTGACCAGGATCCACCTGGCACGCCCACCAGGGGGCGATGCTTTGCCCCTCTGGGGTGTCGCTCTGTTGGGTCCAGAGCCATTCTAGCGCCTGAGGCAGAGGCCACAGAGCCATCCCCAGCGCCCGGGCCATCTCTGCTCCAATGGAGCCTCGCTGCGGAAGGGGAAAAGAGAGACAGAGAGGAAGGAGAGGGGGAGGGGTGGAGAAGCAAATGGGCGCCTCTCCTGTGTGCCCTGGCCGGGAATCGAACCCGGGACTCCTGCACGCCAGGCTGACGCTCTACTGCTGAGCCAACCGGCCAGGGCTGATAACAGTATGTTTCAAACCAGATATTTTGTAAAAAAATACAATAAAATTGTCTGTACCCCATTACAACATAGATATTTCATTTAAGGAGAATACAGATTTCTTTTAAAGTAGTAAAGAAGAACAACAAATGTAAACTTGAAAAAGAAAAATTATAAAATATGAGCAAACTTACTTTCATTTGAGAAATTACCTTTATAGAGTGGTAGGTTCTAAGAATAATAACAAGCAAGTTATCACAGGAGTCTGTGAGTTCCAAGCTTACTGATGATCATGCAGTAAGATGATCAAATAATTCAATTTGTGTTTAGTTTTTTGTAAAAAAGTTGTTAAGATGGATCACTAATACTATATTTCACCAGTTTTTGTTAGTTTATGATTGGTTAGTTTTTATTTAGTTTTTTTCTATCTATTAACTTGGTAGGTACATATCATTTATATTTATTCACTAAAATTCTTTAAGATGATAACTAGGATTTTATATAGGATGTCCTTGGCATAACAAAGCTAATAGTCGTCATTACTTTTAATTCTTTTTGTACAGTACAAAAACACTTTAGAATTTAGAAGTCAAACCTTTTTATTTTACTCTCAAACCATATGCAATTTTATAATTCATTTATATGTATTTTAATTACACTAGTTATTAATATTGTTAAGTACAACTCATTTACTATATGTGGTCACATACATAACTATGCTATTGTTCATTTCTTCTGGAACTCTGTGTGTTCTAGCGGGATTTTATTTTTGTGCAGAAAAAAGCTCATAGTTTTTATCTTTTATTTTGAGGTTCATAGATGACAAATTCTATCAGGTTTTTATTGCTTCAAAATACACATATTAAATATTTTTTAAAGAATATCTTCATTTAGCATTAAATTCTAAATTTGCTGATATTTTCTTTTAGTTTGTTAAAAATGTCATTTTATTTTCTTTTGGCTTTAGCATCCTTCTTTTTTTTTTCTTTTTATTAGTCAACTGTCTTATCAATAATCCATTAAAATTAATGTCTCACTTCTTTTACCTCTGCATTGACTGATTTTTAAAAAACTGTCTTTTTTTTTTTTTTTTTGGTTCTTTGAAATTTGAAACCTGGTTATAATTTTCTTTGTATTTTGCTTGAGGATCATAAAGGATTTTGAAATTATGGCTTACTGTCTTTTGAATTTTCCTTTTGACCTGGCTGGTTGGTTCAGTGGTATAGTGTCAATCTGGCATGGGGATGTCCCGGGTTCAATACCTGGTCAGGGCACACAGACAAAGCAACCATTTGCTTCACCACCCCTCTCTGTCTACCTTCTTTCTCTATCTCTCCCTGTCTCTTTTCCCTTCTTGCAGCCATGGCTTGATTAATTTGAGCAAGTTGTCCCCAGTCCTGAGGTTGGTGCCATGGCCTCTGCTTCAGGTGGTAAAAGTAGCTCAGTTGTTGAGCAATGGAACAATAGCCCCAAATAGGCAAAGCATCATCCCATATGGGGATTGCCAGATGGATCCCCATTGGGATGTATGAGTGAGTTTCTCTCTCTGCCTCCCCTCCACTCACTGAATAAAAAAAAAATTTTTCCTTATTTAAAAAAATCAGCTGTTACCTGTTAGGTATTTCCAAGATAATCTATCTTATATATTATTATTTCTTAGAATTCTTAGATTCTACATACATGACTGTTATAACTTTTACCTGAATACCCTATGACTTATGCTTTTTTCTATATATTCCAGTTCTTTTATCCCCTTGCATTATTTGTGGATAAGTCTTATTTTTAAGTCCATGTTTTATTGCTATGTTATATTTTTATGAATCTATTATTTCTTATTGTTTTTATTTTATTTACATTATTTTTATCTTGTCTATTAATATAACTGATAATATTTTGTTGTGGGCAGACTGTTGTATATAAAAGAATGATAGCTGTAATATAGAATTTAGAATAAAGGTCTCTTCTTCTGAGATTATTTACAATTACGAGTAAGGTTTTAGTTGACTGTTTATATCCAGTTTTTAAATTTTTGCAAAAGATAACATTAATAAAAATTAAACAGGCCTTGCCCAGTTGGCACAGTGGATAGAGCTTCAGCTTGGTGTATAAATGTCCCAAGTTTGATTCATGGTCAAGGAACACAAGGGAAGCAACAATCTCCTTCTCTACTCCTCTCCCTCCCCCTTTTATCTCTCTTCCTTTCCCACAACCAGTGGCTCAGTTGATTTGAGCCCTGGCTCCGGGAGATGAGGATGGCTCTGTTGGTCTGAGCACGTCCACCTCAGGTGTGGAAAATAGCACAACTGATTCCAGCATCAGCCGTAGATGTGGGTTGCCAGGTAAATTCTGGTCAGGGCACATGGAAGAGTCTGTCTCACTATCTCCCCTGTTAATAAATAAATAAATAATAAATAAATAAATAAATAAATAAATACATAAACAAACAAACACTTAAATAAATAATAAATAAATAAATAGACACTGATAATTAAGGGGCTAAACTCTGGGGTTTTATACCACCTCATACATGTGTTCTAAGAAGTTCTAATATTTGGTTTCTTTACAACTTTCTTTTTTAAAATAAAGATACGGGCCTTGGCTAGATAGCTCAATAGATAGTGTGACTTGGCATACCAGAGATCCTGGGTTTGACCCTGAATCAGGGCACACAGGAGAAACAATTGATGAGTATAGAACTAAATGGTACAATTAACTAAAACAACAAGTGGATCTCACTCACTCTCTCTGTCTTTCTCTCCCTTTCTCCTCTCTCTAACTCTCTTTTCTTCTCCCCCTCTCTAGTTGATGGAAAAAATTTAAAAACATTATAAGAAAAAGATAATGAGTTTGGTGGCTCTATTTCTTTCAGAATCAAAGAAAATATACATAGCCTCTTCAGATAAATTATTACACATTGATATCTATACAAATTTTGAGCAAATTTCATAATTCAATTGTATTTATTTGTGACTCCTTGAAAATATAAACTATATCATTATAACTTGTTCTTATTCATCCTAGCTCAGTATATTGTCATAAATCTTAATTAAATTTGTAATAATAGTTTTTCCTGCCTCTAATTAAAAAATCTCTAATCTATCTTATATTTAATTTATTTTAAAATATCTTTAAATGTCATTTTTATTTTTTTGCAGATAGTCATTCTGTTGCTTTTATTGGATTAATGCATATACTAATAGTCCTTTGCATACCAATTAAAGTCTCCTACAATGTATGCAACTTTCCTTTCTTACACTACCTTGCAAAATCTCTCTTCTTTAGGATGGAAGATAAACAACACCCATCGCAATTTCAAATTACTTACCAACTCTATTTTCCTCATTTCAACATTCTCCAAATTTACTCGTGCATTTTTATTCTATCAGTATATAAATTCTTTTTAGTTTACTATTTAGATGTGTGCTAATCTCTCTTTTCTCTAAAATTATGTTTTTCAAAAATCAGCATAAAACGTTTTTGAACATACTTGAACATGTTGTCTTTCCAGGATTATTGAGATATGTTGTAAAACAAGATGTTATCTCAAATAATTTTTACTCTTCAGTATTTAGCATAGTGCTACCTACATGTTAGTTATTCATTATAGTTATTCATTAATTTTAAATATTATAATAATTGAACAATTTATGTCTCTGAAAGGTGAAATTTTGTGATCATATTTATCATCATCATTCATCTTTTTGTTTTGATTTTTTTCTTTCTTCTTTTTTTTTTAATTATTCAGTGAGAGGAAGAGGAAGCAGAGACAGACTCCTTCTTTCACATTGACCAAGATCCATCTGCAAGCCCACAAGTGGGAGATGCTCTGTCCATCTGGGGCAGTGCTCTGTTGCTCAGCAACTGAGCTCTTCTTAACACCTAAGGCAGAGGCCATAGAGCCATCCTCAGTGTCAACTCACTCCAATTGAGCCATGGCTGCAGGAGGGAGAGAGAAAGAGAGAGAGAGAGAGAGAGAGAGAGAGAGAGAGAGAGAAGCGAGAGAGGGAGGACTAGAGAAACAGATGGGGGCCTCTCCTGTGTGCTCTGACCGGAAATCAAACCTGGGACATGTACATGGTGGGCTAACGCTCTACCATTGAGCAAACCTGCCAGGGCCTTCATCATTCTTTTAAAACCAGCATTTAACATCTTACCATTTAGATTAACTAGTTTAAAAGTAATACTATTTTTCTGCATTATTTTTTATTTCAAGCATCTTTTGATTAATATAAAACTCCCACATTCTTTCCTAGTCCAATTTCCTGAGAAGCTTCTCTCTTAGGATGAATATTCATCATTGAAGATATATTCCCACCAACCACAAAAAAAGATACTTTTTAATTTATACATAATTAAGTATATTATCTCTGTTTTTCCCTACTCTGTATCTGAGATCACTTTGAAAGAAAACAAACTTTAATTCCTCCAACTCTAATGTGCATGATATTGTCTAATATTAATATTTCCAAAATATAAAGTTCATCCAGAAGTTTTTTTTTAGTGGTTATGATAAGTGAAAAATGAAAAGAGGCCATAATCTTATACTGCTCAATACAAAGTGGAAAATAAATTAATTTACTACTACTAAAATAAAGTATTTAAAAATCAAAACTTTAAATCTTCTAAAAATAAAAAGGCTGAGTAAAATTTATTTCAAGGTAAATTTGTTGAAAATAATTTGATATAAATAATTGATGGCATATGAGTCCTATACAATAGCAAGTTATAATTTTTAGCTGAGTATCACTGAACCAAGTGTAAAATCTATTTCCACTCAAAACTAAAAATACGCTTAATTCATAAGTGAAAGAAAATCTGAAAGTAAAAATTTATGTACTTCTTAGAAAAGATATAAATACTAGCTTTCATTTATATGTAAGACAATAATAAAATGGTAGTTTCACTCTAAAAAATGTATCAGCTAATTGATTTTATGTACTTATTGAAAACAGCACAATGTACTTTATGTCTTTGACATAAAACCACTTCCTCCGAAGAGTGCTCACTATGCAAAAATAAAAAAGGAAAATCACAATTGTTTCCATTTCTTAAGTCTCTTCTATTCTTGTTAATTGAATATATATTTATGCGTATTTTAATACCTGAAGCTTATTCTTTATCTCCATTTTACAATTGAAGTCACTCATTTAGAGAAATTAATCCTTTTTCAAGCACTTCTAGCTATACATAGGCTTAACCAACATCAGCACATTGTATCATGTATCTGACACTAACTTTAACACTTCTCATTTAATTTTTTACCATAGAATAATATGACACTCACTTAGAAAGATTAGCTCATTAGTTTATTTTTGGTGTTTCATGAAGAAGTCAACCTGACCTCGGAAACCTGGGTAATATGAGTCTTTTATTAGTATTATGAAGAAATAATCAGCTGTAAAATAAGCATTCAAAAAATTCTGGTCTCTGATACCACTTTCTAATCCACCAAAAAGACTAAGTAAAATGACCATACAAAATTGTGATTGTCTTCTGACACATTTTTTTTTTTTTTTCATTTTTCTGAAGCTGGGAACAGGGAGAGACAGTCAGACAGACTCCCGCATGCGCCGGGGATCCACCTGGCACGCCCACCAGGGGCGACGCTCTGCCCCTGGGGGCGATGCTCTGCCCATCCTGGGGGTCGCCATGTTGCGACCAGAGCCACTCTAGCGCCTGAGGCAGAGGCCACAGAGCCATCCCCAGCGCCCGGGCCATCTTTGCTCCAATGGAGCCTTGGCTGCGGGAGGGGAAGAGAGAGACAGAGAGAAAAGCGCGGCGGAGGGGCGGAGAAGCAGATGGGCGCTTCTCCTGTGTGCCCTGGCCGGGAATCGAACCCGGGTCCTCCGCACGCTAGGCCAACGCTCTACCACTGAGCTAACCGGCCAGGGCTTCTGACACATTTTAAAGAGCACTGTAAAGATTCTTTACATTTAAAATATCTTAGCAATTGTTTTTTTTTCTTTAAAGCTTCTCAATGTAATAATGTATCTTAGAATATTGATTATCTGATTAACTATTTGACAGATATCCATTTATATCTTCATATTTCTTATGTTGTAAAAATTAATTTTACTTCTTTTTATTGACTACAACATCATACATCTGTATCAAACTCTTAGATTGATCACCCAACCTGTTGTGGTGCAGTAAATAAAACATTGACCTGGAATGCTGATGTCGCTGGCTCAAAGTCCTGGAATTGCCTGGCCCAGGCATATGTGGAGTTGATGCTTCTTGCTCCTTTTTCCCTTCTCTCTCTCTCTCTCTTTCTCTCTACCCCTGCCTCTCTAAAAATGAATAAATAATAAAAAATTTAAAAAAATTATTAGATTTACTCTTATATGATGGAGCATGCAAGGAATTTTTTCTCCTAACCAGATAGCACTCTCTGAAATAACAATTCAAAGCATTAATGATAGTTTAATTTCCTACTGTCAGTTGACTATTTACTATTTTTCACTTAAATCTTCAAAATAACATTAAGAATCTAGGCAAGAATTTAACATGGAAAATTTTTGTTTGCAAATTTTAATCTGAGAAAAAACTATTCTTTAACAGATCATTTTTTTTTTCATTTATTGCATAGGTTCAACTGATTGCAACTAGACTTAACTGAATACATGTAACCAAGAAATGAACAACTGATAAGGAATAGTTCAGCACCTGCATAAAAATGGATAAATACCAGAAAATATGGCATTATCTGTGACTTCAGAACTTTTAACCTCATTGTTGCTGAAATAAAGGTAACCTCTTTAATACCTTATATGATCATACCTTTGGCCTGGCCAGTTAGATCAGTTAGTTCGAGCATTGTCCTGAAACATCAAGGTTACATGTTCCATCTTGGTCAAGGTACAGGCAAGAAGTGACCAAAAGTGTACAACTAAGTGGAACAACAAGTGAATGCTTCTCTATCTCTTTTTCTACCTTACTCTCTCCAAAATGAATCATTTAAAAAAAAAAAAAAGCTGACTTTTCATTTTGTAAGAATTGTTAACTTTTCAATGATCAATATCTATGAAGAAAAATTTATCAAATGACTATTCAATTTCTTTTCTTTTTTTTTTAATAATTTTAATTTTTTAATGGGGTGACATCAATAAATCAGGATACATATATTCAAAGATAACAAGTCCAGGTTATCTTGTCGTTCAATTATGTTGCATACCCATCACCCAAAGTCAGATTGTCCTCTGTCACCTTCTATCTTGTGTTCTTTGTGCCCTTCCCCCTCCCCCTTTCCCTCTCCCATTTCCCCCTCCCCCCCGTAACCACCACACTCTTATCAATGTCTCTTAGTTTCACTTTTATGTCCCACCTACGTATGGAATAATACAGTTCCTGGTTTTTTCTGATTTACTTATTTCGCTTCGTATCATGTTATCAAGATCCCACCATTTTGCTGTAAATGTTCCGATGTCATCATTTCTTAAGGCTGAGTAGTATTCCATAGTGTATATGTGCCACATCTTCTTTATCCAGTCATCTATTGACAGGATTTTTGGTTGTTTCCATATCCTGGCCACTGTGAACAATGCTGCAATAAACATGGGGCTGCATGTGTCTTTGCGTATCAATGTTTCTGAGTTTTGGGGGTATATACCCAGTAAACGGATTGCTGGGTCATAAGATAATTCTATTTTCAGTTTTTTGAGGAACCACCATACTTTCTTCCATAATGGTTGTACTACTTTACATTCCCACCAACAGTGTATGAGGGTTCCTTTTTCTCCACAGCCTCTCCAAAATTTGCTATTACCCGTCTTGTTGATAATAGCTAACCAAACAGGTGTGAGGTGGTATCTCATTGCCGTTTTGATTTGCATTTCTCTAATAGCTAAAGAAGATGAGCATCTTTTCATATATCTGTTGGCCATTTGTATTTCTTCCTGGGAGAAGTGTCTGTTCATATCCTCTTCCCATTTTTTTATGGGATTGGTTGTTTGTTGTTGAGTTTAATGAGTTCTTTGTATATTTTGGATATTAGGCCCTTATCTGAGCTGTTGTTTGAAAATATCATTTCCCATTTAGTTGGCTTTCTGTTTATTTTGTTATCAGTTTCTCTTGCTGAGCAAAAACTTCTTAGTCTGATGTAGTCCCATTCATTAATTTTTGCCTTCACTTCTCTTGCCTGTGGAGTCAAATTCATAAAATGCTCTTTAAAACGCAGGTCCATGAGTTGAGTACCTATGTCTTCTTCTATGTACTTAATTGTTTCAGGTCTTATGTTTAGATCTTTGATCCATTTTGAGTTAATTTTTGTACAGGGGGAGAGACTGTAGTCCAGTTTCATTCTTTTGCATGTGGCTTTCCAGTTTTCCAAGCACCATTTATTGAAGAGGCTTTCTTTTCTCCATTGTGTGTTGTTGGCCCCTTTATCAAAAATTATTTGACTATATATATGTGGTTTTATTTCTGGACTTTCTATTCTGTTCCTTTGGTGTGAGTGTCTATTTTTCTGCCAATACCATGCTGTTTTGATTGTCGTGGCCCTATAATATAATTTGAAGTCAGGTATTGTAATTCCACCAGCTTCATTCTTTTTCTTTAGAATTGCTTTGGCTATTCGGGGTTTTTTATAGTTCCATATAAATCTGATGATTTTTTGCTCTATTTCTTTAAAAATCGTCATTGGAAGTTTGATGGGAATTGCATTAAATTTGTATATTGCTTTGGGTAATATAGCCATCTTGATTATATTTATTCTTCCTAGCCAAGAACAAGGTATATTCTTCCATCTCATTATACCTTTTTCGATTTCCCTTAACAATGGTTTATAGTTTTCATTATATAAGTCCTTTACATTCTTTGTTATATTTATTCCTAAATATTTATTTTTTTTGTTGCAATCGTGAAGGGGATTATTCTTTTGAGTTCGTTCTCAGTTGTTTCATTGTTGGCATATAGAAAGGCTATTGACTTCTGTATGTTAATTTTGTATCCTGCGACCTTACTGTATTGGCTTATTGTTTCTAGTAGTCTTTTTGTGGATTCTTTGGGGTTTTCGATGTATAGGATCATATCATCTGCAAAAAGTGATACCTTTACTTCTTCTTTTCCGATATGGATGCCTTTTATTTCTTTGTCTTGTCTGATTGCTCTGGCTAGAACCTCTAGTACCACATTAAATAAGAGTGGAGAGAGTGGACAACCCTGTCTTGTTCCTGATTTAAGGGGAAAGCCTTCAGTTTAGTGCCATTTAATATGATGTTAGCTGATGGTTTATCATATATGGCCTTTATCATGTTGAGATATTTTCCTTCTATACCCACTTGTTGAATGTCTTAAACATAAAGTTGTGTTGTATTTTATCGAAAGCCTTTTCTGCGTCTATTGATAAGATCATGTGGTTTTTGTTCTTTGTTTTGTTGATATGGTGTATTACGTTAACCGTTCTACGTATGTTGAACCATCCTTGAGATTCTGAGATGAATCCCACTTGATCATGATGTATTATTTTTTTAATATGTTGTTGTATTCGATTTGCCAGAATTTTGTTTAGTATTTTAGCATCTGTATTCATTAGAGATATTGGTCTGTAGTTTTCTTTTTTTGTGCCATCCTTGCCTGGTTTTGGTATGAGGGTTATGTTGGCCTCATAAAATGTGTTTGGAAGTATTGCTTCTTCTTCAATTTTTTGGAAGACTTTGAGTAGAATAGGAACCAAGTCTTCTTTGAATGTTTGATAAAATTCGCTGGTATAGCCGTCAGGGCCTAGACTTTTATTTTTGGGGAGGTTTTTAATGGTTTTTTCTATTTCTTCTCTACTGATAGGTCTGTTTAGGCTTTCTGCTTCTTCTTGACTCAGTCTAGGAAGGTTGTATTGTTCTAGGAATTTATCCATTTCTTCTAGGTTGTTGAATTTAGTGGCATAAAGTTTTTCATAGTATTCTACAATAATTCTTTGTATATCTACAATGTCTATGGTGATTTCTCCTCTTTCATTTTGGATTTTGTTTATATGAGTTCTTTCTCTTTTTTCCTTGGTAAGTCTTGCCAAGGGTTTGTCAATTTTGTTGATCTTTTCAAAGAACCAGCTCCTTGTTCTATTAATTTTTTCTATAGTTTTTCTGTTCTCTAATTCATTTATTTCTGCTCTGATTTTTATTATCTCCTTTCTTTGGCTGGTTTTGGGTTGTCTTTGTTCTTCTTTTTCTAGTTCCTTAAGGTGGGAAGTTAAGTGGTTCACTTGGGCTCTCTCTTGTTTGTTCATATATGCCTGAAGTGATATGAACTTCCCTCTTATCACTGCTTTTGCTGCATCCCATAGATTCTGATATGTCGTATTGTCATTTTCATTAGTCTGTATATATCTTTTGATCTCTGCACTTATTTCTTCTTTGACCCATTCATTTTTTAAAAGTATGTTGTTTAGTTTCCACATTTTTGTGGGATTTTTTTCCTCTTTTTTGCAGTTGAATTCGAGTTTCAAGGCTTTATGATCAGAAAATATGCTTGGTACAACTTCAATTTTTCTGAATTTGCTGATGTTGTTTTTGTGGCCCAACATATGGTCAATTCTTGAGAATGATCCATGTACACTGGAGAAAAATGTATACTCAGTCACTTTGGGATGAAATGTTCTGTAGATGTCTATCATATCCAGGTGCTCTAGTGTTTTGTTTAAGGCCACTATGTCTTTGTTGATTCTCTGTTTGGATGACCGATCTAGAGCCGTCAGTGGTGTATTGAGGTCTCCAAGTATGATTGTATTTTTGTCAGTTTTTGTTTTACGATCAATAAGTAGTTGTTTTATATATTTTGGTGCTCCTTGGTTTGGTGCATATATATTAAGAATTGTTATGTCTTCTTGATTCAGTGTCCCCTTAGCCATGATAAAATGGCCATTTTTGTCTCTGAGTACTTTTCCTGTCTTGTAGTCAGCATTATCCGATATGAGTATTGCTACACCTGCTTTTTTTTGGATGTTATTGGCTTGGAGTATTGTTTTCCTGCCTTTCACTTTGAATTTGTTTTTATCCTTGTTACTTAGATGAGTTTCCTGTAGGCAGCATACAGTTGGATTTTCTTTTTTAATCCATTCTGCTACTCTGTGCCTTTTTATTGGTGAGTTTAATGCTTTTACATTTAGTGTAATTATTGATTCTTGTGAGTTCCCTATTGCCATTTTATATCTTGCTTTCTGTTAGTTTTGTGTCTTGTTTGATCCTTCTCTTTTGTTTTTCTATCTTTTGTTTTTATTTGGTTGTATTCCATACATCTTTCCTCTGTTGCTATCTTTTTTATCTCATGTGCTTCTGTGGTGGTTTTTTCAATGGTGGTTACCTTTGAGTAATGAAAAGGGTCCCTACCCTGTTCATTGTAGTGAACTATTTTGTGAGTACTTTTGCACTCCATTGTCCTTTGCTACTGTTAATCTCCATCTTCTCTCCCTCTTTCTTTTTGTTGTTGTCACAGTTTAAATTTGGTTTTATTGTGTTCTTCTTGAAGCTTTTACTTGTGGCTCTGGTTTTTTTTTGTTCTTTGTATCTGATTGGAGAACCCCCTTTAGTAATTCCTGGAGTGGGGGTTTTCTGATGATAAATTCCCTCATCTTTTCTGTATCTGTGAATGTTTTTATTTCTCCTTCATATTTGAAGGATAGCTTTGATGGGTATAGTATTCATGGCTGAAAGTTCCTCTCTTTCAGGACTTTAAATATTGGGGTCCACTCTCTTCTAGCTTGTAGAGTTTCTGCTGAGAAATCTGATGATAATCTAATGGGCCTTCCTTTATATGTTGTATTCTTTTCCCTGGCTGCCTTGAGAATTTTTTCTTTGCTGTTTGTTTGTGTCAATTTCATTATGATATGCCTTGGAGTATGTTTGTTGGGGTTAAGAAAACTCAGAGTTCTGTTTGCTTCTTGAACTTGAGGCTTTAGTTCTTTCAACAGGCTTGGGAAGTTCTCATCTATTATTTGTTTGAGTATGTTCTCCATTCCATTTTCTCTCTCTTCTCCCTCTGATATACCTATTATTCTTATGTTATTCTTTTTGATGGAGTCAGATAATTCTTGTAGGGCTATCTCATTTTTTTTAATTTTTGAGTCTCTTTCTTCTTCTCTCTGTTGTGCCTCAAGTTGCTTGTCTTCTATTTCACTAATCCTCTCTTCTATCTGACCTGTTCTATTAGCTAAGCTTGTTACTTCGTTTTTCAGCTCGTGAATTGAGCTTTTCATCTCTGTTTGATTTGTTTTTATAGTTTCAATTTCCTTGGACATATATTCTTTGTGTTCATTGAGTTGTTTTCTGAGCTCCCTAAATTGCCTTTCTGTGTTTTCTTGTATATCTTGGAGGATTTTTAGGATTTCTATCTTGAATTATCTGTCATTTAGCTCCAAGGTTTCCAATATATTACATTTTTTCTCCATAGATTTTTCCTCATCTAGCTGTGTTACCTCTTTCTTTTGTATCCATGATATTCGATTTTCTCTTCCTTAATGGCATCTGAGGGTGGTTTTGTTGATAGTATTAATGAGATTTAATAAAGAATAAAATGTTAAAAAAAATAAAAAAATAAAAAATCGAAAAGAGTTGTTTTTTTTAAAAAAATTAATAATGAAATAAAGAAAAATAAAATAAAATAAAAATTAAAAAAAAAAGGAAATTATTCCCCCCCTCCTTTTTTTTCTCTCCTCTCCTCTCCCCTCTTTCTTGAGAAAATCTTGTGGTGAACTGTGAATTATAACAAACAATGCCTGTGATGGAGGGCCTGAATTGCGGAAAAGTAATAAAGGGGCAAAAAAAAAGGAAAAAAAAAAAAGAAAGAAAAAAAGGGGGTATGGACCCACAAAAAGCAAATAAGGAAAAAATTTGGATCAAGAATAAAATGATTTGCTTTTAGGTGTTGGTTGTCTAAGAGTTATGATGAGAGGAATAAGAGGAAAACAGAAAAATGGGGGGACAAATTAAAAAATTACTATTGTATTTAGTGGAACAAGAGCTAGATAAAATGGAGAGCCAGGGATGGGAGCACTGCTAGTGAGTTAAAAAGGTGAAGTAAAAACCCCCCAAAATGCCAAAAACATAAGTTTGAGTCCCAGATAAGATAATTTGTTTGTTATTGAGGTTTGAATGAGAGGAGATGTAAAGGAGAAAGGAAGAAACTAATATAGAGGGAGAAAAGAAAGAGAGAGAGAGAAAAAAAGAGGGAACCACAAAAAGAAGAAAAAAAAGGAGAGAGAGAGAGAGAGAGAGAGTTAAGGGTTTTGGAGTGCAACCCTCATAGAGAGAAAGGAAGAGGAGAGAAAAGATAATGGGAGATGTAACACTTATGGGTAGTGTAGTTCAAGGAGAGGAGAGAGTAAGACCAGCAGAGAGTTAATTGGCCGAATTGGAGGAGGAAAAAAAGTATCAAGAATGAAGATAAGAGAAACAAACGAACAAATATAATAAAATGGGATAGGTTAAAAAGTCTGCAGATTATTCTTGATTTTGAGAGGTTATCTTCTTGCTTTTTCTTTTCTCTCCCTCTTCCTGGTTGGTGACTCTGTACCCCGGGTTCTGCCCCTTTGACATGCTCAGGTAGAGGTTTGCAGTTGATAAGTCTCTATGGCAATGTCATGTATTGTGCTTTAGTCTTGTTGGCAGTCGAGGCTCATTAGCATTTATAGGCTCCGACAATGAGAGAGTCCATGTTCCTGGAGCCTTTCTCCTAGTCTTTCCTTCCTCAATTAGTAGCCTGATAATCCAGCTATGGGGTTGCTGCTGCCTCTGCCTGGATAGTAAGAGGCTCAAAGAGCTGGCAACTCCCCACTCTATTTCCACTCAGCACAGGGCTCTGGGTAAGGCTCAGTCAGTCAGAGCTGCTAGCATAATCAGGCGGGCTTTCTGCCCACTCAAAGACCTCTGGCTCTGCCACTCTGTCCAGTAACACAGGCGGGCTCCCACTTCCGGAGCGCTTGGAGGAAACTCCAGCACACTTTCTGCGTGTGCAGACCAGGATATCCTGCCAGCAGTCTCACGCTCTGAGTGAAACCCCCAACCGCATGGAAAAGTTGCAGCATTGGAATTGGCTCTCGCTCCGTCCCCGTGTGCGGCTTTTGCAAGGCGCTGGGGCAGCCCAAGATTCCGCTTTGGCCCACACAAAGGCCCCTGACTCTGCCCCTCTGTGCGATAACACGGGCGCGTACTGCCGAGGCACTCGGAGGAATCTCTCACTCCCTATCTGCGTGCGCAGACCAGGATATGAGGCCGGCCACGTTTCCCTCTGAGTGAAACCCCCACTAGCATGGAAAATTTCCACTGTTGGAATTAGTTCTCGTTCCCTCCCGTGCGCGGCTTTCCCAGGGCGCTGGGGCTGCTCAGAGATTCTGCTTTTGGCCCACAGAAAGGCCTCTGACTCTGCCTCTCTGTGGGGTAACACGGGCACCCACTCCCGGGGCTTAGGAAGAAATCTCTCGCCCACTAACTGCGCACCGACCAGGAGATCGGGTAAAATGGCTGCCCCGCTTGTCTTTCTTTGTTTGGGTTTGGCGCGAGTGTTAGCTTGTATTGCCCAGGTTGCCACAGGATCAGTTTTTCCTCGGCTTGGATCTCCGTGCCACAGCCTGGTTCGGCCGTTTGTGCCGCGGCCTGGATCTATTCACCCCCTTTGCCCGCCTCAGTTTCTATATTCACAGTTACCAGAGAAAGCCACCCTGTTTAGGTTAGTGAGGAAGGCGGAGCATTTCTTACTCCCTAATTCCTTCGGGGTTTGGTTATATATTTAGCCAATTTTTCACTCAACCATACCTTCGGGTGTATTGTGAAGCATCTGGAGGCTCCAAGTATAGGTTTTTCTGTTTCTGGTTGAAGATCTTGTTGAGTTTTGGGGGAAATTTATTGGTATCGCTTCCTACCCCGCCATTACTCTGACGTCATCCGACTATTCAATTTCTAAAAGCATAACTTAAAATAGTAGAATTCAATAATATGTGCAAATGTCTTCAAAATAGGTAAACAAACACATAATTATAGTTGATGTGGTGATACCATAAATTGAAAATTGTTTTAAAGGTGATTAGTAAAATCATGAATGATATTTTTCTTCTCCTAAGATTTCAAAATTTCTTGAAGTAAGTTTCAGTCTGTCTTTTATCTGTCCTTTCCTTTAATTAGGAGGAAAATTTTTACCTTATTTCATTTTCACATGTTGAATGTAGAAGGTTGGAAAGGAAGGGAGTAAAAGTAATATTAAGCCACAGATATGAGTGTAAAAAAAGATCCAAAACATGATAAATAAGGTTTTATAGCATCCAGAAATCCTAGAATTTTAACTGGATAACATGGCTGAATAGTATTTTCATTTTCTCCCTAAGAGAAGAATACATGGATCTATATTAAAGAAGAAGAATAAAATTATAATAGGTAAGGAGAAGGCAGTGTGTAACAAAGGATATAAAAATTCGTATGTCTTATAATAAGTAATGAGAGTATTTTTTCCCAAATCCCTACCAGGACTTCAAACTATAAGCCATTAGGCTAAAGAGAGCAGTCTGGTTAAGGAAAACACAGGGTTCACAAAATACCAAGAACTCAGAGACTGAGACTTTCTCTGAGTAACTGACATAATGAGGACCGCCAGAAAGGAAGATAGATTAAAGCCATTATAGGAATAAACAAGATGGTATTTTTCAACAAGAATGAAAGAGATGGTGAAAATAACAGCATGAAAATAACAGCACAGAAAGGTAGCAGGCTTTTTTATAATAATCAGTATAAATTTAAATAAATAAAATACAGAGGCCTTGTTGCATTAATGCCTTAGACCAACCACACACACACATGTACACACACACAATAGTATAGTCAAAACAGCCAAAAAGTTTCATTCATTCAGATGAGTTATAGTTTACCAGTTCCTCAGTAAACAAAAGTGATTTTATCATTCTGTAATTAGTTGTATGTGAAAGTTATTAAAAGTGGGAGATAATGGTTTGGCATTCTGTGATTATATCATTAGACAAACAATGTCATGAATTCAAAGGAAGAAGACATTTCTATAGGTTTTAAGCTTCAAAGAGAATTCAAGTGTAAAAAAAGGATCGTGGAGACATGGATACAAGAACAAAAGTGGGGTATTGTAACTATAAACACTTTTAGGAAATAATGATTAGGTTTTTCTTAATAATTATCAAGATTTAGTATAATGACTCAGCAAAGGTCTTTCTTTTGACTTATCTCTAGCACACAAAGAGTGTGGAATTATTTGGTCCTCAGAATCAAATGCACTGGAAACAGGCTGTTGTGAGTCTTAATAGAGTTGACACTAGATACCTGGGTCTAATCAAGGGCTCCTGTTTCCAGAGCATAGAACAAGGCTGTATCAGTGTTTGCATGTCAGCAATTGAGTAGTCTGGCTGGCGGAGCTGCAGAAGAGTAGTTAAAGAAAATGGAAGTTTTAATGAAGTGTTTTTTACATAAAGTCCTTTTATTCCAGCTATCTAGGTGATAAAAATACTGTTTGATTTAATAAGGCTTGTATGGATTTTCCCTGGAAGTGTAAAGAATAGCTATTCATCCTCAAACAATAACAACTTCTTCATAGAGAGCACCATATGCTGATGAAAGTGCCCGCTCAGCTAGGTACTAACTATTGACCTAAAAGTTGTCTGCCAAATAAAATTTAGTATATAAGTAAGTCATTATTGAGGAACTGTGGGAAATTTTAGTGCAGCCTTATTAAATTCCTAATGTTTTCCATATCAAGCTATCTCAACCACTCAGAGATGGAAATAATCTGCCCATTACTCTGCTTTTCCAGAGGCAATGGAAATACTGTGAGCTTTAGCACAAGGCAAACATGGATTTGATTCAGATTTCCTCTACTCAACTACTGTGTGATACTCATTGAGTCAGTATTTATTACAATAATGTATTCCTACTTGAAAAATAAAGTAATTATTTACTACATATCCAACTCCATGAAATGGCTGAGGACCCAGTAATTTTGTGACTTCCTCCAGCATTATTTATTAGGTGCCCACTCAGAGGTCAGAGGTAGTCAAAACTGATGATAGCACATTTATTGCAGCTTACATGCTCTACTCATCAAGTAATTAGTGCCATATTAATAAAAATAGACTAATAAAATAGTAATTCAAAGTAAAATAGCCTTATTAAGTATTACATAGGTCCAAAAAATAAACTATGAGACAGTTTTCTATTTTTCATATAAAAAAGACAGAAAATAATATTTTTGTCTATCCTGAATAAAAAGAAGTAAGTGTATTCTTCTAATATATACAATTATTTCATTTATTACAAAATCACATTTAAAATAGCACTATACAAAGTTATGGTTTTTTTATATTCATATTTTATGTAGCAATTTTCCTAAACTTTTCATGTGAATCCTAAATATTACCATCTAGTCATCATGGAAGCCAGTTTATGAGTTATCTAACACAGTTTCTAAAGCACATTATATTCCCTTTTGCCTGTTTTCTGAATTTCTTGCAGCATTTAAAAAATAGTGTATAATAATGCTGTCATTGGAAAGTATATTCCAAGCCATCAATTAAAAGGATTGTTATTATCTCTTGGTTTTCTTTGTTTTTTTGTTTTTTTTCAATTATTTTTAAGGTACATGTTTTAGCTGTTATACGTTCTTAAAGGTGATTTTTAAAAAATATTATTTAATTGATTTTAGAGAAAGAGGAGAGAAGAAAGAGGGGAGGAGCAGAAAGCTCCTTATAGTAGCTGCACCCTGTAGTAGAAGCACCTCATAGTAGTTGCTTCTCATGTGTGCCTTGACCAGGCAAGCCCAGAGTTTCAAACCAGCAACTACAGCATTCCAGGCCGATGCTTTATCCACTGCGCCACCACAGGTCAGGAGTGGGTGAATTTTAGATGGGTCGTTTTTGTTAATATCCTTGTAGTTGTGAAGTCCTGAATTTATGAATGAGTACTGATCAATCCTAAAGCAACTTTATTTTTAAACAAATTATTTATGTACCTATAAAAGCATCTAAAGTTAAGAATGGTTAAAATTGTTTCAAAGAAATGTTTTTATTCTCTCAAAAAATTGTTTTTTTCAAAAATAATAATTAACTACATAAGAAACCAGAAAGGAGTCTTGTAATATAAGATGATACCTTATTTTTTTTTTCCAAAGCATACTCTGGAAAAAATTCCTAATCATATTTTTGGAACCTATAAGATGCATGATATCAACCATTTCAGGAAAAGCTTAACTATTTCTGTCTGACATGTTTTATACAGCGGGTGACGCTTGACTTAGATCTTGAATGAATATGGAAATCCAAACTGAGGGGAAAAGTGCTCAGAGACATGATTGTGCACATTGCAAACTACAAATTGTTTTGTAAGGAGGGAGCATCAGGTTCCAGGGGAGGAGCAGCAGGAACAAAGTGGAGCGGGAGGAGACAGCTCCTGCTCACAGAGGGCTCAGTGTATCATGGAAAGGAGCTTTCTCTTTCTCTTCACATAATAAGGAATCCCTGAAGGATTTTATACGAAGTAACATGAGCAGGCTGCACTGATATGAGAAAAGGAGAAGGGAGATATTTAAAACTGGAAATAGAGATTTAACTAAGAATAGTGCATGGTATTGAAAAAATTAAAAAAAAAAGTAAAATACAAGCCTGACAGTAAGTATGAAGAAGAGAGACCATGGCTATTTTAAGGTATTCTATGGATATTAAGTAATTGATGTATATCTGGAGTAAAAGATATTGATGTAGAATATTAAGAATTATCTTATCCTTTACTAACTTTAGTATTTTTTCCTCTGTCGTCTGTAAAATGCTAATATGAATGTCAACTTCACAATGTTCAGGAAAAATCAAATAAGATTGAGGTTGTGTAGGTTAAAAATTGAACCAAATGTAGTTATTCAATAAATGTTAGTTTCCAAAAGGTTTCATCTTTATTAAGGCCCTTATGACATTCTACTTTGTACTGCTACCTTTTCACAAAATATTTCTCTCTCTGCTGTTGTATAAATGTTTAGAGGCTTACAGTGGCTGCATACAGGGTGAACATGTTAATATTGAATGGATGGATGTGTTTTGGGTTAACATGCAATGAGATGCATTGGAGCAAGGACAATTATGTAAAGGAAATTACTACTGATGAAGTGCAGCAATCATTTCCGAATTCACTTTAATCAAGTTTCTGATTAGGGATTGGGAACTATTAAGGAAAATATTCAACACATGCTACAACTGCAGGGAGGATGAAAATTGTGTTAGAAGTGTTTCCAAAATAGAGGAAAGGTCAGGGTAAAAAATATCTAAATACCATATATTAAAATACTTTTCTGTGAGCTAGTCTCTCATTAGAAATCTACACTTGTGCAATTTATAGCTCAAAACATAGGTGCACATAGTCATAGTTCCAGGGCAGTGCATAATATGAAGTTTTCTTAGTTATCAGAAAATACTGATAGTTTACATTTGAAAACAGAGTTTATATTAATTACCATACTGAAAATGTCTCCCACTTATTTCTAAAAATACTACATTTATTTTTTCTTCAGTAAACACTATTCTATGCCAGTTATATATTTTTAATATAATATAGGTCATTACAAAGTTCTTTAAAAACATTTTCTCATCTGACTCCACGACAATCTTTTAGAGTTCATGTTGTCTCTGCTCACACATGAGAAAGCTAAGAGACAGTGTGGATATAAAGAACAGAACAAACAAACAAAATAGAAACTGACAAATAGATACAGAAAACAGACTGATGGTTACTGGGGGGGGGGGCTAGGGGGCTGGATGAAAAAGATGATGGGATTAAGGAGTACGAATTGGTAGTTACAGATTAGTCACAGGTATGTAAGTTAGAGCATAGAGAATCTTTATTATATGTGGCTTAAGTGTCTGTTTGTCGCCGATAGCTTATTGGTTGCTTGCGTAACTGTACTAGCCAATGGGATGAAGTTGCCACGGCTGAATGCAAATTGAGCGGGTCAGGGGGAAGGTGAACATTTGTTTGCATTGGCAATCATCTGTTTTACATAAAAACTACATCTTAACGTAATTTTTTTAGAGGTTCTCCAATTGAAAAATAATGTCATAATAGCTAAGTCTTTGACTGGCTCCTCTAAAGGTGAAATACATGTCATTCCAAGAATTGATTTGGCTCCATCTCAAACAGGGTTGCCGTTTCAATTGAGATGTAGACAATTTCCTGTAAAACTTGCCTTTGCTATGACCATCAATAAGTCTCAGGGCCAAACGCTTAAGCGTGTTGGCATTTTTTTACCTGGGCCTTCATTTGGACATGGTCAACTTTATGTTGCCTGTTCAAGAGTTTGTGAAAGAACGGACATAAAATTAAAAATAATTGATGGTCCTCTGCAAGGCGAGCTTAAAAATGATGGAAAGATCTACACAAGAAATGTTGTGTACAAAGAGATCTTTGACATGTGAATTAATATTTTATTATTTAAATCACCTTTATTTATTGAGCTAGCGGTGGCTCTTAAGAAATGTACCACCAGTGGTTTCCTTCATTGCACTCTACTTTAAGCAATTAAGCAAGTAGAAGGGGGAAACCCCGTGGGGCACTAAGCAAAGGGGCATCCTCGCCGCCTGCCCTGGGTAATTCAGTTTGAATTAGCAGACACCTTTGCAGAAATCATTTTAATTACAATTTATAATATCTAGAACAGCAGTCATTTCGTATGACCGCCGGGCTTTCTAGTAGAGTAATAACCATGTACTGGGCCAAGTGGGTATTTAAAATGTTAGGGAGATTACTTTGTAAAGTAGGTGATTATATGACTACTATGCTATATACCTGAAACTAACACAAACTAAAAATGAATATAAAAAATAAAGATTGTAAATATATATATATATATAATTCATACACATATATGAATTAAAGTTGCAAAACTGCCAAGTGGAGAAGCCCTGCAAAAGGCACCTTGTTACCATCGTCCCAGTGTAAGTTTAACCCACCTGAATGCAAAGTTATTGTTTTTGAAGATTAATAGGTATACTGGTTCAAATCCTCAATAATTTCATAGTTATTGTTGTTTATAGAATTAAATGTTGCCATAACTTCTATTTTAAAGTAAGTTAATAGAGATGTACCATAGTTATTTTCATGTTAATAAGGTTATTTTCGCCTGACCAGGCTGTGGCACAGTGGATGGAGCGTCGGACTGGGACCAGGAGGACCCAGGTTTGAAACCCCGAGGTCTTGAGCTTGAGCGCAGCTCATCAAGCTTGAGTGGGGGTTCATCAGCTTGAGTGCAGGGTCACTGGCTTGAGCAAAGGGTCACTTGGTCTGCTGTAGCCCCTCAGTCAAAGCACATATGAGAAATCAATCAATGAACAACTAAGAAGATTAAGGAGCCACAACGAAGAATTGATGCTTCTCATCTCTCTTCCTTCCTGCCTGTCAGTCCTTATTGGTCCCTCTCTGTGTCTCTGTCTTGGTCACACACATGCAAAAGAGGTTATTTTTCCTTTTTTTTTTTTCATTAAAACACACCATTTCATTTGAAACCACGTGGAATTAAAAATATAAATAATTCATTTTTATTTAACCATTTACAAACTTTCTATATCTTCTCAACTTAAATTTTAAAAGTCTATATGATTGTATCAAGGGTTTTTTTGTTTTGTTTTATCAACTTATGTGTTTTAACATATTCAGTTATTTTCTATGATCCCTTGCTGACTTTTAAAAAATATTGTTTCAGAACCTCAGGAACACTGATTGTCACAATGAATATATGTCCTGCACTTTATTTCTGCATCTGTCCTCACTTCCCATACCACAGGAAGCAGATGTCATAAACAAAGAAAACTTGTGGCAATCAAAGTTCTACTAATGTTCTATGCTAGACATCAAATGCCTGACATCTCTGAATATGACCTTGGCATCTACTTAAGCACTTTATTTTTACCTCACCCAGAATTATAAAAGTTAGAGCAGGAGCAATTTAGCTGAACCAACATTATTTTGTCTTCTTTTGATGAATCATATTTGGTATTACATATCGCTAAATAATGCAAGAATAATATTTAGTCATCTTCTCTCTGACTTTAAATGAGCTTCCTTATTCTAAGACAACAAAGGTATATTTTTAAATGATTTACAGTAGTTGATTACAATGACATTTCCATAGAAGTGTAATTTGAAAACAAGAAAATTATTAAGCATAGTTCATTCACTCAAAAGCATTCTTAATTGCCTACTGTTTATCAAACTGTAATAGAAGATTCAGTGTCAGTATTATATTATTTTTATTTGTTTATTTTTCTATTTATTGTCTGTCTCTGCCACTTTATTATAAATTCCCTGAAATTAAAAATGAAGCTGAGCTTATCCAAAGCAAGAAAACAGCTATTTTACATATGAAGGAATGATTATATTTATGTATGTCATTTAGTAGAGAAAGTTATTTACATTATACTGAAACCAGCATATTTAATTTCCAATTCTAGTCAAATATATACCAAAACTGCTTGTAAATTTATAAAATTCTGTAAGTGAAACTACTTTCAGAGAATTTCTTGTGTATCGTTTATGTCTTTTGTTCCTAAATATAGAATTTTCCAAAATCTAACAGTTACTTTATAAATTTATATTTAAGTGTGAATTTTGAAAAGAAAGAAACATGGGCTCTGGCCAGTTAGTTCAGCTGGTTAAGAATGTCGTCCTGAAACAAGGTTGTGGGTTTGATCTCCAGTCAGGCTACACATGGGAAGCAACCAATAAATGCACAACTCAGTGGAAAAACAAATATTTTCCTTCTGCTTCCTCTTTCTCTTTTTTCCTCTCTCTAAAAATAAAAAAGAAATTACGCCTTGGCCTGATGACTTGTGGGTTGGAGCATTGTCCAGGACTGTGGAGGTTGCCAGTTTGATTCCCCTGTCAGGGCACATACAGGAGCAACTCCACATTCCTGTCTCTCTCCCCCAGCCTCTCTCTTTCAAAAAAGAAAATTATTAAATTAAAAAAAAAACAAGAAAAAAAATATGACTAATGAATAAGTAAATTTGATTATTATTCTCCTGATTACAATCCCCAAATTTCTTGATGTTCTATAAATAAAGACTATGAGTTGCAATTTCTACTACATGATTACTATTACTATTATTTTTATTGTTAAAATTAAATGCATTTATTTAAATTGAGTATGATTTCTTTTTATTATTATTAATTTTAATGGGGTGACATAGATCAATCAGGATACATAGGTTTAGAGAAAACATCTCCAGGTTATTTTGACATTAGATTATGTTGCATACTCATCACCCAAATCAAATTGTCTTCTGTCACCTTCTATCTGTTTTTTTTTATTTTATAATATGAGTTCAAGAAATAGTATTAAATTTGTTATTTTCAAATCATCTTGCACCACTACAATATTTGCACACATTGAACAGCCCCCCCCCCCACATACACACAACTTTTTTATTTTTAGTATTTCATCAACTACTTATTTGGATTTTGAATTCCAAATAACAGCTTCACCCCAGTGTTATCGAACAGATGAAGTCTGCCTGGAACTTTAGGTTGACTGAGACTGACTCCTTCTCATGCGCTCACATTGCACTTTGCAGGTAGCTTCACTCTACCAAGTCTTATGACATATTTGTGTTCTGAATGCCTTCAATTGCCCCATCCTTACTATTCTTTTGGGAGAATTGTCCACCACCAAGGCTTTTAAGGATTTTGATTGTTCTAGGTAACTAATCTTGGCAGATCAGTGGACTCAAACAACAAAAACAAAATAAAACAAAAACACTAGCAAATAATCTTATCTCTGTTAGGAATAAGAATGTGGATTGTAGTTAGTTTATTATGGGGAAATAAATATTAAGTTCATGTGTAGGCCCTGGCAGGTGGCTCCAGTGAATAGAGTGTCAGCCAGGTGTATGGAAATCCTGGGTTCAATTTGCTGTCAGGGCACACAGAAGAAGCGATCAACTGCTTCTTCCCCCCTTCTTGCCCCATTCTCTCCCTTTTGTCCTCTCTCAGCTGGTGGATCAATTGGTTCTAGTTTTGGCCCAGGCACTAAGTATGGCTCCATTGGAGCTG
Organism: Saccopteryx leptura; assembly: GCF_036850995.1. Lineage (NCBI taxonomy): Eukaryota > Metazoa > Chordata > Mammalia > Chiroptera > Emballonuridae > Saccopteryx > Saccopteryx leptura. The sequence goes on along the minus strand of NC_089506.1, from coordinate 64,161,182 downwards.
GTTGGCCTCAGGCACTAAAAATAGCTTGGTACTTGAGCATGGCCCTATATGAGGTTGCCAGGTTGACCCTGGTTGGGGAGTTTGGGTTCATTCAGGAGTCTGTCTCACTATTATCCTTCCTATCACCTAAAAAATATGATTACTTGTAGTTGAAGCTAGATACAACCAATATAATTAGAGATTGTAAGTCAGCAAGGAAGCCACAAGTTAGCAGAGGAGTCAAACTACAAAATTTTAAAAGAAAAGAGAATAACTTTAAAAACAAAATTAAAATTGTGGCTTAATATGTCTCCCACTAAGCAGATAAATCCCTAAAGAATATATCACTGAAGTCTGTCTTTCCACTTTTACAATGAATAATTGTGTCTTGGTAACTATTAACTTCCATTATATTTAAGTATTGATAATTTCCCTCTGCACATTGTAATGAATTCATTTTGTAAAATTCAAAATTAGGTAGACCATATTAATCTAATCATCAGCAGATATTTAGATCATGCACAAAAGATTCACTTAAAGGAATTTCAAGAAAAAAACAATGTACCTTCACAACAGATGTAATCATGGTGTCCCTGAAAGGAAACAGTGAAGTCTGAGTGCCACTGAAAATCGCCGTATAAATATAGAATCTGAAAATCTTTCTGAGTCTGAATTTCTACAGGCTTTGCTTTCTTAGGCCAAAAAAGAAAGCTGCCAACACATTTCCTCAGAGAGAAAGCCTCAGTGATTCTCTGCAGTGTTAGGAAACAAGCCCAAAGCTATTTGGATTTATAATATTTATTATTTTTCACATTTTTATTTGAGAAAAATTGTCAGAAAATGCATTACAAATACAGACCTCCCCCCAAAATAATAAAAAAATGTAAAAAACATATACTCCAACAAGACTTAAACATCCTAGTAGAAGAATAATTAAGGTTATAAAAGCATGAAGGAAAGGAATATCAGTTAAATATGCCAGCAACATACTGAAGATGAAAAGGCATTTGTTGAATCATAAATGACACAGCACTTTAAACATATCTAGCAGTTGGAGAGGAGGTGATGCCAACAGAAATGGGCCAATTTAAATAAAAGAAACCCAAAAAGACTTAACAATTTAGGTTTATTACACTGAAGTAGAAGGCATAGGAAAGACTGAAAATATTGTGCCTGTTTAAATAGTTTATGTAAGTAGAAAACCTTTTTCTTAAACTTTACAGTCAGACATTTGTTTACTTTGCCTTAAAAGAAGATAAGAAGATCATAGTTTGAGAAACAGATGCTTTGCACTGAATAGCACCAGGCCGAGATGGTGATGTAGTTGAATGTCATAACAAAAAGAGTGAAAATAGATAAAGTCAGTGTATTGATTTATATTTAAATCTGTTTTATTTTGTACAGACTGCAGATTAAATGCCACAACTATTGTGATCTTACAATAATAGAAGGAAACAAATTCTCTAAAAGGCTGCTGCCCAAAAAATGAGAAAACATGGCTCATGAAAGCAAATGATCTAACATACAAATGAAAGACAATGCCCTACTTAACAAGGCTGGCTTTATGGCGTGCAATTAGTGCAACTGCCAAGGGTCCTGAGCTCAGAAAGGGCTTGCACTTGGTCTAATGTCTTTTGGCACCATTTTGATATTTTTAATAGTTTTTCTTTTCTTTTTTTAATTTGTGATTTGTAAGTGAGAGCCAATGAACACAAGTGCGTGCGTAGAGGAGATACATACAGTTTTCACATCTCATGCTCTTTGTCAACCTGTTTACATGTAGCTTTGGTGATATTTCAGGAACACCCAATTCCAGAGAGCACACAATGCAGAATAGTTTAGTAACACACTAAGTCAGTATAAAAATAAGTGTGCTATCAATGACTGAGTAAATGGGTCACCAGTATCTTTCCAACAGAAAGATGTTTTCTGTTAGAACCAAAAGTTGATTCAAGTGCTGAAAGAAAACAATTGCATTCAAAGAAACACAACCCTCCAAAGAAGTTATCGTATCTTTTCTTACACATATTCTTCCCAAACCAATGAAAATGTTGTCATAGAAAGACAGGAAAAGAAACAATAACTTCTATTCATTTTCTTTCCAGTTCTTTTTTACTTACCAGTAACCCAAAGTTACACTGTGTTGGTAGAATGTGTGTAAAAATAAATGAAATAAAAATGGTTCAGTTTGTTTTGATGCAGTACTTTCAGCATTGGCCAGATAAGAAAGAAATACATATGTGTGCATAAGAAACAAAATAAAAGTTCTGTAATTTCAATGATTCTCCAGATAAATCAGATTCTCTTGTAAGTACATCTAAAACTGGCATGATATAAAAATAAACAAACATATGCTAAAAATTACAACTTTTTTGTTGTTGTTTAAAGAACATTAATTAGTAAATAAAAAATTCATGACAGCCTGTGGTGGTGCAGTGGATAAAGCTTCAACCTAAAATGCTGAGGTCACCAGTTCAAAACCCTGCACTTTCCCAGCCAAGGCACATATGGGAGTTGATGTTTCCTGCTTCTCCCTCCTTCTCTCTCTCTCTTCTCTCTAAAAAATGAATAAAGACTTAAAAAAAAGTCATGACAAGTTAAAAAATGGTACTCTAGAGCAGTGATTTTCAACCTTTTTTGAGCCACAGCACATTTTTTATATTTACAAAATCCTGGGGCACACCACCTACCAAAATGACACAAAATGACACTCTAACACAGTACATATTATACATATAGTTAATAATATAGTTTCTAAATGTATTTATACTCACTTAGTGTGAAACCTGAGCTTGTTTTGATGAACACAAAAGGGATATCCTGGCAGGAATGGTAGAAAGACACACACGAAGCTCTTCCTCAACAGTTCTCAGTCTCTCTCTGTTTTTAGTTTTTATCGCAGTCAAGTTTGAGAAGCTCAGCTCACATAGATATGTGGTTGAAAATGGGAGCAATGTCAAAATAGCTTTGTTGGCCAGAATGGGGAAATCCTTGGCAATAGATAACCAAAAACTGTCCAAAGGAAGATCAGAAAACTTTAGCTTTAAAGTTTAAACTACGATCTTGTTTCAGTTCAATGAGTTCCTCTTGCTCCTTTAAAATCATGTCCTTTCCAGCAACGGATACTGAGCTGTATGGGTCCCTAACCCAGTCAAGGCATTCTGTGAAGGCTGAAGAGAAATAAAATGACAACATCTTCTCAAGAGTTTTCAAATGTCTGTCAATCACCTCGCACATTGCAGCAGTGTTGCCATCATGCTGTTTCTCGGTGAGTGGGAACATCTCAAGGTTGCCACGCTGCACATGTTGTTGCCAGAGCTGCATCTTTAAATGGAATCCATTCATTTTATCAGTGCTTGTAAGCAGGTTTTCATTTCAGCCTTGCATCCATGTGTTCAGTTCATTCAGATAATGAAATATATCAGCCAGGTATGCCAGCTTTGCACATCACTCAGCACTTGCAAACAGCTTTGAGTAATTGGACCTCTCGTTTGTCAGAAATACTTTAAGTTCCTCTCGCAACTCATACACACAGGCCAGCACTTTGTTGCGTGACAGCCACCAAATCTCCATGTGGAGCAATAAGATTTTATGTTCTGCTCCCATTTCTTTACACAAAGACGCAAATAAGTGACATCTCAAAGGTCGCATCTTTACAAAGTTCACTATGCTCACAACATCATCCAACACAGGAGCTAGATCTGCTGGTAAGGTCTTTGCAACGAGGGCCTCACAGTGCAAAAAACGGTGTGTAACAATAACATCTGGGTTTCTTTCTTTGACCCTACTTACGAAGCCTTTGATGCACCCGACCATGGCTGTGGCTCCATCACTGGAGACACTTGTGCAGTTTTCCCATGTAAGCCCGCTTTTATCAAGATATTCCAATGTGACCCGAAATATTTCCTCTCCTGTTGATTTTTCTGGCAGTGCCTTGGAAAATAGGAAGTTTTCTCTAATGGCTTCTTCATCCACAAAATGCATGTTGGCCAAGAGCTGACAATGTCCACTAATATCTGTCAACTCATCAAGTTGCAAGGCAAATTTCTTACTGATGCGCACCTTTTCCAAAACAACAGTTTCAATGTCCACATATAGGTCATCAATATGTCTGGCAATTGTGTTATCTGAGAGAGGCACTTTAGTTATCTCTTTGGCCACAGTAGGGCCAAGCACCTCATTTACAATGGCTTTACAAGCTGGCAGTATTAATTTTTCTGCCACAGTGTGGGACTTTTTTGATTTAGCTAAGAGTTCAGCAATAAGCTAGCTAGCTTTGAGGGCTCTCTCATTTACCTTTGTGGTTTTTCTCAAAAAAGTTGCCTGTTTCTCATTGTTTGTACGTAAGCGTACAAAATAGTCCATCGGCTTGTTTTGAACGGAAGGGTGTTTCCTTTGGAGATGGCGTTTAAGCTTGCTTGGCACCATGGCGCTATTAAGCTTCTCACAACACACCAAACACAGCAGAGTCGGTGCTGTCTCATCCCCAGTGAAAGTAAATCCAAATGAAAGATAGCTTTCGCTATATTGCCTCGAGCTCACCGTCTTGTCTTTTTTCTTTTGTCGACCACTCATACTAGGGCCTTCATCTGGGTCAGAATTTTGTCCAGGGTCCTGTTCAGTATTTGTGTTTTCCCTTCTCAAAAACTTCTTCATCACTGTTACTTGCTCGTCTTGCTAAGATCCCAAATTGTCACAAGAGTGAAATATGCCTGGCAGAGGTCCTTTAAATAAATTACATTTGTTAAAAAAAGTTAAATAAAAAAGGATAACCCCCTAATATATACAGTCTCATGTAACATCCCTCATATATACAGTCCCACGTAACATCCCCTTATAAATACAGTCCCACGTAACATCCCCTCATATATACAGTCCCATGTATCCCCTCATATATACGGTCCTGCTAATAGATACTGGTGCTTTCATCAAGGTTGTGGGTTCAAATATATTTGGCAAATACTCTCTCTATATAGATACCGGACAAAATCAATTTTAGAAAATGTTGGGTACTTGTGTAACATCATAAGTCCTCAGAGCATCTCTACTGTCAGATTGAGAAGTTTGCTTTTTAGGTAAGGATTCTGATAAATACTAGAGTTCTCCCTGAGGTTATGGGTTCAAATCCCATGGTCAGCTGGGTGCAGGGGCCTTGGTTCTGTTTGTTTTGATGGTCTACATAGAGATTTAAGCTCTTTAAGAAGATGCCCCTTCAGGAGGCCATATACAATATAGATAACATTGTGATGCATTGTATATCACCCTCTGCGGGGGCCTCTTTTAAAAAGAAAAGGGTCAAATATCTATATACACCATCAGGATAGACATAACCAGCTGAGGCTGAGGTTTCATCTAGTGGTGGCAACATTTACCTCCAGTCCTGACTAGGAGTAGAAATCGGGACCATGGGGAGGAGTAGCAGCTTCAACTACTCACCGCAGCCACACAATGACAAGTGTGCGGCAGCCCGAGCGGGACCTTCCTGGGTGTGGATGAGAGGAAGCCTACTATTGGTTCATCGCTAGTGGTTGGGATGAATCCTAGAAGGTGATTGGTCAGTGAGCGGTCCCTGTGCCTCCACTCTTCCTGTCGCTGATAGCTGGAGGGATTGTGAGGGGAATGTTTATGTTCGGATGGAGGCGGCTGGTGGCGGGCTGGATAAATAGCCTCCACGGGCTGTATCAGGCACATGGGCCATAGTTTGGGGACCCATGTTTAATTTCCCCATGGCACACCTGATCATGTCTCATGGCACACTGGTTGAAAAACACTGCTCTAGAAGGATAGAAAAACTTTGTATTGTTTTAATTTTATAGTGTTTTAAAATTCTTTATGCTCAAGAGGATCAGCATTTTCTTTTTTTTTCCCTAGAACCTGCAAATTATGTTAAATCTCAATTGCTAGAAAGCAAAAATGGATAAAGAAATGTGGAATTCTCAGGGTTTTTATTATATCCTTTGAGTCAATTATCCCTTCATTTAATGATTTACATATAACTGTGAAACTATGCTTCTTGAAATACTAAGATAGTACAATAAAAGAATATCTCATGAGAATAAGATGTTCAGTTCATCTTCCTTAAAAATGTAATGATTTCATTGTTTTCTTATTTTATTTTATTTTTTATTTTCTAAATTTGAATGCCTTTATGAAAATTCTAAAATGGTTGCTAAAGGCAAATATGAAATTCTGCCATCCAAGCAATATATGTATAAAAAATAACAGGATGGGGTATAATTATCTAGAGAAGCAGGAATGCTGTTGAACACATTAGTGTTGTTTAAAATAAATGCTCCATATTAATCATTTTGAAATTGTTGCAGTTTTTATGCCTCTTGTTCTATACCATGTAATTACATTCAGAGACAGATTAGTAGTAGAATATTTTGCCTGTATAAATAAAATTCACATATACTTGAACACCTTTCATATTATGTATAGACAATGACTCAGGGTTGCATAACACTTTTTAAAAAAATGAGTGCTTGCTTATGAACAAGTCATGTCTAGTATTGAATTCCTTTAGGAATTAATTAAGTGAAATAGAAAAAAATAGCTACAGGAAAGAATGTGATTGTATTGCAGAAAATAAAATAGGGTGTGTCTCCATAAAGGGGGAAAAAAAAGAATCTTGTAATGTACCCTAGTGATCCCATCAAAAGTAAAGGCAAATTGATTTGCTAAAAAAAAAAAAATCATTGTGAATGAGTGACACCCACCACCACTGGGGAAGATGTTCTATTTGGGCTCTCCTGGAGGAGCAGAGCAACTGCTTATGAATCTTTAATTTAGAGGGGCTTGGTTTAGAATCACAACATGATTTAGATTTCTGATAATATTTAATAAAAAGAAAAAAAATATGTAAAATGTTCCATGGAGATTATAAATATATGCAAACATCTGCATATTTTTCCTACAATATGTGTATACAGTTCTTATATCTAAGTTTCTAAGATTCAGTATAAAGGTAAAATAAAATATTGCCTGTCTTGTTGGAACATGAAAAAACTGAGAGCCAAGATACAGAAAGAAACATCGCTATTAAGTTTATGCAGGGTAAAACTAGTTATATGATTATTCATATAACAGATAAATTATGCCTCACTTCCTTTTGCAATATATTCAGGAAATCCAAGGAAAGAAAAAATTTATATGTATGTGTTTTATACATCTCTATTTCTTATATAACTATGTTTAAATTTTAAAAAATAAATCATGTTTGAAATAGTTTAAATAATCAAACCCTAAGCAAATTTGTTTTGTCAAATTTATAGATGAGATTTTCTAAACAAAGGCAACTAAACTACTATCAAGATACCATGTTCATAATGTTAATAAAGTTTTACTATCTCAATTTGCTAAATTAGAGTTAAAAACTTTTAACTCAGCAAGAAAAATAATTCTAAAATATGGTTATAAAGTTCCCCACAGAGCTGGTGTTATCTACTATAAAAAGAAAATAATCACATACTATTTACAACACATTTAGAAAAATTTATAGCAGGTACATCTTTTTATGAAATGTATAATTTCTGATAACATTTTCACAAATTTTTCATATAATAACTTTAAATATATGGAGACATTTTAATAACATTTACATTTTTTAATTTTTATTATAATTTTATAATTTAGCTATTTTTTACATCTAAATTAATAATCTTTTAATGACAGTGGGTGTGTGGAATCTAAAAGTTTATACATTTAAAATTACAGCTCCCTTCCTGACCAGGCAGTAGAGCAGTGGATACAGTGTTGGACTAGGAGGTGGAGGACCCAGGTTCAAAACTCTGAGGTCGCTGGCTTGAGCCCAAACATCTCTGGCTTGAAGCTCATGGTCACTGGCTTGAACCCAAGGTTGCTGGTTTGAGTAAAGGGTCACTTGCTCTGCTGTAGCCCCTGGTCAAATACATATGAAAATTCAATCATTGAACAACTAAGGAGCTGCAATAAAGAATTGATGCTTCTCATCTCTCTCTCTCTTTTCCTATCTGTCCCTATCTGTCTCTCTCTCTGACTTTGTTTCTGTCTCTGTCAAAATTATAAAAATAAAAAATATATAAAATTACAACATTCTTGACTTCCTAATTCAGGTTTTGAGCAGAGGTTTTGTTCTCGTCAACATGAAGGTATCCAGAACAAAAAAACCAAGGTGCTAAGTAGGAGGAACCGGAGAGTTTTCCAGAACAAAAAAACCAAGGTGCTAAGTAGGAGGAACCGGAGAGTTTTCCAGAACAAAAAAATCAAGGTGCTAAGTAGGAGGAACCAGAGTTTTCCATTTTTGATATAGTTATTTCCTTGAATTGTTTTTTTTTTTAGTTTTAAAATAATTGAAACTTTATATTAAATATTTCAGTATTAAGTATAAAAAAAAGATGTATCACCTCTCTAATACCCCATACCATGTTTTTGTTTCATTATCCTAAGTAATTGATAATTAGCTCTGGCTTATAGAAGATTAAGAAATTTAAGACTTGTAGACAAAATCAATGTTTAAAACAATTTAATATGAAGAAATTTTAATAGTAAAAATTGATATGGCCTCTACAACTTCAGAATATTTAGAAAGATATTTTTAAAAATAACCAAACAGTAAAATACCTCATAAATATTCTTAGGTACACAATCAGTATTTAATTAAAATTAAATTTAACTTAATAATTAAATTTTAAAAAATCTGCAAGATCTATAAAAATATACCCAATCAAATCTGCAATAATCTTTAAAAGTTAGAAGTACAAAAGTACAAATAACTAAGATGGTTATGTGAAAATAAAAGTCACTACAATTTGAAACATCTATTTATTCAATAAGTAAATTCTGAAACTAATCATAACAAAATGTGTACCTTGACTAGAAAATAACCAAATGGGCTAAGAAAATGAGATCACATTAATTAAAATATAGTTTAAGTGCTTGGACCTGGAAAGATGATTTTCATATGACTTCTTTCATAGTATGCAAAATAAGGGAACTTTGCTTTTCAAAAGCATACATAAGGTGAGATATGGAAATGACATTTTCCAGGTGTCTTGCAAAAAACAACAGTTTAGCAAATGCAATATCACTAGAGAGAGGTGAAGCTATTTAGTATAGCATTATATCTAAGCTATTTTTCTAATATACCAATATTATTTTACCTTTACTATTCATATACTATATATATATATATGAAGAGAGACAGAAAGACTATGATCAAATATAAGAACTTGGTTAATTGTAATAAAACGCATATATATACAGTTGACATCTACAGATACTTGAATGTATAGAATTGTAACCTTAGACATTTAGGAAGTCCCCATTGGCCAAGATTACGCAGGGGGAGTTCATTACTCTGAGCAGTCCAAATCTAGGAAAATAAATGGATAGGGCCTAAATATGTAAAAAGCTAGAAAGATGAAAGGACAGGATACGAGGTAACCAAAAGCTACCAAGATAATTGGAAATAAATAACAGTGTTTACTTCTTGATCTCTATAAGAACCAGGCTTGAGCAAGGAAGGGGGATGGTCTTTGAGGCAAGAGTCCACCATTCTTCTAGGTCATAGCACTTAAATAAACCTCTTTTCTTTTGCACCAGCACTTGCCTCAAAAGTCTGGCTTTCATTGTGGCAAGCAGCCAAACCTACATTTGGTTACAGGAAAATATACATTTTATTTAGTATCATAGTTGAATAGTGATATAGTCAACCTCCCCCCCCCCCACCACCACCAAATGTATAAACCTATGGCATGAGTAGGCATCCAAGTTAATGGGACTGGTTATTAGGCAAGAATGACAGCTATATGTAGATGTTTTATTGTTTATATACTATCTCTGTGCCAAGGAAATAAACACATTTTGTCATTGTGAAATTACAAATTTCTTATTTATTTTGACAACTCTGCTAAAAAAAAAATACCCCTAAAGCAATGTCTATTCTTTTTTAAATTTCTGAAACTATTCCCTGTGACAACCTCTTAGTATATATTTTGAAGCCCATGCATGAAAAAACTAGTAGGCTTTCTCAGTGTTGACTTCCTATTTTAGTGCACTCTATTTTTTTTCTTACTATTCTTGTCCATTCCACTAGCTGTTTGTAGTCCACAAGAATCTATAATTTAATTTTTTTTGTAAAAAGTAACATAATTTATTCCCTGAGTCACCATGGGATTAGTGTTTCAAACATCCTCCTTATCATGGTACATACCTGTTATCAACCCATTCAAAAACTATAGATTACCAAACTCAGTATTCCAAAGCCTGTACAATTGATTTGTATTTACATATATCTTGTCTTGTTCTTTTACATTTTTCTTTCCATTCAAATATTCTTATTCCTCTCTGACCTCCAATCTTGACACGCTATTTCATGTTTCCAGATACTTTTGGTAATAACTGCTGTTCTCCTCTTGACTTCACTTCTATTTAAACACCAGCCCATATTACCAACTTTGTGAAACTTTCTCTAAACATCCAAAGCCCAAGTTTCATATTTTCACCAACACTACGTTTTTGTAACATATGATTTAATTTCTTAACGATGGTCTCATTCATATGTCTATTTACAAGATCTTTGTATAATCAGAAAAATATTCTTAGTTTTAAAATACCCTTCAACTTTAACCTAAATTTTACACTTTGTATAAAGTTAGGCATGATCACTCCCAAAACTTTTAACTCTATTTTATAAATACTTTATTTATTATTCAAATTAGAGTGTATTAAATATTTATTCTATATTATGAATTTTTAGGAACAGTGACCATACCTTTCATTAAACATATTTTTATTTGCCTGCTACTTAGTTCAAAGTACATACTAAAAAACAATTCTGGAAAAATTATCTCCTTTCATATCCCAATTATATAGTATTTTTAAAGTAGGGAGATAATTCAGTTATATGATAATGGTGTATATATAGTTTAAACTCATCTACATTATTATAGCACTTTACACTTGATCTTAGCAAAAGGCCGAGAAGTGATATTATTATAGCACTTTAAATGAGTTAAATTTTGATATACGATATTTCCCTATATATCAGATCCCCCCATGTATAAGACACATGATAATATTGGGACCTGAAATTTGAAAAAAAATGAATTGCATAAAGTTATTGAACTCAAGTTTTATTCATTATAAAATTCATACAACTCTTCATCACTCAAAATTCCCATCCATTAGCTTGTCCTCATCTGTGTCTAATGTTGAATCACTGTCTTCAATAATAAACACAAAAACAAGTTTGAAAAAACTGGAAATGCAAGTAAAAAAATCTACAACCACTGTATAAGATGCATCCAGGTTTTAGACCCCAAATTTTTTGAAAAAAAGGTGTCTTATACATGGGGAAATACAGGTAACTGCTTTGACATCTAAAATCATCATTAGCAGTACTTTTTTTTTTTTTTTGTATTTTTCTGAAGCTGGAAACGGGGAGAGACAGTCAGACAGACTCCCGCATGCGCTGGACCGGGATCCACCCGGCACGCCCGCCAGGGGCGACGCTCTGCCCACCAGGGGGCGATGCTCTGCCCCTCCGGGGCATGGCTCTGCCGCGACCAGAGCCACTCTAGCGCCTGGGGCAGAGGCCAAGGAGCCATCCCCAGTGCCCGGGCCATCTTTGCTCCAATGGAGCCTTGGCTGTGGGAGGGGAAGAGAGAGACAGAGAGGAAGGAGGGGGGGTGGAGAAGCAAATGGGCGCTTCTCCTATGTGCCCTGGCCTGGAATTGAACTCGGGTCCCCCGCACGCCAGGCCGACGCTCTACCGCTGAGCCAACCTGCCAGGGCGGAGCAGTACATTTTTAATCAATGGCAAAAGTTACTTTTTTACTCTTGTTCAGAAGGGCTACAAATAGTAAGTTTTATCTGAATATTTTACTTGTAACCCAGTCATTATTTATGTTCAGACTGAAAAACATTCTTTCAAATAGGAATATATAAAAATCTATAATCATTCTATAATGAACAGAATAATTTCATTGTATGATGATGCAATTAAATTATAATCCATTTCTATAAATACAAAAGATAAATAATTCTATTTCAGGTATAGTCTAGTTACATTTTTATGTAACAATGTTAATCTCAGTATATAAATGCATGGAAAGTTGTGTTTATAATGCAGTCATTATTTAACCCTTTCCATATCCTTCTACCAGAGTTAATTGTGTGGAGTTATGATCTGCATTATACGAAATGTAAGATATTTTCTGGACCTAAGTAGCCTATTATATCTTAGAATATATAAGTGATGCTTGCTTCAGTGTAACAGTATTTAGTTGGTCTGTAAAAATTAATGACCTGTTTCAAAATGTAATTCATATTTTAAAATAATTTTTCTTGACCCTGGCTGGTTGGCTCAATGGTAGAGCATCAGTCCAGCATGTGGATGTCCCATGTTCAATTCCCTGTCAGGGCACACAGGAGAAGTTTCATCTGCTTCTCCACTCCTCCCCCTTTCATTTCTCTCTCTTTCTTTATGTTCTCCTCTCTCCATGGAACCATGGCTCAATAGAAATGAGTTGGCCCAGTCACTGAGGATGGCTCCATGGCCTCCACATCAGGTACTAAAAATGGCTCTGGATGAAATGAACCAAGGGCCCTAGATGGGCAGAGCAGTACCCCCTAGTGGGCTTGCCGAGTGGATCAGTTGGGGCACATGTTAGAGTCTGTCTCTGCCTCTCCATCCTCTCACTAAAAAAATAAAAAGTTATTTGGTTTAATTCATACCAACATATTTAATCATGGACGCTTGTGTAAATTCTATCTTATATTTTTTTAAATTTTATTTATTGATTTTTAGAGAGGAGAGAGAAAGGGGGACGCTCATACTCAGAGTAGTTGCGTCCTATATGAGCCTTGACCAGGCAATTCCAAGGTTTTGAACTGGTGACCTCAATGTTTCAAGTAGATGCTTTATCAACTATGCCACCACAGGTCAGCTTGCTTGTGTAAACCCTTGATTTAAAAAATGCAGCCCTATGTTTATTGCAGCATTGTTCACAGTGGCCAGGACATGGAAACAACCAAAAAGCCCATTAAGAGATGACTGGATAAAGAAGATGTGGCACATATACACTATGGAATACTACTCAGCCATAAAAATGATGACATCAGATCATTTACAGCAAAATGGTGGGATCTTGATAACATTATACAGAGTGAAATAAGTAAATCAGAAAAAACCAGGAACTGCATTATTCCATACGTAGGTAGGACATAAAAGTGAGACTAAGAGACATTGATAAGAGTGTGGTGGTTACAGGGGGGAGGGGGGAGAGGGAGAGGGAAAGGGGAGGGGGAGGGGCACAAAGAAAACTAGATAGAAGGTGACAGAGGACAATCTGACTTTGGGTGATGGGTATGCAACATAATTGAACGACAAGATAACCTGGACATGTTATCTTTGAATATATGTATCCTGATTTATTGATGTCACCCAATTAAAAAAATAAAATTATTTAAAAAAAATGTTGATTTTATTGTTTTAAGAGAGAGGAAGGAATGGAGAGAAAGAAACATCAATCTATTCCTGTATATGCCCTGACCAGGGATCAAACTGGCAACCTCTGTGCTTCAGGACAATGCTCTAACCAACCAAACTACCCATCCAAGGCTCCTTGGAGTTTTTCAGGATTTTATTTTGTTTTTGAAAAAATAATTCTCAAGTTGATCAGAAATATTGGTCAAGACCATCATTTTTTCTACTCAGTTATTCTGGATCTACTAATACAGATTATAAAAGATAATTTCTTTTTATTTAAAATGTTGAACTATTTTGCCTGACCAGGTCGTGGCGCAGTGGATAGAGCTTTGGACTGGGATGCCAAGGAACCAGGTTCGAGACCCCAAGGTCACCAGATTGAGCGCGGGCTCATCTGGTTTGAGCAAAGCTCACCAGCTTGAGCCCAAGGTTGCTAGCTCGAGCAAAGGGTCATTCAGTCTGCTGTAACCCCCCCCCCCTCAAGGCATATATGAAAAATCAATCAATGAAGAACTAAGGTGCTGCAACCAAAAATTGATGATTCTCATCTCTCTCCCTTCCTGTTTGTTCCTATCTGTCCGTCTCTCTGACTCTGTCTGTCTCTGTCACACACACACAAAAAAATGTTGAACTATTTCATATACACAGAAAGGCTGACCATAAAAACAATTGTGTTGATTACTGTTACAGTTTATTTTTCAATTTCTTCTAAATTTAATTCTACTTTTTGGCCCAGCCACTCCAACTAAACGTATATCAGTATATATAGTTGTGATCTCCAGGTTGCCAAAAACCTACATTTCATCTTATTAATTTTTCAGCAGTATTATATGTATTGTCATCATTTCCTCTTCTGTTTTTTTAACACTCTTGTGTTCCATGTTATAACACTTGGATTTTTTAAATGTTTTTGTTTTGTTTTGTCTGTTTGTTTTGGTTATTCCTCTTTCTGACTTTAAGTGCTAACTCTCTCTTGCTGACTTCTCTTTCTCTTCAACTCATGAATATTCTCCTTTTAAGACCTGTATTGCTTGCTATCTGAACCTTGACTGGGTAGACCCAGTGTTTTGAACCCACAACCGCAGCATTACAGGTTGATGTTCTATCCACTGTGCCACCACAGGTCAGGCAACTTATGCATTCTTACATCTTATCTACTACATTTATGCCAAGAAATTCTAAATTCTTTATGAGTGTGGATCTTAGTCCTGAGTTCTATATATGACTATTCAAATTATGAAAGCATTTAAAGTGTTTGCATGGTTAGTAAAAATAACATCTAAAATTTTGAAAATAACATCTATACTTTATATCTTTTTTTCCCATTCTGCATGTTTTCATTTTTCTAAGTTTTATTTCTCAGTAATCAACATATTTATTTATTTAGTGGCCCATGGCAAAAACTTCTCTTTTTAAGAAATCCAAATAGAATTCATAACCAATTCCTTTTAAGCCTACCCTAAAATCTTTCTTAAATCTATCCACTTTTTTTATTACTTAATTAGAATTGTTAAGTGGTTCTAAGTATACTATCTCTAACCCTGTGGAAGAGAGGTTGGAACTGTGTGGAAATGTTTTGGTTATCACTATATATGGGTAGGCATAACAAAAACGCTAAACATCTTGCAATACATAAGAAAATCCTTTTTTTGTGTGTGCCACTGAATTTATTTTAACAAAGAAAATTAAAAATGGGACACTGATCAAATAGACGTAGAACAATCAGAGGATTGTAAATGCTAAGAAAGAAAATATTGAAGTGTTACAATAATAATAACTGCAGAGAGTGAATCTCATGCCTGGGAATGGAGAAACAGAGCAAAGCAGATGTGCTTACCAGAATCTACAGTTTAGGGAGTGCTAAACAGAAGTCACTCTGAATCTGAAGAAACACTGCCCAGATGAAGGTGGTAGTAAAGGGACCAAGGACAAGAGCCAAACAATGAGGCTGGTTCTATAAGCAAGTAAAAAAAAAAAAGAAACCAACCATTGCTGGAATCAGCCCTAGCAGCCTGTCGGAAGTGGTTATTATTGAGATGAAATTATTTCCCTTTAGCTCTTGTATTAAAGGTCTGTTATATATCATTAAGAGCCCTTACATTTTCACAATGGTTTTTTTACCTATTTAACCTCAAATAAGTTGTTTAACAAAACAGATACAGTAATGCCTCAGTTTTTGTTGACTTCGGTTATCATCAGTTTCAGTTTTTATTGATTTTTTTTCATGAAAAACTTGTCTCGGTTTTCATTGGTTGCCTCAGATTTCATCAGCATGCACACATGACCTCACTGCTAATTTTGCAAAAACAGGAGATCCATGGGTTCTCCTGCTCAGTGTGGTTCTCTTTTCTCATTGTGTGAGCATCACACTGCACATCTAGCCAAACAATTCCATTGCTTTCCAGTGTTTTTGTGCTCTTTTTATTGATTGCAAGTGCCAATACTACAATTACATGTAAGTGAATACGGCTTATACAGTATTCAGTGTGATGTGTTTATTTTGCATTTTTAAGTTTCAAAATGTATGTAACCACATAAGATAAAATCACATATGCTTAAATCTCATTATTTCTGTTAAGTGTTTTCCTTGCTAATAAGTTAACCCTTTCCTTTTAGCTCCATCATGGGACAAAAGAAAGTTTCCAGAGCCAGCAGCCCTTCAAAGAAGAAGGCCAGCGGTTGGCTCAGTGGTAGAGCGTCAGCCTGGCATGCAGGGGACCCAGGTTCGATTCCCGGCCAGGGCACATAGGAGAGGCGCCCATTTGCTTCTCCACCCCCCCTCCTTCCTCTCTGTCTCTCTCTTCCCCTCCCGCAGCCAAGGCTCCACTGGAGCAAAGATGGCCCGGGCACTGGGGATGGCTCTGTGGCCTCTGCCTCAGGCACTAGAATGGCTCTGGATGCAACAGAGTGATGCCCCAGATGGGCAAAGCATCGCCCCCTGGTTGGCATGCCGGGTGGATCCCGGTCCGGCGCATGCGAGAGTCTGTCTGACTGTCTCTCCCTGTTTCCAGCTTCAGAAAAATTAAAAAAAAAAAAAAAAAAAAAAAAAAAAAGAAAAAGAAGAAGGCGGCCAGGAACATGATTGAGTTGAAGAAGGAAATCATTGAATAATATTGTATGAGAGTGGCTTCAAGATTGCTGAAATTGGCCACATGTACAGGAAGTCACCATCCATGATAAGTTCCATTGTGGTGAAAAAGGAAGCAATAAAGGAGGCTAATGGAGCAAAGGGTGTGAATGTGCTCATGAAACAGAGATCACAAACAATTGAAAATGTCAAACAGTTATTATTAATTTGGATCAATCAAAAACAGACGGCGATTCTGTTTTAGAAGCCATCATATGTAAAAAGGCCAGACTGTTATATGCCGATCTCATTAAGAAAATGCCTGGGATGAGTGCTAGTGTACTTACTGATTTTAAGGCCAGCAGAGGCTGGTTCAAAAAACTCAAGAGGTGCACTGGCATACACAGCGTTACTAGGCATGGTGAAGTTGTGAGTTTGGACAAGTCTGAGGCCAAAAAAATTGTGTCCAAATTCAAAAATTACATAGACACTGAAGAATTTATCCCCCAACAAGTCTTCAACTGTGATGAAACTGGCCTCTTTTGGAAGAAAATGGCAAAGAGGACGCTCATTACACAGGAGGAAAAGGCACTGCCAGGACATAAGCCTATGAAAGATAGGCTAACTCTTTTGTTGTGTGGTAATGCTAGTGGTGATGGTAAAGTGAAGCCCTTACTCGTGTACCATTCAGAAACTCCTAGAGTGTTTAGCAAAAGTAATGTGATTAAAAATATGTATAGTAAATTTTGTATGATGTGGAGGGCTAACAAGAAAGCATGAATCATGATGCCAACTTTCACTGAGTTGGGTGAATGAAGTGTTAGGCCTGAGAGTAAAAAAATACCTCCAGGATAATCAGTTGCCCCTTAAGTGCCTCCTGGTAACGGACAATGCTCCTGCACAACCTCCAGGTCTGGAAGACACATTGTTGGAGGCATTCAGTCTTATCACAGTGAAGTTCTTGCCCCCTAATACCACACCACTCATCCAGTCCAAGGATGGCCTTTCAAATTTCAAGAAACTGTACATAAAATCA
Organism: Saccopteryx leptura; assembly: GCF_036850995.1. Classification (NCBI taxonomy): domain Eukaryota; kingdom Metazoa; phylum Chordata; class Mammalia; order Chiroptera; family Emballonuridae; genus Saccopteryx; species Saccopteryx leptura. The sequence continues at coordinate 64,143,629 of NC_089506.1, read as the reverse complement.
ATGTTTCAAAGGTGCTTTGAGATGACATCAGATACAGAATTGTCCTTAAGAGAGTTCTGGAAAAAAACATTTCAACATTCTCAACTGCATTAACCTCATAGATAAGGCTTGGCAGGGAGTGACATCCAGGACGATGAACTCTGCCTGGAAGAAATGATGGCCAGGATGTGTGCATGAGAGAGATGTTGAAGGGTTTGAGCCTTCCCCTGATGACCCTACACATGTGGTCAGTCAGTTGTTGATCTGGGGAAGTCCACGGGTTTGGAGGTGAGTGGTGAGGATGTGGAAGAGCTGGTGGATGACCACAGTGAAGAACTCACCACTGAAGAGCTGCTGCAAGACCTTCACCTGGAAGTGCAGTAGACGGAAGATGAAGAAGTTGCTTCAGATGAAGAGGAAGAGACAAGGGGGAATGTGCCTTCTTCACAGATTAAGGACATCTTCTCCATGTGGAGTAAAGGACAGGGGTTTGTGGAGAAAAATCACCCAGAGAAAGCTGGTGCAGGTTGTGTTTGCAACTTCTTGAATGATAATGTCTCGTCCCATTTTAGGCAAATCTTAAAGAGGTAGCAGAAACAGACCTGCCTGGACAGGTTTCTTGTGTGACATTGGTCCACTGATTCTGAAGCTGGTGCTAGTGCCAAAAGACCAAGAAGGGAAGTGATGCTAAGATAGTACCTTAATACCTAAGGTCCTTATGGCAGGGGATTCCCCTTCCAAACAATAACATCTGCACCTCTCTCTCCCCTCCTCGCCATCTTCCACACACCAAGAATAGTCTTCAGAAAGGTAAATGCCATGTTAAAAGTTCATTTATTTTTTACATTAGTTTTTTATATTTATTTTATATTAATTTCTTATTGTTTTTAGTATTAAACACTACATTTATTCTCTATAAAATGTGTTTTTGGTATGTATTTTGGAGTGTCTAGAACAAATTAATTAGATTTACATTGATTCATATGTAATTAATTGCCTTGGTTTTCGTCAGTTTCAGAGTTTGCCAATTATTTTCTTTTATTAAATCTTTTTTAAACATTTTTATTTATTTATTCATTTTAGAGAGTAGAAAGAGTTAGAATGAGAGAGAGAGATAGAGAGAGAGAGAGGGAGAGAGAGAAAGGGGGGAGGAGCAGGAAGCATCAACTCCCATATGTGCCTTGACCATACAAGCCCAGGGTTTGAACTGGTGACCTCAGTGTTCCAGGTCAATGCTTTATCCACTGTGCCACCACAGGTCAGGCACGCCAATTATTTTCAGATAGATTATTGACGAAAATCAAGGTACCACTGTATTAGAAAATCTTTAATTTGATATTTAAAAGAAAAACAGGCCCTGGCTGGTTGACTCAGCAGTATTGTCAGCCCAGTGTGTGGAAGTCCCAGGTTCGAATCCCTGCCAGGGCACACAGGAGAAACACCCTTCTGCTTCTCCACCCTTCTTCTTCTCCTTCCTCTCTGTCTTTCCCTTCCCTTGCAGTAGCCAAAGCTTCATTGAAGCAAAGTTGGCCCCAGTGCTGAAGATGCCTTCATGGCCTCTGCCTCAGGAGCTAGAATGGCTCTGGGGGCAATGAGGCAATGCCCAGATGTACGGAGCATCACCCCTAGTGGATTTACCAGGTAGATCCCGGTCATGTGTATGCAGGAGTCTGACAGCCTCCCCACTTCTAACTTTAGAAAAATACAAAAAAAAAATAAAATAAATAAAGAATAAAAAAAAATAAAGAAGAACAAAGCACTAAATTAATGCTCACAGAATCATCAAAAATTTTAAAGCCACCCTGGCCGGTTGCTCAGTGGTAGAGCGTCGGCCTGGCATGTGGAAGTCCCAGGTTCGATTCCCGGCCAGGGCACACAGGAGAGGCACTCATCTGCTTCTCCACCCCTCCCCCTCTCCTTCCTCTCTGTCTCTCTCTTCCCCTCCCGCAGCAGAGGCTCCATTGGAGCAAAAAGATGGCCTGGGCACTGGGGATGGTTCCTTGGCCTCTGCCCCAGGCGCTAGAGTGGCTCTGGTCGCGGCAGAGCAACGCCCCAGATGGGCAGAGCATTGCCCCCTGGTGGGCGTGCTGGGTGGATCCCGGTCCAGCGCATGCGGGAGTCTGACTGCCTCCCCGTTTCCAGCTTCAGAAAAATACAAAAAAAAAAAAAAAAATTAAAGCTTTATTTATTAAATAAAATATTTTTATTTCAGTATAGTTAGTACCTAATAATGTATTTATTTAAAGTGTACAATATAGTAATTTAATATTTATATACTTTACAATGTCATTACACACTGAGTTTAGCAATCATCTGTCACTTTGCAAACTTATCACAATATTTCCTTCATCTTTTCATGCAATCTTTCACCCGTCTTTCAGCTGGCAAGCATCAGTTTGATGTCTGTTTCTATGAGTCTGTTTTTGTTTTGTTTTATTGCTTTATTTTTTTTTTTTTAGATTCCACATACAAACTGTAAGTGAAATGATGCAGTATTTGTCTTTCTCTGTTTGACTTATTTCACTTAGAAATACCCTATAGTTCCATCCATGTTGTTAAAAATGGCAGAGTTTATTTAAGTTAGATTTAACAATTTTATTGTTAAATAAGTGATTTATGTAATTGCTAATACAGATTGCACAACTTTTTATGTGCTAAAGAGCAAAAACATTGATCAAAAATATTTAGAATAGTGAATTTCATAATAAAATTAAGTTAGCACTCACAGCATCAAAACCAGACAAGAAATTCTAAATGAGAATTAAAAGTAACTTCCTCACCAATAACATTTTGGAATCACTGATAAAAATTAGTACAATTTGAATGATCACAAGAAAATATATCTATAAAAATAAATTTCTCTCCATCAAGATATTGATGAAAAATAATAAAATTGCCTCATTTAATCCTTTTCCTATATCTAAAAACACATTGACAGTGTAATCTAATTGACTAGGTATATTATAGTTTTATTCTCATATATGGCCATCACAATCAGTTGCAGAAACAAGCATTCTTTCACCACAGGAAGGCTGACAACACCAAGACCTTAATAAAATCAGTGACACTGTATTCTCAGCAGGTTTGTGGCAATCTCAATGAGACAGAGTTTACACATACCAGAGGAACAATCTCCAGCTTACTTCCAGGTTATAGGCAGATTACCACTGTGCAATGAAGGTGCTGCCAAAGTTTTCTCTATTATTTGTTTCACAGCTTTGCTAAATTAAATATCAGGAACAGAGTAGTTTCTCAAAAAGTTAAACATAGAGTTACTATATTACTCATCAAATTCCTTCCTAAGTATGTATTCAAATGAATAGGAAATCTATGTCTACAAAAAAACAAAAACACTTGTAACACTAATGTTCATAGAAGTATTATTCACTATAACTCCAAATAAGACAGAACCCAATGTCCACCAAAGATGAATGCATAAAGCACTTGTAATATGTCCATGAAATAAATTTTTATTTAACACTAAAAATGGTTGAAGTACTGTCATATTTATGACATGAATGAACCTTGAAAGAAACCAGACATAAAAAAGCAACATATTGTATGATTTCATTTATAAGAAATGTCCTAATAGGCCAATCCATAGAGACAGATAGCAAATTATTCTTTTCCAGAAACTGAAGGTTAAGAGAGATAGAGAATGTCTATTAATGGATTCTGAGTTTCTTTTCTCAGAGTGATGACAACATTCTGGAAATAAAAAGTATTAATAGTTGGCCAACTCTGGGCATTTTCTAAAAATCACTGAATTGTGTATTTTCAAATGATGAATTGTATCATATGCAAACTATTTCAATAGTAAAAAGTATATGAAATGAAGAAAGAGTGGAGAGAACTCTTTAAATTAGAAATTGTCTCAAAATGTAGTCATGTGTTTGTGAAAGTGGAGACACTGGTAAAGATAGAAATTGAAAGATTTAAAATATTCAGGGTGGAGCAAAAGTAGGTTGACAATTGTTTATATATAAAAATAATATAATAACTAATAAGAATACAAGAATAAATTATGTATTTCACATATTAACAACTGTAAATCTACTTTTGCTCCACCCTGAATTTTAAAATTAGTGGTTCTGTCTTAATTCATTAGTTTCTATTGTTTATATTTTAAAATTTTTTCAAGCTTAATATACTATTTTCTTTCTAATAAACTAAAAATTTCACCAAAATTTAGCTACCAATAGTTTTTTGTTGTTGTTGTTCAAGTTCATCTCTTAGTATTATGAGACAAATTAAATTCAAACTTCTTGACATATCCCTCTCAGATTTCCCCCTTCTTTCATCTAACCAGGACTCTAGGGTCTTTAATATAGCTGTGTCATCTCACTACTTCCCTAGCACTATAGAAATATATATACTTGGTTTATCTCAACTACAGATTATAAACTTTTTGCAACAGAGGCTAAACATATTTTACATTTGACCACCTTTATTTCTAACTCACACATTCTGAATACATATATCTGAGTACTCTTAAACATTACTATATTAAACAGGAGTCAATGAAGATTATTTTCTTCTCTTTATAATCCATGTCTTTATTATACTTCAGCAACATACAATCAATCCTCATTATTTGAGTTTCATATTTACAAATCAACTTTTTGATAAAATGTATTTGTAACTCAGATAATACACAGCCATTTGAGGTCAGATGCAGTTCCAGAAACCTTTGAATCACCAGGTGGCTACCTTCCCAGAAGAGGTCAAATAAGGCCATGCTCTGCCATTTTCTTTCAGCTGTGATACCATAAACTTCTGTACTTTTTATTTAGCACACCATATATTTTTGTATTTTGTGTTTTGTTTGTAATTTCATTATTTAAAATGGCCTCATTTATAGTGCTGAAGGCTATGATGAGCTCAATATAGAATATCATATCTATGCTAGGTAAGCTTTGTTCAGGCAAGTTGTCTGTAATGTCAGTGTAAATGAATCAACATCATATATTAAATAAGATACCATTAGACAGAAATACATTTTTAAAAGGTTAAGTATTGATTTGTTGATGAAAACATTGTCACCAGAAACTGGCAAGAGTTTAACTCTTTATTTACTCTATGTGTTATAGTACATTATTTGCTATTTCAGTGTTGATGGTGACATCATAAAACAGAACTTCAGTGAATAATAACAGCAGTTAGCTGTACATTTGGGAAACAGTTATCTCCATGGGTCTCTTTGTTTCTGCACGTCGTGTAAACAGAGGCACTGATTGGCTTTGTTTCAGATTGTCTTGGAAGATAGAAATGTTTCCTGACTGACCAAAGGACTGATGTACTTACTGGCCACCGTAAAACATATGGGTTCCCTAAACTCAGTTTTTCTCTCCTTTAATGTAACCTACCACATGTGCAGACAGCCATCTAAACCCATCTCTGTCGCTCAATGAGACTTAGGGGCAAGGAAAACTGACACATTTTTGATGCAGACTCTGTTTGCTGTACCTGTGATTGAAGTCCATGGAGACTGGCCTAAGCGGTGCATGACTTCTGCCAGTATTCATGCAACTGTGACATACCAGTTTGTTTTTTTGTAAATTGGGTAAATCTCAAATTTTTGTTATTTCTTGGCAATATTGGTAAATATTATTACACACACATGCACATATATGTTGCATCTCCTTTTAACTAAAAGATCAGATTATTCTTTACAAAATTCACTGCTTGAAAATAAATAATACATCTTTCTTTTTATATAAACATATTTCTTGTCTTTTTAGTAAAATATTACTTAATCTCTTATATAAATGGAATTTTATTATAATTGATTGTATCAGCTCTTTTGAATTAAGTTCTACAGCCTCCCCTTCCAGTCTGTGATGGCCAATTCCATGTATCTCTCATTAACTCTGCATTCAATAGCATCACATTGGCAGTTCAAAATCAGACATGAGGCAGTAGTTATAGGAAACACTACCAGAGAGTCTTTGTTTTATTTTTTTATTTTCTAGGAATCCTGTTTAAGAGAATATCACTGATACTTTCCCTTGGATTATACTGCAAATTTAAAAGAAAAGAATTGCAATCTTAATTACGTATATTTGGTTTACATATATTTAATTTTGTAAATTTTAAATAAATTATTTTTTTATTTCAGTCATATGAAGATGACAAATGCTAACTAAAAAATGATGCCTCAAGTAAAATTCACATAACCGAATAAATGTGTCATTTAAATAATTAAATCTTCAAGTAACTTTTATAATTTTGTAGAAATTAAACTTCTGAAGTTGTATAGCTTAAAAGTATACAAAGTGGCTTGAACATATGGTGACATAGTAAATAGAGCATTGACCTGGAACACCAAAGACCCAGTTTCAAAACTTCAAGGTTGCCAGCTTAAGCACAGGCTCATTCAGTTTGAGTCTGGGCTCACCAGCTTGAGCATGGGGTTGCTAGCTTGAGTGTGGGATCATAGACCAGACCCTATGGTCGCTGGCTTGAGCTCAAAGGTATCTGGCTTGAAGTCAAAGGTCGCTGGCTTGAACAAGGTGTCACAGGCTCAACTGGAGTCTCCTGGTCAAGGCATGTATGAGAAAGCAGTCGATGTACAACTAAATGTGTCACAGCAATGAGTTGATGTTTCTCATCTCTTGTCTGCCTGTCTGCCTTTTCTCTCTCTCTTTCTCTTGCTAAGGAACAAAACAAAACAGAAACAAAACAAAGCAAACTATACAAAGTAATATATTCTGTATTCATATTTACAAGAAAGTATATTTATGTGTATACAAACATATACATACCGTTTTGCTTTTTCAATCTTCTTCAAATCAAATAATATGTAAACAAAATGCAATGCCTTATATTAGGCACAATAAAGAACTATGGTTCTAAATCTTAGACTCCCAAAATAGCACTGGCTTTAACTTGTTAAAGAAAAACTATTCTTCCAAAGATCAAAAATAAATATTCCACCTATACTATTAGTGGACACTGTTTTAAAAATATGTTATACTAACACCAATTTTCAAACACCTTTATTGAGAGTATCATGTCAATTAATATAAAATTATCTTCTTAGGTGTTATAGAAGAGATTATTAACTAGATCATTTTAACATTTCCTTAGTAAATACATTTTCTTATTTGAAAGTATGTTAACCTGAAAAATCCTTATAGAAAAACTAACACATTTCATAGAGTGCTGCTGCTTCATCTCCTGTATGTCCTTTCCCTGCCCAGTTCCTGTGGAGGATGGCTTCACTTCCTATCTTGTAACCTTATCAATAAAGTACTTGGGAATCATTGCAATAGCATGATGTCTTCATAAAATGTCTAATATCTAATTGGGACGTGCCGCGGACCAGAGCAGCTCCTAATAACGGTGCGGAATTAAGGAAACACACTTTGTCAGAACAAAACTGATGGGACCAGGAGGACTCCTCAAACTGCCTGGCAGTATCTGAGTGCCTCACAGCCCCAGTTCGCTTTATTATATGGACCTATGCAAATCAAGGACCCTGATACAAAGTTGCACATCAAAGGCTAAGACAGGAACTCTCCCAAGGCAAAAACAGGATACATTAGTGAAATTTACAAATATCTGAAACAAACAAAGAGTCAGAGGAAGGGCATGTATATTACTTCCTGCAACCCAAGGAAGGAAGTGGAGTGGGTGCAAACACTCAGCATCAAAGCCAAATATGGAGATGGAGGGGGTAGAACTTAGCCCCCTGCCAAGCCTCGAATCTATAATGGCTTTTTTGCCATTAACGGTCCACAACAGGGACGGACTTTTTGCATTAGCCTAAAAGCTTGAGGGAACAATAATGATTGCTATGCAGCACTTCTTTATTCTGTAATCTAGGAAATATAAGATTACTGCAATACAGAGGGTTAATTTACACTGAAAAATTCACCAATTCATCTTTTTTTCTACTTATTAGCTTTTGTAGGTAATGTAGACTTCTCAATAAATTAAAAAGGTGATAATTTAATAAGAATCTGACATTTGCACCAGGAAAATGTAGTCTAATTTTTTTCCAAAAATGAAGCCATACTTGGGTGAGGTCGCCTGAGTAGACAGGTAAGTCAATTTTCGCATTTTATATTCATTTCTTTGCTATTTCCATAGCAATATGAAAATGTTATTTGGCTCTAGTTTTTCTTAATACCTTTTATTTTTGCTAATATATTTCAACTTATTTCAATATCATGGTATCTGCCATTATCAGTGTATTTTTCTTTTTAGAGCTATAGGCATGGGTGTTTTTTATATATGAATAATATGACAGAAATATATTTGCTTAGTTACATATTGCTGACATTTTTGAAATGCAGGTATAAACCCTTAAATGTTTTTATAAAGATATTTTGTTATATTTAATATTGCTTTAGTTTCAAATAATGAAAATAACTATAAAAGGGCTTAAACATTTTATAGACAATTATAAGACTTTAAAAATAGAAGTAGGGCATGTGTTAGAGACTGAAATGAGGACTTGGAAAGTCAATGGGAGTACAGAGAGTTCTGACTCACTTTCTGTTTCTATTCCTCATTTTCTCTCATATTACTCCCTCCCTGTCTTTTCATTATTACTCCTTTTTCATCTCCTATCACAACCAGTTCACTAAATATACAATTCTAATGTATTGAGAATTTAGGATCAAGAATAAAGCTTTAACTGATACAGTGTGAAATTTAATACGCATTTCAAACCAAAAAACTTATGAAAATACATAATATAGTTTCAAACAAACGTTAATATATATAAACATGTATTTTAATCACAAAAAACTTGTTTTAGAATTTTTTCACATTTTCAGAAGTTATATTTTTTTTATCTATTTTATGTATGTAAATAATTTGACATCTAATTATTTTTTTATTTTTAATCAATTTTCTTTCTTAAGGTCTAAAAGTAAAAAGTTTCCTAGTATAAGTTAGTTGACTAGATTAAATACAGAATGTGTGCTTTCAAATAAAGGGTATTATCAGGACTTTGATATTCTTATGAATCTTTGAGCTTTAAATACTTAGACAACATACAAAAAGATAATGATATATTTTTTAATGGTCTATTTATCAGGGATAAAAATTTTTTTTAGACAATTAAATTTAGCAATTAAATGTCTGGGTGACATTGGTCAACCAGAGCACATAGATTTAGAGAAAACATCTCCACATCACAGAGAGGAAATTAAAGTAAGTTTGTTTGGGAAAAATTTTAAATTAAAACATTTTTATATGTTAAGATTAGTATACTTTATATAATATGCAACATATTAGAAAACATGTTTTATAAAGGTCATGGAACATACCATAGAAAAATATTTAACCAATTATGAGCAATTAGCACTTTCATTTGAAGAGAGCTTAAAAAGTGCAAGTAATTGTTTTTTCATAACAAGAGTTCATCATAGACATTATCACACACCACTAATTTGGCAAGTTTTTGAGAAAGTCAATGATCTGTATTGTCAATTCTCTAAAAAATATGGTTAAAACAAAATAACAATTCAGACATTCTTGGATTAATGTAACTCATTTAAAAGAACTGAGAAAATGAGTCCATTACAGTTAAATTCCAAACTGACAAAATGCTCTTTCTTGAACATTTTTAACCGTTCTTTTTTATATACATTTGCTGCATTTGTCACATTTATTGAGAGGTCCCTAAACATAAAACTAGTTGTATAAATTAAAAACCAGTTTATTTATTTTTTCTTTTTTGTGGCAGAGACAGAGAGAGAGAGAGAGAGAGAGATAGGGACAGATAGACAGGAAGGTAGAGAGATGAGAAACATCAATTCTTCATTGCGGCTCCTTAGTTGTTCATTGATTGATTTCTCATATGTGCCTTGACCGGGTGGCTATAGCAGACAGAGTGACCCCTGGCTGGAGCCAGAGATCTTGTGCTCAAGCTGGTGAGCCTTACTCAAACTAGATGCGCCCATGCTCAAGCTGGTGACCTCGGGATCTCGAACCTGGGTCCTTCACATCTCAATCCGACGCTCTATCCACTGCACCACCCCGTGGTCAGGCAAAACCAGTTTATTTTCTGATTAAAATGTTAAAAATACTTTATTTCTGTTTCTATGTAAGTATCATCAAAGGGTAAGGAATGGATAGTGTATCTACAATATAATAGAAGACATTTCTGGTATGTGATTAAAAATTAGAAAACCAGGCCCTGGCCGGTTGGCTCAGCGGTAGAGCGTCGGCCTGGCGTGCTGGGGACCCGGGTTCGATTCCCGGCCAGGGCACATAGGAGAAGCGCCCATTTGCTTCTCCACGCCCCCCCTCCTTTCTCTCTGTTTCTCTCTTCCCCTCCCTCAGCCAAGGCTCCATTGGAGCAAAGATGGCCCGGGCGCTGGGGATGGCTCCTTGGCCTCTGCCCCAGGCGCTAGAGTGGCTCTGGTCATGGCAGTGCGATGCCCCGGAGGGGCAGAGCATCGCCCCCTTGGTGGGCCGAGCATCGCCCCTGGTGGGCATGCCGGGTGGATCCCGGTCGGGCGGATCCCGGTCCGGCGCATGCGGGAATCTATCTGACTGTCTCTCCCCGTTTCCAGCTTTAGAAAAAATACAAAAAAAAAAAAAAATAGAAAACCGAAACCAAAGTCAAATCCATCAAATATTTTTAATAAAAGCAATATTTGTATGCAACCCCAACATTAAGGATCTTTTTCTGCATTCTCACTGATAAAACACACAAATATTCAACAACTAAATGGTTACCAAACAGTTTATTAATGAGCCAGACAATTGTATGCTAAGTATCACGTATAGAAACCTGTTTAAGCTAAAGTGAAAAATACAGTATGCTTTCTTTTTAACCACAGCTGATTGAAAACAACTAAGTAGCCTTACAGAGAGCATACTAAATTTGTGGGCCTGCAAAAGGTGGGTCTTATTTGGTTTGATACTTCCTTGGAGACACAGAAGGAAGGAGGATCCTAGGCAACTAGGTAAAGAGATAACAAGAAAGCAAAAGATATTATGCAATGTGTAAGTGCTTAAGTTAACATAGTGACCATACCCATTGGTAAACTATTTTATTGGAAAAGATCCAGGCCTTATCAGGTAGTGGTGCAGTGGATAGAGCATTGGACTGGGATGTGGAGAACCCAGGTTCGGAACCCTGGGGTCGCCAGCTTGAGCAAAGCTCACCAGCTTGAGCCCAGGGTCACTGGCTTGAGCAAGAAAGGCGCCACTAGGTCTGCTGTAGCCTCACGGTCAAGGCATACATGAGAAAGCAATCAATGGACAACTAAAGTGCTACAACAAAGAATTGATGCTTTCATCTCTCTCTCTCTCTCTCTCTCTTCCTGTCTGTGTGCCTCTATCTAGCCCTCTCTCTCTGACTCTCTCTGTCTCTGGCAAAAAAAAAAAAAAAGGAAATCCAGGATTTTGCTTATCATATTAACTACAATTTTTAGGGAGCATGAGTCAGAATTGGAAGGAATTTTAAATCCTTCTCAAGCAGAATACTAGTAGTCTACCTTCCTATATGAAGTAAAATAATCCCTTTTATATACATATTGTAGCTAAAATAAGCTATCTATCACTTATTTTAATAAAACAAGTACCTCAATTGCTATGATATGACATTTATTATAGAGAAAAAACATAATTTTATTATAATAAAAAAACCTGTTAGAAAAGAAACTTCTATAAACCTACATAAAAATAAATATTCATCATTATTTTATTCATGAACTATATATTCTTATCCATTAGTTTGTAAAGACATAGATAAAATATAAAACCAATTTAGTCACATGGATTTATACAGTGTACCCTTAATTAAATCTGTTTTAACAGATTAGTAAGTCTTACATTTTATAAAGCAATTTATATTAATTATATATTTGTAATCCCTTTAAAATTATGTTGGTGATAATTATTGTAAAGAATGAAGTGTGTATACATGAATGAAGAATGTCTTACTATACTGCTAGAAAACTAAATATCTACATTCTCAGAAGCATTAAAAGCTACAAAATTCTGGATGTAATTTAAATTCCCTCAGACACACGAAGTCAAGATGCATCTAGAAAGCAGCAGTGAAGCAAGGGACATACTGTTGTGAAGCTGATATGTTGACTAGAAAGCATAATCATAAGGATTGTCTTTTGCTGAAGCTGACCTTACATCAATGACAGCGTCTTCACTATGACATTTTTCTCCTGGGTGGCAGTCATTGACTATAAAAATGGTGGTGGGTTGATAGACCTGACATCAAAGTAGCAGCACCCCTCTCGGGAGCCTGGATCTGCAGTACTTAGTCTGTTTCTTTGTTTTACTTTATAATTTGAGTCACCTCTAAAAGGTCAAAGTAGCATTTCTTTTCAACATGTTGGATTACTCTGAAAGTCACTTAATTTCTAGAATGAAAATTATTTTCAGTCTGTTGAATTAAAATAGATCAATAACAATAAGCAACCATAAAAATGCAGAAAATAATAAAATTACAAACAAATCGCAAATCTAATATTGATTATGTCATCTGATTGAATGTAAAATTCTTTTTTTTTGCAAGAGAGAGGGATAGACAAGGAGAGATGGACTGAGAGAGATGAGAAGCATCATCTCGTCATTGCAGCAACTTAGTTGTTCATTGATTGCTTTCTCATATGTTCCATGACTTGGAGGTATCATGTGTCTGTGATACCATGCTCAAGCCGGCGACCCCATGCTCAAGGTGGCAACCTTGGGGTTTTGAACCTGGGTCCTAAGCATCCCAGTTGGATATTCTCTCTTCTGAGCCACTGCCTCAGGCTGAATGTAAAATTCTAATGAAAATTGGAAAATGGAAAACTAGGATCCCATGAATTGTGTTAAAATCTATTATGGAATATATAACACATGCCAAAAAACTTCTAACTCTAAATCAACAAAAGATAAGATTAACATGATAGAAAATAAGCAAAATATATAAAGGATAAAAATTATATTATCATATTGCCTGACCTGTGGTGGCGCAGTGGCTAAAGTGTCGACCTGGAAATGCTGAGGTCGCCGGTTCGAAACCCTGGGCTTGCCTGGTCAAGGCACATATGGGAGTTGATGCTTCCAGCTCCTCCCCCTTCTCTCTCTCTGTCTCTCTCTCCTCTCTGTCCTTCTCTCTCTCCTCTCTAAAAATGAATAAATAAATAAAAAATTAAAAAAATTATATCATCATATCAATAAACGAAGGAAAAGCATTTGACAAAGTAAAGTATTCAGTTATGAAAATACACTCACCTAAGTGAGAACAGAAGGAACATAATTCAACATAATAAAGGCCATATATGACAAACTCACAGCTTGTATCACAATCAATGTGGTGTTGGTCAAATAAGTTTGTAAAATATGATTTTTAAGTTTGCTCACATATAGTTTGCATTGGGGACTGGGCTGCACCAGGCAATTGTGGTCTGTGAAATTGCAAATTACCTTCCTGCTTGGGGAAGGGCCATTGATTTGCTAATGTTTGCTGGAGCAGAGGTTTGTGCACAGAAAATTTTGAAGAGAAGAGAAAGAGAGAGGCAGAGGGAGGGAGAGAAGCACGTTTTGCAAGGAGAGCAGAGAGAATGCAGAGTGCTGAAGAAGTCAAGTTTTTGCAGAGAGAGAGAAGGTGTGCAGATGGGGAACCAGAGGTGAGGGGCTTTTGCAAGCTCTACTGGGACTGGTGGGGCCTTTGATTCTAAGAGGAACTGGAGAAGATTCTCCTGGTGTGGAACCGGAGAATGTGTCAGGGCTTTGTGAGCTCTGAATGAGTGAAAGGAAAGTGTTTTCCCTGTGTGTTTGCTCGTCAGCCAGTGCGAAACTTTAATAAAGGAATGGTCCACTTTATTTTGGCCCACTTTAAATGGCCCACAATTTTTGGCTCCACTGTTTTATTACGATCTGTCCAAATCTAATGGGAACCCGCATTTGAGTGGCTGTGACAGCAGCGGCTCCTGACCATACATGGGGAAAAACTACAAGTTTTTCCTTAAGATCAGGAACAAGACAGGAATGTCCACTTTTACCACTCATCTTCAATGTAGTATTGGAAGTCCTAGCAACAGCATCAGACAAGAAGAAAAAAGGAAAAGGTATCCAAGTTTCAATGGAAGAGTTAAAACTGTCATTATTTGCAGATGACATAATACTATATAGAGAGAACCCTAAAGATTTTACCAAAAACTATTAGAACTGATAAACAAATTCAGTAAAATAGCTGGATGCAAATTGAAAAATTGGTCATATCTTTAAACACCAAAAATGAACAATCAGAAAGAGATACTAAGAAACAATACTGTAAAGCCAGTATACACGGCCACCATGACAGCCGCCTGGCCCATGCAGGTTTGCATTGGATTCGGACAGATGGTATTGAAACAACAGAACCACGAACTGGTGGGCCATCATCTTTAATCCTAGCTTGCAACCGGTGGGCAAGTAAAAACACACACTGGGCTCCAAAACCCACTCATTCAGAGCTCACAAAGCTACTGACTTATCCGAGTTTCCTAGAATCAAAACTCACCAGCCTCATTCTCCTTTGTTCCCCATCTCTTTCTGTTGGGCAGATAAAATATATTATGCTCATTTTGTTAAAGATGGCGCTGCCCACATGGAGGCCGTCACCCAGGTAATATTAATGTATGTTGGGGGCAGGCTGTGAGCAGGCAGGATCCTTGTAGCCTGGGGTTTTGGACTAAGCCTTTCCCACCTTTTTGATGTGCGGTGGTGCAATCCCATTATGCCCCAGATAAGTGACTGTATTAGAGACTTCCCTATTTTGTATATTGGATTAAAGGTTTGGATTTCTACACTATAAAATAGGGGCAGAACAGGAACTTGCTCTCTCTTGGTTCCTGAGATTAGCATTAGAGAGCAGAGAGCAGAGAAAGGCCACATGGAGGAGGCCAGGAGAAGCGCCAAGATGGCGGAGTGTTGAGTGAGAAGCCAGTTTGTGCAGAGTTTGTGCAGGGAGAAGGAAGGAGATGGGGAACAGAGGTGAATAAGGCTGGTGAGCTAAAAACCTTTGATTCTAGGAAACTCGGATAAGTCAGTAGCTTTGTGAGCACTGAATGTGAGTGGGTTTTGGAGCCCAGTGTGTGTTTTTACTTGCCCGCCAGGTGAAAGCTAGGATTAAAGATGATTGCCCATCAGTTTTTGGCTCTGTTGTTTCTTTATCGACTGTCTAAATCCAATGTGAACCTGCATGAACCAGGCGGCTGTGATGGTGGCCCTGGATACTGGCTTTATATTTGGTGTAGTTTGTGGCAGGATTCGATACAGCTTGGCAAGGAGCCACCACCACCTTCGAGTGGTGGAGTAGAGGATTGGCTGCTGTTATGGTTCCCCATGGCTGTCCTTTTGGGGACCGTAGGCTGGCTGACTTTTAAAGCCATGCATGAGGAAACTGAGAGCTCTGTGGAGGAGGCTGCCCAGGACCTGCAAACCAAGCAGTGGAAGGAGCTGGAGCAAACACAGGAGAAACTGATGCTGACCCTGGAACTGGAGGAAGCGCTGAAGGAGGAGGCCAACCAGGTTTTCTAGATTCACCTGGAAATGGAGCAGCTGCTGGAGGAGGATTCAGAGGTTCATGAGTTGCAGATTGCCCTGGATGTTGTGGAGAGCCAGCAGCGGCAGGAGGCCAGGACTGAGGCTAAGGCTGAGGCTGGGTCCGGAGCTTCAAGGTCTGCGGAACAGAAGGCTGCAGCAGCCCAGGGCTCAAGACCGGCAACGGGAGCTGGTGTTTTCAGTTCCACTTTGGAGGATGAGGAGAATCAAGCTGGAGTTGGAATCTGCAGTCTCCAAAAGATGAGAGCCCAGCTGGAAGGAGCACCTACTATGGCCCTGGTAGGTCTGAGATTTTGGGACATAGGGCTGGACATGCTCTCCAGAGCAGAGATGGAAATGCTGACTGCCATTGCCACGTGCTCCTCTTTGGGACAGTGTAAGACCTGCCAGGACAACAGGAATGAGGGGAGTGGCTGCTGCCCCATGTGCGTGGACTGATTTCCTGGACTACGACCGGAGTGAGCACTGGCTCCTTTGTTGAATGGACTTATGGATTTTGGACAATGTGAAATACCCTGATGGGGGTGGAGGGTGGCTTTGCTGGAAGCACTCCCCTGCCCTGGGAAGCTCTTCCCATGGCTAGAAACAAGGCCGAGGACATTTTGCGCTTTGGGCAAAGTGCTCAGAGACTGGTGAAGTGTACCTTTATGATTGTTGAAACTGTATGATTTGTCATGTTGTAATTTGTGTAATGTGCCTAATTTCCTTGCACAGGGATGCCGGTGATGTAGATTGTGGGTAGTAAAGTGAGCATAGGGGTGGATTGTTGGGCAGATAAAATATGCTCACTTTGTTAAAGATGGTGCTGCCCACGTGGAGGCCATCACCCAGGTGATATTAATGTGTGTTGGGGGCTGCTGTGGGCAGGCAGGATTCTTGTAGTCTGGGGCTTGGTTTTAGGACTAAGCCTTTCCCACACTCTTTGATGTGGGATGGTGAAATCCCATTATGCCCCAGATAAGTGACTATATTAGAGACTTCCCTATTTTGTATATTGGATTAAAGGTTTGGATTTCTACACTATAAAATAGGGGCAGAACAGGAGCTTGCTCTCTCTTGGTTCCTGAGATTAGCATTAGAGAGCAGAGAGCAGAGAAAGGACACGTGGAGGAGGCCAGGAGAAGCAGCCAAGATGGCGGAGTGTTGAGTGAGAAGCCAGTTTGTGCAGAGTTTGTGCAGGGAGAAGGAAGGAGATGGGGAACAGAGGTGAATAAGGCTGGTGAGCTAGAAACCTTTGATTCTAGGAAACTCGGATAAGTCAGTAGCTTTGTGAGCACTGAATGTGAGTGGGTTTTGGAGCCCAGTGCGTGTTTTTACTTGCCCGCCAGGTGAAAGCTAGGATTAAAGATGATTGCCCATCAGTTTTTGGCTCCATTGTTTCTTTATTGACTGTCTGAATCCAATGCGAACCTGCATGGGCCATGCTGCTGTGATAGTGGCTGTGGTGTCTGGCTTTACACCTTCTCTCTGCAGAAACTCTGCACTAACTGGCTTCTCCTTTAGCACTCCACCATCTTGGATGCCTCTCTTCTTCCCTCCATGTGTCCTTTCTCTGCTCTCTGCTCTAATGATAATATCAGGAACCAAGAGAGAGCAAGCTCCCAGTCTGCCCCACTTTATAGTGCAGAAATCAAAACCTTTAATCCAATATACAAAATAGGGAAGTCTCTAATACAAAGTCACTTATCTGAGGCATGATGGGATTGCACCACCCCACATCAAAAAGGGTGGGAAAGGCTCAGTCCTAAAACCAAACCCCAGGCTACAAGGATCCTGCCTGCCCACAGCCAGCCCCCAACACACATAAATATCACCTGGACGATGGACTTCCATGTGGGCACTGCCATCTTTAACCAAGTGAGCATAATATCAATATATTTTATCTGCCCAACAAATACAATTTATAATTGTGTAAAATAAAATAAAAATTAAAAATATTTAGGCATTGTTAAATAAGAAAAATCCAAACCTGTAAGAATTTTTATGAATTTATTTGACTCAAACTGCCAACAATTGACAGGAATCAAAGTCTCAGTAAATTGAGAAAATGCTACGGAAAATGGCGTTTTTCACCACTTAGTTTATACATTAGAATCAAAGGGAAAGACATAAGAGAGTTACACAAAATTGATTGATGATAGATTAGGGAAGCAGGAGAAAACAAAACAGGAATATATCTGTCATTGAATAAAAAGTAAAAATATATGTACTGAAACTTCTTTTACATAGGCAGGTATAAGATAATAAACAGTTAGTTAACATGATAATAATAACAATGAAAGTGTTCCTTGGTTTCTGCTCTGGTGGGTGATAGATACGTGAATTCCAAGCTGCCCTCTTGCTGTTCCGCTTATCTGTCAGACCTCACCCTTACTGGACTATAGCCCCTGAGACAAAGGAATTCCAAAATGTTGACAACCCGCCCCAAGGAGGGGCTCCGGACATACCAGGACTTTTGATTCAACACCCACATGCTCGAAGCCCCCCAAGGAGGAGCATTCCGGACATACCAGGACTTTTGCCTCAGTATCCCCTCAGGCTCTCCCAAACACTATATAACTGGCCCCTAGTCTGTAACAGGTGCTCTTCTCCCCCAGGAGAAGTGCCCGGCAGGGTTCCTTTCTTCCTTTCAATAAAGCCTGTTACTCTGGTCTTTCGGACTCCCATGGATTCCAACAGTGGGAAGCCTGCTCAGAGTGGGCAGGAAAAAAAAGATTACCCTTACACTTCAAAGGCATGTAATCAGGTATATTATTGAAAATGCAAAGGAGGACAGGTTCCATCAAGGTAAGCAGTCACCTTTGTTAGAGAAAAATACCTAAGACATGACTACCCATGAACTACTTTTATGTGGAATGTTTATTTCAGAAAATCCTGTGTGGTTACTTTAGGTCTGAGTTTGTATGGATACCAGGCAGGCCTCACTTGAGCTTGTCAGGATTAGCATGGGGCTTCTTTGTCATCCACAGAATAAATTTAACCAACAAATTATATAAAATACTGAAGAAGGAAGTCAAAGAAGATGCATATAAATGGAAGCAAATACTAAGGGATTGAAAGAATTAGCATTGTTAAAATGTCAATACTACCCAAAGAAATCAAAAGAGTCAACACAATTTGTATCAAAATACCAATGTTGTTTCCCAGGGAACTGAAGGAAATAATGCAAAAATTTGTATGAAAACACAAAAAAGAGTCAAATAGCCATAGTGATGTTGAAAAAAATGAAAAGAACAAACTTGGAGGTATCACACTATTCGATATTAAACAATAGCATAGTATTGGCATAATGCAGACATAAAAATCAATGAAACTAAATAGCTAAGAAAATAAACCCATGTCTGTATGACCACTAATCTTTTACAAAGATGGCAAAAACATAAAAACATGCAATGAGGAAAAGACAGTTTATTTAATAAATGGGGTTGGAAATATTTGACAGATACATGCAAAAAAATGAAACTAGACCACATATACATCACATACAAAAATAAATTCAAAATAGAATAAAATTTACATATAATACTTGAAACCATAAAACTCCTAGAAAAAAAACCTAGGTAGTAAAATTTCTAACATTTATTTTAGCAATATTTTTTTAGCATATCTCCTCAGATAATGAAAACAAAACAAACTACACAAATGGGATTATATCAAACAAAAGTTTTTGCTTGGCAAAAGAAACAACAAAATGAAAAGACAACCTACTGAATTAAAGAAGACATTTGCCAATGATACATTCCATAGGGGGTAATATCCAAAAAAAAGCTTAAAACTCAACATCAAAACAACAACAACAAGCAATCCAATTAAAAAGTGGGCAGAATACACTTCTCCAAAGAGGACATAGAGATGTTCATAAGAAAAGATACTGAATATCACTAATCAGAAAAAAATGCAAATTAAAAGCACAATAAAGTATTATGTTACATCTGTTAAAAAACAAACAAAGAAAACCCCCCTAATATCAATAAATCAACAAATTACAAGTGTTGGTTTATATGTGAACAAAAGGGGATCCTTATTCATTGTTGGTAGAAATGCAGATTGGTACAGCCACTATGGAAAACAGTATGGATTATCCTCAAAAATTTAAAAATGAAAATGCCTTTTGAGCCCTGGCCAGTTGGGTCAGTGGTACAGCTTCGCCAGGAGTGTGGAAGACCAAGGTTCAATTCCAGCCAGGGTATACAGAAGAAGCACCTATCTGTTTCTCCACCCTCCCCCATCTTCTTCCTTTCTATCTCTCTCTTCCCCTCCCACAGCCATGGGAGCAAAGTTGTTCCAGGTGCTGAAAATGGCTCCATGGCTCCCACCTCAGGCACCAGAATGGCTCTGGTTGTAATAGAGCAATGCCTCAGATGGGAAAAGCATCACCCCCTAGTGGGTATGCTAGGCGGATCCCAGCTGGGCGCATGTGGGAGTCTGTCTCTCTGCCTCCCAGTTTCTCACTTCATAAAAATACCAAAAAAAAAAAAAAAAAAAAAAAAAAAATAGAAGCCTTGTGACCCACTGATTCCAGTTTTGGATATATATATCCAAAGAAACCCAAAACTCTAATTTAAAAGAACATATGCACCTGAAGGTACATTGCAGCATCATTTACAATAGTTAAGTATGGAAGTAACTAATTGCCTATCAATAGACTAGTGAATAAAAAAGTGGTGATACATATATACATATAATAATAATTACTTACCAAGTACTTTATGTTGGATTTTCGCTAAGTTTGGCAGAATAAATCTTTATAAAACAACTTACTATAGTTAAATCTTTTTATTTATACTTTGGTTGCTTCACTACCACTCACCATGAAAGTTGGAATGCCCACTAGTGGGTGGTAGGGATCAGGTTGACTATCACTGAATATAAAATGGACTATTAGTTGGCTATAAAAAAGAATGAAATCATACCATTTCCAACAGCATGGATGAAACTAGAGGATATTATACTAAATATAATAACCCAGACAAAGAATGACAAATATCATATGATATCATTTATAGGTAAAATATAAAGAGAAAAATAAATAAAATAGAAAGAGATTTACAGATACATACTAACAGACTGATGGATATCAAAGTGGAGTGGGGGTTTGGTGGCTGGATGATAAAAAGGTGAAGAGATTACAAAGTACTAACTGGTAGTTACAAAAAAGTCACAAGGATGTAAAGTAAAGCACAAGAAA
Source organism: Saccopteryx leptura (assembly GCF_036850995.1). NCBI lineage: Eukaryota > Metazoa > Chordata > Mammalia > Chiroptera > Emballonuridae > Saccopteryx > Saccopteryx leptura. The sequence continues at coordinate 64,122,943 of NC_089506.1, read as the reverse complement.
TATAGTCAATAATATTTAAGGTGACCAGTCGTCCTCCTTTAGGGAGGACAGTCCTTCTTTTGTAAGTTCTGTCCTACCTCCCTCAAAAAGTGTTTTCCTACATGTCCTCCGTTTTGATATTGGAAGACTAATCTATAAATGACCGTATTTGATCCATGCAGAGTGGATCCATTTGCGTGTGATGTGACGCATTTGTATTTGACATGATGATTCATCAAGGGTCAATACAGTGCAGCAAGATGTGATCATAAGACGCATGCGCTCTGCCCAGGAGAACTTGAGAGAGAGCGCGATAATACTGAGTGCGCAAATGGCTTTGTGTACTTCTTACTGAAACACGACATGGCACATATGACATTGTAGACTCACGATTATTTCTTTCTCACTGAATATTCTATCATAGACAGGTATGCACAATTCATGTTTTATTAATTCATTATATAGTTAGTAATTTCCAAATACGTATAAATTTATTTACAAGTATTTTCCCAAAATTTGAGTTTTAAAATGGAAATCTAACCTCAAATTATATCTATTAATAATGCATTTTGATTAAATAGTTGCATAAAACAGACTTTTTTTAATTAGAAAATAATAAATACACCCAAATATCACTCCAAATTATTGGTTTTGTTTGATATTTAGTTTTACTAAATGAGTACTTTTTTCTTACAATTATTATTAAAAATTAATAGATATGTAAGCATAATTACAATATAAAATATTACAAATATTTTTATTATGCATTTATCATATTATAGTGTATTATTGTTGCAATGAATAAAATGTTTCTTTTATTTACAATATTGTTTTTCTTCAATTTATTTTTGTCTTCCTTTTCACTGCAAAAAAGTTGGTCACCTTAATGATATTGTAATAACTACGTATGGGGCTGGATGGGTACCTGAAATATCAAGGGGAACACTTTGTAAAACTAATGATAATCTAACCACTATGATATACATCTGAAACTAATACAGCTTCTTCCCAAAGGTTCTGTCTGCATAGGCATAAGTTGTTTGTTTGTTTTTTACTAAATATTGGGATGTTAAGGAATACACAACTTTAAATAGTATAATATTTTTTTATTTGCCATTAGTGCTATATAATATACTACTCATATAATAATATAAGTATGAAAACCTAATTTTATATTATTTTAAATATTTAATAAAAATAATTTTTAAGACACCAATGAAAAGATCCTTTAGTTGGTTTTTATTGCAGGGCAAGAAGAATGACAATCTTGATTTTATGACCTACTGAGATTTTCTTTTCATAGATCAAAATAATATATGGAGAAGGTGCCAAGTGCCTATGGGAAAAATCACAGTAGGCACCTAGGATTTTGGAGCATATCTATGAACACTTTTACAGGGGTAGTCAACCTTTTTATACTTACTGCCCACTTTTGTATCTCTGTTAGTAGTAAAATTTTCTAACTGCCCACCAGTTCCACAGTAATGGTGATTTACAAAGTAGGGAAGTACTTCATAAAATTTATAAAGCAGAGTTACAGCAACTTAAAGCATATAATAATAATTACTTACCAAGTACTTTATGTTGGATTTTGCTAAGTTTAGCAGAATAAATCTTTATTAAACAACTTACGGTAGTTAAATCTATCTTTTTATTTATACTTTGGTTGCTCCGCTACCGCCCATCATGAAAGCTGAAACGCCCTCTAGTGGGTGGTAAGGACCAGGTTGACTACCACTGCTTTAGGATATAGATCTTGGTTTGCTACTGAAACCCAACAGAGGTTTAATATTTGAACTTCAAACATCAAATGACTGTGATTACTAAAATGTTTTTCATAAATTGAGTGTCACCTGATTCAACTATGCATCATTTTAATGGGGAAGCAGCACTCACCAAATGAAAGTTGGAAACATGAGATCAGCTTTAACAGGTTCCAAAATTATAAATAATTCTCTGAACTCATTTCCCAGTACACTGCTTCTTTGCTAAAATGCCATTCTTGTCTCTACTTACACTAATTGATAGGGGGACCCAAGAGTTAGAAATTTGGCCTCAGTAATAGTAGCTTTTAGTTGTAATCAATTGGAGATTATATAAAGGGTTAAAATAAAATAATTTCTTGTAAGGGATCTGAAACAGAATTTTCTGTAAGGAATTAAAGCACTGTAGATAACTAGAAGCTTAGTTCACAAACCTTAATTTTTATTTCTTCTTCTAGGAAATACAGAGCATTCTCTTGCAGAAAGTTCCCAGAGGCACAGATGATACTCAGAGATGCCAGACCCCGGACATCCTGGAGCAACATCAAGGACACCAGATAGACCTATACCAGTGTCTGAAGGACATTCCAGGGAGACACTCTAGCAAACTGGATGCCCATCTTCCTCACACTGCTACATGACTAACTCCATGCACTAGCTATTTACTAATGATTCACCCCGTCACCACCTACACCTTATAAAAACCACAGGCAGACCTGAGACTGTAATACAGTTTTGTGGATTCTTAGGCTGTGGATTCTCTTGTTAAAGACAATCTTGTACCACTCAGTCCCTAGTTCGTGTTTGGCTAAGCGCTACAAGCATCCCAGCTGGTTCTAGTAAAATAATGACCTGTGGGCTATTTTTAATATTGGGGTCATGGAATAACAAAAACATTGAGCTTGATTTAAAGGTAATGCTGCATAATATATTGACAACAACATATCTGATGTTGATTGGAACCTTGTTGTCCTGATGGCTAAATGACTAAATGATTTCTTTTTTTTTTTTAAGCAAGAAAGAGTGAGAGGGACAGATAGGGACAGACACAAATGGAGAGAGATAATTGAGGCATCTCAGTTGTTAATTGATTGCTTTCTCATATGTTCATTGCCTTTGGGGATCCAGCTGAGCCAGTGACCCCTTGCTCAAGCCAGTGAACTTGGGCTCAAGTCAATGACCATGGGGTGTGGTGGTTCAACCGTGACGAGTCTATTATGGGGTCTTGAACAGGAAAACGTATGAAATTGAATAAATGATAGACAACAAAGACTTAAAGATATATACATACAGATGGGTTTTGGAGGACGGCACGGCAAACAGTCTCTACTGTTCTTGAGCCAGTGCAATGGTGGCTCCCAGAAGTGCATCCATCTTTATTCAAGAAAAAAAAAACGTGGTCCATTAGCAATTCAATTGTTTCCAAGGCAACTCAAAGACAACACCCACCATACCATTCAAATCTAACTTTACACCAATAAGAAAGTATCTTCCATCCTCTTTCGGAGAACATGGGTGGGACAAGTGATAATCAGATATAGTTCTTTGTTAACCAGGCTGGTGAGGTGGGGGGGGGGGGGTTAGGCCCAGCACCTCTGTTCCCAAGATATCCAGATTATAAAAATACCCTGTTTATATTTTGGTCCCCAACAGTGGGGTCATAGACATGACCCCACACTCAAGCTGTTGAGTCTGCTCTCAAGCCAGTGACTTCAGGGCTTTAAAACTGGGTCCTCTGTGCCCCACGTCAATGTTCCATCCACTGTGCCACTGCCTGGTCAGGTGAGAGCTTAATTATTTAAAGTGTGGCTCTGCAGATAAAAACAAGGAAGGTGAGTCAGGGTGCAAGGTGACCAATTTGAATCAAAAGGAAAGAAAGAAAGTTCATATTAAAGAAATAAAGTTACTACATGATTATACTATCAAAAGTATTTTTCTTTTAAGTTGACTTTTAGGAAAAGGAAGGGAGATAGAGAGAGAGAGAGAGAGAGAAAGAGAGAAACATAGATTTTGTTGTTTCATTCATTCATGCTGTCATTGGTTGATTCTTATATGTACACTGACCAGAGATTGAACATACAACCTTGGCATGTCCAGATGACATCCCAACCAAATGAATTACCCAGCCAGGGCCTCAAAAGCATTATTTTAAAAAAAAATTTAAAATATTTTTTAGCAAGAAAGACAGAGATATATATATAGAGAGACAGAGAGAAGGACAGATAAGGACAGACAGATAAAAAGGGAGAGAGATGAGAAATATCAAATCTTTTTTGTGGATCCTTAGTTGTTGATTGGTTGTTTTCTCATATGTGCCATAACCAGGGGGCTGCAGCCAAATCAGTAGCCCCTTGTTCAAGCTGGTAACCTTGGGCTCAATCCAGGGACCATGGGTTCATATCTCTGATTTCAAGTTCAACCTGTCAACTCCGCACTCAAGCTGTGAGCCCATGCTCAAGCCAGGGACCTCAGGGTTTTGAACTTGGGCAACCCAGGTATACTCTCTATCCACTGTGCCATTGCCTGGTCAGGCAAAAAGCATCCTGCATTGTTGTTACTTTATTGTTTTTTATCTGAGCTATTCTTTTATATTCTTTTTAATTTTTTTTTCTCTCTCCTTACATTACTTACCCAATCTCGTGTGGTGTCTATTCTTTCCAACACTGCTCTTAAAATATTATAGTTGTGTAAACCTCTTTGATAATTCTAACATCTGTGTCATGTCTTAGTGTGTTTCTGATGACTGCTTGTTGCTTCAAATTGTGTTTTCTCTTGCCTTTGGTAACTTCTTACATTTTAATTGAAAACAGGATGTCTTTTATTCAGTACTAGTAATTTAGGTAAATAGCCTTTGGTGTAAGGATTTATGTAAACTAGGTAGGAATTCAACTGTTTGATGTTTTTATTTTTGCTCTTGACTTTGGGTTTCTCTTAATTACCCCTCCTCTATAAAGTCTGTCTGGCAATTCAGCTGTAATCCATAGTTGACATACCAAAGCCTTGTTGTGGTGGTGATTTTGTGGGGGAAGGTAGTGCTCTATAAAGCTCTGATTACATTTTATAAATGGTAATATATAAAAATAAATATACCAAAGCATTATTGATATATTTTGTTGAAAAAAATGCAAACAATTTACCATTAAAATGGAACAGTTTACAAATCTCACACTTTTCCCTAGTCTAGACAAGCACTACTAAATTTTTAGAAAAGAAGAGCTCACTGTTAGACAGGCTAGTAAGCCAGGAAAAGTGGAAATGGGAAACTGAGATAGTTAAATGGCCAAGCAATTTACAGCCATCTAGTAAATTGCAAAATCCTATCTTTCCTAACCAAAGACACTATGGAGCAAAGCTCTGCTCATTATAGGCTCCTGCTCTGTTGCTCAGCAACCAAGCTATTCTAGCACCTGAGGTGAGGCCATGGAGCCATCCTCAGCCACCAGGGCCAACTTGCTCAAACAATTTGAGCCATGGCTGTAGGAGACACTAGAGAAAAAGAGAAAGAGAGAGAGAAGGGGTGGGGGTAGAGAGGTAGAAGCAGATAGTTACTTCTCCTGTGTGACCTGACCAGGAATCAAAACCAGGACTTTCACATGCTGGGCTGACACTCTACCACTGAGCCAAATGGCCAGAGCCTAATTTTATTTTCATAAAATATCTTTTTCTATACCTTTATTTTCAGTCTGTGTGTGCCTTTCAATCTGAAGTGAGTCTGTAAATACCACTCGATTTTACTTATCTAAAATATAAAACAAACAAACAAAAATGAACTCATACAGAGAACAAACTGATGGTTGCCAGATGGGAGAGGGGTTAAGAGGTTGAGTAAAAAAAGGTGAAGGGATTAAGGAATACTAATTAGTAGTAACGAAATAGCCACTGCGGTGTAAAGTTGAGGATACAAAATATAGTCAATAGTATTATAATAACTATATACAGTGTCAGGTTGGTACTAGCTTATCCAGGGGAACACCCTCATAAACTATATAAATCTCTAACCACTATGCTGTACTCTTGAAACAAATATCATATTGCCAACTGTAATTGACAGTTTTAAAAATTTTTTTAAAAAAAGAATATATGACAATGGGCCAGTTTGTAGAAGGTTCAAGCACATTAAAGAAATGTTACTGTAAGGCCCTGGCTGGTTGGCTCAGCAGTAGAGCGTCAGCCTGGCGTGCGGGGGACCCGGGTTTGATTCCTGGCCAGGGCACATAGGAGAAGTGCCCATTTGCTCCCCCCCCCTTCCTCTCTGTCTCTCTCTTCCCCTCCTGCAGCCAGGGCTCCATTGGAGCAGAGATGGCCCGGGTGCTGGGGATGGCTCCTTGGCCTCTGCCCCAGGCGCTAGAGTGGCTCTGGTCTCGGCAGAGCGACGCCCTGGAGGGGCAGAGCATCACCCCCTGGTGGGCAGAGCGTCGCCCCTGGTGGGCGTGCGGGTGGATCCCGGTCGGGCGCATGTGGGAGTCTGTCTGACTGTCTCTCCCCGTTTCCAGCTTCAGAAAAATACAAAAAGAAAAAAAAAAAAAAGAAATGTTACTGTATCTTAAAGAAGCATGGATTTTTGGAGATAGTATTTGAGCAAATGAGTGCTAACATTAAAGCTGCATGTGAGGCTAAATAAACACTTGTTTGCCCTGAAAGATTAGTTTTCTTGAGATTATTTTCTAGACAAAAATACTAGTCCAAAAAAAAATTCAAAGTCCTCAATATAATGTCAATAAATCTTAAATTTTGTTACATAATATCTCCCTTGAAAAATTTTAGATTTTAGTTTGTCAACTATCCAATTCTCCCTCTCTGTAGGATTTATATATAGATTTGTTTCTGTTGTTCAAAATACATAAACAAATATTATTCCATTTTCTTTCATAGACCTCTATTATTATTATTATTATTTTAGATTTTAGTTATTTCTTTTAGAAAGGAGAGAGAAAGTGATGATGGGGAGGAGCAGTAAACATCACATCCCATATGTTCCTTGACCTAGCAAGCACAGGGTTTTGAACCAGTGACCTCAGCACTCTAGGTCAATGTTTTATCTACTATGCCCCACCACAGGACAGGCCATAGACCTCTATTCTGATATGCCAAATACGTACTAGATCTAGTGGAGTCTCCACATTTATTCTTCCCCCCCTTTTTAAATAAAAACACACTGTAACTACATCTCCCTCCTTTTATTTATTGATTTTAAAAAGAAAGAAGAAGAAAGAGAGAAAGAGTACATTGATTTGTTGCTCCACTTCACTTTTGCATTTATTGGTTGTTTCTCATATATGCTCTGGTCTGGGATCAAACCCACAACCCTGGAATATAAGGATAATACTGTAACTAACTAAGCTACCTGCCGAGGGCTCCCACATTTTATTTTTGTTTCTAACTTTAGCACTCAAACCTCTTGTCCCATGCAAAAACTACATTGGTATTTTTCTTTTTTCATTGTATTGCTCATGTCCTACAACTAATTCCATTTTCTTCTTGCTGCATTTATTAGGAGCTATTCCTGAGAGATGTCTTCTGTAATATCAGGCAGTACAGTGGCTATGTATTTCCCAGCTCCAGGATTATATCACATTGTTTCTTTTCCTTTCCAGAACTACATTGTGATTATGACATATTTACAATAACAATTTTACACATTTTTAAAACAAACTCTCTGATATTTCTTTCCTTAGCCATCTAACCCTAGATTGGCATGTAAAAACTGCCACTGAATAGAGGTTTTCAATCAGGAAAATATGTGACTTTCAGTTAAAGAAATAGGTTATGTCAATTACCTATTATTATTATTATTATCATTACCACTTTATAACTAACCCAAGAGCACATATAGAATAAAAATATATTTGGTGATAGATATACTGTTTAGCCCTTTATATATGACTACTGAGAGAATAGAAAAAAAGAAAAATACACCCTTTTAGTTTGTGAGGCTTATATAGCATAAAATTGTTATTTGAAGAACAGATAAACTATTTGTGAAATATTAAGTTTTAATTAAAGTTGAAAAATACATTGGGTTACAACACAACACGAAAAACTTGCCTTTTAAAATTATACTAACTTGCTCTATAAATTGTATATAATTTATGCACTACCAATTAAGTGTAATAAAGTAAAATGTCATCAAAATATGACCAATGTTCTCATTTTAAAAACAACTTACATTTCATTTCATAATATGATAACAAATTATTTGTGTGTCATACTTACATAGAGCATACACATTAGAATTTAATAAGAAACATTTAGAGTTAAAATTAACATTGCTATTTATTAAAATTATATTTAAACTCAATCATTTTGGATAGTGGTGGTTATCTATTTTTTTCCTTATAAATATCTCCAATTAGAGAACTTTTTTTTTTCTTTCTCTTCTAGGGAATCAAATATATGTACTTATATAAAACACTGCATTCTGTGCAAAGATCCAATTATTACTAATCTGTGCTTGAGGGGAAGGTTGCTGTATTAAATTAGCTGACACGAGATTCAAGAACACTAAGCCAAACCTTAAAAGTGAATAAAAAGTTAAATGACTGATGGCTAAGGAATAAAAAATATAAAACATCAAACTCTTTGAAGTGCTACCAGTACAGTTTCATTTTTTATCAGTTTTTATGTATCAAATATTAATTATGAGTGCCTTATTGCTCAAAAAACCATCCTCCCAGATTTAGAAAATGTTACCATTATTATTTTTTCCAAAATATTTATGTTTTCTTTAAAATCTTGTTAAATTATATCATTCATTTATAAAAATGCAAATTTAATTAAATAAGGAAAATAAACACACATCTCATTCAGATTTGCTGTGTAATTTGAAGTGAAATCTTTCTGTTCCATGTGTATAACTTAGCTAAAAATAGAGAAATCAGCTTGACCAGGCAGTGGCACCATGGATAGAGTATTGGCCTGGGATGCTGAAGACCCAAATTTGAAATCCTGAGCTCATAGGCTTGAGCGCGAGTTCACCAGCTTGCATGTGGGGTCACCAGCTTGAGCATGGGATCATAGACATGGCCTCAGGATCATCAGCTTGAGCCCAAGGTCACTGGAGTGAGCAAAGGGTCACTGGTTTGACTAGAGCCCTCCCCCCCCCCCATTCCCATCAAGGCACATATGAGAAACAATCAATAAACACCTAAGGTGCTGCAGCTATGAGTTGATGCTTCTCACCTCCCTTCCTGTCTGTCTGTCTCTCTCTCTCTATATATATAAAAAAAAAAAAAATATATATATATATATATATATATATATATATATATATATATATATATATATTAGAGAGAGAGAGAATCAGAAATAATTTGTAAAGTACGTCTCATGTAAAACATTTCAAGTTACTTCTTAAAACAAGTTCATGGATCACTAATCTTGATAAAACATTTTATGCTCATCATCTACAAGATTCACAGTCTCTTTAGAACAAAAGAAAAAAAATTACAAAATGTGAACTGTTGAACTCTAAAATTTTCAAACTTTTTCATCATAAAATAAATTTTGATGCAATTACTCAAACATCTTAGTCATTATTGCACCCATGGAACACTATTTTGTGGCCATAATGTCTAAGAATATGTGGTAATATCAGTGGTAATATACTCTAATTATTGTATCATACACATAAGAGGAAAACTTATTGCCAAAAAAAATAAGTAAGGTGTTTGAATTTAGAAGCAGTGAACTGGCCATGGCTACAAAATATTCCAAAATAACAATTTTGATATGTTTGGGGATAAAAGTGGGATGAGTCACAGGGTTTTGGGAAAGTAAAGAAAGAGTACTTTATATTATACCAAGTTAGAGGATGAAGTTATACAATTTAATTAGTTATATGGGAATTTTGCCCCCTTTCTTGAATATGATTGCAGTTGGTTTGCTTTTTTATAATTAGGGCAAAGAAATTATTATATCAATATACATGCAGGATGCTAAGAAAAACTAATTTATTTATACTTCTTTTTCATGATAACCAATTAGTCTTTAAATAAATCATAAAAATTTAACATTTTAGAAATTATGGACTTTTAAACTATATCACTTTGTATTATTTGTTTAGTGGTTGCTCAAAAAACTACAATATATATTTTAAAACTTTCACAATTTATTTACAGTTATTTTTATAACACTTTACATAAAATGAAGAAAATCTGCAATTGCAGAAGTCCATTAACTCTATACATTTATGTTACAAATGTCATTATGAATTTAATTATTGTAAACTTTCAAAATACTACACTTATTATTTTATTTTTTGTTTGTTTATTTTTTTATTTTATTTATTCATTTTTAGAGAGGAAAGAGGGGGAGAGAGAGACAGGGGGGAGGAGCTGGAAGCATCAACTCCCATATGTGCCTTGACCAGGCAAAGCCCAGGGTTTCGAACCGGCGACCTCAGCATTTCCAGGTCGACGCTTTATCCACTGTGCCACCACAGGTCAGGCTACATTTATTATTTTAAATGATTATATGTATTTTAAAGAAATTAAAAGATAAAATAGTCTTTCCTTAAATATTTACCACATAGTATCTCTTTAATCTTTCTCTAAAATTTTAATTTTTATCTACTCTGATTCAGCTTGATAAACTTCATTCAACATAATTTTATAGTGTATATCTGTTGATGATAGACTTTTAGGGGTTTTTTTTTTGTTTTGTTTTAATTTAGCTGAATATATCTTTATTTTTCTCATATATTTTTAAGTTGTTTTTACTGGATATAGTATTCTAAGTTTCCCTGGCTGGTTGGTTCAGTGTATACAGTGTCAGGCTGGTCCACTGACATCCCTGGTTTGATCCCCGGTTGGGGCACACAGGAGAAGTGACCATCTGCTTCTCTTTTCCTCAGTCTTCCCTTTCTCTCTTCCCCTCCCACAGTCAGAGTCTCGATTGGTTCAAGCGTTGACCCCAGATGCTAAGGGTAGCTTGGTTGATTTGAACATCTACCCCAAACGGGGGTTGCCACGTGGATCCCGGTCAGGGAACATGTATGAGTCTGTCTCTCTAACTCCTTTCCTCTAACTTAAAAAAAAAAAAAAGAATTCTCAATTTTTTTTTTCAGGATTTAAAAGTCTCATGTTTTCTGGCACAGTGTCTGATGAGAAACATTTGAGAATAAATATTATTCTTTTGATCAGAAAATGTCATGTTTCCCTAATCACTTTCAAGATAACTACAACATCTTTTTTCAGTTTACCTAAAATACTCAGTTTACCTAAAATACTGGGATTTCAATAATTTAACAACTGGTTCTTTGCCTTAATGACAATTTTAAGTATAAAAGAGGATATACCAAAAAATAGTTTATTTCATGCATTAAATACATAAATAAGAAAAATAAAAGATGTATACAACACTAGATTATGTAGTAGAAAAATGTTTTAAAATATTAATAAAATATATGGAACAATACTTGACAAAAAACAATAAAACTCTTATTTAAGATATTTCTATATTGCTTTTTGATTGGTGTCCTTACTTGCAATTTTCTTTGCTTTTATCTGAGCATCATCAGCTGTGTGGTTTATCCTTAACCATATTTTCAATGTATGAGTAGGATCCCATTCTTTTAGAAGTAGGCCAATTAGGCTAATAATTATTGGTTTTGATATAATAGAAACAGACAACTTCTCTTCTCTGAACATATTATGCTCATCTTTGAAAAACCTCAACTTAGAGAGATTCATGGTTACAAGTGCCAGTTTAAAAACTGGTTCATTGAACTCAACAAAATATTAGGTATCATTTCTGCCGAACTGGTACAAACCAGATGAATCCCATCACTGATAATACTCCTATCCATGATTTATTTTGTATTTTTCTTGTTTGAATTTTACTGAACTTTTGAAATCTATAAAATTATGTCATACCATATTTGGTAAATTTCCAGCTATTATTTTCTTTAATTTTCTCATTGCCTTTGTTCCCTTATATCTCACATCTGTGTTTCCAATAAGTATTATATATATTAGGCTTTTCCTATTGTTCACATATCCCTAAGTCTCTATTCTTCTTTTTTCTAATCATTTTCTTTCTGTTATTCACATTCAATAATTTCACCTAATTTAATTCATGTTCATTGTACTACATCTGTCATCATCATTTTGCTGTGAGGCTGTCTGATAATAAATATGTTCCAGATTTTATATCTGGTTACTTTTTATATTGGTGTTATTATATATTTGATATATTTATTATCATATATATGTAATACTTTATGTTTTTTCTTTTAGATCTTAGACTTTCTATCTGTTCTTACTTATGATTATAATTATTTTTTACCCCATTGACTATAATTATAACAACTGCTTTAAATTTCATTTCTAATAATTCTGACAAGTAGGTGACATTGTGGTTGTCTGCTTATTGATTTTTATTTGAGAATTAGTCACTTGTTTTTTGGAGGGATATTTTTTATATTGAGTAATTTTGAAATTGTTTTGTTGTGGTAAATATGGATCCTGTATTATTCCTCTAAATACTGTTCATGTTTTTATGTGATAACTATAAATTTCAAAAGTATAAGAATTAAAAAAGAGCTTAAGGTCGGAGCAATGGGATTTATTTTTCTTCTTATAACCTTGGCTTCAAAAATTATATTTTTAAGTAGAGTTTGATAAGAAGATTAACCTAGCATTTTGATTCTGACCTATAAAAAAAATTAGGCTGCTTTGTTACTGCAAAGTATAAAATTTGACAATTTATGCAATATTGATCTGATTTGTATAGAATAAAATATATTATATGTCTTTATACCTTTTACATGAAAAACTAATGTTAAAAAATGATATTAAGCCTGACCATGTGGTGGCACAGTGGATAGAGTGTCGGACTGGGATGCAGAAGGACTCAGGTTCGAGACCCTGAGGTCGCCAGCTTGAGCGCGGGCTCATCTGACTTAATCAAAAAGCTCACCAGCTTGGATTTAAGGTTGCTGGCTCGAGCAAGGGGTTACTCGGTCTGCTGAAAGCCCACGGTCAAGGCACATATGAGAAAGCAATCAATGAACAACTAAGGTGTCACAACAAAAAACTGATGATTGATGCTTCCCATCTCTCTCCATTCCTGTCTGTCTGTCCGTCCTTATCTATCTGTCTCTCTGACTCTCTCTGTCCCTGTTAAAAAAAAAGATATTAATATAGTTTTTCAGTTTCCTTGAATTGTTCAATTTATTATATAAATGAATTGAAAATAATTTAACAAGGAGATTTTCAATAATTATTTAAGTATCTTTTTATTGTGAACCTCTTCTTTCATTTGTCAATTTAGTAAAATTTAAAAATTTTTTGACCAAAATGACAATATATAGATTGTGTCCTTTTACTGTATTTCATGTAAAATAAATATAAAATAATTTTTTAAGTGGCCATGATAACAACCATACCAAAATATTATTTAAATGGGTTGAATATTTTTTCAAAACAATATATCTGATGATATACATAGTGATATTTCAAAAACAGTGCTTTTTGTCTAAATTTATATTTTTATAATAATGTCTGTGATATAAATATTATTTTATTATTTAAAAGATTACTGCTTAAACAATTTACCTATTTATAGAAATAAATCACATATATGAATTTTCTAAAATTTAATTTTAATCTTCTTTCCTTCAAATGTAGTTCTTATAATGTAGTTTTATTCAACATATACAATGATTTTGTATTCTATAGAAGATAGTTTTGGAGCTAATTAGTTGTAGTAAAACTTTAAAAATATATTTAAACAAAATAAAATGTAAAAAAATATAAAGTTTATTTGTTAGTTTCTGTGCCTCATTTTATTATTTTAAATAATTTTAGTGACAACTAGTCAGCAAAATTCTTACACTCTGAGAATCACTTAAATTTTCCTTCTCAAAACAAGTCCTAAAATTCTACTTTACAAATGTACTTCGCATTCAGATAAGAAATACATTATCAAATCATTTCAATACATTCTCTTAAGTACCATCATTGGATGTGTATGTTGGTAATATAAATGTAAAAGTATATATATAAGGCTACACACACATATAAAGATATAGTGATGATGACTGATCTAAAAAAGATGCAATGGTATATACAAGTGAAATGATCAATTTTTTTAAAAATATATTATTTTATAGGTAAGAGGAGGGGAGATTTTGAGGCAGACTCCCCACTTAACCCGACCAGGAACCACCTAGCAACACCATCTGGGGCCAAAGCTCTAGTATTGAGCTATTTCTAGCTGCTGAAGCTGATGTGCTCCAAGGAAGCCATCTTCAGGACCCAAGGCCATCCTTGGACCAATCAAGCCACTGGTTGTGGGAGGAGAAGAAAAGAGAAGGGGGAGAGGGAAGGAGGGAACAGAAGATGGTCACTTCTCCAGTGTGCCCTGACAAGAAAATTGAACCCAGGATGTTCATGTGTTGGGCCTCCGACTCTAGCCACTGAGCCACTAGGCAGGGCCAAAATGATCAATTATAATGGAATTATTATCAATGATGTCAGAAAAATAGAGATAATTAGTAGATTCATTCTATATACAGAATTTAATTTCAATTTGAGTGGATATTTGCAAGGTTTGGATTCATGAAATAGTCTTTTTCATTTAATTAAATCTGTATAGTTTGTTATGACAAGTAGAAGATTTAACTGAGTTGTGATAGGCTATGAGTTTGAAATGACAGGAAAGAGAAAGTCTTATTGGTCCTACAAAGGTATATGAGATTAAGAGTTACTGAAAGGTTAGAACAATTAGGTAACATGATTCTATAATGTTTCAAAAATATGATCAGAGAGTATATGACAGGTTAGAAGGGTTTCTAATAATGTCAAGAAGATAATTTAGAAGAGATTATTGTGTTAGCCTGAGTGGGAAAGATAGATGTACATAGTAGCAGTGTGGATTTCAAAAAGAAAAATAACATGAGTAGTATTAGGAGACAGGATTGACAAAATATATTTACAAATTCAATGCAGTGTGTATGACTAATACAAGCAAAGTTTAATGTTAAAATTATTTTCATGATGTTACTAATAAAAATTAAATATGGAGGAGAATAACAAGATGGCACTGAGAAAAACATAAGTGTATATTTTTATTAGATTGAGTTTAGAAGCTGTCAGTAGAGTGCAGGTGTAAAACACAAGGTAAAACAGCTTTCAGATTGAATAACAAAATCAGCAAATCTCCCAAAGTGTCATATTGGCAAATTATGTAATTTTTCTGTGCCAAATTTGCAGTCAGTGTAAAATGGGGCAATAGTATTACTCACTTATTAGATGGTTGTGAAAATTAATAATATTTAGATATAATAAGATAGGTGGGAATAAATAGCACCAGGCCCAAGAACAGCATTTTCCAATGTTAAATATTATTATGACATTGCAAAGGAAAATTATAATAACTACCTTATTGGATGACTGAGTAAGTATACAGGATAATGCTTAAAATGTGTCATACGCCTTGACACATAAATTTTGTACAAATAACATCTCTAATTACTATAAGTGGAAAAATATCTACATAGAGTTGAAGATGTCTATGAGTATGTAAAAAGATCCATGTTAGAAATACAGATTTGATGTTTTTAAGGCAGTCATTAGAGAAAAATACGCATAGACTAAATCACTAAGTGATGCAAGAAAATAAGTAGATCAAAAGCAAAATCCTGAGTACCAAAATTTTAAAGAAAACACAGAACAAGTTTATTTAGCAAAAATAACTGGCTATTAAAAAGTCAGTCTAGTGAGTATCTAGCATGTTATGTACTTTGGGGACTATTTTGCAGTGAGATCCAGGGCTGGACAATCAGGATAGGTTGTGGGAGAAAGACAACTCGTGACAGTTCAGACCAGTTTATATGACTACATTTGTCAGAAATTAAGAGTTTCAGAGACCTTTGAATTTTAGATTTATAGAAGATATTGAAAACCAGGTATTACAGTTAGATTTGTACTGCCAAACATGGTGGGAAAACAATATAAAAGGTTTTAATGATATATGAAGAAAACAGGTCAAGACTAGAGCAAAAATGGTGAACTCAGGGATACTTTGATAGAAGTAAGCTTTTTGAAGAAGAAAATTATTGACACAGTGGTATAAAGGATGAATGAAGACTGAGTTTTGTACAGGAAAGAAAAGCTGGAGCTGTAACAAAGAGTTACTAGGGGTGGTTCTAAATTTATAACAATAATGGTTTTAATAAAAAAAAATAGCTAAAAATAGGACCCGGCAATCCCTATTCCAGATTTAACAAAAAAGATTAAATACTGTGTTCTTAAAAAGAGAGCATATAAAAATATCAAAGAAAAGTACTTGGCTTTGAGACAGCTAGTTTCCTCTCTTCCTCTTTACTTTAAATCATTTAATCCTATCAATGCTATAGTAAATTTAAAAGCCAGAATGTTTTTCAGTTATTAATCAGTATGAAATGTCTATTTTCAAAATGTCAAGGTTAAAATTTTTATAACCTTTGATTTTGTAACAGCTTAAAAAGAGTTCAGTTTATGTTTACTTTTAGGGAAAGAAAAGGAGGTGTAACTGAGATTTTTTTTTTTTTTCATTTAATCCTTGGTTCCCAGTAGTTATTTGATTGCCAAGAAAATGAGCTCATTTTTCTTCCTCATGACTGTGTGCTTTCCTTTCTTATTCTCTGGGAACATTTTAACAGTGGGGACCATTGTTTGCCAATAAGAATTTTTGGTGCATATTTTGCCTGTCTGTGCCCATAAAGCTAATGTTAAAGGAGTAAACTTTGAGCTGAGTAGTAATAGAAAATAATTTCTAAAACTACCTAGAGGTTATATTTAGACTTATAGAAAGTCCTTTTTTGTGGGGAAATGACAGTTTATATAGGTCGGCTTTTTTTTTTTTTTTTTTTTTTTTACTCATTTGATAGGAAGGGTTTGCCTTGTACAATTATAGATGCAAGCAAAACAAATAATTCCTCTGAACACCCAAATAAGACAGGTAATATGAGTAAACAAAAATGATTTAGAAGTTGTCACACTATCTTATAAAAATAGTGTCTACTTTAGACAAAAATTATAGAAATTAAACTTTATATGAATTTGGAAAAATACTTGGGCCTTATTTTAGAGTAAAAATCACATGCTCAAGATTTAGATCTATACTACCTGAGGTTATAAAAGAATAACACTTATTTTTTTATTTACTACCTCAGTATGTATCCTGATATTTTTCCATGATAATATTGATGATGATTTTCTAATTCACTGTATTTACTATATTTGACCTTGTTGCTCAGTGTATCTTTCATTTGTAAATGTGTGTGTATTATGCTTTCTCTCTTTTTAAAGATTATAGTGATAATATTTGTTGAGAAATGATTTGTTTTATTTTTTTAAATGTTGAAAGTATGCACATTTATATCAAGAAAGATTCCACTAATAATTTTTCTGAAGGAAGTTCTGTTCCAATAGCTCTTGTTATTGAAAGAAAATGATGAATGTACATATATCTAGAATGGCTGCCATAAAAAATGTTAGAAATTACTCATGTCACAGCCCAATGGAGGTTTTTATTTTCAAAACACTCCACAGTTTCTTGAATGGATATTTATATTATCCAAATATGGCCATCATTAGAATTAGCTGTATGGGACTACAAACATTATGAAAAGACTAATAGTCACACTATTTACAAGGCAAACATGAAAATGATATGAGATATGTCAACGTACAAAGCACAGATGGAGACGTAGTGCCAAAATTTGAACTGATTCTTTTCAGATGATCATGCATAATTTAATATGTCAGTCAATTGAAATCCTCATCAGAAATGAGAAAACTTGTGGGAGGTAATTAAAAAAAGACTTCTTAGATATTAATAATAAGTTGATTAAAACATACGATGATACTATGATGACTTAATTTGAAGTCTGATTTTGAAATTCCAGATATTTTTCTATTCCAAAGTGCCCTAGAAGTCAAAGGTATACGTGATTTTGTATTTTTTTTATTAAAGTTAGCTTTTTAATTTTACTTTTGTAATAATCAAATACATATACATTTTAAAGGGTAAAATTATAACTGAGGTTTTTTTAAAAATGTGAAACCTTTATTGATGAAATTTTTGATGGATGTATGTGAAGTAAAAACTTAGGAAATCTGTAAACTTAGACGAGCATTATTTTGTGAATATTTATTATTTTTTTTATTTGTTTCAAGTAATATGACCAAAATATTTTTAAAGTTATGTAGTTGAGATGTGGACATTATAGTAAGCATAGTGGTTCTTCAAAATTCTAATTTACAACAGTTCTTCACATATTTTAAAATTAAATTTACCAGCTTTGTTATAGTGGTAATTGTCTGCTGACATAGCTTTATTCCTTTATCTGGGTTAATTCTACTATAAAGATAGTGTGATAAACAAGAGATATATCAGTTTAAATTTGTATAACTGTTTTTGAATATTTTAAAACAAAAAACAACAAAAGACTGCAATTTAAACAACTCAGTAAACCAATAAAGTAGTTATCCCATAAATACTTAAAATATTAAATTTTAAAAGCTAAATAAAAAGATTCTATTAGTCTTGTCAGATAAAGCAATTAGCTAAAAACAGCACAAAGTTGTTTATACGGAAAGAAGAACCTAGAAAAAATAAACTATTGAAAGTAGGGAACATCTAAATTGCTACCCTCTTCCCCAAGTCTTTTGGAAATGTTTATAGCTGGTGGCCTGGAAGAACTAGCTCTAGTCACTGCTCTCAAGAAACTGTAAATCTCATGTAACATCAAATTGTTGTAAATGACAAGCATAAAGCAATGCTACGTTACCTTTGTTTGGCCCATGTATGTTATTTCTTAACCAACTGCCATCTTTCTATATCTACTATGTTAATTTTAGTATAAATTTTCAATTAGTGCCTATAATATGTAAAAAATATAATTAGCCTCCTTTTCTCCCACAGATCTGTACAGATGTTAAATCCAAAAGTTAACTAGAAAAATAAACAATATATAATTGCATGTAGAAAACCTTCAGATGTAGAAAATATTGAAATTTGGTTTTATAAAACGGGATTTGAACAATAAAAAATTTCAATGTTAATGCAGCACATGTCAAAAGGCTTTACTGTAATTTCAATAAAAACATAATATTAAAAATAAAAACATTTTATCTTTATTATAAACCATTACATTAAAAGATTCAGCCTGACCAGGCGGTGGCACTGTGGATAGAGCATCAGACTGGGATGCAGACGACCCAGGTTCGAGACCCCAAGCTCACCAGCTTGAGCGCGGGCTCATCTAGTTTGAGCAAAAGCTCACCAGCTTGGACCCAAGGTCGCTGGCTTGAGCAAGGGTTACTCGGTCTGCTGAAGGCCTGCAGTCAAAGCACATATGAGAAAGTAATCAATGAACAACTAAGGTGTCATAACATGCAACGGAAAAACTAATGATTGATGCTTCTCATTTCTCTGTTCCTGTCTGTCTGTCCCTGTCTATCCCTGTCTCTGATTCTGTCACTGGAAAAAAAAAAAAAAAAAAAAAAAAAAAAAAGGATTCAAAGGTAATAAAGTCAAACAAGAGACTGAAGGCTGGAGACAAAGAGGATGGGATTTCAACAATACATTTAAAAAAACAGACAAACAAAATCTTTCCTGTAGCTTCAGAACTGCCCTTAGAAAATAGAACAAATGCTAGCTAAGCAGGGAGAAAAGCAAAGAGTCAGCCTGCCTTTTTTCTTCTTTCTTTCATTTTTGCTCTTATTTTGTCACGATGCCATAAAAAAGAAAAGCCAAAACAGAAGGCTCAGTGTGAGTTGTACTTTGGAAATTTTGATGACAAACATAAAGTACATAGTCTTCTGAGTTTTCAGAAAACATAATATCAATACTTCATTATATTAATCTAAGGGTGGCACAAATAGTTAAAATAAATTTACATCATTCAGAGTTTTCTTGAGTATATTTAAAATCATGAATATTTAAAAAAATTCTTACTATCTTTATAGTAGTATAGGACTATCTTATACATGATTAAATATATTTTACCCTCTATAAACAATAATTTAATAGACATATACATTGAGTTAAATATCAGGTCTACCGGAAAGTTCTGTCCGTTTCTATCACAACAAGTTTTGACACGTAAGCACATGTTTATTTGGCGCATGTATGCCTCTCTATTTTTATCACTTAATGTATACAGACTGACATAGCAAATTAACTAAAACAAAGTTGATCCACGTTAGTCTTATGTGTGAAGCGATAGTGAACCCATGGCTATTGATAAAGTTCATTTACGCCACTGTATTTGATAAAAATTTCAACAAGGAAGAAATGCTACAGAAGCATGTAGAAATTTATTGAAAGTATTTGGTGAAGGTACAGGGTACAGTTTCTGATAGGACATGCAGAAGAGGGTTCGAAAAATTTGAAACTGGTGATTTAGACTTTTCTGATAAGCCATGTTCTGGGTGACCATCTTTGATGGATGACGATATTGTTAAGACCATGTTGGAGCAAGATCCTTTTCTGACAACACCGGAGATCGCAGAAAGGCTTAATTCAGCTCAGCAAACCATTTCGGACCATATTTAGAAGATAGGATTGGTGTGGAATATTCAAGATGGGTGCCACATGAATTAAGTCAGAAGAATTTGGATGATCAAGTGGTCATATGGACATCTCTGCTTGCTCAGAACAAAATCGAGCCCTTCTTGAACCGGATGATAACTGGGGATAAAAAGTGGATTACCTATGAAAACATCGTAAGGAAAAGGGCATATTGTGAACCCAGAAAACCTAGCCCTTCCACCTCTAAACCAAATTCGACTCTGAATAAGAGAATGTTGTGTATATGGTGGGACATTCGAGAACCAATATATTTTGAGCTTTTAAAACCGAACAAAAAGCTCAATTTGGAGAAGAATTGTCAGCAACTGGATAATTTAAAGACAGCAGTCCAAGGAAAGAGGCCAACAATGTTCAATAGGAAGAACATCATACTGCATCATGATAATGCCAGGCCACATGCTGCTTTGGGGACTTGTCAAAAAATTGCAGAACTAGGCTGGGAAATTCTGTTGCATCTACCATATTCCCTGGACTTAGCACCCTCTGACTATCACTTGTTTTTGTCCTTAAAAAAATTTTTGAAGGGCAAAAAATTCAAAAATGAAGAAGATATTAAACAAGAGCACTGGTTCAATTTTTCACATCAAAAGATAAAACATTTTTCAAAAATAGGATATACAAATTGCCCTCACGCTGGCAAGAAATCATTAATAATAATGGCAATTATATTACTTAATAAACTTTATTGATGGTAAGAAAAATTTGTATTTTGTTTTATTCCAAAGACGGACAGAACTTTCCGGTAGACTGTATATGTGTATCTGTCTTCTTAAAATCAAATATATATATATATTTGCTCTAAAAATTTCAGAACAGTTTTATTACAATTAAAAAAACTGCTTAAAAAGCTTAATCAAGTAGTGGTGGTGTAGTGGATAGAGCATCAGACTGGGACTTGGAGGACCCAGGTTCCAAACCCTGAGGTCACCTGCTTGAGCACAGGCTCATCTGGCTAGAGCACAGGGTCGCTGGCTTGAGCATTGGATCATAAATGTGACCCCATTGTCACTAGCTTGAGCCCAAAGGTCACTGGCTTAAAGCCCAAGGTCACTGGCTTGAGCAAGGGGTCACTCATTTTGCTGTAGCAACTCGCCCTCCTCAAGGCACATATGAGAAAGCAACCAGTGAACAACTAAGGTGCTGCAACGTAGAATTGATGCTTTCTATCTCCCTCCCTTTCTGTCTGTCTGTCACTATTTGTCCCTCCCTCTGACTCTCTCTCAGGCTCTGTCAAAAAAAAAAAAATGCTTAAACAATTAACATTATAAATAAGAAAGGTGCTTAAATTTGTTTTACTCATTGATTCACATATATCTCTATTTTTTTTTTCTTTTTCACCCAAAAAACTATTACATTCTCAGGAAAATTCAGTTGTACTGTTAAAGTAAAATTACTTATTTTAATTTTATCAATGCCTCATTTGGTTATAGCATATTGTAAAAGCAGCATGTCTGTGCTGATCTGTAGTTCCAGTAGGTTGACAGATATTATAAGAAAATTCTACATTCTCAATTTTTTTTGTTGTTCTGCAATACTAAGGAAAAAAATACTTACCATAATCAAAATTTGAGTGGATTTATTTCTATTTGAAAAATAAGTACCATATGATAATAATTGGGAAAATCTTCTCTATGCACTGTATCTCTTTAGTGAATATACAAGCTACATATCCTTTTTTCTACAAAGAGTATTTATATTATACCTTCTTTGGTTATATATTTTCTCAAACTAAAAATGCTTGATTAAAGAGAGTCTTACAATCATCAGAGCCACAGAAAAGCTGAATTTTCCCTTGAGAGTAGCAATCTGGTACTTGATATAATAATTTCTATAGCTGCCTTGTCTTCACTTTCTGTGGCCACATTTATAAGGGAAAAGTATGTCCTAATCACAGGTCACATTCCATGTATGGTATAATTTCACAGGCTTCATAAAGATTCCAAAACTATTCCACAACTGCCCCACTTTTTGACAATTCTATTAGGATATCCTTCATGCATTATTTTTAAAACATAATTTATTATTTTCAGTGCTTCCATGTCCACTATATACCTAGTACTGTGCAAAGCATTAGCACCTCTAATCCATATTTTCAGAAGTTACTATAGTTATTGCCAATTATTAAATGGGGAAATTGAAGTTAAGAAATTACATATTTTGTCAGGTGACACACTACTAGCAAGCAGTTAACCTGAAATTTGAAACAGGTCTAAATTTAGAGCCTTTTATCCATTATAAAGCATTGACCCATTGTATCATAACATATTACAACTATATTGTTAGGGGAAAAATGTTACTACCTGTCAAATAAATGGAAAAAAAACTAATAGAAAATAAGTTTTCTACTTGAGCAAGTTAAAAAAAAAAAGGCATAATAAATGACCATATTTCTGGAACTGAGGATTTTGAGATAATAAGATCCAGTATCTCTCTCTTTTTTTTTTTTTTTTTTTTGTATTTTCCTGGGATCCACCCGGCATGCCCACTAGGGGGCAACGCTCTGCCCATCTGGGGTGTTGTTTCATTGCAACCAGAGCCATTCTTGCACCTGAGGCAGAGGCCATGTAACTATTCTCAACACCCTGGCCAACTTTGCTCCAATGGAGGTTTGGCTGCAGAAGGGTAAGAGAGAGATAGAGAGAAAGAAGAAGGGGAAGGGTGGAGAAGCAGTTGGGTACTTCTCCTGTGTGCCCTGGCCAGGAGTCAAACCTGAGACTTCCACACACCAGGCTGATGCTTTATCACTGAGCCAGCCGGCCATGGCTTCAGTATCTTTTTTAAAAAAGGAAAACTTATAACATGACAGTATGTGTGACTAACTTCAAATCACACAATGAGTAATGTATTAGAACTGATTAATAAATTAAAACTAATATCCACTGACCTTTATAATACCTGAGGTCTTTGAGTAAAGAGAAGCTATTCTCTGTAGTTAGATTTGTAGTCACACAGCATTATACCTTCTTTATTGGGGCATTGTAAGAAAATAATTTGTGGTTAAATTTCATTAACTGTTGCTTTTAATTTGGCTCCTGAGACAATTCATAAGGTTATTTAATGAAAGTGTTGTTATTAAATATAAAAGTTTTTATTAAATGTAGAAAAAGATAAGTCTCAAGAATGAGAAAATATGTACAGATGAAAGAGAATCAAAGACCAACTTCTTTTCTTACATAATTTTATGGTAAGCTTAGCCTGTTTGTGGAATAAAGCAGTATATACTATAGATATTGTTCATAATATCTAATGGTCCATAGATTTATTTTTATTTATTTCTGAGTCTGTGTATTTTTCTCCTTTTGGAAACTAAAAGCTCACTTGACCTTCATTTCTTAACAAAATCCTTTCTTTATTTTTTATATGCAGAGGAATACTGCAAAATAGAAATTGGACATGACAAGTGACTGAGTGAGAATTAAAATCTTGCAAATATGAGAACTAATTTAAGACAGACACTGATAGGTTTTAACAACACACATGCATTATTTTTAAGATCTTATGGAATAAGAGTTCCATTTGACTATGACTGAGCACCCAACTGAGAAAGAATGTAGGAGAGGACCAGCTTAACTAGTACATGGATTCTAAACTAAACCTACATGTTCTTTGTTTTCACTTAAGATAACTGAAGAAGCTCATTATTAGAGACAGTGTAAGTCCCCTACACCATTCTTTAAACTCTCACTTCTCCATTCAGTGACAAATATGAAGGCCTAAGAGTGGCACGGTGGAGCTGATTTGCCACAAGGATCAGAATAACTGAACTATTGTGAGGTTCTTCAGCAGATATCCATAAACAGGAAACAAACTTACATGGTGTTAGGTATATAAGAGTGAGACTGCTTGTTACTATTTCATGGCTTACCATATGATAACATAGTGAACTTAACCAAACTTTTTAATGGCTTAGCAAAATTAAGTGAAAATAAATATAATCCTAGACATGAACAAATAAGTCTCGTTTGGGGGCAGGGCATATTCTCTGGTTAAAGTGAGGATAAATTTAACACTAAATAAGATTTCAGCTATCTTACTTGTTACTAGATGGTAGCTCTCCTGTAGGCCAAAATAGAAAAGTAGAAAGTGACCTTCACTGGAAACAGTTCAGTCTGAATAGAGAATCAACAAATTGAATTCTGAGTTCAATTCTCAATACCCAGTAGGAGCTGATCTCAAGCTGATCCTGTATTTTCCAATGGAAATTATAATCACTGCCTAGATTGAGAAGATCTAGAGAACCTGAAGTTAATTATTTAAGGTAGGATTTTGCAAAATATCCTAAGGAAAATATAATTTGTATTTTGCCTCCAATAAAACATTTATGGGCAAATACATTTGGGAAATTCTGCATAGTATCATAGAAATTTAGAAAGCACATTAGCACATTAAAGGCTTTCAAAAGTTCTGAGTTTAAATCTGCATATGAAGCTTTTCCCCCAATTTTATTTATTTATTTCTAGCTGACCTGTGGTGGCGCGTTGTTTAAAGCGTCAACCTGGAATGCTGAGGTCACTAGTTTGAAATCCCAGGCTTGCCTGGTCAAGGCACATATGAGAGTTGATGCTTCCTGCTCCCCTCCCCCTTCTCTGTCTCTCTCTTTTTCTCTTTCTTTTTTTCTCTCCCCTATCTAAATAATAAAAATTAAAATCTTAAAAAAATTCTTTGTTTCTATTACCCTAATTAATATCATGAGTTTCTGTCATTTCCAGACCACCTTTTAAGACTAAAATTAACATAGAAAACTCCCAGAGTGATGCAGTTGTAACCATGGCTAGAGAAAAATATTGTGAATAGGAAATATTGTTACATCAAAAGGATCAGAATCCAGAAGAGGAGAGTCTTGTTTTGCCAGTCATCAAGTTGTGTGATCCTCAGGACAATGAAGAAATGAATCGATTGACTTAACCCTGACAGTAGTGGTAATAATCCCAGTAGTCAATGTTTGATCCCATCATGGCTTGAATCCCAATATTCTAATGTAAGACACAGCAAATAATAAGAAATCTCTGGTCATTACAAGACTGGGTTTCTATCAGTTTAAATTATTTGTTTTGTTTGGTATCAATATCTCAGTTTCATTACAATTTCTGTTTGAAATACTGAGATCAACTTGCATTCAAGTAGGAAATTGGTATGAAAAAATACCATTTTGATGATGCATAATTTTTTAAAAGTGTTTCAAGACGGTAGCAAGATAAAATTTCTGAAAGGAAATATGGATGTTTACTGGCATAATTACCCTTTAAAAAATAAAATGCATTTGCCAGAAAAGGGAGAAAAATAGTGCAGTGAGATCTATTCAGAAGTACCACTAAGTTTAGTTACTGACTGTGTTTTCTAAAATGTTATTCTTTTCAAGAGTAGAACATGAATATTCAAAAGTTACTAAGTCTTTTTTTAAATTATTTATTTTTACCAATAAAAAGCTTTCTCAAAAAGTAGAGACATATATCTTCAATCAGATATTTGGGAAGACTCACAAGAAAAAGATGTATGGCATTTTTGTCACTAATTATGATAGCAGCAGTTTCTTTTCTATTTTAATCACATAAATAGATGTTAATAAAGACTCAGAAATAAAATGCCAAATCATAAATAAGATTGTCAAAAAAAATAGAGTGAGTTGGCCCTGGCCAGAGCGTCAGCCTGGCGTGCGGGAGTCCCGGGTTCGATTCCCAGCCAGGGCACACAGGAGAAGCGCCCATTTGCTTCTCCACCCCTCCTCCTCTCCTTCCTCTCTGTCTCTCTCTTCCTCTGCTGCAGCCAAGGCTCCATTGGAGCAGTTTGGCCCCAGGCACAGCGCTGAGGATGGCTCTGTGGCCTCTGCCTCAGGCGCTAGAATGGCTCTGGTTGTAACAGAGCGATGCCCCAGATGGGCAGAGCATCGCCCCCTGGTGGGCATGCTGGGTGAATCCTGGTCAGGCACATGTGGGAGTCTGTCTGACTGCCTCCCCATTTCCAACTTCAGAAAAATACAAAATATTATTTTATCACTCATAAAGTAGAAGAATTTTTTTTTGAAATTCATTTAAAGAGAAAAAGACAATAGGACTGCAAAAATAAAGTTGTCTGACAAGATTAAGCACCAATAATGTCAGAACAGATGGATCTAGACAATTAATGTCATTATGTTATTTATTGTTTGGGAGTAAACACATGTTGTTTATCATTTGCGAATAAACAGTGAGATATCCAGCTATGCCTGTGGAATCAGATCTTAACAATCTGCATTCATTTACCTTCCAAAATGTTTGTTTTTTTCTTATAATCATTTTGAAACTTAGTCACCACTGATGACTGGGCCACCTGCTATTTCCTTCACTGGTTTATAATGTTTTCAGTCCTTTATAAACTTCTTTCCGTCAGGAGCTTATGTTATTGCCAAATTCCTTAAAGCATTTTCTCAAGTATCATTAAGAAGTGATATAAACTACTGAATGCACAGTTTTCAGAATGCTTTAAGTTAGCAATCTGCCTTGAAGACATCTTAGGTCATATATTATCCACTATCAGGAAAACCCAGTACCAAGAGAAGGAGCTGAAAATTCTCAGCTTGCATTGAACAGGAAAGTGTATTAGTTGAACAAAATGCCCGTCAAACGATGTGTTCAGAGATGAGCTAGAGAGGCTAATGAAAAAAGTGAGCACATCTTTGGCACGCTAACAAACAACATATTGTCCTATGGCTTCCAGCTCATACTTTGTATTTAAAATCAAATTCTCAAACAATTCCTCAGTTGTGATACACTGTGAGCTCAGTGGCAAAGGAGTCACACTCATTACAATCCAGCTTTATGGAAATAATCTGCAAGACAGGGTGAATGACAGGAAGCCAAACCACATACTGATTGATGAGTTGAAGCAGGGTGATCATAAACAAGTCAAGCAGAGCAAATATCACAAAACCCCATTATTTGGCAAGTTGAAGCTCTGTGAAACGTTGCTGATGGCTGAGAAGTGACAGCAGGGAAAGAAAAAAAAATACTCTGGTTGCATGTAAGCCACTGAAAAGGGAATGCTTTATTAATGCAAAAAATGACATGTAGTCCTTGGGGCAGAGACAAAACCCTGCACAGTGACAACTCCCGCAAGCAGCGGTCATAGCTGGTGACCAACAGTTCATAAATAGTCTCCATATATTGCAATGCAGGTAAGAAGTGTTTGTTTTCAACCAGGCTCATAGAAAAGCATGGACATTCAAACTTTTGAAAAATAACCTCTAAAAATGTTCTATCTTTTGCTGAGTCACATAGCTTAATAATGGATTACAGAATAATCACTTAAATTGTAAATTATAATTTGTTTAGTATAACCACTAAATTATAATTATGCACAATTAGTGAGACTTAACATTTTCAATTGAAATATGTGAATGCAGTGTATTCATTTTCCATCCAGGTGTACTGCTATGAGATGTGTCAAAATAGCTGTAAAATAACCCTTTACATAACTGTGTTAACATCACTCCTCTCTTTTTATTTTCCATTGAGATCCACATAGAGATATAGAGACAACACATCTCTGTCATTGAAAACATTTCTAATAACTTCCCAGAAGTGACCTTTGTTAATAATATATCTCCACAAAGTTTCTCCTCCAGGGCTCCTGCAATGACCAAGAAGCAGAGTGGACAGGAATTACTAAATAACAAGAGCTAGGACAGAGGAAAAAGGAGGATTCTAGAAAAATACTAAAATTTGGTGCTCAGACAAATGTTTAGATGGTAAATCCAAATATAAATGCAGAAAGAGTGTAATAGACATTTTAAACCTGTAACACCAGGAACCTATTCTTCCCCTCTCACCCTACTACTGCTACTGTACTCCGTAGAATTCTAAAGGATATATGAGAGTTATAGGGTACTACTCTGTGTACATAAAAATCTTTTCAAGAGCATAAAACTATTGTAAAAATATAGATTATATTGAGTACTTAAAGTAATTTAAGTACTTTTTTTTTTTTTTTTTTTGCATTTTTCTGAAGTTGCAAATGGGGAGGCAGTCAGACAGACTCCCGCATGCGCCCGACCGGGATCCACTCGGCATACCCACCAAGGGGCGATGCTCTGCTCATCTGGGGAATCGCTCTGCCGCAATCAGAGCCATCTAGTGCCTGAGGCAGAGGACACAGAGCCATCCTCAGCGCCCGGGCAAACTTTGCTCCAATGGAGCCTTGGTTGCGGGAGGGGAAGAGAGAGACAGAGAGGAAGGAGAGGGGGAGGGGTGGAGAAGCAGATGGGCACTTCTCCTGTGTGCCCTGGCCGGGAATCGAACCTGGGACTCCTGCACGCCAGGCCAATGCTCTGCCACTGAGCTAACCAGCCAGGGCCAATTTAAGTACTTTATATAAGATGTCACAAAAACTTTCCATGTTATTATTCATTTTTTGTCTCAAAAAAATGAATATGGGATATTACATCCTGGTATGTCCAAAATGCATTTGATTACAAAACTCCCCCAGTATTTTTTACAGAGTAAAATTTCACTTAAAGAAGGTTTAATTAATAATTTTGTTTTATAATTTAGAAGTCTCACTTACCTGAATATATTTGTTTCTCTCTAAACTATTGACTATTATTGAGGATGTGCAAGATATCGCTCATCTCTGTATTGCTGGGGCATAACAAAATACTTTCTGATAGTGGGAACTCAATTAACTGTTTATAGAATTAATAAACAAATATTGATATCATGTTACAGTAAATTTAAAGCTATTGGTAATTTTCCCATAATAAATGTGATGCATATTTTGCCATCTTCATTTTGGGGGCATAATTTGATAAATCTTGTCAAGGGCAACATAGAGACAGCTGGTAAAAAGCTGTATATCATATATATCTCCAAAAATCCTTGACTCTCTTGTTCTCTAAATTTCAAAATTCATATACTTTTCTGGTTAAGGTTTCTAAGTAAATTACATAAGGTCTAGTGTGGCAGGTACCTTTAGAGTGACCTCAAATGAGACATATACTCTGTAGACCCCGCCCTTTGAATATAGGCAGAACCTCTCCCTTTTCCTATCCAAAAGGTGATGAGATACCATGCCAGAGGTTCTGTTATGATATATGACAAAAATATAGAGATTTTGCCAATGTAATTAAGGTCTCTAATCATTTGATGTTGAGTTAAAAGGGAGATTATCTTGGGTAGGTCTGACCAAATTATGTGAGCACTTTGAAAAAGGCTCTAGATCTTCTCTGAAGACAGTGACTCAAAACAGCAAAGTTGTCAACTTAAAGGAATTTAAAAGTGGATCCTTTGTCAGTTGAAAATACATCTGACAACTTTATTTCGGCCTTATGGAGAACTCTGAGTAAGAACTCATCTGTGGGTCAGAAGTACCTTGATGTACGACCCACAGAAATTTCAAGATAATAAATGGGCATTTTCTTAAGGGCTGAATGTGTGATAATTTGCTGTGTAACATTAAAACAATGATATACCCATTTAAATTTGTTTCAGAAAAAAATAATATTTTTAACATAATTATGCACATATAATAATTGACAGATATGTATACTAAAATTAGTAGCTGGTTCTTATATGAAATTTGAACTTACTATTCAGTTATGATTAATCTATTTATATACTAATTTATTATTAAGTCTGGCAACCCTTCTCCTGGGAAATTCTTTTCATAAACTTTGCTTTTTCTCTAAAACCTCTAGGTAATTCACTAATACTTTTCATACAAAGTTTAGGTTAAAAGGAGTACTAAATATCATAAAAATTATTCTGGGAAAATATTAGGGCCACAAAATACAGAATGTTTAAATTTTTATTGGTTGAAAAGCCTGTTTTGCTTAATTATTTAAATCACAATGACACCCACATTGCAAATAATTCCAAATATTTTGTCACCCTTCAAACAAACACACACACGTGGACATGCACACACAACCAGTAAAACATACCGGAAACCACATACTATTCAATAGTTTAGTTTTATCTATTTAATGAAGGTTTTATTAAGTTTTCCTGGCCCGACTTGTTGTGGCGCAGTGGATAAAGCATTGATTTGGAATACTGAGGTCGTCAATTCAAAACCCTGGGCTTGCCTGGTTAAGGCACATAGGAGTTGATGCTTCTTGCTCCTCTTTCTCTTTCTCTCTCTCTCTCTCTCTCTCTCTCTCTATCCACCCCCACCTTTCTAAAAAAATGAATAAATTTTAAAATGTTTTGGCCCTGGATTATTGGCTCAGTGGTAGAGCATCAGCTCAGTGTGTGGAAGACCTGGGTTCAATTCCCAGACAGAGTACACAGGAGAAGCATTCATTTACTTCTCCACCCTTCCCCTTCTCCTTTCTCTCTATCTCTATCTTCCCCTCCTGTAGCCAAGGCTCCATTGGAGCAAAGTTGGCCTGGGTGCTAAGGATGGCTCCATGGCCTCTGCCTCAGGCACTAGGATGGCTCTGGTTGCAATGAAGCAACAGCCCAGATGGGCAGAGCATCACCCCCTAGTAGGCGTGCTGTGTACAGCCCAGCCGGGCACATGTGATAGTCTCTCTACGGCCTTGCTTCACACTTTAGAAAAAAAAAGAATTTTTAAAAAATGTTTTTCTTTTAATCAAAACTAGAACAAAATATTTTTTTAAATTCTACTTGTGTTTAATTTCAAGATTCCACTTCTTATTACAAAAATCCAGGAAAACTATATGTAAAATAATCAACAACAGATTTTTATATTATAATTTCTGAAAGCATAGTATATGTTATTAAGTTCTTTAGAAATTGTGATAATTTTCCTATCATGAGGCTATTAGATTTTAGATGATCTTTAAATAAAAAGTGTTTTAAATAAAAATCAATTAGATTTTGATGTAGGTAAGATTCTGGTTTTAATCGTTCTCTGATCACTTATTAACTCTTTTCCCCTGGATAAAACATTCAACATTTCTGAGATCTCAGATACATGCAATGTGATAAATTCTCAGCAATGCTGAATAATGCTTCTGGATAATTATAATTTCATGTCAAGCTTAGTAACTATATAGACTTATTTAATTATCACATTAATCGTATTTTACAAATGAAAAAATTGAGGTCCAGGATATTAATTAACTTATCCAAAATCATCCAGTAAATGCATTTGCACGATAGTTAAAACCCGTACTTACTCTTCTTCATTCTCATGTTCTATAGCTTTTTCTAATTAAAGCTCATTATCCATATGTCTACTTCAGGAGTTTATATCAACTCTTTTTTGGTAGAACTTTCACTATTCCTGTAGTAAGAGACAAAAGCAAAAAGCATACAAAACTAAAAACAAGGCATAAAAACATGAGAATCATGAGAAATCTTCAAGGTCTAGTACTGTGTCAAATATTTTAAACTGCTTTACCCTTCCATTTTCCCAAAAATGCTATGAGGCAAGAAGGGAAAATGTTATAATTTATATTTCAGAAGAAGAAATTGAAACTTGGAAAGGTTATATACTTGAACCTACAGCTTTATATAAATTATTTTTTCTGCTTTATATTATTTCAATTACTTATGCCTAAATCATCTCAATCGAGAGACCCTTGCCATTTAATGTTCCTTCTCTTGTTTGAGGCAGCTTGACAGAAGGAAAGTAAAAGACAAAGGCTTCACACACACAAATTCTGGTTCATAAAGTTTCACTGATAAATAGGAATCCCAGCATAGAGAAGAAAAAGCTGGGTTTGCTTCTCTACATTCTTACCCCAAATAACACAGCCATTATCGTTTTTCTTCTCTGCTTTCAAGTGTTGAGAGGGGAAGGAACTTCAAGAAAGAAAAAAAAAAATGGGTTATCTTCTGTACTTCATTAGAGAATGAGTTCTGATCTTAGTTTTTGTTCTTTCCTTCTTCTTTGTAGCATGACTAAAAGATCTTAGATATCCAGCTGTCACAGAGGAAGTGAAAAAGGAGCCAGAAAAAGACTTTTATCCTATGGGCATCGAGTAATTTTTTTCAATGAGTAGGTTAGATAAATGTCAACTAAACAGTATCTTTTTTGTTTTCAGGTAGTGAGAGTAAAGCATTATACATACTCCCAGTCATATGGATTCCCATTCATATTCCACTCTCAATGATTTCAAATAATAGGATAAAAATTAGTTCATCCTTGCAGACAGACTTTGCTTATTTTTCAAGATTACACTAGCGTTCATATTGGTTTAAAGGATTAAATCACCTTTTCCTTAATAAGAGTTTATTGAAAAGCTCTAATCTATTTGGGCAACTCACTCTTTGATGTGTAAATCGTTCCTCAGTAACTAAGATTGCAGAGAGGCTTGCTTTACCAACTGTAACCTTTCCATTCATACACAGTACTGAATGCACATGGACTCTCTTATAAATGTCATTGTCACCCGGATGTTCACATGAGATAGGCAAAAGTAGTTCACAATAAGTGAAACTACTTTAGCCAATAAACAACTCTAATGCCATCCATGACCGTGTTACTTTGAAAGGAAAGTTTTTTTTTTCCTTCACTTAAAGATTTTGGTTGTATTACCTTAATTATATACATTTATAATAAAGTTATATTGATAACAAAGAGTATTTAAATAATTTATTGGAAAATAATAAAACTTCTACCCAAATCATCTATCTCTGTGATTAATTTAAACACTGAAATTGCTTCATTTAAATTTGCGTTAATTCTATACACCAGTTTAGCAGATGTGTCTTAATTTTGGACCTCCCTTGAAATAAGTAGAAAAAGATTTTTTAAATGTTAACAATCTGAATATAAATATGTGAACATATTTTTTATTAGGAGGTTTTACATTCCAACATTCAGCTTTTTAATGTTACTAATGATCATTAGTTTCTTGGGAGAGGACCTAATATGGGCAAGTAAAATACTGGCTTTTAGTTAGCATGAGTTTGGATAATATCTTTATTTTTAACATTCACCTCAATTAAGTTTTAAGTTATGTTTTCTTTAGTTCTTAAAACTTTTTTTAAACTATAAATACAACCTAATGTCTTCCTGGAAAAGAGTTACAATAAATATGACACTCCTTTAGGGAGACAAATTACTATTTTTAAATATTATTTATATTTTATATGATACTTTGTATTAGTGCCTGAGTAAACTATTCCTGATGGTCAAGTTATCTATTTCAGATATAGAATTTAAATTATTCAGAATAATCATGTATTTGCCAGTGCAAAAGTCAGTGATCTTCTGATCAAAGGCTATGAATATTTCTCTTTAATATTGTGAAGATTTATTAAATAGTTTAACATTTTTTTCTGATATTATTAAAATATATCTTAAAAATTTTTACTGAAAGTTTAAATCAGACATAATTCAGATCATTTACATCCCTGTGATTTGAGCCACTAGCCCTAAGTGATCTAAGAAAAGTTATTTCTCTATATATGTTAATTACCCTGTACCATTCTTTAAAAATAAATGGTTTATAGTACTTACTACGAGCAAGCCACTTTAGAAATATTAATACTTTTCATATAAGTAACAGCTCTATAAGCAGGTACTAAAATAACCTATTTTTCAACTGAGGAAATCACATCACAGAATGATTAGATAAATTGCCCTCAAAAGATACTTATACAACCATTTTTTTCCTTTTTAAAAAAATAATTAATTAATTAATTTAGACAATTAAATTTAACAGGGTGACATTGGTCAACCAGAGTGCATAGATTTAGAGAAAGTATCTCCACATCATTTGGATAGTCGATTATGCTGTATACCCATCACCCAAAGTCAAATCATCTTCTGTGACTCTATATTTTGTTTCTTTTTAAGTCCCTTACCTTCCCCTCCCCCCCTCCCTCTTCTCTCTTCCCCTCCCCCTGGTAACCACTGCACTTCTATCTATGTCCATGAGTTTCAATTTTGTGTCCCACTTATGTATGGAATTATGCAGTTCTTGGCTTTTTCTGCATATACTACTTTAAAATAGATTACAGTAAGGTTTTATTGGGACAGAGAGATACTAGCATGTATGCAATTTCATTCTAGATCTATTATTAAGAAAAGGCTTGAACATGCACGTGTGTACACATGTACAGACACTTTTGAATTAGTCATTGAATCATTTTGAAACATACTTTTTAGAGTATGTCTCTATTTTTTAACACAGGAGCTATTTTTTTCACAAAGCAACAGTGATGCTTAATGAGACACTGGTATTTGCTTCATAAAGTCTAGCTGAGGCAATGCCACTCAGCATGGTCCTTGTCTCCCTGTATCAAACCAGTCTTGGCACATGAGTTGTCATCTGGTTTGTCAATTGGTACCCAGGTATAAGCCTTTATCTAGAAATACAGATATCAAACTTACAATAAAGGGGGATTAAAAATCTTTTCTCCCTGCCTATGAAAGAAACTTAGTACCCCTCTTTTAGGGGAAATTAAGCTGATAATATTCTATATATTCTCTAAGCAATTTTCAATAACTACACCCCTGGATTTTCATCATTTGTCCAAGCAGATTTAAAAGATGACCTTTTGAAATTTAATTTGTTCTTCAACCAGAGAAGATACAGAAATGTCAGAAGTTATTTCAGTATAAAAAACAACTGTTAATTCTGAAACATATTTGCAAAACACAGTCCTATACCATAAGAGATAGGAGGACTTCCCTAATACATGGGCAATTGAATCATAAAACACAGAAGTTAGTGTTTTGGACTTAATTTTACAATTAGGTTACCTTTCTTCACCATGTTTTGAGATTGTGCCAAAAACTCTATTTATGCTACACATATTTTGTCTACTATGAATAAAATATTGTGCACTAATTGAGATTAAATAAAGTTTTAATTTTTTCTTCTTTAGTGGAGATGTGTTTGCTTCAGAATTTATCACGTGATATTCAGATAAAAGAGATAACTCTGCAGGGTTGTCAGGATTTGTCATAAAACCATTACAACCTGCAAAACAACTATAATGAAGAATTACATATTTTGTAATTCACTAACCTGAATGTGGGTAGCACTCTGCATTTTATTACTTTTGACACTCCTTAATAGTCATTTTATCTAATGAGACCATCTGCCAATTTCTTCCTAAGCATTCACTACTGCTGTAAGTGTTAAAAAAAATAGTACTTAAAATGCCATTTTCTTTCTGCTGTGCACAGCTTGTCCCATTAAAGCTAGGGAATTTCAGAAGTTTGACCTATTTCCGAAAATTATTCTCTATCCTAAGCTCTTTGACGGTATCCCTCTTTAGATTCACATCAAACTAATTCTATGTAGAGTTTAGTGATCTTTTACATTAACAAAATAATCTTTGGTGCAATGAAATATAGCTTTATTGTTTCAATTACCAATTATATTTAGACCTTTGGCTTAACAATGACTTTGGGATCAAAGAAGGCAATCAAGGCAATAGAACCTTCTCTTGATCATATCATGCATTCCTCTATGAATTGAAAATTGTAGAATGGATTCATTGGTGGCATATTTACTTATTCCCAAAACTAACAAATGAAATTATATTAAAACATTTTACAAATATTTTATATTTAAAAAATACAGAATTTTTAAACGTACAATATATAAGTTGCATAATATTTATTTCAGGTAAAACCAATAAAATAACTACATATCCTTGTTATTAGGGGATGAGTAAACTTAGTTTACTGTTTAAATTAATATCTGTTAGGTTTCAAACTTCTTTTATCTCCTGAATAATTTATGCCCAATTAGACAAGAAATTTAAATATATATTTTAGAAATCATAGTTTTTTTAAAAAAAACTTGTCATTATTTTAGAATTAATTTTGCACTATTTGCCAAAGGTTTGAACAAACCTTGTTTTCTCTTCTGTTCCTCTTCTTTTTGTCCATTCAAGATGAGAGTATAAAATTAGAGTTGATATCTGAACAGATTACTAAATCAAAAAATATTTTATTATACACCATATGAGAACAACAGCTAAGATATAACAGAGACATTATTTGAAATGGAGGAACTATTTTAAATGTGAAGATATTAGCCCCAACATAATATACATTTCAAAATATTTGTTTTGATATGATTAAAAAGGTTTTTATACCATAATAACAATTTTGCCCAACTCTTTATGAAACTATTTGTTGTATTGATGGTAATTACTACTGAAAAGTATTTTACTCATTCAAGTATATCAGTAAGCAGGGAGCAATAAAGGTTGCCAAGAATTTTAGGCTAAGATCCAATGTATATTTAACTGGAATTCTGAGAAACTCCTGGAAATGAGGCCATTCTCATGTTATATATATTGACAATCGTTTCCCACAGAGGATTCTAGAATAAGATATTTTCCATGAGTTACATTTTAAAATGTTTCCCACATGCAAGTTTTACATTTATTATCAAATAACAACCATAACAAAAAACAAAAATAAATACAAAGAACATAATTTTGAAAGGCATTTTGATAATCTATATATGTGTGGATGACATTAATTTTGTTAAACAATAATCTCTAATACATGTAACTTATATATAAATTTTAGGACCATTTGCAATTAGAATTTGGAATCAAATTTTCTAAAAAATAATTTACTTCACAAGAGTTTGTGTAAGTAACCACAATTTGTATTTATTAAATTTTAGAGAGAGATAAATGAAGGGGAGAGAGAGAGAGAGAAAGGAAATCAGCAGTTTGCAGTTCTACTTATTTATGCTTTCACTGTGGATGTGTATACGCCCAGACCAGGGATTGAACCTGCAACTTTGGCATGTTGGAATAATGCTCTAACCATATGAGCTACCCAGCCAGAGTCTCATATAACATTTAATATATTGACTAATTAGCTGTTTGGGAGCCATCTTTTAATATTTAGCTTCATTATAGATTTTCCTAAAGTAGTTTTTTGTTGTTTTTATTTTTTTTACTATTGCTCAACATTAAATTGGTTAGCATAATTTCTA
Source organism: Saccopteryx leptura (assembly GCF_036850995.1). Lineage (NCBI taxonomy): Eukaryota > Metazoa > Chordata > Mammalia > Chiroptera > Emballonuridae > Saccopteryx > Saccopteryx leptura. Next base: position 64,085,755 of record NC_089506.1, on the reverse strand, counting down.
TTGGTATATTACTTTTATATTTTAGCTATATACTTATGTATAAAGTTATTTTTTTTATTAGTCCTAGTTTTATTTTATAGCATCTAGGTTGTGGGATAATTTAGATAACCTTTCTAAAATGTTTTTTATTCTCTTTTTAGTGTGTTTTGTTTTCATCTTTCAAATTAAAGCTCCAGTTTAACACTCCTAATTCCTGTATCATGTAAATTTATATCAGTATATATACTATTTAAAGATTACCATGCAATTTATATTACTAGTTAATAAAATATTGTATTTTTATCTTTCATTTTATTACATATATGGTACTTTTATTTTTTGTTGCGACACCTTAGTTGTTCATTGATCACTTTCTCATATGTGTCCTGACCGTGGGCCTTCAGCAAATCGAGTAACCCCTTGCTCAAGCCAGTATATGGTACTTTTAAATCCAAAGTATCAACATTTTAAGTAAAAAGTTAATTTAAAAAAATAAGATATTTGTAAAAGAAAAGAATTTTCAATTCTAATATTTATAAACACCTAATTATATGATGGGTACTGTGTAAGTATCAATATTTATTATTTATCAATTTTTTCAAAAATATTTATTAAGTAGCCACAACTTTTACTAAATGTATTCAACAGCACACAAACATAAAAAGGTTATGGGCTTATATATTTAATATTAAAATGGAGAATCCAAAAAAATTACTTAAATTCAATAAGCCTGAGTTTGTCCATCTTAAAACAATAATGCAAAACAACAACAATGCATATCCATTCACTGGGTTGTACTATCAAGACTAAATAAACTGTATAAATGTAATTTTTATTAATGTTCATTTTTATTAAAAATATTTATTGAACAAATATTTTATTCATGGCACACTTGTATGTGTTAGGGAAAGAAAAGTAAAAGAAAGGTAGTAATAAGTGCTATGATAGAAAGATTAGAAAGAGAGCAAAGAATAAAAGCAGTTAATCCCACCTGAGGAAGGAGGAGAAGAAAGTTAACATGTTAGGAATTTTTCCACATGACTTGTTATCTGAACTGACAGCTGAATTATGTCTAATTGGAGTTGGCCAGATAAATGAGGTGAGGTAAAGTAGAAAGAATGTTACAGGTACTTACCTCATTTACCATGAAAAATAGTTCGATGATTTCTAGGTTAATTTTTCTCTTAGTTCTCAGGACCACACTTTATCACAAGAAATCAAAAGACAAAATTTTACAATCACTATATCTTTAAGTTCACTTATCTAATGAGAAAACCTATATTGAACTTGTTTTATCTGACTCTAGAATGAAGTGAGAGAGAGAGAGAGAGAGAGAGAGAGAGAGAGAAACATCAAGCTGCTCTATGTACCCTAAAAAGGAAATTAAACCAGGAACTGCACTGTAGGATAACATTCAAACCAACAGAGCTATCCAGCCAGGGCTTAATTTTTTTCTTATTTATTGACTTCTTGTCTTTTAGGGAGACATAGAGATGAAGAGAGAGAGGGGAATAGGAAAGGGAAAAAGGTTGTTCTATTCAGTCATGCACTCATTGGTTGCTTCCCGTTTGGCCCTGACAGGGGATCAAACCTGTAACCTTGTTGTTTGGGACTATGTTCTTAACCAACTGAACTAACTGGCCAGGGCTGAAAAATACTTGCTTTAATGGGCTAGTACAACATATAACAGTGACTAAATAAACCTAGAATAATTAAGCCACTCTAGAAGATTAAAATTGTTTATAATTATTCATTTAAAATATTGCGATGTTAATCAAATTAATACTCCTATATATGAGGTGGTAGAAATAAATTATTTAAAGCCTTATATATCTTAGCAATATTCACCCAGAAACAATGTATCTCTCTACTTTGTCTTATCAATGCAATTTGGAACCATTATGTCCATGCAGACACTGTCAGTCAGTAAACTGAGCAATTTTACATTTATTTACCCCAAACAGATCATTTTTATTATTGTTTTAATCCTAAAGGAAACATCTAGATCTCTTGTCTCTGAAAAGTAAAAGTCCATAGAAATTTTTATTATGAGCAGGCATCATGAATGTCTCCAATATTTACAGAATTACATAAATATAAATAATATACCAGTGCAATTTTCAAAGAAGACTGTTTATTTTGCCTTAAGCTGTCATTCTATAATAACAGAAAAAGTAATCAGAAATGTTGATAAAATGTCAAGTAATGAAACTGAATTCTGAATATATCAATGCTGATCTATTTTAATTGAAAGTTCAGCTTCAGTGTTTGAAAATATCACAGTGTACTTAATTATTTTATTAAATGTTCACCTTTAAAATGTATGACTCTAATCCATAACATATTAAGCTTCAAAATTACATGGGATATTTTTCACATAAATAAATTAATGGCTAAATTAAACATTGCTCTAGGCTTAAAGTAAACTTTTCACCAAATGACATATAAAAAATAATACAGAGAAAGAAACATCACTCATTTTTTTTTTCCAGGAGCATTTTGCTTTTGCTTTCTTTGGTTATTTTCTTCCTGATAAGGAGAGCAAAACTTATTATTGAGATAGATCATATGATAAGAAGATTTTTCCATGAAAAACACCATTTTTTAAAATATTTTATTTATGATTTTTTTAGAGAGAGAGGGGGAGAGAGAGAGAGAGAGAGAGAGAGAGAGAGAGAGAGAGAGAGAAGGGGGAGGAGCAGGAAGCATCAACTCCCATATGTGCCTTGACCAGGCAAGTCCAAGGTTTCAAATCAGCAACCTCAGTGTTCCAGGTCGACGCTTTATCCCACTGCGCCACCACAGGTCAGGCAAGAACACCAGTTTTATCATTATACATTTTAACAAGTTTCCTTTATTTCTCTACATCTAATTCGTATCTTATTTCTCTGCTCTTTTATGATTATAATCGTTAGCACAGAATATCTGCTTTGTGCTCAAAATATGGCTATAATGAATAAGAACAAAACAGTATAGAACTTGGAGTCTAATTAATATTATAAACCATATATATTTTTTATTAAATGCAAATTTTATTAAATTTTCAAATGGGTTAGAGTACTTGAACATATTATTCAAAGTAAAACGACTGATTTAGTAGTCACTGAAAAATATCTTTTCAGGAGAGGAGATATTAAATATTTGTCAGCAATTATGTTCATAAAATATTATTTTTCAGATCACCTAAATTCCATTGTTATGGACAGAATTCTAACGTGGATCCCAAGATCGCTGACCTTTGGTGTACTACTAACTTTAGATAATCATTTTCCTTTAAGTGTGACCAGAACATGTGAGTGTGATGGGATGCGACTCTCGTGTTTTCTTTTACAAAGAAAAGGTGAAAACTTTTTCTAATATAATTTATGTCACTAACCACTTGACTACAGAGGAGTTCCAATTTAATAAAGCAAACAGTTAAAAGAAATTTGAGACATTTCAAATGAAAGAGGTTCTCCTGTTGGCCTTGAAGTAATTCATATTTATTTTTTCCATGATGACAAACAAGGCCAATATTGATGTAATGTGCTTCTGTGCCTCAATACCTGATGGAAAACTACTGAGATATTTTTTGGGGTGTCCACAAGTTTTTCCCCTTTAATCCTGGCCATACCAGCCTCTCCCATACAATACCCTCAACCTCTCCATGTTCTAGAAATAAAGGGTTAATTACTGGCCTAGGAGGATCCTGCCAAAAATGGATTCTGACAAAAATGGCACAGGTTGTCAAGAAGTACCTCTGATTATGCTTATTTTGCAGTGTGAAAACTGAGGTATTGAGAGATTAACCTACTTTCTCAAAGATAGCTGAAATTTGCACGCGAGCAGTTTGAATCAGAAACAAACTCTATATGCAATATTGTATAGTTCTAGGTAGTATGATAAGCTTAAAAATTAGGTGTGACATTTACACTTATATTTTGATAAAATTCTAGGGAACCGTAATGGAATGATACAGACCCATTATATTTGTATTACATACTACACTAAATACATGTATATGATTTCATATTATATATGCATTAAGTTTACATTTTAGTTAAAATAAAAGCTTTTTTAACCATATATTCACTTATTATATGATATAAACTATTGAAGTAATATAAATTGTATAGTTATATATTATAAATAAACAAGACATCAGGAAAAATTCATTTAATTTGTACATGCACATTTCAGTTAGTGTCGGCAGCAGCGGTGTTTGGCTTTGTTTTCCAGGAGATAAACCACAGTGGAATTGAATTACTAGCTTCCTGCCTCAGCTGGCATGGCCACTTGTGGTGTTCTGGGCTTGAGATTTTTGTGTAGCTGTAGGTTAGTAATCATTGAGATAATATAAGTAGGACAACAGCAGAGGTGACCTTTTCAGTCTCCTACAATTTATGTTATTTGCTGGCAATTGAGAAAGCAGCTACAATAACATCAGCTGCCTAAAAGGCTGGTCATTCTGCCGGACCTCCTGGCCAGACAACAGACATCTCTGGAGATACAATGCCAAGAAAAAGCCTGCAAGTAGATATAAAAAGGGGTAAAGACAAAATGTCCTATAAAAGCTCTTACCTGTATAATCAAAAGTACAAAAGACTCTTCAAATCTGTTGACATAAGGCATTACATAAAGTAATACATGAGGCTCAGCCAAAAGTAAGGAAGTAGGAAGAAAATATTGAAACAAGGATTCTTCATTTTTATTTTAAAACTTGTGTAAATAACCTTAACACACTTTTATTCTTGTGCCAGGAAAACCAGGACATGAATGATTAGTTGGTCAATATCACCTTGTATAAAATAAAGTGTCTTCCTCTTTACAAAGTCAAAACGTATTCTAAATAAACATTTTCTCTGAGAATAAAATTGAGAAGCTTAATTTATTTTAAAAAAATGGTGCTTTTAAGCAAAGTTCTCTTTAACATACTGAGGTCTTAGTGATATTATATTGGGGTCGAAATATAATGTTATCCAAAAAAAGTTAATGTAGTACCCATCACAAAATATATGTCAATCCTAAACATAAGAAAATCTCTTACATTCCTAATGGTCAAATCATTATTTGCATTTAATTAAATAATTACATTGCACAGGCTTAAAATTGAATATACAAAACTATATTTTATATTTAGAAACATGGATGTTTTCTATTGTTATATCAAATGAAAAATCACTGAAATAAGTAATGCATATATTTCATTTTAACATTATTATGAATGAGGCCCTTTTTTCAATTATTTAAAAACTTTTTACAGCACATCATTTTACTTTTATCAAAATTGATTGAATTAAAATATCTGCTTAAATTTGTTTGTGATGCTCTCACTGGAGAAATGATCCTTTGCTACAGGTAGCTATTTGTATAACTGGAACCACCTCTTATATATCTGTGAATACTACTTAGCAAGGTGATTTATAAAATGATCTTTATGAGTTTTGTTTACCAGGACAGACAATACAACAATAACTATGTGCCCTTCGGAGTTACTTACCTTGATCCAATATCTTTGCCTCCTATATACTCACTTCATTCAGTGATATCTATCCGTCTCCAAAACTAGCATTGAATCAAGTTGATTTCTTTTCTCCATCAGTATCACATGCTTTGAAACACACCGGAAGTGCCCCTTTGTATGTCAACAGTAAGCTCACCTAAGAAGCATCTTAAATGACTCTTGGCTAAACACTAAATTGTGAAGGCTCTTATTTTCTATCTAGCCTGTACTAGTGTTAGTGAGTTATGTCATTTAAGTAAAAAATAAGAATTGTTGTCTCTGTGTGTGTGTACAAACATATAGTTGCTTGTATGGAGAATAATGCAATAATTAATAAATGATAATACAAGAATGAACACTTGTGTTTTGAATACTCACAACTGTAAACCTACTTTTGCCCACCAGTTTACACTTGCTCTTAGCCAAAAGGCCAAGAAGCGATCCCTCCCCACCAGTTTATATATATGTATCACATATTTGCACATAATTAATCACTTACATAATAATATTATTTAATTTCACACTTTTCACACAGCCATTAAATTATGAAGAAGACCATAGAAAAGTGATTAAGGTCAACAGTCTACAATCAATTGTTGGCTTCCAAACCTTGACATTGCTTTCTTACATTGTGGACTTCATTAAGTTGCTTAAATACCCTAAGCCTTACTTCACACACCTCTAAATGAAGGCTAATAATGATGCTGACATAGTAGGACTGAGACAAAGACTTAAGAACTTGACAAAATGCTTTTTAGTGGCATAATGATTAGTATTAGAAAAACATTTAGTAAATTAATTTTTAAGCAAGTGAACATGATATTTTTTTTTCTAAAAGTCTATCTTTAGGAAAACAATATTGGAGCTTTATATAGTCAAAATAAACATAATAAACTAAATAAAATTTATATAAAATTAAATATATAGAGCATACACATATATGAATATAATACATAAAAATATAACTATTCCTTTTATATATAAATATGTTTATAAATATGCACATTATATATAAATATACATTTATAATCCACTTTTTTCTTCTTTTCAAACACATGAATAAAGTATTGATAAATACATATTTATATTTTCAAATGTCCTATGCAAATATGAAAAATATAAAAAAATAAAGAAAAGAGAAACAATATATAATATATACATACACACAGATATACAATACAAAATGGACTTATTTTTGCTATCATTGAGCTCCAAATTAGAGTGTAATTTTCTAAGTACACTCTAAGTAAAAATGCCAAGTAAAAATTATTTGTCCTACTATGTACTTAAAACATGGTTCATGTAAATACCACGGTTCACATTCTTATAGATATTACAGTTTAATTTTTATATTTTAGAAATGCTTAGGCCCCTATCTTACACCAAAGAATATGTTGTTGTTGTTTTTTTCACACAGAAAACTGCTAATATGCTCAAAAAATTCTCTGCTTTTTTTTCCTGTGGTAGAAAATTATTAGTAACATGGGATAAATAAGAAACTTCTATTTTTCAAGGATAGCAAACACTAGCCAACTCTTATGCAATTCTACAGGCCCTCATTTTAGCTCATAAAGATATCTTTTGCCCTGGCCAGTGGCTCAATGGATAGAGTATTAGCCCAGTGTATGAACATCTGGGGTTTGATTTCCAGTCAGAAAGGGCACACGGGAGAAGCGACCATCTGTCTCTCCCCTTCTCCCTTTCCCCTTCACTCCCTCTTCCTCTCACATAACCAGTGGCTCCATTGGTTTGAATGTGAGCCTCAAGTGTTAAAAATAGCTTGGTCTTCAAGCATTGCCTGGTGGATCTCAGTCCAGGTGCATGTGGGAGTGTGTCTCTCTAGCTCCCCTCCTCTCACCTAAAAACAAAACCAAACAACAACAACAACAAAAAAAACCCATATCTTTTAACTACATGAATAACTACAATTCTCTGTTATCTTTCAACAATATAAAGCATTGGTGAGGAGTTCCACTGCAGGCCAAAATCCTCTGGTATTTTTGTTTTGTTTTGTTTTGTTTTTTCAGTTGTACCACTAGCACTTACAGAGGTCCTATCTGGCAGTTCTCACCGGGAAGTGGCACTCCTCACATCAGACCTGGTGGGCAGCCAGGACCCTGCACTCTCTGAAGGGAGCTGCAGTCAAGGACTCAGGTTCCCTGGCATTTGTGCTTGTACTTAGATCTGCATTCCAGCCTTGGTACCTCTATTTGGTGGTCTCTCTTAAGCACCTCTCCAAAGACCCCCTCCTATAAGGGGGTCCTTAGAGGGGCTCCTTAGAGGCATTGTTCTCCATTCTAACACATAGTTTGTACTTTCCCACTTCTATTCCTCCCTTTTCTTCCTTCTCTTAGCCCCTGGATCAGTAAAATTGCAGCCGTTTTTTTTTGTTTCGGGCCCCTTCAGCAGTGAGAAATCTTCCACATCTGTATTGATCCACCAGACCTTGCTTGGTGGCTGTTCCATGTGGAAAAATGGAACAAGGAGGGAAGTAACACTTTCTCTTGTTAATTTTGCTTATACTATTGCAATAAATTATTACAGGCTTGACATTTACTTTCATTTTGACATGTCTAATCAACCACTTAACACCTGGCAGCTCAGTGCTCACAGCTCATCTTAGCTGTTGAAACTGGTGAGGAAATGGGATGAGAAAGAGATGCTATTGAAAGGATACAAATCAAAAGAATGAGTGAGATTAAATAAAATTCATTAAAATAAGTCAAAAGTTACAAAATAAAGTATTTCTGACACCCAACACTAAATTGACTCTAAATGTATATGGGCCTGAAATTTTGGAGCTATTTCCTATCTTTGACTACCATGGAACGGTGTAAAGTGATGGTGTGGTTCTTATATATATGTGTTTCAATTAAACAGGGTGTAGTGCCAAGCCAAGGCTGCTTCTTTCATCTGTGTCATTCTATGATGCATTTGAAATGAAAATATCCATGGGTAAAACAATTTAAAAAATCAAAGTCTCAAGCAGTAGTATAATTAGTGCTTATTTTTTCTATAACTGACTTTTTCATAACATTTAAGCACAACATACTCTATATATGACAATATCAAAATTTGCAATACTTAAAAATAAGATAATATCTTCAGTAAGCGGAGCCATAATTATGGCACAGCTTTACAGAATAGAGGAAGTAGTCAACAGAAAGCAGGAGACAGGAATTATTAGTGTTTTAATTCCTTGGTTACAGTCACTGGAGTTGATGGCACTAGACGTAGTAAATAGGGAGTAAGAGCTTTGACCCCTCAAGCTTCTTTTAAATCCTGAAGGCATTTCACACTGTTGATGGGCTTGGATTCACAGCAATTTGACAGCATCTTCCCTCTCTGATTAGAACTGTTGTAGTTAGCTTGAGAGAAGCGGAAAAAGCTGTCAAATTAATAAGTAAAAAAATGCTGCTTAAAGCAGGATTTTAGAGGCTGCTTCTCACCTCATTTGCCAGCTCAGCCTCAGAGACCATTTATTAAACAGTTCTTACATTGGAATACTGTATGTTCCCTGTGTTCATTTTAATTAAAACTGCCTTTCACTAGAATGAATTCCCAATATTTGTCATATCTATCAGAGGTTCAGGTTGTTTCTGCTATTTCAAATACAGGAGAAATCTTCTTTCTATTTGACTAAGATATTTTAAAACCAAATACCCTTTCTTTCACCTAAAAAAAAAACAAAAACAAAAACAAAACAAGTATTCATCAGCTGTGGCAGGACTTGAGATTTTTTTGTAAAGAAATATATCCTGATTCCAATTTGAAGTATGAAATTAATAACCCACTGAATGCTTTAACTGAGTAAATTCAAAAAAGAAAACCTTAATTTCTTTATCTAAATGGAATCATTACAGTATTCTTATAAAATATATTATTGAAATTATAATGAGGTTAAATGGTCATATAGAATTTTCAAAGTCCAATAACATATACATTCCTGAAGAAGTTGATTTGGAGGGTGTGATTTCAGTATTTGCTGAATAGTCCATAAAAGCTAGTTTTCACCTTTGATGATAGATGGTATGTTGCCTCTAAACCAGGGGTCCCCAAACTTTTTATGCAGGGGCCAGTTCACTGTCTGTCAGACCATTGGAGGGCCGGACTATAAAAAAAAACTATGTACAAATCCCTATGCACACTGCACATATCTTATTTTAAAGTAAAAAAACAAAATGGGAACAAATACAATATTTAAAATAAAAAAACAAGTAAATTTAAATCAACAAACTGACCAGTATTTCAATGGGAACTATGGGCCTGCTTTTGGCTAATGAGATGGTCAATGTGCTTCTCTTACTGACCACCAATGAAAGAGGTGCCCTTTCCAGAAGTGTGGCAGGGGACGGATAAATGGCCTCAGGGGTCTGCAGGCCTGCGGGCCGTGGTTTGGGGACCCCTGTTCTAAACCAACAAAGATAATTTATTGAATGCAGATGCATGAACTAAAGTCCTGAAAGGCTCAACAACTCCATCCAAGTCACATAATCCATAATAGACATACTATTCTATCAGAATTCGGCTTTTTTCCACAGCACATATGCTCTCTTGATCACAGGCAAAACCTCTCAATGTTTGCTGAGCATGTGTAAAATGACACCTGGTACCTGAGGACTGGAAAAGAGGTCAAGGTAAGTTTCTATATTTGTGAAATTACCAAATTCAGTTAAAGTCATAATGACAAGGCATTATGTTGAGAAGGAATGGAAGCAGGAAGGGACAGAAGATATAGCAATGTGTAAATAAATTTTTTTATTGTTGGATGGCCTTGATAAATTACTTAAACTTTCTCTCCTTCCATTTACTTATCTGTAAATGGCATTATGAACAAAACCAACTTTGTAGGCTGTTATAAAACTTTAGGGAAAAGATCTTCATAGAGCATGTAGAAAAGGCTTTTATAGATTATAAGCTTACTATATACTATTATCATTTTAGCTAAGAAAACATAAATCTTACATGCTAGGAAGCATAGTAATAACCACAGTAACAATAGTAATAACAATAACCTTAGTATTACAAATTTAGGTTATATGAATTAATATATTTAATGATCTCAAGTATCTTGGCATATTATTATCCTCTTTTACCAGTGGAGAAAATTCCAGTACAGATACATTAAGTAACTTGCTTAATAGCTCTCCACATTTAAGTGAAAGAGAGCTAGGGACTACAGGCTTGCTTTTCAGGGTTGTTTGACACCCTGTGTGCACAAACTGACCATTGTCGTATAGCTATCATATGAGTACATGTGTGTGCTGCCTAGTCACTGTGCATCTCCTGTGACATGAACACAGATGCTACAACCAAATTAAGTGGCATGCTAAACAGGTACTTTCCATATTCTTGTAAAGTATTTCTATTGGAATTTCTCTGATAGGGTTGGGAATTCTCTGGTATATGCTTAGGGCTTTTTTAAAATTGTCAAGATCTATCGATAACAAGACTGAAAACCTCCATCACCAAACACCAGTGCTTCCAGTGCAACTAAGAACCAGTCCTGCTTACTTACCACTCCCAGCCTGGTACATTCTTCCCTGACTTACTTCTTGTAAGTTTATTATAAAAAAAATTATTTTTTCTACCAAAGAAGCAGAATGCTCATTTTTCACCAACAATTGTGGCTGTGTTCTATTAATACTTGACTGGAAAAAAATGCTTTCAGAAAATGCCTTCCTGCTTTAAGTCTTAAAAAGCTAATAGGCAAATAAAATTCTTATATACTGTTGGCCAATAATGCATGGGGCTAGCTGGGAGACAACCCTCTTCAGTAGTGCAATGGAGAGCAGGATCCGGGAGATACTTTGCATTAGACAAGAAGCACAAGAAGCATTTAATACAGGAATAGAGGGGGCTTCTTAGAAGACATATGCTATCTTTTTTTTCTCATTCACTGGACAGGTGGGTACAGAGATAAGTTAATTGAAAGCAGAAGGACAGAAACTGCCTCAGGTAATTTGCACCTTCTGAAAGCACTTGGAATCATAGCAGAGGAAAATTTGATTGATTTAATTGCTACTCAAGTGTGTAGAGGTTGGAGCCCACAGGCATACTTTAAGCATGCACACATTCTTTCTGTTACATAAAATTTATGTTATACAGAAAGAACAAAGCTAAACAGCTGAGAGAGAGCCTGCTGAGGAGTGCCTCCTGAAGAGGAAATTCCTATTTTTCTATTACTATCTATGAAAATCTCAAATATTAGGCTATGCAAAGATCACAGTACTGATTCAGCTGTCCATATGCATAGCTTTGAAGTTAGCACAGACCTTTAAAATTGTCTCAAGTTGGGGAAAGGCAGATGGAACCTTGCAATGATCTTTTATTCAGTATGAGCTGTCCTGTGAAGGTGATATGCCATTGAATGAAGTAACTCTCTTAAGCTGAGGCAGTTTTCTTTAGTTCTCATTGAGATCTGTACCACAGCACATTATCCATGACAATGTCAGAGTTTTGAATAGATTGCAAGTCAAGGTCCAAATATATAAACAGTCTGGACCCTTCACTGGGTATGTGTATATATGTGTATATGAATGAGAAAGAGAGAGACAGAGAAATGTTCTTCAACAAAACGACAGATAACTATTGGGTAAACATGTTCCAATCATTGGGAAATACCAAATGCAGACTTCTGGAGTTGCTAACACATGAGAGAGAGTTTCAAGCAATATCATATACTAGATGTATGTTAAAGAGACATCAGCTTTACCTAAATAAATGACTGCAAGACCCTACAGTAAATCTTTAAATAATAATCTCTTGATGACATATGGTGGGTTATAACCATTAAATCAGTTGTTCACAACATCAATTCAGTCTCAGACATGACCAGCAATTCTAGTGAGAAGTTCCCAATGTCTTGTGAGCTATATGGAGCAACTATGCGGAGAGTTGGCATTTTGTCTGTAAATGTGTATTACCAGGTACAATATGTATACACCATGGAAAGAGTACAATGTGCCTTTACAGTGACACAAGATGATTAAGTATTATTATAGAATTGTGTGTATGTTGGATGAGAGAGGTGCTTGGAAAATTCCAGAGTGTCTCATCACTTCTGCTGTGTCACTGCAATGATGACATCCTACTATGGAGCTCACTAAAGGCAAGGAAGTACAAGCAGACTTTAACTAATTATATTAGTCTATAATATGGGTTTTCCAAAAATAAATAAGCTAGAAATATTAGATAACCCATCTCTACATCATTGTGATAAAAACATTAATAACAAGAAAATTCAGAGCCCAAAATAATAGTGCCATTAACTAATAGAGTTTACTAAAAGTTATTAAAATTACACCACCCACACATAAAGCAAAAAGATTAAACTTTCACCAGTCCCAGGTAAAGCCCATATTTTCAATATTGGGACATTCCTGGTAAACCTCTATAAAGTTATTTTAAATGCAAGAAAGGAGCCAAGTAAGCTGAGATCTTAGAATGAACTACAGAAGCTTAGGCCAACTAGGCCTTAAAAACTGATAATATCATTGTTCTAGCTATTCCACCCAAATTGAATAGAGTTTGGGCAAGCTTTAATTTAATTAGGAATATCAACACTAGCCTGTTTTGATTCTAATACATATTTTCTTATACACACTACTTTATAAGACAATTCAGAAAAATATTTTATATGATATTGTGTCTGGGAGGCCATTGAAACACACATGAAGAAACATGCTGTCATCTAGGAGCCAGAAACACACATACCAATATTGACATTGCATATTAGCTTACCTAACAAGCTCCACCAGTATCCATCAATAATTTTCCAATAAAAGTGGCTTATCCAGAAACATGTCCATCTGGTTTCCCTACTGAATCAGTACACTACCAGAAAAAAAAAACAGACTTGCATAGTATGAGAGCCTGTTAATAATATCTGGGCTACCTATTGAAACTCTTGTATCTTGGGCACCCAATTTGAACATATGTTTTTAGTTATGTTTAGCTTGGGTTTATTGACACAGACAGTGTTATCATTTTTTAAAAAAATCAGAAGTCAGATATTTTAACACCACTGATGGTTGACGTAGTGCATCTGTCCAATGTGAGCAACACTGGATACAGCATAAGTGATGTTCAACAAAGCCCACCATAACCAAGTACCTAAGATAATTTTGTACAAAGCTTATGGTAATTGAAATGGATTTGGCAGAATGGCCTGTCAGAAACTGATTCATTTATAGATCTATATTGTGAAGCCTGAGTCTTTGGGTAGAAATAGGACAAGTCTTCCAACATGTTAAATGTAAGTATTCATCAAGAGGACAGTGTTCCACCTGTATTTTGGATTTCAAAAATTAATCTTACACACATGACTGAAATTGTACTAGAGGCTCACATCCAGAAGGACACCAGGTGGCTGGGGTGATACCATTTTGTGGACAGAAAAAGAACTTGATGCTACTAACCAAAATATCAATCATTCCAACAGCTTACTGAGTTACCAAGGAACTGCAATAACAACCATATTATAAAATTGTTCCCCAGGGGATAAGGGAAGCACAAGTTTGGTGAGTGGACTAATAGGAGTTTTACTATCTTTACCACTGTTTAAAATGAACAATATGTCTTAAATTGATTACACTGAATTACTGCTCTGTACATGGAGAGACCATGACTATGAAAAACTAGCTATTACCACCTTCATCATCACATGTACACTCATAAGTAAAATGCTTTATAAGTAGATAATAAGTAAAATGATTCCCAACCAAAATGATTACCAATGACCAGAAAAGTAATTTTACAATCAAAATTATGAGGGACTAGGTACATTGCTAATAAACCTTAGATTTCTCATCTACCAGGGTAGTATTAAAATGGAATAGATGTCCATGTAACTTAACTATATGTCTAGCTAGAAGCCTCAACTTAGCCAACAGATTTAGAAAAATCTAGAAGAAGAAGAATGCTTATTTACTGTTTCTTCAGGGATGTCTGTGAGCAAGCAGAGTGTGAATTGTGCATAGGGTTTCTGTAGTACAATCAAAATAGCATCATTTTCAGTAGCCACCACAGTGGAGGTAATTGATTGGAGGTTGTTTCACTTTACAAAAGGCCACAATTCATGCTAATACTATGATATAATTTAAATACCAGCAATTTTCTCTATTGAAGTGATATTGCTGATAAGGTGACTCAGGTTTATGAAATACTCCCTTTTACTGGAAAAAAAATGTCAACAGTAATACTAATACCTCCCATGTTTTCACAATGCCTTATCTTGGTACATCATCAGAGAGGACTAGATATGCTGAACCAACTAGGATCTACATAATGTAGGGTATCTTGTTAAAAAGAATATTATGCAGGAGCTCTCTGGAAATGAGAGAATAAAGATTTTTATATTTTCACTACCCACAAAAAGTATTGGTAGCAACCTCACAAGAAATAACATGGCTTTTCAAGAAATAAATAGAATTTATAAAATTGTAACACTAAATCACATAAGCTTAGACTTCTTTTTAAAGAATTTATACACTCTGTGAAATATGTCATGTTCTAAACACATGAATCAGTCAGGGATTTTAGAAAATATTTTTAAATTGCAAAGATATCTTAGTCACTGTCCCTTCAGAAAGGATGACTTAAATTTGAAATGAAGGTAGTTCAAAAACAGTTACAGTTGATGCCTGAGGATGAGAGCAGTACTGTACTTTGTAACAGTTAAGTCAGAAATAGCATGTTTTGTAACCAGGTAGAAAAAGTCTGTGCCATGTTGTTCTTGGCTATTAAGTTTGGTAAGGGAACAGGAGATCACCACTAAAATCCACAACCAGTCAGAGCATGGAAGCCACTGGACAGTCTCACCAGGCTTATATCTTGTAATCTTATGCTATAAACAGATTATAACTTTATAGTTGCATTATATATGCATGCATGACTTTGTCTTTATTATAAAATATGAAAACAGTATGGTAAATTGACCCTGATGTGCTAAGATATTTTACCCAAAGCCTACATCAAGGTGGTGAGGCTTTCAAAAGACAGATACACTGTAATATAGAGAATTCTGTAACAGCTCACTCAAGCTTGGGAAGCAGAATACTGATGTTACCTAGTTGAAGATCTCCTGAGACAAGATGAAGACATTCATAGCGATCTGTTCACTGAATGACTTTAGCCAGGTATATTCTGGACTCCTTTGTTGATAATATATCTTTCCCACTACTGAAATAAAATTTTACTTTATAAGATTTATGAGTCAAGGTTTTCATTTTTACCAAGCCTGTAGAGATTTGTGTGTTTACTTTAAGAAGATAAAATCCTTGTCACATTTATATTGTAGACTGCATACCAACCATAGTAATGCACGTATTTCTCACTACAAAGCTTGTGCTTTCAACCACTACACTCTGTTGCCACAGGCACCTCAAATTTAAAATGTCACAATTATATTATCTAAATTGCCTCAGAAATGTTTCTTGCAATATATCTCTTAACATTTAAAATTATATCATTACTTGTAACCAAAGTCAATAATAACCTAAAAACACTTCAATGTTGATTTATGGCCTCCGTCTCTATACCACATTCATTGAAGATTATATTCCATTAATTATACTTCCAAAATAATTCTTCAATATCTCCTTCTTATCAGATTCTGTCTTTATTTTAATTTAATCCCCACCAACTTTGAGTAGGGGCCTTAAAGAAATTATTTCCCTGTTTCTACCATTGCCGCCTTGTTAATCCATGATGTTGTAACCATAAAAGCTTTCTAAAATATTACTATAATAATGTTGCTCTCCAGTATAGTGGTTTCCACAGCTTAAATGGTACTCTATAAATTCTATTAACTAGTATACATAGTTACGATACTTTCTTGGGTCTCCTTTACTTTTCAAAATCATATCCAATGGCTATCCATTTCACTCTCCCTCCCAGGTAGTACCAACTATTTATAACTTCCAACATTAGCCACACTATCTCATTCATTCTTGCCTGCGATTTTTCTTCAACATGTACTATTTCCCTGCTGAGTAACATACACTTGCCATTCAAAATGTTCTGTGCTTTATGCCTTCATTGACTTCCAATGATCATTTTATTTTGTTTAAGGATTTCAACCTGAGCAACAAACTGACTGGTTTTACTAACAACTGAATAAAACTTATGGAATGAATCAACAAAAGAATAGATAATGGAATTTAATCATTTATATTATCCTCAGGCACTATATTATAGCTCAAAGTGGTAGGCAGCTTCTCCTATGGCTCCAATGACTGCCATCTCCTGGTATGCACAAATGTGATAGAATATGGCAGAAATGATCAAATACCACCTCTAAGATGATGTTATATAATGATTGTGATTTCATCCTTCGGTACTGCTTTCTGTTCTCTTTTGGATCAATTGTTCTTATGGAAGTCAATTACTATCCTGAGGCAGTCATATGGAGAAGTAGTTCATATGACAAGCCCTACCCATGGCCATATGATTTAGTGTTTACTTTATTTTTTAATCAAATTTTATTGCAGTGACATGGGTCAACATAAGTACATGGATTTCAGGTGCCCAATTCTACAACACATGTCTGTTCACCATATTGTGTATTCATCACCCTTCAAGTAAAGCTTGTCGTTCCATCACTATTTATTCCTCTAATACCTTTCTCCACCTGCCTCTCCCAACTTCGGCAATCAGCCACTGTTTTTTGTGTCCATGAGTTTTTAATTTATTTTTATTTTTGGTCCTTTTTTGTACTACTTACAAGTCAAGTTTTTAGATAAATCTATATATATCTGGCTGACATTGTTATACAACTTAATGAGAGACCTTGAACCAGAGGCATTCAGATAAGCTATAACTAGATTTGTGATCCACAAAAACTGGGAGAAATTAAATATTTGTTGTTTTATAGTGCTACTTTTTGGGAGAACTCATTATTCAGCAATAGATGATTAACATGTTTCACTTTAGGTATGTGTACTAAATACACCTTAGGTATTAAAACAAAAGGGAAACAAAATATTTAAAAGTATTAAGGAACTATTTTTTGTTAGTTTTATGTAAAATGTAAATTATTCATGAAATAAAATTAGGTAGATTTGTGGGGTTTTTTATCTTAAGTGAGATTTTTTAATAATAGAAAAGAATGGGAAAATAGCATATGTGAACAGTTGTAAAGAAGTAGATGACTCATGTAAAAGAGGTTGATTATTGTCTTGATGTTTTCATAGCCTAAAGAAGTAATTGTGAGCTTGAATTCCTTTATCTGAATTTTAATTTTGTAGTTACTTTATTTGACTGGCTCAATCTTAAAAAGAAAATAGAACTCTTAAATTATTTGTTTTTTTGTTACAGCAGTTACTATCCAATTTTCAACTAATCTAACTATTTATTAAGCTACTTTTTTTGTTTCCAGGATGCACATTTTGTCATATCATGTTTCTAAAATTGGTGGAGCTTAAAATTAATGGCATTGTTCAACTGCTGTAAGAAGCAGCCATTTTGACGTGGCCACAGACTGATTGGAGTCCTATGTAGCTTGAAAGGACAACTGCAACTTCTTAATTTATCAGTCAACTATTATTTTAAAAAATACTTGAGGAAATAATAAAAGTTTAATTGTTGTATGAAAACCTGCTTAGACTTTCTAGAAATATCAAATATATAGTGGCATCAAGATTTTCAGAATTGGAGACAGTAGCTTGGGTGAAAATCTCAGAAACCAGAGTAAATCACCATTTTAAGAAATGCTCCCCTACCATAATTTTTAATATAAAGAAGATAACATTGTGCAAAATAATCTGAATATGAGTTGAGAAAATATTAAGAGATTTTAAATGGGAGGATGTTTTAAGAATTTTAAATTAATTTATTAATGTTTTTTTCTATATATAAAAAAGATATTGAAGTTTATTTAATGCAAGAAGCAAGAAACAGCTCTCTTTGGCTGGTAAAGAAAGCATTTAAAATATCCCTTTGAATTTCACTAATGAAAAATAATCCACTCCCTGCTTACTCAGAAACTAACCACCCTGTTAAAAAACTTTAAGAAGTCAACCTAGAATACAAATAAATGTTAGACAAAAAAAAAAAAAAAAAAAAAAAAAAAAAAGAGGTAAAATAGCTGCAAAGAGTCTATTGGATGGAGCAGACTGAATACTAGTGTTTGGTGTTTGGAATTAAATAAGAAGTTGTGGTTGTAATTCAGAGTTGTGGTCTTCCCTGTTCTTGTTAAATATAAAATTCTGAGAAGACACATGGTACTGATCAAAAACAATGAAATACAAATATGTTAAAACTTGTTTTTAAGCATTAATTTTCCAAATTTTCCTATACTGAGAAAGACTTAAAATTAATTTAAATTTTATTTTTTATGCACACCCCAATACATATGTTTTGCTAAAAATCTTAAGTTCTTCTGGAAACTATTAGAAAAATCTGAAATATAGTTTTGGAATCTGCTTAGAAAATATATTGAATCCAGAACAAATAAACAGGTAAAATATTATTATTACTTTCTTAGGGAAAGTAAAAAAATTTGTTACCAGTATTATTTCTGTTACTGTTTTGACCATTAAGATTTAAAGATCCAGCCTGACCTGTGGTGGCGCAATGGATAAAGCATCGACCTGGAAATGCTGAGGTTGCCGGTTCGAAACCTTGGGCTTGCCTGGTCAAGGCACATATGGGAGTTGATGCTTCCAGCTCCTCCCCCCTTCTCTCTCTCTGTCTCTCTCTCTTCTCTCTCCCTCTCTGTCTCTCTCTCTCCCTCTCCCTCTCCTCTCTAAAAATGAATAAATAAAAAAAAAAGGTTTAAAGATCCAAATATTAACTGGCAGTGAATTTTGACTGACAGTTCTAAAGTGAACTTTGAAAATATAAAATAAAAAAGGTCTGCATCCAAGAAAAAGTAGAAGGAGTGAAGTAAAGGATGGAGGAAGACATTGGAAGTGCTATGTTTGACTTGCTCCTCTCTATAGAGGTTTGGTATTATCTGAGAAATCATTTGATACTACAGACTACCATTAATAACCATATAGAAAAAAAACTTATCAAGCAGATATGCATAAAGCACTACGGTTGTTATGATACAGATATAGAAATGAAATCATCACTTAGAATGATGAACATAAAAAATAGAATAGTTCATATTAATTGATTTTCAAACATATTTATTAAAGTGATGGGTAACAAGGTATCAAATCAAAAGCATAGAACACACTATACTGAATAATAATTGTCCCCTACTTTATCCTCCGTCATTGTTTCCTCTACTTGCTGTAAATTTTTAAATGTTTTTATCTCTAATTTTTTATATTTAGCATTATCACTCTAGACATTATGTTTATGACTTTATTTTGGGATTAACAAATGCATGCTATTTTTCCTCATCTAACAATAAATATATAGATTTAAATAGATTGTAGCATCCTTACTTTCACATTTCCTTTTATAGTATCTGATATTTATATTGTTTTTATATTTTTCATTGATTGCTTTCCTAATTTGACTTAATATATTTAAACCTCAATTAAATTTTTCACTTATTTAGCATCCAATATGTAAATATTAACTTTTCAGTATTTTCAGTCTGTCAGTGTCGTTTCACACACCATCTTCCTTCAGTCCTACCTTTAATTTTTTACGGTTACTGATATTAGGCTGAAACATTATTAATAGTTGTAGTTTTCAATCACAAAATCATCTTTGGTACTTATTCTATAGATTTAATTTAAAAGTTAAAAAATAATAAACTGTCTTGACCTTAAATGACACATTAGACTAAATAGACATAATTGACATTTACATAACATTTTATCCCAGAACGCCAGAGTATACATTCTTATCCAGAGTACATGAAACATTTCAAGGATAGACCATACGTTGGGCCACAAAACTAGTATCAACAAATTCAGTATAATTGAAAATATATTAAGCATATTTTCAGACCATAAGGCCTTGAAATTAGAATCCAATTGTAAACAATAATAAAGAAAGCCACAAAAATGTGGAAATTAAACACCATACTTTTAAAAAATGACTGAGTCAAAGAAGAAATAAAAGCAGAAGTCAAATGAAAATAACAACACAACACATCAAAATTTCTAGTATGCAGCAAAAGCAGTAATAAGAGGAAATTTTATATCATTACAGGCTTATATTAAGAAAGATCACAAGTAAAAAACCTAGCATCGCATGTTAAGGAACTAGAAAAAGGAAAAATAAGACAACCTAAAGTCAGCAGAACAAAGGAAATAGCAAAAATTAGAAGAGAACTAAATAAAATAGAGAAAAAAAAACTATAGAAAAATTAATACAACAAAAAACTTGTTCCTTGAAAATATCAATAAATTTGACAAACCACTGGCTAGACTCATTAAGGAAAAAGAAGGAAAGGCTCATATAAACAAAATCTGAAGTGAAAGAGAATAAATAACCACAAATATCATAGATATAAAAAGGATGACAATAGGATACTATGAAAGAATATATGCCACTAAATTCCACAACCTAGAGGAAATTGATAAATTCATAGATCTCTTTCATCTTTCTTGACTGATTCATGAAGAAGTAAAATATCTAAATAGACCTACAAGCAAAAATAGAAACAACTACCAAAAATTTCCAAAAAACAAATCCAGAACCAGATGGCTATACTAGGGAATTCTACTAAACATTCAAAGAAAATTTTGTACCTATCTTTCAAAGTCTTCTAAAAAATGGAAAAAGAAGCAATACTCTCTAACACATTTTATAACACCAAAATAACCCTCATACCAAAACCTGGCAAGGACAATACAAAAAAAGAAACTATAGACCCATATCTCTAATGAATACAGATGTAAAAATCCTAAACAAAATACTAGCAAACCAAATACAACAACATATTAAAAAAATTATACATCATGATCAAGTGAGATTTATTTTAGAAGCACAAGGATGGTTCAGCATACAGAAATCGATCAACGTAAGACACCACATCAACAAAACAAAGAACAAAAATCATATGATCCTATCAATAGATGCAGAAAGGACACTTGATAAAACACAACACCGCTTTGTGTTTAAAACACTCAATATAATTGGAAATGAAAGAAAGTGCCTAACATATTAAAGGCCATATATGACAAACCATCAGCTAATATTATACAAAATAATGAAAAAATTCATGGCTTTTCCTTTAAAAGCAGGAATAAGACAAGGCTGCTCACTCTCTCTACTCTTACTCAAAATAGTTCTGGAATTTTTAACCAGAGCAATCAGGCAAGAGAAAGAAATAAAAGGCATTCATATTGAGTAAGAAGAAGTAAAGGTATCTTTTTTTTTTTAGATAACATGATCCTGTATATAGAAAACTCCAAAGAATTGACCAAAAAACCATTAGAAACAATATGCCAATACAGTAAAGTCACAGAATACAAAATCAATATACAAAAGCCTATTGCTTTCCTATACAACAATAAAACTCAAAAAATAAACTAAAAAAAAACCAAAACACAATTCCTTTTACAATTGCAATAACAACACAAAAATACCTTGGAATAAACTTAACAAAATATGTAAAGGACCTATATACTGGAAATTACAAAACATTATTGAAATAAATTTAAAAAAATACAATGAAATGGAAAATTATTTCATGTTTATGAATTAGAAGAATCAACATAGTTAAAATGGCTGTATTACCCAAAGAAATATACAAATTTAATGCAATCATCATCAAAATCCCAATGTTATTTCTTAAAGAAATAGAACAAATAATCACCAGGTTTGTATGGAACAATAATAATAATAAAAAAAAAACCCAAATAGCCAAAGCAAACCAGAAAAAAAAAAAGATGAAGCCAGAGGTACCACATTAACTAGCTTCAAACTATATTATAGAGCCACAATAATCAAAACAGCATGGTATTGGCAGAAAAACAGACACACAGACGAAATAAAATCAAGAACTCAGAAATAAAACCACACATATACAGACAAATAATCTTCAGCAAAGGAGCCAAAAACACACAATGGAGGAAAGAAAACCTCTTCAAAAAGTGGTGCTGAAAAAATTGAAAAGCCATGTGTAAAAGAGTAAAAATTGATTGCAGTTCCTTTCCTTGCTAAAAAATTAATTCAAAATGGATCAAATACCTAAATATAAGCTCTGAAACAAGCAATTATACAGAAGAAATCATAAACCTGTGATCTTTGGCTGTAAAGAACTACTTATGATTTTGACTCCAAAGACAAGGGAAGTAAACAAAAGTAAATGAATGGGATTATATCAAACTAATAAGCTTCTGCACAGCAAAAGAAACCAACAACAAAACAAATAAGCAGCCAACTAAATGGGAGATATGTGCAAACAACAACTCTGATAAGTGGTAATATACAAAATATATAAAGAACACAAAAAGCTCAGCAACAAACAAGCAAACAATCCAATTAAAAAATGGGGAGAGGATCTGAACAGACACTGAGGACATACAAATGGCCACCAGAAACATGAAAAGATGCTCATCTTTCTAGCTAATCAAGAAATGCAAATCCAAACTACAATCATATACCAACTCACACCTGTTAGATTGGCTAATATCAATAAGGCAGGTAATAACAAGTGTTGGAGAGGCTGTGGAGAAAAAGGAACCTTCATTCACTGCTGGTAGGGATTCAAGTTAATACAATCATTATGTAAGAAAGTATAGTAGCTCTTCAAAAAAATTAAGACTAGAACTATCATATGACTCAGCAATCCTTCTACTGGGTATATACCCCCAAAACTCAAAACATTGGTACATAAAAACACATGCACTCCCATATTCATCACAGCATTATTTACAGTGGCCAACTCATGCAAACAACCAAAGTATCCTTCCATAGAGGATTGGATTAAGAAAATGAGATTTGTGTATACTACTACTCAACCATAAGAAATGATGTCATATTGCCGTTTATGACAACATGAATGGACCTTGAGAACATTATGCTGAATAAAATAAGTAAATCAGAAAAAGCTAAGAACTGTATGATTTCATGCATAGGTGGGACATAAAACAGATTCATGGACATAGATAATAGTATAGTGGTTACTAGAGGGAAAGGGATATGTGGGAGGGAGTGGAGGAAGGGTGTAAGGAGAGACAAATATAAGGTGACAAAAAATGATTTGACTTTGGGTGATGAGTATACAACATAATCAACAGATCAAGTGCTATGGAAATGTCTACCTGAAACCTTTGTACTCTTATTGATCAATGTCACCCCGGTAATTTAATTTCCTAAATAAAAATTAAAAAAATAATAATAATAAACTGTCTTCAGGTTATTACCACACAATATAACTTCATACTTAGCTAAGCTGTATGTCTTATTATTAATTTTCTCTTTGTAAGTCTAATATAAGATTTCTTAGTTTATACTGAGCACTAAAATTTAGTTAATTCACTTAGAGTCATTCACATTTTTTTTAAATACTCACTTATTTTTACTTATTTTTCCATTAACTTGAGAGAGGGAAGTGGGAAGGGTGAAAGAGGGGGAGGGAGAATCATCAACTAGTTGTTCCACTTACTTGTTTTATTTAGTTATTCATTCATTGGTTGCTCCCTGTATGTCCCCTGACCAAGGATCAAATCCACAACCTCAGTGCATAGGGGTAATGCTCTATCCAAACAGCAATCTGGCTAGAGCCTATTAATGCATTTCTAGTCACTTCAGAGCTTAATCATGCTTTCTGGTTATTTTCTCCTATATTTTCCAATATTATTTGTTCTGCTTTGTATTGCATCTTTCTTTTCCCACTTTTACACTTACTTGTTTTCTAGCAAGTCTTTTTCTTGCCTGAAAAAATATTTCTGGCAGTCTTTGCTGTTAAGGTTTGATTCCTATCTACTGCCCTGACCGGATAGCTTGGTTGATTAGAGTATCGTCCCAAAGCACAGAGGTTACTGGTTAGATCCCTTATCAGGGCAAATATAGGAACAGATAGATGTTCTTGTCTCTGTCTCTCTGTCTCCCTTCTTCTCTCTCTAAAATTAATAAAATAAACATTTTGGGTTAGAGCACATACAGGATTTCCATCTTTTACTCTCTTAGATTTGGAAAATCACAGCTTTTTAAGTCCTCCTACCTTCACATTGGTCCTTATTTTCCTGATATATTTCCTAAAAATATTGTTGAAAGAAGTCTAGGAGATAAGCCTTCTGTAACATGCTTGTCTGAATGGTGACTATTATTCAGGGACTAATAACAGTTCAATCTATAAAATATATATTTTGTTCTAAATCATTTTCCTCAGAACATCCAAGTAAGTGCTCAGATGTTTCTTGCATCTATTATTGCTGCTATCAAGTACAGTGTCACTCTGATTCTTATTCTTTTGTATTTTTTTTCTATTTCTGTAAGCATTTAAGTAGTTATACCTATATGTAAGTAATTTTTGATAACTTCTGGTCACTGAATCCTTTTAATCTGAAGATTCAATTTTTTTTTCCATCTAGAAAATTACTCACCATTATTTCTTCCATTATATTCTATATTTCATTTTGAACTTGTATGAGACAAATCTCAGACCTCACATTATTTTTCACATCTTTTCCCTCATTTTTTTTTATTTTATCATTTTGTCCATAATAATATGTTTGTTGTTCTTCATTGTATTTAGTTCTTTTGTTGCTGCTATTATATTTTAACATGCATAATGCTTTAACATTTAAGAATTTAGTTTTAATGCCTGATTATTTAATTTTTGTACCAGTCTCCTTTGTTTACTAGCTAAAGTTTCTTTACAAATTTCTCTGGTTATAGTAATTGTGGAGAATTTGTTTTATCTTTGTTTACTTTTACTTATGTTATAGTATCCCAATCAACTTTGCATCCTCCCAATCTTTTTTTCTTTTTTCTATATTGCCTGCAAATACTTGGTGGTCCTTGCTTGACTTAGAAGATACAATAGATAATACTTAGGACACATAATATCTATAGTTCAGGTGAGTTTCATGTGTTTATAAGTAGAACTGTTTTATCAGTGAGAATTTTGATTATAGGCTTCTTAGACGAAAGACAGAGATCTGGCAGTGATAACTTTTACTTAATCTTGGCACAGTCATCCAAAAGAAAATAAATTTTCTTCCAATATTTCACCTATAGCCCTTACAGGAGAACAATATAGCATATATCTAGGAAGTAAATAATAGCTCTGCTGACACAGAGGGACTGATTGTGACCAACCAGACTTAATTTTTATTTTTTTTCTTTGCTCTTTTTAACAGTTTTATTAAGGTTTAATTGACATGATTTTGTACATTTTACATATGTATACACCTGTGAAAACATCACCACAATCAAGATAATGAACATATTTATTATTCCCAAAAGTGTCCTGCAAAAGTTATCTTACGGCTCTGTGTACCCTTACCTCCAAGCACTGGATTGTTTTTGTCACTATAGATTAATTTGAGTTTTCTAGAATTTTGTATATTTAGAATCATACAGTATATAGTCATTTCTTGTCGGCTTTTTCCACTCAGAGAAATTATTTTGGGAGTCATTTATATATATATAATGGGCATAGAATATAAATTCTTTTACAAATATATAATTTACAAAAATAATCTCCCAGTTGATGGCTTAAATATGTCTTTGATAAAATCAATTTCAAACCAGTAGTTTTAAACAACCTCTTCATTTTTTTGAACTTCAGATTTTACTCTTGTCCTTGGCAATCCTGCTGTCACTGAGGCCAGAGCTGTCCCCTGCAAACCAAGAGATTAGTTTCTATCTTCTGTGCAGCTTTCTCTAAATATATAAATAACTGTGGGTTTTCCATAACCAACTTACTTTTATTCTTTAAAAATTTTTGAAATTTGTTGAAATATTCTATTTATTGGTATAAGCCATGGGTTGGGAACCTATGGTTCATGAGCCAGACGTGGCTCTTTTGGTGGCTGCATCTGGCTCGCAGACAAAGCTTTAATAAAAAAATAATACGTTAAAAATATAAAACATTCTCATTTTTACAATCCATTCATTTCCTACCACTCATGTTCATGGTTGTGGGTGGCTGGAGACAATCACAGCTGTCTTCCAGGACAACACCAAATTTTTATTGGATAATGCGTAACGTACATGGGTCATTGTGAGGTCATAAAGTAAACTTCCCTCCTTTTAATCAAGTAGTTAGCTAGCTAATTGCAGAAACCTTTTTGATGAAGAAGATGGCTAAAAGAAAAAAAGATGAGGAGTATTGTTCTTCTCAGCAGGAATGGACAGAGGAATTTGCCTTTGTGGAGAGAGCAGGTTTTCCAGTGTGACTAATATGCAATGATAAAATTGCATTGATGAAACGATCAAATATAAAGCGGCACTTTGACACATGCCATACTACATTTGCATCGAAATATCCAGCAGGGAACAGCAGAAAGAAAGCATGTCAAGAGCTACTGGGCAGAGTGCAAGCTAGTCAGCAGCAACTCCGTGTTTGAACCCAACAAGGTGACTGGAATTCGGCTAGCTTTGCTGGTGTTTTAGCAATTGTGAGAAACAAAAAGCCATTCACAGATGGGGAGTATGCCAAAACATTCATGCTTGATGTTGCCAATAAACTTTTTGATGACTTTTTGAATAAAGACAAGATAATCATATGAATAAAAGACATGCCTCTGTCGGCAAGAACTGTTCACTATTGTACCATCATGATGGCGAAACAAATTGAGGCAATACAAGTGAAGGACATAAATGCAGCACCATTCTTTTCTCTTGCTTTGGATGAGTCAACAGACGTAAGCCATTTATCCCAGTTCAGCGTGATTGCAAGGTATGCTGTCGGTGACACACTATGTGAGGAAAGTCTTGCTGTTTTGCCTAAGAAAGAGACAACAATAGGGGAGGATTTATTCAACTCTTTCTTTCACTGAGTTTGCTAAAGAAAAAATCTACCAATGGACAAACTTATTTCAGTGTGTACTGATGGTGCTCTGTGTATGGTGGGGAAAAACAGAGTATTCATAGTGATTCTTCGTGAACATGAAAAGAGACCCATTCTAAGTTTTCACTGCATCCTACATCAGGAGGTGCTTTGTGCTCAGATGTGTGGTGGGCAACTTGGTGAGGTGATGAGGCTGGTCATTCAGGTGTTCAACTTTATTGTTGCCTGAGTTTTAAAAGATCGCCAGTTTAAAACACTGCTGGATGAAGTTGGGAATAATTATTCTGGTTTGCTTCTGCACAGCAATGTATGTTGGTTGTCAAGAGGAAAGGTGCTCAGCCATTTCGTGGCTTGTCTGAGTGAAATCCAGACTTTTCTTGAAATGAAAAACATCAAGCACCCTGAGTTAGCTAATATCGAGTGGCTCCTAAAGTTCTACTATCTCATGGACATGACTGAACATCTGAAACAGCTCAATGTGAAAATGCAAGGTGTTGAAATTACAGTCTTATCCCTTCAACAAGCAGTGTTTGCATTTGAAACCAAGCTGAAACTCTTCATCACTGACATTGAAACAGGTCTTTTGAAAGTCAGGGAAAGGAAGGGAGAAAGAGAAAAGGGGGAAAGGAACCATTTGTTGTTTAATCCAGTTGTGAATGTTTTGGTTGCTTCCCGTGTGTGCCCTGACCAGGGATCAAACCTGCAAACTTGTTTTGGGACAATGCTCTTAACCAACTAAGGTAACCTGTCAGGGTTCTGTGTAACTAATATTAAATATGATATTTTATATCTACAATGATAGTGTTGATTGAATGCAACATATATTCAGTAAAAGCTTTCTAGAGGCAAGGGCTACAGACTAGTATAAATAAGTCTCTCCTTTCCTGGAGCTTACACTCTTCTGATCATGGAAAAGAAAAAGAAAATTTAAAATATATATTGTGTCCTTAAAATATCTATAATAGTTAAGGAAAAAAAGATATAGAGTGTGAAGGGATCTGGAATTATCAGACTTTACAAAAGGGCTAGGGCACACATCCTTAGGTGAAGCTGAGTTTGGTTTTTGGAGAAGTAAATAAAGTCTGGAAGACTGCAGCACAAGAGGAAAGAGGAAAGCTCTTGCTATAATATGATGTTGGAAACAGGCAAGATTCTGATTCTGTAAGGGCTTATAAATTGCTTAGGAGTAGATTATAAATGGAAAGTAGTTGTAGCGTATTAAGAAGCAAGTAATGTGACATGATTCACATTAAAATATACATATTTGCTTTTGGGGAACTGAATTTCTGGAAGCAGAATAGAAGCTAGGAAACCCTTTAAGAGGCAATAAGGAAAATGTCCAGTAGGAAAAAAGAGCTAGAAATTAGGTTATAGAGGTGGAGATAGGGAAAATCTGTGAATCAAGGTATGCTGTAAAGTTACAATTGAGAAAAATCTGATGATCTGATAGATGTGGGTGGTTAAATAAAGACAGGAATAAAATATTAGATTTATTTATTGAACAATCTGTTGGATATAATTTTCTTATATGATAGAGATTAAGAATTTGGAGCAAGTTTTGGAATTTTATTGGTGAGAAATCAAGAGTTCTGTTTTTCACATGGGGTGATGAAGTCTGCAACTTGACAAAAATCTGGGCATCTTCATTTCTTTGTTTGTGGTTTAGATGACAAGAAAGAGACAGTTTTAAATTATTGCTAGTTACTAAGTTTCACGTCTACACATACACAGATATAGACCCACACAGAGACACAGATACATGCATACAAACATGTACCTTTCAGTATTTTTCACACACAATCATGGGCCATCAATTAGGAAGGGAAAATCGGGCGCTACTTTTGTGATTTCAATAAGACTTAATTTGGTTGGTTATTGTCTAACTTCAATTTAGAAAAACACATGAAGAATTTTTTTTTTTTCCTTATTACCATGTGGTACGTAGATGCATGGCTGGTATTTTCTAAGTGGCTCATTTTGTCCTACTGAATACCATAGTATGATTTTTCTTGTTTGTAAATTGATAAAAGCATAAGACCTTTTTTAAAATAACTCTAAGAATATGCTCTGAAAATATGCTGAGTTAGGACAATAATTAAAGACAGTGCGGCATCCTAGGGCAAAAGTCCTGAGCAGACGAGAATCCAGGGACCTCTCTGACCCATTCTGGAAACAGTGCATGCTGGAAACAGCACAACAGCAGGATAAGATTCAGCAACAAGAAATGTTTAGGTTCTCAGAACAGAGATTAGGAGTCAGCATATTCTTTGCACTTTATTTCACCCTTGAAAACTTCTGCTGTCTGCTTCCTGACTAATAAATACCTGAGTAAGGCCAGGGACGGGGCTTCAGTTATTCGGTCTAATGACTGGTGGTGTTGACTCCCCTCACCCTCTTGGAGCATTTTGTCTGGTCCCTGAGTAGATCATTTTGCCACAACAAATAACTTTTTCTAATTCTGAGTTTCTTTCCTGACTATCATCATTTTTCTCATGAATTTTCTTAATTCCATTACAGCAAAGCAGCTCACCATTTTTTCTCTGCTAAAGTAGTAAAATCCAGCTCTCCCATCTTTGATGCATGTAATTTTATAAGTTCTTGTAGCAATAACTTTGTCTATTTATTAATACCATCTTTTGCATTTTATTGATTTTATTATTTTAAATTACATTTAATGAAATTTACCACAAAATGATGTTAGATAACAGGAGATTGAGAAAAAGTTTTTAAAGAGTACAAAGTAATATCCAAATTATAAATCTTGATAATTAAAGTCAAGAGAGATTAAAATATACTAACATGATTTATCTAAACTAAGGCACACATTATATTGCATTTTACCTTTTGTAAATAATTTTGTGTGTGTGTGTGTATGTGTACATATATGTGACTATATTTATAGCCGATCTTAATTATTGTTGTTATTTGTAAATTTGTCTAACCACCAAAATGTATTTCTAACCTACCAAATTTTGTGGTCATTTGTATTCATGCATATGCACAGAGCAGTAAAAAGTTTGAGTCACGTGGCTCCCACATTCCCAGCTGAGGTCCAATGAGACATGGTTCTTTTAGTTTCAATTACCATATTGTAAACAAGTGTCTTTTGTAGTGTATTTACTGACACAGTTTTCACTTTTTATACTTTTGTTGATTTAAAATGACACCCAAAAACATGAGGTGTGATTTCTTTTGTTCCTAACAGAAGAAAGGCTATAATGCTTTACAGAAAAAATATTTATACGAGGTAAGCTTCATTCAAGCATGAGTTCTAGTAATATTGTCTGTGAGTTCAGAATTAATAAATCAACAGTATATATTAAATAAGTTGTGTTTAAACAAGTTTATGTAAAACAAGCTTATTTATTGATCAGTTAACCTAAATATGTGACCAGTGGCTTACAGGAACCTAAGTTTCTATTTCTTTTAGGATCAATGGCTTTTTATTTTCTAATTTAGTGGTTTTCAACTGATATGCCACAACAAATTTTAAAACATGCAAAAGCTGACTATTTAGTTGGGGACACTGACCTTTTCCCCCTTAGATTTTCAAATAAAAAGTAACAACTGCCCACACAAATATAGCCATCTGATGTGAGACAATCAAATTATCCCTTTTTTTCCTCAGGTTGGCAAAAAATATATATTTTTGGCGTGTCACAGAATTTTAATTATTAGTTTGTGTGCCTTGAGATAAACAAAGCTGAAAATTGTTGCTCTAATTCATCATTTTTAATGACTTGAACATAAGTTCTGCAAATACTGTGAATCATGTGTATGTGAATATTTGTGTGTTTTGGGGTACAGATATACACACATATGGAAAAACACACACAAGAACTTGTAAAGGTATGAAAAACAGAATAAGAAAAATATCTTCCCCAAAGACCGTTATGTTATAATGTTTAGGACCAGTAATGTTAATTAACATGAAAAAGGGATTAAGTTAAGGACATTGAGAAAGGAAGATTTTTCTTGATCAACTGGGTAAATTAAATACAATTACAAAGGTGCTTAAAATGAAAGAGTGAGGCAGAGAAGAGAGTTAGAAAGAAATGTGACTGCAAGAGAATGATCAGAAAGATACAAGCTTCCTAGTTTTGAATTTGGAAAAAGGAATCACGAGCCAGGAACATGTACAGCCTGTAGAAGCTGGATAGGACAATGAAACAGATTTCTCCCAAAGGCTTTCAACAGAAAGTGCAGTTTTACCAACACTTTGATGTTGGCTCAGTGAGACCTGTATGGGATTTCTAAATCACAGGACTGCAAGACAATAAATTTGTGCTACTTTAAAACCCCTTAGTTTGTGGTGCTCTGTTATAGCAGCAGTAGGAAATTAATGTGACATCTTAATATGGCCTTATAGTTCTCAGACTGGATTTCCCTGACTCCACAGCTCTGTCATATTTCAACTCCAGATTTGTCTTTCATTTTTCACCCAATCCTTAGACAACCTTAGTTTGAACTTTAAAACACTACTACCAAAATAATCTCTTGTAAACTGTGCTTTCCAGCACTGGAATTCTCTAATATTTTACTTAAAAATGCAACCATGAACAAAGAGGAACCCAGCTGCCCATATGGCTTTACTTCCTCTGAGAGTTTCCAGAGAGGAGACTCTTAACTAGCTTCATTTGACCAATAATGCATTGACACCTTGAAGAACTGTATTTCTTAAAATGTTCTACTCCTTTTGTGTGTGTGTGTGTGTGTGTGTGTGTGTGTGTGTGTGTGTGTGTGTGTGACAGAAACAGAAAGACACAGTGAAAAGAACAGATAGGGACATACAAACAGGAAGGGAGAGATGAGAAGCATCAATTCTTCCTTGCGGCTCCTCAGTTGTTCATTGATTGCTTTCTCATATGTGACTTGACTGGGGAGCTACAGCAGAGTAAGTGACTCCTTACTCAAGCTGGTGACCTTGGCTCAAGCCAGCGACCTTGAGCTTCAAGCCAGTGACCTTTGGGGCTCAAGCCAGAGGCCACGGGGTTATGTATATAATCCCACGCTCAAACCAGCAACCCTAAACTCAAGCCAGTGAGCCTGCATTCAAGCTGGATGAGCCCACACTCAAGCTGGTGACCTTGGTGTTTCAAACCTGGGTCTTCTGCATCCCAGTCTTCCACTCTATCTACTGCTCCACTGCCTGGTCAGGCAAAATGCTCCACTCTTTTAATGTCCGTGAAATCAGACTTGTAGTTTCTGAAAATTCCCTCCTCCTTTCCCCACTTGCTTCTTTTGTCTTCTTGCTTAATACAAATCTAGATTCATCTTTGGTTCTTTGGCCTTCTTATTCATTAGTCTCCTCTTTGAGTGACCTAATTACTCTCTTTTAATTATTATAGATTTGCTAAAGAACTTCTAGATTGTATTAGCATATTCAATACCTAAGTTCTTACTCCACAATTTTACCTGAATTTATTAGAGATACCTCAAAATCAACTGTACACACTTTTTAGCTACTTATTGGTTGTTACTCTAGCATTGCTTTTGGCATTATTCTGTAGCCAGTAGTCAATAAAAGAGACCATTCCCTAGTCTCTTTACCCATATTATCTAGGCCAATTTCACTGCTTATGCTTTCTGAATTATTCTCAGACACTTATCTGTTCCATTTTTATGACCTCCACTGTTATTACAGACATTATCATTTGTAGCTAGAAAAACTACCAAAGCTTCCTATCATTTCTTTGGTTGTATTCAAATCTATTTTCCACTGTGTGGCCAAAATAGCCTAAAAACCAACTTTCACATTTACTTTACCTTGCTTAAACTCTGTAGCAGCATCAAATACTGATTCAATAGAACTCAAGCTTTTTAATAGGACACAAAAAACTTTCTCTGATCTGATCCCTCCCTACATCTGAGTCTCTACACACTCATGATTCATATTTTTATGAATAAAGTGCCTCTGCACTAAAGTTCTTACATTTCTCCATATGCACTATGCACTTTCTCACCTCATTGCTTTTATTATAACGTCTCTTGATAGCAATGTCTTTTTAGCAATACTATTATGGAAAATGTCAACCCATATGAACTTTTTTTTTCCAATGCATTTCAGTTCCTTTTTTTTTCTTACAAAAAACCTTTCCTAATTCCTACCCAATTCCTGCCAGGTTAAACTAAGAGTTCATCATATGTGCTTTCATCTACTTGTTAAAAATACTATCATTGCAGCTGCTACACCACCATATCATTTTCAGTCTGGTATCTCTCTCATCTACTAAATCTTGAGCTTTGTAAAAGTGTAGAATCTAAATGATTTATCTTAGCACAAGAGCTCAGTGTATGAGGAAATGGCTACATGACCATCTTTCGGGGACATATTTTCTATATGTTTGATCTGGTGTGTTTGGTATGTTCTGCATATTTTCATAGAAATTTAGATGTCCTTTTTGGCGGGCTACTATTTGCTCTATTTTGCAACAATCAAACCTACTGAAATAAAGAAATGAAATTTGATATTATATTCATTTAATAATATTTATTAAAGTAACCTTATCCCTGTTTAGATTCAGAAATAAGTGCCTCTCATATTTCAAGAAATAGAAATACACATACTAAATAGGAGAGAAGCTTGTCTGAGTTCTCATTTTTAAACTCATCGGGAATTGACTTATCTGTGATGAAAACTTACCATCACTTAATTTCTCAGGAGCATGATCATAAAAAAAATAGTGACCATAAATCTTGGGAAAATAGGTCATTTTAACTGTAAATTAGTGTTTTATTTTAAAGAAAAATTCTAATGTAGTATAATGAATTTGACTAACATTGTTAGAAAATCTCTCAAAAAATGAGAAAAAAACCATATTTGAGATAAAGATCAGCCCTGTGGCCCAAATCTGAACATTCCAGATCATTTCACACCAAAAAATTAATAACTAGTGTGAGGAAATGACAGTGGGACCCAGGATGTGGGCTTTGGTCAGCAACCTGGACTTCAGAGGCCATCTGGCTCCCATGCTTTTCAGGGTTGCCTGACTCAGCAACTGCTATGTAAGCCAGGGCATCATCTCTCTGTCCTTTGTACTGATGTAATAATGTTGGCACCGTGCCACTATTCTCCCTAAGCACTCTATCTACCGCTCTGGCACTGCTAGGATAGGAATAAGGCTTTGCAGCCTGTCTCATATTCCTCCAGCTCCTCATGCTTTCTTCACCTTGGGAATCTCATTGCCTGAGCCATCCCTTGTGGAGCAGATGGGCTGCTATAGCTAGCAGATAGTCATAATCTAATTATTCTTTAAAAAATTAATATATAATGATAACATTTCTATTTGTTAATCAAACTTTGCATGAGGTTTGCTTATTTTCTTTATATTATTTACTTTCTCATTACTAAATCTAAAACAAATGATATTTCATTTTTTTCTATAGGAAAAACAAAAGTTTTCTATTGTTCTTAGTTTATTAGCTATATATCAATTTTTATGTTATTTTTGGACATTTTATTTCTTAAAATAACTTTTAGCTTCCCAGTCAGTAAAAATTTTGAAAATCACCAATTTGACTGTAGACATTGTAGTCATATAAACTTCATTGAAACAATAAATATATATCTGGAAGAATTTTATCTACATATATTTATTTTACTTTTTCTAAGAGAAAAAAACTATTAATGTTATTTTAGTTAACATTTCTATAGTATGCTAATATTTTAAAATATTTAGAGTAATATTTGTATTATAAACCCAAGTATTGAAATAAATTATATTTATATATGACTATATTGAAGGTTACCACTCTTGTTAATATCTAAAACATATAAAACACATATTTTATATTTCAACATGGGTTTATTACTATATTTAAATAATTTATATGCAAATATTTTAAAGACAATGTATTTTGTAGAATAATTATGTTAACTTCTTTAAATTTTTTTTAGTTACATTATAAACTTTGGAAGAAAATATTCAGAGGATGTTTAGATAATGGACAAGTAGTTTAAAAAAACCTAAATTTTGTAATCAGTAGCACCAAGAGGATGATGGTAGCTAGAACATACTAGAGGTGTTTCTTTGATATATACAAACTAATTATGATATTAATAATATTACCTCCATTTTACTGATATAGAAGATACCCTTCAGAGTGGTAAAGTCACTTTCTTCAAAACTATACAAGTATTAAATATCAAAGCTTACAATACAAACCAGCCTGTCTGACTTCAAAGGTTATGCTTTTGACCACTCTGTAAAGTAGTTATTAACATTACAATTAAATAATAATTAAAGAGAAAAGATAGACAAACAAGGAACCTTAAGAATTCTCATTCTAACTGTACACAGTCAGGGAGATAAATAGTGAGGCCATGGGGAAGGAGCCTGAAAACGTAAGAGGAAATCTGAAAGGGACAATGTAGCAAAAAGAAGAGACGATTACCAGAAAATGAAAGGATGAGCAGCAGTACAAAGTCCAGCAATGTTCAGTAAAAAGTAAACTTAATGAATTTGGGGTTTGATTTTTATTATTAATTTTAGATGTGATAATTGCAATAGATTACTGTAATGTGAGTGAACTAGGAGAAGACCAAGAGAATAGATGGTGAGAAAATAGAAAAGATAAATACGGACTTTAACCTCCTCTGTGCCATTGATTCTATAGCACTTATATTCTATTATTAGAAATTTCTTTCTGACTTGACTTATTTTTCTTACTTATTTCTTCAATTTAGGTATATATTTGTAGGATATTTTTCCTTAAAAGATTAAATGTCTACCAAACAGAATTTAAAA
The DNA here is from genome assembly GCF_036850995.1 of Saccopteryx leptura. NCBI lineage: Eukaryota > Metazoa > Chordata > Mammalia > Chiroptera > Emballonuridae > Saccopteryx > Saccopteryx leptura. Next base: position 64,049,670 of record NC_089506.1, on the reverse strand, counting down.
ATATTTATTTGTATTTTATATTATTGCCACCATTTTAATACAGAAACCCAATCTTAGATTACTGGCTACACATAAAATGGAGAACAAGAATTTCTTCTTAGCAAATTTATGTTTAAAAAGCCATTCGTGGGCCTAGAAAAATGAGTAGAAATAAATGTGATCAAAGTAAACATCCTCTATCTTGTCAAGTAAGAAATATATTTTTTAAAAAATTCCAGACTGAAAATGGATTCTCAAAAACAAAAAAAAAAAAAATTTTTTTTTGTTTCTAAATAAAATTTGAACTGACTCTCAAACTGTAAGGATTCATTGTCATGAAGTGAGAAGCATAGAGATTCTGTCTCCTAACACACAAATATCTGGGAAGAGACCAACTGGCTTCCGTAAGCCAAGAAACTGAAAGAACATTTTTAACTTATATGGCTTGACAGTATGAGATTGTGTTAACAATTGAATGGAAATTCTGAAATGCATTAGTGGTAAGGTTGAGAGCGAAAGGGTGGTGTGCCATTGGAAGTGCTGAGCTATTATTTTACACTTAAGTTCTGGAGTACATAAGAAAAAGGGAATATGTTCCAGTAGAGCCTGAGCTCTACATTGATCAGGTGTCCTTGATTTGACTTCCCCACACAGTGGGACACTCCTGCTTATCAGCAGGGCTGGCAATCTCTTTGAGACTACTCTTGAGGTGGCTATGATCCTACTTATCAGTGCCGAGACCAACTGGAGGAAAGACACGACTGACACACAAGTTAGTTGCAAGAATCACACAGACAGTTTGCTACTCACAAATCCTTTTGGCATGCCTGGGTACAGCTTAAGGGGGCCCCATTGGCATACTCCTCTTGGTTGTCTTTGGTCAGAGTAGGGTGGAGATAGTCCCCGTGGATGTTGGAGTCTGGGCGACTACCGCAGCAGGGGGGCCCCTCAGTTTTACTACCTTTTCTGGCCAATGCCTTCTAATGTGTCAATCTATAGAATTATCACCTCAAACCACCTTTTTGGGAGTTCCTCACAGGGAGCCCTTTTAACATTAATCTACTGAAATGTTACATCAAGCCACTTTTGTGTGTGTAGTGTATTTTTCTGAAGTGAGAAGTGGGGAGGCAGAGAGACAGACTATCACCAGTGCCCAACCTGGATCCAACCATCATGACCACTAGGGAGTAAAGCTCTACCCACCTGGGGTGTTGCTTTGTTGCAACCAAAGCTATTCTAGAACCTGAGGTGGAGGATCTCGAGCCATCTTCAGCAGCCAGGTCAACTTTTGCTCCAGTGGAGCCCTGGCTGCAGGAGAAGGGAGAGACAGAGAGGAAGGAGAGGGGGAAGGGTGGAGAAGCAGATGGGTGATTCTCCTGTGTGCCCTGGCTGGCAATCAAACTCAGGACTTCCACACACTGGGCTGATGCTCTACCAATGAGCCAGCCAGCCTGGGTACATCAAGCCACTTTTAAGATGTTCCTAGGGAAGCTTCTTGTTTATGTTTACTTACAGAATTATGACATCAAACCAGGTGTTATCTATATATAACTTTACACACATACTGACTGGGCTCTGCTCGAAAGTCAGCGTCTGTTTATCATATTTGTACACACTATATTCCTATCTATGCAGCATAACTTTATTTAATTTTATTAATTGATTCTAATACTATATCATAATTATTTTTATATATCTTCTATATTTTTCTATATTTCTGTATATTTAATTACTATAACCTTATATTACTGAAACAGAAAACCATTGACTATTAAATTGAAAATCACTGTCAAGCTCATTCTGTGAGAAATGTTTCTAACAGGCATGCTTATTTTTTTCTATGAGCATCTAAAATTTGTAGAGAATAGTGAGTATGTTTATGATCACACTTCAACTGGGAATTAATAAAGTTCAGGATCTTCTTTACCTTAAAAAAATATTTATTTACTTTATAAAGAGAGAGGAAGAAGAGAGAGAGAGAGAGAGAGAGAGAGAGAGAGAGACATCAATTTGTTGTTCCACTTATTTTTGCATTTATTGGTTGTTTCTTGTATATGTTTCAATGGGGGACAGAACTGACAACTTTAATGTATAGCTCTAACCCACTGAGCTATTCATACCAAGAGGATTTTGTTTTCTACATTTGTATTTTACACATTCCAATACAGAAATAATTATTTTTGATAAGATAATCTCAGAGAAATAAGCTTGTTTCAATTTTTAGTTTAAATTAAGTTAATTTACAAGCTGTCTCTAAATTTTAGTAAGATATTTAATTTTTAAACACTTGTCACAATTATAAAACCAGGTCTTATACACATAATTACTTTATGTGGCTCTATTTTTTATCGAGTTTACCTATTAAAGCTCCCCTTCAAGTGTATTGACTCCTTTTTATTGAAGAAGAGAACCCTGAAGCTACTTATTAATTAACTGAGAAGTATAATCCAGGCAAATAGCTGTTAATATTTGTTTGGAAGTTAGCTGTTTGATCCAAATGTACATTTTTACTTATGCAATTTCTTTTTTGGGTTATATGTAACTGATCATTTTTGCTAAAAATAATAAAAACATTGGAAAGGTTCCAAATGTTAAGTTTAAACATTCAAAGAAAGAGAAGTAAAGAATGTCGGGATAAAAATATGATGTTTATATATCTAGGTTTACATATGTGGTGTCAAATTAATCAAGATATGCCCAAAACAAGTATGAAAGCTTGTGTCTATCTCATGTTTAGCTGTCTCAATTGAGTTCAGTTCTAGCAAGTGAGTACTTTTTCAGGAGACCAAAAGAGCTATTATGTTTGGGTAGTTTTAAGGTTATTTTTTTGCTTATTTGTTTACTTCTCAGGCTATCTTTTAGTGTTGGTATTTAATTTTCTTATAAGCTATTATTATCTGCCTCTCTTTGTATACAATCTGAATGGTCTGATAATCAAAGAACTGTTCCCCATAGAATTTAAACCATTAGCAGAGTTATAAAAGGACAAAGAAATGAAAAACATACATATTTATTAATTTTCATGGCAACAAAATAATGAGACTCTTGAAAATTTGTCTCTAAATAGAAATCCTGAACCTTCTGATTTCTATTCTTTTTGAACCAACTTTCTCTTCTTTCCTATAAGGCTTGTGGGTTTCAATATATTCCTTTTTTAGGGAGTCAAAATAAGTCTTGAATTTGCAAAGGACCTAACTTATACAATAAATGATTTCAGAACTACTTTACAGGTATTAGATCCCAAAGAAATTTAATAAAAACTTAGTATACATATAACTAGGAGGTAAAATCAGAGATGGTAAAATTTCTTACTCTTTTGCTGAAACCTTGAAACTCTGTTACTTATGAATAGAACAGCAAATAAAGGTATTGCTTGTCATATTAAAGGCGAAATGACATCAAATGTTGGACCTTGGTTCAACAATTAAAAAAATAAACATTTAAAAAATTTTTTGTTTTTAATATTTATTTATGGACTTTAGAGAGAGAGAGAGAGAAAAGGAGAGTGAAAGGAACATTGATCTGTTCCTGTATGTGCCCTGACTGGATCAAACCAGAAACCTCTGTGTTTTGGAACAATGCTCCAACCAACGAAGCTATCTGACCAGGGCTCAGCAATTTTGGTTTTGAGTTTGTTGGGGAAAGAATTTAGAGCCAAGAACTGAAATTATTAAATAAAATTTATTTAAGATGTTACAGAGGTAGAAAAAAGTGAGCCAGCCTGGCAGTATGAGCTCAGGAAAGAAATTACAGTTGCAAAGGAAGTACCCTTGGTACTTAGGAGAAAGCAAGCAAGGATATACACTTATTGGGGTAAATAGAAGAAAATAAAATTGGGCATAATCTAAAGAGAGAGAGGCACACACAGACCTAGAGAGAGAACGAGAGAGAGGAGAGAGAGAGAGAGAGAGAAGAAGAAGAAGAGAACAAGCTGGGTCTTTCATTTTAAGGGTTTTCAAGGGTCGAAATTATAAGGGAGGTGCCAAAGAAGAATCTCAGTAGAACATTCATCAGATTTCCAGGTGTGTCTCTTCAAGGTTGTGATCTCCAGTGATTGGTCAGTGCTAGGTGAGGGGGTCATTAGTCATTGCATCTGGTCCTGAATGGCATTGCCCTGTCTAGCCTTGCTTTTCTGAGCCTATAGCTGAAATACTGCTGAGGCCTAGATATTCTCTCTATTTTGACTAACTTCTGTCTCTGTGGTCAACAGACCCAAGGCTTTGTTCCTAAGCCTATTCAATGCTGATCAGAACCTCATTGTATTGAAGGTTCAATGCTTAAGGGAGTGGTTGTCCAAGGGCTTGTATGGGAATTGCATAAGGCTTTTCTCCACCCTTATTGTTTCTCCTAAAATAGAGTCTATTGCAAGACAGCCACAGGATAAGGGAGGGCACAAATTGAATTACTAGCCATATGAAATATAAGGAGGTCTACAGCACATGATCAGTGATATGTTAGGGTAGGAAAGTTCACTCTGGGGAGGGCAAAGTTCACCCATTTTTTTTCATTGTTATGTACCAACATCATTCAACCCTGTGGACCTTCAGTACCTGGCCTATAATTCTTAATCTGTTCATGCCTGCCTAACTGCCTATTATAGTCACTGAAAAAAAGTGCTCCTTCAGTGCATAGTTATGTGGAGCCAGGTAGATACTGTCATAAAGCTCAAGCTGTAAGAAGAATGGCTTATTCTGCAGGCATTCTATAATTAAACCAAGACAAAATCTAGATTAATTTCCTCAATCTTACCTCAAAGTAAAAATTATATCCAGGTATTTCTATAACTTTAATGAAGTAATCTCTCTCTTTAAATTGAAAGGCTAATATTTCCAAAAACCAATTGTGATGTGGCTTTTGGTTACTGAACTAAAATTCAGTGAAATTTTTTACCTTACTGGGTCTAATTTGAAAACTATGACATTATGGAAAGAACGCTTGTTTCTGATAATGAAATGTGACTCCACATAAGACTCAGAGGTCACAGAATTGAAATGCTTTTTGATATACCTTCTGTTTCAAGTATTAGCTTAAGAAAGTGTCCTTCTTGTTCTAAAGGAACTGATCATCTCTAGTCTGAAGGAGTTATCTGCCATTATAATATATAAAATGCAATTTCCTTCATGCCATACTTCACTTGGTTTCACTGTTTTTATTTGAGATACAAAACTAGAAAAAGGAAATCAATTTAAATACTCAAATATCATAGATCATCTCTGAAAACAAATTTTGAGCATGTTCAACCAAGGAGAACAAACAAACCTCTAGTGCTGTCTGAATTATTTGATGTGGGTTATGTTTTCTCTAAACTCAGAGCCACATATGCTACTTTTTTATATCTGCACTTGGATGTGTAATAGTCATCTCAAACTTATCTTGTCCAAACGTGACATTTTAAACACAGAATATTATATTTCCCAAAGCCAGTCTTACTGAGATGTATTTGTGTATGTGTATATGTATAGAGAGAGTATCTCACACACTCTACTTACAAAGTAATACCTACTTTGTTTCATCAAGAGCTGGGGTATTTTTTTTCCTTGAGTTTGGGTAAATCTTTGTGAGAGCTAAGATAGATGAAATGTGACATACCTGATAATGTACAATTTTTAAAGATACATTTTTAAAAGGTAGGCTAAGAATATCAAATCACTGATTCAAAAGAAGCTATGCATTCTCATGTTTATTGTAGCACTTTGCAATAACCAAGATCTGGAAATAGCTCATGGGCCCAACAGTAAGCGAGTGTATTCAAAAGCTGTGGTACATATACACAAGGGAATACTACACTGCCATGAAAAAGATGGAAATCTTACCTTTTGCAATGGCACAAATGGACCAGTAGATTATTATGCCAAGTAAAGTAAGCCAGGCAGAGAAAGAAAAATACCATATGATCTTACTTATATGGAATCTAACAAACAAAGTGAACTGAGGAACAGAATAGAGGCAGAGGCGGAGTCACAAGGAGCAAAGGGACAGCTGTCAGAGGGAAGGGGGGTGAGGGGATGGGATCAGAGAAGATGAAGGGATTCATGAAAATATATATACATAACACATAGATACTGATAACAGGACAGCAAATCCTAAAGGGAAAGGGAGAGAAAGTTAAGAGGAGGGGGACAAAAGGAGGGGTGTTGGGGGAAAAGGGGATGGGGTAAGGGAGTTATATTGAGTGGGACACTTGAATCCGTGTTAATACAATAAATTAAAATTAATAAAAAAATTTAAAAAAAAGTAGCATGGCTTCAGCATGGCTCTCTTTTCTTATCACTCCAATCTTGGAGACCTCATTGCCATGCTGAGAGAAAGCACAACCTACACGGAGTGGTATTTTATGTATATAGGCTGGTCATTCCAGCTAAAATCTTATCCAATGATTAGCAACAATTACCAGATATCAGTTAGCCTTCAAATGATTACAGCTGGAGCATTAAGCTCGCCAGCTAACATCAACAGAAATAAGGGGAATCTCTATTCTACTCACACTGAATTGGAATTTTTTTCCCTGAAGTAAGAAGCAGTGGGAGGCAGACAGACTCCCATAGGTGCCCGACCAGGATTCACCCAGCATGCTCACCAGAAGGCAATGCTCGGCCCCTCTGGGATGTTACTCTGCTGCAGTTGGAGCTATTCTAGCTCCTGAAATGGAGCCATCCTCAGCGCCCAGGCCAACTTTGCTCCAATGGATCCTTGGCTGTGGGAGGGGAAGAGAGACACAGAGAGAAAGGAGAGGGAGCAGTGTGGAGATGTAGATGGGCGCTTCTCCTATATGTCCTGGTTGGGATTCAAAACCAGGACTTCCACACTCTGGGCGGATACTCTACTGCTGAGCCAACTGGCCAGGGCCCTGAGTTGCAATTTTATTAACATTTCTTATTTGTTTGGTTTAAGTCACTACTTTTATGGCAATTTGTTCCAAATTGTATCAATTCAAAGCCTCTCTTTCTTCAAAGCAGTTTTTTCCATTGTTTTTTGTATCAGTTAATGGCGTTTTAATTTTTCCAGTTCTTGAAGCTAAAACTATTAAGGATTAATATTTTTGATTCCTTTTTTTCTTATATCACTTCATTCATAAATCCTATTGATTCAAGTTTCAAAGTAAATCTAAAAACTCTTCCAATTCTTACCTTCCTTCCTATGTTGTCATCATAGTCCTCTAATCTTCTGTTTTCCATCTTTCTGTGTCACTGAAAAATTTTATACTGTTCATTTTCTCAATTTGCTTTTCCCTTTCACCTATTTTACATCAAATTTCATAGAATGAAATGATAAAACATTAATTCTTATGCAAGTTATTTATTGACAGAGTGCACTTGGGATAAAGTTGAAAGGCAGCGAGGAAGCAAGATAGTGTTTAGAAGAAAATTAGGCAAAAATATGGGGTTAGGAGAAATCTATTTATAATCAGATGCCATAAGGAGCTCTGGAGTGTTAACTGGACTACAAAGGTTGTCTCACCAAAAGTTCATTATTTCTTTATTTCTCAGTCGTTGGGAGTCAAGGACTCATGACTCCTCAGGTATATTGATATTGAGTTGTTCTTGTTAGCCAAAAGCAGTTTTATGAGGAAGGATGTAGCTGCCAGTACTCAACCGTAACACCTTTGATAGTTAGAAGACAAAGTGGGCAATTACTGATCAGGTGAAGAGGATCTGCACACCATCCATAATACCATCATATTAAAATGTTAACTTTTTTTGTTTCATGTCCTCCTTCACTACTTTATGTGCTCTTTTTAGAACTTATTATTTATTTTTTATTCAGCGAGAAGAGGGGAGTCAGAGACAGACTCCTGCATGTGCCTTGACCAGGATCTACCTTGCAAGCCCACTAGGGGGCAATGATCTGCACATTTGGAATGTAGCTAGGAGTTGCTAGCAACTGAGCTATTTGTAGCACCCTTAGAGGGAGTACTTGGAGCCATCCTTAGTGCCTGAGGCTAACTCACTACAATTGAGCCACGGCTGCAGGAGGAGGAAGAGAGAAATAAAGAGAGAGAAAGAGAAATGAGAGGAAAGGGTGGAGAAGCAGATGGTAAGTTCTCCTGTGTGCCCTGACTGGGAATTGCATCCTGGACCTCCACAAGTCGGACTTTCACTCTACCACTGAACCAACCGGCCAAGACAAAAACTTATTTTTAATTTAATATTATAGATATACTTTATTTATTTATTTGCTTATTATTTATTATCTTTTTTCCTGTTTCCTTGTGAATGAAGCTCCACTATGCCTTGCTTTTTTAAAATTTCATATATATTTTTTTGTTTTGTTTTCATTTTCTACTGCATCCCTAAAAAATTGAAAATCACTTTGCATTCAATAACTATGTGTTAAATGAACTAAAGATCAAATAATTAGTACACAATAACTAGGAAGAGAAAAAAACTAAACAAATGTCAGTTCTCAGTACTAGGAAAAATTAAACAGTGTAGGAGAACTGGAAAGCAGGAGTCACAAACTAAATGCTTTATGACTTGGCTGACACTTGTCTGTTGCAACTATTCAATATTACTTTGTAGTGCAAAAATAGCAAAAGATAGTAAGTAAGTGAATGGTCATGGCTGTATTCTAACAAAACTTTATATAGAAAAATGAGAAAAAAGCCATTTTTTCAGGAACTTTACAAAGATTGAAAAACTCCTAAATAGAAAGAATTAAAGGGCAAATAGAATACCAAGACTTTACTGAACTTCTTGCATCAAAGCATACCTTTACTGTGTCTCTCAAACATTAGGGGATGTTTCAAAATGAATATAAGTGATAGAAAAATGAAGCATTTAATTTTTTTATTAAGCAAGAACATCAAAAAAGCAAATGATAAGTCAAAGAAAGTTGTCAGATTATGCAAATGAGATGCAAAACCAACTTTTATTTCATTGGTGAAAATGCACTAAACCAAAGGCTGAAAGTACTGAAGTATCTGTACCTTCCCTAATCTTGAAAGTGCACATTCTGCAATTTCCAAGCCCTCGCAATGCCCCTGCAACATGATTTACCCACATGTAAAGACTGGAGAGCCATTGGATGCCTTGAAGCTTGTCAAACATAGATGACTGGCAACAGTACCTGGAACATCTCAAAGAATGATTAGCAGACTGTGGAATTGTTTTCAAGAGACTGGCACAGTACAAAGAAAATGGAGGTAGCATTGCCCATCTGCCACAACAGAAGGAGATTACCACTGCTTGACCTTATTGGCAAGAAGAAACAGGAGCAGCAATGCAACAGAGTTCTGGGGACAGTTTCTTGCTGCCACTAGACAATGGATATGCACTCAGATCATATGAAATCTGCTACATCATGTTGGTCTGCATACCCAGAGAACAATGGTATGAATTCTGTTATCTGCTAAACACCAGAGAACCCACAGAATGTGGGCTGATAAGCATCATTATTGGACCTGTGTTGAGTTGTCAACTGTTCTTCTCTCTGATGAGTCAGGATTCAGTCTGCAGCCTGATAATCATTTTGTCCAGATCTGGCATGAACAAGAAACACGGGAGAATACACATTTCATGCGAGAAAGGAACTATTTTGGTGGTGGTGGAATGATGATGTGGGCTGGCATCAGCATTGGTGGTCGTACCAACCTCCACATCATCAGAAACAGATTGCTGACTGCTGTCAGATGTCGAGATAATTTCTTGCACCCTATAGTGGTACCCTATGCTGGAGCAGTTAGAAACAACCTTCTTTTCATGGATGATAATGCAAGTCCCCACCATGTGCATCTTGTCAACAACATGCTTCAGGAGGCAAGAATTGAACACATGGACTGGTGGCCTTTACATTCTCCAGACCCGAATCCCATGCTTGGAATCCACTGAAAAGACATTTGGCAAACCATCCAATGCCTCCCACACACTCCTTGAGCTGAAAGTTACCCTGGAGCAAGAGTGGCAGAGGATCCTACAAGAACTGCTGGATAATCTGATCCTGTGCATGCCCCATCCATTGTTGGCAGTGTGGTTTGGCAGTCTTGCATGACTCCACTGAACAATGTGTGGCAGTCCCATCCAGTGTGACATGGTTCTGTTCACCCCCATCAATATATCACTTGTTACTCAATCACAATGATCAAATTTGCACCTCATTTGTAAAATCAAACAACTTTCTTTGACTTGTTGTTTACTTTTCTGGTGTTCTTGTTTAATAAAAAAATCCAAATGTTTATTTTATTGCTTCATATTCATTTTGAAATATCCTCTAATTTTTGTGAGCAGTATATTATATTACTATCTTTCCTTAATTTGAATCAACTATTAAAAAGCACACACTAAACCTGGCATTCATATCTCATAAATATTCTAATTTTGACCTTTGCTAAAACAGAACTAAGGCAAGGCAATGTTTTTTCTTCCTGCTAAAAGCAATAAACTCAGGTTGGTCTCATCAACAGAAAGTTTTGATAATATTGAAGAAGCTAGAATTTGATATTTGCTTTGTGTAAGTTATACTCTTGCTTTTTTCATGTGTTCTTCCTCTTGGAATATAAAACTGCCTTATCTATAGATGGTAGTATAGACCCTTTATGATGTCATTCAAACTGCTCTTTTTAAAAGGTTCTGTCTCTTATACTCTCTAATGAAAAGTCATTTGTCAATGGCTTGAGATACTCAAGATATATTGTTTTTCTTAGATCAATAAGGAAAAAACATACATGGAATTTTGAGTCCTGCCATTCAGGAGTGGGGTTGTGTTATACCAGCTTGTTACTATCTCTTAGACACTTTATATTTTTTATAAAATATCTTTATTACAGTCCATTTTACATAATTGCTTTAAAAGTTAAATAATATACTGAAGTCAACTATATTTTTCTTCTTTACATATCATGTTTCGACTGCTATGGCAAACAATTTGGATATAGTTTGCATCTCTAAAGTTTCACCTATCTATAAGAACTAAACACATTTAATATTTTTCTCAACAAACCTATTATATTTAATACTTTCTACTTTATTAGATTATTTCATAAAATGTTGAATCCTTTATTTGTCAATATGCTTCAGATACCAATGTTATTAAATTTAACTGCAATTACTAATCAGAAACTCAATAAATATTTTTGAATAAATAATGCATGGAAGAATAGAGAAAAATATTAAACTCTTAAGTTTTATTTTTAATTAAGGAGAATATCTTTAGAGTCAACATATTCATTTTATCTGAACTAATATAAATTTGCCTATTTTCTAACCAACTCTGTGTTAGTCTCATCCTTCTTTTTCCAGATTTGTACCTCAAAACCTAAATAAATTTAAATTAATGTTTATGTGAATTTACTTTCTTAAATTTCATAATAGAAAAACTCTGTTAAATCACTTTTTTCTAAATCTAGAGAAAAACTGATGACAAAATGAAAGCAAATCCAAAGCACAAAGTTTTATTATTTGAAATTCTACTGTCTCATACATCTGCAAATCTCAATTCTTATTTCGATCAAAGGGACAGAAAAAAAGTAGGTTCTGAATCAATAGTAAGAAAGCCCTTCAAATTTTTATTTTGAAATGTGGGTAAAATGCGTAATCTGTTTGAAAACCAATAAGAGATATAAAAATAGATATAGGCCCTGGCCGGTTGGCTCAGCGGTGGAGCGTCGGCCTGGCGTGCGGGGGACCCAGGTTCGATTCCCGGCCAGGGCACATAGGAGAAGTGCCCATTTGCTTCTCCACCCCCAACCCCTCCTTCCTCTCTGTCTCTCTCTCTTCCCCTCCCGCAGCCAAGGCTCCATTGGAGCAAAGATGGCCCGGGCGCTGGGGATGGCTCCTTGGCCTCTGCCCCAGGTGCTAGAGTGGCTCTGGTCACGGCAGAGCGACGCCCCAGAGGGGCAGAGTATCGCCCCCTGGTGGGCAGAGCATCGCCCTTGGTGGGCATGCCGGGTGGATCCCGGTCGGGCGCATGGGGGAGTCTGTCTGACTGTCTCTCCACGTTTCCAGCTTCAGAAAAATACAAAAAAAAAAAAGATATAAAGGAAAGGATTAATGACAAGTATATTTAAATTTGCCATGTTCTTCCACTGTGAATCTTAAAATTAATATTAAGTAGCTGTTTGGAAAAAGACACAACTTACTTCTTACTTTAGTTTCTCATGTATTTGCTTTACTTAAATTAGTTTAATTTATCAGTTTTCAGTGTTTGAATCAAATGTAAACATGGCTCAAGCATGTAAAACAGTGATAGTGTTTAAATTTCTGAATGAATTCCATCTACTGTGCTAAAAGTTAATAAATAAACCCTTAGGTGAGAAGAAAATAAAATAAAACAGATTATAGAAAATAAGACCAAGATTTGTGTACACATTCATATAAAAAGATCATTTCTTGAAAGCAGATTGAAAATTTCTTTCAAATTATTTTTTTTCTGTAAAAAATATATAAATTTTTACCATGGACAGGAAATGTATAAAGCAGAGTTAAAAAAGATATTTTTGTATAGAAGTCAAGTCTTCTATTTCTTTGCTTAAATCATAATGCTTGCCAGTAGATGGAGATCATTTCTTTTCTTTTTTTCTCTTTTGACAGTGACGGAGAGAAGGACAAAAAGAGGGACAGATAAGGACAGATAGACAGAAAGGGAGAGAAATAAGAAGTATTAATTCTTTGTTGCCGCACCTTATTAGTTCATTAGTTGCTTTCTTATATGAGCCTTGACTGGGGAGAGTTACAGCAGAGTGAGTGACCTCTTGCTCAAGTCAGCAACCTTGGGCTCAAATCAGTAACCTTGGGCTTCAAGGCAGCAACTTTTGGGCTCAAGCCATTGACCATGGGGCCATGTCTATGATTCCGTGCTCAAACCAGTGACTCCAAGCTCAAGCTGGGTATCCTGTAACAATCCGGGTGAGCTCATGCTCAAGCCGGAGACCTCGGGTTTTGAACCTGAGTCCTCCACATTCCAGCTTAATTATCTACCACTGCACCACCACTTGGTCAAGTGGGATGAAGATCTTTACATTTAAAAAAGACCTTTCTTTTAAATTACAATAAAGAGATTTGTTCAGTTTTGTTTTAATAAGTTATATAATTTATTTAAACAAGTTTTTTGTAATGACTATTTTTCTCTATTATGTTTGTTTGCAGGTCTATGTATTCTTCAGGATAATGATGTTGCTACAAAATACCACCTACTCTACTCCAAAAAGATTTTGCTTCTTACTATTCACTTTTCATGTGATTATGTCCTTCATAAAAAATTTAGTTCTTTGTCTCTATTATTAAAAAAAATGCATTGATTTGTAAAATTATGATAGCACATTTCATGTGTTTTTCCACATAGAATCATAGGGTTAAAGTATGGTGTAGAAATATTACAGATTTAACAATCACGATATTTAAAATTACAATAAATATTAACATAGAGAATCTTAATATATCTTCTACATGGGTGATGGAGGCAGGGGTTAAATGAGGGAGAAAGGGAGAGAAAGAGCTGTTTTGTCAAATGAAATCAGTCATAATACATTACGTGAGGAACCACTGTGCCACCTCACCCGCAGATGTTGTAAAGTACCAAAAGCTACAGAATTAATATTAATATTTTGGGAGGCTTGGAGAACATTTTATTAATTTGGGTTAAGTGTGCAGAGAAATTGTGAGAATAGTCTCTGTACTGTGTGATTGGCATGACCAGGATGACCCTTGGCATTGTATTGTAAATGCAAAGGGGAGGAAAACATGAATTGCCAGATATTCCACCACGCCTGTGGGGAAAGGGGTGAATGGCTAGCCAGGTGCAGGGAGAGAAAAGCCAAAATAAACCTTTTCTTATAGCAATGAGCCATTTGCGGGCATTTGTCCCCACCGAAACTACCTCTCCTATGAAAATGCGTGTGGTTAACACGTGTGACTTGGGACAGAGAGATAGCAGATAAACACTAGATAATATAGTAATGCCTTTTAATATGTAAAAGACATCTTTCTACCACTGTGCTGACTTGTAAATTTTGTTTTCTCCAAAATAATGTATGGCTTGCAAATTGAACATGGTCCTATCAAGTTAAAGGACATATGACTATAACCAATAGCGGTAAGGGGCTCTTAATTACAATTTTTGATTCTGTAGTTCCCACTTACAAAACTATAAAAACTAAGAAGAACAAAGGGCTGGCGTGCTCTCCCTCAGACTCCTGTCGGAGTTGCCGCCGCTTGGCCAAGCTAGACAATAAAGCTTTGGTGTGTAATCAATGGACTTTGTTCGTGTCTTCAATGTTTCGGGTCCCTCCGGATTAGGCTTAACATTATGAATTATATAAATTTTAAATTGTTTTCTCTCCCTATGGTAAGTGTCTTATATTTTCAAGTGCATGTGTTGGATAAACCAGTTTGATCGGGAAATACATTTTTGAGTTTATAAAGAAGTAACACAAATTATAAACTCAAGGTACACAATTGGGGAGACAAAATTGACATACAGAACTGGAGAAAGGTGATTATGCTTTCAGCTTAAGAATTACTTGCCTTTGTAAGAGTCATTAGTAAAATATATATATTTTAAGTAAAATCTAAACATTTACTTAAGTACTCCTTTTCCAATAGAAACTACATTTTTAGTTGTGTCTTAAACATGAGAGTTATAAAATAATAATTATAATCAGGCTTTCTGTTACTCTAGCTTACAAAAGAACTGCCTCAAAAATGCAGATTAAACATTTAAATATGTTTAAAGTTAAATAATATCTTGAAATGGATATTTATACAGTAACATTTCAAGACAATATTTAATACCATTATCCCCTTTTGGTGAGTCAGAAGATTATAAACAGGAAACTGGGCTAATCAAACCCAAAGACACAAAATGAGGCACTAAAACAAGAATGGGCAAGAGAGAAAGTGCCTTTCTCAATAGCAAACCCAAATTAACAAAAACCTGTTCTTTAAGAAAACAATCAAAGAAAAGTTTTCCTAAGAGTAGAATGTGAAAGTATGAAGGTCAGAAATAAGTACCAGAAGTTTTGAAAACTGGAAAGCTTTCATTAGTTAGTGCAATAGTTTGGATAGTTTATTCATTTATGAATTTCATTACTTTCAGGAGAAAAAAAGTAAGAATTGAAGTGAGACTGTTGTATAAAGAATCTTTTAAGTTTACTGGTATTTTAATTTATATTACTTACTTTAATATAGCATACACTTAATAGATTTAAATGTCTTGTGTTAATTGAAAGTCAAGAACTTATACAAAGAATCTGTCTCATGTCATGAAATTCAAGGATCATGATCTATGTTTTCAATATAATTTATAATAGTGAATAGATTTATTTTTCTTTATTATACAATTA
Source organism: Saccopteryx leptura (assembly GCF_036850995.1). Lineage (NCBI taxonomy): Eukaryota > Metazoa > Chordata > Mammalia > Chiroptera > Emballonuridae > Saccopteryx > Saccopteryx leptura. Next base: position 64,034,417 of record NC_089506.1, on the reverse strand, counting down.
TATAGGAAAAGGAAACAGTGTGTATATGAAGCACTACTTTTGGCTCCATCTTAAGTGAATATTGAAAAACAGCTTCCATAGAGAATGACAAGTTATTGTTGAATATTAAACAAGTGGTTCTTACATTTAATCCTTGAATCATTTTCCATTTAGAAATGTTGGGCAAATGATTTTGTAAAATCTGCATTTTCTGAGTTTGTTCACATTTATTGTTAAAAATGGCACTGGTTTGAAATTGCTAATTACCTTCCTGCTTGGGAAGGGCTATTGTTATGCTGATGTGTGCTAGAGAAGAGGTCTTGTGTGTCCAGGTAGTTTTTAGGAAGAAGGAAGAAGAAGGAAGAGGAAGAAGAAACCAGGATGAACGGGAAAGGGAGAGAAGCCAGTTTTGCAGAGTAAGAAGCCATGTTGGCATATGGGGAACCGAGGTGACTGCGACTGGTGGGGGCCTTCGATTCTAGGAAAACCCATATGTGTCAGTAGCTTTGTGAGCTCTGAATGAGTGGGTTTTGGAGCCCTGTGTGATTTTACTCACCTGCCAGGTGTGAGGCTAGAATAAAGGAAAGGCCCACCAGTTTTTGGTTCTGCAATTTCTTTACCATCTGCCCAAATCTAATGGGAACCTGCATGTGAATGGCCACAATGGCCATGGCTACTGACCATACAAAGAACAAGAAAGAAGTAGAAAAGAACTTTACAACATAAGTTGTAAGCAACATAAGTAAATGTGATACTTGTCTCCTCCTAAAATCACATTAAAATTACAACTAAACTACAGAACAACTATTATTTAGAATTGCCTAAAATCTGGCTGAATGAAAGTCCTACAACTGGAGAGTTAAAAAAAGTCATATCAAGATTGGTAAGAGAAATAGAGACACAAGAGAGCTTGGTGCCACATCCACATGTGGTGGATAAAAATTGGGAGAAATACTTCAACTGCAGAGGTCCCCTCTAACGAGCAAGATATCATGTCCCTCAGTACAGGGTTCCGAGGACAGAAAGAGAAGTCCTCATAACTCTGGCTGTAAGAATCAGTGGGTATTGAGGTTTACTGAGACAGGCTGCTGGAGTCTCAAGGAGTTTCTCTTAAAGGGCTCATGCATGGACTTAAAATCACTCTCTCTGAACTCTAGCACTGAGGCAGCAGCCTGTAAAACACCAGAGACATGGGGAGGAACTGAATTGCCTAGCATCAGAACAACAGCTGGTGGTGAAGGGAACTTTCTGCCAGACAGAAGTGCTGGCAGAGGTCATTGTTCCTTTGATGAACCCTCCACAGAATCAGAAGGCAACACCATATCTTAGACTCCATCAAGCTGAGTCACACTGTTTTCTCTACCCCCACGCAACTTTCAGGCCCACATAGTTGTTGACAGTGGCTTTTTCCATATAAATGACCTGCCTTGGCTCATGCTTCAGATTTTTAAAAATCTCTCACACAAACAGGATCTGGCCTCAGCATGTCCTGTACCTCTCATGAAGTGGCTCCAACTCCCGCACTAACAGCAGGCAGCCTTAATTCACAACTTGGCCTTGCCTCGGATCCTCTAAGCTCAGTACAATTAGCATTCATCCTCAGATAGCTTTGTAGCTCTTGCCCGGCAGCCCAGGGCAGAACACAGGCAGTAGTTAACATTGGCTTGTACCTCCCAGGAGGCCCCAGACCTAGTGAACTCAATGGACCACTACAGATCATGTCAAAGCACCACCACCCAACCACCTCCACAAGTGACACTCTCAAGGTGTGGACTCAGCAGGCACCAGATTCCCATGGAAGCAAATTCTATCCTATTGGGTGGGCCCCTGCACAGTTGCTCATCCACAGTGGTCAAAGGTTAGTAGTCGAAGGTTAATAGTCACAGTGAGTACGTCCAGCTGATTGGCCTGGAAATAAATACCTCCCCTTGACATGCCAACATTGATCAAGGCTCAATTATTAGAGGAAGATGTACACAGCTCACATGGGGGACACATCTCAAGGACCTAGCTTGGGTGATCAGAGAGTCTATGCCACTGGACCCTAGAAAATCCCTAATATATTAGGCCAATCTACAAAGCCTGGGAAACATAACAGTTCTACCTTTTATGCAGAAATAAATACAAGGAGGCTGGCAAAACGAGGAAACAAAGAAACATAGCTCAAGTAAAAGAGCAGAAGAAAACTAGAGAAATAAGTAAAAAAAATGGAGACTAGCAATCTATTATGTGCAGAGTTCAAATCACTGGTTATAAGGAAGCTCAATAAACTTACTGAGAAATGCAACAGCACAAAAATGGACCAGTCAGAACCCTGGGTAGATGGCTCAGTGGATAGAGCATCATCCCAGCATGTTGGAGTCACGGGTTTGATCCCTGGTCACGGCACATACAAGAAGCAACTAATGAGTACACAATTAAATGGAACAATGAAATAAAACAATGAGTCAATGTTTCTTTCTCTCTCTCTTTCTCAATTTATCTCTCTCTCAAATAAAGAAGTGAAATAAATAAAATAAAATAAAATAAAATAAAATAAAATAAAATAAAATAAAATAAAAAGGAACCAGGCAGAAATGAAGGATACACTAAAATAAAAAACAATTTACAGGGAATCACCAGTAGAGTTGATGCAGCCAAAAATTCTATTAATTGATTTGGAATATAAGCAAGCAAAAAGACACCCACTTAGATCAGCAAAAGAAAAAAAAAGAATTAAAAAAAAGGATAATATAAGACACCTGTGAGACAACACTTATATTCACATAATGGGGATGCTAGGATGAGAAGACAGAGAGGAAAAAATTAAAAACCTTTGAAAAATAACGACAGAAAAATTTCTTTATTTGATAAGGGAAATAGACATATAAGCCCAGGAAGCACAGAGAACCCCAAATAAGATGAATTCAAAGAGGATTACACCAAAACATGCCATAGTTTCATTTTTTGCATAGGCTGTTCAATTTTCCCAGCACCATTTATTAAACAGACTGTCTTTACTTAATTGTATACTTTTGCCTCATTTGTCAAATATTAATTGACCTTAAAGGAATAGGTTTCTTTCTGGGTTTTCTGTTTTGATCCATTGTTCTGTTTGTCTGTTCTTATGCCAGTTATAGGCTGTTTTTTTTTGTGTGTGTGTTTTTTTGTTTGTTTGTTTGTTTTTCATTTTTGTATTTCTCTGAAGTTGGAAACGGGGAGGCAGTCAGACAGACTCCCACATGCGCCCTACTGGGATCCACCCGGCACGCCCACCAGGGGGTGATGCTCTGCCCATCTTGGGGCATTGCCCTTCCGCAATCAGAGTCATTCCATCACCTGAGGCAGAGGCCACAGAGCCATCCTCAGTGCCCGGGCAATCGCTGCTCCAATAGAGCCTTGGCTGAAGGAGGGGAAGAGAGAGACAGAGAGGCAGGAGAAGGGGAGGGGTGGAGAAGCAGATGGGCACTTCTCCTATGTGCCCTGGCCGGGAATTGAACCTGGGACTCCTGCACGTCAGGCCGACGCTCCACCACTGAGCCAACTGGCCAGGGCCAGTAAGTAATAGGCTGTTTTGATTACAATGGCCATGTAGTACAGCTTGATATCAGGAAGTGATACTTCCATTTTGTTCTTCATTTTCAAGATTGTGAGATTATTCAGGTTCTTTTTTGGTTCCATATAAGTTTTTGGAATATTTGTTCTAGCTCTGCAAAATATGTCATTGTTATTTTAATAGGAATTAATTGCATTGAATGTATATATTGCTTCAAGTAGTATGGACATTTTAATGATGTTAATTCTTCTTATTCATGAAAACGGTATATGCTTCCACTTGTTTGCATTTTTCTTGATTTCTTTTTTCAATGTCTCATAATTCTTTTGAATACAAGTCTTTCACTTACTTGGATAAATTTATTACTAGGTACTTTTAATTTATTTTTTGTTTTGTATTTGCAGTAATAAATGGAATTGTTTCCCTAATTTTTTTTCTGACGGTTCATTATTTGTGTGTAAAAATGTCACTGATTTCTTAATATAAATTTATATCCTGCCACTTTGCCTAATTTATTTATCAGGTCTGATAGTTTTTTGACAGAGACTTTAGGGGTTTTTATGTATAGTATCAAGTTGACAACAGACAATGACAGTTTTACTACTTTCTTTCCAATTTAGATGTCTTTAATTTCTTCTTTTTGTCCAATTGCTGTGCTGAAGCCTTCCAGTACTATATTGAATATGAGTGGTAAAAGGGGTCATCCCTGTCTTGTTCTTGATCTTAAGAAGATTGTTTTTAGTTTTTGCCCATTAAGTATAATGTTGGTTATCAGTTTGTCATATATGGCCTCTATTATGTTGAGGTATATTCCTGTTATTCTCATTTTGCTGAGAATTTTGATTAAAAATAGGTGCTGGATTTTATAAAATGCTTTTTTTTCATCTATTGATATGGTTATGAGATTTTTTCTTTCATTTTTTTATGTTATGAACCAAAATTATTTTTAACTTTATATTATATTTTTTATTAAATATGAGGTAGGCAGGTAAAGACAGAGTCCCAAATATGCCCTGACCATGATCCACTCAGCAAGCCCTCTACTAAGCTATGCTTTGCCTGTCTAGGGCAATGCTCCATTGCTTGGCAACTGAGCCATTTTAGCATCTAGAGTGAGGCCATGGAACCATCCTCAGACACCAGGGCTAACTTTGCTCAAACCATTTGAGCCATGGCTGTGCAAGGAGAATAAAGACAGAAAGATGAGTGGTGGGAGAAGCAGATGGTCACCTTTCCTTTGTGTCCTGACAGGAAATCGAACCCAGGATTTTCACATGCCAGACCAATGCTTTATTGCTCCCGATTATTGATTTGCAAATATTGTACCAGCATTGCCTTCCCCAGAACAAATCCCACTTGATCATAATGTATGATCTTTTTAATGTACTGCTGGATTTAGTGCTAATATTTTTTTTGAGATTTCTAAAAACATAAGCTCAAAATTCATAAAAACTTAAAAGTAAGTCATGATACCATAAAAATCCTAAAAGAAAACATAGGAAGGAGACTCTTAGATATTTCTCATAGCAATATTTATGCTGATATATAGTCACCCCTTGCCATATTGTGGTTCACTTTTCACCATCTCACTGCATTACAGATTTTTAAATTATATATATCTAATTTTGTATAGCAGGTTTCTTTTACTATATTGTGGGATTTTACAGTATATAGATATTTTTATATATTTATTATTCTAATTATTTTTGCAGTAAAATAAGCATTTTCTAGCCTAAAAAAATTGAAAACAAAATAAAAAACAATAAAAATATTAATTAAAACATATTAAGAGAATAGTAAATTGAAATAAAGCCTTAAATATATATATAAATAATAAAATAAACATAAGGTTGATACTTCATGGATTTTTGCCTATCACGGGGGTTCTGGAACCTAACCTCTGTGATAGACGAGTGACCACTGTATCTCCTTGGGCAAGGGGAATGAAAGACAAAATAAACAAATAGGACTATATCAAACAAAAAATCTTTTGCATAGCAAAAGACAACATTAATAAAATAAAGGCAACCCACTCTATGAAAAAACATATTCACTGATAAGTCCGATAAGGGGTTAATTACCAAAATTTTTAAAGAACTTATAAAACTCAATGCCGGGAAGACAAACAATACTCTGGTTTTTCTTCAGATCACATAAATCTTTTGTCTTTTACCAGGAAGACAAATAGTTCAATCAAAAAATGAGGAAAAGACCTGAATAGACACTTCTCCAAAGAGGACATACAGATGTCCAATAGGCATATAAAAAAATGTTTAACATCACTAATCATCAGAGAAATGCAAATGAAAACCACAATGAAATATCACCTCACACCTGCTAGAATGGCTTTCATTAACTAATAACAAACAAACATTGGTGAGGGTGTACAAAAATGGCAACCCTCCTGCACCACTGTAGGGAATGAAGACTCATGCAGCCACTGTGGAAAACAGTATTCATTTTCTCAAAAAATCAAATATGGAAATGCTTTAGAACCCAGCTATTTCACTTCCAGGAATATATCTTAATAATTCCAAAATTCAAAAGAAGATATACACCCCCATGTTCATTGCAGTATTGTTTGCAATAGCCAAGATTTAGAAACAGCTTGAGTTTTCATTAGTGGAAAAGTGAATAAAAATATTGTGATATATTTATACAATGGAATACTATTAAACCATAAAAAAAGAAAATCTTACTTTTTTGTGACAGCATAGATGGACCCGGAGATTATTATGCTGAGTGAAATAAGCCAGGCAAAGAAAGACAAATGCCATATAATCTCACTTATATATGGAATCGAATAAACACAATAAGCTGAGAAACAAAACAAAAAGAGAAGTAGAGTCACAGGGAATAGATGGAGAGTTGTCAAAAGGAAAGGAGTATAGGGATGGGATTAAAGTAAGTGAAGGGATTAGCCAAAATCATATACAAGTAACGAACATATATGGACAACACAGTGCAGCAATAACCAGAGAGAATGGGTGTGGAAATAGGAGGAGGGGGCAAAAGCAGTGAAATGGGGGTGGAAAGAGACTGCATAAGTCATTGAGGGCACAATGTAGTGTATAGAGGCTGTTATATTGAGTGGTATACTTGAAACCATGTAAACATAATAAATTAAAAGAATTTTTTTCTTTCTTTTATTCTTTTTTTTTTTTTTAAGTGACAAGAGGAGAGAGAATGAGAGAGATCCAACCAAGATCCACCCAGCAATCTTGTCTAGGGCCGATGTAAGCTATTTTTAGCATGTGAGGCTGATCCACTCAGACCAATTGAGCTATCTTCAGCACCCGGAGCCATGCTAGACCTGATCAAACCACTGGCTGCAGGAAGAGAAGAGGGTGGAAAGGAGGAGAGGGAAGAAAAGCAGATGGTTACTTCTCTTGTATGCCCTGACTAGGAATCAAATTCAGGATGTTCATACACTAGGACAATGCTCTATCAAGAGCCACTGACCAGAGCACAAAATAAGAAAATTGAAAAACGATATTGTTGTTCATAAGAATGAAATATTTATGTTATTCACAGTTGAAAAGACATGGAAATAACTAAAGTGTGCTTTGATAGATGATTGAAAGAAGTAATATGGTATAGGCCCTGGCCGGTTGGCTCAGTGGTAGAGCATCGGCCCGGCATGTGGATGTCCTGGGTTCCATTCCCAGCCAAGGCACACAGGAGAAGCACGCATCTGCTTCTCCACCCTTCCTCCTCTCCTTCCTCTTTATCTCTCTCTTTTCCTTCTACAGCCAAGGCTCCATTTGAGAAAACTTGGCCTGGACACTGGGGTTGGCCCCGCAGCCTCTGCCTCAAGTGGTAAAATGGCTCAGGTTGCAATGCAGCAATGCCCTAGATGGGCAGAGCATTGCCCCTTAATAGTCATGCCAGATCTGTCTCTCTGCTTCCCTGCTTCTCACTCAGAAAAAAAAAATAATAAAAAGAAATGTACATGTGTACAATGGAATATTACTCAGCCATAGAAAAGTTGAAATACTGCCATTTGCAACATGGATGAACCTTGAGAATATCATGCTAAACATAATAAATCAGTCAGTAAAGTTAAGATTTATGTTTTACTCTTATGTGGGTAAGAAAACTGAAAATAATAAATGAAGAAACAAAAACAAATACACTAAACTCATAGACACAGACAACAGTATGGTAGCTACCAGATGCAACAGGGTAGGGGGGTAGTAAACAATGAAGGGAACAAAATACATGGTAACAGAAGATCATTTTACTTTGGGTTGTGGGTACACATCCAATATACAGCTCATTTATTATAAAAAATACACTTGAAACCTATATAATATTATTAACCAATGTCACCTCAACAAATTTAATAAAAAATAATTAAAATTGCATTAAAAACACTTGGAAAAGAAGTTGTTTTAATTAATAGATGTCTAAATCAATAAATATAACATAGCACTTAACTTGAAATTAACTCTTTATACCATGATATGCCAGCTGATTTTTTTTGGATCAAATACTAGTGAGACATTCTTTTCTTTCCTTGGTGCTATCTATCACACATTGTATGACAAGTTACAAATGTGGAAAAGAACTCATTATATTCCCCCTCTTGGAAATCAAATGGCCTATGCCTTCTATACAACTCTCTCCCAATGGTATTTTTTAAGCTTATTTTTTTAACCAGATAAATAAAAACTATTTAGATTTAAAAAATGGCCAATATATCTTAGCTGCAAAGCTGGGTTCTCTAAGGGTCACTCGGCAAGTTTTTTGTTCATTAAAAACAGATGGATGCAATTACTGGTTTAAAAAAAAGGTTCACAACCATCCTAGATACATTTGAAAGTGGATCTTTGTAGGTATATTCACAAAATTTTCTTAAAAACTGAATGCCAGCTACCAATTCTTAATGGGTAGATAACAGGAGTGTGAAACATCATGCAATGCATATGACATTGAAACATTATCCCTTCAAAGATTTCAACACATACTTATTGAGAAATACTACTTTAAAACATTAAAAAAAAATTTTTGGTCTGTCTTTCAAGACACAATCAAAAAAGATTTGATGCCATTCTGTCTTGGCATCATCACATCCCTAGTAAAATAACAGTCAATCAGATGATGTGTTCAAAGCTCCCTGGCATGTTTTCACTGGCACCATTTGGAGACAAATTTTTTTTGTTGTTGTATTTTTCTGAAGCTGGAAACGGGGAGAGACAGTCAGACAGACTCCCGCATGCGCCCGAGCGGGATCCACCCGGCACGCCCACCAGGGGCGATGCTCTGCCCACCAGGGCGTTGCTCTGTCATGACCAGAGCCACTGCAGTGCCTGGGGCAGAGGCCAAGGAGCCATCCCCAGCGCCCGGGCCATCTTTGCTCCAATGGAGCCTTGGCTGCGGGAGGGGAAGAGAGAGACAGAGAGGAAGGAGAGGGGGAGGGGTGGAGAAGCAGATGGGCGCTTCTCCTGTGTGCTTGGCCGGGAATCGAACCCGGGATTTCTGCACGCCAGGGCGATGCTCTACCACTGAGCCAACCTGCCAGGGCTGGAGACAAATTTTAACGACTTATAATTTTTTTTCAAAAGTGAGGTCAATTCAGTTTAAAAATTAATGTTCTATTATATAATATTTTTTAAAAGATTTCCAGACAAGGTTCAATTTTATTTTTTTTAAATAAAGTTCATTGGGGCAACATTTGGCTAATAGCATTTTATAAGTTTCAGGTGTGCAAATTTATAATACATCATCTGTATATCCATTGTGTGCTTAGCACACAGCCTAGTCTCCTTCCATCACATATATTAGACCCTATTTACCTGTTTTTTTCTTCCCTAATCTTCTTCCTGTCTGGTAACCACCATGCATTAAAATGATTTTCAAACTATATCACATATAAAGACTATTACCATTTAAGTTTTATTCCAACTGTATATATTCCTTCTGAAATGAGCTATTTTTCTTTAGCCAATGGTTAAGAACTTCATTGTTTCATAAATTTTTAGCTCTCACATAAATACTGATAATACTGTTGGTGGACTCAATTAAATTCACACACATATATATATATATTAATTCAACATTAAAATTCATCAATTATTTTCCATTCTTAACATAGTACTCCAATATTAGACCTATAGATTTAGTGGAGTAAAGCCAGACATGTTAACACAACATATAATAAAAAAGATTCCAAGATTTTTAAACTGAATTAGTAAAACAAACACACAATAGATTATGGGTACTTGTAATTTAAGTGTAGTTGATAATCATCCAGTTTTGATCTATAAAATAATATTACCTTAGAACTGGAGGCTCAGTTTTGGTCTTAGGTCTCTAATTAATTCACTAGCTATTACTAATTTGTTCTGTATATACATGCGACTTATATATCATGACCCATGTTGAAATATCATTTTTTTACTTGCCTAAACCTGTAAAATGAAGGTTTATTATTCTTGTGGTTATATCTTCTCCAAAGAAAATGAACATTCTTGGATACAAGCAGATTATGGAAAAGTCTAATCAAGTAGAAATGCAAATTCTTTGTTGGTTTAGGTATCTTGAGTCAGAGAGGAAGGATTGCAAGTTGATTCTCATGGTGTCTGGCCTACCCCTGGGGCAGAGTGGACTCATTCTCACAGGAATTTGTTATGCCTACACCATCCAATTATTTCAATATTTTTCTTCAAAGATACAATATTATAAACATTTGGGTAGCTTTTATAAAATTTGATTTTACTTAATGCAAAAATCAAATTGAGTCTGAATGTAAGTTTTGTTATGATGATTAGGTCATGGCCCAATGTCTTTCACTTGCCTGTTAACAGAAACTTCAATGCCTTTAGGCATGAAAGATAAACTCCAATTCCAATTACTTTGGTTTAGGAATCTCAAGAGATTTCATAGAACCATGCTCATTTTAAAGTATCATTTCTTCACAAGACTACTCAATTTATATATCCATTTCTTGCCTCTTCAGTTTTTATCATCTGCCTTGAGGGGACATCTATGGCATTTTTTCTTTTTTTTCTTTTTGTGACAGAGACAGATAGAGAGAGGGACAGATAGGGACATGCAAACAAGAAGGGAGAGAGATGAGAAGCATCAATTCTTTGTTGCAGCACCTTAGTTGTTCATTGATTGCATTCTCGTATTTGCCTTGACTGGGGGGCTACAGCAGACTGAATGACCCCTTGCTGGAGCCAGCGACCTTGGGCTCAAGCTGGTGAGCCTTGCTCAAACTAGATGAGCCCATGCTCAAGCTGGCTACCTCAGGGTCTCGAATCTGGGTCTTCCACATCCTAGTCTGACGCTCTATCCACTGCGCCACTGCCTGGTCAGACTCTATGGCATTTTTTATTGTGAATATTTTCCTGAGATACAATGTGTACAAATTTTAATTTGATATACAGTTATTTTGTACAGGATATTGGCTCATAAAAACCTTAACTTGTAGCTATAATCATTAGCATATCAGTGCCAAATCAGTAAATATATATAAATATATATATACACATACACACACACATATATATACATATATATGAATATACATATACATATATACATATATACAGTATGTATGTATATATATATATACACATACCATATATATGTGATATATATGACATGCTTGACAATTGACATATATTGAATGTATGTACCTTTAATTTTTCTAAATTCTGCACAACAAAACTAGGTCTTTTAGTCTTCTTCTGTAAAAACTCACCTGAGGCTAGATATAGATAAGTTGAAATCAACTATAGTGTTTGACAGCAAAAGTTGAGAAGCCATCTATAAATCTATCAACAGCTCTAATGTGTAAAGAGAGTAGCTCCTAGGAGACGAGCTTCAAAGATTATCTTAGTGTCTTTTATCTGTTAGTAAGAAATTGCTCTTTACCAGACTTTCTCTAGTAAAAAAGACAGGGTTTCAAGAAGAAATAAATTATTCATGAGGTTAGATTTTGTCTTATTCTACTCAGGCCACTTCTATTAAGGGGTTCCTATGAGTCCATTCACCTAATAGCAACGAAATAATTTGTTTCAAAGAAGTCTGAGCAAGCATCTAAGAGGTGACATTAAATTGCAGAATTCCATTTCGAAGTGCAGAGACCAAGACTCTGCAGGGACCTGCCAATGCTGCATGCAGTTACATCGGCAAGAAGAGACACCGGGAAGCATCATCTTGACCTGAACAATTAGCACCAAAAACAGTGTAGGCATAAACTTGTCTGTGTGGCCCTTATGTAACTGAACTGTTGGGGCCCAATGCCAATTCCTGTGCACATTTAGTTATCTGATGAACGCACTCCACCGTAATACCCAGCTACATGATATGCAGACTTCAGATACAAACACGCTAAAATTTTTCCTTTTTCTTTTTCTCTAAACTTGCCTCTGAAAAATATCTGTTCCTCCAAAGAAGACTTTTGTAAGGAAACTACTAATCTTTTCTCCTGTTTAGTGACCCATTCCCTTTCATGTATTAAATCAGAAAAAAAGATTAGTGCCTCAGTTACATTTTTTTTAATCTCCCTGTTCACCATGCCATCAGGGCAATGATTTCTATTAATTTTGGATTATGTTAGGTCATATTATGTATAATTCTGATATTTGTATTTTGATATAATACTTAGAAATCTAACCATTCCTTAGCAGAGTAGTAAAGATAAATTGTTATCTTAAGTAAGGTCAAATTTATATTGATTGTTTAAAAATACTATCCTAAATATCATTAAAATCTGATGATACAACTGAAAGAATGATTTATAAAAAGCTACCAATACTGAACAAACAAAAACATTCTATTAATAGCACTGATACCACCACAATTCATTTTCTATCATAATTAGGTAACGGTCAGGACCACTTCTCTTTTTCACAGTCTATGAAGAAAAGTTAAAAATAGTTGTTAGGATATGTTATTTCCAGTTTCTCAACTCTGAAAAAAATAGTTGTGACTTGATTTAATCTTATTTCAATAAAAATAAGTTCAAATATTTTTTTCTTTCTTTTTTTTTTTGAGCAGAAGCTTCTGAGATTCCTACGATTTGTGTGGTCTTATTAGTTCACTTAAACTCTTCCTATTCTAAAAGACTCTTATCTTTTTCCCAACATTAACAAAAATCTGTTCTAATAACATACTTTTGGCAAGTTATAATGATCTCTGGAAATTTCTTTGTTTTGTGGTTAGGTTTTAGGAGTTAGGATAATGTAGCTATCTCCTGACATTTCAATGTGCTGCAAGCATGAAGCTCATATAATGGGTACAAGCATAAGACTATTGTCCTTTCTGTCAGCTGCCAAATGAGAGCAGGACAAAAGGAGGGGAGGTAGTCTGTGTTTTCTCTCCATCAGCGACTGTCTACAACCAAAGGAAATATGAGGGGAATGAGAAGGCTTAACTTGTGAGCCCATCTCTGCACAACTGCAATAAGCCCTCAGAAGAGGAAATTCAACTGACTTTAAAAAAGCAGACATGCCTAAGTTCTTGTACTACTGCCTTCTTACTGATGACTGAGTTCTACCCCATGGAAAGCATGCCTTTGGTCTAAAATCCAAGGTGGACACTGAAAGAGATAAAAGTGAACTGCATTCTTTAAAGTGGGACTTCGAGTTCTCCCTTGAAAGAGGATTTGAGTTGAGCATCTGTATTTCTGAGAGTAAACATAAGAATGAGGTTTATAAGAAGACCTAGATCCATCCTTGTATTTTGTCTCAGGGCCACAGTTTATACCCATTATTCCATCATCCACTCTCCACTATAAATTGTCCTCTTCTTAACCTCACCTGTGCCACTTCCTGTAACTTATTTGATGTTTTATTCTAACCCTTATGTCATATTTAAGGGGTCTGAGTCATCAGTAAACTTTTTTGAGTTTGGTACAAATTGCTCAATACACATTTTTTGAAAAAAATGAATTATATTCTTTAATATAAGAAAATATGTGGGATAATATCTATGCATGAACTTATAAATTGTTCTGTATTTTTAAACTACACAAGGATAGTTGATCAATGTTTAGACATTATTAGTAATGTAGATGGATACTCATATATTAAAATGTGCTTTTAGTCTAATGGATGTTTTTTGCAAAATCAAAAATTGTGTTTTAAGACATAGAGAGAAGGCAGAGTGATTCTAATACAGATTAGATACCACAAAAGCATGGATGATTCGGTAAAACTGAAGCTGTGTTTATTTGCATCACGCAGTAATGACAATTTTATTTGAAAAAAGAAACAATAAAAACATTCTGAAACAAAAAAGTAAAAAATATTGATGTACATGGTATTATGATATCATGTTTACGATATGATAAACTAGATAATTTGTGGGAAAATTTGCATATCAAAATGAATTTTAAAAGAGATTAAACAACGACAAAGCTAACGGTACTGATGGTAGCTTGTAGTTTTACTTCATAAAAATATAACACAGCAAGTGACTAAAAAAATAAAGCATCTGCTTTTTTATCATTCAGAAATTCTATTTTTATTTTAAAGCTTTAGCAAAAGAAATTTCTATTTATGCAAAATTTAAACAACATAGTTCAATATAAAATAATTGTGTAAGTGTGGAATTATCTGAAATAGCAATAGATATATATTGTCTATTTCTGGACTATTCTTCTTAACCTTTAACAAATGAGAAAATAAAATTTTAGTGGATGACCTGAAATAATTTCAAGTTTATTCTAGGTGATCTTTGTTTGGTATTCAGAATAGGTGCAAACAATGTGAAAGCAACTATAAATGAATGCTTCTGCAATGCCTAATATGGGTCACTCTACACAAGGCCAAAAAGGTCATTTCACCATAAATAAATACATTTATCAATATAAAAATATATTGATTAAATGTATCTTCTAAAACTAAATTCCTTGGTTGAAATATTAGCTTCAACATTAATAACTTTTGTGTTTTATCTAATTACTAATTATCTATATACCTCAGTTTCTTTACTTTCAAAATAAACAAAATGATAATACTGTATAAAAATAAAAATTTCAAATTTTTCTGAAAATTATATATAATTACAAAATAGCAAAGGGAAATAAGAGAGTCTCGATGAGGAAGCATTTATCATGTCCCAGGTATCAATTTACATGCCTAAAACTTATCTACCATTCATTCTGTGTATGTTAAATGCTTATTATGATCTAAAATTTGCTATTCACTGATTATGCAAAGTGAACATTCTGAATTTGTTCTTTCCTCAAAAAGCTTGTAATCAAGTAATGGAGGAAAAAGACATATAACCAAATATGTAAAATTATTGAGTATTGGTGTTAAAAAATAAAGGAGACAAATATTGCCATTTGCAACAACATGAACGGACCTAAAAATACTTTGATATGCAAAATAAGTAAATAATAAAAAGCTATGAACTATAATTCTTTACACATAGATAGTATATAAAACTAAGATTTATAGACATAGACAAAAATGAAGTGATTAGACAAAAATGAAGTGATTATTAGAAGGAGGAGGGTTGGAGATAGGGAAATTAAGGGGGCCAAAGATGTGATGATTGAAAGTGTTTTGACGGCCCTGGCCAGTTGGTTCAGCGGTAGAACGTCGGCCTGGTGTGCGGAGGACCCGGGTTCGATTCCCGGCCAGGGCACATAGGAGAATCGCCCATTTGCTTCTCCACCCCCCCTCCTTCCTCTCTGTCTCTCTCTTCTCCTCCCGCAGCCAAGGCTCCATTGGAGCAAAGATGGCCCAGGCGCTGGGGATGGCTTCTTGGCCTCTGCCCCAGGCGCTAGAGTGGCTCTGGTCGCGGCAGAGCGACGCCCTGGAGGGGCAGGGCATCCCCCCCTGGTGGGCAGAGCGTCGCCCCTGGTGGGCGTGCCGGGTGGATCCCGGTCGGGCACATGCAGGAATCTGTCTGACTGTCTCTCCTCGTTTCCAGCTTCAGAAAAATACAAAAAAAAAAAAAAAAGAAAGTATTTTGACTACAGGTGATGAGTACACAATGCATGATTAGCTCACACACTATGGAGATGTATACCTGAAACTGATGTGTTGCTATGGACCAAGGTAACCAGATTAAATTTAATTTTTAAATAAATATTTTAAAATTTAATTTATTTTTAATTTTTATTTTTTTAAGTGAGAGAATGGGAGATAGGGAGACAGACTCCCACATGTGCTTTGACTGGGATCCACCCAATAACTCCATCTGGGACCAATGCTCTAATCAACTGGGCCTCAATTCCCTGGCCAATGCTTGGACCAATCAAGCTACTGGCTGCAAGACCTAAAGAGAGAGAGAAGGGGAAGGAGGAGTGGAGGAGAAGCAGATGGTTGCTTTTCATGTGTGTTCTGACTGTAAATCGAACCATGGACTTCAGCACGCAGGGTTGAAGCTTTATTCACTGAGCCAACCTGCCAGGGCCAGTATTTTTTCTAAGTGGCTCAGAAAGAAAAAAACAATGCTACCCAGTTTAGGTGGTGTAATCAGGTGAGAATTCTCAGAATGAGTGATATCGAAGTTGTGGCCTGCAGTATGAAAAATAAAATGTTTTGAACGTGGCCAAGGAGATTCATTATGCAGTAAAAATAATACACTGTTCCACATAATACTTTTGTTCCATATATTTTCCATTAAAGAATATATTTTTAGGCCTTGGCCTGTTGGCTCAGCAGTAGAGCGTTGGCCCGGCATGTGGAAGTTTGGGGTTCAATTCTTGGCCATGGCACACAGGAGAAGCTCCCATCTGCTTCTCCACCATTCTCCTTCTCCTTTCTCTCTGTCTCTCTCTTTCCCTCCCGCAGCCAAGGCTCCATTAAAGCAAAGTTGGCCCTGGCACTGAGGACAGCTCCATGGCCTCCACCTCAGGTGCTGGAGTGGCTCCGGCTGCAACAGAACAATCCCCCAGATGGGCAGAGCATTGCTCCCTGGTGGGCATGCTGGGTTGATCCTGGTCGGACGCATGTGCGAGTCTGTCTGACTGCCTCCTTGCTTCTAACTTCAGAAGAAAAAATACAAAAAAAGAGAATATATTTTTCTACCATGTTCTAGCTGTTAAATTTATAACCATGGTATGGTCCTCATTAGAAGATCTTTACTGATTATCTAAATATGTATTTAATATCAGAGGTAGTTGAAAAGACAACTCTTCTTCACTAGATTACATTTTGGAATTTAAGTATCATCTACTTTTAACAATGTATGAACAGATAAGAACTTTGTCATAACTCCTGGACTGAACTTAATTCCAAGACTATCCTATATTTTGAGAAATTGTATAAAAATCCACAAATAAAGAGAAATTAGTTATATTTCTAAAAGATATATTGAGTTTATATAGTGGAGTTACTTCTATATAATATTTAGGTAAATATAGTTACTTGACCATTTTTTATGCTAGGACACTAATATATAAATACTTGAATGTATTTAATCCTTAGAGTAATCCTGTAAAATATGTACCACTATTATCACCATTACATAATTGAGTGGTTAGAAAAATTACTTGACTCAAAGTCATATAGCCATTATGTATTAGACCTAGGATTAAATTCAAAGATTACTGTGTCTGAGTTTTTAGTAGAAGAGGAACACATACCATAATTCTAGAATCTCAGATATTGTGTTAGAAGAACAGACATGGATAGTATAACAGAGAGGTCAGGAACCCAACTACAGGTATTGATTGAGTTATGACCTATGCAACTTACGACCATTCGACATTCGACATGACCACAATTGCTAGCCACGACTGCTCCACATCTGGCAGCGCAAGTGTTGCCCAGCTGGGCGTACGACAGTGCTGGCCAATAAAATGTTTCGTACATGTATATATATTTTGATATGTTTTGCAATTGGGAAAATGTTTCCTATGGTAATTTTTACACCTATATTTTGTATTTTTGTATGCACCTGTATTTTGTGATTTTGTATGTTTTACAAATATTAAACCAGTTGTACTAGTAATGCAATGTTTTACTTAAACCTGACAAATGTAAAAATAAGAAACAAAATGGTGTAGAGATGATACAAATGGCATAAAATGAACAAAGAAAATTATGATATATAACAATAATGAAAGAAAATTATGATAAAATATGACTTAAGGATTTTTATAACATCATTTCACAGTACTGTACATATAGCCTACTCAACTTATGACCAAATCGTGTTAAGACTGGTCTGTTGAACCAATCGTGGTCATAAATCGAGTGCTAGGTGTAATGTACTCATTAGTAGCTTATATAAGAGCATTAATTTGAAGGAAGGTAAAAGAGACAAATTTAATTTACTAATTTATCTACCCTAGATGTATTCTCAGATACTGTAAATTTCCCAATTTATTTCTCAAATTTGAAATAAATTATTAAATTGCATTTTATATTTTCTACCATCTCCCCACTGGATATGGATTTATGTTTATTAAAATTCCCACACAGGTCTTTATTTTTTAATTATATTATTATTTATTAGGAGGCTACTGTTTTCCAACCATTCTGATAGATATATGAAAGAGTTACTTAAATAGGGTCAATACTAAAACAACAGACCAATGATAGAAACATGCTCAGGTTGATCTATGATATTTGAGATCACTTTCTTATCCAGCCACAACACCTAGATTAAGTCAGGAAATTTAAATACTTCCCTACTATTTCACATTGTTTTAGTAATCATGAGAATCATGTAAAAATAAAGTTTTATTTAATATATTTAAAGACTGAATATCAAAACTCCTAAAGAGTAAAGACTAACTTAAAATATTTAATTTTACAAAACGGTTTCACTCTTCACAAAGTTACGTGATTACATGGAGGTTGCACTGTAGTTTTTCAGCTTTTGAAGAATTATTAAATATACATTTTACACTATCAATCAAGTTATATGTTATTTTCTTTAAAGAGAGTCACTGGAAATATAATGCTTCTTGTGAAGGGTTTTTACTCATATAATTCTGCCTGTATGGAATAAACAAGCGATAGTCATTGATTAGCACTGTGATTATGCTTTCTACATGGGCTTTGAAATTATAGTTAGTTGATTATGTTGAGAAGATTTAAAATGTCAGAAAGATAAACTAGAACATAACAACCCAAGAGAGACCAGGCCACAAATTAAGGTGAGTGCAGTTTGTTGTAGAGTGTAATTGAGGGAATCTACCCAGTAAAAAAGGATAGCTTTGCTAAAACTAGAATTGGTAGTCTGTGTAAGGATATGTTCAATATAGCAAAACAGTACACCGATGTTAAAAGAATAAATATTTCTATTTCTTAAGCTATCTGACTATAAATTTTTTCCTGGTAAGGAACCTGATATTTATCCATTTATCCATGGATAAACACTTAGGTTGCTTCCATATCTTGGCTATTGTGAATAATGCTGCAATAAACTTGGGAACACAAATATCACTTTGAGATACTGATTTTATTTCCTTTGGAACTGTAGCTAGAAGAGAAACTGTTGGATTGTATGGTACAGCCATCTGTTGCTTAACAATGGAGATATGTTCTGAGAAATGCATCATCAGCAATGTTGTCATTGTGCAAACATCAGAGTACACAACACAAACTTAGTACAACCAACTACACACCTAGGCTATATGGTCTAGCCTATTGCTCCTAGGCTGTAAGCCCTGTACAGCATGTTACTATACTAAATGCAGTAGGCAATCATGACACGTAATAATTCTTTGTGTATCTAAACATAGCAAAGCTACAGTAAAAATACATATAAAAGGTTTTAAAAACTTATACCTGTACACAGCACTTCCCATGAATGGAGCCTGTAGGACTGAAAGTTACTCTGGGTGAGTTTATGAGTGAGTGGAGAAAAAATGAAAAGCCTTGGACATTACTATCCATGCACAACAACAAAGTTATAAACACTATCCCACAAGTCCTCCACTTGCTTTCTTCTGATAGTGTCAGAAGTAGTACATTGCAGCTGAATTAGTTGGAAATATTAAGAGAAACTGGCTGGGTAAGGCATAGGTCACCCTAATAGAGATTGTCAGGAGGAAATGAAAGGTGGCCTGAGGATCACTAAAAATAAATCAGGATGGAGAGATAAAGGAACATACGGGATTGTGGTGGAAATATGTTTTTGGACATTGCATGTTATAGCAGTGGTCAGGTTAAAGAACTTTGTGATTTTTATAAAAAAATAAGAGGTTGTTTAACATAGAGAGTGTAGAATTGAGGACTCAATATTTTGACTTTGGTGTGCTTTTTTCATTTTTTTTGTTTGCTTTTTTTCTTTTTTAGTGACAAGAGGGAAGATATTAAAACAGACTTCCGCATGTACCTCTACCAAGATCCCCCTGTCAACCTCCATCTGGGGCCAATGCTCAAATCAGTCGAGCTTTTTTTAATGTCTGAGGCTGACCTGCTCAGGCCAACTGAGCCATCCGCAGAACCCAATGCCACTCGAACCAATCAAGCCACTAGATGTGGGAGGAGAAGAGGGATAGCATAGGGAGAGAGACGGGGAGAGAAGTAGATGCTCACTTTACCTGTATGCCCAGACTAGGAATCGAACCCAGGACGTCCATATGCTGAGCAATACTCTATCCACTGAGCAAACCAACCAGGGCCCAGAAATTTGTTTTAATTCCATTGACGTTATCTGTCACAAAAGACTTTCTCTATCATTGAACTGATTAAAGACATATAAGTTGACTTTGCTTTATATTATTACAACCTGAAAATATTCCAAAGTATTATGACAAGCTGGCTCCACACTACCCTACCACAGAAAGCTTTTACTAAAATGTCAGTGGCATTTAATATTTGTGAAATAAGCTCTTGTGGACCTGTGTTCTTGTATAGGAACTTAAATCAACAAAGAATTTACAGCAATGCACTCTAAACCCCACTAAGCTAAATTTGGCATGGCTGCAGTACCCGCTAGACAGGTACTGTTAGCGGTCAGGCTCCTCTGTGCAGAAAGAGCTTAGTGGCTGACTAACTGAGAGGTAATCCTTGCAGTTGAAATAAAGGTGTTTTAAGTGAGAGGGATTCTATTACTAAGGCCCTTTGATATTGCTTCCATCAGAGGAAAAAAAAAATCTTCCTGAACCAAATATCCTTCTATCCCTCTAGCTCTTACAGACAATTCAACTCCCTTATAATAATCTTATAAAATCACTGCTTTAGAAGCAGTTGGTCATTGACCAAAAACATCATAATATGGTGCAAGACTATATATAAATTATTAGGTGCAATTATATTCCAATAAAAATTTATTTAAAGAAACAAGTAAAGTGTCATTTTCTTTCTTTCTTTTTCTTTTAAAGTGAGTTAAGGAGAGATAGTAAGACAGCCTCCTGTATGAGCCCAACTGGGATCCACCTGTCAACTCCTGTCTGGGGCCAAGGCTTCAAGCTACTAAGCTATCCTCAGTCTCTGAGGCTGATGCTCAGTCTCAGACCACAGCTATCCTCAGCACCCCGGGCTGATGCTGGAACCACTGGCTGCAGGAGGGAAAAAGGGAGAGAAGTGGGAGAGGGAGGTAGATGGTCACTTCTTTTGTGTGCCCTGACTGGTAATCAAACCAGGCCATTATTTTTTTTTACATACAGAAAAAGTTTTTAATAAGTCAAGTAGGTGCTGATCTAGGCTTGGAAAAAAAATATCTCTGATTTGTTAAATTTATATTCTGAAGGAAAAACACAAAAAATGAACAAGTAATATATATTATATATATTATATATTATATATTATAAATTATATATATATAGAGAGAGAAACT
Source organism: Saccopteryx leptura (assembly GCF_036850995.1). Taxonomy (NCBI): domain Eukaryota; kingdom Metazoa; phylum Chordata; class Mammalia; order Chiroptera; family Emballonuridae; genus Saccopteryx; species Saccopteryx leptura. Next base: position 64,013,194 of record NC_089506.1, on the reverse strand, counting down.
AGACTTATAATTATAATGCAGACAAATAATACAATAATAAATGATACAAGAATAAACATTTTTTTTGTTGTTTTCTGAATTTAGAAGTGCAGAGGCAATCAGGCAGACTCTCGCATGCGCCCAACCAGGATCCACCCGGCATGCCCACCAGGGGGTGATTCTCTACCGATCTGGGGCATTGCTCTGCTGCAGCTGGAGCTATTTTAGTGCCTGAGGCAGAGGCCATGGAGTAGTCCTCAGTGCCCAGGCCAACTTTGCTCCAATGGAGCCTTGGCTGCGGGAAGGGAAGAGAGAGACAGAGAGGAAGGGGAGGGGAAGGGGTGGAGTAGTATATGGTCACTTCTCCTGTGTGCCCTGTCTGGGAATTGAACCCAGGACTCCCACACAACAGGCGACGTTCTACCTCTGAGCCATCCGGTCCGGGCCAAGAATAAACTTTTTTGAACTCCCAACTCTAAACCTACTTTTGCCAACCCCTATATATGTATATTATACTTCAGCAAAGTAATTTAAACATAAAAAAATATAAGAAAAAGTCAATGTGGAGTAACAGAATGGTTCAATGTATTAACCAGCACTTAAAAGACTACTTTAGAATTGATCTTCAAGAAAGGTGCCTCCAGAAATGTGTTCACTATCTGAAGGAGAAAAAAATATGCAATAAAAATGGCAAGATAGAGGAGTTGGAACAGATACAGTTTTATTAGTCAGACTTATGTTTTATTCTTACTGTAATCAGAAGCAACAGTATGTTTGAAGTAGAGGAATTAATGTGCTCTTATTTATGTTTTAATAGATTATCTGGGCTACTGTAAGAAGATCGCCTATCTCAAGAGCAGTAGAGGACTACTGCTATTGTTGAAATAAGTTATGATGAAGTATGAACAATCGTGTTAGTAGTGGCAGACAAAAGGGGACAAATCTGAATACAATTCAGGAATATGTTCAACAGGATTTTCTGATGCATTGAATGTGAATAGAATAGAGATGAAAAATCATAAATAATTACAAGATATACTCAGAGTTTGCTTGTGACTATACTGAGCGGAAAACTGGAAATAAATAATTTGTAGGACAGAGAGAAAATTGTTGACAGTAATTTTGTTTTGACCAGGTTATTTGTGAAATACCAGTGTATAGTGTATGAAGATGTTCAATAGAAAATAGAATATACAAGCCTGCATTTCCAGTTAAATGGCTGAAAATACAAATTTGGAAACCATTCACTTATTAATTATATTAAAAACCATAAAATAATATGAGGAAATAAGGAGGGAATATTTCCATAGCAAAGAGAACGCTGTTCATATTAAAGCGTTAGGAGATTCTGTAACATTTTAAAATTTGACCAGCACAGTTTAAGCCAGTTTTAGTAAGTGAAAGATAGTTAATGAAATAGCAGAAAAGCCAGGGGAATCTAGAGTCCCAGAAGTTTGTTGTCTCAAAAAGAAGGAAGAATGAGTTATATCAAATGTTGCTGACACGTCATGTAAAAGAACCAGGAAGTGATAACAGGATTTGATTACATGGTATCTATGTTAATTTTACAAGAAAATCTCCATGGAATGGTGGGGACAGTAGCCTTATTAAAATAAATTGAGGAGATAATGTGAGACAATGGTTTGCAAATAAGAATTTCTTAGCAGTTATTTCCAGAAATGTTATGAAATGAAAATAAGGAAATAGAGTAGTTAACTAGAGATATTTTCAGGGATCCAAGGAAGCTTTCTTCTTTAAAAGAGGTGACGTAGGATAATGACTGTGCATTCAGGGAAATTCATATAATTAGGGAATAATTAATTATGCTGGGGAAAGAGATAATTATAGAAGAAATTAGGTGAACTAGGAGAGATTCAGAGAAGAGAGAATGCATGGAGAGTTTGGTCATTGACAGAATGGGCTCAGTATTTATAGTAAGAGGAGGGAAGTTAGTTTTTATGGGCAAAGATGAAGAGAATCCACCGTGCATACAAGTTTGATATAAAATCATCTGGTTTAGGGATTGGAAAGCAAGTGGAAAGCACTAAGAGACTAAAGAGGTTAGAAAATAGGGGACTTAAAGAAGGAAATATGAATTAATATACATAAATATTACACAAACATTTCCGGGCATTGTTGACTACCCATTTGAAATTTGAACCCTGGGTTTAATTGAAGTCAATCAGGACATCAACATTCAGTTGCTAAGTCTAGATAACAATTAACTGTCATATGATGTCTAATTAGGGTTGTGATTTGTTAGTTGACACTGTCAGAGTAATATTTAAGTGAAGATATTAAGAAATTTGGTGATCATTTTGTCAGTTGTATTTATAAGACCAGAGAAATACTATGGAAGTAACACTGGATCATAGGGGATCTTAATTATTTTAGAACTTAGTCTTTAAGGCAGAAGAGAAATCTTAGATGCTATTACTGTATTTTAGTATATTATTAATCTTGCCTTTTATACACCATGATCTCTTTGTCTCATAAACACATAAAACATTCTTTAAATTTATAATTTACCTCAGTGAGAAATGTATCTAAAGTAAGATTTAAGACTTATCATCTTAGAGTAAAATTTAACATGGGTTTAATTTGTAGTGCCACTTAATAGTTATGATATCTTAGACAGATTTAAAACTTTATATAACCTACAGACTATAAAATAATTAGATAATATCTTATATCTGGCATAAAAAGTATAAATAAATATTATCTGTATTGATATTATTGCTGTTGTTATGCTTTCTCATTGTTAATAATTAAGTAAAGTAGTTACCATATTTTCTTTGTCAGATTCAGCATGTTGCTTTGCCTAAAGTTTCATAGAAAAATAAAGAGGCTTTCACTTGTGTACTTATATGGTATTTTCTTCTTATACCTATAAAGCTATCTATATCATGTAAAATATGTACTTGTGAATATCATACCTGCTCCCCATTCTGTATTTTTTCTCAGTCCATAATTACCCCCCAATAATTTCAATAAAAATAATCTTATCAATTATTTCAGAAAGTATGAATCCTTTAGCCTTTATTTAATTCTCATAATTTTGGGGTTCTCTGCAAGACATAATATTTTACCCTTTTTATCCTTGAAACTTTTATATCCTTATTTTTATGAGATTCCATTCTGTCAGTTCTTCTTTCTTTCAATTTATTTGTCTTTCCCAGTCTCACTTGCTGGTTTATCATACCATCGCTCATTTAAATACTGCTGATTAGGGCCCTGGCCAGTTAGCTCAGTGGTAGAGTGTCGGCTTGGCATGCAGAAGTCCCAGATTCGATTCCCAACCAGGGCACACAAGAGAAGTGCCCATCTGCTTCTCCACCCTTCCTACTCTCCTTCCTCTCTATCTCTCTCTTCCCTTCCCGCAGCCAAGGCTCCATTGGAACAAAGTTGGCCCAGGTGCTGAAGCCGGCTCCATGGCTTCCGCCTTAGGGACTAGAATGGCTCTCGTTGCAATGGAGCAGTGCCCCAGATGGCCAGAGCATCGCCCTTTAGTGGGCTTGCTGGATGGATCCCGGTCAGGCACATGCAGGGGTCTGTCTCTCTGCCTCCCTGCTTCTCACTTCAGAATAATACAGACAAACAAACAAAAATGCTGGTGTCTAAAGACTACTTCCCTGTCTTCTTTTTCTCTACCGTGTCCCTTGACATTTGCTGAAAACATTATTATCCTTTACAGAACTTTTTAAATGACTTGCTTGATCCCCATTCTAAGATTTTTATTTAGTAATTTTTGGGTGGTGCTCCAGGAAATCTAGTTGAAAAATCTAAAAATTTTGACATCCAACTAAAGTCTATTGGCTGTCTCACTAAATCCAATCTCACACCATTTGATAGCCTCCATGTAACCTTCTTAACAAGAAAGTTTTTTCTAATAGTTAAAACATAGGAAGTATTCAACAAACATTTGATAAATAAAAAAAGAAACAAATGATTCTCTGTAATAAGGAGAAAATGTAAGACGAAAAATGACTATTGAATACAATAATACATTTTCTCTTGCCATTACCATTGTTGACTTAATTCTAAATTTTCATTAAATAGGAAAAAAAAATATGTAAGTAAAAACCAATTAGAAAATTATTTTTATATCACAATATCAACTTGCTGTGAGTTACTTATGAAAATACTGAAACATCAAGCTTCTAGCTTACTGTATTTTTAAAGTTGACGTCAAGATTATTAAATAAACCAATAGAAAATGATTTCATCCTATTGTGTCTACAAAATTGTAGACAACTAGTTTTTTGTGAAACCAAAAGAATGTCAAAATGCTGCTGAATGTCACAAAACTCTGGCGCCAGTTCTCAAGATGTTTAACTTTAAAATGTACCCTTAGTAAACAAAAGAACTTAAGAAATTTGGCAGAAAGTTAAGTGCCTACAGATGCAGACAATCATTTTCTAAAGTTTCTGGTAGTGTCAATTCTTCTCTGACTTCAGTGTAACATGGAGTCTGTCTTTGTTATTTTATGTTTCATATCTAATAACTTTCCATCTGTAAAAAATGTGTTTTGAATCCTGTTTAACAGCTAAATATATATAAATTGTAAATAAATTTGGCTATGTTTATTGTAATTTACAGTCAAGAAAACTGTTTTTTAATAAACTATAATTTATTGCAGTACAATATTATTCTTTGAATAAGGCATTGAATATAATTAATTTATATATTTTTTCCAAGAGAAACTTTTGTTTGTTTGCAATTATAACATATTATGCATCAAGTAATGGAAAGTGGATATATTATGAGATCAGAAAGGATTTATTTTGTTTGCTAACCATGTAATCCTGGGCAAGTTACTTAACTTGAGGTCTTGTCCTGAATATTTGCTAATATATGTAAAATGCAGTTAATGAAGTAGCTGAAAAATAGAAAGTAATCAAGTAATGGAAACAATTATTATGGTGGGACATACTTATATATAGAATGTTATTATATTACCTTAGTTTAGTGGTGGCGCTCCAGGTGACTATAATATATTTATAAACTATTTAGATAGCCTTCTGGGGGCCATGAAAGATAAAACAAATTATAAGATATTTTAATAAATTAATGGTTAAATAAATATTTTTAAACATGCCCAATGTGCAAGACAAATTATTTCTATTTCTATTGTATGTAAATTAGAAATTAGGCAGTAACTAATTCCATAATAAATATAAATTTTACTTGGTTAATGAATGAGACATAAATAGTTATAAAGTCACAATAAAAATATAATTAATAAAATATTTTCATACACCTCTTTATTAATCAATATATAAGCAGGTAAGAAAGTAGAAGTATATAAGATATTTTTACAAGGCGATTTTCAAACCACTACTCCTCCATCTTCACCCTGTCATATTCATTCTATTTAACATTTTAAAAATCCTTGAAGAAACTGATTGTATTTCAGGAGAATGAGTTTACACATGTACAGAGGGAATACAGATCATGATAAGCTAAAATTTACATATTAAACATGGAATATTCTTAAACTAGTATAATTTAAATTCTTGTCCCTTAAAATAAATTGTAGACGTGATAGTGGATTTTGTTCCATTATTTTGGAACAGGTTAATTAAAAACATACTCCAGGATTAGTGGGACAATCTTTAAAAAGTGTACCTCACTAAGGGTTTGTAGAACATAATGTGAAACACAATCCTGAATGTTCTACATTAGATTGTTATGGAAAGCAAAGAAAACTTTCTGTTTATTAAAGCAAAAAGGTAATTTCTAAGTCCAATCTAGAATTTTGATTTTTATATTGACATGTATCTGCTTAAATTATTTATTATTATGGGTAATATATCTTATGTGTATATCTAATAGCTTGTATATTTGTTGAGGAAAAGCGTGTTCAATACATTGGCTTTTTTTCATTAAAAAATACATCAACTAGATTATGTACTGAATATACATTCATAATACTGAATACAGTATTATGATTACTGATGTAGTAAATTTATTATCTTTTTACTAATAGTAATCATGCTCAGTGAAAACTTAGTGAGCAAGTGAGCTTTCAAGTTAGTGTCATGTGTCTTACATATAATTTTTACATAATCAGACATTCCTGGTAGTTAGTTGTAGTTTTTATTTATATGTTTCTAAACTCACTAATTCTTTTTTTTTTTTTTTGTATTTTTCTGAAACTAGAAATGGGGAGAGACAGTCAGACAGACTCCCGCATGCGCCCGACCGGGGGATCCACCTGGCACGCCCACCAGGGGGCGACGCTCTGCCCACCAGGGGGCGATGCTCTGCCCCTCCGGGGCGTAGCTCTGCTGTGACCAGAGCCACTCTAGCGCCTGGGGCAGAGGCCAAGGAGCCATCCCCAGCACCCGGGCCATCTTTGCTCCAATGGAGCCTCAGCTGCAGAAGGAGAAGAGAGAGACAGAGAGGAAGGAGAGGGGGAGGGGTGGAGAAGCAGATGGGCGCTTCTCCTGTGTGCCCTGGCCGGGAATCGAACCTGGGACTTCTGCACGCCAGGCCAACGCTCTACCACTGAGCCAACTGGCCAGGGCTAAGCTCACTAATTCTCATAATTCTTTCTGAGTATAAAAAAAACATACATACTTTGTGCTGTATGAGTCTGCAGTTACCAATTTAGAATGTTTAGGATAATCATTCATTGTTTCAAAATTTCATGAAAATTTTTTTAAAGCTTAGTTTTATTGGTTTTTTGTTTGTTTTATTTATTCATTTTAGAGAGGAGAGAGAGTTAGAGTGAGAGTGAGAGAGAGAGAGAGAGAGAGAAAGGGGGGAGGAGTAGGAAGCATTAACTCCCATATATACTTTGACTAGGCAAGCCCAGGGTTTTGAACCGGTGACCTCAGCATTCCAGGTCAACGCTTTATCCACTGCACCACCACAGGCCAGGCTCATGAAAATCTTTTTTAGTGGAAAACATATCAAGTATTTTTTAGTTTATCAAGTTCTTCAAGATTATATTCTAAAATATTCTTCTTACTTGGATATACATTATATTTTAGCACTATATCTATAAAGATTAATCTACTCTTAATCTCCATGTTGATAGACCACATAAAATGATGAGGTAGTGAGACATATGTAATCTGTTTGTTTAAATTTGTAGTTAATTTTAAACATGTGCTTTTGTAAACATCTTTGAAAAAATAATAATAAACTTTCATGGCTTTTCTATTGCTCAACATTGAGTGCTTAAACAGTTTTTTAATAGGTTTGGTTTAAAGTTAATTTAATCATCTACAGTTTTAGGATTTATAATAATTATGAAAAATATACTGTATGCATCAGTTATTAATATATATATAAAGTAATTTAAAATGCTAGATGTTGAAATATCTACTAATTATATATTAATATAATCTTAAAATACAAACTTTGTCAGTTATGCTTGCTTATAATGCATATTCATAAAGTGCCAATAATATGAATGCAGCCTAAGGATAAATTTATTTTGAAGCAAATAATATATTTCTCTAAATTAACTTGTACATTTATACATTATTTTAAGCATGTTTCCATAGCAAAAATTATTCTAAATGTTTAATAAAAAACTTAGACATCTAACGATAATAAAAGACGGCAAAAGTGTTATGTAAAAATAGAATTTAAAACAAACCTATATCTGTTAAAATAAAATAATCTGGCCTGATCAGGAAGTGACACAGTGGATAGAGCATCAGCCTGGGTTGCTTAGGGGCCAGGTTCAGAAACTCAAGGTCTCCAGCTTGAGAGCAGGCTCATCCAGTTTGATTGTGGCTCACCAGCTTAAGTGCAGGGTCACTGTCTTGAAAGTGGAATTATAGGCATGACACCATGGTTACTGGCTTGAACCCAAAAGTCACTGTCTTGATCAAGGTGTCCCTGGCTTAGCTGGAGCACCCCACCCCATCAAGGTACACATGAGAAAGCAATCAATGAACAACTAAGGTGCAGCAATGAAGAATTGATGATTCTCATCTCTCTCTCTTCCTGTCTATCTGTACCTCTCTCTTTCTGTCTCTTGCAAAAAAAATATGAAATAATGAGTTTCAGTACAATTCTAAGATAATTAAAAAATCTTATAGTATCACATACTGTTTAAGGACAGAAATTACTAATTCTGGTAAAACGTGTTCAAATTCTTCCCTATCACATTCTAGCTATGTAATCTTGAACAGCTATTTTAACCATTTTAAGTTTAAGTATTCTCATTGATAAAAATGAGGAATGTTGTAAATTCTACCACATCAGATTTTTATTAGGATGAAATGTGATTGTGTGTCTATCTATCACTCTATCTTTAACCCTCCCCCCTGCCGTCCTCCTCAATGTGGAAAATTCTGATAGCCTTATCCAATATTTGTTTCTCCCTTTTTCTATGAGAATGGACATTCCAGCTTTTAGGTTTTTGGTGGTTTTTTTTTTTTTTTGGCTTTGTGTATATAACCCATATGCTAATAATAGTATAACCATAACTGTATACCTTGTAGATAAGGATGGTAAACTAGTGTAAAACATGTCATAGGGATGTGATTCAGGGCTGATGATGTATTCATTTTTATTTCTGCCATAACAAATTACAATACATTTAGTGACTTAGAACAACAGACCTTTTCTTTGTCTTACAGCTCTGTGTACCATAAACTCAACGGGTCTCATTGGGTTAAAATTAAGGAGTAGGCAAGCTCTGTAAGATTTAGAAGAGAATCATCCCCTGGCCTTGTCCAGCTTCTGGAGTAGGCACACATTTCTTGCCTTGTGGCTCCCCTCCTCCACCTTAAAAGCCTATAAATCATTCAAGATATTTTCCCCAATTCAAGGTCCTTAACTTAATCATATCTACAAAGTCTAGTTTCCATGAAAGGTAACATATACACAGGTTATCAGGATTTGAACATAAGTATCTTTAGAAGGGTTAATTATTATACCTACCACAGATAACCACTAAAGACAGTTATGAAACATTGCATTATTATCTCAAGGTGTATTTCTGTGTATGTATATTCTTTGATTCAGTAAATATGTACAATGCTGACTCAAGGACCATTAAGTTTAGGATAACTGCATTTTCACTGCTCATTTTAAGAGTTACTTTTGCTACCAGGGAAATAAAACTATTTTTATGAAGTTAGCTATAAGATGACTTTAAGAAGACTTAAATACTGATTGATAATCATCAGGATATTAAAAAAGTTATCCAGAGAAAAGGGTTTTGTTTAATAAGGAGGATTACCTATAAATACTGTAGTTCTAAGAATTAGAATCTCTATACATATTAACTTCATATTCCATGTTCAATTTTTATAGCAGTGAACACACACATACACATAGTTATATATAGTTATATATAAGAATATATATGAGTATATATGTTTATATTCATAGCATTTAATTTTTTAAGATTAACAAATTTATTATAAAATATTTGAAAATTTTGCAAAGGTATATTTTGAAAATTAAATTTCTAACTTTGATGGCTTACATTCTAGAGACTTTAGAATTTTTATTATTGTTAGAATCATTTGATTATGTTAGAACATTTTACTCACTCATGACACTGCAGTTAGTTATATGAGTGAAAACAACAAAAAAGAAACATTTATATTTTTGCCATTCATGACATAGTCACTAATACAGTCCAATCTGAGAGCAGTTAAATTTTTTTTAAAAAAAACTTCTTGCATAATTTAATCAAGAAATCTGTTTGTAGCCACCATACAATTAAAGGTTCTGAAAGAACAGAAAAAAGTCAGATTGTTCCATATGTCTGTGGGTCCACTTTTATATACATTTCTCACAAATCCTGTATTTATTGTCCTTGGGTTTACTATTGGATTTCTCACAAGCATCTCTTTACTAAATGTTATAAACACTTTCAAATTGCTTTTGCTCTCCTCTGAAAATTTGATTTTATATGTGATTTATTTTAATGAGAAGAGTAAAGAAATGAAAAAATGTACACAACAGTTATATCTTTTTCAGTATAATGCAAAATATTTTTCTTAGGTCAACAAGAATTGTACCTACAGCTGTTCTTGGTCTTTTGGGTGATCACTTTGTTTATGCAAATCTTTGATTTAACCAAACAAAACCAGACAGTCTCTCCATTGAAACTAAATGTTGTTATTCTATAACCCACAAACTTATTTTTATAAACAATGCATGAACTGTGTTAAGTAAAGAGTTGTATCTAAATGTGCATAAGCTTGTGTTTTTTAATTTATTTTCCTTTTGTACAGAAAATATCACAAAGAGTGTTCAGTAATTAAAATAAATATATTACTAATTTTCATATTTCTATTCTTGGATTTTAAATAATTTATCTTTGGAATAACAATTGTTGAACAGTATTTATGTTATTTTTTCCCTCCCTAGATTATTCATCATAAATAATGTGAAGACCTGATAATTAAAAGGAAAATAAAAATAACTACTACTGCCAGTTTGTTCGAGCATCGTCCTGAAGCACAGAGATTGCCAGTTAGATCCCTGATCAGGGCACATACAAGTGTGTATTGATATTTCTGACTTTCTCTCACTCTCTTTCTCTCTCAAAATAAAATAAAATAAAATTACTACTTTTAATTGTAATGCAGTATCAACTTTTTATTGTCTACATAAGATGTAGCTATATGTATAAATCAGTCTACTTAGCCTGACCTGTGGTGGCACAGTGGATAAAGCGTCAACCTGGAAATGCTGAGGTTGCCGGTTCAAAACCCTGGGATTGCCTGGTCCAGGCACATATGAAAGTTGATGCTTCTTGCTCCTTCCCCTTCTCTCTCTCTCTCCCCTCTCTATAATGAATAAATAAATCAGTCTACTTATAGGTTTAGATTCATGCATTTTATTTTTTATGCTTTTAAATATATTTATTAAATGTAAAACACATACTATCTTTTGGCTAGTAAATCTATATTAATATTACTTTACATATAAACATAAGCAAATTTTTAATCCCCTACAATTCTAAATTATAAGCTTCTGAAGGATGCTTATTAAACTATGGGCTCTGTATAAAGAAATAGGAAGAAAAATTTATTTCAGAAAAGAGGCATTTTCTTGTTAGCTTGTTCACTTTTGGCCATTTTACTTTTTTTTAATCCATGAGAAATACATTTTTTTTTCTGTCACTAGTTGCTTCTGTCACTCATTGCATGGTTTTCACATGTTACGTGTTTGACAAGATGAATTTGAAGCTCTTATGTTGTGGTTTTCAATTACAAATTACTTCAAAAAGATGTATGTTCAGGCATACTCAGTGGGCTGATGTGGGTAGTCAGGCAATCTGTAAAAGAGGAGACATGGTGATAATACACTCATTCTATTGGAGGTACTTATTCATAACCTAATGTACTAATAAATATTAAAAAATCAAGAATATTGTCAAGGTGGTAGGTACAGAAACAGCATATTATTTGACTATTTAAACAGTTAAAATTTGTTTTACTTATGTATATATATATTTGTACTTGTATATATGTATGTATATTTATTTTTGCTTTGTTCACCTTACCATTCTACCCTAGTCTTTTGAAGTACTTATTACCCTTCTTTTATCCTGTTGGAACAGCTTTTCATGCCTTCTTGGTTCTTGAACCTTAGAAGGAGGCCAAATATATCATTTTTAGCACAGTGTTTGATTTAAATTGTAGATATGCTATCTAATCAGTGGGAGTATCATCTGATCAAGGCCAAAGGGAGTATTTCTTGACATTTTCCTTGCTTTTACAATTGAAATTATAAAAATGTGACTGTTTTTCTTTTGTTGTTGATGTTGTTTTTGACAAATGGAAAGTCTACATCATAGTAGAGTGAAGCAAAATGCAGAAAGAGGTAAAGCAGAATGCAGAGAGAATCAAAATAAGCAGAGAAAAGAAATAGAAAGTACAGAGAATGTTAGTGCCATAGTCTGGATACTCTACCTCCAGCAATACCTGAAATTGACTTATGTTTTTCTGTTATTGTTTGTTTTTTGTCAAATAACCAATGTGGTTCCTTTTTAAAAGTTGCACAGTTGCAATGGTCAGTTGGCTCAGTGGATAGAGCTTCAGCCTGGCATACAGACATCTTGGGTTTGATTCCGGTCAGGGCATACATTGAAAGTGACCATCTGCTTCTCTCCCTCCTCTTCCCCATCTCTCTCTTCACCTTCTGCAGCCAGTGGCAAGACTGCTTCAAGCATCAGCCCTGAACACTGAGAATAGCTTGGTTAATTTGAGCATCGGCGCCAGATGGTGGTTGCCCAGTGGATCCCAGTCTGGGCACAAGTGGGTGTCAGTTTATCTCCCTTCTTCTTACTTAAAAAAGTTAGATAGTTGTGTGCTGTTTTCAGAAGTTCAAAACATTCAGGTTTTACACTATAAATTGTAAAAATGGCTGAATTAAATTAGATTGAGTTGGGCCTGACCTGTGGTGGCACAGTGGATAAAGCGTTGACCTGGAACACTGAGGTCACCAGTTCAAAACCCTGGGATTTCCTAGTCAAACCATATATGGGAGTTGATGCTTCCTGCTCCTCCCTTCTTTCTCTCTCTCTCTCTCTCTCTCTCTCTCTCTCATTCTAACTCTTTCTCTTCTCTAAAATGAATAAATAAATAAATTAGATTGAGTTGTTAAAGTTATGGTATCCCTTGCTGAGAAGTTGCAATTATTGCAAAGTAGTTGGTTAAACTATTAATTACTTGTGCCTTGAAATTTGAACTGTGTGCCTGCCTAATGTGGGTTCTAAAAATTCAGAAAAAAAAGTTAAGATGGTAAATTTTGTTGGCTATAACTAGAGACCTTCAGTCAGTTCAAGCAAATATGAGAAAAAAGAAATATAGTCATACTTGTTCATCTGAAGCAAAAATGTATTTTTTTCTGAGATTTCATAATTTTTTATAGCCAACATGCCAGACCAGCTAATGTACAAAGAATCACATACATTAGTGAATAAAAATTTAGTAATTTGTTTTAAATTTAAGTGGTGTGACAGCTATTCTCAAGAATCTAAAGATAAAATTGGAACTCAAATATTTTCACAGTAATAAAGAAATTTTGTTGCCTAAGAATACATATGAAACACTTTGCTTCTCCCTGACGGAATCAATCACTGTAAACTTTAGTATAAAATGTAACTCAAGGGTAGGCATCTTCTTGTCATGGGGAAAATTTGTCCCACTTTAAAGCCAGTGAAAGCAAGGATGGGAGCCACTGCAAGCTTATAAGAATAGAGATAACCACAAGGACATAAATATTTAAAATATTATAACTGTAATAAATTTAATGTTGGTTACTACCCTACAAAGTACCTCGGAGTTCAGAATACTGGCAGCTACCTTAGGTTTTTGTTTGTTTGTTTGTTTTTTTCAATTAGTGTTGACATTCAGTATTATTTTATTAGTTTCAGGTGTACAACATAGTGGTTAGATGATCATATAATTTACAAAGTGATCCCCTTGATCTTTCTATTACCCACTTGATGTCATACATAGTTATTACCTAAGTAAAATAAGTTAGGCAGAGAAAATATGATTTTACTTACATGTAAAAATTAGAGAACAAATTAATGAAAAAACAAAACAGAAATAGACTCTATTAGATAGAGAATGCACTGATTGGTGCCAGTGGGGAAGGGGTTTGGGGGACTGGGTGAATAAGGTGAGAGGATTAAGAAGTGAAAATTAACAGTTATAAAATACTCTGAGGGTTGTACCGTACAACATAAGGAATATAATCAATAATACAGTAATACCTTAGTTTTAATGGGTTTGAATTGTTAGTTAAATCCTCAAACCAGTAATCAAGGCCCCCAAATATTTAAGTTTTTTACAAAACAAATGGCTCCCATTACTGTGGCAGTAAGTATTGGGATACATAAACTAACACTTGTTCTCAAAAGAAATCTTTTACTACATTCCATTTAGTAAGTCCATAGTAGGTAAAGACAGATCCTCCCAGAAGAAGTACAATTAGAAACAAGGTTTTGTGATTGCCTCAATTCTAGTCACATATCATGGACTATTATTAATTACGATTTTGGGCCCTGGCCGGTTGGCTCAGTGGTAGAGCATCGGCCTGGTGTGCAGAGGTCCCAGGTTCGATTCCCGGCCAGGGCACATAGGAGAGGCGCCCATCTGATTCTCCACCCCTCCCCCTCTCCTTCCTCTCTGTCTTCTCTCTGTCTCTCTCTTCCCTTCCCGCAGCCGAGGCTCCATTGGAGCAAAAGATGGCCGGGGCGCTGGGGACGGCTCCTTGGCCTCTGCCCCAGGCGCTTAGAGTGGCTCTGGTCGCGACAGAGTGACCCCCGGATGGGCAGAGCATCACCCCCTGGTGGGCGTGCCGGTGGATCCCGGTCGGGCGCATGCAGGAGTCTGTCTGACTGCCTCCCCATTTCCAGCTTCAGAAAGATATATATAAAAAAAAATTATAATTTTGTACTGTAATGGCTACAAAATATAAGCAAGAATTACATGTTTGATAACCTCATGAGGATGACTTAGTGTTTCCAAAAATAAGAATTACACTATTAAAATAAAAGAAGTGAAAATATGTCAGCGTAATACACACAAAAGCTACTTAAACGCATTGCCTTCTTTATTCTATATATATAGACATGTATATATGTATATATAACATATGCATATATAAATATATGTATATATAATATATGTATATATAAATATATATGTATATATAATATATGTATATATAAATACATATGTATGTACATACACATATATATTCTTATTCTAGTTTTTATAAATACATTTTGATCAATTTCTTTTGGTACAGAGAAATCAAAGTAACAATGTTTTAGAATATAAAAAAATTTTTTAACACATAAGAATAATTTTGCAGATAAGCCATTGGCTGGTTTGCAGCAGCTCTATGATACCAGATGTAGCACATATAATTTTATAATTACTTAAAATTGTTTTAGCATTGCAAACTCAGCTGATATTGAGACAAATTGAAATAAACAGATTTCCTAAGTTAGATTTTTAAAAGTAGGAATATATATATATATATTATTTTAAAAAGCTCAAGTAGGAATATATATATATATACACATACACACATATTATTTTAAAAAGCTCATTTTAAAAAAATTAGATCCAACTTCTGTCTTTTTAAAAAATTTATTTAAGGAGGAAGAGCGCTAGAGAGAGAGAGGAACATCCATCTGTTTCTGTACGTGCCCTGTCTGAAGATCAAATCAGCAACCTCTGCACTTCAGGATGATCCTCTAACCAACCCAACTCTCCAACCAGGGTAAAAATATTTTACTTTTTTACCTACATCAACTATCTCAGTTTATTTTATATTTAATCTATATAACTAAATATGCATTTGGATAATAATATAAAGAAAATATTAAATCTCTGTTTGGAATATCATCCTTACTTCAAATAATTATATTTCTTCTATTATTAAAAACTAAGAGATATAATCAGAATATACTTACATTATGCTCCATTCTCATTGTTCAATAGACATCCAGATAGCAAGAGTAGATCAGTAATAAAGATCCAAGGACATTGGATCAAAAGCTTAATAACATAATTAATTCTCAAATTTAAATATTATACTTTCCTAATGTCATACCTTACTAAGGCTGATAAAATTGATATTCTTCTTCTCTTTATGATTAATATTAAAGTGAAACTTAAAATTTACAATTACTTACTGTAGCTTTTATTTTCAAAAACTATATTTTAATTTTTTTTTTCACAGAGACAGAGAGAGAGCCAGAGAAAGAAATAGATAAGGACAGACAGACATGAATGGAGAGAGATGAGAAGCATCAATCATCAGTTTTTCGTTGCGACACCTTAGTTGTTCATTGATTGCTTTCTCATATGTGCCTTGACCATGGGCCTTCAGTAGACCGAGTAACCCCTTGCTCAAGCCAGCGACCTTGGGTCCAAGCTGGTGAGCTTTGCTCAAGCCAGATGAGCCCGGACTCAAGCTGGCGACCTCTGGGTCTTGAATCTGGGTCCTCTGCATCCCAGTTTGACCCTCATTCTACTGTGCCACCACCTGGTCAGGCATATTTTTAATTTTTAATTAACATTAGCTAAGAGATTGAAAAGACAGGAAGGAAACTTACCCCTTTATACACTCCATTACATATTTTTTCCAAGCAATAACTAGTGCTCAAGTAAAAGATTTTGACATTACCATTTCTCACACTTAGTTTATCCTCAATTCACTGGTAGTTGGGGTGGTCATCTTTGTAAGCTAGTTGGGTTTATCCAAAGGAAGAACAAACTCTGATACTTTATGGGAGGAAGTTGTGTTGTAATTAATAACGAGAAGCCCTCCTAAATTAAACTTACTTTCCCTCAGAAACTGGTAATCTCCCAGATTGAGAGACTAAAGCTTTTTATTTTTAATTTGTATTTGTCCTTACATAATACGTAATACAGAAAACTCCTATGTACCATTTACTCAGATTTTCTTAACAATATCTTATAAAACTATAATGCATTATTCCAACCAGAGTATTTACATTGACAAAGTTAAGATACGATTATACTGTGGATTTGTTATTTGTTTTATGTTATATTTGTACATTGCAAGAGAAATAATTAAAATACAATTACTCTATGTCCCTGAAAAAGAAAGTGTTATCCTTTCTAAGTCTACTCCTTAGTAACCAACCAATAGACAATGACTGGGTTCTGTGATTGATTTATAGTCAATTTATGCATGTACTTCTAAATGTAATACAAAAATATGAATTATTGAGCTTGACTCATAATTTAAATTAAGTAAATCTCTCCTTTTTAAATACAGGGGGTCCTCGGGTTATGACACAGAAGATGGTTGCTTCTGTCTGCCCTGACTGGGAATCAAACCCAGGACTTCCACACCCCCACAACCCCCACCGATGCTTCACCACTGTGCCAACTGGCCAGGGCCAATTTTTTTAAGGTTTTATGAAAGTGAATGTTGTAAACTTGAAACATAGTATGCAAGACCTCCTAACTGAAAGATCTTCTGTACTATATGAGAGGGGATAATACTGGTATGTCAGTGTGTGACAGGTATCTGGTGTGTAAGTCATTGAAATTGGAAGTAAGCCCTGGCCGGTTGGCTCAGTGGTAGAGCGTCGGCCTGGAGTGCAAGGGGTCCCGGGTTTGATTCCTGGCCAGGGCACACAGGAGAAGCGCCCATCTGCTTCTCCACCCCTCCCCCTCTCCTTCCTCTCTGTCTCTCTCTTCCCCTCCCACAGCGAGGCTCCATTGGAGCAAAGATGGCCCGGGTGCTGGGGATGACTCCTTGGCCTCTGCCCCAGGCGCTAGAGTGGCTCTGGTCCCGACAGAGCGATGCCCCGGAGGGGCAGAGCATCGCCCCCTGGTGGGCAGAGCGTCGCCCCCTGGTGGGCGTGCCCGGTGGATCCAGGTTGGGCGCATGCGGGAGTCTGTCTGACTGTCTCTCCCCATTTCCAGCTTCGGAAAAATACAAAAAAAAAAAAAATTAGAAGTAAAATATGGGAGAGTACCAATATAACCTTGCTCTCTTCTTATTTTGAAAAGTAAAAAATATATATATATAACAATATTAAGATAAATATCTACTACTCTACTACTATAATAATTTATTTCTAAATAAAAACATTTCATTACCAAAATGTATATATTCAGAATAAATAACTGATATTAGTGATACAAAATAGTAATGATATAAAACTTTATACAGATAAATATTCCTTCCATGTGATACATCTAAAGTTTTTAATAAAGAAAGATTACAGCATAAAATTTTATGATAGTATATTGAAAATCCACAACATAAAATTTTATTGAAAAACTATGGTATAAGATTTTGTTTTTTTATGGATCATTGATATAGTAACTATTTTGATCCAAATTGTTAAACATGGTGATCTGTTTATTGCAGTGAACATAAATAGAGCACATCATTCACCTTATTTGTATATTTAACTTTTTTATGGGCATTATAAAAACTGAATTTTACATAGGTATTTTAAAGATTTGGAAGTAATACTCAAAACTTTATTTTATCAAGTCAGAATATTCTAGAAAACTTAAGATAATGTAAGATTTAACACTTTCCAGGATTACTATGTATTAGTTGATTTTAAGCCAAGTGTTTAGCTAGTGAGGGCTCTAGACAGCGGAATTAAGTGTGTAACAAACAGATGACAACTTACATTTTGGTTGGGCAGCACAGGCTCTGACTGCCCAATAGGATAAGTTAAAAATTTAGCTGAAAGTTGAATCATGAAGCTTTGAGAGTTAAACTAAAAATAAGTATCGGTGCAAGCATGTGCAATAATAAATTACTGGATAGATGGTGAGTTAGACTTAATTCAAGTACATTCTATATGTAAGCTCCCATTCTTCTGGAGTTAGGGGTAAAGTGTGGGTGACAATAAATTATCTCTGGATATTTGCAACCCTAACATTTTAAAGTGATTTATGAAGCTAAATTGTCCCAGCATTAGAACATCAAACATCTTCATGAAGGGATAAATCAATATTATAAAGACTAAGATAATTACACTTTTAGGAAAAAAAAATAACTAGAAAATAAATGGGATGGTCATATAACTTTTGAAGAATTATAAAAGTGGGAGGTTACAACTGAAAACGCAATAAACTTAGGAAAAGAGTGGCAAAAACCAAGGAAACTTGAGACAAATTATTATATATAAACTGTTTCAGGGGTGTTTTTTCTTTTAAATATTAATAGATTTTTTAAAATACAAAATTACCGTGTTTGTTTTATAAGTTTAGGGAAATCTTAAAAAATGTACATGAGAAAAATATCAAATTATCCCTAATTTGCTAACCTAACGTTAACTTCTGTAAAAAGATTTCTGTGTTTGTTTTTGTTTCACTTTAGGAGAATAATTTCAAATGAAAAGTAAAGATTCTTGAATTTCTTTTATACAAATGACAGGCTAGCCCAAGACACATACACGTAAGAGGAAGAATGTTTAGGCCAGGTTAGTGCAAAGGTGGTGACATATATATCAGAAATGAGCAAGAGAAGAAACTGGCATATAATAAAACCTGAAATCTTTTAACCATGTTAGCATATCAGTGTTCATGCTTATATGTACACTTAGACTGTAATTTCATCTCACATAATTCTTTTTAGAGATGTACTCACACTTTACCAAATATGTTTACAAAAATATTCATCTATAAAACAGGTAACAGAATGGTAAAATATGCCATAAATTTTAGAGATTAGGGGATAAAATTATCTTGATTATTATGGTTATTTTTGTAGTGATAATAAAGGTAACCCAAGAGGTATGTTTAGAAATTTTCTAGGTGTTACCCATTTTTTAAATACAACATATTATAAGAAAATAATTTAGTCAAATGTATTTTTAAATTTAATATCCTTGACAAACATCATTTGGTCTTGAGGATATCATGAAGAATTCAATTTCCTGGTTAAATATTTACTCTTTAAAGCATCTAGTGGTGCACTTACTCTTCAGCTAAACCAAAGTAATCATTTGTTATTCTGAACTAAATTTGCAGATGTGATATTTTCAAATTCCTGACAAATCTTATGATAATTACTATTGATGACAAATTGAGAAACTTCTAATAAAATTAATATAGCAGCATAATATGCTTATTTTGTAATAGAATGTTTTGATATTACAAACACTGCTGTTATACTTTAAACATAAAATTTTTATTTTATAAAGAACAGTACTAAAGATTTTTAACAACTGGGCAATACTTTTATGTAGCCACCAAATAATTAATAAATAATGCAATGATAAATAAGACTGGGTCAACTATAGAGACTACTTGGAAATATAAATAAATATATAAAGATCACTGTCCTGGAGAATTTCTCTTTGTAGTTTGAAGTAATCAAAGTAATGCTTACCTCTTTGCTGTAACTTTTTTCTGAGCCAAATATTAGAACAGGAATGATTATGCCTGATAAGACAAAGCTATTTGCAATTTGGGTGTTTATCAGCTGTTGAAAGAAAAGCATAAGGAGATGATAAGCACCAATATTTTTCTCCAAACATTATTAATTGTTTCAGAGTATCACCTTGGTAGAAAGGAATAATCATAAGTCATGAACACTAAAATATAGTGATATGATTGCAGGAGAGAAAGGAGGTGAGGGAAGTGGAGGAAGGGAGAGGGAGACTTGACTTGGTGTGATAAAAAAATATATAGATAATATATTGTAGAATTGTGCACCTGAAACCTATATAATTTTATTAAACAATATCACCCTAATAAATTTAGTATTTTTTTAAATAAAGTAAAATATGTTGATATACACCAAACTTCTGGTCGAGTATCCAAATTGGCTCAATGTGGTGGTAGTCACCATTCTTGAACTGGTGCTAGTAAATGATCCCCAAACCAATGAGTTCACCCTTCCCATAGCAGCAAAGCTGGTAAATAAATAAATGAGCACAGTAAAAGTGTGCTATATGTGAATTAGGACTCTGAATAATGTAAGGATGATAACAAAATTCATGATGATAATAGATAGTAATATACCCAAGTTTATGGACTCAAGTTTTGTGTCCTTCAGAAAATATTTTCTGATCATTTTTAACCAGTGATTAATTTCCTTTCTTGAAATTAATATCCAAATTAATATTCATAATACACATTCTACTTAATCATATATGATCTTGAACTTCAAGGTATTTTGCCTTTCAAAACTAACTGTAAACACTCCTGAGAATAGGAATCATCTTCTACACTTTTTTTGTGATAGGGGAGCCCAAAAGTGAGAAATTTAGCGTCAGTAATAAGTAGCTTTGGTTGTAATGGGTAAGAGATATGTAAGGGTTAGAAAATAGTTAATCTGTTTGCTAGTCTCTCTTAATGGCTTTCTGGCCTTTACTTTGAAATGTAGCAAAATGTTTACCTTTACAAGAATGTCAGGGAAAGTTTACATTGGGGAGGGACCTGTCAATTAGGGGAGTTTAAATCAAAGTAGTTGTTTGTAAAAGCCTAGCCATAGAATTTACTGTAAAAAGTTAAGGCCTAGAAATTAATTAAAACTTAGTTCAACAATCTTTAATTTTTTACTTTATATGCTAAGAAAACAGGAAGGTGTTTCTTGGGGGGGGTTTTCCCCAGAGAATTCCCAGAGACAGATGGCCCCAGGGGTGCCAGGTCCCAGCTGTTCCTGGGAGACATCTGACCTCAGTTGTCTTGAAGATTTACCAAGGACACCAGATAGGATCATGCCGATTAGGTCTGTGCTACATCAGAAGTACTTGCAGAAAAGATGTTTCCGCAGCTGAACCCCCACCTCCTGAACATTGTTACTTGACTAACAGCATAAACTTTTTACTTTTTTTTCCCCTGAACCATATAAAAACTGCCAGCACCAGGAGAGTATTAAGGCAGCTTTGTTAACAGGACTCCCCTGCTTCCAAGGTACCAATATTTCTGAATTAAAGACACTCATATATACTCATTTTGGTTTGTTTCTTTTGATTGGCTGAATGAGACAAGCTCTGAATCCAGCTTGGTCCAATAACATTTTCTCTTACCCTTAATTACCGGAAATATTTAATAGAATTTTTTAATGATTTGAAATGTGTAAATTTATTAAATAATAAATATATTTGATAATATAAACTGTAGAATTATTTATATGAAAGAGTAATGAGCAAGAACTATATTTTAACATATTTTGAATAGTAGTGATTTTACTTAAACTATCAGTCTTTCATCACATCTCAATCTTTGTTAGAATAATTTGAAAAATGATAAACATATTTAATTAGATTTAAATTTTTAAAATTGAGTATGAACATTATTTCCTATACTGTCACACTTATATATGTAAATGTTTTATAATATACATATAAACACATACATATACACAATATTATATATTATAGCTATATGTATGAACATGTATATATATATTTCTATGTATAGATACATATATGCCTATATACATGTATGTATACATATTTTAAATTGTAGCAACTAAAACCACTTTCTCTGAAATGATATATTGAAGAAAAACATTATTTATTATAATAATACTTTTCCAAAACACTGTATAAAATCATTGGTTTGGGGAACCTGAAATATTTTATATGTGAATGTAGCTTAATTTGCAGTATTATCTAACAATGTAAAAATTGTCAGTGGCATAAAGCAACAAACATTTATTTCTCATTTATGAAGTTATAGATTAGCTGGGGTGACCTGCTTCTTCTTTCAAGCCTGCATTACTTATCTGTCATTTTGAGTCCAGTGATTCTCTTCTTATGGCATGCTGAAAATGTATAAAAGGCCAATGCAAACTCCTTGCCCTGTTTAAACCACTTGTTTGTGGCACACAAACACATTCCAATGTAAAAAGAAAGCCTCAAAGTTAAAGTGAATATACACTCCTGGGAATTACTTAAGTAAAAAGTCTTAAGGTAGTCTGACCACAGTGGCACAGTGGATAGAGAGTCAGACTGGAATGCAGAGGACCACGTTCGAAACCCAGGGTCACTGGCTTGAGCACGGGCTCATCCTGCTTGAGTGTGGGCTTACCGGCTTGAGTGTGGGATTATAGACATGAACCCCTGGATGCAGGTTTGAGCCAGATTTCTGGCTTGAGCAAGGGGTCACTCGCTCTGCTGTATCTCCCCAGTCAAGACACATATGAGAAAGCAATCAATGAACAACTAAGGAGCCACAACGAAAAATTGATGCATTTCATCTCTCTCCCCTCCTGTCTGTCCCTATTTGTCCTTCTCTGTCTCTCTCTCTTTATGTCACACAAACACAAAAAAAGTCTTAAGGTAAAAAGCATTGATGAATAAATTAATAACCAGAGAGAGTGAAGAAAAAAATATTATACTGTATGTACTACAGCTAACTGCAGACGTCTCCTCTGTCCTAAAATTGAACTATAATCAACACCCACTCACCACTGATCCATTTTTAAATCACAAAAGCACTATTGACCAATATAGTTGAGGTACCTAGTTTACATTCTATTAAATGTTAATCACTGTTAACCTTAGTAGTCACATGTTTAATCTTTTTGATCCAAGTCAGCAATTTGCTTGATGGTTTTGTGTCAATATCAGCATGTAAATAGGCTAGAAATGCCTGGGGTCACTCAACTGGGCACTAGATATTTTCTGACCAGAGACATTGTTGTAGTTTGAACATACCTTGTAGTTCTTTTTGTTTAATGTTTAATGTTTATTTCATTAATTTTAGAGAGAGAAGTAAATAGAGAAAGAGACAGAAATATCAATCTGTTCTTTTATGTGCCCTGACCAAGATTGAACCGACAACTTCTGTGCTTCTGGACAATGCTCTTACCAACTGAGCTATCCAGCCAGACCCCTTATAGTTCCTAATATGACTGCAAGAAGCACTTTAGCAACAGCTATCGAGAAACTTCAAAAACAAGGTTTATTACTCAGAGATCTTAGATAGTACATGGTACGCGTGTGTCCACAACGTGAGGTCATAGAGAGAGAAAGAGACAGAGAAAGAAAGAAAATGCAAACTTAAGGTTCTGTTTTCATTGGGGTTGAGGGTTTGGATATGCCTAGGGTTTCACAGATGCACTTTTATTTGTGAATTTAAAACAAACCTGGAAATTAAAAAACTGAAAATGTAAAGCAAGTCCACTCAAATGGTCAATTATTTAAGTCAATTAGGGATTTCTAAGAGGGAAACCTCATGGATGAGGCAGTTTACTTCTTTATCTTGTTTGCAGCTGACAATGTGTTTATTCCAGATGAATGTCTTTAGAATGGATGCCTAGACAATCAAAAGCTTAATGTCAAGCACTAACATTATACCCAGTGACTGATAATTTCTAATTTCCTAAGTCTTATTGCTGTGTTTGAAACAGAATTTTAAACTACTCCACAAACACCTTTCATTGTACTAATGTGTAGTGTAGGCACTAACCATGTCTTCAGGTGGATTGCTAAAATATTGAACTGTTCCTCTCTGGTTCTTCATTATTTTGCCAATTATCATTCAATTAAGCAAATATGACCATATCACATTTGCATACAGTTCAGAACTTTTTGTGTAATATCTGAAGTTCTTCATTCGCTCATTCTTGCTTTCTTCTCCAACTTTATTTCTCACCTCTCCTGATCCAAATGATAATTATTTACAACTACTGCCACTTTCTTCTCTAAGTTTTCTCAAACTTTCATATATATAATTTATTTTTTATCTGCCTAAATTTCTATTATTCTTATTCTTCCTAAGAAGCATTTCTAACTACTGCACTAAAGTCCAAATTATTGTACTACGCAGTTTTAAACTTATCTATTACTTTCATTTGTTTGAAATTCTCTTGACCAAAATTGTTTTTTCTAATTTACCATTGGAATATGGCAAAAATAAATTTGAAGTTTTAAAATGCTTTGATCCTTTCTTTATATATATCTGCTTTTTTATAAAAGTACTTACTGTAATAAGTTATCACAAACGTTTTATTGTATAGGCAAAATAGACAGTTATCAGGACAGGATAAAGGGAAGGGTAACTGAATAAGGGATTTAGTGTTCCTGAGACCATAAAAAAAACCCAAGATAATCAGGTGTCTAACAGTTAAAACAAAATTGACAAACCAGGACCTTATAACCCTGTCTATTAGCCCTGATAACAGGGAACAAAACCTTGAGGCTAAGCCTAGTTAACTTTTAAGACCCTAGTAGGTAGGGTGCTCAGGCGAGCTCAGTTTGCCCACTTGTCCTGAGTGCCAAGGGTATATAGCTTTACCTAATGAACTACTTGCTTTGTTTGAATGTTGCACCCTGTGTCTTGCCTGATTTTTTTCTTATGAGCATAACAAGAACCAAGGAAGCGAGACATGTCAAGGACTCGGGTCTTCTCTGATGACATCTTTCTGGTGCTATGACCTGGATCTCAGTGAGTTCATTCCCTTCTATAGACTTTTATACTTCTGTTTGTTGCTTTTCTGGGAACAACTGTAGAAGTGTAATTATGGTAATTTAATTGGACTTTATATGAAGGTTTGTATCCACCGACAAAAATAATAGCAGTTTATAATGAGTTCTTGAGTTCTCCTGGGTTCCAATGATGGAAGAGCCACTTTCTTTCACTAGTCCAGTTTCTGGACATTTTCATGTGAGTGAAAACTTAGCAGAGGTGTCTGGGATATTCCCAAGTCATTCAGGATGCAAGGAGTTCATAATAACTTCCATTTCACTTGTAATTAGTTGCTTTGGCTTATCTGGGGATGTGGATATAAGGACAGATCATCCAACACTCTGAAGCCTCCTGGGTGTTTTAGACATTTGGGAGAGAAACTGAGATATGTAGAAAGTGAGGGATAACCAGAGTAGTAATGGCTTTTGGGAGCCCTGCTCAGCACACTAAATCCTTAGTCTTTCTGTCTGTGAAGCATGACCTCTACAAAGATAAGTTTAAGTCATAAATTGACTACTGTATTGCTGTACCTCTCCTCCTGGCTTGGCTTTTGGAAGCTTTATTTGCACATGTATCCACCTTTCAGAGTGTGTAAGAGGGGTTTATTGGATCTGCCAGGCTCCAGCGAGGTGACTCTGACAGAGACGTCATATATTTCTGAGATATTTAGCCAAGTTTGGATAAAAGTATTTTCACTTTTTCTTGCATATATCTGTAGTGTCAGGGCAAATATTGGGCAGAGTCATTACTGACAACATTTCTTGGCATGCTTTGTAGGCCAGCCAGATCAATAGCTCACAGCAAGAATTAAGAATTCCCTCTTCTCTCTGAGCTGGGGGGAGGGCAGTGCTAGAAGTTTTTTCCACTTGACTTTCTGTTACTGCTGATGTCAGTTTTCCAGTTCCTTTTTTCTCTCCTACTTCAAATAATTTCAAATTTAAATCCAGAATCTCCCTTAGCCCCAACTTCTTGTAACTTTACCTTGTTGCCTAGCAACAACCTCAGCAGCCTCCTCTGAGTGTACATTAAGGTCCAGGCGGCTGGAGCCTGCTGGCCTCATGGACTCGCCTCAGTCTGGGAGCAGAGAAGCCATGGCCACATCACTGAGGTACAGTTTCCTACTCTAAAAACAAACAATTGTCTGCATCCCAGGGGGCATACAGGCTCTCACAGGCATACAATAAAATGAGTCTTAAATACAAATGCTCACAGAAATAGAAAGATTTATATTGAACTAATTAGGTAATAATTTTAAAGAAAACCTCTATAAAACTAAACTAATCTAAAGACAATGCAGGAAGCACAAATGGTTCCCCTACTACACTAATTTATAGAAATAAAATCATTACGATTTTTATTTCAACAAGAAATTTGGCAGGGAAAAGGGTTAATCATCGGTAGGGCTGTTGTTTACTTAAGACTAGGGTGAAAAAAAAAAGACTAGGGTGCATCCAGAAGAAGTTAAAATTCCTTTTAAAGGTTCTTTATAGGAAAACCAGAGATAAAGATCAAGAAGGTAGATTTGCTTTATAAGAATAGAGACATAAGGTGCTAGGCTGGAATTCAGGATTACACAGTAGAGCTACTTAATTCTAGAAACCTATATCTGAGAGGGACATCCCTCTCCAGAAAATATATAAAACATAGGAAGAGAAAGAAGGTACACTCAATATCTCCCATGATCTTCTCTTTTCTCTATCAAATAAATAATCAAGGCTCAATATCATAAGATATGCTTCAGGGATGCATCCTTAAGAATTGGAATAAATTAGACCTACAAACCTTAAAAAAAAAGGATTAATATATTTCTGTAATACAACATGCCCTTAATATAAATTAAGATATTAAAAGGTTTGGCCTATAAGTGATAGTTTAAATTATAACACTATCTTACCACTAGATCTATTGTATAGGAGACAAGAAAAATAAAAGGAGGTGCCAAATGTACAGGCCTTCATAGCACTAAAAAATAATCATGGGTTATATAAAAATTATAAAATAGACCTAGACCTCTTGGCAGTTATGGAATCTGTCCCCAGGCATATAGAAGAAAAATCCTGTGCTCCTATCTATGGTACCATAGGAGCCAGTGGTCTCCTCTTCCTTGGGGGAAGCTCTACAGACCTTTTGGGAGATGGGAAACTAAGGCTAAATATGACCTCTTGGGTCTTTTTCCTAAAGGAAGCCTTGAGATCATTTGGGGTAGTAAGATTCCAGGTCCCATTCACCATACAGGACTTAATAACCATTAAAGATAGAGTAGATAGCTTCATAGATGATCCCAGAAAATTCATAAATGAATGGAAAAAATAACCATCTATCGTGGAAGGATGTTAATTTAGTCTTCCAGGGGACTTTAACAATTTTTGAATGTGCAAGCACTAAGGAAAAAGCAATAGCTTGCACAAATGAATTACACTTATGAAATATCAATAATTACCCATTGAGTGTCATTACTCTATACAGATGCTTATTGGGATTATGACACAGAACGTAAGAAGTGGCCAAGGAACCACACGATTTTCTGTTTTTTACAGGGAATCAAAAACTCAAAAGAAATGTTAATTGTAATAAACTAACAACTTTTGATTGAACAAAGGTCTCAGAAAAACAAAAGAACCATTTTAGAAAGGTTACAGAAGGTATAATCAAATATACTAACCTAGAGTATGAGTATACTGAAGGAAAATATTGCAATAGTACTAAAAGACAAATTCATGACACAGTTGACTCCAGATATTAGAAGGGAATTACAACAATTAGAAATGGGACTGGTGACACTTATGAAGGGTATGTTAAGGGTGACTTTCTTATTGTTCTATAATAGGATAAAAAAAATGAAGGATAGGGCTTTAGAATAGAAAAGACACAAGGAGAAGAGACAGGCTCAGTTAATAACCACCCTATAGACCTGGCCAGCTAGCTCAGTTGGTTAGAGCATTGTCCAGAGCAGTACAGAGGTAGCTGCTTCGATCCTGGTCGGAGCATATAAAGACACAAGTCAATGTTCCTGTCTATCTTTCTTTCCTTTTCACTCTAAAATCAATAAAATAAACACTAAAGAAAAAACTTTAAAAAATGGCCACCCTACAGAGTTACTTGGCCTCAAGATGCACAGAAGGGAAAGCCCAAGGGGACTACTTCCGGTAACTGTCAGAATGTGGAAAGCCCAGACGCTGAAAGCAGGAGTGCCCTGGGGATAGGATCGTCCTGAAAACTACGACCCTTCTGCCAAAAGTATGGTCATTGGAGGAGGGACTGCCCTGGGTTGCTAGTAGCTTTCAATTCTCTATGCAATACTCCCCTCTTACTTGTTAAGTAAAAGAATAAAACCTATAGATTGGTTCAGGATTTAAGAGTAATCAATGAGGCCATTATTCCTATACATCCTGTAGTACCAACCCGAATATAATCTTGAGAAAATTCCTCTCCAAATCCAATAGTTCTTTGTACTAGACCTAAATGACTGATTCTTCTGAATCCCATTAGATCCAGCTTTGCTTTTCAATGAATAGATTCACAGGGGATATAAGCACCAACTAACCTTGACTGTCTTCCCTCAGGGGTTCAAAGCTAGCCCACATTTATTTGGACAGGCATTGGCAGAGGACTTAAGGTACCTATCTCTTGAGTGAGGTGGTCAAATAATTCAATATATAAGTGACTCATCTATTTGTCTATAAAAGAGCTAGGCTGCAGACATTTAATATAGACCCTGAATTTTCTAGCAGTTTATCCTAGCAGATAGGGGATATAAAATAAATAAAGAAAAGGCACAAATATTACAAGAAGTAGAATGCTTCGGCCTTATATTATAACTCCTGGAGGAAGAATATTATCTTCAAAAAGAATACAGGCCATTTTAGGCCTTTTTGAACCCACTACTCAGAAATAACTTCAAATATTCTTAAGATTAATAGGATATTGCAGATTATAAATTCTAGAATATGAAGAGAAGGCCATACCTCTCTATAGGGTTTTAAAGGACAGCAATCAATAACAATCTACTAGTTTATGTTGGGGAAGAGAGCAACAAAGGGATTCCAAACAACTAAAAGAAGCCCTTAAACAGGTATCAACCCTAACTTTATCATATTTGGAAACCTTCCAATTATATATTACTGAAAAACTAGGAATAGCATTAGGAATATTAACTCAGGCCTTGGGATCCATGAAAAGGCTTATACGCTATTTTTCAAAATAATTAGATTCAGTAACTCAAGACGGGCCTCATTGCCTTAAGGTCGTATCAGTGGCAGGATTGCTTTTAGAAGAAGCACTTGAGATATCATTAAAACAAGATATAACTCTATATATTTTTTACCAGATTGATTCATTATTTACTACTAAAAGAACACACTAGGTCACCAATAATCACATGTTGAGATATCAGGTTATCCTAATAGAAAATTCACAGATAAAGATTAAAAGTTGCTTCATTTTAAATCCAGCTACCTTGATGCCAACCTCATACACAAAAGCTGTACATAATTGTTATGAAATTATAGATAAAGTTTATGTAGCAGACTGGATCTAAAAGACCAATCATTCCAAAATCTGGATAAAGTTTTGTTCTCAGATAGAAGCAATTATATAAGGGAAGGAGTATGTTATGCTGGATATGTGGTAGTATCTCTTGATAGTACCTTCAGCTTCTCTTGAGCCTCTATATTTAAAAGCTTTATATATAATGGCTCCAGCTGTGTCCCCAGTTAACACAATTATCAGAACTAATAGCCATCATAAGTCCTAGAATTAAGAAAAGAATAAAAAATTAAATATGTACGTAATTCTAAATACATATTTTTAATGTTACACATTTGTGCAGCTATTTGGAAAGAAAGAGGATATCTTAACACAAAACAGGGACTAAAAAAATGTGAATCTTTTATTTTCTAACTCTTAAAGCTATTAAATTATCCTAAGTAATAGCGATAATTCATTGTAAGGACCATCAAAAAGGAAGAGATATAATTGTATCAGAAAACAGGTTTGGCCCTGGCCGGTTGGCTCAGTGGTAGAGCGTCGGCCTGGCGTGCAGAAGTCCCGGGTTTGATTCCCGGCCAGGGCACACAGGAGAAGCGCCCATCTGCTTCTCCACCCCTCCCTCTCTCCTTCCTCTCTGTCTCTCTCTTCCCCTCCAGCAGCGAGGCTCCATTGCAGCAAAGATGGCCGGGCGCTGGGGATGGCTCCTTGACTTCTGCCCCAGGCGCTAGAGTGGCTCTGGTCCCGACAGAGCGATGCCCCGGAAGAGCAGAGCATCGCCCCCTGGTGGGCAGAGCGTCGCCCCCTGGTGGGCGTGCCGGGTGGATCCCGGTCGGGCGCATGCGGGAGTCTGTCTGACTGTCTCTCCCCGTTTCCAGCTTCAGAAAAATACAAAAAAAAAACAACAAAAAAACAAACAAACAAAAAAACCCTGGCTCTCTGATGGTCTACATGGGAACTGATTATACTAGTAATTAAGGGAATTAAGGACGTTGGGATAGTGGGCAACTGAATGGTTGGGGCCAGGTTAAGAAGTAATTGATGATTGTGGCAGGTCCTAATGTCAACCATGTCACCATTCTGTCTAATTTCATGAACATGTGATCAGTAAGGTCTTTCTGCTTTCATGAGCCTGGGACGGAAACACATTGAGGCAGTGGTAGGATTCGGCTGATTTGTACTGGTTCAGCAGAATCAATACCTAGTTTTTTGTTGAGTTCAGTGAACCAGTTGTTAAAATGGCACTTGCAATCAGGGTTCTCTCTAATGTGGGTGCCTGGGCAGTCACCCAATGTGGAAATCACAAATTTACATTCCTTACTATTTCTTAAAGCTCATCTGTGCAACAGAATATTCTAAGCATCTGTAGTAATGTTCATTCCATCCATAGGTGAAAATGATTGTAAGTGAGGATGCCAATCAAGAAGCAATATAGAAATATCTTAGATAACAGTTTTATTGTTTTTTGTCAGATATTATTTAATATTTTTATTAATATTTTAAAAGAACATAATTTAGTTTTTTGTATCTCTTTTTATTGTTCTTATTTAAGTATTAAATGCATAAAATAATAAACTACCTTTTGATGTATTGCTTTTTATACTTAAAATGGTCATTAGGGCAGAGAATCAGTTGTTAAGTTACTTGAAACCCACCACTGAACTGAGGTTAAGATGTGAACTTTAGTTTGACACTCTGTTACTTTGGTCAACAGACCTGAGCCTTTGTTCTTCAATGTTTGATGTTGAACAGAATCTGTTGTCCTATGGGCTTAAGGAAGGGAGTGGATGGACAAAAATCAGAAAGACTCATGTTAAAGAAATGGAGTTTTTTCACGGTTACACAGCCATGCCCTTTTTTTCGGTAGGTTGAGTTTGAGTGAGAAGCTAAGAACCTTGCTCCACATTGAACTGGTTTTTCGAAACCCAATCTTGCCCTTTCTCCAGGTACCTTGGGAGTAGAAAGCCCAGATATGTCATAACCTAGAAAAAGCCATTAATACAGCAACTGCCTTGAGCTACTTCCACTCTCAAGGAAAAATACTTAAATGTAAAATTATTCTGTAATCGAAGATAAAGGAAGGCTGAAGAGTTGATATTTAATAATGAATTTTCTTATGTCATTTATCACATTCAACTAAAAGGAAGCATTTTCTTTTTCTCTCTCTTATTTAAAAAAATTTTTTTTTCAATTATAAAACAACTGAGAAAAATGTTATTACTATCATTGAGATGCAACATGAACAAAAGTTTGGGTCAAGAAAGCAGAAATAAGAAAAAATAAAAATGCAGTGGATTTAATGGGGAAAATGTCTATGAAAAGATAAAAAAAGAAAGCAGGGATAAGCAGAAAAAGCAATTACGAATCATGCAAGTCTCACATCTTTGCAAGGCATGATGAAAAAACGACAACTGGCTAGATGAGCAAATGAGCATCAGACTACAGCTCAGCTCTGAGCAGGTCTCAGCCAGACCAGCTGAGATGCAGATGCAAAGTTTGTCCATTGAGCATCACAAATTAAATAAATAAATTTAGCAGAATAGTCACAAATTAAACAGAATAATACTAAACAGAATAGTCAGTCATAGACTGGAAATATCTTGGAAAGACTTGGCCTCTTTTCTGATGGACTGGCAAATTTTGAAAGCACTGAGCTGAGTAACTGTTGGATAAATGAAGACTTCATTGTTTATTGGCAACTTTCTACTTACAGAGAACTAAATAATGTACTGCTATGGTTGCCTCTGGGTCACTTACTCATTAATTTGATATGTAGAAACATAAAACATTTTTCAGGTTTGCATATAGAGGGCCATGTTCCACCTTGACTCTGTTGTTTTAAAAATTAAAACTATATGTTTTTCTCACATCTCTCTTATACAAAACAAGAGTTTTCAAGCTTGTTGTTTTGTTTGTTTGTTTGTTTGTTCATTTTTAATTTTATAGACCACTTTGCAGAGGCAATAAAGTCTATGGACAAATTATAGATGTATATATTTTTTGTAATATTAATTCTAAGAAAAATCTGTTAATTTTAAAACTTTAAAAAATGCTTGTTTGGGGGAGAAAACTTATTGAATATGGTTTGCTTTATATTAAATATCTAAAGTGCATTACTGACTCTTTTATTAAACTAAAAGAAAAAATATTAATAAAGTATTAATATCAAACTGCAGATGATAAGATGAATGCTTGTGTTGGCCATTGTTGTCAAGAGTTCCCTTTAAGAAGCATTTTCCAAAATCATATTCTTAGATCATCAGTTAGCTTATAGATAATATTCAATACAACCTCACAGGTAAGATCCAGGTTAATTTTTACCTTTCATTAAATGAAAAATTACTTTAAAAAATATTAAGATTCAATAGAAGGTTACCTTACAAACATTTGCCATTCTTTCAGATTTTACTCCTGGTTATGACATTTTGGTAGGGGGGCATGGGGAGAGCATAAGTATTTCTTTTATCAATGCACATGTGGTCTTATTCAGAATGCAAATCATAAAGACCATTGCCTTGTGTGTTGATGCTGTAAACATAGAGTTCTGAATTTAGTAACCAAATTCATGGAGGGGAATTAAAATATAGGCACTATGTAATTTGTTCTGGCATAGTTCAAGCTTCATTTTAATTTTGGTGAAAGACTTGAAAACATCACAGGCTATAAATAAAATAGGACTGACATTTATATCATGCATCTTATATTAGCTACATTGTTTAAGTTACAGAAAGTACTGCTGGGAAGTCAATTATGGAGCTCACAGGCCATACAACCTGCTTAATTACACTATGCTGTTCAGACTTCAGTATTTCCTGTAATAATAAAAAAGCTGAGAGCAAAATAGAAAATGTAAATGATCAAAAGAAAGATTAAAGACAATATTCAAAATTCTCATCAGACATCTAAATTTCTCTTAAAAACATGCCATTTCTATTTAATTGTATGATATATCCAAATGGAAATAATTGAAAGTATGTACTTTGCTTTTGATGTTAACATGTAAGGTGGTTATGTTAAAAATAATTGTTTTTATTGCATTATTTTAATTTTTCATATTCTTAACTTTCATTATTAAGCTTTTCACTGACTGCTTTTGTGTTCATTCTAGAAAAGAATTTCAACTCTATGGGGTTAATTTGGGTATCCATTAGAGTTTAAAAGTGGTGAATTATCTGTTAATGTTCTATAAATATTCATTTCAGCCTTTAGAGAAGAATTTTTGTCCAAAGTTTATTCATTTTTGATACATTTGGGGTCCAGGACTAGTCTCTCTAAAATGTGCCTCTATAACATGTGAATTATTTTAAACTTATCAAGACCCTGCAGACAATCAAGACCCTGGAGGCTCATAAGAAATTTTTACCTGTCCCTTAAAGAATTTAAATTGGGAGCCTTACCCATAATAACAGCTATCACTAGAAATAACGTTTTATAACCTATCTATCGAGTAGGAAAAATTTCTAATAACTGAACCTCTGCTGTTCTTATTCTCCTTCAATGACTTTTTGAAGCCCCAAGATACTTTACCTCATTCTTAGCTCAAAGTACCATCTATACCTCATTTTAACTTCTTTTCCTTGAAGATTTCATGCAAGTGGGGTCTCTCACATATGTGTCATTCTCAATGTACATGTAAAATTAAATTTGGTTATTTTTCTTGTTAATCTCTCATGAAGATTAAATTAAACCTTGAAGGTAAAGTTTCTCCACCCCTCCCCAAAATAATAAAATAAAGCATTACATTAATTTCAGTGTAATTGCTCTATAGTATATTAACCAAATTGCGTTTATATATAGGGTCTTCATCAAATTGTGGGCACTTTTTGAGATTTTCTGTATTGGTCATGTGGCCTCACCCACTTGATCTTTCTTTTCCCTTAAATCTCTGCCAGGACGTGGTTCTTACTTCTTTCATGATCTCCAAAGAGCACTGTATGCTTTACTTTCCTATTTCAATGCTTATTTGTCTGATGACACTTATTTCTAATACCAGATTACTAAAATTTTTATTCTTTGATCTCATCAATTACTATATCTTTTACACAATTATTAAGTAATATATACAATTTAATTTTATCATTATTACATTGTTTTGTATTTGATCTACTTTTCTTAGAAACATACAAAATTTTTAGGGGCAGAAATCAGACGTTGTTCTGAAATCTCAGGGCTTAGCATAATTAAAACTTGAACACAGAAAATGAATAATAAGACCTATTCATAAATGGAAACTTCCATGTATCTTCAAAATGATTGTCTCTTGTGAATAATATCAATAGGAGTATCCAAAATTAGCCACAGAGATGACATTTGCCAACAGTGTCATTGTAAAGACAGTATCTCACTGTAGATAAAATCTTTTATTGTTAATCATACATGTTAGTCAATAACCACTAACAGTGAAAGTGTCCCTTGTCATTTAAGGAAATCAGGCTAGTAGAGTATTTAATTAAAATATTACGGCATGATCATAAACAAGTTCTTGATCTTGAATAAGCTCTCGACCAATTTTTCTTTGAGTCATATTTAAACAGACAGTAGGAACTTATTAACTTCTCACATCCAGGATTAAGTTATTACTATGGTACAATCAAATACTCCACAAATCTATATCATTATAAGTCCACTTATTCACCCTGATACCACCCTATAACTGCATTCTGTCTTTATGCATAACAAAATAAGGATATTAGATTATTTATACATATATGGAATATATTCTCATGTGTATAAGAATGTTTTTTCTAATTTTTTTTTTTTATTTTTCTGAAGCTAGAAACGGGGAGAGACAGTCAGACAGACTCCCGCATGCGCCCGTCCAGGATCCACCGGGCATGCCCACCAGGGGGCGATGCTCTGCCCACCAGGGGGCGATGCTCTGCCCCTCCGGGGCGTCGCTCTGTTGCAACCAGAGCCACTCTAGCGCCTGGGGCAGAGGCCGAGGAGCCATCCCCAGCGCCCGGGCCATCTTTGCTCCAATGGAGCCTGGGCTGCGGGAGGGGAAGAGAGAGACAGAGAGGAAGGAGAGGGGGAGGGGTGAAGAAGCAGATGGGCGCTTCTCCTGTGTGCCCTGGCCGGGAATCGAACCCGGGACTTCTGCACACCAGGCCGACGCTCTACCACTGAGCCAACCAGCCAGGGCCTGTTTTTTCTAATATTTTTAATGTTTGAGTTATAAGTTAATTAAAGAATATTATATATAGAAAGAGCCTTAGAAATAATATCAAATAGTCAAATTCTGCTGCAGCAAATTTGGAAAAAGAGGTTTAATGAATTACCCAACATCTCTTGTTTTATAAAGCAGAAAGGTGACAAAGAAATTTAGGACTGATAAAAAAGACATTTCTGTAAAGAAATCTTTGCTGAGCTAGAAATTACAATGGCAAGTGTAAGGTTTGTTTGTTTGTTTATTTATTCATTTATTTGTTTATTTATTTATTTATTTTTTGAGAAAAGCCAGTAAGAAGCACTTTTATTGCAATAATAAAACTTGAAACTCATTGGTGGTATAGGGAAAGTAGGTGGGGGTTAGGCAGCAATAATTTCTTTGACCAAGTCACTACACAGGAGAGACAGCAAAAGAGTGGGGGTGTGGGGAGGAAAATCCAGGAAACTTTGAGATCAGCAGATGAGCATCACAAAACAGGAGATTCTGAAGCTGTGATGACAGCATCATGATCTTAAGACAACACTCAAGTATTTGTCATGATGTCTGGACTTTCTTTGGGTTTTAAATGACTACCAACAGCACTTTTCCTGTAAACTTTTTATTAAAGTTCTTAAAATTTAGAAAGTGGATCTTGAATAGCTATGAGATATAAAAAGTCCTGAATATCTACCTATTAGAAAAAAAAAAAAAAAACACAGGCTAGTGGGGGAAAAAAATCCAGGCCACGAAGGTTCCTGAGGTCTCAACTAGCCTGGGACAAGTCTGTGATTTTGTTCTAAGTATCACTTATTTACATATAACGTACACCTCCCAAACTAAATTTTTAATGTAGCAAACAAAAACTAAAAATTGTTATCTAAAATAAATTCTAATAAAAATAATATATTTTAATAAAACATAGTGTTGCACACTTACTGTATGCCAAGCACTGACATTATCGATGGATTAATAGATTGTTTCAATTAAACCTGACAAGAATATAATGAGCCTAGTTTTACATTTATTTCCATTTTGTTGTTAAAGCCATTTCTCAGACGCCTATACTATTTTTTACTTCCTCAAGCAAGATTATGGCATTATTCTTACGTACATGAAATAATTTATTAAATATTTTCTAATGTGATTAATGCAAATGCTAACATGATTTTTTGGGAGGAGGAAAATAAAAATAAATAAATGCACTGCACACTCTTTCTATCATCTCACAGCTGTATTATAAGAGAAATGTCAAGTAGAAAGCAATGTTTGGGTTGGTAGCTAAAACAGGATTGGAGCAGTGCTTGCAAAGCAAAGGCTCCAAAGACTATTTGGGGTGCTTGATAACAAGTATAAGAAAGTTTCTACTGTCTATGTTAATAGCAAATAATTTCTAAAGTTGTTTCAAATTATTTCAGTTATTACAGGTGAGCTGAATTGGAAAAAAGTATGATGTTAGGAGTGAGTCATCTTTTCTCACTATCAAGAATGAATATTGGAAGAGTATTGAGCCGTCTAATGATAACCAGGTGCGTATCCCCACTTTATTATAACTAATGCACTACTTCAGGTGACCATTACTT
This sequence comes from Saccopteryx leptura, assembly GCF_036850995.1. Taxonomy (NCBI): domain Eukaryota; kingdom Metazoa; phylum Chordata; class Mammalia; order Chiroptera; family Emballonuridae; genus Saccopteryx; species Saccopteryx leptura. Next base: position 63,976,121 of record NC_089506.1, on the reverse strand, counting down.
AAAACTGTTGATCAGCTAATAAATTATCCTTTTTATTTTACCAGCCATTATCCATCTGTTTTGCTTCCTTTAAAGAATTAATAATTCCCTGAGATTATTTCATTGTAAATTTTTATTTGTTTTGTGTGTGTGTGTGTGTGTGTGTGTGTGTGTGTATTTCTCCCTATAGGAAAGTAAGCTTCATTAACACAAGGATTATTCTGCCCTTGTTTACCACTGTATTCTTGGTGCCATAGCCTGCCATACATGAAGCATTCAATATGGAGAAGTTAGGAACATATTTATTGTCATGTAGCTAGTAAGGGGCTAAACCAGGACTGTAATGGCAGCACTCCAGTTGGGTGTGTTGGATAATTAATTCAGGACACCAGTTTGTATCATAAGTTATATTGAGAGAGTTTGAGGATATCTTATATCTCATAATTTAGGCTTAATCATGTTTTACTCCTTTTGGTTTGAAATTTATTTTTATTCTTTTTTTTCCTCACTCCTTTTCCACTTTTTTTTTTTAATTATACTGAGCTCCTTAAAGGATTCAGGGCAGCTATTTCTACATTTTCCAGTTCTGGCAAGAATTTACTCTGATGTGTGCTTCTAACAAGTACTCTATTATCTATTCATGAAATTGGGTGACAATGTATTTACTTGAGTCTAGACAGAGTTGTTACTCAGTTTTGAGTTATTGTTTTTTTCCCAGAGAGTGTCTCTAAGTGTAGTTTGATTTGAATGCAGAGCAAATAGCAGATATTAAACAATTTAAAATTATACTTTGTGTATAAATGCATAAACTGTGGTAACTAATTTATTTGAATTAATGTTTACGGAGAAAATATAATACTCTTAAGGACACAATTTTTATGTCAGGCCATGTTTATGTGATCTCTAAAGCATTCCACTTCAAAGAGTCAAAGAGTTCTTTGTAAGTAAGAGGCAGGCAAATCATTTCATTACCAGGCTATTACATCAACACATCAGGATTCCTTCTGAATGCAGACTGTTGATATCCTTCTGTCTCCTTTCCAGCTGGCAGTTTTGAACACTCCACTGAATTTTTCAGTTTTTCAACACTTCAATAATACAGTCTATTTACAATGTCACATTTTTCAAATCTTTTCTGTATTACAAACCCAAATGGCATACATATAGACAAATTCTCTCAATCTTACACTACAATAATATCTTTGGTTTTTCATTAAAGACATTAAAAATGTCATATTTTCATTGTACCATTGCACCATTTCAACAAAATAGCATTGTCTCTGTCAGGTGAGGAAAATAGATTATTGTGAATGTTCATTATAATACACTGACAACGTAGGAGACAGAAGATATCTCTTCTTTTACAATACATATATTATCTAGGAACTAGATATAAAAAAAAGAAAATGATATCTGTCTCAATAATACTTATTGTTTTGTTACAAAATAAAAAGCATTAGAAAGACAACTAACTGGAAAAAAATGGTCTTTGGTTTGGTTATTGGTAATAATTTGGTTTTTTTTTTTTTTGCTTTGTTTTGCTAATTTTGTGCATTGTTTATCTTTTTAAAGAAGTATTTTTTTTCTAGAAATTAAATGTCAATAATAATTTTAGATGTCAAAACATATTATACTGTATTTCTCTCAATGACAACAATGGTTACCCATTACCTCCAAATATTATAAAGGTGTCAAATAAAGGTCAATAAGCAGCCAGATTTATTGTAGGCTACAGTTTATTGACTTTTTGAATGCTGATTTTAAAGTATTTTAATTTATAAGATGAAAACTATATTTTAACATAATTCCTTGAGACTATGTAAAAAATATAAAGTATTATATAGAACATCTTTTAAGTGTCTAAATTATATATTTTAAAATATAATGTAGAGAAAAGTGTTTTTGTCCTTTCAAAAATCACATACTTTCTACATGGGTAGAAAACAATAAAACTGATCAGTGGCAAATGTTGGAGGAAACTTTATGATTTTAAGCTAAAAGAGATTCTACTGAAAAATACACTCAAGTGGGCATGCCATTTCTAAATGCTAATCTGGAGACTGAGGTTTATTCAAATATCATTCTTTATTTATTAGTAGTATTTTAAAATAATTTTCTATAAAACTAAATACACTTTGTCCAATTCAGTAATTAAAATGTGGGTCTTTTCCTTGAGTGCTTTCATATCTTCAGTCTTACCACAACCAGCATGTTGGGTGTTTTTCTATTTATCTATGTGTTTATAATATAGCTTATTATTATTATTATTATTACTATTAAATAAAAATCCCCCACATATTTTCAAGGAGTTCATTAGAAACTTTATTAGAGAAGCCACACACATATCTCTTTGTTACATTAAAATTACTATCATTTTCCTGTGTGTATGTGCTACTATTTTATAATCACAGTATGTATTGGTTGTTAAATATAATTTTTTGTGCAATTGAGTTTATATAAAATTACATGTGTCAAGATTACACCTAGATGTAGTGGTTAATCACAAATCTCTTGCTATAAAAAGAAAAAGAGGAATCAATGAGAGCTGTTGTCTATATAAAGGATATTAAGTAAGGTTGAAATTACATTTTCATTCTCAGAAAAGAAGTTCAGTTTGGTAGAATTGGAAATTTCTTTGTATTTCTGAGAATAGGGTCAGTGTGGTGTAAGGATGACCTTTTTTTTTTTCTTAAAAAAATAGCTCTGCTTTTTTTCTGTGAAGCTTTATCAGTAATTTAGTTTCTGCAAATTTCTTTTGGGTTCTCTTTTGGAATTCCCCCATAGTCTTAGTGCCAAAGATTACTGCAACTTTTATTTCTTTCGGTGTTTCTAAAATATTTTCAGGAAAACAAAAGGAATCCGGAGATGACGTGACACCTAGGGTATAAAGTTCTGTTATTTTATAAAATATCCTTTTTTATTACTATGTGATTTTAAACAAGTTTTATTTTAATCTGGTGTTTATATGATGTTCAACTTACCCTAGAACAAATATATGTTCTCTTTAAATCAATATTTTGTAAAATTGGTGCTTAAATCTGTAAGTAAAAAAATGACAATAGCCTGACCAGGCAGTGGCACAGTGGATAGAGCGTCGGACTGGGATGCGGAAGGACCCAGGTTCAAGACCCCGGGATTGCCAGCTTGAGTGTGGGCTCAACTGGCTTCAGCAAAAAGCTCACTAGCATGGACCCAAGGTCACTGGCTCGAGCAGGGGGTTACTCAGTCTGCTGAAAGCCCGCGGTCATGGCACATATGAGAAAACAATCAATGAACAACTACAGTGTCACAACAAAAAACTGATGATTGATGCTTCTCATCTCTCTGTTCCTGTCTGTCTGTCCCTATCTATCCCTCTATCCGACTCTCTCTCTGTCCCTGTTAAAAAAAAAATGACAATAGAAGTACAATTTACATAATAACTTTCTACGTAAAAGTGGGGACAAAATAAAATTATTTTTAAGTTGAATACATAGAAAAGTTCAATACAAAAACAATATTTAATTCTTTATTTTTTCTTATGTTTGACACCTACTTTAATTCAACAATCTCTAAGTGCTGAGTGCATGTAGAGATTATACACTGAGTCATGTATAAATGTTTAGTGTTTTGGGTTCAAAACCATGCTCTCAACCCATAAAGGCAGTTGGGTTACATAAATATATATATTTAATATAAAAAAAATGCAATGATCAGTAATTTTTATGTTTTCCAATTGATTATACACAACTTTTTGGGTAACTTTACTATCAATTATCCATTTTTAATTATTTATATATATATTTCTGTAGTATTTACTTTATTTTTATGTTTTACTAGTTATTGGGTATACACTGACCACGTTCAATTGACATTCCTTTATTGCAAAGGCATTGTATAATGGGACTCTTAATCAGATAGGTTTGGAGTTAGATATTGAAATTTGTTTTATGGCTCTAAACTTTTATGATATTAAATAACCTTCAGTTGTATTTATGTATTTTGAATCTCATACCTTAGATTATGTGGAGCTGGCAATTTTAATTATAGTTTCCAAATATGAGATTCATAAATGTGTAAAATGGAGAAGCTAAAGTTCAGACTTACAATAAATATTTAACATTATTATGAAATGCATTATTGAGTTTAGATTTTATTATTTATTTTACTCATATAGTTCTTGCAAAGTAAGATATTAATAAATATATTAAACATAATCTAGTTTTCATAAAATTTCACATTTTCTTGCCAGTGAACTTAATTCATGATTAATATTTAATAAGAATCATTTCCAGATAATCTCTGCCTTAAGAATTTGATTCTGTCAAGTTGTTTAAAATATTGGATATTTAGTAATTTTTTTGTACATTTTTATTTATTTGTTTATTTTTTGTTTATTTTTAGAGATGGAAAGGAAGGGAAAAAGACAGAGAAAGAAAGGGAGAGAGGGAAAAACATTGATTTGTTGTTCCAGTTATTTATGCTGTCATTGATTGAGTCCTTTTTTTTTAGCGAGAGATAGAGGGACAGACAAGGACAGACAGACAGGAGGAGGGAGAGAGATGAGAAGCATCAATTCTTTGTTGTGACACTTTATTTGTTCATTGATTTCTTTCTCCTATGTGCCTTGACTAGGGTTCTCCATCCAATTCAGTGATCTCGTGCTCAAGCCAGTGACCATTGGCTCAAGCCAGTGAATATAAGGTCATATCTATTATCTCATGCTCAAATCAACAATCTTGGGGTTTTGAACCTGGGTCTTCAGTGTCCCAGACAAATGCTCTATGCACTATGCCAAAACCTGGTCAGGCTTTGGTTGATTCTTGTATGTTCTCTGACCAAGGATCAAATCTGCAACTTCAGCATTTTAGGATTATGCTCTAACCAACTTGCAACCTGGTCAGGGCCTATGCTTCCTTCTAAACGATGCTCTAAGTTTCTGGTTATGGATAGCTAGAAAATTAATTAACATATTTTCTAAACAAATTCATTTTAAATATGTTTAAACTTTTAAAAATATTTCATAATCTGAATGAAAATACAGTGGAAAATATTTTTAAACCAGATAGTATGTATCATCTTGTCATAGTATTAAGAAAACAGGTCTGGACTGAGAGTTTTATAAACAAACACCTCACAAGTTATCAAAAAGTTTTAGCTTGTAAAAGTAAAGATTAAAATGTAAACAAGATGAGAAGTCAATAGCATTCTTCAAAAAAGTATGTAAATCAAATCTAATTTAAGGTCTGGACTCTTAAGTTCCACTAATAAATATATGCCAGGTTAAATTGGATAAAGATGTTCTGACAAAAGAGCCAAATTTAAATCAACTCCATATAAACAATCATATTTTTAGAATCTGAATAAATAGATAAGACATTCAAATTAAATACAAGGAGAAGGCTAATGTGGTTTTGAGTAAAAAATAATATTAAAATTATTAACTATGATCAATATTAATTTATTATTTGATCAAACTAGACATTTTTATTAAACACAATAAACTGAGTACAATGATTTCTGTGATGAATATTATTGCTGGAAATGCTAAAAACAACAATCAGTGTTTGTGTCATCCATGGTATTAAAACATGAAATAAGAAATAAGGCAAGCTTAAATAATAACTCAAATACGGCCCTGGCTTGTTGGCTCAGCAGTAGAGCATTAGCCCAGCATGTGGAAGTCCTGGGTTTGATTCCTGGTCAAGGCACACAGACAAGCAACTATCTGCTTCTCTTCCCCTTCTTCCTCTGTTTTCTATCTCTTCCTCTCTAACAGCCAGTAGTTCAATTGGTTTGAGCATTGCCAGGGTACTGAGGATAGCACAGTTGGTCTGAGCATTATCCCAGAAAGGGTTGCTGGTTGGGTGCATGTTGGAGTCTGTCTCACTATCGCTTCTCCTCTCACTTAACAAACAACCTAACTTTGTTATAGTCATTACCTTTTTAATATTACTTTGAGTTTGGCTTTCTAATACTTTTTAAAACTTTTAACCATATTAATAAGCAAAATTTTCTTTTCTCATATTTTCATTGCTTATTTAAGGATATAGTCTTCATTAAATGAGATAAACAGAGTTTTGTGGTTTTTTTATTAGAAATATTACTGTAAAAAGTTGCTGAAAAATTTTTCTAAGAAAAGAATATATTTCTTGACAATTCAGTGGAACTTGCTGAGAAAAATACATGTTCTCATTTTTACTTTGTGGAAATTTTTTAAATACAGATTTATTATTTTATTTTATTGCTCAATGGGAATATTTTTGCTTTTTTTTTTCTATTTGAGCCAAATTGGGTAAATTAAATTTTTGTTAGAATTATTCCTATTTCTAATTTAATATAATTACTTTTTATAGTATTTTCTTTTAAAGTCTTGTTCTTATAAGAAGTTATGTCTACTTTTCATTCTTTTTTTTTTTTTTTTTTTTTTTTTTTGTGTGTGTATTTTTCTGAAGCTAGAAACTGGGAGAGACAGTCAGACAGACTCCCGCATGCGCCCCACCGGGATCCACCCGGCACGCCCACCAGGTGGCGACGCTCTGCCCACCAGGGGGCAATGCTCTGCCCCTCCAGGACGTCATTCTGCTGCGACCAGAGCCACTCTAGCGCCTGGGGCAGAGGCCAAGGAGCCATCCCCAGCGCCCGGGCCATCTTTGCTCCAATGGAGCCTCTGCTGCGGGAGGGGAAGAGAGAGACAGAGAGGAAAGAGAGGGGGAGGGGTGGAGAAGCAGATGGGCGCTTCTCCTGTGTGCCCTGGCCGGGAATCGAACCCAGGACTTCTACACGCCAGGCTGATGCTCTACCACTGAGCCAACTGGCCAGGGCCTACTTTTCATTCTTAACATTATGTCTCTCTGCCCTCTCCTTTCTTGTTCACGTTAATAAAATTTATATTTGTTTTATTAGACTTTTCAAACAATATGTTTAGATTTGTTGATCTTTGCTGTTATATTTTGTTTCCCCACGTTACTGATTTTAGATTTTAATTTTATTAAATCCATCTTTACATTTTCTTTGACTGTATTTATTACTATTATTGTTATTGTTATATTCTTAACTTGGATAATTAACTTTAAGTCATTGTTTTTCTTAAATTACTCTGTTAAGATCTATAAACTCTGCTATTATTTCATTTTAACTTATATGCATGTACTTAAGAAATTTGTTTGAGACCCTGGTTGTGTGGCTTGGTAGATAGAATGTTATCCTGGGGCACCAAGGCCATTGGTATAATCCTTAGTGAGCGCACATACAAGAAGTTACCGATGAATGCACAACCAAATAGAATAACTCAGTGGAATAATGAGTCAATGTTTCTTTCTCTCTCTCTCTCTTTCACTCTTTCTTAAATTAATGGAAAATTAAAATATATATATATATAACTAGATAGCTCAAATAAAACTAAAGTCAAAATAGCTTATATATTAAACTTGTTCAATATCAATATCAATTTATGTATGTTCCCTGTCCTAATCATGGTCTATCTAATGGACAGGAGGTTAAGAAATGAATCACATTGTATTAGATAAGTATTAGGACACAAATAAACAAATTATACAGTGAAATTAAAATATATATGGACATTTCTTGCCTGACCTGTGGTAGCACAGTGGATAAAGTGTCGACCTGGAAATGCTGAAGTCGCCAGTTCGAAATCCTGGGCTTGCCTGGTCAAGGCACATATGGGAGTTGATGCTTCCAGCTCCTCCCCCTTTCTCTCTCTCTGTCTCTCCTCTCTCTCTCTCTCTCTGTCTCTCCCTCTCCTCTCTAAAATGAATAAATAAATAAATAAATTTAAATAAAAATATATATGGACATTTCTTGACTCAAATTAGAAAACTTGTAGTCTTCCAAAATAAGTCAACATTAGAATAGCATTCTGCACTAATAAAAAATATTTGTAAGGTAAGCAAGTTGAGGAAGAAGGGAAGTTCTTAGAAGTCCATGGTGACAACTTATATCAGGAGCAGAATTAAAGGGTAGAGTACTACTAGTTTCAGGAAATGTAAATAACTTGATGTTTATAGACCATGAATACTGGTTAGAATATAATATCAAGACAGAGAACTTAATTGGTTAGTTTTTTGTTGTATCCCAGTTTTTGCTAATATGAGTTTTAAGTGTTCTGTGATTGATTTGCTCATGTGTATATTTGGTTCTACTTGAAATTTAACTTCAGGCTTTCATGTCTACATTGTCTGTACTTCCTTCTGTGAAAGATCTTCCAAGATTAGGTTACAAAAAGTCTTCTTTTAACATAACAGTGCCTCATTGATGAACTATACTTTTACCAGCACACAAAGTTCAAAATCAGATTCCTCAAGTTAAACAGTGTTCCTCATTGTGTAAATAGAGTTACAAAATCCTGAAGAAACAGAAGATAACCCTGAATTCAAAAGTAACTTCAATCATCTAGCTAACATTAGCAGCAAGTCCATCTTAATTGCACATGTACAAGAAAAGTTACAAGTGCACAAAAGTTAAAACTAGAGATATTTCCTACATTTCACACAATACTTGGCTTAAGATATGTGCATAATTAACAATTATCAAACAACCAGTGTGTTACCTGTCATGTTATTCTCAGCGTGTACGTAATACCAAATAGATAAACCATAGAGATGAACCCAGATGTATGCTAACATTGAAATGAAATGTTTCTCTATACTTTCTGTTATTTTGCCCTTAATATCAAACTGTATATCATACTAAGCTCCAGAAGATATTCTAACATTAATGTAAACTCATTAGCCTTTCTCCATTTTTCCCTGTCAGAAGTGTCAGAATACCACTTTGGTCACATAGATAGCAGTACCTTTTCTCTGTGTGCATAACAAATCATACATTGCCTAAAGTTTAGCAATTTTCTTGGATATATAACATTGTAAACAAGTATTCTTTGAATGACTTGTATAATGAGTAGTTGAAATGCATTTTCAATATTCATCACATTGTTTCCTTCATGTTTTACACATGGAAATCAAAACGTTCAGCTCCATTTCTAACAGAAACAGTGCCATGTCTCAATTTGGATGCCAATTTGGGCCAAATTTATTACTCTAGACTTGGGCCAAATCATAAAGGCTCTTACATGTCTAGTTGATCACTCAAATTTATCCTGAAACTAACTAACATATTTCTAAAACATTTTAAGCAAGTGAGTGACATATTGATAACTGTTTAAGAAAATTCTGGTAGATGTGTGAAATAAGTTGGATGTAAAGAATTTCAATAATCAGGCCCAAATTTATTAATTAATAAGCATAACTAGAATGTAACAAATGAATAAAAAAAAAGGGCACCTTTCAGCAGTGGGGGCAGATTCGCTCTTCTCCTTCTGCTCTCTCTTTTCAAAACTTTCTGGCAGAAACCCCTCCTCCAGCAAACATTGGCAAAACAATAGCCCTTTTCAAGCAGAAAGGTAATTTGCCATTTCACAGACCACATAGACCTGGTGCTGCCTAGCCCCCAATGCAAACTATAAGCAGCAACCATAAAAATCATATTTTACAAACTATTTTAACAACATTGCTAAAGCCAGATGAGCCCACACTTAAGCTGGAGACCTCAGAGTTTTGAACCTGAGTCCTCAGCATCTCAGGCCAATGCTCTATCCATTGCACCACTGCCTGGTCAGGGCTAGAAACCTTTACATACAAGTATAAGCACCTAATTTTTTAAAAAGTCACATTAGAGTAAAAAGGGTAGGTAATTACTATACTCTTTTTTATTTGTAAGTTAACCAAAATTATATTTATTATTTTTAAGATTGGTAAAAAAAATTTTTTTCATGTGCCTCAGAATTTAGTAATTAGCTTATGTGTGCCATAAGATAAAAAAAGTTAAAAATATCTGACTTAAACTGATGGAAAAGAGTTTCACAAAAGATTAAAATAATATTGTCAAATATTAGGTCATGTAATATAATATTATGTCACTTTTATACATATATAGTATTATTAACGGCTTGGGCAAAGTGGATTTCATAGCACATGCACCAAATTCATGAAGCTATAGATTGAAGAGTGAAGAGCAATGAGCAAAAGAACACTGAGGACACTTTCAAAAAGACTGGCTCTGCCCATGGACTAATAATAGTAAGCTTTGGCATAAAACATGACTAAGGCCTAGAAATTTACTGTACAGCATAGTGCTGTCAATTATAAAAACAAAAAAACAAAACAAAATAAAAAACAACTTCCAAACCTGTAAGAATTTTTTATGAGTTTACTTGAAGCCAAACTGTCGACAATTGCCAGGAAACAGTCTCAACAGATTGAGAAAATGCTCTCACAACTGGCAGTTTCACCACTTATTTTATACATTAGAATCGAAGGGGAAGATGTAAGGGTGTTGCATGAAATTGGAGATAGAGTAAGGAGGCAGGAAAAAGCAATGTGGGAAAATCTCTGGGATTGGCTAGAAGTAAAATGAATGCACTAAAACTTCTCTCACAATACATAAGGAGGCAAAGACAGGCAAGTTAACTAACATGATAATAATAAAAATGAAAGCGTTTGTTGTTTTCTGTTCTGGTAGGATGCCTGCCCTAAAGGGGCAGAAAAAAATTACTCCCACATCTCCAAGGCATGTTATTGTAGATGTAAAAGGCAACAGACAAGCTTCAAAGCAAACATTGACATTCGAATAACTCCCTAGGACAGGACTACCCCCCATAAACTGCTTTTAGTTAGAAAGGTTTGATTTAGATCATGCTGTGTTTACCTTAGTTCCCTGAGTTCTTAAGACCACTATGTAGGCTTTCCCTGAGTGTGTGAGGTTCAGTTCTTGGCTACATCATGATTTATTAAAAAAAAAAATTATTGGCCCTGGCCGGTTGGCTCAGTGGTAGAGCATCGGCCTGGCGTGCGGGGGACCCGGTTTCGATTCCCGGCCAGGGCACATAGGAGAAGCGCCCATTTGCTTCTCCACCCCCTCCCCCTCCTTCCTCTCTGTCTCTCTCTTCCCCTCCCGCAGCCAAGGTTCCATTGGAACAAAGATGGCCCGAGCGCTGGGGATGGCTCCTTGGCCTCTGCCCCAGGTGCTAGAGTGGCTCTGGTCGCGGCAGAGCGATGCCCCGGAGGGGCAGAGCATCGCCCCCTGGTGGGCAGAGCGTCACCCCTGGTGGGCGTGCCCGGTGGATCCCGGTCGGGCGCATGTGGGTGTCTGTCTGTCTGTCTCTCCCCGTTTCCAGCTTCAGAAAAATACAAAAAAAAAAAAACAAAAAAAAATTTATTTTGTCCACAGTGCCTAAGGTTAACAATAATATACTGTATACTTTAAAAAGTTCTGAGAGGGCCCTGGCTGGTTGGCTCAGTGGTGGAGTGTCGGCCCTACATGTGGAAGTCCCGGGTTCGATTCCTGACCAGGGCACACAGGAGAAGAGAAGAGCCTATCTACTTCTCCACCTCTCCCCCTCTCCTTCCTCTCTGTCTCTCTCTTCCCCTCCCACAGCCAAGGTTCCATTGAAGCAGATTTGGCCCAGACACTGAGGAGCCCTCCAAGGCCTCTGCCTCAGGCGCTAGAATGGCTCTGGTTGCAATGGGGCAATGCCCCCGATGGGCGGAGCACCCTCCCTAGTGGGCATGCCGAGCGAATTTCGGTTGGGTGCATGCAGGAGTCTGTCTCTCTGCTTCTATGCTTCTCACTTCAGAAAAATACCAAAAAAAAAAAAAAAAAAAAATTCGGAGAGAATAGATACTATGTTGTGTTCTCTTCACTAAATAATAAATAAACAAAATGTTTATGGCACACATTACAATGATAGTTTAATTTATCTCCAAACTTATCAATGTATTTGTATACCTAAAATATATACAACTTCTTGTGTGTCAATCATACTTCTATAAAAAGTTTTTTTTTCTTTTTAAAGATTAGCTCTAAAGAAAAGAAAGAAAGAGTTCTTAAGGATTAGAAAGATACTTTGGATTTCAGTTGCTATTTTTATGATAGATTATATTTATAAAATGATAAAAGAAGAAAGAAAAAATTAAGTAAAAAACATTTCAATATTAGATAGTTAACTAAAAATATGATAATAAGGACTATGTTCTATAAATCACTATTATAAATTAATTTATGAATGAGAAACTAGCTCTTTTTTGCTGATATAAGATTTTAGAAAGTTCATAAAATACCTTATTTTTGTTCACAAAAATAGATTGAATAATCTTACAGACAAAGTCTAGAGCACATTAATAATTAGGTACAAAAATATATCACTAAAGATGGACTAAACCTTATAGCTGCACTGCTTAAATTCAGGTAATTTTTTTGAGCATTATACAATAATTAGTAGCAAAAAAATTATTCTGAGGAAAATAGGGACACGAATCTTATTTATTTGGAGACATGCTATTAGGTTTTCAATCAAATTCTTAGCATTTTTACATTGATAAAGTTACTTAAATAATAATACTTTCTCTCCTGAAAAATGTAAATAATATTTGTACCTATTCCATAGATCATTCTGACAAATAAATGACATAGAACCTTGTACATTGTAAGATCTCAATAGGTAGTAGTGGTTTGTTGTTTCCAGATCTTTTTCAATCCCTTTTCTTATTATATGGTTATCTTTACTAGTTCTCACAAACTGACTAATGTCTTCTTAAGCAGATTCCATATTTCCAGTAGTGTTGTTACTAAATACGTTAACAAAATGTTCTATAATTTTATTATACTACCAAATAATTTATTATATTAGGCCTTTTGATGAGCTGTTTAAAATTTTACTTTTTTCTCTTCTTCCTGAGTTCACAAACAGTGGGAAATACCACTTGCTTACTCTGGGATGTTCCTATGTTCCTTTCTGGATCTTGGTGCAAAAGAAGAAAGTAAGAACACAAATTACAAATAGTCTAATACTACATAAAATCACATCAATACACCACCTTGAGCATATCTGCAACTCAACTTAAAAATTCAGTAATTAGAGTTTCAAAACCAATACCCCACTCTTTCCCACTCTGGGCTGCCAAGTGCATGCATACTTTTTTATTTTTAATGAGAAAAGGGGAGATAAAGAGACAGACTCCTGCATGCACCCCAACTAGGATCTACCCAGCAACCCTCTCTGGGGCCCAGCTTGAGTACCAAGCTCTTTTTAATGCCTGACACAGTTGATCTGAGCCATCCTCACCACCTGGGGCCAACTAAGCCACTGGCTGGAGAAAAGGGAGGGTGGGGGAGAACAGAGAGGCAAGGAAAGGGAGTGAAGAAGATGACCCCTTCTCCTGTGTGCCCTGACCAGGGATAAACCCTGTATGTCTATATGTTTGTCTGACACTCTATCCACTGAGCCATGGGTCAGGGCCTCAAGTGCATACTCTTGATGCCTCTATAATTTTTTTTTCAAATTAATTTTTCAGAACAGTGCTTTCCAATAGAATTATCTGTGATGCTAAAATGTTCTATATCTCTGCTGACCCATATGTCAACTAGTATTTACATATGAATACTGAACACTTGAAATGTGGCTAGTGTGACTGAGAAATTAAGTTTTTTATTTAATTTAATTTTACATTAAAAATAAGTTTAAATAGCTACACATGCCTTTGGGTACTATATTGGACTGTAAAATCCTAGAGTTATCTTTTTCAACTTTTAAAATGCAATTTTTAACAGTCATATCTTTTTTAAGCATGTCTAAAATGTAGTAGGTTTATTTTATAATCTGAGAATCTATGAACTTTCTACTTGAAGTTATGGTTATTGATTCTATTAAAAATGACTGATATAATTGTTAGCCTTTTTCACCTTATTAAAGTCTTAGAATTTTATTGATGATATTAACTCTGTACATGAACCCTTCTGTATTACTAGAGACTCACAATTTCTATATCCATGCTTGACATGGTTTGAATGTGTCCCAGTAGAGCAGGGGTTGGGAAACTTTTTGGCTGAGAGAAGCATGAACATCACATATTTTAAAATGTAATTTCATGAGAGCCATACAACAACCCATGTACATTATGCATTATCAAATAAAAATTTGGTGTTGTCCCGGAGGACAGCTGTGATTGGCTCCAGCCACCTCCAGCCATGAACATTAGCGATAGGAAATGAATGGATTGTAATACATGAGAATGTTTTATATTTTTAACGTTATTTTTTTATTAAAGATTTGTCTGCGAGCCAGATGCAGACATCAAATAGCGACATCTGGCTCGTGAGCCATAGGTTCCCGACCCCTGCAGTAGAGCCTCAGCTTTACATCAATCAGGCATCCCCCATTCCACTTCCCTGTCCAGTGGGACACTCCTGCTTAATAACATGGTTGGAACTCTTTGACACTACTTTTGAGGTGTCTATGAGGATTCTACTTATTTGTACCGAGACCAATTGCAACTGGAGGAAAGACACGACTGACACACAAGTTAGTTGCAAGAATGACATAGGCAGTTTATTACTCACAAATCCTAAGGCATGCCTGGGTACAGCATAATGCAACCCTGTCAACATGCTACTTTTGGCTGTCCTGGGTCAGAGCGGTGTGGAGACAGTCCACAGTCAACAATGGAGTCTGGACCACTAACTGCAGTTGGGGGCCCCTTGGTTTTAGTACCCTTTACTGGCATATACCTTCTAACAGATGTTAATCTAAGAGATTATCACATCAAGCCACTTTTGAGGAGTTCCCCCAGGGAACTCTTTCCATCTATGTATAATTCACACACACACTAGCTAGGCCCAGTGCAAAAGGTAAAAGGTGTATTTTTGCCTATCATATCTGTACAAACTAGATAAATTCTCACCCAGAGGGTATAGCCTTATTCACTTGCTTTAATGGCTTATAATAATATATCCTAACTTATTTCTATATATCTTCTCTATTTCTATATATTTTATTACTATAGCATTATATTACTGTAAGAATGATCTTAGCCATTTCATTGTGTGTGTGTACATCCTCAACGCATGTTGGGGTCTGGTGATGTTAGACATCAAGGAATACAGTTAGTGTTCTGACTGATTCATCTGTAAATCTTTCACAGACCATCAAGGAGAGGCTCTGAAGAATTTAACAAGGAAATGACCTCTAATATATAGTCACTGAGAACACCAAATTCATGTTGCATGTGCTTTTCACATTTCAGTGGTTATTTTAATGTCCTTTTTTTTTTTTTACTAGATCAAAGTAAACTTTGTGAACACTTCAGAAGGAAAATAAATAATATAGCTTGTTAAACTTAGCTTTTTTTATTAAGTGTTTTGCATTTGTTTCACTCAGAAATGTGAAATTGATTCTGTGTTAGCTTTCTAAGATTAAAACAATTGGAAGAGAACGTTTTGCCTTTTCCCTTAGGTCATTTCCTCTTTTGCTTCTTTAATTCGTAGCCAACTTCTCACGTGTGTTGCACATTGCAGAGAGAGACATAGTAAATCCAACAGCTGAAGATGTTACTTTTACATGGTTTGTGAGAACATTGCCCATAGTCAGCATAAAAATAATAATAATAATAATAATAATAATAATAATAATAGTGAAAGTACTAGAACTTTGGCTTTAAGGTTATTTTATTTTATTTTACTTATTTATTTATTTTTTAGGTGAGAGGAGGGGAGGTAGTAAGGCAGACTCCCACAGACACCCAGTTCGGATCCACCTGGCAACCCCACCTTAGGCCAGTGTTCCAGTACCAAGCTATTTTTACTGCCCAAGGCTGCTGTGCTCTATATCCAAGCTATCCTCAATGCTCCAGTTGAGCCACTGGCGTGAGGGTGGGGGAGAGGGAGAAATGGGGAAAAGGGAGGAGGTGATAAGCAGATGGTTGCTTCTGCATTGTGCCCTGATCAGGAATCAAACCAGGGTCGTTCATAAACTGGGCCAACGCTCTAGCCACTGAGCCACCGGCCAGGGTCTAAGTTTAGTTTAAATAATAGTATGAATCAATCTGATCTATTCAGGTTCTCTAACCTACCTTCTGTCCAAAACAATGAGTCCATACTTTTGCATCTGATTTAGAATTACATTTGAAAGAGTTTTCAATAAAACAAGCTAGATAGTCACTTGGCCTGTGAACTGAGAATCTGGACAGTAAAAATAAAGTAAGTTAATTTCTTCAATGTGGCCTTTGCCATGACTTTGGTTTATAGAACTGGAGTTCACTGAATAATAGTAGAAAATAATAAGTGATTAAACCATTAAATGCAGTGACGAGTGATAAATAAAATAGGTTCTTGGTCGGGAGTTACTGATTTTCAATAGCTCTGATGATAAACCAAACCTAATAGTTGTCAAAATCTTTATTACATATTGGAATAATTTTATAAATATATATATATATTTATTTTTATATTTTACCTTCCTAACTGATAGTAGAAACATAACAAAATATGAATGATAAAAAGAATTATATCAAAGTACTGACTACAGTGTTTCATTATATAACTAGAACATACCAAAATAAGTGGAATTCGACTGAGATTTACTGAGACATGACATTAGACTGGGCCTAAAGTATGACAGCTCCTCATTAAGGGACAGAGGCCAATTTATTCAACATTATGTATGTGCATAAAGTAGACCTCAAACAAATATGAAGCCTGTTTTGAGAAATAATAGACATGCTTCTTTCATTTTCTCGGGTTTAATTTTAACATGATTGCATTTAGATGACAGAATATATTTTAAATAAACTGATATTCTTAAAAATGTTTTTTGACAGAGCTCCCATAGATATTCTCTGCCAATGGAAAATATGCCAGAGATTGCATCAATTTAACATTTCATTTTTCACCCGCTGCCTGTCATCCCCTTTCTCAGTTTTTTTTTTTTTTTTTGTATTTTTCTGAAGCTGGAAATGGGGAGAGACAGTCAGACAGACTCCCGCGACCGGGATCCACCCGGCACGCCTACCAGGGGCGATGCTCTGCACACCAGGGGGCGATGCTCTGCCCTCCGGGGCATCGCTCTGTTGCGACCAGAGCCACTCTAGTGCCTGAGGCAGAGGCCAAGGAGCCATCCCCAGCGCCCGGGCCATCTTTGCTCCAATGGAGCCTTGGCTGCAGGAGGGGAAGTGAGAGACAGAGAAGAAGGAGAGGGGGAGGGGTGGAGAAGCAGATGGGCGCTTCTTTTGTGTGCCCTGGCCGGGAATCGAACCTGGGACCTCTGCACGCCAGGCCGACGCTCTACCACTGAGCCAACTGGCCAGGGCATCTCCCTTCTCAGTTTAAGCCTAATTATTATCTGTTGCAATTCTCCATAACATTAAAAATGTTGTAGAGTTTTATTCTTATACAATGCTAAATTATTTATGCATATTTAGAATATTTTGTATCATATAAGAGAGAAATAAACTATGATATGCTCTTTGTGATAAAAAAAAAAAGAAATCAGGAGGGATATTATCCATCCCGTTCCATTGTCTACAGTATCAAGATAACATCTTTTATAGAGGATTGTCTAATAATTATTCGTATTCTTCCTGAGACACTCTAGCTCTCATTTCATATTGTGCAAACCCTAAAATATGAGCATGTTTCTCCCAGAAACAAATTGCCAAATAAAGAAGAATACTTATATTTGAGAACTCTTAAACTTTTATAAAGTTACTGATATTTAGGAAACTCTGAAGCCTATTAAATAGCAAGCAGCAGGTGAACCCAATTAAGATTAATACGTCAGATGATGCCTAATTCAGACATATATATTTCTAAGGCTCATACTTTGCCAGGTCAAGCCAATTATTTTAGACACAGTGGGAATCTTTTTTTTATAAATGTCTCTGCTAGCTAAAATAAAATGTTAACTGAAACATATAATGAATGGTTTAATTCAATGTGCGCAGTTAGAAAATGGAATTCGTAAGAAAATATTAAAAGAAAAGTTATCTGACAGAAAAGCACTTTGCAGTTCCTCATTTCACTGTGAATTATGCCCATTGATCTATAGTATTTCTATATGAGTAAAGTGGAAGATATTATGTAAAACAGCTAGTGACTTTTCATGCAGGGAAACGATAGTAAGGGAACTTAACAATACAATTTATGAATCTGCACTTTCATATTTAGGTTATTATTTAGCTTATGTCATGTGAATTTCTTCCTCCTCTACACTTAGTCACAGTTTTAGAGAGCATAGACCCCATAAGAGAATGAAACAAAGGTGACCTTTATTTAATTTGGGAATCTTGTTCTGAACTGTTTTACTCTTCTCCTCAGCTCCTCTTACCTATTAAATTTTGTAGTGTTTTAGGACTATGGGATAAATCCTCTTATAACTCAATTTTCCAACTACATTAGAAGTGTTAAAGGAGACAAAATAAAACAAAATAACATTCATGAGTCTATCTCAATCTTTGTTTCTTATCTTTATAAAACTAAAACTAATAAATATGAATATTTACTTTCATATCACTTTGGAAGTTGAAGAGAAAAATAATAATAAATACTATTGAAAGTTGCACACACTGACCATTTAGGTAGAAATAGACCTTTTAAAATTGCATTTTGGAGGTAAAGACATGAGGGTTAATTTACCAATCTATTCCTATTGTGGATGTTAAAATCTACCTCTGGCACTGAGTTATTATACACATTGTCCAGGTATGTGCGAGGGCTTGTATTTACAAAGACCTATTTAAGTCAGCAAAATAAGATGTTGACTAATATTTGACTTACATGTGATATAATTTATATGATAATGTAATATTAATTATATATGAAATAATAATAAAAGATAATACGTTAAGATTTGAAAAACATATTCAACAAAACAAAATCATTAATATGGACAGGAGTGGTGAATGCTGCCTAAGGGGTGAGAGACTGAATGGATCAGGAAATAGGAGACTTTTGCCTGCACTGGCTCCCATACTAGGAATGTCTGACACAAGTCCTCCTCTGCCTACAGCATTACTCTCCCACCCCATCCTGTGGCACACACATATTCTCTCCACACAGTAAAAAAAAAATGTATCTATTTTAAAAACTCAAACCAATCAAGTATCCTGCAAGAACCCCAGGCAAGCAAAACTTTGGCTCATTGGAGCTGAAGAAAGGACTAAAGAGATGGGAGAACCACTTTGTGTTTCATTTATCTGAGTTCTCTGTCTCTTCTCTTATGGGGAAGCTTCTTTATATGGTCACACTAACTCCTATATTTCCTAAAAAATAAACGGAAAGTCAGTTTGAAAATGTCAGCTGTGTATGTCTGCAGGTATTGGTAGAGTTCCTGCTCTAGGGGAGCATGGCAGTGTCTAAAAGGTGCTTTGTTGTCTGTCTTTCATGGGAGAAGAGGCCACCAGCCCAAGGTCTTTGAACATCTCATTTCAGGCCAAGGTATTGTCCAAGAGTCTTACTTCCTCCCCAACTGAGACTTCAGGGTGACATCAATAAGGAACAAATAGAGAAAGAAAAAGAAAAATAGAGCTATAGATGGTGAAAGATATTAACTTGACTTTTTGGTAATCATTTTGTAATATATACAAACATCAATTCTTTATGTTGTACAGCTGAAACTAATATTATAGGTCAATTATGTTTTAATTAAAAAAAAAGAGAAAAAGAGACATGACAATCTAAAAATAGAAAGAAATATAAAATTTAATTGGAATATTTGTTGTGAGTTGCTTTTTTTACAAAGGAAATAGAGAAAAATTTTAATCAGTATGACTGCAAAAATATTTTTATTTGTTCTAGAATATCTTTATATGCTTTCAAATTACAGCTGTTCCTCAGAGGAGCTGGGATGTCAGCCTTTGTTTCATGATCTGTGGTGGTTTTATAATGTAATAACTTTTCTAAACTAAACTACATTTTCCAGACTTTCCTTCTCTGTAAGTTTTGGGTTAGAGTGGCAACTAAAGAGATCCGTATAGGAGCTTTGGAAGGTAGAAGTGAATCAGGAGCCTTTTGGTAGCCTACATACATTGTCACTTATATGCTTGCTCATTTTGTTAGGGTGGGACAACAGATAGGCCTGTAACTACACTGTCTTCCCGAGATCCTTCTTCAATCTTGGAAATCCTTGGGCCAAATCTATATGTCTAACTCTATGACCAAGGGCCTGGGCTTCTGAGGACCCTTATACCACCAAGGTCAGAATCAGTAAGAACTGACAGAAGTTGGAGGAGTCTTCCTAATGGGATCCAGCTTGTGCTTAATCTCTCTCATTTTATAACCATAGTTCCTAACTCTCTTCAGGACTTCTGACTTTAGAAATGCTTATAAAGACAACAGGCTTTTTAGACCGTTAACCTAGTTCCATACTTGTTCAAGGTCTAAAAGGTAAATTGAAGTAACCATCCTTTAAGGCGATCTCTACTGTTTCTTGCCTCCTGTTATTTACCTTTGTGTGGCCCCCACCCATATGGTATCAGGGCTGTTTGTGTGACCAATAGAATTTAAGATAAGTATTTATTTGTTACCTCCAAGATTAGGGTATAACAGATTAGGGTGTAAAAGACTGCAGCATTTTTCATGGGCACCCTCATGCTCTCTCTTTCTACTGGCTAATTGACTCTGGAAAAGCACACTGCTATGTTGTGAGCAATGCTATATGTAAAGGAACGGACGTCTCCAGCTAATAGCCATTGAGGAACCAGGAACTGTTATTGATGATATAACTGAGCTTATAAGCAAATCACTTCCAGCTGCGTCCTCAGACAGGACTGTAGCCCTGACCAACAACTTCACTACAATCTCATGAAACATTTTGGGCCAGAACCACGTAGCTAAATTGCTTTCAATTCACAAAAACTGTGCAAAATAAATGTTTGTTATTTTAAACTGCTACATTTTGGAATGATTTGTAACAGAAATTATAATAAATGCAGAATATTTATCAAATCCTACTATTTATGAATGAATTTATTAGAATTACTGCTTTTACAATTGATTTCTATAGAAACTAGTTTTTATTTTTTCCTCAATGATATACATATTCAGTTTATTATAATAAGGTGAGACGAGTTTCTCTCTGACCTTAACAATCTTCATATTTGTATTATTTTTTTAAATGTGTTCCCTTTATTGTGTATGTCATTTTTTTTGTTCTCTGTATTAGGAACTAGAAAAAGTGTTCTAATGGTCTATTACTAATAATAATTTAAGGTGAAAATTGCTTTATTATCTCTGAAACACACTAACAGAATGGTCAGCTTTTCTCTTCCCTAAGCTTATTCAAACCTTAAATTACTTCATCCTGTCTCATGATTTCAAACTTTACCTATAAATTATCTTTCATAATATAACAGTTCTTTGCTTAGCATATTCATATATGTAAGCTGTATTTAGAATCTTCAACAGCCTGACCAGGCAGTGGCACAGTGGATAGAGGGTCGGACTGGGATGCAGAGGACCCAGGTTCGAGATCCTGAGGTTGTCAGCTTGCGTGTGGGCTCATCTGGTTTGAGCAAGACTCACCAGCTTGGACCCAAGGTCGCTGGCTCAAGGAAGGGGTTACTCGGTCTGCTGTAGTCCCACAGTCAAGGCACAGATGAGAAGCAATCAATGAACAACTAAGGTGTGGCAATGAAAAACTAATGATTGATGCTTCTCATCTCTCTCCATTCCTGTCTGTCTGTCCCTATCTATCCGTCTCTCTCTGACTCTCTCTGTCTCTGCAAAAAAAAAAAAAAAAAAAAAAAAAGTAATCTTCAACAGGTACCACATATTTACTTGAAACTTAACATGTTTCAAATATCCTATATCCTATTGCACTTGACAACCCCATTGTGCAAATAGTCTGCGCTGATTTCTACAACATTTATAAAATCATATTTTTTTTTCTGTATTGAGAAGTGGAAAACTAGATATTAACTGTTTCTGAGTATAAAACAGTTTCAGAAAATTAAGACCTTTGCTTTTAGATTTTTTTTAGTGTTCCTGTTGCCAAAGAAGGCTATTAAAACATGAATTTCTTGACTGCAGTATATTATTCTACATGCCATGAATGTAGAATAACAGTGGAAATACCAGAAGTGATGTCAGTGGCTTCTTAATCACTATATTGCATCATTGGATGTCCATCCTCCAGCTTCCTTGGATCTAACCATGGTTGATCTGATTGGGTCAGTATCAGGGTTTTGTATTCAAATGATACCCCCCAAAAATTATAGCAAAAACCCTGCTTAGATATTTCTCAAAAGTTCTAGAAATTACTTCTGAAGTTCTGAAAATCCAATCTAGAATTTACTATTTAAACTCTTCTTATCTACTCACTGACTTTTCTAGTAAGTTCTTTTTTTTTCTAAATTTCTGTGCTAATTCCTATGTGCTACACTGAACTCAAACTTGCACACTTTTACTCTTTCAACCTATCTTTCACATCAATGTTTTTCATCTCAGTTAAATTGGTTCATTCAGTTGCTTCATTATAATTCTCAGTTATTCTTGATTCCTCCTTTTATCTCTTTCTAGAATGCAATACAACAGCAAATCATGTTCTGAAATCAATCCTTCTGAAATTTACAACCTCATGATTTTTTGTCATCTCTGCCTCCATCTGCAAGTTAAAGCCAAACTCACCTCTTCCCTTTATTATCATAATTCTCTCCAAATTGGTTGCTGGGATTCTAATCATGCCTTCTTATAATAACTCCCTATCATATAGCATACAGATGTAGAAAAAAAAATGTATTGGTTGTATCTTACAACCTTACATAAAATAGCAGCAACCTATCAATACACAGTTAACTTTCCAGCCATTTTATCTCTTCTTATGTTTTTCCACGGCACTTCTCATGTTCTAATATGAGAAAGACGGCTACGGCTACCTAGCATTGGCCTATTGGCTATATAACAATTTTTTTGCCCTACTCAAAATCTGTAATATATATGATTTAAATAAAACAGTTGGTGTTTACTACTCTGTGCCCAGCATCTAGAATATCAGGTGATACACCTGAGGATATTTAATAAATACTTGCTGAACAAATGAATGGCATCCTTCCATTAACTTCTAATGACTTTTAATTTCACTAAAAATGAATTCGATGGTGTTTTTCTCCTGCAGTAGGTCACATGTTCTGGCCCTCTACTAACTCTTTCTCCTCATTCTTGCATAGTTCACTCTGCTTCAGCCATATTGGTCTCATCACTTGTCTTTGAATAGGTAGTGCAATGGTCACTTCTGTTTAGAATGCTTTTGATCTAGGTATCCGTGTAGCTTACCTCGTCACTTCTAAGTTTTTAACATTTTCCATTTATATTTCATTTACACTTAATTTACATTCTTGAAATTCTTATTAAGTAGCCAGTGTAAATATATTCTGATTTATATATATATATGTATATATGTATATATATACATGTATATGTGTGTATATATATGTATATGTGTGTGTGTGTGTGTGTGTATATATATATATATATATATATATATATATATAAAGTGGAAGCATATGGAAGAGTGTATATTATTCTCATTTTATGTAAGCACATGAATCTTTCAGTTAGGCTCAGAATGAGTGTCTAGGGCAATATTTTCTGCAAAAACACAAGTGATATATCAAATAGATTATAGTTTTGGAAATGCCAAAAGAAGAGCTGAGACATTTGATAATTGCCAGAACCTTTCTCTGTAAGCTCACCAGGACCATAAATCATTATTTAGGTAACAAGATGTCAGCATATGACAAGATATTTCTGTTATATAATGTGACAAGGAGCTTAACCCAGTTCTAATGCTGAAAAATACAAATCAAAGTAAAACTAAAGATGAAATAGCTCTTCCTTAGTTTCTTTGATAAAAAGATACCAAAGGACTTTATAAAGTACTTCTGTTTTAAGGTGTGCAAACTGAGAATCTGAGCCAAAAAGTAGAAGCTTTTACAAGTATAAATCAAACTCAAATGTTCTTTTAGTAGTATATACAGCAATCTTACAAGAAACCTAACAAAAGAACACAGCTAACAGAGTGCTATACTAAGCATGAGGAAATGGTTTTATTAAAGCTAAACATTAATTGACTAGGAATTAAAAGTTTAGAAAAATTTAGTAAATCTATTGAATATTTTGGACTTATTTAAAACTATATTACTGTGGGAGAAGAGTAATTTCGTGATGAACACAGGGCAGGTTTTAAATACATATAAGTATACAGATTTAGAATGATTACATTTTTCAAAATATAAACCTTATTTTGAAAAAATTTAATAAAGAGGGATAAGCTTGGCTGTGAAGCAATTACATGTTTTGTAAAAAAGGATGACTTTGGTAAAATAAAAAATGTGCAGTGTCACTAATGGCTCCATGAATTAATAAGAACACACAAATGCCTGACCAGGTGGTGGTGCAGTGGATAGAGTGTCAACTGGGACATAGAGAACTCAGGTTTGAAACCTCCAAGTCTCTGGCTTGAGTGCGGGCTCATTTGGTTTGAGCAAGGTTCACCAGCCTCAGCCCAAGGTCACTGACTTGAGCAAAGGGTCACTTACTCTGCTGTAGCCCCCCAGTCAAGGCGCATATGAGAAATCAGTCAATGAACAACTACGGTGCCACAACAAAGTATTTATGCTTCTCATCTCTCTCTCTACTTGATTGTCTGTCCCTCTCTCTGACTCTCTCTGTCTCTGTCACACAATAAAAGACATTTTCTGACTAAAAAATAACATTCTTCACTGTAATTTTTCTAATTAGGTAACAAAATAATTAAATAATTTATATTCTACTTGAGACTCTTCTGTTACTCTACTAGCATAACTCCAGATTTTTATAGAAAAAAAAAATCTTAGGTATACAATAATAATTTATGTAGAAAAAATGATTAATTAAATGACTATTCAAAAATTTAGACAATTGAAGGATTTTGGTCTTTGTATTTTATATACAATCAGTTTTCTGGATTTAAGCTGGTTTTCTGAACTATAATAATATCTTCAACTTTTAGGAGTTTTTAATTCATAAAAGATGATTTGACTTTGTTTGGAAAACACACAATGGAATAAACAGATGACGTATTATAGAATTGTACACTTGAAGCCTACATAATTTTATTAACTAATGTCACCAAAATAAATTTAATAAAAAAAGAATAAAAGCTCATAGTGAAGATTTTTCAAACCTTTAATGTATATGGAGAATGTGTATATTAAATATATGTATATATATATATATATAAATATGTTATCACAACAGTGTTCTTAATGGAATTTCATAAAGTAAGCTCTTCATTTCCATATGTGATTTTAGTAGGTCTAATTTTCTACTATTAAAGTTTTTATTTGTTTATTTATTTATTTATTTTTATTCTTAAATTGAATTTATTAAGGTGATGTTAGTTAACAAGATTATATACGTTTGAGGTGCACAATTCCATAACACAGCATCTCTGCACTGCATTGTGTATTCACCACCACAAGTCAAGTCTTCTTTCATCACCATTTATTTCTCCCATATCCTTATATACCTCCCCTTAACTCACTTTGCCTGGCCATCGCCACTTTGTTGTACATGTCCAGGAGATTTTTCTCTTTGTTTTTAATTTTTACTTAATCCTTCTAATCTCATCTACACACCCCAATAGCTGTCAGCCTGATCTCCATCTGTCTATTTTGTTTGTTAGTTTATTTTGGTCCCTATGGCCCACATATAAGTGAAATCAGATGGTATCTGTCTTTCTGTGACTGGCTTATTTCACTTAGCATAATGCTCTCCAGGTCCATCCATGTTGTTGCAAAGGGTAAGATTTCTCTCTTTTTTATGACTAAGCAGTATTTCATTGTGTAAATGTACTATAGCATTTTTATCCACTCATTTACTAATGGATACTTGGGCAGCTTTTAAATCTCGGCTGTTATAAATAATGTTGCAAAAAAGATAAACATGAGTAAATTCCTTCAATTTAGTACTTTGGTTGGGTTTCTTAGTTTATATTCTTAGAGGTCACTTGGTCATAAGGTAATTCCATTTTTAGTTTTTAAAGGTAACTCCATAATGCATTTCACAGTGGCTGCACCAATCTGCATTTCTATTGCCATTGCATGAAGGTTCCCTTTTCTCCACACCCTTGCCAACACTTACTGTTTGTTGATTTATTGATAATAGCAGTTCTCATAGGTGTGAGGTGATATTTCATTGTGGATTTAATTTGTATTTCTCTGATGATTTTTGATATTTAGTATCTTTTGATATGCCTATTGGATATCTTTATGTCTTCTTTGGAAAAGTTGCTATTCAGATTTCTTTTTCCCAATTCTTAATTGGATTGTTTGTGGTTTTGGTGTTGAAATTTAGCATAATTATACGTTCTTTGTAAATTTTGGATATTTAGCCCTTATCAAATGTTGTCAAATACGTTCTCCCATTAAAGGGTCATTTTTCAATTTGTTGATAATTTTCTTTGTTATACAAAACCTTTTCACTTTAATGTAGTCTTATTTGTTTTCCTTGCCTGAAAAGATATATTAGAAAAATATATTGCTATGAAAAATATCCAAGATTTTACCTCCTATAGTTTCTCCTGGACTTTTATGGTTTAGAGTCTAACATCCAAGTCTTAAATCCAATAGTGAGATTCAAACAATTTAACAAACAATTTTCTACCCTAATGACTGTGTTAAGTATAAAAAAAAATACATGGAAAGATAGTGTATTATTTCATGCATTTTATAGTTAAATAAGAAAAATAAAAGATACACAAAACTAGATTATGTGATAAGAATAAATTTTAAAATATTAATGAAAAAATATTAAATAATACCTAAAAAAACAATAAAACTATTATTTAAGATATTTCATACTGCTTCTTGATCTGCATCCTAACTTGCAACTTTTTTAACCTATGGACAGAATGAACATTACTACAGGCACTTAGAATATACTGTTTTGCAGATTAATCTTATAAACAAATAATGAATGTAAATTTGTGATTTCCATATTGGGTGGCTGCCCAGGCACCCACCTCAGAGAGAACCTTGATTACAAATGCCTTTTTACCAATCAGTTCACAGAGCTCAACAAAAATTAGATATCAGTTCTGCCTAACCAGTAAGAACTGGCTGAATCCCACCACTGCTTTAATCTATTTTGAGTTAATTTTTGTGTATTGTGTAAGAAGCTGGTCTAGTTTCATTTTTTGCATGATTTGTCTAGTGTTCTCAAAACCATTTATTGAAAATACTATTTAATTATTTTCAATTAATACAGATTTTTTTTTAAGTTTTCAAGTTAATTTTCCTTCCAGACATTTCTAGATTCCCCACATAAATACAAGTTAGTTACTTGGTGTAAATAATACCTTTAATATTTTCTTTTATTATTTTTTTATTTTATTTTGAGGTGGGGGAAGGGAAGCATTAACTGTTAGTAGTATGTGCCTTGACTGGGCAACCGTAGGGTTGCCCTCAACATCCCAGTCTATGCTTAATTCACTGCATCACCACAGGTCAGGCTCTTTTAATTTTTTTTTCAACTGATACTTTATTCAGATTTAATTTACAACTGAGTAAAGAGAATAAGGAAGAAAGAAAATAAGGAACATAGAAAGGAAAAAGGAAATGAAGGGAGGAAGGAAGGAAGGAAGGAAGGAAGGAAGGAAGGAAGGAAGGAAGGAAGGAAGGAAGGAAGGAAAGAAGGAAGGAAGGGAGAATGGAAGGAAAGAAGAAAGAAAAAAAAGGTCAAATAACAAACTGCTTTTTAAATTCATTCAGTTTCAGTAATTTATATCAACCATAAGCCTGTTCCTGTTCTAGAAGCTGGTGATAAAAAGCTAAATTATTCATGATATGTGAAATCAATAATGGCAGGCATTATAAGAATATATATATCAATGCCATATGAGCACACATTTTTTAAAGAGTTCTCTTAATCTCCCTTTCTTTTCTGGCATGGTCTCTGCTATCCACATATTACCTAGTTACTCCTTTTATTTTTTTAATGCTTTCTAGTAGCCTCTCAATATCCTTTACTTCCATGCTTCAACCAGAATGCTCAAAAACCTTATTATTCTAAACCTTATTATTCTATTTTTCATGCAAAATCTTATTTCCATTTAACTACTTTGGTTTACTAGAAGGAATGAATCATCAAGCATGTGTCCTAAAGTGTTAGTTTTTTTGTTGTTGTTGTTTTTTGTTGTTGTTGTTAATATTTTTAGTAAGAGGAGGGGAGGCATGTACTCCAACTGGAATTCACCTGACAAGCCCACTAGGGGGTGATGCTCTGCCCGTCTGGGACATTTGCTGCATTGCAGTCGAAGCCATTTTTTAGCACCTGAGGTGGAGGCCATGGAGCCATCCTCAGCACCCAGAGCCAACTCACTATAATTGAGCCATGACTTCAAGAGGTGAAGAGAAGAGTGAGAGAGAGAGAAAAAGAGCAAGAGAGAGAGAGAGAGAGAGAGAGAGAAGAGAGAAGGGAGAGAGAGAGAGAAAGAAGAGAGAAAGAGAGGGGTGGAGAAGCAGATGAACGCCTCTCCCGTGTGCCCTGACTAGGAATCAAACCTGGGACTTCCACACACCAGGCCAGCATTCCACCACTGAGCCAACAGGTCAGGGTCACTTTTTTATATTTGTTTATATATTTAAAAAGTCACTTGTTAAAATAATGATGAAATTTCAGAGAATTTGTCTAAAGAGTAGATATTTCTATACTTAATAATTATAGCACAGAAGCCTACTTGCCATTTAATTTTCATTTTCATCAAAAAAATTATTGATCCTAATCAGCCACATCAATGAGTTTCACACATGAGAGTTCAGTTCTTTCATACACTGAGTGTCTTAAATCCTTATTTTTAGATGTACTTAGCACTGGGAAATCTATAATTAAAAAAAAGGATTAAATAAACACAAATAGTGTAAATACTCTTTAAAAGTAAAGCATTAGAATGAATATAAAGAAAATTGTGAAACAATCTATCATATTGAAACAAGATAAATAGAAAATAAGAATTTAAATCATTCATGTTTAACAAAAACAAAACAAAACAAACAAATAACAAACCAGAACTGCCTGACCAGGTGGGGCAGTGGATTGGATGCCGAGGACCCAGGTTGGAGGCCCCAAGGTCGCCAGCTTGAGTGCAGGCTCACCAGTTTGGCCCCAAGGTCGCTGGCTCGAGCAAGGGGTTACTCAGTCTGCTGAAGGCCCATGGTCAAGGCACATATGAGAAAGCAATCAATGAACAAATAAGGTGTCGCAACGAAAAACTGATGATTGATGCTTCTCATCTCTCTCTGTACCTGTCTGTCTGTCCCTGTCTGTCCCTCTCTCTGACTTTGTGTCTCTGTAAATAATAATAATAATAATAACAAAACAAAAACGTAACAAACCAGAACCAACTTGCGTTAGTCAAAAGAGGAACTTAATAAGAGAATCTAATTATAGCATTTGAAAATAAAAACGAAAGGACAACGATTGTGAGACACAGAAATTAGTAACAGTATAAGGTACTGTACCTACTGAGTTCAAGGTTACAAGAGAAACATGGATGTTGCTATAACTTGAAAGCTCTAGCTGCATAGTGAATTCTAGATTCTAGAGCTATGCTTGGGCTTCTCAGGGAGTACTTTCAGTCACTCCAAGAGACACTTCTGATGTGGAGGGGAAGAAACTGCCTTGGCGTTCTCTCATACACTTTCTTCAAAACTTTTGCCAGAGCCTCTCAGATGTGAAATCTAACTGAAAGCTAGCTCATCAGGGAACCAAGAAATAGATTACAAGGATCATAGTAGAATCAGCTGTTGAAACAGAGCAGAACAAGATAACGAGGCAGTCTCAAAGGAACAACAAATGATAGGCAAATTATCCTTAAAAAATCATTCCCTAAAAGTATTGAAGACATTAATTTACATTTTTTGTAAATGTTGTATGTAAACACATGCTCTGATTTGAATTGTATCATTTTTAAGTGAAAAAACATGTCAGTTTAATAGATCTTTTAGCTAGTGTGTGTCCACATACTCAAATTATTATAAATAGTAGTTCATGCTTTTTACCTTAAACAGGTAAATTAATTTTAAACAAATTAAAAGTGACTTCCCATTAAACTTGGAATACAATAGAAAATAAGTACTTCTTACTACTAGAACCTGAATGGATCCTGCTTGCCCTTAGAAAATATTGTCCTGTTATTTATTCTTCAATCACTAAATGGCTCTTGCCCTGCTTATCTTTCTTTTTCAGAAATTCATCAACCATCTTCACCATAACAAGTTTAAATGTACTTTAATTTTTATTCTGACTGGAATATGAATATTCTATTCACAGAATTGTTGATGTTGGCTTAGTATCAAGGTCTCAGCTGAACCTCGGCACCTGAGAGTGAATTATCTACCCATTCTACTCCTGCAAGTATGTTGGTCACACTTTCATCCTAGCAAATTATTATCTACATAGCACAAACCATTTTCTGATATTTTCTTATTTAGTTAATATTTTTATATTTTCTACTGGAGTTGAAAAGTCCCTTGAACTGGAAACTGCTTCTGTCTTGGCATCCAAAAAATCCATCCTCAATACTTAGTAAATGCTTGGTACATAAGATACTATAAATATTTATTAAGTGAATAACTAAATAAACGAATAAATACTCTATTGGTTTTTAAGCTCTTATATTCTTTTCCACATCTGATCTATATCCGCCTGCTCCCTTAACAGGAAAGACAAGTTTTATATTGATTCTTTACTAGACCACTATCTGGATCACATTTAACTGGTTCACTTGAAGTTATTCATAAAGTGAGTTCTCCAGACTTTTACCCTTTATTTTAGCTTCTGGAGTGCATATGGTCAGTAGATTTTCCACATTTTACTCTCCCAGATTTTCAGGAATAGTTCGGTGACTCTTTCCATTAGAACTGGTAACTTAGGTTCAGAATAAAAAGCAATAAGCCTTATTCAAGTGTTTTGAACCTGGACAGATATTCAAATCAAACTTTCTCTAAAACTGGAAGAAGTATTTGGGTTCTTTTAAACCATTGATAAATTTGGTACCTTGTCTCTCCTTTGGATTCTCATCTATGTTTGTCTAACTTTTGAGGCAAGAAATCTACTTTTGAGAAAGATTAGTAGTAGGATTAAAAATATATCTTCTTCAAACTCATTATTCATTTATCTGTAATCCAGTACTTTATTATTTTACATTTCTCTCTCTCTTTTTAATGATAGTGAAATTAAATATTTAAAGGTATAATTCAAACTGGTAAAATAGATTTATCTTTAAAAAATAAAATAAAAAGTTAAGACACCATCATGGTAATGTTAAGAAAAATAAAGTTTTGATAAATAGTGTTCCTATCAAGCTCATTTCCTCCACATTTTTCCACTGTATATGTACTGTACATAGTAAAGGGAAATCTGTCATCTCCATTAATTTTTATTTATTTTTATATGTGTGTCTTTAAGTTCTACTTATTGGAAATATAAAGCTTCTGTAGACTGAGCAGTAGGACCTTATCAGTTCCCATCCCTTTCCATTCTGTATTCTCTAATGCCATATGTGTGTTCCATCTCTCTTCATTTCTCATCTTTCTGAAACTCATTCTACTTTATCTTTATAATGTCCTTGGCTGGTTTCCACTCTTCTTTCAGCTCTGGCTTGTGTCTTACTTTCCTTCTGGCTCCAAGCCCTGTTCCCACCATCTGAGCCTTTCCAACTTTAGTTCCTACAAGAATCCTTAGTATACTCTACCTCTAACTCCACATTTACATTCTCTTCTGGCAAATATTTACACAATTCTCTGCCTGTCTGTGTATAACATCATTTAAATCTCAAAATCAATCTCTAAATCTTTCAACTTTACAGAGAATAAGCCTTTTCAAATTATTTTTATTACTGGAGCTATTCTTAAAATCACTTTGACTTCCAAATGCACAGTTCTTTCAACAACACACCCCAAAACCTCAAACTGCATCCCATATATTTTCTCTTCTCTCCCATCAGTTTTTTTTTTCTATAAAAGTTTCAATCTTTTCTTGGCCTGGAGACTTTCAAACACTTCCAACACTACACTTTAAACTGTTCAGTCATACATCCCACAACAACTATTATGTAAAATTGAACTTGATCCAACACAAACTTAGTCCAAATAGTAGCTTGTTTCTTTTTATTTTTAAGTTCTCAAGTCCCAATAACAAATTTCAACTTTTCATAAATTTTAATTTTTTCCTCATAAACATTCATCGGTAATTTTTCCCCTGTAATTCCCATAACTTATGTGTGTTATATAATTTATATAATATATATGCCATATATATATATATAATTATTTTTTACTTGCACTGTCCAAAAAAAGCAGCCATTCATAGGTTTGTTTTTTTTTATTTCACAGAGAAGTTGTGATTTTCTTCTGTCTGTTGACTACTTGGTGCTTTATTTCACATACCATAACTTGGATAACTCAATTCCACTCACAACAAACTTCTATGAAAAGCTTATATACTTGGTTATCAAAGTTGCAAGATGTATTATATGGGGTCTGAAGGGACAAAAAAATAATTTTTCTATGTTTGGGAGTTTGTGATACACAGTGTTCCCAAAAAATGGCTCCTATTCAAGCACCCATTTTGCTTGGATTTAAGAATGAGGGACAAAGTGCTTTATTCCAGAACTAACAGAAGATGGTGCTTGAAGACGTCCTCTGGATGCAAAGATATGCCTGCTCCTAATTGGGGCAGGCTGCAGTTGCTGGAGAGTTACCATATGGGAACACTGATGGAAAAAAACTTGATAGTTACTTCAGATCCTTCACTTCTCATGTGCTCTAGCACTCAATTTTCTTAGAAACACATTGAAAGGGGACACGGTTAGCTGCAGCAATAACTTTCCCATTATCATTAACTGCCTTGGCCCTATCCTTTCTCAATTTTTATTCTTTTCTTTCTATTTCATTATTCCACACTAAATTTTCACCAGAAATTTGTGTTTCAATGTGCTTCTAAATTAAAAGTAAGAGTAAGACTGCCATTTACTCTAACTTCTCCCATTATTCTGAAGAAAATGCTACACTTCCATTCAAGCCAGTATTGTAGGGTAGAGTTACTATAATTGCATTAGTAAAAAAAACAACTAAGTAAGTAAATATTACATTTTCCTTCACATTGAATACCTGATATGTACTAGTAATTGTTCTGATATCTTTATGAATATGTTTTGTATGGTTGATTCTCTAAACAACATTAATGAGATAATCCCAGCTTTTTAGGTGAGTAAACTGAGATAAAGAGGAGTGTACAGCATTGCCAAAGGATGACAATAAAT
The DNA here is from genome assembly GCF_036850995.1 of Saccopteryx leptura. NCBI lineage: Eukaryota > Metazoa > Chordata > Mammalia > Chiroptera > Emballonuridae > Saccopteryx > Saccopteryx leptura. The sequence goes on along the minus strand of NC_089506.1, from coordinate 63,943,015 downwards.
GGTGTAGCTGAGAATCAACATCTGCCTTTTCTACCAAAGTATTCTGTCTTAGGATCCATGTGCTTGACCATTATATTATATACTTAATATCTCTCAATCAAATAGAACTTAAGATATTCAGGAAAAAAACATCATCCAGGTGAAGAGATTTTTAAAAAACATATTGAACTAAAAATAACACCAACAAAATTTCTAAATTGTCATGTGTTCTTTCTTCTATATAGTTTGTACTAAAATGGTAGATTTAGTCCCTAATTGTGTTAAAAAATTTCAACATTGCAAATATTTTCTAATATTTTTCTTATTACCGATCTTGTATGAGGCTATAGGGAAATATCATATTGCACAATGCAGAGCATTTATCTGGAAAATGTTTTATCTTTAACAACTTTGAAACGACTTCTATCACATCATATTTACTAGATTCCACATATTTTAGCCCATTTCTTTATGTGGTACCCACTCCAATTGGGTCTCCTTGACATACTTCTATGTCATGCCACATATTTTATAGACGTTAAGGTGTCTTTGAATTAGGCAGTATTGCTTTCAAATACAGTGGTACCTTGAGATATGAATTTAATTTGTACTGTAACCGAGCTCATAAGTCAGTCAACTCTTACATTAAACTGCTGATACTGGACTCGTGTGCCAACGTGCCAACTAGTGATAGCTTCCCAAATCATGACTCGTATCTCAGAATTGCGCTCGGATCTTGAACAAAAATATGAACTGAGTCGCAACTCGTATCTTAAAAAATTTGTGTATTGGTCTGTTCTTATCTCAAGGTTTCACTGTACCAGAAAAGGTAATTGAAAAACTGCAATTTGCCATATATCTACTTTTTTTAACTGTAGTAGTTACAGACTAACTTATTGATTACCCTAACTGTATAATAATTCTCAAGTAAACAGGTAATTCTAGAAAGTTACCAATGGTCAAACAGTTTTACAAAAGCAAATAGTGTACCAGTTAATCTTATTTTCATTCTAATCTCTTATCCTCTCTTTATTTTTTTGTGAACAGAAAATGCAAGTCTTATATACATTAGCTAAGTACATAATTATTTCTAAAATAATTCTTAAAAAATAATACTCAATAAAAACTAAAGGGAATGACAAATGAAACAGCAAGAAAACAATTTATTAGCCCTGGCCGGTTGGCCCAGTGGTAGAGCATTGGCCTGGCGTGCAGGAGTCTGGGGTTCAATTCCCAGCCAGGGCACATAGGAGAAGCACCCATCTGCTTCTCCACCCCTCCCCCTCTCCTTCCTCTCTGTCTCTCTCTTCCCCTCCTGCAGCCAAGGCTCCATTGGAGCAAAAGATGTCTCGGGCGCTGGGGATGGCTCCTTGGCCTCTGCCCCAGGCGCTAGAGTGGCTCTGGTCACGACAGAGTGACGCCCCGGATGGGCAGAGCATTGCCCCCTGGTGGGCATGCTGGGTGGATGGCGGTCGGGTGCATGCGGGAGTCTGTCTAACTGCCTCCCCGTTTCCAGCTTCAGAAAAATACAAAAAAAAAAATGAAAACAATTTATTGATATATATTCACTATAGGAAGTTAGTTCTATATAGTTAATAAAATATTGAGGTTCTGTTATGAATGCATGGGGGATAATTGATGCTAATAAGCATTCATCCATTACAACATCAAATATTTCAGAAAGGTCATTATCTTTTACTTCTTTTTTTCTAATGAGAAATCTATGACATTGTAGAATACACTTTTATATATATATAAAACATATATTTTTATATATTAATATATTAAATTATATATATATATATATATATATATATATATATATATATATATATCAGGTCATACACAGTTCAACTTGAATAGAATTAGAACTTGGCATACTTTTGCCAAATTGAAGTAGTCAAGAAGAAACTTAATTATGTCCAAAATGAGAATAATGCAGTCTAAGGAGTAAAGTTATAGGAGAAAAAATTAAGCTTTATAATTATGTGACAAATATATGCAGATTGGCATTAATCACCAATTCTGTAGAGTGAAAGAAAAGTAGTATGAGCAGGCAGATTAATGTTGTTGCTTAAGAAAAGAAAAGCAAATGTTAATGTTTGTATCTTAATTATTTTCTTGAGGCCCACATTTGTATTGCATCATGTTCTACTGGATATTTAACAAGATGGTCTTTCTTTCTTTCTCAAGATTTTTACTGCAAGTCTGATTAGATATAGATGTGTCTGTTGGCTGACAGATACTTTAAAACATTTTATATACATAAAGTAAAAACAGATAATATTTTATTCTATTCAGCAAAATCAAGAACTGGTTTGAATATATTAACTAATAGAAAGGTATTTACAGTGGTACCTTGAGATACGAACAAAGCAACATATGAATTTTAAGATACGAGCTGCGACTCAGTCCGTATTTTTGTTCAAGATCCAAGAAAATTCTGAGATATGAATCGTGATTCAAGAAGCTGCCACTAGTTGGCACGTTGGCGCACAGTTCTAGTATCGGCAGCACAACACCAGCATCTCGTTCTTTCTCACGTTACCCACAGAATCAAGTCAAATCTTGTGTGCTGTACTCGTTCTTGCATTATTTTTGCATTTTTTTACTAACTTTTTTTTGTGTGCTATCAAGGGGCCGAAGAAAGTGAGTGTAAAGGACAGTGGTAAGAAGAGGAAGAGAATGATATCAATAGAAGTAAAGCAAGAAATAATAGAAAAACATGAGCGTGGTGTATCAGTAATTGAACTGGCAAGACTGTACGACGGCAATACATTTACAATTTGTATCATTCTTAAACAAAAAGATGCCATCCAAAGTGCAAATCCAGTGCAAAGAACTACAATTCTGTCCCAATTAAGGACAAATATCTATGAAGAAATGGAAAAGCTTCTGCTGGTGTGGGTGATAGAGAAAGAGCTGGCAGAAGATACAGTGACGGAGACTGTAATATGCAACAAGGCACCTATTATTTACAGCATCTTGAAGAAGAAAGAACCATCAACCTCAAAAGAAGCAGCAGAAGATACATTTAAGGCAAGTCATGGCTGGTTTGAAAATTTCAAGAAGAGATCTGGCATCCGCTCGGTGGTGAGGCATGGTGAAGCCGTGAGTGCTGACGTTAAGGCAGCTGAGAAATACATCTCACGTTTTGCTGCACTTATCGCAAACGAAGGCTATATCCCCCAACAAGTGTTCAACTGTGACGAAACAGGATTGTTTTGGAAAAAAATGCCCTGGAAGACTTACATTACTGCAGAGGAGAAGAAGCTGCCAGGCCATAAACCCATGAAGGACTGTCTGACCCTTACATTGTGTGCAAATGCTAGCGGTGGCTGTAAAGTAAAGCCACTGTTAGTGTATCAATCTGAAAATCCTCGAACCTTTAAGACTCACAAGATTCTTAAAGAAAAGCTGCAGCTTATGTGGCTCGCAAATGCTAGGGCATTGGTTAAGTGGCAGTTTTTTATTGAATGAGTAAATCTCGTTTTTGGTCCTGCAGTGAGGAAATATCTTCAAGAAAATAAACTCCAAATGAAAGCATTACTAATCCTTAAAATTGCTCTAGCCCATCAGCCTGATCTTGAAGTTGACATTCTCGATGAGTTCAAATTTGTGAAAATCCTCTACCTCCCACCCAACACGACTTCAATCTTGCAACCTATGGATCAGCAGGTCATTTCCAACTTTAAATAGCTTTACACAAAGCACTTGTTCTGCCGCTGCTTTGAGGTGACTGAGAATACAAATCTAACCCTTTGAGAATTTTGGAAAGATCACTACAACATCGTAATATGTTTACGCATTATTGACTTGGAATGGCAACAGGTTACAAGAAGAACCTTGAACTCGGCATGGAAAAAGTTATGGCCTGATGTTGTTGCAGGCAGGGACTTCGAAGGATTTGAACCAGAGACCGAGACCAAGATAGAACCGTTGGAGGAGATTGTGTCCCTCGGAAAGTCGATGGGTCTGGAGGTAGATGAGGGTAACATAAACAAGCTCATTAATGAACATGAGGAGGAACTCTCAACTGAGGAGTTGAAGGAGCTACAGATGATGCAACATACTGAGCTTCTGCAAGAGATTAGTAGTGAGGAGGAGGTAGAGTCAGAGGAAGTGATTTCTACAAGTGAAATTAAAGACATGCTGGCAATGTGGGAGAAGCTTTCAAGTTTCATTGAAAAGAAACGCCAGAAAAAGTTTCAACTGGTCGTGCTTCAGCACTTTTTAATGACACTTGTTTGTCACATTTCAGTAACATTAAAAGGCAGGCAAAAGCAAACCTCTTTGGATAGATTTTTATTCAAAAGTCCTGCAACTAAACATGCTGAAAGTGCAGCCAAAAAGGCAAAAACAGGTGATGATTAAATAAAAAATACATAATGTTAAGCTTAAGTTAAATTTAAAGTTAATGCCCTGGCCGGTTGGCTCAGCGGTAGAGCGTCGGCCTAGCGTGCGGAGGACCCGGGTTCGATTCCCGGCCAGGGCACATAGGAGAAGCGCCCATTTGCTTCTCCACCCCTCCGCCGCGCTTTCCTCTCTGTCTCTCTCTTCCCCTCCCGCAGCCAAGGCTCCATTGGAGCAAAGATGGCCCGGGCGCTGGGCATGGCTCTGTGGCCTCTGCCTCAGGCGCTAGAGTGGCTCTGGTCGCAATATGGCGACGCCCAGGATGGGCAGAGCATCGCCCCCTGGGGGGCAGAGCACCGGGCGTGCCGGGTGGATCCCGGTCGGGCGCATGCGGGAGTCTGTCTGACTGTCTCTCCCTGTTTCCAGCTTCAGAAAAATGAAAAAAAAAAAAAAAAAAAAAAAAAAAAAATTAAAGTTAAGAAAGTGAATTTTTTACAACTAAGTTTTTTTATTTTAAGTTAAGAAAGTGCAGTTCTAGTTTTGTTTAAAGTAAAGAAAATGCAGTTTTAGTTTACATTTAGTGTTAAGAAAGCAATTTTAGTTTATGTGTCTACAGTGGCTGCATCTCTTCCTCCCTCCCTCCCTCCTCCTCCACCATTCACCTCCTTTAGCCGCACTCGTCTGTCTCCAAGGTAAGAATACAGAACTAAATAACACTTTTTTCTTTTATTTCATATATTTTTTTATGCATTGGTAAAGTATACATGTGTGTTTCTTAATTAAAAACATGCCTTTCTTCATAAATTAGAATGGTTTGGGGATGTTTCACAGGGTTGGAATGAAATAAATCTATTTCTGTTATTTTAAATGGAAGAAATTTGATATACAAGTTGACTGACTTACAAACTCAGTTACAGAATGAATTAAACTTGTATCTCAAGGTACCACTGTATATTATAAGATACTTTAACAAGTATCAAAATGTAAAGTATGGACTTAGTTAAAATATATATTTATATTTATCTCTCTATCTGCCTATTCTGTGAAAAGATTAACAAATAAGAATTTTAGACTATTTTTATTATTATTGATAGTTATATCCAAACATTTTTATAAGGTCTGAGTAGCTTTCTTAGAAAATTTTTATCTATCATAAATAGTGGAGATCCATGTAATATTTCATTCAAATAGCATGCTAATAATTTTAAAACTTTTAATTAATAGGGCAGATTATAATTCTTTATCATAATAACACAAGTGCTACCAAGTTATTTTTTCTATCATGTATCTTTTTATGTCTCCTCTTTGCTACACTAATCCCATGATAAACTATAAAACTTTAGTATTCAGTTAAGCAACAAATGAACTACTTATTTCTTTTCCTTTATTGTCTTGTTTATATATTAACATATTTTTTCAACATCAGTTCAAATGTTACTTCTGCCTGACCTGTGGTGGCGCAGTGGATAAAGTGTCAACCTGGAAACGCTGAGGTTGCTGGTTCAAAACTTTGGGCTTGCCTGGTTAAGGCACATATGGTAGTTGATGCTTCCTGCTCTTACTCCCCCCTCTCCCCTCTCTATAATGAATAAATAAAATCTTTTAAAAAAATGTTACTTCTGTGAAGCTTTTACTAAGTTCCTTAGATACACTTTATTGGTTCATCTCTTATGTTAGAGTTTGTTAATTCTTGCCTTACATATTTTGATGTTGGGCCTGACCAGGCACTGGTGCAGTGGATACAGTGTCAGACTGGGACAAGGAGTACCCAGATTTGAAACCTGAGGTCACCTGCTTCACCATAGGCTCATCTGGTTTGAGCAAGGCTCACCAACTTGAGCCCAAGGTTGCTGGCTTGAGCAAAGGGCACTTGGTCTGGTCTGCTGTAGCCCCCAGTCAAGGCACATATGAGAAAGCAATCAATGAACAACTAAGGTGCTGCAATGGAGAATTGATGCTTCTCTCTTCCCTTCAGTCTGTTCCTGTCTGACCCTCATTCTGTCTCTCTCTGTCTCTGTAACACACACACACACACACACACACACACAAATCTAACATATTTCAATGTTGGATTTCAGTCAATTATATATTTTTTTCTTTTGCTAGATTTTACACATCTTGAAGATAAGAATAATAAACATTTTTATAACTGCTGTTGTTTAGAGGAGTATTTTTAAATGTAATTTAATAAATAGTTAATAAAATAAAACACTTCAAATTTTGTTTAAATTCTGTGTTTATTTTTTAAAGAAAAATATATATATTTTTTCATAAGTTACCGTATAGACATTATATTATATCACTTTGGTAAATAAGTTTCAATCTAAACAAGTTTTCTTATATCAGTTTCATTTAGATACTAAGTGACAAAAAATAGTGCATTTTTTTAAAGTGTCAAAATTAAGGTGCTACACATAACATATTAAAAATAAGAAAATTTGTGGTTCAAAACTTTTTTAAGGACTTATTTATACAAGTAATATTGATTTCTTCATCACTAAGCAGAAAAAGACCACCTTCATCATTTGTTCATTTTATGGTATTTTCATATTTTGTCTTAATGTATATTTAAAAAAGAATGACATTATTGATGTTAAAATTTAAATGATATAAAGTACATAATAATAATATAGTAGAGAAGAAATGGAAAAAGGAGGAATTATATTATGTTCTTAATGTTTTGCTTAACACATTTCTACAACAGTAGTATTATCTTAACTCTAACATACCCTAGGAAACAAATTATCAGATACTTTCTACTTGATAACCCTATACTATCGTTTTCTGGTACAACTTTTCTTTAATTAAAATACGATTCAAGAATTTGAATAGAAGTTAATAGCAATCTCATTTACAATGAAAACATTCAATTAGATTACTGCATTTAAAACTCCACTGAAAACTGTGCTTTCTCAACATTTTATTGTGTGTGACACCTTTCAGAAACTTTAGTTTACTCTTAATTACCAGGCACAGATTCTACCATCAGTACTTTATGCTTATTCTGCCCGGTAAAAATGTGTTTGCAAAATAGAATCACTGCTGTTAGAAAGAGCAATTGTATCTTAATCTTTTAATGTCATATTTGAATAAAAATTAATATCTACTCTATCAATGCAAACTCAGGCCTCAAAGAAATTTTATAATTTTTTAAACTTCTATGAGGTTTAGATTTTTGTCTAGTGGAGAACATTTAATTAGTTGACTTACACTCTAATTAAGATAAAATTAGATCAATAACTAATTACATTGAATGTTTCTTAAGTTTCTTGTGCATCAATTATTTTTATGTAATGTGCCTTACGCATACTGTTCTCATACTTAATTTCACAGCTTCATGCTATAAGAAAAAATTACATTAAACTGCACAGCTTAAATCTTGACAGTTTGGCATTCCCTTCTTTTTTCTCCTTGCTTCAGCATAAAATGAATGATTAGGCCTAAGCATTTAATTTTCTGCATAGAATTGAATCAGCAAAATAACCACTGAAGTTGATTGTAAGCATTTTCTTTTTGCCATTCACTGATTATTTTCCATTTTTAACATGACTTTTTTTCTTGAAAATAAATAATTTTGTAAAATATACATTAAATTCTAGATTTTGAAGTGACATGGAGTGGTTCTGCATGTGAACCTTGTCATTTATGCCATGCAATAACTTTAGGTTTTGAAAAATTACTTCTTAAATTTCAATTTTCTCAATTACAAAATATGGTTATAAGTGAATATTACATAGTATAGTGAAGATAAAATAATTATATTTATCAAGTGTATTTCAGAATGTCCAAAACATTTGGTTCAAATTATATTTCTATAATAATTAAATAAAAATATTTTAATAATATATTATTAAAATAATTTAATTAATTTGTAATATTTAATAATGTTGTATATTCTTTCTTAAACATTTCTTATCCTGATGGGAAATAAAAAGTTTAAAGGCTGTGATTCAGAAATTGTATAATTTGCTGTATATATCAATAAAGTTTAATAGGAAGTTCACTGTTGAGCTGGGAGATTATTTGCCCAGCTGTAAGTTATATTCTGTTGCTGAAGGTAAACATTTAGACTATATGAAAAAGCTTGCAGAACAAAAGAAATTGACAACAAAACAAATAAGCAGCCAACTAAATGGGAGATGCTATTTGCAAACAACTACTCTGATAAGGGGTTAATATCCAAAATACATAAAGAACTGACAAAGCTCAGTAACAAATAAGCTAACAATAATTTAAAAAGGAGGAAAAGACCTGAACAGGTGCTTCTCCCAAGAGGACATACAAATGGCCAACAGGTATATAAAAAGATGCTCATCTTCACTAGCTAATCGAGAAATGCAAAGCAAAACTACAATGAGATACCATCTCACACGTGTTAGATTGGCTATTATCAACAAGACAGGTAATAACAAGTGTTGGAGAGGCTGTGGAGAAAAAAGAATCACATTCACTGCTAGTGGGAATGCAAATTAGTACAGTCATTATGGAAGAAAGTATGGTCGGTCGTTCTTCAAAAATTTAAGACTAGAACTACCATATGACTCAGCAATCCCTCTACTGGGTATATACTCTAAAAACTCAAAACATTGGTACATAAAAACACATGCACCTCCAAGTTCATTGCAGTATTATTTACAGTAGCCAAGACATGGAAACAACCAAAGTGTCCCTAAATAGAGGATTGGACAAAGAAGATATGGTATGTGTGTACAATGGAAAACTTCTCAGCCATAAGAAATGATGACGTAATGCCATTTATGACAATATGGATGGACCTTGAGAACATTATACTCAGTGAAATTAGTAAATGAGAAAAAGCTATAAACTGCATGATTTCACACATAGGTGGGATATAAAACTGAAACTCATGGACAGAGATAAAAGTGGTTCCAGGGACAGGGGCCATGGGTGAAGGGAATGTGAGGGAGTGTGTGGGAGGGGATAAAGAAGGACAAATAAAAGGTGACAGAAAATGATTTGATTTTGGGTAATGGGTATAAAACATAATAAACAGTTCAAATGCTATAGGAATGTTTACCTGAAACCAATGTACTCTTATTGATCAATGTCACCCTGTTAAATCTAATTTTCAAAATAAAATTTTAAAAAAAGAAGCTTGGCCAAACAAAATCGATGCTGAGGTAGCAATACCAAGGAGTAGTTTAGCTAAAATCTCAAAAGATGCCCTTGGTAGTTTTAAATGTTACTAGTAAGGTGTTTTGTAGAATTCCTTTCAATTTAGGATTTAAATTTAATTATCTTTATTTTCTTTTTTGTTGTTATTGTTTAATTTTTATTCCTTGTTCAACCCTTTGTCTCCCAAAAGAGTCCAATGTGTATACTTGTTTGCAGTGGTGGGATTCAATTGTTTTGCCATGGTTTAGCAGAACTGATACCTAATTTTTTGTTCAGTTTGGCAAACTGGTTGTTAAAATGGCACTTGTTTTTAGGATTCTCTCTAAGGTGGGTACCTGGGCAGTGCCCAATATGGAAATCACAAATTTACATTCCTTTCTCTTTTTTTAACATTCATCTGCAAACAGCGCATTCTAAGCACTTAGTAGTGTTCATTCCATCCACAGGTAAAAAGTATTTGCAAGTAAGGATGCCAATCAAGAGGTTATATGGAAATATCTTAAATAAAAGTTTCATTGTTTTCTGTCAGGTATTATTTTGTATTTTTTCATTATTATTATTATTATTATTATTATTATTAGTTTTTCTTAAGTGAGAAATAGGAGGCAGAAAGACAGACTCCCATATATGCCCCTACCAAGATCCATCCAACAAGCCCCCAATAGGGGAGTGCACTGCCTATATAGGAACAATGCTTTGCTCCTCAACAACTGAGCTCTTTTAGTACCTGAGGTGAGACTATGGAGCCATCCTGAGCGCTAGGGAGCCAACTTGCTCTAACTGAGCCATGGTTGGCTGCCAGAGGGGAAGAGCTAGATATAGTTAGAGAAGGGAAAAGGGGATGGATGGAGAAGTAGATGGTTGCTTCTCCTGTGTGCCCTGACTAGAAATCAAACCTGGGACATTCACATGCTGAGCCAATGCTCTACCACTGAGTCAATGGCCAGGGCCTCACTAATATTTTAAAACTCTTTCTTAGAACATAATCTAATTTTGTGTATTTCTTTTATCATTCTTATTTAAGTATTAAATGCATGAAATAATAAACTATCTTTAAGTATATTTTTTTATACTTAAAATGGTCATTAGGTTAGAAAACTGGTTGTTAAATCATTTGAATCTCACCACTGCTCGTTTGTATATGTTTTTATAAGGTGTGTTAATGATCAACTTTCACAATTAATTCAAGTACCTCTTCCTTTTGTGCTTTAACTTAGATAATTTTTCTTAATCTGGTTTCCACTATAATTCTCATGTATTTTCTTGTATCAAAATTGCTTTTTAAGACATTTTTTGAGATTTACTACTATTTGTTAATTTTTTTTTCTTCAGCATTACTGAGACATAATTGACAAATAAAAGCTGTGTATATTTAAGTCAAACATTGTGATGTTTTGGTATGCTATACATAGTGAAATAGTTACCATAATCAAGTTAATAACACATTTTTCACCTCAAATAGTTACCATCTTTTTGAGTGGGGAAAGAACACTTAAGATCTATTCTCTTACCAGTTTCAAGTATATAATACAATATTATTCACTATAGTCACTATGCTATACATTAGATACTCAGAATTTATTCACCTTACAACAAAGTATCTACCCTTTGACTAATCTCCCCATTTCTCGCACCCCGCCCCTCCAACTTCTGGAAATTACAGTTTTACTCTGCTTCTGTAAGTTTCATTTTTAATGTGTATTACTTTATGTATATAACATTTTATTTATCATCTCACCCATCAATACCTAGGTTATTCATAAGTCTTGACTAATATGAATAATGATGCAATGACCATGAAACATAAGAATGCAGATATCACTTTGAGATAATAATTTCACTTCCTTCACATATATAACCAGAAATGGGATTGTTAGATTATAAGGTGGTTTCATTTTAATTTTGTGTTCTTGAAGTTTTATTAACAAATTTCTACTACTTTCTAATTCCACTGACATTTTATAAATTGTCTTCTATTTTCCTTAAAAAAACATATTTTAAAGGTCATTTTCAATAAATCCTGTAACATTCCAGTTTTGTCCAAATTTTTTATTTTTTTTATTCTTTTAGGTCTCATTTTTTAAATTAAAATTTTTAACAGTTCTATTTTTTAGTCTTGTTGTTTATGATGCTTTTGTCTTTCACCAAGGGAGATTTATTTATTTATTTATTTATTTATTTATTTATTTATTGTTTTTAATATGCAAGTTGAGTATGACAGGTCACCTTATTAGTTGAGAACTGAAGGGTTTAGTGGTTTGATTGCAATCTTTTTAAAGTATTTTTAAAAATCTACTGCCATACTGCAAGTTAATTTGAATATGATCCAAGGTATTTCCCAACACCTCTCCCCTTTTACTCAATACTTTCTCCAGCACTTCATACCTCTAATGCAGTGTTGAATACAGATCAGCCTGTCTCAAGGTGAAAAGAAAGGCAGAGTATGCGCTCACTTCTTTTCTTCCCATTTTCTTTAGTCTTACTGCACATATTCTTAGTACCTTTCTGACCATGTACTACACTATTTATCTCACTTAAATGCATGAGATTATTAAAAGCTCTGTTTACCTACTGCTTGGTGGCAGCTCTCTACTCATACACTTCTTGCACATATTGCTCACTAAATAACAAATACCTGGGGAAAAACAGGCATAGTGTAGATTAGGCTCATCTCAGTGTTTATTTTATCTATAGAAGTTTTGTCCCTCAATTCTGACTGCAATTGTAATCAAACAGTTTTTATTGTCATTTTCAGAAGTTAGACTTTTGTAACAAAATTATATTATCCAGAACAGGAAATCCTTCCTCTACAGTATTATTTGTCCTCAAATCTTTCTATATACTGTTCTGAGTCTTGGAATGCCTTTTATATGTTATTCATCTAGCTACTATTTTCTAGAGTATTAAATTCAATTACTATTTGTCTTCATCTGAAACTACTTTTGACCTCAGTTATCAATAAGTGCTTTATCCATATGCTGTCACAAAACCTTGCATAGCAAATTCTTGGTTTAAGTGACTATAATTACTCATTACCTTTTTTTGAGAGCAAGATAATATATATAAAAAGATGCAAATATATATAATTATATTTTCCTTAGCAGAAATACATATATAAACATTTATTACAAATAATTTATTTGTATAGTTATAATATGTATACATAACTACCCTAAGGAAATAAATAATAATTATCATATATATATTAAATAATACATATTATGTATATATATATTTCAGTTAGTCTATTACTTAAAATAAGGTGTGCTTTAAAATAGTATTTGAATGTATTATTTTAGGTAGATTGGAATAATTATGTAAACAGAGAAATAAACATAGATATTCAAAATATTTAAATAATTAGTATAACTAACAAAATTAAATTTATTTTTATAAAAGACACATTTACCATAAGGGAATATTTTATGGCTTGTAGATTAGGTTATTAATAGTCATAGATATAATCTGTTGTTCATTAAACAATGCACTTAAACAAGCAGTTAAGATCACTGTTAGAAAATAAAACCTATAATTCAAAAAATGTCAAGCCATCTAAGGAGAAGTTAATTAGCTTGTAGAAAATCATTCTAATAAGCTTGTTGCTTTCTTCTCTTTTGTAGCTTAATACGTTTCACTTATTACTTGTATTTAAATATGATCCATTTAATATGTTTTTATGTTCTTTATGTTTTCATGTTTAACTCATCAAGTTATTCATAATCATAAATAAACTGTAGTAGACAAGATAAATGTGTAAAGATTATAGCATATACATGATGATATAGATTTGACAAAAATGAATAAAAAAAAAGACATAAGGAATTGGGAGATGGTATTTTAAAATACTGTGGTATGGAAAACCTCACTGAAAAAGCAATAGCTGAATAAAGACTTGATAAAGGCAAGGAAGTGAGCAATGTGAATGTATGAGAGAGGAGCGTCTCAGGAAGCAGGAACATAGGCTATATCTGTTATTGAGTGGCTCTCTCATCCTTTAGAAACTCTCGGTACTTTTCTATTCATATAACAGATGGGTAAAAATAACACACAGGAAGGTACCCCTGCTTCTTAACTTTTATGAACTAAAATGATCTGTTCACATGTCATTGGTGATAACTAGACACATTGTCCTTATGTTACTAGGAATTCTAAAAATGTATTCTAGCTGTGTGCCTAGGAGAAAAAATTTGAGGTTAGGGGTTTAGTGTAGTTCACAATGGTTTCTCCCACATCAAGAGAACTGCTGCTGTTGCTTTAATTTAAGACACCTATTTTCAAAATATTTTTTTTAATTATAGAAAAGGTTTTAATTGAAAATGTATTTCAAAGATAGCAGAAAAATTTTAATATACCCAGTATACAACTTTTATTGTTAATATCTTGCATCACTATAGTACATTTGTCACTATTAAGGAATAAATAGTAATAAATGATTACTAACTAAAGTTCATCCTTTATTCATATTTCTTTGGTTTTAGCTAAACCTTTTAAAATTGTTATTGCAGAACCTATAACATTTTGGTGTCATGTGTCCTAAGACTTCTCTTAGCTGAGTTTCTCAATTTTTCTTGTTTTTGATGAAATTGATATTTCTCAAGAGTTCTGATTAGGTATTTTGTAGAATGTTGGGCAGTTGAAATTTGACTGACATCTTTCTCATAATTAAAATGAATTTCTTAATTTCGAGAGAAAGACCACAGAGGTAAAATGCCATTCTCATCTATTCATATCAAAAATACATGCTATCCACGTGGCTTAATACTGCATATGTGAACCTTGATCACATTACTGATTTACCTTCATCTGCTAGCTGATATATATATGTCAAAATAAGCACTAACATATGTATAAGTTATTTTTGGAAAATATAGAAGAAATTGAAAATGGCAGATGCAAGGAAATTAGGGACAATAATATTGATGTATTCCACTTATTCAAATGCTGGCTTACAAGAAGCAAGGGCAGATCTTTTCTGAATGAAGAAAAGGCAATGTGCAAGGACAGATTGTCTCTCGTTTTTCAGGGAAATGGAAAGCAAAGTCTATATTTGAGTGCATTAATGAAATGGCATATGCTGAAAGTTTGTGGACATTTGAGAAACCATTTGCAAAATGAAGCCTTCTTTCTTTATTTGTGAAGAAGCATATCAACATCTGTGTGCTTTGCACTTATTTGTCATATATACATAGATGTCTTTGGATATTCAAAGCTAAAAGCCAAATTAAATTACAAATATACTTATTTCAAATACTATTTAACTGTTTTTCGGTATTCATAAAGAGTGTGTTTGAGTGTGCATGTGTGTTTCATATATATTCAATTTGATCTAATGACAGTCATTTAGAAGATTTTTGCCTATTCACCTGACTAAAGTGAGTCTTTGCCTATGTCATGAGAGTTCACAACTACAGGAGAAAAAACAAATATATTGTAATAAAGAAAATATACTAATTCTTACATTACTACACAGATACCTACATCTAAGCACACATACACACACAAGCATATTTTTTGCTGTTGTGTGTGCATATAATCCACATAATCTTATATGTTCTTCATGCAAATATATATTTTCACATTCATATTATAACAAAATATTACTGTGTGCTGAAAATTTTTTATTTGAGGGTGAGAACATTCTTTTATTATTGCAGTTTTATCCTAAGAAACCAACATTTAATTTCATAATTCATTGTTCACAATTCATTTATTTAAAAAATTAATCCTTTAATCTTACATCAAGCCTGACCTGTGGTGGTGCAGTGGGTAAGAAGTTGACCTGGAATGCTGAAGTCACCAGTTCAAAACCTTGGGCTTGCTGGGTCAAGGCACATATGGGAAGGAACTATGAGTTGCTTCCAGCTCCTCTAATTCCTTTTTTTTCTCTCTCTCTTTCAAAAATGAACAAATAAAATATTTTTAAAAAAATTTACAATGATACCCTATGACTCCAAATTTTATTTATCACTCTTCTTCAAGTCTGAGGAAAATAATTAACTTATTAAGCTTCACAGATATCACAGTTTAACTGATATGACATTTAACCTTAAGTCTTACACTCATCTGAGAATTAAGAATGGCCTGTATGACTCTGATCTGAAACCTGATTTAATCTTTTAATGGTGATATACTAAATGACCTGGAAATTTAGTCATAGCCCTAATTCATAGCTTTAATTTAAACATACATTCACATTTGAAAAGAATAGTTTTATTTGATAGTAAAATGAAAACATATGGTTATTAACACTTCTGGAAAGCTCCTGCCTTTCTATATGGAACATCTGTTTGACAAATGAGGCTTCTATTACTAGGCACATGGTAGTTTTTCTTTTTTATATGATAGAAACTCTGAGTTACTTGAGTTGTTTGAAACTAGAGTTGAATCAAACAACAATCATAAGTTGCACTTGAATTTATATAATCAATATAGATTTCAAAAAAAATGACAACATGGACATTAATTTAGCTTTTGTATCTTGACACCTTAGCAGGGAATTGAATTTTCTCTATGCTTATATATAGTATATTTGTTACTGTTATCAATGTAGTCTTTCTATTCTAGAGAAGTAAATGTTTTTTGGAAGGCTAACTCACATAACTTTATTTCAAACATAATAAGATCATTCTGATAACACTGGGGAAATTTTTTTTTCATTTTCTGTTGCATGAGATTTTAGAACTGTTTCTATATATTTCTGCATCACTGATTCCAAATCTGAAATATGTTTAAGGTGCATGCTCTAGTTTTTATGCAACTTTAATTTCTTTTTGTTGCAGTTAATGGCATGCATTGGTTTTTAAATTGGAGTTAAAGTGCAACGACTCTTGGATTGAACATCACCACAAGGCAATTAATGTTTTACAAACATCACTTTTACATAATTGTAGTTGTTTTTAAATGTAAAAAATCATTATCTGATAAAAACACCCTCTTATTTTGTTTTAAGATTGAAACATGGCTTCTTCGACTAGGCATAAATGTAAGAATAGTCATAACACCTACTGTTATATATGTGGCTGTTATGCACTTCAATGTCAAAGGTGTAATATTTCATCATTTAGGACACATGCATATATTGCCTATTTTTAAGTTCCCCTTGGTGATCAAGACAAGAATTAGGCTTCTCATATTGTGTCATAATTGTGAGGAAATGCTTCATGACTGGACAGAAGGAAAACCAACACAAAGGAATGCGTTTTTGTATTCCCATGGTTTGCCGTGAACCTAAGGTCCACAGCAGTGACTGTTATTTCTGTCTGATCCATACAAAGGGCATTGGCAAAAAGAAATGGCATATGATTGCATATCCTAATATCCCTTTAGCAATGTGACCTATCCCACACTCTGAGACACTCCTAGTTCCAGTTTTCAATGGTTTTATTTTTTCTAAGGATGAAGAAAGTGAACATAGTGATCAAGTGTATTTTGATAAGATGCATGACGAAATGGTTGTGGAATCTGAAGGGTTTCTTTTGAAGCCAAGCAGTCATTAACCCCTCAGCAGTTTAGCCAACCCGAATTGAATGACTTAGTAAGAATGTCCTCGACTTTCTGAAGTGTGAGGAGAATAACTGGATCATTTATGTGGATCTTAAAACAGTAAATTTATGGCTAGAACAATAGAGAGGTTTCATGAAATATTTTTGCTTTCTGTGTTTGTGGAACAGCCAAGCTTGGGAAAAACACCAGACACAGAAGGAGTGACTGAAACATGAAACTCTGGAAGCAGGGATGCAAAATATTATGAATGAACCTGTAGTTAATCAAGACAGGATCATTTTTTCCCCACTTCACATCAAACTTGGCTTAATGAAGCAGTTCGTTCAGGCTTTGAATAGAGAAAGTGAATGCTTTCAAGATATTGTTTCTGCTTTTCCTGCCTTGTTTTTTGAGAAGATAAAAGCAGGTTTATTCGATGGACCTCAAATTCAAACCCTCATACATGACAAAGAATTTGCCAGAAGATGAATAAGGACGAGAAAGCAGCATGGCAGTCTTTTGTGGCAGTTAAAAAGAACTTTCTTGGCAACAAAAAAGCAGAAAACTATGAACTTCTGGTTCCAAGGATGCTATTGGCTTTCTGCGACATTAGATGTAACATGAGCATTAAGATTCATTCCCTGAAGAGTCACTTTAATAAGTTTCCCAAAAATCTTGGAGCTGTTAGTGATGAGCAGACTACTGCTGGAGCATCAGTTGAGATTGCCCTCAACAAGTACACAAATGTAAGAGCTACAAATACAAGTATTTCCTGAATAGAATTGAAATAAGTTTTGCACAAATTTTATGATTAAAATAAGTGTTTTAATATGTTTTATTTTGAAATTATAGACAAATTCTGATGCAATCAAATCTTTTAATGTATTAGTGTATTTACTGCATTATATAAATTATTATATTTTCACAAAAATTATGCCCAAGAAGACATTCTACTTCATTATGTTAAACTAAATGTTGAAAATTTTACAATAAGATGAAAACCTAAAATCTTAAATTGCAAAAAAAATCTGTATCTTACAGAGAAAAACTAAAATCAGACTTGAGATCAGTACACTCGAATTAGGTAAGAACAAGTGTTTTTTGTGGATGCAACAAAACTTTTGTTCCCCAGTGTTATTTATATAGAGTAATATTTTCTCTGTTAATAGACTTACTAACTCAAAATTAACATTTAAAAATAATTTATAATGTATTTTTGCTTTATAATTATATATATATATATATATATATATCTTTTTAAATTTTTTGTTGAATTTATTACAGTGGAACTAGTTAACACAATTATTCAGGTTTCAGGTACCCAATCCTACAACTCATCTCTGTACATCATATTGTGTGTTAACCCTCCCAAGTGAAATCTCCATCCATCATTATTTCTTTCTCCTATTTCCTCTTCCACCTCCTCCCCTGCCCTGGCAATCACCACACTGTTGTTTGTGTCCATGAGATTTTGTTCTTTGAAGGGTTTTTGGTTCTTTTTTGCTCTCTCTCATCAGTTCCCTTATTTTTTTTAAAAAAGGTAAATGTTAAAATTATATTTATAAATATAGAGTTATACATTAAAAAAGAAACAGACAATTAATTTCTAAAGAGAGACAGTAACATTAATTAGTACCACATGTCCACTTTTTGAAATATTGTCTTAATAATACAGATATAAAACATACAGAGAATATTTAGTTTAATATTTTTTAAAAAGTCAAAATACATATCTTTCATATATTTATACCATCTAAAAAACAATTACAGGCCCTGGCCGGTTGGCTCAGCGGTAGAGCGTCGGCCTGGCATGCGGGGGACTCGGGTTCGATTCCAGGCCAGGGCACATAGGAGAAGCGCCCATTTGCTTCTCCACCCCCCCTCCTTCCTCTCTGTCTCTCTCTTCCCCTCCCGCAGCCAAGGCTCCATTGGAGCAAAGATGGCCCAGGCGCTGGGGATGGCTCCTTGGCCTCTGTCCCAGGTGCTAGAGTGGCTCTGGTCACGGCAGAGCGATGCCCCGGAGGGGCAGAGCATCGCCCCCTGGTGGGCGTGCTGGGTGGATCCCGGTTGGGCGCATGCGGGAGTCTGACTGTCTCTCCCCATTTCCAGCTTCAGAAAAATACAAAAAAAAAAAACCCAAAAAACAATTACAATTGTTCTTACACCTTTGAAATCTTTTCTTTTTTTTTTTTTTTTTTTTAATAGGAGGCAAGGAGAGCGAGATAGAGAAACAAGGACACTGAATTGTTCCTCTATATGCCCTGACCAGGAATCAAACTGTCAACCTTTGAACTTCAGGATGATGCTCCAACAAACTGAGCTATCTGTTCTGGGTTTAATTTTTAAAATAATTATTGACTGACTTTTAGACAGACAGATTGAAGAAGAGAGAGAGAGAGGGGAGACGGAAGGAAAGCATTCATTTGTTGTTCCACTCAATAGTGCATTCATTGGTTCTTTACTTTCTGTGCTCTGAATGGAGATCAAACCCTCAACCTTGTCATTTTGGGATGACTCTCTTAACTAACTGAGCTAACAGGCAAGGGCCCAATTTTTAGTAAAACTTTGGCCATCACATTTTAAAACTAAAAGATTTAGCTCTGGCTGGTTGGCTCAGTGGTAGATTTTCACCAGGCATGTGGATGTCCAAGTTTGATTCCTGGTCAGGGTGCATAGAAGAAACTACCATCTGCTTCTTCCCCCTTCTCTCTCTCTTTCTCGCTCTTCATCTTCTGCAGCCATGGCTCAAATGGTTTCAGAAAGTTGGCCCTGGGTGATGACGATGGCCCCATGGTCTCACTTGAGGTGTTAAAATAGCTTTGTTGCTGAGAAAAGATTAAGGTCATACATGGTAATAGTTTTCCTTAGATGACACAAGTATCAATTATCCAGATCCAGGAACCAAATCCAGGTCTTGGAAATCTGCAAAATTAATTTTCCATTACATTTTCACTCAGAAGGTTGGGTATAAGCAAGAGTATAGTGAGGGTAAGTATTATTTTCCAAAAGCATGTCTCTTAAACTTGGATGTTTTCAAAATTGTTTTGAATATATTAAGAATATATTTTGAATATGGTAAAAACAGTGAATCAATATTTGAGAAAATAGTGTAAGAGCAGTCTATGAGAAATTTAGAGAGAGAGACAAATGACAGCAAATTATTTTCATATCCTTGCCCTGCAAAGCAGTTGTAAAGGCTACAACTGCAGAGGACACCACATCTTGTAACAGATATTCATCCACCTAAATGTTGTAACTAAGTTATTTCTGAGAAGGGAAAAGAGACAAAGATTTCTATCCTCTCAATGTATATCATGTTTATTTGGGCTTAAGGTGGAATACACTAGGGAACAAGATTTTAGTTGCATCCACAAAAACACTTGTTCTTACCTAACTAGAGTGTACTGATCTCAAGTCTGACATTAGTTTTTCTCTTTAAGCTACAGGTTTTTTTGCAATTCAAGATTTTAGGTTTTCATCTTATTGTAAAATTTTCAACATTTAGTTTAACATAATGAAGTAGAATGTCTTCTTGGTATCATCTTTGTGAAAATATAATAATTTATATTTACTGTAGCAGTAAATACACTAATACACTAAAAGACATAATTGCACCAGAATTTGTCTACAATTTCAAAATAAAACATATTAAAACACTTATTTTAATCATAAAATTTGTGCAAAACTTATTTCAATTCTATTCAGGCAAAAATTTGTATTTGTATTGAATAGTTCTTCCGTTTGTGTACTTGTTGAGAACAATCTTGATTGATACTCCAGCAGAAGTCTGCTCATCATTAACAGCTCCAAGATTTTTGGAAAACTTATCAAGGTGACTGTTCAGGAAGTGAATCTTAATGCTCATGTGACATCCAATGTCATGGAAAGCCAACAGCATCCTTTTAACCAGAAGTTCATAGTTTTCTGCTTTTTTGTTGCCAAGGAAGTTCTTTGTAATTGCCACAAAAGACTGCCATGTTGCTTTCTCCTCCTTATTCATCTTCCTGGCATATTCTTCATCACATATGAGGGTTCGATTTTGAGATCCATCAAATACACCTGCTTTTATCTTCTTGAAAGATAAGTCAGGAAAAGCAGAAATAATATGTTGAAAGCAATTAAGCCAAGTTTGATGTGAAGTGGGAGAAAAATGATCCTGTCTCAATTAGCTACAGGTTCATTCACAATATTTGCATCCCTACTTCCACAGCTTCAGGTTTTGGCCACTCCTTCTTGTTCAGTGTTTCTCTCAAGCTCGGTTGTCCCATAAACACAGAAAGCAGGGATACTTTGTGAAACTTCTCAGTCAATCTAGCAGGAAATTTACCATTTTAAGATCCACACAAATGATCCAGTTATGCTCCTCATACTTCAGAAAGTCAAGGACAATTTTATGTCATTATAATCTTATCGCAGATGAGTTGAGTAACCAACTAGAACCACTGCATAACCATTACCGTTCTATCGGAGAACACATTTCAGAGTCTGTTTAGAGCTAAGAAGTAGCCACCATTCTGTTGGACTGTAAGTGGTAACACCTAGCTGGCTGAGAAGACTACTGATATCATGACAGTAAACAAAGTGCTTGTCTTCAGAAAAAAGTCCACAAAAATTTGTTCATGCTTCCTGAAATGGGATACTTCAGCTGACCAGTGAAGTACATTCCTTTCTTGAAGCCTGGAGGCTAGTAACTCAGCTGTTTTCTTTGATAGGCCCAAATCTCTTCCTAAGTCATCCAATTTGAGTTGGCTAAACTGTTGAGGGGTTAATGATTCTTGGCATCAGAAGAAGACCCTTCAGATTCTAGAACCATTTTCTCATGCATCTTATCAAAATACACTTGATCACCATTTTCACTTTCTTCATCCTTAGAAAAAATAAAACTATTGAAAACTGGAACCGGGAGTGTCTCATAGTGTGGGATAAGTCGTATTGCTGAAGGAATATTAGGATATGCAATCATATGCTGTTTCTTCTTGTTGATGCCCTTTGTATGAATCAGACAGAAATAACAGTCATTGCTGTGGTCCTTAGGTTCACACCAAACCATGGGAATACCAAAAGGCATTCCTTTGCGATTTTTTTTTTTTTGTGTGTGTGTAGTCACGAAGCATTTCCTCATAATTATGACACACAGTATAGGGAGCCCAATTCTTGTCTTGATCACCAAGGGGAACTTGAAAATAGGCAATATATGTATGTGTCACAAATGATGAAATATTGTGCCTTTGACGTGGAAGTGTGTAACAGCCACATATATACAATACATATAACATAATGTAAAAGAACTATTCTTACATTTACACCTAATCAAAGAAGCCATGATTCAATCTTAAAACAAAATAAGAGGGTGTTTTTATCAGATAATGATTTTTTATATTTAAAAGCAACTACAATTATGTAAAAGTGATGTTTGTAAAACATTAATTGCTTTGTGGTTATGTTCAATCCAAGAGTCGTTGCCCTTTAACTTCAAATGAAAAACCAATGCATGCCATTAACTGTAAAAAATAAAATAAATTAAAATTGCATAAAAACTATAGCATTCACCAGAAACAGATCTCAGATTTGGAATCAGCAATGCAGATATATATAGAAACAGTTCTAAAACCTCATGCAACAGAAAATGAAAAAATTTGTTCCCCAGTGATATTGATATTACTATGTGCAAATCCAAAGTTTACTTGAATGTAGCGGTGCATCCCATTTAAAAAGACTGATAAGATAATTTGCACATTTTAAAATTTTATTTCTTAAAAATAGAAATCTAAAAGTATATATTGACACATTCCATGATATTTGTTTTGATTGCCTCCTTAATTATTAATTACATTGATTTAAAGACCATTGTTTATTATCTTTTCCAAAGATAATATTCCCAGTCTATAATAATACAGACACACACCAACAATACAATACACACAAATAAACACATATAGAAAAATACAGAAAAACAGACAACAATAACAATCAAGGCAGTGTTGAGAAATTATTTATCTTTGCCGATTGGAATAATTATCAATAATATACAAACATTTTTCCATAGTGTTTCGCTAGTGGGAATCACAGATGATGAGGTTCCAAGATTGTATTCTAAGATGAAGGGATCAAATTTTATATTTTTTAAAAAATAATGCTCTAGTCAAGGCACTCAGGAGAAGTTATCATCTGCTTCTCCCTCCCTCCCCCTCTCTTCTCTCTCTCTCTCTCTCTCTCTCTTTCTTTCTCTCTCTCTCCCTCTCCAACAGCCATAGCTCGGTTCAAAAAGATTGTTGGGGCCCTGAGGATAGCTCCCTGGAGCCTCTGCCTCAGGTGTTATACATAGCTTGGTGACAAGCAGCCTCAGATGGGGGTTGCCTGGTAAATCCAGGTTGAGGCATTTGTGGAAACCTGTCTCTCTATCTCCCCTCCTCTCACTTGGAAAACAAGGCAAATAAAAATAAAACTATGTTTTTCCATGAATTTTGACATTATTAAATATGGTAAATAAATTTCCAATTCTTGTTATACTTTTTTATATAATTACCACTGATTTATTTTCTAAAATAATTTAGGCAAATATGGAAGGTCAAATGATGCAGTAAATGATTTATTCAATAAATGCTTACTAAAGAAATAATAAGTATTAGGCACTCCTATAATGTCATACAACAGTGAAAACAAGCTCTCTGGGTTTTTTGTTGTTGTTGTTTCTTTGTTTTGTTTTGTTTTTTGTTTTAGTTTTTAAGTGAGAATAGAGCAGATATAGAGAGAGAATCCCACATGTGGCCTGATGGGGATCCACCTAGTAAACCCTGTCTGGGGCCAGTGCTCCACCTGTCTGTGCTGCTTGCGACTGAACCATTTTTAGGGCTTGATGCAGAAGCTCAAAGAAGTCATCTTTAGCACCTGGGGCTGATGTACTCTAATCAATCAAGCCATAAGTACAGAAAAGGAACAGAGAGAAAAAGAGAAGGAGGAGCTGAGGGGAGAAGATAGTCACTTCTCCTGTGTGCCCTGGCTGGGAATCAAACCCAAGACTTCTCCACATGGGTTCTACACTCTATCCACTGAAGCAAATGGCCAGGGCCTCTCTGGTTTTTAAACTTTTATAATAATTTCTGTGATAGAGAATACACACATGTATTTTATAATATTTGGTGTGTAATTAATGCCATAAATAATTATGAAAATAAAAGAGGGTAAGGTAGAACAAAGAGTGTAAGTATCCCTTATAGTCAAAGATGATGTCTCAGAGAAGAAATATGTTGAGCAAATGCCTCACTGGAGTGAGTAAGCCATGATCCTCTGTAAAAGAGGAAGATGAAGGAATTCTTTCTCTCTCTTCAGGTAAGAAAGAATAAAAGCTTCTATTGTTATATTATAAGCTTAGTTTGCATGGAAATTGTCTTGAAAAAAATGTTAATGTTATAGAATGCTATATCATTTTAGTTGTTATTTATTTATTTCTATTATTACATTAAATTTCTTACACACTTATAACGTATTTGAATACATAAGACATTAATGGGGCATTAAATTTACATTCTTTTTCTCTACTGTCACAGCACTTTATTTTTTCTGATATTACTGTCTGTACTGTTCTACTAGCTTAGTGTGTTTCTTCCACCAAATTCTGAGCTGCCTGAGTACTGAGCCTAGGGCATTTTAGAGAGTTAGTGTAATATAAAATAAAATTTATATTCATTCATATAAATTTGTATTTATATATATTATTTATTTGTTGAATAATTAAATAGCTCAATTGGAGCTATTTAATTTTCTGAGACAAAATTATTATCTCTTTGGTATAATTTACATAGTTGAGAACTCTGCATGTTTTCCTCTTTGAGCAGATCCAAAGGTCCTTCCTGAGGAGAAAGTTTGCTTCACTCAGAAACTATGTGTCATGGGGGTTGGGAGTAGTTTTCCATTCAGTTGAGAAAACTGAATGACTTCTAATGTCAACATTTCAAGTGGTTCATCTGGTTTCCAAAGCATACCCTTGGACTTTTCAACTATCAGAATACCAGCCCTCCAGACATTGAGTGGAACTGCCTGTTATTCTATTCCTAACCAAACCAGAGTAAGAGAATTGATACTGTTCTAGAAACTGAAGATTTCTTAAGAGACCAACAATATTTACATTTCATGCTCGAATTAAGTTTTACCACATTGATTTCATTCTTCACACACAATTTCACCTGGATAAAGGTGTGTTTTATCATCCTCTTAGCTTTTGTTAAGGGATTTCACAATATATAATAACACAATATTCATCATTTCAGTTATTATAAAACTATTTCTGAAGATATTTATTACAGCAATCAGTGTTTACAATATAAAAATTTTGTAACATTTTGAACTTACATAATTTTTTATTTCTTAAAAAAAAAGTTTATATTCCCTAAAGCACTTTTTAGCTTCCTCCTTTATGATCAAATGTAACAAACAAATAATAAGGTTCTTTTTTATTTTTTCCTCTTCCTCTAAGATCAAAGCCAAATGTGAAATTTATGCAAAGTTACTTTTCCCCTTCTGATTTGCTACTTTATTTTTTATTATATAATTGAATCTTTATTACTTTAAGAGGTCTCAAAAGTTTCGCATTAAAAATTGGGCTATAGTGTGGATATATAGTAAATTAATCACTTCCAATTTGCTATTGAACTTAGCAACTCTATTCTGAGCTTTATTTTTCTCATTGATATACATGTTTTTCATTTTTTTCAAAATATGTGAAAGTACTATAAAGTATGTTTAGCATAATGCCTGTTATCCATATGAACTTTTACTGAAAAATTGATCTTAATTGATATTAGGAACTGCTTTAATACAATGTGAGGTGGACTGTTTTATTTATTTATAAAAAACATAAACAAATAATGGTGATGTCTTTCTTTTTACTAATTTAATTAATTAATTTGATTTTCTTTATTAGAAAGTACTATGTATGTGCTAAAAATCCAATTAAATCTAAAATAGCATGTATGTGAAATTTAAGATATACAGATGTTTTAAATTACCATGCTATTGTCAGGATTTAAAAATGAGAAATTAAAATTCAAATGAAATTCATTATAGAATTGTGTTTAATATTTCTTTGTCAGAATGATCATTATTTATGAGTAATTTATTTCATTATGTGTTGTACACATACTGCATTGTACACACCAGGTTCTTCATTGACATTATAGATAGCAAGATAGACTTCAGAGTGTGGACGTCTTCGGAAGGAGATATGCTGAAAGGGCATATGAGCTGATATAAGTGATCTCCAGGATATCGAGGGACCTACCATTAAAAATATGCATGAGTCCTTAGTTCAATATTCCACTCTCATAATTTTAAAAATGAAGATTCAGTGTTAATGTTACATTTTTTAAGAAAATATTTATAAAGTAGTTTATATAAAAGCCTGAATCAGAATTATAGGTTGTTTTATTTTTACATGTGTCAAGTGTATTTTTTAATTTATTACTTACATGTGTTATTTGATTTCTTTTCAGATCTCTGCAAATATCTCAAATCACACATTATTGAATCCATTTCTTATATAGGCATATTAAGATCAAAGTAAAAAATGGCAGAACTTTCTTTGAAATTCATGTTTATCTGGCAGTAAGCCATGAACTTTGCTTTACTCCATTCTAGCTAAACCAGCTCAGATAGAACAATGTATTAACCTTGGTTCTTTGAAGGAGCACAAAACAATGCTTTCACTGAAAGTGTATTGATTAGGAGAAAATCAGCAAATAGGAGATAAGCTCTAGGAGAGAAAATGGAAAATGAGGAAAAGACAGTACTAAGATATGCTATTTGGTTGACCACTTAAATAAATTACTGATGTTAAATCCATAGGGAATTTCTGAGAAATTTATAAAATGTGTTTGAGAACAAACTGCCAACCATGGAAGGGGAAAGCACTTATTATTGTCTCTTCCTCACCTTTTCAAGGATGACCCTGCAGAACTAATTGCTGGGCCATTTTTTTTATTGCATCAGAGTGAGTGTGGAGCAGTTCTCAAGGTAACTATATGTCAGCATCAGACAAGCCGCAAGGCAGTGTTTGGCATTGTGTGACGTGCTGCCAGTTTTTGTCGGCAGTCTGTGTGGAACTGATGCTTTTATTAGTGGCTGGAGCAAAAAGTAAGGCCAAAGGATTTTGAAGTGGTACAAAAAAAATATTTGGCACAGTATCTATTCTACCCTATAAATATGTTCATTAAATAGAATGAAAGTATGATAAGGTTGCTTATCTTTTATTTTATTTTTTATTTTTGTTATTATTCTTTTTTTTAGATTTTATTCATTTTTAGAGGAGGGTGGAACAGGAAGCATCAACTTCCATATGTGCCTTGACTGTAAACTCAGGGTTTTGAACCACCCACCTAAACGTTACAGGTCAACCACCGCAGGTCTGTTTAGTTGCTAATGTTTTAATGTGCTTGATTCATGTGATTCAAAATTTTAAAAATGAAAGTACATGAGCCTGACCAGCTGGTGGTGCCGTGGATAGAGAATCAGAGGGGATGCAGACGACTTAGGTTTGAAACCCCGAGGTCACGCGGCTTGAGTGCGGGCTTATCTGGTTTGAGCAAGGCTCACCAGCTTGAGTCCAAAATCACTTGCTTAAGCAAGGGGTCACTCGGTCTGTCTGTCTGTCCCTATCTGTCCCTCTCTCTGTCTCTCTCTCTCTCTCTGACTCTGTCACAAAAAAAAAAAGAAAACATAGGACATAGTCTGACATGCAACCACTATGTTAGACAAGTGTTGCATCACCTTCCACATTCAGATCAATTAACATCAGCCTGAAAGTCCTAAAAAAATGACAGTATAATTGTATTGGAACTGACCCACTATGGTGGATATTTAAATAAGAGGGCAAATATTAGGATTATTGAAATGCATTTTTCATCACTAGTAGCTAATTTACATTTTCCTACAATCAGTTTCTTGGTTGAGGGTTTGGATTAACAGTTTCAGCTTTATCGTTTATGCATATCATTAAAAACCTTGGCTCAGAAATTCACTTCCTTTCTCAAAACAAACTGGCTCAAGCAAACCATTTCCTGAAGCTCATGTGTTTTTAATCAGAAAGCTATTGTTCAGATTCATATGACCCTAGTTTATTTCTTTTCAAAATGAGTTCTAATGAGCCAAGATATTATTAAGAAGTAAGTTCTATTATGTCACATGGAAGCTCACACAGGGTTTACTATTTGATATCCGTGATGAATTTCATACAGTTGTTTCCACTGTCTAGAGACTGATTTAAACAACAGATAGGTAACTATTTTTTTTTCTTTAAAATGTACCTTGTGAAAGTCATTCTCAGAAGTCAATCTGTAAACAATTTATTTTTTTTGTATTTGCCCTGGATTTTTCTCAACAAGTATGAAAATGTGGTTTTAATTTTTTTTCTCCTTTTTCTTTACAGTTGGACTTTTCTTTACATAGTTCAGCAGCTCTGGTCTGCATAAATAGAGAGTGGATTAAAATTATTACTTAGAACTCTGTATAAATTGTCAGAAACTTGCTTTGATTAAGATTTATAACCAGGATGATTTAAAACAAATAAGTCAATAACAACAAATTATATTTTTATTATTTGCTTGAGGCAAACATAATTAACTTGAACACATAAACTGAATTAATGTGTATTTATTCTACAAATATCTTTCCACAATTTTTTTATTTTTAGTTTTATTTGAAGAAAATTCCTGTCCTTTTGTTTATCCATCTAAATATTATTTTTCTTATGAATTTAAAATTATATTTATAAGTTCTTGTTGCTTCTACTAAGAGGAAAGTCTACACTAGGATTTTTAATAGGATGTATCTTTTGTGCTATACAGAAAAATGGTTTCTCAAAGATTTTCATGTCCTGATGCTAGAAATTTGTCAATATTGTACCTTACACAAAGAAAGTGACTTTAGAGATGTAAAATTAAGGATCTTGAGATGGTGAGCTTATTCTGGGTCATTTAGGGGCTCAAAGTAATCACAAAGATCCTTATGAGTAAAAAAAAATGCAAGTGTA
The DNA here is from genome assembly GCF_036850995.1 of Saccopteryx leptura. NCBI lineage: Eukaryota > Metazoa > Chordata > Mammalia > Chiroptera > Emballonuridae > Saccopteryx > Saccopteryx leptura. The sequence continues at coordinate 63,914,043 of NC_089506.1, read as the reverse complement.
TTGTAAAGAGGGAGATGTGTTAATGGAAGCACAGGTCAGAGTGTTGAAGGGATTTGAGCCATTGAATGTGGGCAGGCTCTAGAAACTGAAATCGGCAATGAAATAGATTCTTCCTGGGAGCCTCCAAAAAGACTACTACTGAGCCAAATGTCCAGGGCCTGTAGTGTACACTTGAAAGACAGATTAGATAAGTATAAATCTTGACTCCAACATTTTCTCACTGAACAAGTTGTCTAACCTTTCTTTGCTTAAGTTTTCACATCTGTAAAATGAAGATAAAGTAACGGTACACACTTGACATGTCATGTTGAGATTACTAAATGTGGCAATATATTTAAGCTTCCAGGTACTACATCTAACACATAATAAGTACTCAGTAACTGTTAGCAATTTTTGAAGGAATATGAAGTTTAAAATTAAATGAATTATAAGTTTGCCAACTTATAATATTTAGAAAGTTTGGGAAAATAACAGCCTAAAAGAAGTGTAAAGAATCCAGCAATCCCTGTTTGAGCTTATTTTTCTTTCATTAGTTATCTTCTAGGTCCTAGAATGTATAATTATATATACTTATAACACTTTGGAGTTTATTTTATCACAGCACATAGACTAAAACAAAATAAAAACAACCAATCAAACATTGTATTCTGTAAGTAAGGCATTAATAAATAGAACCTTAGAATTTTATATTTCTTATGGCAGTGGTCCCTAACCCCCGGCCATGGACCGGTACCAGTCCGTGGGCCATTTGGTACTTGTCCTCGGAGAAAGAATAAATAACTTACATTATTTCTATTTTATTTATATTTAAGTCTGAACAATGTTTTATTTTTTTAAAAATGACCAGATTTCCTATGTTGCATCCATCTAAGACTCTCTCCTGACCCTTGTCTCAGTCACGTGATATGTTGCCACTAAAATTAAACCCATAAACTAGCATAATGAGTGAAAAACAAAATTCCTTCGAAAGTTTTTTTTTGCGAAGCGGAAAAGGGCCAGTGAGGAGACAGAAAAAGAACCTACGACCTCAAAGAAAAAGGCTTCATTTAACAGACAATATCAGGAGTCTTACTTGAAGTATGAATTTATCACAACTGGGGATTCTTGCGCACCAAGGCCGCTCTGCATAATATGTGGCGACCGGCTAAGTCAGGGGTCCCCAAACTTTTACACAGGGGGCCAGTTCACTGTCCCTCAGACCGTTGGAGGGCCAGACTATAAAAACAAAACTATGAACAAATCCCTATGCACACTGCACATATTTTAAAGTAAAAAAACAAAACAGGAACAAATACAATATTTAATAAGAACAAGTAAATTTAAATCAACAAACTGACCAGTATTTCAGTGGGAACTATGCTCCTCTCCTCACAATGAAAGAGGTGATCCTTCCAGAAGTGCGGCAGGGGCTGGATAAATGGCCTCAGGGGTCTGCATGTGGCCTGTAGGCCATAGTTTGGGGACCCCTGGGCTAAGTAATGAGGCAATGAAGCCTTCAAAATGGCTTTGCCACTTGGAGACCAAGCACCCTACTTTAAAAGACAAGCCTCTTGAGTATTTCAAAAGAAAAAAAAGCATGAACAAGAAGGACAGAAACAATTACTGGTGGCCACTACATCAATAAATGTGAGTGCACTGAGAACATCATACTTGGTGGCTAATCACATTGCTAAGGCTAAGAAGTCATTCACCATTGGTGAAGAATTGATCCTTCCAGCCACTAAAGACATTTGTCGTGAACTTCTAGGAGAGGCTGCGGTTAAAAAGATAGCACAGATGCCTCTTTCAGCTACCACCATCACACAGCGCATTGAGGAAATAGCAAAGGACTTTGAATCACAATTGTTGGAAAGGATTAATAAATCACCGTGGTATGCTCTCCAGGTTGACGAATCTACAGATATTGACAACAAAGCAGTGCTACTTGTTTATGTGCATTATCTTTATCAAGAGGATGTGCATGAGGATATGTTATGTGCACTATCGTTGCCCACCAAAACCACAGCCCCAGAACTATTTAAATCGCTGGATGACTATATATCAGGAAAACTGAAATGGTCTTTTTGTGTCAGCATATGCACAGATGGAGCTGCTGCCATGACCAGAAGGATGTCTGGTTTAACCACTCGGATTAAGGAGGTTGCACCTGAATGTGAGTCTACACATTGTGCCATTCACAGGAAAATGCTGGCTAGCCAAAATATAGCACAGGAACTTAACAGTGTATTTAATGATATCCTTAAAGTTATTAACCACATCAAAGCACACACCCTTCACTCGTGCCTGTTTGAGCAGCTTTGTGAGGAAATTAACGCGGAGCACAGACACCTTCTCTTATACACAGAAATAAGATGGTTATCCCAACGGAGGTCCCTGGCCAGAGTGTTTGAATTACAAGAGCTGCTGCAGAGATTTCTCTCAGAAAAAAAGTCACCACTAGCAGCACATTTCAGTGATGAGGAATGGGTCGCAAAACTCGCTTACTTGTGTGACATATTTAACCTCCTCAATGAACTCAATCAGTCACTTCAGAGGAAAATGACAACTGCCTTCAAGTTGGCATATAAAGTAGCTGCATTTAAAGCCAAACTGGATTTGTGGGGACGACATGTGAACAGGGGTATATTTAACATGTTTCAAACATTTGTGGGAATTTTGGAAGATACTGAGCCCAAGCCTTCATTGTCCCAGCTGGTGCACGATCTCCTGTATTTGCTTTTAAAAGAGTTTGAATGCTACTTCCCAACAACAGAAGACCCACAAATTGCCATGGAATGGATCCGCTATCCATTTGTCAACAAACCAGGTGAATCCAGCGTGTCTATGCAAGAAGAGGATCAACTACTGGAGATCGCAAATGATGGCAGCCTTAAAAATATGTTCGAGATTACAGCTCTGCCGGTGTTCTGGATTAAAGTCATGGCAGAATACCCCGAGATAGCCACAAAAGCACTAAAAACCCTGTTGCCATTTCCGACATCCTATTTGTGTGAAGCGGGATTTTTCTGCAGTGACAGCAACCAAAACAAAATTACGGAATAGACTGGACATAAGCAACACACTTCGGGTGTCATTGTCTCCCATTACCCCTAGACGGGACCCTATCATTGCAGAGAAACAAGCTCAGGGCTCCCACTGATTTAGCATTATGGTTGTTGAGAGATAGGCTACTATCTCTCATTTTATATAAACATTATAATAAATAACCCTTAACTTACAATATTTATAACAATGGTGAGTTGTATTTTTCATGCACTTTATATTTATTTTTGTGTTGTATCTTATTTTTAAGACATGTTTAAATGTTACCATAGCGACTGGAAAGTGTTTGGAAGCAGAGAGGATGTTACTCATGTTATATTGTTGATGCAATGTTAAGAGGATGCTTCTAATAAAGTTGCATACGAGTACACAGTGGATTCATGTTTATTTTTATTGCTGTAGGTTCATGATTGGTAGCGAGTCTGAACTTATTATATTACATATTGATGTCAGACATGAAATGTCAGAATAACAAATTTAAATACAACATGAATAATGAGGACATGCTCGTTCCTCCTTTAACTTAGACCAATAAATATCATAAGTTCAACAATTATATTTAAAAATACCACAGTTTTTACGCCGGTTGCATAATTTTATTTTGTGCATTTATCTGTCCCACCATAAAGGCCGGTCCATGAAAATATTTTCTGACATTAAACCGGTCCGTGGCCCAAAAAAGGTTGGGGACCACTGTCTTATGGGATATTTGTAAATCAAATGTTGTATTATTATTATATTCTATGAATGCATAAAAACTGTGCTCTTAGCAGCTAAATAATGCCATACTATTTCTCTATATCATATTACATTTAACAATTGAAGAAATAATATTTAAGTATCCTTAAGGTAATTTGTTTTAATAAACCTAAGTAGTTCAATATTCGTGTGTTATGTTTATTCAGAAAGAAAGGGAAATGAAGGCAAGTAAGGTACACTCTCTCTTCACCATCCCCCATTTCACAGACTCCGTAAAATAATTGCTACAACACACTTTCTCCTTAAGCATGCAAACTAATGCCCTTAATATGTTGAATACTCATGTTTATTCTTTTTATGAAAAAATGTGTCCAATAGGAAATTGATTTAAAAACAAGTAGGTTTTGTTTTTGATTTTGTGTATAAAACAATGATGATGACAACAAATATTTTTTTCTATTAGCCAAGGATAGAGTAAAAAATGAAGGAGGTAGGAATGTAATTTCTAGGATGATAAGTGCTTTACATTCTTATTGCTTATGAAAGAAATTAAAACAGAAAATTGTAGACAATGTATTATAAAAGTAGTGCATATTATCATAAACAAATAAAATGACAGTACTAAATAAAACCCTGTATTAAATGACTGTCAAATTTTTATTTCCTATTGAGATTAAAACAAAATATTACTGCAAATTCATAAAATATTTATATTTTCAATCTTAAAATGGGTTTTGATCAACCAAGCAAGATTGACTCAGTTATTTTATATAAGGTGATTTCTGTTACAATTTAAAACATGCAAGGAAATTCTACATCTGGTTATTACAAAAATAATACGGCAGTATTTCCTTTTTTACACAGCAGATGAATATAATTTTAAAGTCAGAGATTGGCCATACACACTTCAGAGACTATATTGTGACAGAAATTCTTTACCTATTTCATTCTTTTTTTTTTCCAGAGAGAGAGTCAGGGAGAGAGAGAGACGAGTGACATCCAGATGCTTCTGTATGTGCCCTGACTGGGATATCTAATAAGCAACTTTAGGCTCCAGAAGGATGCTCCGTCCAAACAAAGTATACAGCCAAGGTTTCTAATCTCATTCTCAATATATGCATGAGTGTTAAAAATTTAGTTGATCTATGGTTTTGAATTGATTTTAAATAGAGGACAAAATAATCAGAAACCCTGAGATAAATCATAATTTTCCCTTTTATAAATAATTTGTTTAGAGTTTCTAATTATTAGAGCTGGTCATTATTTATTTGTTTGTTTATTTTTTTTAGTGAGAGAGAAGTGTGTGTGTGTGTGTGTGTGTTTGAGAATAAGAGAGAGAGAGAGAGACAGACAGACAGAGAGATGAAAAGCATCAACTTGTAAGACTCGTGATTTAAACAGAAGGTAAGTCAGCATAAATTAAAAAAATAGTTCCAGGTAAACAAGAAATCTTGACGTTGATATTAAAACCTAAAAGTAGCAAAAAGAGAGCAAGAGAGAAACTTTAATTTTCAACTGTTTATAATGAAAAAATAAGTAATTTTATTAGTTTTATAGAAGAAACTAAAGTCAAGGAATAATCAATATGTTAGATATCTTATTGAGATCTGAGTAAATGATCTGAGATTCAAATAACCTTCAATATGAAGATCATGATGATCTCTGATAGATGTTTATTATAAGAGATTGCAAAGCTTGGATTAGAAATGAGGTTAAAACTTGAGGTTATTATTTATATGATCATAACTGTGAGTACAAATGACTGAGAGAAAAGCATCATGAGAGTCCAAAAGACAGTACCTGAGATGGCAAAAAATGAATTGATAAATAGAGGCTGGAAGAAAAAAAATTAGAAAAATTGTTGACATTAGTCAGGTTTTATTGGTTTCATTCTAAGTGATTCAGTTGGTAACACTGGGAATAAAGTGTTGAAACTAATATGAAAAAAGATATACATGTACACATAGTGACTTCATTTTCAAAGTAATATCTCTTTAAATATGTATTTGGCACCTTTAGATAGTACAGTTGATAAACAAGAATTTCGATAACATATTATTCTTTTATAATATCAGAATGTCTATTAAACTATATATATTATATAAGATTTTATCTTAATTTGTCTTACAGACAGAACTTAACATTTACAAAAGATAACTTGCATAGATCTTTGACATATTCTAAAAATATTATATATTCATGAGACATACTTTCCATCTTTATGGTTTGATGTTATTGTAAAATCTGTCTATTCTTTCACATAAATAATTTTGTAATTCACTGTGTATTAATTAAATTAAATATTTATTCTTAGAAATGATAATATGTCATTTAAGTTGTTACCTCTGCAAAATTAAAAATTTCTCTATGGTTTGGAAATATAATTTTCATTTTAGTTTTAATTTTTTATTAGTTAACATTTTATTTATACACTCAAATTAAATTTGGGGGGCTTTTTACACATTAGAATATTCTATTTGTATTTATCTCTGTTTAATGCAAAGTGAAAAGACAGTTTGCTATAGGAAAAAAAGAGTAAGTTCTACATGCTAAAATAAATTTAATTAATTAATTGTACTAGAAAATAATAGTGTTATATAAGTATAATATTTTATTAAAATAACATAGCTCTTTTAAAACAATTAAATATAAAATATGTAAAATTCTCTGTAGCAAGGACTGATACAGTTATGGGAGCTGAGGTAACATAATTTTCTGACATTCAAAGAACATCATATATCAAAGGGTTTCTTACATGCCAATTATCTTGTACCACAAGCTGACTGAAACAGAGATAGCTGGGCAGATTTCTATAGGCTAAGCAATGTCTAGGTGCTGTCACAGAGGAGAATTTTACCTAACAAGCCAATGAACAAAATATACTCTAATCCTTTTTTTTAGATGTATGAGACTGTCATGGAGAATGAAAAATACACTAAAAGAAGAGAAATTCTGGCAGATACATGAATAAAAAGCATTGTCAAAAGAAATGAGCAGAGGCCGTATCCAAGGGAGAGAATCATAGATGCAGATACAATGACATAAAGAGATATTTATAGTATCGGAGGAACCATCACAGCTAGAAGCAGAGATAGGGGACTTCTGAGTCACAATCACAGTGTAAGTAGGGTTACTGGAGCAGGGAGCAATGTGTTCTGCCTGCTGAGGAGACGAGGTAGTGGCCAGATCGTCCAGCTGGACTACTAAACACAGGCTGCACTCAGAGCTCCTCTGTATCCTGGACAGCATTCCTGACTTCCATCATCTCAACATGAGGCATTTGAAGTCTTGAGCTAGTTTTTCTTGATCCTATTAAAAATATTTATCAACAGAAACAACCTTTGTTGGAATTCAGATATTTCAGGCTAAAAGAGCCTAACACAGTCAATATCTAATTACTTATGACTCATACACTTCCTCTAATGACACACTAACATTTGTAACTAAGAAACTATAAGGATTAAAGTATTAAAGTAGAAATATCAAAATTCAAGATATGGAGAAATACAGTTTTAGCAATTTAAATACTAAACATATGTAAGTTTAAACTTCTTGTGATCAAAGCAAAAAGTAAACATCTAATGGGGTAAGAATGTCCATATATTTCTTATTTCATGAAAGAAACAATCTACACTACTCAAAGGGAACCATCATTTTTGCTGACAGTAACTTTTCAAGTCCAAAGTGACCTACTGGCAGCATTAAATCAAGTTATAAGTGATACGTATTAAAGAAAGTGTATAGTAAATCTAGAAATTATTTTATACAATGCTTTCCTATGATCACCCATGATAAAAGACTAGGAAATAGTTTCAAAACCATACAATCTGTTTTTAATCTGCTCTATATTTGTTCTTCAATTTTACTGTCCTTGAAAGGTATTTTGAAATATTTTCCATATTTAATGTGGAATAGTGTTAGTCTTTATAGTTCTGTAGCTTCATTTTCTACTTTTAACTTTAACTTAATATTAAGTTTGCCCAGCCTTAAGTCTTACACTTTTATTCCTTTGCCTGAACTTGAGATGTCTATTCCAGCATATGTTCAAGCCACACATTATATGCCCCATATTTTTTAATGAACAAATTTAGTTACATCAGAAAGACATTTTCAGAAATAAACAATATCTCAAATTGTACAGTTTAAAATGTTCACTATTTTGAAAATGAACTAGCACAGCTAAAAGGATGATATTAAAATAAATCAACTAAGACATCAAGGACAATGTGAACATTCTGACAGCTCATTCAAATTATCTACTACTGTTGTCTAGCTGGATTTTTATCTTCAAACTTCACTATGTATATTTAAAACTGTCACATAAAACTTTCCTTTTAAATTTAAGAAATCTCTTTAATCAAATGACAGGCAAAGATAATTCTTCGGGTTTTAGTACAGCCACAAATCGTGCCAATGTCTAAGAAATGATTTGTCACAGCGGTCAGCAAAATTCTACTTTTTTTAAATTTTAGAAGCCTGACCAGTAGTGGCACAGTGGATAAAGTGTCAACCTGGAACCCTGAGCTTACCTGTTCAAAACCCCTGGCTTGCCTGGCCAAAGCATATATGGGAGTTGATGCTTCCTCCTCCTTCCCCCTTCTATCTCTCTCTCTCTTGAAATGAAAAAATAAAATCTAAAAAAAAAAATTATTAAAAAAATAAATTTAGCTATATGTGTTCAAACCCTTTTTAATATCCAAATTAGTGCACTAATAATTTGGTTTAGAATACAGTTTTCATAAAGTAGATGCACTGAGTCTGAAGTGAGATCTACTGGTGGGGGTTCAGAGAATTGTTTTTTTGTTTTTAGGATGGTATAAATCTAGCTGAAAAAGTGACTTAGGATGTAGTATTTTAAAAAAATAAAATAAACTTCTGGATAGACCATCCTAATAGAGTACCAGTCTGAAAGAGATGGCAGAAAGATAAGCCTAGTTACAATACTTACAGTTTCGGAAAGCTGAAAGGTCAGAAAGGAAAACAGAGCAGAGTAATAAAGAATTTTTAGAATGACTACTCTAAAGAGAACTTTAAAAGACATTTTGACCTTGAACAGGAATAGAGAGTAGTTTAAAACACAGATTTATTGTAATCCACAGAGATTTTAAGGAAGTCTCGTGGTATTAAAACCTCAGGAGGGTAAGTAGTAACAGGCTCAAAACACAGCTGGCAATGTGGATTATTGCAATATTCAGAGCTGGTGATTTCTTTGTTATATCTTTTTTTTTTCATTTTACAAAGGAGAGAGAGAGTGAGAGAGACAGAAAGACAGAGAAAGAGAGAGAGAGAGAGAGAGAGAGAGAGAGAGAGAGAGAAAGAGAAACGAGGGAGGGTCAGGAAGCATCAACTTTGGTATGTGCCTTGACCAGACAAGTGCAGTGTTTTGAAACGACGACCTCAGGTCAGGCCTCTTTGTTATATTTTCAAATCTGAATGTGCCTACTTGATTTGGTAATCATCAACCTCTACACCTAGAGAAAAAAAAAATGTTTCAACAATAATTTCAATAATTTATTTAATTCAGATTATTGGTTAAACAGTAAGTAGTTTCATAATATGCCAGTGTTACAAGGTTTTACATTGTTTATAATATCTATGATAAAATAACTTTTTTTTTTTGTATTTTTTCTGAAGCTGGAAACGGGGAGAGACAGTCAGACTCCCGCATGCGCCCAACCGGGATCCACCTGGCACGCCCACCAGGGGCGATGCTCTGCCCATCAGGGGGCGATGCTCTGCCCCTCCGAGCATCGCTCTGTTGACCAGAGCCACTCCAGCACCTGGGGCAGAGGCCAAGGAGCCATCCCCAGCGCCCGGGCCATCTTTGCTCCAATGGAGCCTCGGCTGCAGGAGGGGAAGAGAGAGACAGAGAGGAAGGAGAGGGGGAGGGGTGGAGAAGCAGATGGGCGCCTCCCCTGTGTGCCCTGGCCGGGAATCCAACCTGGGACCTCCACATGCCAGGCCGACGCTCTACCATTGAGCCAACCGACCAGAGCTAAAATAACTTTTTAATTGCTACCTTACACAAAGGTGAATTTACACAGATTTTAATGGTTCATGACTTCCCAGTTTATAACAAAAAAAACAAAAAAGATAAGTAAAGATAAAGAATTGTGACCCTTACCATGTTTTTTGTGCTATAATTTTTGTTATATTAATTTATAAATAATACATATTAATTTATTTTATTAAAAAAGTATTAATGTGTGTGCATCCCTAATGTTACCTTCAGATCCACTTTTCAATCTGGTTCTATAATTTTATATTTTTTTCTTGCACAGACCTTTAGAATTAACTTTTTAAAAAGTAATTCAACTAATTATTCCTTAATTTAATAGGTCACATACACTTGAAAATTATTTTATTCTTTGAATAAATTTGATTTACTATAGGTATAACAATATAATATATGGCTTCGTAAATTATCTATATGCTTAAATTCAAAAATCAACACTAAATCCTATAGAGAATATTTGAATATTTTTTCTTGGAAACTGTAAATATATTATGCATTGCATTTTAATTCCTTCCTCAGTTCATCTGTAGAGCTACAAAATTTAAATGGAGTTAACTAAATCTTTGAAAAGAAACATTCCATTCTCAAGTCCTGATTGCAATAGCCAGACCAACTACATATAAATACTCAATGTTAACAAATTCACTATGTTTTAAAGAAGTCATTGTCATATTTAGAGAACGTTAATGGATATAATACTTTTACTATTTCTTAAAGAACGGGGTAAGTCAAGTTTGGAAGCATAAAATCAATTTTTTTTATTATTTCATGGCCTATAAAAATTGATAAATCTAAAGCTGGAATTGACAAATTATATGCCATGAGTCAAATCCTGTTGGTTGCTTGTTTTGTAAATAAAGTTTATTGGAATATAGCCATGCTTATTTATTCTGTTATTAGCATCATAAATATTTTATAGTTATAATAATTATTAAATTAAAGTTAATTACCAGAGATTGTTAAAGGTAATTATTAAATTTATGTAGCTCTATGTCAGACTGGGACACAGAGGACCCAGGTTTGAAACCCAAGGTTACCAGCTTGAGCACAGGCTCATCCAGCTTGAGCATGGTCTCACTGGCTTGAGCTTGGGGTTGCTAGCTCGAATGTGGGATCATAGACATGTCCCTATTGCCACTGGCTTGAGCCCAAAGGTCACTAGCTTGAAGCCCAAGGTCGCAGGCTTGGGATCGAAGATGCTAACTTGAGCCTGAGGATGCTGGCTTGAGCAAAGTGTCAGTTGCTCTGCTGTAACTACCCCCCACCCCATCAAGTCACATATGAGAAAGCAATCACTGAACAACTAAGGAGCTGCAATGAAGAACTGATGCTTTTTATCTCTCTCCCTTGCTGTCTGTCTGTCCCTATCTCTCCCTCTCTCTGACTCTCAATCTGTCTTTGTCATACACACACAAAAAAAAATGTAGCTCTAGCACCGATTAGCAAAATATACTCACTGAATATTTTCCAGATAAATTTAGGAAGGTAATCCAATGTGAGTGAAGTTTATTTTCAAAAGAAAGGTTTGTGGAGAAAAGCGAGATAAAATAGATATAGCAGCTGTTATGCAGTGAAACTTTAGGATAAAGAGTAAAGATAGTTAAAGAAAAATTTTAGTGCTTGCTGCACTATATGTGATGTAATACCACTAACTAAATTCATCTTATACATACATTACCTAATACTTTAAATATTAACTTGTTCTTATAAAATTCATATATTTTGATATTAAAGAGTATCTCACTGAACAAGATGAGCAAATAGAAATTAGTTTTATTGTGATATTATTTCCAGCATTAGAAAAGAGTATAAAATAGGTCTGGATCTTTAGCTTTGTTGAAACAAAGGGTAGGTGAGTTTAAGAGCTGGGGTAGATGATTGTAGAGTATATCTTGGCTGATTGGCTTTACCCAAAGGAAAAGTAAATTTTTCTTATCTTCATGACAGGAGATAGTTTTTCATCTTAGAGAATGGTGACCAAGGAAGTTTACCTCCTTCTCTTTCTACATTGGGGTGTGGGAAATATCTTCCTTAGTGATTACATTTCAAAGATCCTAGATCATTGAGAAAGATAGTTCCAAGTTGTAAAACTGGCAATTGGCTTAATAAAAAGTTTTTAAAGATTTTCTCTCAAATGAACAGAAAAGAAATTTAAATACTTTCTAAAGTAAATGTTTTATAAAAAGGTCAGGCATCAATGGTCAAGATGAAGCCTGTGTAATTTTATTCTTTCACAGGTAGCTATCTAATGTCTCTGACATTTGTTCAAAAAACACATTTTTCATGTTTCATATTTAAATTTTTTTTCAATTGATTTGAGAAAAGAGTGATAAAGGGAGAGAGAGAGAGAAGTGTATGAAGAGAGAGTGAAAAATATCAACTCATTTTTCCACTTTAGTTGTGTCCTCAGTGGTTGCTTCTCAGAGGTGCCCTGACTGGGAATCAAACCCACAACCTTACTGTACTGGAAGAAAACTCTACCCATTTAGCAACCTAGCCAGGACCCATTGTGTGTTCTTGGCACCCTTGTTAAAAATCAACTGACTCTATATGCACAACCTTTTCTGGGTTTTCCATTTTGTTCCACTGATCTGTATGTTTGTCTTTATGTCAGTAATACATTGTTTTGATTACTATCGCTTTCTAATATATTTTGAAATCATGAAGTGTGATGACTCCAGCTTTGTTCTTGTTTCTCAAAATGGATATAGCTATTTGGTTTTTTTTTGTTGTTGTTGACCCATATGAACTTTAAAATTTTTTTTTAATTCTATAGAAAATACTTGTGGAATTTGTTAATTGAATTGAATTTGTAGATTACTTTAGCTAGTATAGATATTTTAACATTATGAAGTCTTTTGTTTATGAACATAAGATGTGTTTCCATTTGCTTATGTATTATTTAATTTCGTTTATCAGTCTGTCTGGTTTTTAGTTTGTAAGTTTTTCACCTCTTTTATTCTTTTTTTAAATTTTTCAATTGATTTGATAGAAACAGAGAGAGAAATGGATAGGGATAGAGGAAGGAAGAAAGAGAGAAGGATCAATTCATTTCACTTAGTTGTTTCATTTAGTTGTGCACTCATTGATTGCTTCTTGTATGTGTCTTGACCAAGGGTAATACCCATGACCTCTGAGATGCTGAATCAATGCTTTATCCACTGAACCACCAGGCCAAGGCCATGGTGTTTATTCTTAATATTTTATTATTTTTGTTGCTATTGTAAATGAGATTGTTGATTTCCTCTTTATATAACTTGTTATGTACAGAAATTCCTAATTTTCTAGGTTGATTTGGTATCCTGCAATTTTACTGTACTTATTAGTTTTGTTTTTGTTTTTTTTTATAATAAATTTTTATTAATGGTAATGGGATGACATTAATAAATCAGGGTACATATATTCAAATAAAACATGTCTAGGTTATTTTGTCATTAAATTATGTTGCAAACCCCTCGCCCAAAGTCAGACTGTCCTCTGCCACCCTCTATCTAGTTCTCTGTGCCCCTCCCCCTCCCCCTAACTCTCTTTCTCCCTCCCTCCCATGTCCTCCCTCCCCCCACCCTTGGTAACCACCAAACTCTTGTCCATGTCTCTTAGTCTCATTTTTATGTTCCACCAATGTATGGAATCATGTAGTTCTTGTTTTTTTCTGATTTACTTATTTCACTCCTTATAATGTTATCAAGATCCCACCATTTTGCTGTAAATGATCTGATGTCATCATTTCTTATGGCTGAGTAGTATTCCATAGTGTATATGTGCCACATCTTCTTTATCCAGTCTTCTATTGAAGGGCTTTTTGGTTGTTTCCATGTCTTGGCCACTGTGAACAGTGCTGCAATGAACATGGGGCTACATGTGTCTTCACGTATCAATGTTTCTGAGGTTTTGGAGTATATACCCAGTAGAGGGATTGCTGGGTCATAAGGTAGTTCTATTTGCAGTTTTTTGAGGAACCACCATACTTTCCTCCATAATGGTTGTACTACTTTACAGTCCCACCCAGAGTGAATGAGGGTTCCTTTTCCTACACAGCCTCTCCAACATTTGCTATTACCCGTCTTGTTGATAATAGCTAATCTAACAGGAGTGAGGTGGTATCTCATTGTAGTTTTGATTTGCATTTCTCTAATAACTAATGAAGCTGAGCATCTTTTCATATATCTGTTGGCCATTTGTATCTCTTCCTGAGAGAAGTGTCTGTTCATGTCCTCTTCCCATTTTTTTATTGGATTGTTTGTTTGTTTGTTGTTGAGTTTTATGAGTTCTTTGTAAATTTTGGATATTAGGCCCTTATCTGAGCTGTTGTTTGAAAATATCATTTCCCATTTAGTTGGCTGTCTGTTTATTTTGATATCAGTTTCTCTTGCTGAGCAAAAACTTTTTATTCTGATGTAGTCCCATTCATTTATCTTTGCCTTCACTTCTCTTGCCATTGGAGTCAAGTTCATAAAATGTTCTTTAAAACCTAGGTCCATGATTTTAGTACCTATGTCTTCTTCTATGTACTTTATTGTTTCAGGTCTTATATTTAGGTCTTTGATGCATTTTGAATTAATTTTAGTACACGGGGACAGGCTGTAGTCGAGTTTCATTCTTTTGCATGTGGCTTTCCAGTTTTCCCAACACCATTTGTTGAAGAGGCTTTCTTTTCTCCATTGTGTGTTGTTGGCCCCTTTATCAAAGATTATTTGACCATATATATGTGGTTTTATTTCTGGACTTTCTATTCTGTTCCATTGGTCTGAGTGTCTATTTTTCTGCCAATACCATGCTGTTTTGATTATCGTGGCCCTATAATATAGTTTAAAGTCAGGTATTGTAATGCCCCGAGCTTCATTCTTTTTCCTTAGGATTGTTTTAGCTATTCGGGTTTTTTATACTTCCATATAAATCTGATGATTTTTTGTTCCATTTCTTTAAAAAATCTCATAGGGATTTTGATGGGAATTGCATTAAATTTGTATATTGCTTTGGGTAATATGGCCATTTTGATTATATTTATTCTTCCTATCCAAGAACAAGGAATATTTTTCCATCTCATTGTATCTTTTTCGATTTCTCTTAACAATGCTTTGTAATTTTCATTATATAGGTCCTTCACGTTCTTTGTTATGTTTATTCCTAGGTATTTTATTTTTTTTTGTTGCAATCGTGAAGGGAATTATTTTTTTGAGTTCGTTTTCTAATATTTCATTGTTGGCATATAGAAAGGCTATGGACTTTTGTATGTTAATTTTGTATCCTGCGACCTTACTGTATTGGTTTATTGTTTCTAATAATCTTTTTGTGGAGTCCTTTGGGTTTTCGATGTATAGGATCATATCATCAGCAAAAAGTGATACCTTTACTTCTTCTTTTCCGATATGGATGCCTTTTATTTCTTTGTCTTGTCTGATTGCTCTGGCCAGAACTTCTAGCACCACGTTAAATAAGAGTGGAGAGAGTGGACAACCCTGTCTTGTTCCTGATTTAAGGTAGAAAGTCCTCAGTTTTATGCCGTTTAATAGGATGTTGGCTGATGGTTTATCATATATGGCCTTTATCATGTTGAG
This sequence comes from Saccopteryx leptura, assembly GCF_036850995.1. Classification (NCBI taxonomy): domain Eukaryota; kingdom Metazoa; phylum Chordata; class Mammalia; order Chiroptera; family Emballonuridae; genus Saccopteryx; species Saccopteryx leptura. The sequence continues at coordinate 63,898,728 of NC_089506.1, read as the reverse complement.
ATATTTTCCTTCTATACCCATTTTGTTGAGAGTCTTAAACATAAAATTGTGTTGTATTTTATCAAAAGCCTTTTCTGCATCTATTGATAAGATCATGTGGTTTTTGTTCTTTGTTTTGTTGATATGGTGTATTACGTTAACCGTTTTGCGTATGTTGAACCATCCTTGAGATTCTGGGATGAATCCCACTTGATCATGATGTATTATTTTTTTAATATGTTGTTGTATTCGGTTTGCCAGTATTTTGTTTAGTATTTTAGCATTTGTATTCATTAGAGATATTGGTCTGTAGTTTTCTTTCTTTGTGCCATCCTTGCCAGGTTTTGGTATGAGGGTTATGTTGGCCTCATAAAATGTGTTTGGAAGTATTGCTTCTTCTTCAATTTTTTGGAAGACTTTGAGTAGAATAGGAACCAAGTCTTCTTTGAATGTTTGATAGAATTCACTAGTATAACCATCTGGGCCTGGACTTTTATTTTTGGGGAGGTTTTTAATAGTTTTTTCTATTTCCTCCCTGCTGATTGGTCTGTTTAGGCTTTCTACTTCTTCATGACTCAGTCTAGGAAGGTTGTATTGTTCTAGGAATTTATCCATTTCTTCTAGATTGTTGTATTTGGTGGCATATAATTTTTCATAGTATTCTACAATAATTCTTTGTATATCTATGATGTCTGTGGTGATCTCTCCTCTTTCATTTTGGATTTTATTTATTTGAGTCCTGTGCCTTTTTTCCTTGGTGAGTCTTGCAAAGGGTTTGTCAATTTTGTTGATCTTTTCAAAGAACCAGCTCCTTGTTTTATTGATTTTTTCTATAGTTTTTCTGTTCTCTATTTCATTTATTTCTGCTCTGATTTTTATTATCTCCTTTCTTCGGCTGGTTTTGGGTTGTCTTTGTTCTTCTTTTTCTAGTTCCTTAAGGTGGGAAGTTAAGTGGTTTACTTCGGCTCTCTCTTGTTTGTTCATATAGGCCTGAAGTGATATGAACTTTCCTCTTATTACTGCTTTTGCTGCATCCCAGAGATTCTGATATGTCGTATTTTCATTTTCATTTGTCTGTATGTATCTTTTGATCTCTGCGCTTATTTCTTCTTTGACCCATTCATTTTTTAGAAGTATGTTGTTTAGTTTCCACATTTTTGTGGGTTTTTCCCCCTCTTTTTTGCAGTTGAATTCTAGTTTCAAGGCTTTATGATCAGAAAATATGCTTGGTACAATTTCAATTTTTCTAAATTTGCTGATATTGTCTTTGTGGCCCAACATATGGTCAATTCTTGAGAATGTTCCATGTACACTAGAGAAAAATGTATACTCTGTCGCTTTGGGATGAAGTGTCCTGTAGATGTCTATCATATCCAGGTGTTCTAGTATTTCGTTTAAGGCCACTATGTCTTTGTTGATTCTCTGTTTGGATGACCGATCTAGAGCCATCAGCGGTGTATTGAGGTCTCCAAGTATGATTGTATTTTTGTTAGTTTTTGTTTTAAGGTCAATAAGTAGCTGTCTTATATATTTTGGTGCTCCTTGGTTTGGTGCATATATATTAAGGATTGTTATGTCTTCTTGATTCAACTTCCCCTTAATCATTATGAAATGACCATTTTTGTCTCTGAGTACTTTTTCTGTCTTGTAGTCAGCATTATTAGATATGAGTATTGCTACACCTGCTTTTTTTTGGGTGTTGTTTGCTTGGAGTATTGTTTTCCAGCCTTTCACTTTGAATTTGTTTTTATCCTTGTTGCTTAGATGTGTTTCTTGTAGGCAGCATATAGTTGGATTTTCTTTTTTAATCCATTCTGCTACTCTGTGTCTTTTTATTGGTAAGTTTAATCCATTTACATTTAGTGTAATTATTGACACTTGTGGGTTCCCTACTGCCATTTTATAAATTGCTTTCTGTTAGTTTTGTATCTAGTTTGATTCCTCTCTTTTGTTTTTCTATCATTTGTTTTTGTTTGTTTGTGTTCCATACTTCTTTCCTCTGTTGCTACCTTTTTTAAGTCAAGTGTTTTTGTGGTGGTTTTTTCAATGGTGGTTACCATTAAGTAATGAAAAGGGTACCTACCATATTCATTGTAGTACCCTATCTTATAAGTATTTCTGCACTTCATCGTCCTTTGCTACTGTTAATCTTCATCCTCTCCCCCCTTTTTTTCCTTTGTTGTCACAGTTTAAGTTTGGTTTTATTGTGTTCTTGGTGGAGCTGTTACTTGTGGTGTTGTTTTCTTTTGTTCTTTGAATCTGGTTGGAAAACCCCCTTTAGTATTTCCTGGAGTGGGGGATTTCTGTTGATAAATTCTCTCATCTTTTCTGTATTTGTGAATGTTTTTATATCTCCTTCATACTTGAAGGATAGCTTTGATGGGTATAGTATTCTTGGCTGAAAGTTCCTCTCTTTCAGGGCTTTAAATATTGGGGTCTACTCTCTTCTAGCTTGTAGAGTTTCTGCTGAGAAATCTGATGATAATCTAATAGGCCTTCCTTTATATGTTGTACTCTTCTTTCCCTGGCTGCCTTGAGAATTTTTTCTTTGTCATTGGTTTGTGTCATCTTTATTATGACGTGCCTTGGAGTGGGTTTGTTGGGGTTAAGAAAACTCGGTGTTCTGTTTGCTTCTTGAATTTGAGGCTTTAGTTCTTTCCACAGGCTTGGGAAGTTCTCGTCTATTATTTGTTTGAGTATATTATCCATTCCATTTTCTTTTTCTTCTCCCTCTGATATACTTATTATTCTTATGTTATTCTTTCTGATGGAGTCAGACAATTCCTGTAGGGCTTTCTCATTTTTTATTATTTTTGAGTTTCTTTCTTCTTCTCTCTGTTGTGCCTCAAGTTGTTTGTCTTCTATTTCACTAATCCTATCTTCAATCTGGGCTGTTCTGTTAGCTAAGCTTGTTACCTCATTTTTCAGCTCGTGAATTGAGTTTTTCATTTCTGTTTGATTTGTTTTTATAGTTTCAATTTCCTTGGTAATATATTCTTTGTGTTCATTGAGTTGTTTTCTGATCTCCCTATATTGCCTTTCTTTGTTTTCTTGTATATCTCTGAGTATTTTTAAGATTTCTATTTTAAATTCTCTGTCATTTAGCTCCAAGGCTTCCAATATGTTAAGTCTTTTCTCCATAGATTTTTCCATATCTATTTGTGTTACCTCTCTTTCTTTTGTATCCATAATATTCGATTTCCTCTTTCTTATCGGCATCTGAGGGTGGTCTTGTTGATAGCACTAATTAGAATTAATAAAGAGTAAAAAGTAAAAAAAAAAAAAAAAGGTAAAACACCCCACAAAAAAAACCAGTAATAATTTATTATTTCCCCCTTTTTTCTTTCTTCTCTTTCCCTCCTCTCCCCTCCTCAGGGAAATATCGTGCCTATAATGGAGGGCCTGATTTGGGGTGAAGAGTTCAAGGGGCAAAAAAAGGGAGTAGGGACCTACTAAATGCAAAAAAAAAAAAAAAAAAGGAAGAAAATCTTAGACAAGCATAAGATGATTTGCTTGTAAGTGATGGTCTACTAAGAGATATAATGAGAGGGATAAGAGGGAACCAGAAAAAAGGGCCAAAAAAGAATAATAAAGAAGAAAAAAAATAAAAATAATAAGTAAAAATCTGTTGTATTAAGTGGAGCGAAGACTAAATACAATGGAGACCTTGGGTTGGGAGGACCCAAAATGCCACAAAAATAAACAAACAAGAAAAAAAAAATAAAAACAAAAGCAAAAAAGAAAAATAAAGCCAAAAAATGCCTTGAGTCCCAAATTAACTAATTTGTTCATGATTGAGGATTAAATGGGAGGAAAGTAAAATGAGAAAAGAAAAAACGAATAGAAAGGAAAAAATAAGAAAAAGAGAAAAACGAAGGAAGAAATAAAATAGGAAGAGAAAAAAAACAAAGCAAGACAAAAAAAAACAAAAGAGGAGAGAGTGAGAGTTAAGTGTTTTGGAGTATAACCTTAAAGGAGGGTGAGGATGAAGAAGAGAAATAAAATGTAACACTCATGGGTAGTGTAGTTCAAGAAAAGGGAAGCATAAGATGGGCAGAGAATAGAAGGACCGAGGTGGAGGAAATAAAGGCAATAAGATAGAAGAAACAAACAACAACAAAAAAAAATTAGTGGAACAAGTTGTAAAGTCTGTGGATTTTTCTTGATTTTGAGAGGTTAACTTCTTCCTTTTTCTTTTCTCTCCCTCTTCCTGGTCGGTGACTCTGTACCCCAGGCTCTGCCCCTGTGTCACACTTAGGTAGGGATTTGCAGTTGATGGGATTCTATGGCAATGTCATATAATTGGCTTTAGTCTTGCTGGTAGTCAAGGCTTGTTGGCGTTTGCAGGGTCCAACGATGAGAGAGTTTGCTTTCCTGGATTCTCTCTCCTAGTCCCCCCTTTCTGATTTAGCAGCCTGGTGATCCAGCTATAAGGCTGCAACTGCTTCTGCCTGGGGAGTAAGAGGCTCAAAGAGCTGGGAAATCCCCACTCTATCCCCACTCAGTGCAAGGCTTTGGGAAAGGCTCTGGCAGTCAGGGCCTCCAGTGTAATCAGGCGGGGGTGGGAGTCAATTGTTGTCAAGGTGACTGTTCAGCGCCTATCATTCAGTTGGACCTCTCAACCCAGGCTTTCCACACTTTGTAGCCTGTTTTTGCTGGGAAGAAGAGGCACTAGTCTCTGCTTGCGACTAGTGTAGTATAGATCTTATTATCTGCCAAGTCCTTCTTGTTAGCGTTTATCCCTGAATATGGAGGCTATATCAATCAGAAGTTGCCCCCGCCCCTTTAGCGAGAGGCACTAAAAAATATCACGCCTCTTGTCTTGGATCGCTGAACTGAGAGAGATCTTATCAATTAGAACCGAGGGTGCGCAGATTTCATGAGTTAAGCTAATTTCAGTGATTGGGTCGCAGCTGTGCTCCCGAAGGTATTTCAGGCTGCCTGCGCGCGCTCCTCCCCCAACGCTTGATTGTTAGCTTGAATGGCTGGGTGAGGTGCCCCGCCCACGGAGAGAATCTCCCAAGCCTCTCCCGCTCGCCCTGCCGCTGGCGGCTAGATCACACCAGGCGCAGGATAATGGAGCACCCTGGGTGTGCGGGCCAGTAGAGTGCTCTGAATGCGTGGAATGCCCAGGGCACATGCGCGAATGGGGTGCTCCGGGCACCGGTGGCTGGCAACTCTCACTCGCAGTGCGCGGGCCGCTGGGAACGTAAGCGGTGCTCGCTCTGCAACTGAACCGGGCGCGCGCGCGGCTGCTCGCGGCTCCCGAGTGTGGGCTCACTCACCACAGGCGCACTTCCTCGCGGCTTGAATGAACGTCCCTGCGGTAGCTTCCTCCACACCCTCGTCTCTCAGATTCAAGTGATAACAGTCCTTTCGCTATCAGTTTGTGTGGAATTCCGGAATGCTCTGAGGATAAATTTTTCTGTTTCTAGTTGATAAATTTGTTGTGATTTAGGGGGGAGCTGTCGGACGCGCTGCTCATGGCGCCATTTCCGTGACGTCACTCAAATCACTTATTAGTTCTAATAACCTTTTTTTTAAAGATGACATTGTGCTCCTTACTTTCCAATTTAGATGCCTTTTAGTTTTATACCATTTATATTATTTAATTTTTATCTAAATGCTTATTTTATTGATTTTAAAGAGAGGAATGGAGAGAAGAAGAGAGAAACAGGAACATCTAACTGTTCCTGTATATGCCCTGATTGGGGACTGAACCAGCAACCTCTGAGCTTCTGGACAATGCTCCAACAAACTGAGCTACCTGGCCAGGGCACAACTTAATTCTAAATGTGTGTATATGTGTGTGCATGTGCGTGTGCGTGCGTGTGCTTGTGGGTGCGTGCGTGTGCGTGTGCGTGTGTGTGTGTGTGTGTGTATATATATATAAATATATATATATATATATATATATATATATATATATATAAAACTATGACCTTAAACTGTAAAACACCTGCAAAAAAAATCTATAAGCATTACATCAACTTTGGCAATGATTTTGTGGATTTAGCATCAAAAGCAATGAGTGACAAAAACAAAAATAAAGCAATGAGACTTCATCAAATTAATATATATACATATATATATATATATATACAGCCAAGGAAATAATCAACAAAGGGGAAAACAAAAATAAAATGACAGAATATATTTGCAAATCACATATCTGATGGGTCAATGTCAAAAATACATAAGTAACTACTACATCTCAATAGCAAAATAGTAATAATAATAATAATATCTGCTTAATAAATGGGCTAAAGCCTTCAAAACACTTTTGTTTTTCTAAAGAAGATATACAAATGTCCAACAGGTATATGAAAAAATGCTCAACTTGATAATGATCTGAGAAATACAAATTAAAACTACAATGAGATATTACCCCACACTTCAGGATGGCTATTATTAAAAATAAAACAAACAGACAAAAAGTGTTGGCAAGGATGTAGAGAAATTCAAACTCTCACACATAGTAGAAATACAAACTTTAACAGCTTCTGTGAAAAACAGTGTGAAGCTTCCTGAAAATATTAAAAAAGAACTATCATATGGTCCACTCTTGGATATTTACCCAAAATAATTAAAATCCAGATCTCAAAGAGATACTAGCATTTTGATGTTTATTCCAGTATTAATTCACAGTAGCAAAGTTGTTAAAAAATATTCATCAACAGGTGATGAATAAAGAAAATATGATGCATATTATATATCCTGCTCACAAAAATTAGGGGAACATGCAGATACTCCAGTACTTTCAGTCTTTTGTCTAGTGCACTTTTACCAATAAAATAAAAGTTGGTTTTACTTCTCATTTGCATAATTGAACAACTTTCTTTTACTTGTTTATTTTTCTGATGTTCTTGTTTAATAAAAAAGAATCAAGTGCGTCTTTTTCTGTTGCTTCATATTCATTATGAAATACCCCCTAATATTTGTGAGCAGTATATATATAAAAACTGAAACATTATTTAGTCTGTGGAATATTATTCAATCTTTAAAAAGAAAATTCTGCAATATGTGACAAATAGGGGAACCTTGAGAGATTTATGCTAAACAAAGTTCAACAATCACAGACAAGGAAATACAGCATAATTTCACTCATATATTGTACAAAAGTCAGACTCATAAAATCACAGAATTATGGATGCCAGAGCTGCAGGGAGCAAAATATTAGCAGTTAATAATCAATATAAATAAATTTTATTCTGCAAGATGAATAAATACTACAGAATGGCTGTACAACATTGTACATATATTCAAGAATAAGGTATTGTACACTTAAAAGTTTGTTACAAGGGTAGATCTCATGTGTTCTTTCAACCATCAAATTATTACTTTTAATAATGAAAAAAGATGTCTAATATTTAATTCTGCAGAAAGAAACATTAAAGTCTTCTTGAGCAGTAGCTTCACAAGAAAGTAGGCTATGATTTACAAGAATTATAATTTGGTAATGAAAAATTCTTTAAATATACACTCTCATAAGTTATAATATAGCCTATGGCAAAAGGAGTCTTCTTCAGGAGAAAAATGATACTAGTAAAAATTTTTTTAATGTTTATTTTATAGATTTTAGAGAGAAAGGAAGGGAGAAAAGAGAGACAAGAACATTTATCTCTTCCCGTATGTGCATCGACCAGGGATCGAACTGGCAACCTTTGTGCTTTGGGATGATGTTCTAACCAACAAAGACATTTAGCAAGGGCAATACAGGTTCAATTTTTTAAACATTGTATTAAATAGTTATTCATAGTGCTTCTTAATTGAACTAATTTCTTACTCAATTATCCCAATCTTGTGTCTTGCTGGAAGTAAAGCTGTGAGAACTGTTTCATGATTTCTTACTAAAATATCAGGATTTAACCAGAACTTTGTTTTGACAGAAAATTATTGGTACACCATTATAAACTCAGTGCATCAAAAATAGAAGAAGGCAAGAAGACCCTAATTAATGCTAAACTTCAGAAAAGAGAAACAGAAGAACTCCATGGATTCTATGTTGCACAGAAAAAGAAAAGCGGAATCCACTAAAGATAGTAAAAGTAGTAGAATCTATCACTATTGGCTGACAAGTCAGTCCACGTGGAAAATAGTATTAAATAATTAATGAGTCATGCTACATGTAGCATCTGTGACCCTTGAAAAGTGACTTGATTTATCTTTCTAACAGTGTCTTTTCTGTGATATGTGAATAATAATGAGTAGGTGATAGCCTTGTGAAATTAATTTAGAGCAAAAGTATTTAGTACATATTCAATACTATGTGGCCACATCATTAAAAAACTCACTTAATCCAAACAACCACCCAAATAGATGATGCATATATTATCCTTATTTTTTAGATAACAAACTAAAGACCTATAGAAGTTAAGTGACACATAGAAGGCTCATGAAGATTGGCACTAGAGCAGTGTGGTTTAATATGTGCACATTACTCCATGTGACTACAAAACTTAAATAATAAAATGAAATATTCAGACTATCCACAATTCAAGTGCAAGACAAGTCATTACTATCTCTTCAAAAGGTTTGAATAAATAGCATTGCTAAAGCCTATAATTACTGCAAAATTCTCTCCACAATAAAAATATACTGCTCACAAAAAATTAGGGGATATTTCAAAATTAATATAAAACTATAAAGTATCTCTTAATTTTTTTTGAGCAGTGTAGTTAAATATTCAACACACAACAGCTATTCTTAAAGGTTTGTTTCCTTTTATTCTTTAAGTAAAAATGAGTATTGTATCAATAAAATTATTTTTAAGTTATAAATTTCCTCAACCCACACAATTTTATTGAGAAAAGAAATTCAAGTTTCTGTAAAATAAACTTTAAAAATCTTTCCTGAGAACACAAGACTTGAGCAATTTATATACTTTTATGAGAGTAAACAGCTAATAAGAAGCAGTGACTTTTAATCCAGTCCTTCTTACTCTGGTTGCTGGAATCAGATAATCTTTTGTGAAATATTTCATTGAAAGGTACTATAATTTCATCAAGCAACATCAGCCAAACTTTGCTCTCCCTACCATTAGTGAAACATGTAGAAAATGAAATTCCTACTATCTGTCTCATCTTATTTAATATTTGGATTTCAGGAAATTGCATTTTTTTTCAGCTATTTGCTATCAAAGCTAAATATAAGTTTGCTTTAAAGTTGAATAGCAGAATAATTTTATTTCGGATATGGGATTCTGACCCATAAGAACCAAATTAGAACTATTTGAGGTCGAATTCTAGTGCAGAGTTAAGGTTTATCTCTCTGAGCTCAGCAACTTCTTACCAAAAGCAATAAATTCCAATATTCTATACACTAAGATAATTTTCCTTTATATATCTGTTTTTAATTCTTCCCCAAATTTCTGACTTTTATTAACCTAATTTTTTAAACTGAAAATTTTTTCACAAATATCATTAATGGAATAAATATTGGGAACTCAATAAAACTATTAGTGTATTAAATAGTTTTAATATAATTGGGCCTTCAGATAAGCCAATAACTTTGCTTGCTATCTAACTGTATTTATATGAAATCATTACTTATTTGTTTCTATAAAAAATAATACATTTATTATTAGTGACTCCTTCCTTTTTGAAATACTGTGTGACTAAACATTATTTTAAAAAAGGAAATTACAAATTTGAATATAAATTGGCATGATTACATCAAGCAATCAAATCATACATTTTAGTTGATTGACATAATCTGTACTGTCATCAGTTCCAAAGTTACCTGTTGTTGAGTGGTTTCAAGGAGTTCTGCAAGGTGTCAATGCTTAAAACTCTTGAAAGAAATTAAACTAGATGGGGCAAAATTGTTTCAAAATAAATATGTTAAATGTTAGTTATATCAGCAATTTTTAATTTTCAAAATAACCATAAAGAAATTACCAACATAATGCCTATGTCTGTGGTGACCTTTATTAAAAGAAAATGGAAATAATTACATATCACTTTTGAAGTTAATGTTTTTACTTATTGAAAATTATTTTTAAAAATCAGTAAGAAACTGGAAAAGTATGTCTTCTTATATCCTGCTTTTGTGCTTTTACTGTGTGATGAAATTCAATACAGTATTTCAAATTGTCTTCAAGTGTTTTATTCCTATCAATTAATTATAGAAATAATTACTAATAATCAATCAAAGCATAGGTACAAAGTTAAATTTCTTGCAAAAACAGAATATATTACTCTCCAATGCCCAAAATAGAGCTATGTCATACAACTGAGTTCACTAATGCAGGTCATTTAGAACAGATTTTTCTATTTAAACATTATTTTCTTTTGCTATATGAGAATATATATTTTCATCTCTTTGTAGATTTTCTTTAAGATCTGTAATAAACAAGGAAAGGCAAATACACATATACAAGAACATAATTTGCTGATTTAATAGCCTCAAATAGATTGTCTAGGGTAGACCCTAAAATCATGGACCATGAAAACATTCGTTATTAGAAAATGCACAACAAAGGAGAAAAGAAGGATCAGTAGGTTTAATCTGAGTCACCCAAAAGTTTGGGAAAATTATAAAGAGAAGGAGGATGAATCCTCAATAATAGCAGTCAACCTTAAGATATCATTAATGACAGTGCATTCCCTGGTTATTTTTCAGACTTGTAGATAACTAAAAAGTAATCAATAGAAGTTATAAATTCTCCCTTGATGTATATGTATAAATTATTATTAACATAGTGTATTCTTCTAGTTAATATAGTATGCACATTATTTAAACAGCAGTTATTCTTGGACATAATAACTAGTTTCTCTTTAAAATATCATCTTTTTTAAATAGGGAAGTTCAAGGTACACAAAGAGCATGTATTCACACACTATTCATGACTTTCCATTTCTTCACTCTAAAATCAGTGGACTTTCTATGCTTTTAAACTTTGCATAAGTCATTAAATAAAGTTTAAAAGGTATTTTTAATATTTTAAAATGCTTTTGTTTATGATCAGAAAAAATTAAAATAGATAAAATGAATGATTCCATAATCATATGCTAAACATGACTTTAATACTGAAAGTTTATGGAAAAACCAATTTGAGTATGATATTTAAGTTTCAAATAAACATTATTTAAATTTTTAAAAAATTATAATATAGCTAGTTATTTTAATTTTTAAGTTTTTTTTTAATTTATTCACTTTAGAGAGGAGAGAGAGAGACAGACAGAGAGAGAGAGAGAGAGAGAGAGAGAGAGAGACAAAGGAGAGAGAGACAAAGGGGAGGAGCTGGAAGCATCAACTCCCATATGTGCCTTGACCAGGCAAGCCCAGGGTTTAGAACCGGCGACCTCAGCATTTCCAGGTCGATGCTTTATCCACTGCGCCACTACAGGTCAGGCTTAATTTTTAAAAGAAGATTATCTGTAATAATTTATTATTTTACTCAATTTACTTCTTTTTATTTTTAAACATATAAGAAATTGAAAACTTAAACAAAAGCAGATATTAATTTAATGAACCTCACAAACTCATTACCCAGCTTCAGCAATGATCAATTGCATGACCAATCTTGTTTTCTCTAAATCTCTACCATTTCATCTACATATAATAATTATTTTGAAGTTAATTATAGAGCTCATATTATTATATCTTTATTTATGATGTCTGCTAAATAATATGTTTCTTCTCCTTACTACAATTCTTTTATACTTTATTGGCCATATTATAATCTGTCTATTCTAATTGTCTGATTGTTCCTAATTCAGTTTTGGAACATGGTATTTTTAGAATATTTTTCTATTCTGTAAAATACACCATTAATATTTTGACTGGAATTTAGTTAATCTATAAAATATTTTGGGTAGTATTGACAACTTAATAATATTAATTCTTCCTATCCATGAACACAGTATATGTTTCCATTTACTTGTATCTTCTTAAATTTCTTTCATCAGTGTCTTATTATTTTCAGAGTACAAGTCTTTTACATTCTTAGTTAAATTTATTCTTAGATATTTTATTTGAAACAATTGTGAATAAGATTATTTTGTTATTGTTGTTGTTTTGAGAGAGACAGGGAAGCAGAGACAGGAACATTGAGCAGCTCTTGTCTGTGTCCTTACAGAGGAATTGAACAGGCAACCTCAATGCTCCAGAATGACGTTCCTACCTACTGAGCTATTTGATAAGGACATAATTTTTTAATTGATTTTTACACTTGATCTTAGCCAAAAGGCTGAGAAGCAATTTTTAATTGATTTTTAGAGAGAAAAAGAGGAAGGGAGAGAGAGCGGAAGGGAAGCAATTATTGTTCCACTCAGTTTTGCATAATGGAATTGTTTTCTTAGCTTACCTTTCTGATAGTTTGTTATTGGTATATAAAAACACAATTAATTTCTGGATATTTGTTTTGTATCCTGAAATTCTACTGAATTGATTTATAAATTCTAATAGATTTTCTTTTCTTTTTTTTTCTTTCTTTGTGTAAACTTGAGGGTTTTCTATGTACAGTATTGTGTTTCTAACTCTTGGATAGAAAATCAGACATTGATTACATACTGGGATGGAGAATTTGTCATGGCTTATTTCTTTGAAATCTTAAGTCCAAATTTTCCTAAACAATATTATTTAAAAATAAAGACAAGCCATGCTCAAAAGAATATATTTTACAATAGAAAAACTAGAAGATATAAGTGGAGTATCTTTGATGGAATTAACAGACAGCAGATCCTGCCAGTTATAAAATGTAAGTCAAAAATAAATTATTTCATAACAGTTTACATTCCTCTAATGTGTCCAAAGAGACTAGTCACCATCAAACAAAAAAATGTCAAAGGGCCATGAATAATTGGTAGCATTGATATAATCTTTTCTTCTATTTGCCTTCATCAATAGGTTTATCTTGTGCATGCTCAACTTATTTTTTGCCTCACAGAATACAGAAAGAAATTTGGTACCAGATAATGAGCATGTACATAGCCTCATAGTTCAAAAAAAACTGAATAATACTTTGATTAGGTGTTGATGTTAGTGCTGAACATCATACAAAGGCATTGTTATTGTTTATGCTGTTTGTGCAAAGCTTATCTGTTAATGTCTGTCTGTGGCAGCTTAATCTTATGTGGTATAATTATTATGCTTCTTCTAAGGGTCAGATTTGCAAGCTGATATAATAAAAGTATAAGACATATTAGTATTATAAAACTAATGTTTTAAACACAACAATCATGAACCCAGAAACAGATACTGTTATGAGCCTTGTTTTCTAAAACAAATTAAAAGGCTTTATTCTTAAAGACAATATTTCTGTTTTCCTAATTTGGAAAATTATATGGCATCAGCTTGGGGGAGGTCCAAGAAGGTAAAAGGTTCAGGTAAATTGTTAGCTTGTTAGCTACAAAGCATTTACCCAGAACTAAATGTGAAAATGCTTAAAACAGTGTATTGTTTGTAATATTAGTTTATAATATAATTTTTACAAACATTACTAGAACTTAAAGTTTATATTAGTTTATAATATAATTCTTACAATTATTACTATAGAAAATGTGATATTAGCATAGGATATAATTACTAGAAATATTTCTTTAGCAAGTATACTCACTTTAATATACCAGATTCAAGTTTTCAAAGTACTTTTGATATGCAGTGGAGTAGGAAAAGGATTGTATTTTTTTTGAAATTAAGTAAAGTTGTTATACTGTATAAAAATAAACAAGCAAATAGATGTTTGTTAAGAATGATATACTTCACATTATGTGAGCTACAAAAGCAAAAAGGAGAAACGGTGTCCTAGGATTTATATTGTATCTTAAAACCTTATGATGACAAGCTACAAAATAATAAATCGAAGGGTATTTGTTTCGGGCTTATTATATACCTAACCAAATCTTTACCTCCTAATCCAGCTATAAAACCAGATTACCAAGAAAGATGTACAAATGGACATAAGGAGAAGGCATGCTGATTATATTCACAGTATGGCTCTGAGTTCACGCAAGCATTTTTCTTTTACAATGCTGGAGGAACAGATCCGGGTTTGGTTGCAGAGAATTAAATATACTCTAGAACATTTTATTGTGAAGAGGCCTAGTAGAGATTATTTAAAACTATTCAATTGTCTGGCAAACTGAAGAGGAAATTCTAGGCTGGACTGCCAGGAATGGATTCCCAATTTTCAGTATCAACCAGGATGCCAAAGAAAGTGTTCTCCTACTAAAACCAAAAAGAATACCAGATGACTCAGGAGGAAGTTACTTCTTAACATCAAGCTCTTGAATTCTGCCTTTTCTTTCTTAGCTGACCAGCATAATGATATATTTATATCCCAGTCCATCTCTCTTCCAAATAAACTCTGTGTTAATTCAACTTAAAAGTAAAGGAATTGCTTTGCCAAAATTTGCACTAGATATAATCTTAAAGGATTTCTGAGAAATAAAAAGTTTAATGTTCTAGTTACTGCACTGTAGCAATACAAATTAGAATTTGTTTTGAATAGGATTGACACCTTCTGTTATATATGTGGCTATTACACACTTCAATGTCAAAGGCACAATATTTCATCACTTGTGACATGTGCATATATTGCCTAATTCAAGTTCCCCTTGGCAATCAAGACAAGAATTGGGCTCCTCATATTGTGTGTCATAATTGTAAGGAAATGCTTCGTGACTAGAAAAAGGAAAATGCAAAGGAATGCCTTTTGGTATTCCCATGGTTTGGCGTGAACCTAAGGACCACAGCAGTGACTGTTATTTCTGCTGCTCCACACAAAGGGCATCAGCAAGAAGGAACAGCATATGATCACATATCCTAATATTCCTTCAGCAATATTCCACACTCTGAGAGACATACCTGGTTCCAGTTTTCAACGGTTTTATTTCTTTTAAGGATGAAGAAAGTGAACATGGTGATTCAAGTGTATTTTGATAAGATGCTTGAAGAAATGTTTGTAGAATCTGAAGGGTCTTCTTCTGATGTCAAGCAGTCATTAACCCCTCAGCAGTTTAGCCAACCTGAATTGAATGACTTAGGAAAGATGACATAAAAATTGTCCTCAACTCTCTGAAGTATGAGTAGCATAACTGGATCATTTTTGTGGATCTTAAAATGGTAAATTTCCTGCTAGGACAACAGAGAGGTTTCATGAAGTATCCTTGCTTTCTGTGTTTGTGGGACAGCCGAGCTCGGGAGAAACACTGGACATACAAGGAGTGGCCAATACTAGAATCTCTGGAAGTAGGGATGTAAAATATTGTGAATGAACCTGTAGTTAATTGAGACAAGATCATTTTTCCCCCACTTCACATCAAACTTGGCTTAATGAAGCAGTTTGTTCAGGCTTTGAATAGAGAAAGTGAATGTTTTTTAATATATTATTTCTGCTTTTCCTTCCTTGTCTTTCAAGAAGATAAAAGTAGGTGTATTCAATGACCTCAAATTTAAACCCTCATATGTGACAAGAATTTGCCAGGAAGATGAATAAGGAGGAGAAAGCAGCATGACAGTCTTTTTGTGGCAGTTACAAAGAACTTCCTTGGCAACAAAAAAGCAGAAAACTATGAATTTCTGGTTCAAAGGATGCTGTTGGCTTTCCGTGACATTAGATGTAACATGAGCCTTAAGATTCACTTCCTGAACAGTCACATTGATAAGTTTCCTGAAAATCTTGGAGCTGTTAGTGATGAGCAGACAACTGATGGAGTATGAAACAAGATTGTCCTCAACAAGTACACAAATGCAAGAGGTACAAATGCAAATTTTTGCCTGAATAGAATTTAAATATGTTTTGCACAAATTTTATGATTAAAGTAAGTGTTTTAATATGTTCTATTTTAAAATTGTAGACAAATTCTGATGCAATCATATCTTTTAGTATATTAGTGTATTTACTGCATTTTATAAATTATATATTCACAAAGATGATGCCCAAGAGGACACTATACTTTATTATGTTAAACTAAATGTTGAAATTTTTACAATAAGATGAAAACCTAAAATCTTGAATTGCAAAAAACTGTAGCTCACAGAGAAAAACTAATGTCAGATTTGAGATCAGCACACTTGAATTAGATAAGAACAAGTGTTTTTGTGGATGCAATACAAATTTTGTTTCCCAGTGTAATTCATCACCCAGATATTTATAAAGTGAATAAAACAGAAGCATTATATCTTCTATAAAGATTAGCATGTCAGATAAATTTCAAGGATAAAACATTATTTTAGATTCATGTTATTTCTGTAATATTTAGATAGTATATCATTGTACATTTTAAATATCTATTTTTATATCATAGGCTTTATATGCATATAAAATATTTTAAATATAAAACCATGCAGAAGAATGCTGGTTTACAGATTATTACATATGAATATATTAAATGTATTTCTATGAAAGTCATATACATCACAATAAAATGAATGACCATTTCATATATAAAATCTTATTAAAAATATTTTTTTGCCTACTACATATATAATGAGTGCCTAATAAATATTTGTTGAATGAATCAATGACATAGAAAATATAAGGAAAACATTCATATATTTTTTATAATGTAATATATTCAAGCATATACAACATAAAATAAGTATTAAGTAATTATTACATTCGAATTTGCATTTTAGGCCCTGGCTCAGTGGTAATGCATCAGCTCACTATGTGGATGTCCCAGCTTCAATTTTGGTCAAGGCACACAAGAGAAGCGACCATCTGCTTCCTTACTTCTCCTTCTCCCCATTTTTTCTCCTCTCTTTCCTCCCTCCCATAGCCATGGCTCAAATGGTTTACGCAATTTGTCCAGAGCACTGAGGATGGCTTCATGCCTTGCCTCATGCACTGAAATAGCTCAATTGCTGAGCAACAGAGCAAAGGCCCCTAATGGGCAGAGCATTGCCCTGTAGGGGGCTTGCCTGGTGGATCCCTATTGGAAGCATATGCAAGAATCTGGCTCTCTGCCTCCCTGCCTCCCTACCTCTCACTTACTTAAAAAAAAACCAAAAAACATTTTAACTCTACATTGCAAAATATAGAGAATTTAGCTGTGTTGCTTTTATATTTTAAATTCAAAAAGGTAAACAATATAAAGGAAATGAATAAATTACTAGGTTCTGGATTAAGACCATTGATTGTGGAACAGTTTAAACGTTTGTGCATTATATGCAAATTAAAGAATATACAAAATTGCACTGTTACAGTATTCTAGGTTTGTACATCAGGCACTTCAATGTTTTTTTATCCTAAGGAGCTTCTTGGAAGTTTGCCACTTTGGGACAACAGAAAAACAGTTAGAATTTCTATTAGTTAGCCTATTCTATTGTCTCTCTAAGACTCTATTCATATTCTATGAAAGGTATCACCAAAATATCCATGAAACTGTACAGTTTCTTTCTTTTCCTTTCTTTTCCTTTCTTTTTTTCTTCAGGATTCCCATCTGTCCTGTAGAGTTCTCTGTTACATCCTTAGGTAATCTGGGAAGCAACCTATTTTCTGTAACAAAGGCTAAAAACTCATTCACTATTATTATGCAGAACTAATCTGTAATTTAAGCCTCTTCTTGTGAATTCCCCCAGGTATTTTCTCACCATCATCACTGAGGTGACTTTTTCTGTGTCCAGTTCATTGAAATTCCCCAGACCCAGATGGCTTGATAGCCTGATATTTTAGAATTTTGTCCTTATTTCCTTTCATCTGTCAAGTGTAAGTAGGATAATTTTCTCCCACCTCTTTTGCACAAATCATGAGTGTTTAACTGTAGCAATCACTGCTTATACCTTAGAGGAATATTATTTGAATAATTCTTGTTAATATGTGAATTTTGTTTAATTGTAATGTTGAATAAAAAGATCCATTAATTGTATGCACTTTGTATATCTTTCATTAATTAGAAGCAATTGTTAGAATTTACAGAAAAAAAATTGAAAACATATGCACTCAAATCAAAAGTCATTAATATGTAATATTTGTATGTATGCATTTATAGCATGAGATACAAATTATTCTAACAATGTGTAAATAGAAGAGGACAGTGCTGAATTTTGTACCATGATTTCCTTTCTTACCCTTAAAATATTTCCCAACATTAACCTCAGGATTCACTTCTTCAAAACAAGAAGTAAAAAAGATCCTGAAATCAATCTTGCTCAGATATTTATCTGTTAAAGTTAAAATTGTTTATGTTTAATGTTATAGAATCTAGAACTTATTAATGATGCCATTAAGTTAAATTATAATTACATAATAAATGCATTAAATATAAATCTCCTTGAACTATTAACTTAATAACAATATAATATAGATATATTTGTGAAGGCATGAAAATTTTAATCTGGTATCATAAAATTTAAAGATATTACTTCATAGAAAATCTCACCTTGTGAGAAAGTATATTATATAATTATGTGATTAGGTTTTGTATGTTGATACAACTGAGCAATTTAGTTAATCTTGGCTGTGTGTGCATGTGTGTGCATGTGTTTCTGTGAGACTTAATATATCACTTATTTTCTCATATTTTTTTCACCTGTGAAGATGTTATAACAAGATCCATATCAGTTTGTTGTCAGAATCAAATCCAATGTTAAAAGATGTTATAAGTGAGTACTTTAACCATATACATAAACATAAACTGCTCAATATACATAAAGTACTCAATAATCATTAGATACTGGTATTATAAATACTTTGTTCATCAACTTCCCCTAAATTCATTCTTACTTTGTCAAACAAAATGCTATCTCCCCAATTGATTATAACAATGTATTTTGTAGGACAAAGATGACAGTTAATGTTACCAATATCTATTTTTTGAGTACAATGTTTCTAATTGGTTCAACATCCCTGGGCAATCATGATTACACTTTTATATTGTATGAGTGAATAGATAAAGTACTAAACAGCAAGGGGCATAGCATTCAAAGTAAAATATTTACAAAAGAATCATAAAACAAAATTTAAAAAAAAGTTAGTATTTGTGAAGAACTACAACCTCAAAAGCAAGTGATGTTCTTCAAAACTGGATATGAATTCACACTAATTTGAATCAGTGTGAATCTGTATTTTCAGTTCGCATTGTTGCTTTACTCAACCATACTAAAATACACATTCTTTGCTTTGCTTTAAGGCTTTCATTACTAGTAAGCAAAAACAAAAAACAAACAAAAAAAAACATGCCATCATTTCCTTTGCACCTACAAAATATTCACTGAGTCCTAATTCTTTACTAGTAGTTGTCTATGCGATTCTTTGTTTCCCTTCAATTTTGCTTTACAAAATTCTGGCTGGTTGCCCTATTTTTTAAACACTCTTGAAATAGCTTACTTCTTTCTATAATGTGGTGGCTCTTTGTGTAAATGTGCTCTATCTGTAAATCATGTTCTCTTGGCTGCAGTTCTCCTAGTTCTGTGTACTGGGGCACCTAGAGAAGCCTTCACAAATCCTTTTAACAAAACTGATAAAGGTCTGAAGTAAAAAGTATATGTGGAATCTATCCCAGGACACAATTACATTTCATATGCAATCTAAATAAGTCTTTTCCCTCTACTCATAAATCAGCTTGATTAATTGCTGCTATTTGCTCATTTAGCAACAAGTATTGCATGTTTACTAATTCATTAATCACTGCTTACCAGGTTTAAAACCCACTCCCTCTCTGACATCTCTAGTTTTGTCAGTGTTACCACAAATGTTCTATCTCAGTAGGACTAAAGTATCTGAGACAGCTTTAGGGTTTCTAATGGCTTTGACCTAGTATATTTTTTATTTCATAGGCATGATAAAGCTGTGTTTTTGATGTCTATACTTTATTTCCACTTACACAGAATCACCCTAGCTCATCTTGACTACACCATGCCTTTACCCTTCATGGATGTTGTAGCATCATAATTATTTATTTGTTGAATCTTTCTTGTTTTCTGGCATCAAGTTATTTTTTCTAAAATATCATTTAAACCATGGGTTTTAGGATCATTTTTTAAATGTAGTACTAAAATGCTTACCTGTGCAATGAATGTTTCATGAAGCTCTTTGAAAAATAATATCTTTCAAAAGGAAACACTGACTATGCTGCCTATTAATTTATTATCTTTTTATAATTTTTATATACCTGCTTCAAATAATTTTTCAATAAAATATCCTATTTTCCTTTAGTGTGCTTTATTTTTAACTTAAATTTAAACCACTTACATTGCAAGTATATGCTATTATCTGCATAAATATGATAGATGTCCTGACACTTATTTTTGCCAACTTTATTGATTTATTAACAAATAAATAAATCAGTTAAAGTGCTCTGATTTACTGCAACTTAAATTTTTGTTATTATAATGATAGAGAAAGGGAAATGATTAAATAGTATATTTACGAGAGCTATTTTCATAAGACAAAAATCAGTCTTATGTACAGCCTCAAATGCATAGCTAACATCATTCATTATATATTATGAGATGAGAAATTTATTAACATTAGAACAAGAAAGAGAAATACATGTAAATATAAATTTAAAAATAAAGTTATAGCTTTGCCAGTTGGCTCAATGGTAGAGCATGAACTGGGAGTGTGGATGCCCTGGGTTTGATTCTTAGTCAGGGCACACTAGAGAAGCGACCATCTGCTTTTCTACCTTTTCCTCTACACCTTCTCTCTCTCTCTCTCTCTCTCTCTCTCTCTCTCTCTCTCTCTCTTCTCCTCCTCCTCCTCCTCCTCCTCCTCCTCCTCCTCCTCCTCCTTACACAGCCATGGCTCAATTGGTTTGAGCACATTGGCTCCAGGTGCTGAGGATGGCTCCATGGAACCTCCCCCTCAGGCACTAAAAATAGCTCAGTTGCCAGAGGCCCTGATGGACAGAGCATTGTCCCCAAACAAAAATTGCTGGGTGGATCTCAGTTAGTGAGCATATGGGAGTTTGTCTCTCTATCTCCTCTCCTTTCACTTAGAAAAGAAGAAAAAACACTATATTGGTTAGGGATTGTAGGTTTATTACATTTTGATATACTTCAAAATTAACATTTACTCTTGGCCAATTTTTAAGAGCAAAAGATTGCAAAAAGTTTTCCATAACAACTTTCCTCCTATTGTTTTAAGATTTACATACTTATAGATGTGAGTAAATTCCCTTACACTAATAGATGTGCCCTTTGTTATTGTCAAGATATGGTAAATATTTACAAACATATAGTATTTTATGGTTGACAGTAAATTTTATTTTCTTAGCCTGTGTTTTTATAGTAGAAATGCAACCGACTAAACAGGCACATCAACTGTAATAAGACACTAGACAAAGTGTGTGTGTGTGTGTGTGTGTGTGTGTGTGTGTGCGTATGTTAGCTCTTTTTCTATTTCAAGGTTAATTTTGAAGCAAGTAATGAATCTTTGATCTCTGAAATAAATAAAAAACATGAAAATTCTATTAAAAACAAGATATATCAAATGATTCTCATTCCATCAGTAGGATGAGAGATCACTTTCTAACTTTGAATCACAAACTAGTGAAAAAGGATCTTCAAAACACATAAAAATACAGTTGTCTGGGCATTGTAGGTGAAGGGTTTCTCATTTTCGACATTGTTACTTCACTTGCTGCTGTACAGATGGAATTTGACTAAAACATATAATTTGTTTGTAAATAGAAATGTTGGGAAGCTGTAGCCTAAGAATAATTTGTTACAGTCTGAAAGGTAATAAATATTAAATAAATTTTAAATATTTCTCTTATACCCTACACAATATGTACTTTTATATATCTGTCTTCTGTAACCATAAAAAATCCCAGAAATGAACACCAAAACAAAATTACCTGCCTTTTTATTGTTATTGTTTATTCAGTAATTATGATGACCGAAGCATTTTATATACTTATTGTACTCAATAATCAGATCCACCCTCCATGGATTGCATCAAAATATATACTTTATAGTAAATGAAGGCTCCTCATTTAATATGGCAAGGAAATACTATGTCAGAAAAGAAAGTTTTCATTTTCTTCTTTCTAAACACATTTCTTTCACTATATTTAGCTGCTTTTCAAAGGAGACTTCTATATTGGAAAATAAATAAAACAAAATAAAATAAAATTTAAAAAAACTCTGTTAATTGACCTGAGTTCTGTAAACTAAAACTAAGAGAACTGATGGTACTATTTAAGAGATAGACTGTACCTAGGCAACAAAAATGAGCTTCTCAATGCCAACAATGTATTAACCCACTATCATTACTTTTTTGACCACGAGAAAACTGGTATCACCCTACTTACTCTTTCCTTACTTCATATTAGGCATTTTTATTATAATTAGGGTAAATTGGAAATTTTAATAACTTTTAAAAACACTCTTGCTATGTTCCAGTAATAATGTTCCATTCACCATAATAATATCTGAAGTTGGCAAGTGCTTAGTTGAACAATAAGTATTTGTATAGTTAATTATTAAAGTGTGTTGTTATACAGTGATTTTTCCTTTATCTTTAATTTTTTATCTTTAAACAATTTGCATTGTATGTCACAAAGATTTTTTTCTTGCCAGACAGATTATTCTAGGATGGCTTGAAGCAGAGCTGAGAATAAGTCTTGGGTACAAGTGACATATTTGGAAATGTGATTGCAAAAGTAAGCTATAAAGAGATGCCTGGGAAGAGAAGGTACAAAGAATTTAACATAAAAGGATGCTTGAACAAATGGCCCAGTGCTTCAGAAGCCTGGAGTACAATCCCATAGGGCCTCCCAAGTTGCCTTAAAAAATGTTGAAGCATTTATTCATCTATTCCCATCCTTTTCCAATCTAAGTAAACACATTGCACATAAAATTTTCCTCACTTTCAAGATGCTCAATACAGCTAGTGCTCAACTTTCATCCACAATTGGTTCCGACAGACTGGTTGTAACATGATTTGGTCGTAAGTTGAGTAGGCTATATGTACAGTACTGTGAAATGATGTCATAAAAATCTTTAAGTCATATTTTATCATAATTTTCTTTCATTATTGTTATATATCATAATTTTCTTTGTTCATTTTATGTCATTTGTATCATCTCTACACCATATTTTTACATTCGTCAGGTTTAAGTAAAACACTGCATTACCAGTACAACTGGTTTAATATTTGCAAAGACAATTTCCTCTTGGTAGACATCTTGGGAGGGGTTTGATGAAAAATATCCAAGACACAAAACACAAATTGCTGTACAGAGTCTGGGATAACAGTTGAAATGGTGCATGTGGAGATGGTAGTGCTGCCAGAAGCTGGTCTGCACAGTCGTATGCCCAGCTGGGCAATGCTTGTGCTGCTAGACACAGAGCAGTCGTGGCTAGCGATTGTGGTCTTAAATCAAATGATCGTAAGTTGCATAGGTTGTACGTAAGTCGATCAATATTTGTAATGAGTGCCAAGTAAGTTTTGTCAAGATGGCCAGTAGTCTTAAGTAAGATAAGTCCGAGAAAAAGAATAAAAGATAATTACATGCTTCTGGATAGAACATTTGGCATGAACACACCAGGAATGCTCCGATAAATCTCCTTTATTTCAGACACACCACAACTTTCCTTTATTGTGTGGAAACAATTACAATACTATTGAAAGTGGGGTCACTTATGCCATCAGTGTAGTAACACCTATAGTTACCTGCTAGTATATCAGCATAAGGAACAAATATGACCAGCTAGGGGTTGTTTCTTCAAGTTCAGTGGAACTCATAATATGTCTCTGTTGAAATGTCCTTTCTTAAAAATCATCCTTCCTATATGCTGGAGTTTAATCTGCTAGATATTAATTTAATATAGCTCCTGAGGTTGTGGGGATGACTGCATAAATTTTGAGAATGATTTTCGGGGAGTGATAGTAAGAAATGTTAACGTTACACACTACTTTTTTTTCTGAATCAAACACTATAAGTCAATGATCATATGCTACATTCTGGAGGACAGGGTTCGCAGACAAATGCCAGCATATGGTGCCACCATAAAGTGGAACTGCATATTTTGGCTAGAATCAAGACATATTTCTTTGCCCCTTCTGTGAATTAGGTTTGATATATTCCTTCTGACGTGATCTAAGTAATCACTACATAATCCATAAATATGAACTGAATGGCACAAATTTGTGCCATAGGAATGCTTATTAAAAATTTTATATCTGTCTTTTGGTTCCCGTTTCTCACACGGGGGACTACTTGTCACAGATAAAATAACTACTTGGAGACCAGATGGAGTGCCCCAAGGGATCTAGGGGAGACTGCCTCACAATCCCCTATACAAGTTTTATGAAAGGGCCCTGACCTCCAGGAATTATAGGTATTTATTGATACACATAAATAGAAGCAGGGACAAGAATGAGGAAGTCAGAAAGCAGAGAAGAGAATGAGGAAGTCAGCAAGGGGAACTTTTTTAGAGTATATTAAAGGGCAAGCATAGTAGCTCAAATGTACCAACCTATTGATTAATCAGAATTGCCAATTCTATCCTTATTGTGCTATGTTCAGCATTTTGTCAGTAAAGCCACTGTGGCTGGATTATTATTATACTTATTTTCTTATCTAAGAAGTGCTCTGTAGGTACCCATAACATATAGTAGGAGATGCAGGGTCAAATAAAAATAAGACAATCTATTGTAAATATTATATGTTAAGGAAATATTTTAAAAGAGTTTAGTCTTGATATCAAAAAGTCTATTGGGGAGATGACGTCAGAGTAATGGCGGGGTAGGAAGCGATACCAATAAATCTCCCCCAAAACTCAACAAGATCTTCAACCAGAAACAGAAAAACCTATACTTGGAGCTTCCAGATGCTTCGCAATACACCCAAAGGTATGGTCGAGTGAAAAATTGGCTAAATATATAACCAAACCCCGAAGGAAATAGGGAGTAAGAAATGCTCCGCCTTCCTCACTAACGTAAACAGGGCGGCTTTCTCTGGTAACTGTGAATATAGGAACTGAGGCGGGCAAAGGGGGTGAATACATCCAGGCCGTGACACAAACGGCCGAACCAGGCTGTGGCACGGAGATCCAAGC
The DNA here is from genome assembly GCF_036850995.1 of Saccopteryx leptura. Taxonomy (NCBI): domain Eukaryota; kingdom Metazoa; phylum Chordata; class Mammalia; order Chiroptera; family Emballonuridae; genus Saccopteryx; species Saccopteryx leptura. The sequence goes on along the minus strand of NC_089506.1, from coordinate 63,873,792 downwards.
CGAGGAAAAACTGATCCTGTGGCAACCCGGGCAAAACAAGCTAACACTCACGCCAAACCCAAACAGAGAAAGACAAGCGGCGGCCATTTTACCCGGTCTCCTGGTTGGTGCGCAGTTAGCGGGCGAGAGATTTCTTCCTAGGCTCCGAGAATGGGTGCCCGTGTTGCCCCACGGAGAGGCAGGGTCAGAGGCCTTTCTGTGGGCCAAGGGCAGAGTCTCTGGGCAGCCCCAGCGCCCTGGGAAAGCCACGCACAGGAGGGAGTGAGAACTAATTCCAACGGTGGAGATTTTCCGTGCTGCTGGGTGTTTCACTCAGAGGGAAACGCGGCCGGCCTCATATCCAGGTTTGCGCGCGCAGATAGTGAATGAGAAATTCCTCCGAGTGCCTCGGCAGTGCGTGCCCGTGTTATCGCACAGAGGGACAGAGTCAGGGGCCTTTGTGTGGGCCAAAGCGGAATCTCGGGCCGCCCCAGCGCCTTGCAGGAGCCGCGCACGGGGACGGAGCGAGACTCAATTCCAACGCTGCAACTTTTCCCTGCGGTTGGGGGTTTCACTCAGAGCGTGAGACTGCTGACCGGATATCCTGGTCGCAGACAGTGAGTGAGAGTTTCCTCCAAGCGCCCCGGAAGTGGGCGCCTGCTTGTGTTACCGGACAGAGTGGCAGAGCCAGAGGTCTTTGAGTGGGCGGAAAGCCCGCCTGATTATGCTAGCAGCTCTGACTGACTGAGCCTTACCCAGAGCCCTGTGCTGAGTGGAAATAGAGTGGGGAGTTGCCAGCTCTTTGAACCTCTTACTATCCAGGCAGAGGCAGCAACAACCCCATAGCTGGATTATCAGGCTACTAATTGAGGAAGGAAAGACTAGGAGAAAGGCTCCAGGAACACGGACTCTCTCACTGTCGGAGCCTATAAATGCTAATGAGCTTCGACTGCCAACGAGACTAAAGCACAATACATGACATTGCCATAGAGACTTATCAACTGCAAACCTCCACCTGAGCGTGCCAAAGGGGCAAAACCCGGGGTACAGAGTCACCGACCAGGAAGAGGGAGAGAAAAGAAAAAGCAAGAAGATAACCTCTCAAAATCAAGAATAATCTGCAGACTTTATAACCTATCCCATTTTATTATATTTGTTCGTTTGTTTCTCTTATCTTCATTCTTGATACTTTTTTTTCCTCCTCCAATTTGGCCGATTAACTCTCTACCGGTCTTACTCTCTCCTCTCCTTGAACTACACTACCCATAAGTGTTACATCTCCCATTATCTTTTCTCTTCTCTTCCTTTCTCTCTATGAGGGTTGCACTCCAAAACCCTTAACTCTCTCTCTCTCTCTCTCCTTTCTTTTTTCTTCTTTTAGTGGTTCCCTCTTTTTTTCTCTCTCTCTCTTTCTTTTCTCCCTCTATATTAGTTTCTTCCTTTCTCCTTTACATCTCCTCTCATTCAAACCTCAATAACAAACAAATTATCTTATCTGGGACTCAAACTTATGTTTGTGGCATTTTGGGGGGTTTTTACTTCACCTTTTTAACTCACTAGCAGTGCTCCCATCCCTGGCTCTCCATATTATCTAGTTCTTGTTCCACTAAATACAATAGTAATTTTTTAATTTGTCCCCCCATTTTTCCGTTTTCCTTTTAATCCTCTCATCATAACTCTTAGGCAACCAACACCTAAAAGCAAATCATTTTATTCTTGACCCAAATTTTTTCCTTATTTGCTTTTTGTGGGTCCATACGCTCTTTTTTTTTTTTTTTCTTTTTTTGCCCCTTTATTACTTTTCCCCAATTCAGGCCCTCCATCACAGGCATTCTTTGTTATAATTCACAGTCCACCACAAGATTTTCTCAAGAAAGAGGGGAGAGGAGAGGAGAGGAAAAAAGGAGGGGGGGAATAATTTCCTTTTTTTTTTTAATTTTTATTTTATTTTATTTTTCTTTATTTCATTATTAATTTTTTTAAAAAAAACAACTCTTTTCGATTTTTTATTTTTTTTATTATTTTTTAAAACTTTTTATTCTTTATTAAATCTCATTAATATTATCAACAAAACCACCCTCAGATGCCATTAAAGAAGAGAAAATCGAATATCATGGATACAAAAGAAAGAGAAGTAACACAGCTAGATGAGGAAAAATCTATGGAGAAAAAATTTAATATATTGGAAACCTTGGAGCTAAATGACAGAGAATTCAAGATAGAAATCTTAAAAATCCTCTGAGATATACAAGAAAACACAGAAAGGCAATTTAGGGAGCTCAGAAAACAACTCAATGAACACAAAGAATATATGTCCAAGGAAATTGAAACTATAAAAACAAATCAAACAGAGATGAAAAACTCAATTCACGAGCTGAAAAACGAAGTAACAAGCTTAGCTAATAGAACAGGTCAGATAGAAGAGAGGATTAGTGAAATAGAAGACAAGCAACTTGAGGCACAACAGAGAGAAGAAGAAAGAGACTCAAAAATTAAAAAAATGAGATAGCCCTACAAGAATTATCTGACTCCATCAAAAAGACTAACATAAAAATAATAGGTATATCAGAGGGAGAAGAGAGAGAAAATGGAATGGAGAACATACTCAAACAAATAATAGATGAGAACTTCCCAAGCCTGTGGAAAGAACTAAAGCCTCAAGTTCAAGAAGCAAACAGAACTCCAAGTTTTCTTAACCCCAACAAACCTACTCCAAGGCATATCATAATGAAATTGACACAAACCAACAGCAAAGAAAAAATTCTCAAGGCAGCCAGGGAAAAGAAGAATACAACAGTTAAAGGAAGGCCCATTAGATTATCATCAGATTTCTCAGCAGAAACTCTACAAGCTAGAAGAGAGTGGACCCCAATATTTAAAGTCCTGAAAGAGAGGAACTTTCAGCCATGAATACTATACCCATCAAAGCTATCCTTCAAATATGAAGGAGAAATAAAAACATTCACAGATACAGAAAAGATGAGGGAATTTATCATCAGAAAACCCCCACTCCAGGAATTACTAAAGGGGGTTCTCCAATCAGATACAAAGAACAAAAAAAAAACAGAGCCACAAGTAAAAGCTCCAAGAAGAACACAATAAAACCAAATTTAAACTGTGACAACAACAAAAAGAAAGAGGGGGAGAAGATGGAGATTAACAGTAGCAAAGGACGATGGAGTGCAAAAGTACTCACAAAATAGTTCGCTACAATGAACAGGGTAGGGACCCTTTTCATTACTCAAAGGTAACCACCATTGAAAAAACCACCACAGAAGCACATGAGATAAAAAAGATAGCAACAGAGGAAAGATGTATGGAATACAACCAAATAAAAACAAAAGATAGAAAAATGAAAGAGAAGGATCAAACAAGACACAAAACTAACAGAAAGCAAGATATAAAATGGCAATAGGGAACTCACAAGTATCAATAATTACACTAAATGTAAAAGCATTAAACTCACCAATAAAAAGGCACAGAGTAGCAGAATGGATTAAAAAAGAAAATCCAACTGTATGCTGCCTACAGGAAACTCATCTAAGTAACAAGGATAAAAACAAATTCAAAGTGAAAGGCTGGAAAACAATACTCCAAGCAAATAACATCCAAAAAAAAAGCAGGTGTAGCAATACTCATATCAGATAATGCTGACTACAAGACAGGAAAAGTACTCAGAGACAAAAATGGCCATTTCATAATGGCTAAGGGGACACTGAATCAAGAAGACATAACAATTCTTAATATATATGCACCAAACCAAGGAGCACCAAAATATATAAGACAGCTACTTATTGATCTTAAAACAAAAACTGACAAAAATACAATCATACTTGGAGACCTCAATACACCGCTGACGGCTCTACATCGGTCATCCAAACAGAGAATCAACAAAGACATAGTGGCCTTAAACAAAACACTAGAGCACCTGGATATGATAGACATCTACAGGACATTTCATCCCAAAGTGACTGAGTATACATTTTTCTCCAGTGTACATGGATCATTCTCAAGAATTGACCATATGTTGGGCCACAAAAACAACATCAGCAAATTCAGAAAAATTGAAGTTGTACCAAGCATATTTTCTGATCATAAAGCCTTGAAACTAGAATTCAACTGCAAAAAAGAGGAAAAAAATCCCACAAAAATATGGAAACTAAACAACATACTTTTAAAAAATGAATGGGTCAAAGAAGAAATAAGTGCAGAGATCAAAAGATATATACAGACAAATGAAAATGACAATACGACATATCAGAATCTATGGGATGCAGCAAAAGCAGTGATAAGAGGGAAGTTCATATCACTTCAGGCATATATGAACAAACAAGAGAGAGCCCAAGTGAACCACTTAACTTCCCACCTTAAGGAACTAGAAAAAGAAGAACAAAGACAACCCAAAACCAGCCGAAGAAAGGAGATAATAAAAATCAGAGCAGAAATAAATGAATTAGAGAACAGAAAAACTATAGAAAAAATTAATAGAACAAGGAGCTGGTTCTTTGAAAAGATCAACAAAATTGACAAACCCTTGGCAAGACTTACCAAGGAAAAAAGAGAAAGAACTCATATAAACAAAATCCAAAATGAAAGAGGAGAAATCACCACGGACACCGTAGATATACAAAGAATTATTGTAGAATACTATGAAAAACTTTATGCCACTAAATTCAACAACCTAGAAGAAATGGATAAATTCCTAGAACAATACAACCTTCCTAGACTGAGTCAAGAAGAAGCAGAAAGCCTAAACAGACCTATCAGTAGAGAAGAAATAGAAAAAACCATTAAAAACCTCCCCAAAAATAAAAGTCCAGGCCCTGACGGCTATACCAGCGAATTTTATCAAACATTCAAAGAAGACTTGGTTCCTATTCTACTCAAAGTCTTCCAAAAAATTGAAGAAGAAGCAATACTTCCAAACACATTTTATGAGGCCAACATAACCCTCATACCAAAACCTGGCAAGGATGGCACAAAGAAAGAAAACTACAGAACAATATCTCTAATGAATGCAGATGCTAAAATACTTAACAAAATACTAGCAAATCGAATACAACAACATATTAAAAAAATAATACATCATGATCAAGTGGGATTCATCCCAGAATCTCAAGGATGGTTCAACATACGTAAAACGGTTAACGTAATACACCATATCAACAAAACAAAGAACAAAAACCACATGATCTTATCAATAGACACAGAAAAGGCTTTCGATAAAATACAACACAATTTATGTTTAAGACTCTCAACAAAATGGGTATAGAAGGAAAGTATCTCAACATGATAAAGGCCATATATGATAAACCATCAGCTAACATCATATTAAATGGCACTAAACTGAAGGCTTTCCCCCTTAAATCAGGAACAAGACAGGGTTGTCCACTCTCTCCACTCTTATTTAATGTGGTACTAGAGGTTCTAGCCAGAGCAATCAGACAAGACAAAGAAATAAAAGGCATCCATATCGGAAAAGAAGAAGTAAAGATATCACTTTTTGCAGATGATATGATCCTATACATCGAAAACCCCAAAGAATCCACAAAAAGACTACTAGAAACAATAAGCCAATACAGTAAGGTCGCAGGATACAAAATTAACATACAGAAGTCAATAGCCTTTCTATATGCCAACAATGAAACAACTGAGAAGGAACTCAAAAGAATAATCCCCTTCACGATTGCAACAAAAAAAATAAAATACTTAGGAATAAACATAACAAAGAATGTAAAGGACTTATATAATGAAAACTATAAACCACTGTTAAGGGAAATCGAAAAAGATATAATGAGATGGAAGAATATATCTTGTTCTTGGCTAGGAAGAATAAATATAATCAAGATGGCTATATTACCCAAAGCAATATACAAATTTAATGCAATTCCCATCAAACTTCCAATGACATTTTTTAAAGAAATAGAGCAAAAAATCATCAGATTTATATGGAACTATAAAAAACCCCGAATAGCCAAAGCAATCCTAAAGAAAAAGAATGTAGCTGGGGGCATTTCAATACCGGACTTCAAACTCTATTATAGGGCCACGACAATCAAAACAGCATGGTATTGGCAGAAAAATAGACACTCAGACCAATGGAACAGAATAGAAAGCCCAGAAATAAAACCACATATATATAGTCAAATAATTGTTGATAAAGGGGCCAACAACACACAATGGAGAAAAGAAAGCCTCTTCAATAAATGGTGCTGGGAAAACTGGAAAGCCACATGCAAAAGAATGAAACTGGACTACAGTCTCTCCCCCTGTACAAAAATTAACTCAAAATGGATCAAAGATCTAAACATAAGACCTGAAACAATTAAGTACATAGAAGAAGACATAGGTACTCAACTCAGGGACCTGGGTTTTAAAGTGCATTTATGAATTTGACTCCAATGGCAAGAGAAGTGAAGGCAAAAATTAATGAATGGGACTACATCAGACTAAGAAGTTTTTGCTCAGCAAGAGAAACTGATAACAAAATAAACAGAAAGCCAACTAAATGGGAAATGATTTTTTCAAACAACAGCTCAGATAAGGGCCTAATATCCAAAATATACAAAGAACTCATAAAACTCAACAACAAACAAACAAACAATCCAATAAAAAAATGGGAAGAGGATATGAATAGACACTTCTCCCAGGAAGAAATACAAATGGCCAACAGATATATGAAAAGATGCTCATCTTCTTTAGCTATTAGAGAAATGCAAATCAAAACGGCAATGAGATACCATCTCACACCTGTTCGATTAGCTGTTATTAGCAAGTCAGGTAATAGCAAAGGTTGGAGAGGCTGTGGAGAAAAAGGAACCCTCATACACTGTTGGTGGGAATGTAAAGTAGTACAACCATTATGGAAGAAAGTATGGTGGTTTCTCAAAAAACTGAAAATAGAACTACCTTATGACCCAGCAATCCCTCTACTGGGTATATATCCAAAAACCTCATAAACATTGATACGCAAAGACACATGCAGCCCCATGTTTATTGCAGCATTGTTCACAGTGGCCAGGACATGGAAACAACCAAAAAGCCCATCAATAGATGACTGGATAAAGAAGATGTGGCACATATACACTATGGAATTCTACTCAGCCATAAGAAATGATGACATCGGAACATTTACAGCAAAATGGTGGGATCTTGATAACATGATACGAAGCGAAATAAGTAAATCAGAAAAAAATAGGAACTGTATTATTCTATACGTAGGTGGGACATAATAGTGAAACTAAGAGACATTGATAAGAGTGTGGTGGTTACGGGGGGGAGGGGGGAATGGGAGAGAGATAGGGGGTGGGGAGGGGCACAAAGAAAACAAGATAGAAGGTGACAGAGGACAATCTGACTTTGGGTGGTGGGTATGCAACATAATTGAACGACAAGATAACCTGGACTTGTTATCTTTGAATATATGTATCCTGATTTATTGATGTCACCCCATTAAAAAAATAAAATTATTAAAAAAAAAAAAAAAGTCTATTGGTAGCTGCAGTGGATTGGGGATTTTCCAATGAATTATTACTTATGGCTAACAAATTATATATCTATAAAAGATGAAAAGGATGGACAATGATGAAAGTATTACTTCATTTGTATAAAATATTTTTATCTTTTATAGATATATTATTTGTTAGCCAGCATTAAAAAATCATTGAATATTCTATATTTAACTCCACACCTATTGGCCATTAGTCTGAATTTAGTTTAAATGAGTACCTTCATTTTATTTTTTACCCCATGTTAATCATAATTGTACCTTTAAAGTAAATTGAACCTTTAATTTACCATTTTCTTTTTAACCCAATTACTTAGTATTTTCTACCCTTTTAAAAATGTATTCACTCTGAAAATCTCTGCTTCTAATAGCTAATAGATCATACAGTTTACACCTTGGTTTCCCTGAATATTATTAGGCTAAGTGAAAGAACATCAAGACCAACTGCTTATGATCACATCTGCCAGAAGTGATTTATGCCTTTAGTAAGTGCAAGTATTAAAAACATCCTGAATTTGTTTTTAATAGAACCTCAAAAATCTTTTTAAAAAAGTGTTCACACAAAAAGTTTATAAAATATTTGATTTCAAATTTCATATCTCCTTATAGTATGCTCCTGATTATATAACAGATTTTAGTTCAAAGTAGTCATAAAGAAAAGTAATGACACTAGTTTCCTGTTGACCAGACCATGTGCCTTAGTCACACAGAGTGAGTAATTAAAAATATATAGAAAAGTGCACTTCTCTTTCCCTCCACTAGATATTGTAAATTGTCTCTAACATAGCAAATAATATTATGATATCTTCATCTTGGTGCTGCATATCCTTTGATGAACAATGGCTAGGTTTGAAAATTAATTCACCAATAAAGAAAGTGCCAAATGAGTAATTTATAATTTAATTGTTTAAAACATACATGTCTTCAATGTTAAATACTTATGGTAAATGTGATATAAAAATTGAAATGGTTCACCTGCATCACCTAACAGTTTGCAACTGCACACAACTGACAAAATTTAACACTGTTGACCACAAAATTTTTTACAGGAAAACACAGCAATAAGGTGGATGTCTCATACGAGAGATGTGCCTTTCAAGACAAGTAGGCAACAGGCAAGAACACGGAGTTTCCAACTTCATAATTATATCTCTTTTTGACTTTTTTCCCTCTTCTAGCCAAATAAATTTTAGTAATCATGTATTTTAAAAGGCATAGAGACTTTCTTGCATTCTCCTATTCTAATCAACTTTTGTATCTAAACAGTTTTGCATGGGAATGAGAATTTTTTTTTGTAGTAGATAAGTAATATTTTTACAGAACATGATCACTTTAACTCTTAACAAATATCTAATATAAAATCAAAGCCTAGGAGGAAACGGTTAATTATAAACTGCATAATTGTGATTCTTAGAAAAGCTAAAACAACACAATAGGAAAAACGGCCTGGCCAGGCTGTGGCGCAGTGGATAGAGCATCGGACTGGGATGTGGAGGACCTAGGTTCGAGACCCCGAGGTCGTCAGCTTGACCACGGGCTCATGTGGTTTGAGCAAAGCTCACCAGCTTGGAACGAAGGTTGCTGGCTTGAACAAGGGGTTACTTGGTCTGCTGTATCCCCATGGTCAAGGCACATATGAGAAAGCAATTAATGAACAACTAAAGTGTCACAACGAAAAACTGATGATTGATGCTTCTCATCTCTCTCCGTTCCTATCTGTCTGTCCCTATCTGTTCCTCTCTCTGACTCTCGCTCTGTCTCTGAAAAAAAAAAGAGCCAACTATTTGCAATCTTCAGTTTTTCAAGCATAACACTGACTTATGCAAAGATACGTTTTGTGAAGCAATAAAGTTTTCTATATTTTAAATTAAACATTTGATTTCTTTAAAATCTACACCACAAAAATTTTAAAAAGACACAAATAAACTACAATATGTGTGTGACTAGAAATATATGAATTAACATGAATATTTTAGCATAGAGTGGAATTCAATGTTTATAACTGTCCTGAGTCTTCACCAGAAATTCAATATCAAAATTCTTTCCATTCTAAGCAAGAATAATTTTTTTTGTCCTCAAAGGATTTTAAACTCTACTATAAAAAATAAGATTTTTTTTTCTCTAATAGAAGGTAATCAAATGGACAATCATCTTTTCTTACTGATTCACAACTGCAAAATCCAGCATAGGATGTACGTAAACTAAATGTAACACACACTATATAATTCACATTAATAATTGACTATAAACATTTGTTTGGATGGAAGAAAGTTTTGAAAGTGGGCCAATCATTTCATTTATTGTTTTAGTATGGATTCAGCTTGACACTGGTTATAATTGGATTTTAAATTATTTCATGATAATTATATGCTATATGAATATGCATTATTTATGCAATATTTGTGAAAGTCAAAATGACTATTGTGCTACTGTCTAATTTACTTGTCTTTCTGAGAATATAGAAAAAATTAAGATGAGAAAATCATGACTTGTTATAATGGAAATTGCCTTCTGTAATCTACTTATAACAATAAGTGTTAAATATGTCTTTGCTTTATAAATCTTTGTTTAATATGTTTTATAAACACTGTTTTAGAATAAATATTATTAATTATTGGGAGCTGAAATTGATGGATGCATTTTTCCTAGGAATTAATTTGATCTTTTTATTTAAAACTTTAACATTAAAATTGAAATTGGTAATTTAACAATAACTTTTTAACAGGAATTAACTTGTGACTTACAAATACTAGTTTATTTATTTATAAAAAATAAAATGCCTATTACATAATATTGGTTAAAAATTAAATGAGATAAAATATGTAAGCTATCTTATTAGGTACCTGGCTCTTATTAAACTCTAAGTTAATATATAATTATAGTCATCTCTTTCCAGATTATGGAAATACAAAGACATACAATTTATCACTTTTCTTTATCATTGCTGTCACTGGCCTAATTCAATCCTTCATTATATTTTGCCTAGATTTTTGCTGTAATCATCAGTTTGATTTTTCTGCCTTGCTCTCTCGCTAAGTCACATGTCACATGTCAATTTCTTGGAAGTTATACTCCAAAAGCCATAGCTAATATCTTTTAACTCATATTATCAATAACATATATGTATTCCTTAATACATTTTAATGTAAGTTAAACATCCAAAAATGATCTTCAAGGCTCTGTGTGACTTTATAAGCTAATATCAGAATCATTTATTCATTCTGTCATTGATTTAAGGTTTAGTGAGCACTTTGTATGTACCGGATTGTGTTTTACAAACTAAGCATAGAAAACAATTAAATATAATATTTACTCTAGAAAAATTAATAAGAAAACTTACTCATTGAGCTATATAATGGATGCATGATGGTCTGACTGTGGGGAATATCAAGAAAGAACAACTCATTGTAAACTTTAGAAATGGCATAATTTGCCAAAGAAATAATATGTGTAGAACACAGAAAAATTAAACTTAGCTATTCAAGAACAGATTATAAGAAATAGGAAGAGATAAAATTATAAAAGATAAGAATATAAAAATTCATTGGGGCCTTGGCCAGATGGCTTAGTGAAAGAAACTTAATTTAGCACTCTAAAGTTGTGGACTCTGTCCCCAGTCAAGGAACATAGGATAAGCAAGCAATGACTGCACAACTAAAATGGAACAACTAAATGGAACTAGTTGATGCTTTTTCTCTCCCTTTGTCCTTTCCTCATTCTCTCTTTCTTTCTCAAAAGTAATGAAAAAATTAAAAATAAAATTATTTTGAAGTAGGTAGGCAATTTTATTACATAAGAAAATCTAGGCCCTGGCTAGTTGGCTCAGTGGTAGAGTGTCAGCCCAGCGTGTGGATGTCCTGGATTCAGTTCCCAATCAGGACCCACAGAAGTGACCATCTTCTTCTGCATTCTTCCTCCTCTCACTTCTGCCTCTCTCTCTCTCTCTCTCTCTCTGTCTTCTCCTTCTCCTGCAGCCATGGCTCTATTGATGCAAGTTGGCCTTGTCACTGAAGATGGCTTAATGGCCTCTGCCTCACATGCTAAGAAAAGTTCACTTGCAGAGCAATGAAGTAATACCCCAGATGGGCAGAACATTGCCCTACAGGGGGCTTGCCCAGTTGGGGCATTAGTGGGAGTCTATGTCTGTCTCCCTTCCTCTCACCTATTAAAAAAATAAATAAAATATAAGCACATAAGAAGAATGTGAACAAAGAGACTAATATATTAAACTGAAATGATAAGTATAAGAAAATTGTCAGTGCTAAAGAGTGAAAAGTAAGCAACACATAAGTCATTGCATATATTAAGTAAATACCAAAAACTTACATCTGTAGCAATAAAGAACCGCTGAATTTATACATCTTTTTAAAAATGTCATCAGATAAGTTAGAAGAATGTTTGCAAGTGATTTCTCTTCTTAAATCAGAGGAAATAATGAGACTGCAATAAAGAACTCAAATAACTGGAATCCATATAATACCAGATGGATTTAGAATCCAATTTTGCAGTAATTATAGGAAGGGTATACAACATTTTAATATGTTTATGTATTAAGTTTTTAAAATGAGACAAATAGTGTATGAAATTATGTTTAGATCACCTTCAAATGTAACAGGTAAGGTTTTTATTCTCAAGGCTAGGTATTTGACACAAGTTGAAATAATCTAAATTATTCACATTTTTCTCTTTTAAATAATAGTATTTTTATTCATATGAACCCAAAATGACAGAATATAACCTTTCTGCAATGTTCTCCTATTCAGTCATCTTTTGGTTTTGCATAAAAACAAAACTAGTAAGCCAGTCTGAGTTTCTGTATTTGGGGGATTACATATTTCTCTGAGAATCTAACAAAAGTGACTTTTTCTATTTTATATTCTAACATCCATACAGATGCTTCTGCATAAACCCATAGAGCTTTCACATAGTATAACAACTCATGAGTAAATTTAAATTTCTTAAAGTCCTACCATGGTTGTCTTTGAGTTCATAGAATGAATGTGATGAATACTACTTTTATAGATTTTTGGAGATTTATTTACCTTCCTCACATGAATAGATTGAAGAAGTAGTTCTGTTTTTAATTACCAATCAATATGTGACTTGGATCTATATTAATTAAGCAACTGAAATAGTTATTTAGATTTTTTTTATATTTCTTCAAGGTTAGATGTAATATGATTTATGAAAATTACTAAACTATAAGCATCAGTTCACTATTCATTGACAAAGGACCGAAGAATTCATAAGGAAGCTCCTAATGAAATTATGGAAACTCACTGATCCCAAATAACAAAAATAAAGTTTAGAGAAAGTTATGCACTTTATTCTTGTTTGATTGAAAGCTCAAAATCCTATGATTGATTATAATTTGATAATATACATTTTATACCCTAACTTTAACAATAATTTTATTGTATAGTTTTTTAGTCATATTGCAGAATTAATGTTTTGCAAACTTAGAAACATAATAACTATTTTTTCTACCTTGATCTATTATGTGCCATTGAATTTCCACTCACTAGAACAGTGATTCTCAACAGGGATAATTTTGACTCCTTCAACCTTACCCAGGAAGACATAGGACAATGTCTAGAAACATTTGAGACATTTGTGGTTCTTACCACATGGTTTGGGGAATTACTGGCCTGTGTATTGTGCATTGAAACAGGGAAAGGTGCCAAACACCCTATGAGTAGTAGGATAGCCTAACACAGCCAAAGATTGTGAGGTTTAAAAGGTCCGCAATGCCAAGGTTGAGAAACCTTTCTGTAGAATGTAACAGAGAGAGTAAGACCGTGTTCCTCCCCCATTCTCCTCTTGAAGCCAATAACTTCAGAATTCAGAGGCTTTCTGTCTTATAAACCTCTTTTGACATATTATATAATTTAAAATGTTAAGTATTTTTAGGCCTATAGTCATATGGTAGGGCCTAATTATCTGCATCCCCAATTAATACTAATAATATATTTAAAACATTAAATTAATATATGTTTGTTTTACCATAAAATATATATTTTAGAAAATATTATTATTTCTTAAAATAAGCTATGTTACCAAGTCTATCTTATCATTTAAAATATATAATTTTATGATTATTTTCAAATAACTGTTTCTAAGTTTTATAGAAAGAACTGAAATCTATCATTTCCAGCTTTGTTTCTTTGGGGGGAGGGCAAGAAAGAATTCATTGAGCTGTATGATACACTTCACAGAGATTTTGTAAGTATTCTTTTTTTTCCCTTGTCTTTATATTTTCTTTCCTTTTATCATTGTTTATTGATGAAATATTGAAAATAACTAAAAAGCTTTTACTCTCAGAAAGGTGCAGTTGTGTATTTGCATATTAGAAACTTGGGACCAGAATAAACTTAGCTATCAGCAAGTTAGTAAACTCGTCAATAATTTAGACGCGGCCTAAAGGGTATGCAGAGGTGGATATTTGATGTAAACTGCTGACTTGTTGAAAATTAAATGCTTTCTATTTTAGAATGCTTGCAAGACTTCAGTTCAGCTGGCAAGTCAGCGCATGCTGCTGAGAGTTGGAAGCAGCTATTTCCATCTCCAAGTAATTGCCTCTCTATGCTAGAAAGCCCCACATGCTTATTCATACTTGAGGCTTGCTTTTCTTTGGCTTTTAGTTTTAAATTTTGAGTTTGTTTTTTCTCAAGAAAGTGCCCATATATTTACAGTGCCAGAGATAAAAATAGAAATACAATCATGATGAGGTAACTGAGTCTGTATTTAGACTTGAATTCAATGTTCCAAATGCTGAAAGACAATTTACAGAAGTTTCATTTGAGGCATTTTTAGATAAACCATTATGTTCTATAGCACAATTCAAATAGCAAATCTATATGTTTTCTTCCCTACTTTTGTCTCCAAGAGTATTTCTACAAAGGATAAATATGTTGAAAAGTATACACATATGACACAATTAAAAAGAAATAATGCCATACAATTCAAATAAATACTGAGAAAAATTTCTTCTGATCATTTATGATAGTCAGCATTCCATCCCTCATATTTGTCTAATTAAAAGAGGCTTCAGCATTTTTTAAAAAGTATAGTTTTTTGTAGGGTCTGTGAGCTGCAAATTTCTGATCTCTTGACCTTGAACATAATAAATGACTTGGATTTAGCTTCAATAAAAACATAAGTTAAAATATATGAAACTAAGTAAGATCAGTTTTAAATCTCACCAAGTGGTAAGGAGTATAACAAATAACTTAAATATTTTTGGATTGGTCCAATTTTTTGCCAGGCCACGAAGTTGTGGGCAAGAATGAGTTCCATATTATCAATCGCTTCATAAGAACAGTCCCAAGTATTTCACTTATTTTAACAACTTTGTTCTATAATGGGGTAAAAATATTACTTCAGTTTCTCCCTCAAATTACAGTAAATATACTTTTGTATATCCTAAAACAAAATATCCTAAATTGGTCCTTTTGTTTATTTTTTATATATTTTAAGGCTTTATTTATTCATTTTAGAAAGAGAGAGAAGGAAGGGGGGAGGAGGCACATCATCTCCCATATGTGCCTTGATTGGGCAAATCCAGGGTTTTGAACCAGTGACCTCAGCGTTCCAGGTTGATGCTTTATCCACTGTGCCACCACAAGTCAGGCATAAATTGGCCCTTTTATTAATTGCTTTTATTGTTACTTTGATATCAGAAAAAATGTTTCTCTAAGAACAAAAATTTATATACCAACAACTAGAAAGGTATAAATACCATTGTACATTACTAAACTTTCTTCTTTATAAATTTTGTCTCACCAAAAATAACACTGTCATGCTTCCTATTTAGATGATCTTTTCCTATAACTTACTTAATAGATATGATCAATAAACTCTAATGTATTCATTGTGAAGGACTTGTACAGTCAAAAATTTTAGGTCATCTTTTCCCATTCTGAGCATGTCTGTGTGTATGAATGAATGCATGCAAGATAACTAAGTGACTCATTACATACTGGTCAAGAAAACAAAAAAAATTCAAAACAACAGAGTCCTAAACATATTGGCCTTGGAAGCTTATTCATGTTTATATCTTTCTGCTAGTTAGGTAATGGCTCTAAAGCTAGGAACAAAGAGGTGTGAAGAATGACTCTGCATCTTTGGAAAGAAAATGTTCTATAAGAACCTTATAAAAATTTTGACATGAGAACAAATTGTTTTACAAGACTACATTTGACAAAGATGATTAAATATATGTCATTATCAATCATCTGAGAAGCCCAGGTTTTTGTTGTTGTTGTTGTTGTATCTTTCTGAAGTTGGAAACGGGGAGAAACAGTCAAACAGACTCCTGCATGCGCCCAACCGGGATACACCCGGCACGCCCACCAGGGGGCGATGCTCTGCCTATCTGGGGTGTTGGTCTGTCGCGACCAGAGCCACTCTAGCACCTGGGGCAGAGGCCAAGGAGCCATCCCCAGCGCCGGGGCCATCCCCGCTCCAATGGAGCCCCGGCTGCGGCTGCGGGAGGGGAAGAGAGAGACAGAGAGGAAGGAGGGGGGGGTGGAGAAGCAAATGGGCGCCTCTCCCATGTGCCCTGGCCGGGAATCCAATCCGGATCCCCCGCATGCCAGGCCGACGCTCTACCGCTGAGCCAACCGGCCAGGGCCAAGAAGCCCAGGTTTTGAGACACTTCCATAAAACATAATTTCTCACTTTTATTTAATTTTAAATCTATAAAGGTTTTGATGTTGAGGAGAGAATGTAAAAGCCAGCTAATTGTCTATTACCTTGACTGGATCACAGGTATTCTTGGTTTGTTCCATCTGCTATAACAGAATACCTTAGCAGTAGTGGGATTCAAATAATTTAGCAACCCTAATGACAGTTTCAAGTATAAAAAATTATACACTAAAAGGTGGTTTATTATTTCATGCATTTAATACTTAAGAACAATAAAAAGTATACAAAACTAGATTATGTGATAAAAATTTTAAAAATTAATGAAAACAATAAAACTGTTACTTAAGGTATTTTCATATGCTTCTTATTGGCATTCTCAAATGTGATTTTTTTTCACTTATGGACAGAATGAACATTACTACGAACACTTAGAATGCACTGTTGCCCAGATGAACATTAAAAAAGAGTAAGGATTGTAAATTTGTGATTTCTACACTGGGTGTTTGTCAAGGCACCCATCTTAAAGAGAACCTTGATTACAAGTGTCATTTTAACAACCAGTTTGCCAAACTCAACAAAAAATTAGTTATTGGTTCAGCCAAACCAGTGTGAACCGGCTGAATTTCACCACTGTACCTCAGCCTGGGTAGTGTATGAACAACTGAAATTCATTGCTTAGAGTTCTGAAGATTGGGAAGTCTCAGATCAAGGCAATTGCAGATTCAGAGTCTGGTGAGGGCCTGTTTTCTGGCTTATAGACTGTCATTCTCACATGAAGGAAGCAGCAAAAGAACTCTCTGAGGTCTCTCATAAAAGCACTAATCTCATTCACCAAGCTTATACCTCATGGTTTAATTACCTCTCAAAGGCTTGATCTCCAAATATTATCACACTGAGAATTAGGTTTCAATGCACTAATTGTGGGGAGAACACTAACTTTCAGTCTGTTAACAGACAATAAAGTTTTCTTATTCAGAATCTCTTTACTATTCATTAGTTTTGCAATGTTTACTATAATTTTCTTCAGCATGACCAATATAAATTACGGTGTGATTTTCTTTCACTATATCATTTATAAATCTTGATTTTGTCTGTACTAATTTAGGTCTCATTTTTCTCCATAAAATTCAATTTAATATTATGCAAAAATATGTATAAATGATTTAAAAATTACAGCAATGAAAACAGTTATAGGGTTAATTAATAGTTTATTAATGAAGTATCATTTAGCTATTTTATTTTATAATGCAATAGATTTACATTTGGTTGTCATATAATTTTTTATAAAAAATTAATTCAATTTTACTAGCACTTGCTATTGAATATAAAAGTATAATTTTTAGAAAGATAATTTAGATAAAAATTTACAATGTTTTAATTATAATCAAAATACATTAAAACATTGATTTTATCCAGTAAGAAAATGACATTTTGAATGATAAGATATAACATGCTTTGTCTAAACTAGTAGCAAGAAAATAAAACATCACTGAAAGATGACTACTTATTAGATCATATCAAGAGAAAAATTATATAATGCATCAACAGATAAGGTATTTTCAGAATGTGTTCTTAATTTTTAAATATATTTATTTATAGCTTTATCAAAAAATAATTCTTTTTCTTAAATTTTCTATATTTAGACAATTAATTTTAATGGGGTGACATTGATCAATTAGAGTACATAAATTCAGATAAAACATCTCCAGATCATTTTAACATTTGATTATGTTGTATACCCATTACCCAAAGTCAAATTGCCCTCCATCCCCTTTTATTTGTTTCTCTTTATGCCTTCCCCCTCCCCCCATTCCCATCTTCTCCTCCTTCTTCCTCCCCCTGATAACCACCACACTCTTATCCATATTCATGTGTCTCAATTTTGTGTCCCACATATGTATGAAATCATACAGTTCTTAGTTTTCTCTGATTTAGTTATGTCACTCAGTATAATGTTATCAAGGTCATTCCTTGTCATAAATGATATTATGTTATCATTTCTTACAGCTGAGTAGTATTTTATTGTATATATGTACCACATCTTCTTTATCCAATCTTCTACTGAAAGGTTTTTTGGCTGTTTCCATGTCTTGGCCACTGTGAACAATGCTGCAATGAACATGGGGATGCATGTGTCTTTATGTATTTATGTTTTTGAGTTTTGGAGTCATATACCCAATAGAGGGTTTGCTAGGGTCATATGATAGTTTTATTCTTAATTTTTTGAAGAACCAACATATTTTCTTCCATAATGGTTGTACTACTTTACATTCCCACCAACAGTGGATGAGGGTTCCTTTTCCTCCACAGCCTCTCCAACACTTGTTGTTACCTGTCTTGTAGACAATAGCTAATCTAACAGGTGTGAGGTGGTATCTCATTGTAGTTTTGATTTGCATTTTTCTAACAGCTAGTGAAGATGAGCATCTTTTCATATATCTATTGGCCATTTGTATTTCTTCCTGGAAAAAGAGTCTGTTCCTGTCCTCTTCCCATTTGTTATTGGATTGTTTGCTTGTTTGTTGTTGAGCTTTGTCAGTTCTTTGTATATTTTGGATATTAGGCCCGTATCTGAGCTGTTGTTTAAAAATATCATCTCCCATTTAGCTGGCTGTTTGTTTGTTTTGTTGTCAGTTTCTTTTCCTGTGCAAAAGCTTCTTAGTCTGATGTGGTCCCATTAATTTAACTTTGTCTTCACTTCCCTTGCCTTTGGAATCAAATTTATATGAACCCCCAAGGTCCATGGGTTCAGTACTTATGTGTTTTCTCCTATGTAATTTATTGTTTCAGCTCTTATATTTAGGTCTTTGATCCATTTTGAATTAAACTTGGTACAAGGGGGCAAACTGTAGCAAAGTTTCATTCTTTTGCACATGGTTCTCCAGTTTACCCAGCACCATTTATTGAAGAGGCTTTCTTTTCTCCACTGTGTGTTTTTGGCTCCTTTGTCAAAGATGATATGACCATATAAATGTGGTTATATTTCTGGGCTTTCTATTCTGTTCCATTGGTCTGAGTGTCTATTTTTCTGCCAATACCATGCTGTTTTGATTATCGTGGCTCTATAATATAATTTGAAGTCAGGTATTGTAATGCTCCCAGCTTCATTCTTTGTCCTTAATATTTTTTTAGCTATCCAGGGTTTTATACAGTTCCATATAAACCTGATGATTTTTTGTTCCATTTCTTTAAAAAAATGATATTGGAATTTTGATGGGAATTGCATTAAATTTGTATATTGCTTTGGCTAATATGGTAATTTTAAGTATATTTATTCTTGTTATCCAAGAACAAGGACTATTTTTCCATTTCATTGTATCTTTTCTGATTTCCCTAAACAACGCTTTGTAGTTTTCATTTTATAGGTCCTTTATATTCTTTGTTATGTTTATTTCTAGGTATTTTTTTTTACAACTGTGAAAAGGATTATTTTTTTAGTTTATTTTCCAAAGTTTCATTGTTAGTATATAAGAAGGCAATAGGCTTCTATATATTAATTATGTATCCTGCGACCTTACTGTATTGGTTTATTGTTTCTAATAGTCTTTTTGTGGAGTATTTTGGGTTTTCAATGTACAGGATCATATCATCTGCAAAAAGTAAAATCTTTACTCCTTCTTTCCCAATATGAATGACTTTTATTTCTTTCTCTTGTCTGATTGCTCTGGGTAGAACCTGTTGAATAAGAGTGGATAAAGTGGGCAGCCTTATCTTCTTTCTGATATTAGAGAAAAAGTTTTCAGTTTTTTGCCATTTAATATGATGTTAGCTATTGGTTTGTCATAAATAGCCTTTATTATGTTGAGATATTTTTCTTCTATACCCAGTTTGTTGAGTGTTTTAAACATAAAATGATGTTGTATTTTATTGAATGTCTTTTCTGCATCTATTGATAGGATCATATGGTTGTATTCTTTGTTTTGTTGATATGGTGTATTACATTAACTGTTTTAAGTATGTTAAACCATCCTTGTGATTCTGGGATGTATCCCACTTGATCATGATGAATTATTTTTTAATGTGTCATTGTATTTGATTTGCTAGTATTTTGATTAGGATTTTAGCATTTGTATTCATTAGAGATATTGGTCTGCAGTTTTTTTGTGTGTGTGTTTTATCCTTGCCGGGTTTTGGTATGAGGGTTATGTTGGCCTCATAAAATGCGTTTGGAAGTATTGCTTTTTCTTCAATATTTTGGAAAACTTTGAGTAGAATAGGAACCAAACCTTTTGAATGTTTGATAGAATTCACTAGTATAGCTGTCTGGCCCTGGACTTTTATTATTTGGGAGGATTTTGATAGTTGTTTTTATTTCCTCCCTGCTTATGGGTCTGTTTAGTCAATCTACTTCTTAGTGATTCAGTCTAAGAAGATTGTTTTATTCTAGGAATTTATCCATTTCTTCTAGATTGTTAAATTTGATGGCATAATTTTTTTCTTTTTTTTTTTTTTTTTTTCATTTTTCTGAAGCTGGAAACAGGGAGAGACAGTCAGACAGACTCCCGCATGCGCCCGACCGGAATCCACCCGGCACGCCCACCATGGGGCGATGCTCTGCCCACCAGGGGGCGATGCTCTGCCCATCCTGGGCGTGGCCATGTTGCGACCAGAGCCACTCTAGCGCCTGAGGCAGAGGCCACAGAGCCATCCCCAGCGCCCGGGCCATCTTTGCTCCAATGGAGCCTTGGCTGCGGGAGGGGAAGAGAGAGACAGAGAGGAAAGCACGGCGGAGGGGTGGAGAAGCAAATGGGCGCTTCTCCTATGTGCCCTGGCCGGGAATCGAACCCGGGTCCTCCGCACGCTAGGCCGACGCTCTACCGCTGAGCCAACCGGCCAGGGCAATTTTTTTCATAGTATTCTACGATAATTTTTTTATATCTAATGTGTCTGCAGTAATTTCTCATCTTTCATTTTGGATTTGTTTATATGAGTCCTTTCTCTTTTTTCCATAATCAGTCTTGCCAAGGGTTGGTCAATTTCATTGATCTTTATAAAAATCATTTCCTTGTTTTATTGATTTTTTCTATACTTCTTCTTTTATTTATTTCTGCTCTGATTTTTATTATTTCCTCTCTTTTGCTGGTTTTTGGTTGCCTTTGATCTTCTTTTTCTAGTTCCTTTGATGTGATTTTAACTTGCTTATTTGGGCTCTCTCTTGTTTGTTCATATAAACCTGTAGTAATATGAACTTCCCTCTTTTTACTGCAATTGCTGCATCCCAGAGATTCTGATATGTCATATTATCATTTTCATTTGTCTGTATATATCTTTTGACCTCTGCTTTTATTTCTTCTTTGACATACTCATTTCTTAGAAGTATGTTGTTTAATTTCCACATTTTTTCCAAGCTTCTTTTATAAGGCAAGCATAATCCTCATTCCAAAACCAGGCAAAGACACAACAAAGAAATAAAATTATAGGCCAATATCCCTGATGAACATAGGTGCTAAAATTCTCAACAAAATATTAAAAACCAGATATAGCAATACATGAAAAAATCATACATAATGATCAAGTGGGATTTATTCTGGGGAGGCAAGGCTGGTAAAATATTCACAAATCAATCAATGTGATTCATTATATAAACAAATAAAGGAGAAAAATTACATGATAATATCAATAGATGCAGAAAAAGCATTTGATAAAATCCAGCACCCATTTATGATCAAAACTCTCAGCAAAGTGGGAATACAGGAAACATACCTCAACATGAGAAAGGCCATCTATGACAAACCCACAGCCAACATCATACTCAATGGGCAAAAACTAAAAGCAATTTTCTTAAGATCAGGAAGAACCCTGACCAGGCGGTGGCGCAGTGGATAGAGCATTGGACTGGGATGCCAAGGACCCACGTTTGAGACCCTCAGGTCACCAGCTTGAGCACGAGCTCATCTGGTTTGAGAAAAAGCTCACCAGCTTGGACCCAAGGTTGCTGGCTCGAGCAAGGAGTTACTCGGTCTGCTGAAGACCCGTGGTCAAGGCACATATGAGAAAGCAATCTGTGAACAACTAAAGCGTCTCAATGTGCAATGAAAAACTAATGATTGATGCTTCTCATCTCTCCATTCCTGTCTGTATGTCCTTGTCTATCCCTCTCTCTGACTCTCTCTCTGTCTCTGTAAAATAAATAAATAAATAAATAAATAAATAAATAAATAAATAATCAGGAACAAGGCAGGTGTTCCCCTTTTCACCACTCTGATTCAACATAGTTCTGTCTGTCGTAGCCACAGCCAATTAGACAAGAAGAAATAAAAGGCTTCCAAACTAAGAAAGAAGTAAAACTATCATTATTTGTTGATGACATGCTACTATACATAGAAAATCCTAAAGTCTCAGTCAAAAAACTACTGGATCTGATAAATAAATTTAGCAAGGTGGCAAGGTATAAATTAATATTCAGAAATCAGTGGCATTTTTATACACCAACAATGAACTGTCTGAAAGTCAAATTTAGAAAACAATTCCCTTCACTATTGCAACAAAAAAAGAAATAAAGCACCCAGGTGTAAATTTAACCAAGATAGTTAAAGACTTGTACTCATAAAATTATAAAACATTGATAAAAGAAATCAAGGAAAATACAAGCAAATGGAAGCATATACCGTGTTCATGGATAAGAAGAATAAACATCATTAAAATGACTATATTTCCAAAAGCAATCTATAAATTCCATGCAATTCTTATTAAAATACCAAAGTCATACTTCAATGATATAGAACAATTATTTCAAAATTTATATGGTACCAAAAAAGATCATGAATAGCCTCAGTGACTTGAAAAAAAAATAAAGTGTGTTGTATTACAATTTCTGATATCAAGGTAAACTGCATGGCCATTGTATTCAAAACAGCTTGATACTGGCATAAGAACAGGGAAACAGATCAATGGAATGGCACAGAGAACCCAGATATTAACCACACCTTTATAGACAACTAATATTTGACAAAGGAGGTGAGAGTATACAATGGAGTAAAGACAGTCTCTTTTAAAAATGGTGTCGGGAAAATTGGACAGGTAATTGCAAAAAAATTAAACTAGACCACCAATTTACATCACAAATATAAACTGAAAATGGATTAAATATTTACATGTAAGTCATGAAACCATAATCATCTTGGAAGAAAACACAAGCAGTAACCTCTCTGACATCTCTTGCAGCAATATATTTGCCGATTTATCTCCACAAGCAAGTGAAATAAAGGACAGGATGAACAAATGAGACTATATGAAATTAAAAAGCTTTCACACAGTTAAAGACAGTATGAACAAAGTAAAAAGAGAAAGCACACAATGGGCGAACATATTTGACAATCCATCTGGTAAGGTGTTAATAACCAAAATTTATAAAGAATTTGTAAAACTCAACACCAGGAAGGTAAACAGTCCAATTAAAAAATGGGCAAAAGAAATGAATAGACATTTCTCTAAAGAGGACATACAGATGGCCAATAGGCATATGAAAAAATGTTCAATATCACTAATCATTAGGGAAATGCAAATTAAGACCACAATGAGATTCCACCTCACACCTGTCAAAATGGCACTCATTAAACAATACTACACATAAAAAGTATTGGCCACTGTGGAAAATAGTATGGAGATTCCTCAAAAAATTAAAAATGGAAATGCCTTTTGACCTAGGTATCCCACTTTCAGGAATATATCTTAAGAATATCAAATCACTGATTCAAAAGAAGAAATGCACCCCTATGTTTATTGCAGTATTGTTTACAATAGCCAAGATCTGGAAACAGCCCAAGTATTTGTCAGTGGACGAGTGGATCAAAATAAGTGGTACATATACATAATGAAATACTACGCATACCTTTTGTGACAGCATGGATGGACCTGGGACTATTATGCTAAGTGAAATAAGCCAGACAGAGAAACAAAAATATCATATGACCTCGTTTATTTGAGGAAGCTAATGAACAATGTGAACTGAGGAACCAAATAGAGGCAGAGTTTGGATCAAAGGGACCAGAGGAAAAGGGGTAAGAGGGAAAGGGGATGAGAGGATGGGATCAGAGAAGGGAAAGAGATTAGTAAAATTATATGTACATAACACAGCGTTATAGAGAGCAGGACAACAAATACTGAAAGGAAGGGGGAAAGGTGTTGGGAGGAAGGGGCAAAAGGGATGTTGAGGGGAACACGGATATGGGGGAGATATATTCAGTGGGACACTTGAATCTATGTAAACACAATAAATTAAAATCAATAAAAATGTTTAAAAATACTGTTTATTTATAAAATTTTATATTTTGAAAAATTTAAGACCATGAAAGAAGATAATCCAGGAAAATATAGAAATTAATTCTATCTATCAATAATATAATTTAAAATTGTCAGCATTTAAGGTGCTGAGGCAATGTTGCATAATTCAGTTATTTTTCTTATAACCTATTTCAGTGCTGGAAGCATGATATGAATTCAGTATAGCCACCTTTGTTACCTGTTTTATGAAACATATAATATTTTACTCTGTTTTAAAATAATTAAAAGTAGATATGTGATGGTCATTAGCCAATGATTTTGAAATGATTATTTAGATTCTTAAGTCTTGATGGGGTTCAGAACACACTGTTTCCTAATACAACACCTTCTCATACTGAATATTTTAAGCTTAAGGTAGTTGAGAAAAAGGCAACTCCAAAAGTTGCACTTAATTTTCCCTGCTCTTCTAGCATAAGGTTGCTCAAAAGGCAACACATGTTTGTGTATTTTCTCCATCAAAATGGGAATCAATACAAAACAAAATTTGTTTTTTCTTCACCTATAAATCTAGAAAAGAAAGAGAGGAAGTTCCATTCACCCTTTCGGTTCTTTAATTCTGTACTCTTATTAATACATTGAATGGCTTATCATTAATTAATTTTCTCTAAGTACTTTGATCTACTGATATTACAAAATTTCATGCAATATCTCAGCATATATAGAACTATATAAATGTATACGACACATACAAATACCCTTGGGTATGTAAATCTCCATATGTGAATTGCTAAGAAGCCCTCAGGGTAAGAATATAGTGCTATATAAGACTCAGCATTTACAGAAACAGACCTAGGTCTGAGTTCTGGCTTTTTATGAGCTGGGAAATTTTACTTACATTTTCCAGATTCTTGGTAGGTTAACTACTCTGTAAATAAGAATAACAATTTCATGTAATGATAGGTTCATTAAATGATGAAAGAAAGAGAAAGTTTTTAGCACAGGTCCTCAGGCACTCAATAAACTTGCATTACTTTTCTTACCATCTGGGTTTCACATTGCCGGTTCCTTTGAAAAAAGCTTCCAGTTTTATGATTTTTTTTAGCTATTCAGTTAGATTTAGTGATTGTGCTAGCTTTTTTCATTTGTTTTTCTTGATTTTTTAAAATATGCAATATAACAACGGTTTAAGATTCTGAGCTCAGCATAAATTTGTTTCTTTGACAATCACTAATAGTAAAGGAATGCTTTGTACGAAAAGTCACCATTCACAATAGTTGATGTATTTCCATTAATCACCACACGTTTAATGACAATTAAGTTTATTTTCTACCACAAAAGGTCTGGTTTATAATATCATTTAGTATGTCCTGTAGAACATTAAAAATGATAATAACAATAAAATTTTACTTGCATTATTTGTAAATTTTTAAATAGTACATCAGTTTGACTTCAATTATCCAAAATATTTTTGAAATGTTTTTTAAATTTGTTTATTTAATGATTCTATAACTGAAATAATTATATATTATTAGCATTATCCATATGATTATATTTTTCTATAAAGCATTACATTCGACCAACTAGGGTAATTAAAAGTGGTCACAAATGAGTATTTCCATTGTCTCTTATCTTTTTTATATTTAAACTTAAAATTTAGCTGTTTTATAAAATGGAATTAGCGACGATGGGAAACCTGAACTATTCATTCTAATTTCAATGTTGTTAAATGCACAGAGATTGAAAATATTTTTAAAGCTCCTGCTATACACTGGGCAACAAAATTTTTGTTGCATCCACAAAAACACTTGTTTTTACCCAATTAAAGTGTGCTGATCTCAAATCTGACATTAGTTTTTCTCTGTAAGCTACAGTTTTTTTGCAACTCAAGATTTTAGGTTTTCATCTTATTGTAAAATTTTTAATATTTAGTTTAATGTAATGAAGTAGAATGTCTTCTTGGGCACCATTTTTGTGAAAAAAATATAATAATTTATATAACGCAGTAAATACAGTAATATACTAAAAGATATGATTGCATCAGAATTTGTCTACAATTTCAAAATAAAACATATTAAGACACTTATTCAATCATAAAATTTGTGCAAAACTTATTTAAATTCTATTCAGGCAAAAATTTGCATTTGTACCTCTTGCATTTGTGTACTTGTTGAGGACAATCTTGTTTGATGCTCCAGCAGTAATCTGCTCATCACTAACAGCTCCAAGATTTTCAGGAAACTTATCAAGGTGACTGTTCAGAAAATGAATCTTTTTTTTTTTTTTTTTCATTTTTCCGAAGCTGGAAATAGGGAGGCAGTCAGACAGACTCCTGCATGCGCCCGACCGGGATCCACCCAGCATGCCCACCAGGGGGCGATGCCCTGCCCCTCTGGGGCATCGCTCTGTTGCCTCCAGAGCCATTCTAGTGCCTGAGGCAGAGGCCACAGAGCCATCCCCAGCGCCCGGGCCATCTTTGCTCCAATGGAGCCTCGCTGCGGGAGGGGAAGAGAGAGACAGAGAGGAAGGAGAGGGGGAGGGGCGGAGAAGCAAATGGGCGCCTTTCCTGTGTGCCCTGGCCGGGAATCGAACCTGGGACTCCTGCACACCAGGCCGACGCTCTACCGCTGAGCCAACCGGCCAGGGCCGAGAAAAGGAATCTTAATGCTCATGTTACATCTAATGTCATGGAAAGCCAACAGCATCTGTTGAACCAGAAGTTCATAGTTTTCTGCTTTTTCATTGCCAAAGAAGTTCTTTGTAACTGCCACAAAATACTGCCATGCTGCTTTCTCCTTATTCATCTTCCTGGCAAATTCTTTGTCATGTATGTGGGTTCAAATCTGAGGTCCAACAAATACACCTGCTTTTATCTTCTCGAAAGACAAGGCAGGAGAAGCAGAAATAATATGTTGAAAGCTTTCACTTTCTCTATTCAAAGCCTGAACAAACTGCTTCATTAAGCCAAGTTTGATGTGAAGTGGGGGAAAAACGATCCTGTCTCAATTAACTACAGGTTCATTCACACTATTTTGCATCCCTACTTCCAGAGCTTCACATTTTGGCCACTCCTCTATCCAGTGTTTCTTCCAAGCTTGGCTGTCCCACAAACACAGAAAGCAGATACTTCATGAAACCTCTACATTGTCCTAGCAGGATATTTACCATTTTAAGATCCATACAAATGATCCAGTTATGCTCCTCATACTTCAGAAAGTCAAGGACAACTTTTATGTCATTATAATCTTCTCACAGATGAGTTGAATAACCAATTGGAACCACTGAAAATAGGCAATATTTGCACGTGTCACAAATGATGAAATATTGCGCCTTTGACGTTGAAGTTTGTAACAGCCACATATATAACAGAAGGCATCAGGACTATTCTTATATTTCCACTTACTCAAAGAACCCATGATTCAATCTTAAAACAAAATAAGAGGGTGTTTTTATCAGATAATAATTTTTTAATTTAAAAACAACTACAATTATGTAAAAGTGATGTTTGTAAAACACTAATTGCCTTGTAGCTATGTTCAATTTAGAGTTGTTGCCCTTTAACTCTAATTTAAAAAGCAATGCATGCCATTAACTGTAACAAAAAGAAATTAAAATTGCATAAAAACTAGAGCATGCACCGAAAAAGGGATTTCAGATTTGGAATCAGTGATGCAGATATATATAGAAAGAGTTCTAAAACCTCATGCAACAGAAAATGAAAAAAAAAAAAATGTTTCCCAGTGATTAGCAATAGAACAAGTTGTCCTGATTAACCTAGAGATAAAACAACATTAATTCAATCAACAATTAAATTCTGTAACTCTGAATCCAATTTGAAAATAAATAAATAAAAAAGCAAATAAATAATCAAATTTGGACAAAACATATAATATATATATATATATAGAGCGAGAGAGAGAGAGGAAGAGAGAGAGAGATACTTTATTGTATCATGTTACTCTTGTTATGATTTGATATAGAATTACCTTTTTTTGTAATTTTCTTAAATAAGAGCAGAGGAGACAGAGAGACAGACTCCCATATGTCCCCAACTGTGAACCATGGGACAAGTTCCCTATGGGACAATACTCTGCCCTTCTGGGGCATTGATTCATTGCTCAGCAACCAACCTATGTTTAGCATTTGAGGCAGAGGCTACAAAGTCATCTTCAGTGTTGGGGGACAACTCACTCAAGCCTACTGAGTTATAGCTATGTGATGGGAAGAGAAAAAAGGGAAAGAGGTGGAGAAACAGATGTCGCTTCTGTGTGCCTTGACTTGGAATCAAACCAGAGAGCCAATTGGCCAGGGCTGACAATGTTTTTTCTGTTTTACTTTTTCTCATTCCATTATGTTCACAGGTGCATCCGAATGTGATATGCAAAATTTATTTTTATACTACTAAGATAGAATTTTTTAAACTAGAGATGATACTAAAGTATCAACTCTCTAACAAGAGCAACAATAAAATAATAATAATAATAAAGCCCTAATATATATACTAATTTATTTTTAAACAATAAACTTCTTTATTACTATAATTTAACTCTTTTTCATTTTATGTTTGTTTGGAATAAAAACTGTTATGGAATAATAAAGATATATAGATCTAAATAGAGTATAGGTCTACATAATAGAAGAAAGAACAACTTATGTTATGTTTTATTTTATTTAAACTGATGAAAATATAAAAGTGAAATAAATGTTTAATGAAAAAATTATCTGAATATTCAGCATCTTCAAAACTTATTTAAGGCAATACAATAAAATAATTTTATTTCACTATTGACTGTTCTATTTGCTATACATTCTAGGTTGCACATTATTCTTTTAAATGTAGGCTTTCAAACAATTTAATCTATGTAGGGTTGTTTTAAGTATGTTATATAGTTGTTAGTCATATAGTCATATTTTATTTTGTTTTCCAAATCCATTAACTTAATTGACGCTCATAATCAAAACAACATATGTAGAGACTCTCAGAATTAATATAAAGGCAAATTAGAATTTTCTGTATAGATGAATAATAAAAAGATACTTGAAGGTTTTATTCTAGGAAATTAATGATATACAACTGAAGGAGCAGAAAAAATATTATTGGCTAGTTAAGCTCTCAATCAGCTGATAATATTATTAATCATCACTTGATGTCAAACATCATGAAAATTTCACAGTACTTTGAGATTCTTCTGGGAAAAATATTCTACATTTTACAAAACTTAACAAGCTTTACTTTATTACCCTCAGTTGTGCAAAACTTTTGTCCCTGGTTTCTTTCTCCATCTCTTGAATACCACATATATACACAAAGTTTCTTTCATTTTATATCCTGGAATTTACAGAAGCCTATCAAGAAAGATCTTCAATGCAAAATATGTGAATTAGGGATTTTGGTCATTCTCTTTCTGTATGTATGTATAGTTTCTGGATATACAATATATTCTGGATGTAAAATAATACATTTTATAAAGAAAAATGAAGCAGCAAAAGAATATAAAGAGAGAAGATGTATTTGCATTTGGGTGTTCTTTTGAAGAACTGTTTAGACAGATTGTTCAGAAAATTATTATTCATAATAAGATATTTGAGGAGAAATTAAAAATGCTTAAGCGAAAGCTATAATAAATTTGGAGGAAAATATTCCGCTCAAAGAAAATAATATGTTAAAGTGCTTGGAGGTAGAAATTAACATAGCATATTTAAGAAACTGATTGGAAAGGAATGACAACTGTAATCCATAGTAAGATGTCGCAGCAACAATGAACTATCAGAAACCAAGAAGACATGTTCCAAGGGGCCAAGGGGAGGCAACAGCCCCAGTTAGCAGAGTGAAGGACTGAAACTCCCATCCCTAGCTTTACTCAGATATTTATTATCCAGTACAAATAACTCAAGGAAGCAGACAGAAGAATTTTCAGGGGATGAAGTAAATGCTGACTTGTAATCTCTATTCTGAGAGCCTAAATGTTTCCTGTTATTGAATCTAATTCTGCTGTTTTGCTGTTTCTAGCACGTACTCTTTCCAGTATGGGTCAGAGAGGCTCCTGGACTCTCATCCACTCAGGGCTTTCACCCTAGGGCACTTCACTGTCTCTAATTGTTATTCTAATTCTGCATATTTTCATAGCATATTTCTACAGTAAGGAGTCTGGGCTTTATTCAAGTGTTAAAAAATCTATTTTAGAATTCTGCTCAATTAAATGTATGATATAATCTACATCAGTAGAGGCCACTCTGGGTACTAAAAAGAGAGATTGAGGATAGTTGGGTCCAAGTTTAAAAATGGAGAATTTTGAAGTCCATTGTCATGTTATAAGAACTAAAGATAATTGTGTATTGGACTCTCATATAAGGAGAAAGAGGAGAGTTGTTGGAAGAGATTAGGAACCTGTAATGTGAGTTAACAAGGCCAGGCAGATTCCCAGTGGATTCTGGCAGATGGTAGAGGAACTAGGGAGCTAGAAAACATTGGGCCATGCCTGTTTATTAGAGAACAAAGTCCCTCATCCCCGCCATAAATACTTCCTTATCTGGCTCACAGGACCTCAGGTTGAAAGCAGTATTCCTCATACCTAGTCCCAGAGGACCTGCTGCAGTTCAGTTTATGAATGCCACAGACTCACTACTCCCAGTAAGTCTTCAGCATTCTTCCAGGCTGTACAAATGGTAGCCATTACCCATTTTAATAGGGTTTAATTTTCTGAGTTGCCATGGTAGTTCTGAAGATGTTGCCTTGAAGAGGAGTGAGTGGTAATGTCAGCTCATTTCTCCAACTCTACTTCAGAGAGTATGTCTCACAACTGCAGTAACCAAGTTGCCAGGGACTTGATGGATTTCTGCCTAAATATCACCCCTAACTCCATCAACTCTGTCTGGGTGTAGGGCCAGACCTCAGAGTGTTCAACTACTTGCAGAGGGTGTTGTGCCTGCTCCTGAGGTACTTTTGGCTGCTGGGTTTTTACCTTCTTGGTGACCACCAGACAGGCTGAATCTGCCAACAGCAGTTTCATCCTGATACTTCTCCTCTTTCTTCAGTGACTGCTTTGGCTCTTACAGTTGCTGTCTCTTGGCCTAAAGCTGAAACTCAGGCTCTTCAATATGCAGCTATGTCTAACA
Organism: Saccopteryx leptura; assembly: GCF_036850995.1. Classification (NCBI taxonomy): domain Eukaryota; kingdom Metazoa; phylum Chordata; class Mammalia; order Chiroptera; family Emballonuridae; genus Saccopteryx; species Saccopteryx leptura. The sequence goes on along the minus strand of NC_089506.1, from coordinate 63,842,324 downwards.
ACTGCTGGTGCTAGTGTTTGGCTTCTAAGGCAACCTGGATTTCTCAAACACATAATTCCTAATCCATCAATTGTTCCAGCTCCTGCCACTTTGGGTGCTCAGCTTCAAGCTTAAACTGCTTGCCGGACTGTGAAGAACATTCAACTCATGGCCTTGAATGAGGCAGCCAAAGGAAATCACATGCTTAAAAACAGACACTCCTCTCTCCTAATCTTCAAAGGTGTTGGTGGCTCCGTACTGATCTGATTTTAATCATGTCCACTACATCAGATGTTATGCAGGTGGCTGAAGCCAGGCAGGTTCACACTGGATTTGGAAAGTGGGAGAGAAACTGCATAGAGAAAGCTTTGGGCCATACCTATTTATTAGAGACTCACAAAGGTGGATGAGCAAAAAGGCAGGAGAAAACTATTTCTCACTGCAGCAGGTGAATTAATTGCAAAATGCAACCCTGCAGTGGAGGGCAAGCCATCAGCTCTGAGGGCAAGCACCCATAGCCTTACATAAGCTATACACATATGGCCATTCCACATGCTCACACACTAATCATGCAAAGTGCAAGAGAGCAAGCCTAACAAAGCTGCTTTCCCAACAGAACCAAAACACAATTTTTGTTTTGGAGTTTTTGTTGTTGCTAATGTTTTGTTTTGTTTTGTTTTGTTTAGGATGGGAATATATTTGTGAGAAATTGGAATGATCCTAGAGAGGTTTCTAATCAGTCTTGAATAATAAGAAGAAACAAGTGGAGCCAGTTAGAAAAACAAGTTAGATATCATGGAAAAATAAAAGACTGATTGTAAGGTAGGGCTAAAAACAACGGATCCAAAAAAAAGGTGAAAAATTTTGATACATAAACCAAGAGAACATTAAGTTTGATGGTAGATATTTGAGGTAGTTCCCTTCAAATTGTTTCTATATCTCAAGGAAACAAAAAGAGACATCATCAGATGAGAATGTACAGAAGGTAATAGGAGTTTTACAAAAAGAGGAAGAGATGCATTTTGCATTTTTTAGAGAATGGAATATAATACTTATAAAAATACATAAGAGATTGGGTGCTTGGTTTTTAGATTCTTTTAAGATTTAACATTTAATACTATAAAGTATAGCCAGAGATGTTATAGGTGCTTCTTTAAGCCTTTATACTTCTTTTATATATATTTATACTTACACTTTATACTGTATTTATACTTTATACTTGGAACTATAGGTGTCCAATGCTGGGTCAATGTAAGCAAAGTAAAAAGGTTTTTCCAGATGAATGACGAAAAAGAAGAGATCTATGAGAAAGTTATGCTGGAATCAAATAGAATATGTTGCAGAAGCAAACAATTTCAAAATTTCAACCTTAACCAAATTATTTATTTTTCAATGATGTATACTAAACACATGTCAGCAAGGGGCTACTCTCAATAGTCATTTTGATACCCAACATTATAAGCCATCATCTTTCTTTGGTTGCACGGTTTGGAAATTCAGCATTCTCTGCCACCACGGGAAGGAAAAAGAACCACCAGGGGATCTCACATTGGCTTGAAATCCTTTTGCAGGAAAATCATACATGTCATATTTTTTTTCTTGCTTCCTTTTCTTCTTCTTCTTCTTCTTCTTCTTCTTCTTCTTCTTCTTCTTCTTCTTCTCTTCTTCTTCTTCCTATTTTTCTTCTTTCTATTCTTCTTCTCTTCTTCTTCTTCTTTTAGAGAGCAAGGAGAATCATTGATTTCTTGTTCCAGTTTTCATGCATTAATTGGTTGATTATTGTATGTGCTCTGACTGCAGATCAAATGCACAACTTTGACACATTGGGATGATGCTCTAATCAACTGAGCTACCCAGCCAGAGCTTCATGTGTGTCATCTCCATCATAGCTCATTGAACAGAACAATTCATATGTCTAATCCAATTGTAAGACCAATGAGAAGTACGATAGTCATATACTCACAAAAAGAGGAAAACTAGGTATTGGTGAACACTAAGAACTAAAGTAGTTGAGAGTACAAGTGGTCCTTGGGTTACAACATAGTTTCATCTCTACAACAGTGGTATAACTAAAATTTGATGTAAGTTTAAACACACCCTAGCCTAAGTCACTTACCTATCTTAACATAGTTGTAAAATTATATTCTAGAACATAAAACACAACTAAGCCACAGAAAAAAGACATAAATATACTGTACTTTACACTGTACTGCAGTGACACCAAAAATGATAAAAAAAATCAGTGTAAAAAAATTCACTAGCTTTATTCCTGTGTTTGACTTGCACATACGATGGGGCATTGCAAGGTGGGAGAGAGTTACCTATTGGGAGAAGAAAGATGGAGAGAAAGGAGAATCTGTAGAAGGTGCTGGAGATACTGGGTCAGATGAATGAGGATTAAGGAATATGCAGGAGACACTGGAGATGATCCTTTCTGTATTACCACTGTTTCATCTCGAGATAAAGCTGATATAGAGGGCACAGGATCTGTTGCGGCCTCTCTACCTTTTTTAAGAATTATTCTAGGCTAGTCTAGAAGGTTGATGACTTTTTCTCTTCCAAAATATGCCTATAGCATTGCAAGGCACCTATAACAGCTTTGTTGACCTTACTGAATCTATCATTGCTAGGGTCCTCAGCCTGAAATTTTGCCAGCCTATCCTGTGCCATAGAAAAACCTTCTTACAAACCCTTGGTAGTAAATATCTTGGGTTCTGGGGTTTCTATATATTCCTCTTTAATCAGCTGCTTCTCTAGCTGAATGAGTCCTCAACAGACAGCTTCTCTCCATGTGATGCCAGTTGCTCTATGACATCCTCAGCCTCCACGTCCAAATAAAGCTGATTACCCATGACAACAACCTTCTCTGTAAACCTCCACTGACTCCTCAAAGCTATGGAGGTCATACACAAACTGGGGATATGGTTTTTTTTACACACCTTTTAAGTTAATCCACCTCACTTCATCCCAGGCAAAGCAATATTTTGTACAACATTATAAATGTTATAAGACTTCTAAAATTCTTTGTGTCAGGTTCTTGTTCTTCTCAGTTGCATTAGGGCATAGCAAATGTCCTCTGGACGTAGTAGCCCTGGTGCATGAGCTATAAAAGGGCAGAGGTATTAGTTTGAAAGTAAACCACCTTGATACTAGGATTAAAGTCAGTCAAGTGGCTGTGGATTCTATGCCTGGTATACCAACAGAGGCTTGAGTTAGAAGTCACCTGCAACATTCTCCGCAAGAAGCAAAGTCAATTTCTCCTTGTCAGCTTTATGGCCTGATGCTCTCTTCTCCTACTGGATGATATAGGTAATTTTAAGCATATACTTCCAAAAAAGACCTGTTTTGTCAACATTAAACACTTATTTAGCGTAATAGCCCCTTTAATTAATTCAGCAACTTATAGAAAATTCACTTGCTGCTTTCTCATCTCCCCTAGCAGCTTCACCCTGCACCTGAAGGTTATGCAAGTTGGCATGAGCTTTGAAATTCATGAACCAACAAACCCTTCCTAGCCATAAACTCTTCCCCTTTTTCAGATTTCATTGCCACAAACAATTATTTAGCCTTGTCCTGAATCAACATTAGACTAACTTGAATATGCTGCAGATGCTGGTCTTCCAGCCACAAAACTAACAATCTTATTTATTTTAAACAAAAACATTTTTATTTTTATTTTTTTTTTAGATTTTATTTATGTTTAGAAAGATAGGAGAGAGAAAGGAAGAAGGGGAGGGGAAGAGAAGGAAGCATCAACTTCCATACGTGCCTTGACTGGGAAAGCCCAGGGTTTTGAACAGGGAACCTCAGCATTCCAGGTTGTCACTTTATCCACTGTACCACCACAGGTCAGGCAAAAACCTAGAAATTTTTTCATCTCAATCATTATGCCACTTTGCTATTTAGTAATCACAGATGATTTTATATGGGTTTGATCCCTTTACATGCATTAGGATATGGTCTTTATCCTTGATAATTGTTGCTACAGTAGAATGGCTAAGGCCTAGCATATGGCCCCTTTTCATCACTGATTCTCCTTTTTCTGATCTTTTTACAATGTCTAATTTCACTTTTATTGTGATGGCTTTCCTCTTCTTCAAAGCACTACCATCTGAGGACTCTGACTTGTTTAATAGCCATGATAAAGGTCAAGAAGTTGTCAAATAAAACATCATGAACGTAACACTTGTGCTTTTAACAGTCCAACATGGTGTAAGTAAGCATACTGGGCTACTCCAACTCCTTCACTCACATATTGCATTATTGTGTATTCTTCTGCCACACACAGCCAAACTAGTTTGTCCACATAGTCCGTAAGCACTACAATAATGGCATAAGCCAAAACATTCACATCTCAATTTTTAACATTATTATGGAAGTGAGCACTGTAAACTCAAAACATCATAAACATCCTATGTCGAGACTATCGTAACCTAAGACCCCCTGTTTATACAACTGAGAAAGATCAGTGTGATATATAAGGAAAGGATTAAGGACAGGATGACAATAATGGAAAGTGGAAAATATTATGGTCAATGTATTGGCATTACCCGAAGGGAAAGAACAGTGTATATTGCAGTAAAGTAGCCAACTTACATGGAAAATAATATATGTGAAATTTTAAGTTCGGTATGTTGGAGGTGCTATAATTATGGTAAAAGAGTTGTAAAAATTTATGTTTTTAGATGGTACACTTTGAAAATGTAATATTTTAATTTGTTACTATTAGTATTCCTTAAAGCTACTTGTCATTTTTTTAAAAAAAATTAATTTATTGGCTTTAGAGAGAGAGGAAGGGGAAGAGAGAGAGAAAGAGCATTGGTCTTTTCCTGTATGTGTACTAACTAGAGATCGAACTGGCAACCTCAAGCTTTAGAGTGATGCTCTAACCAACAAAGCTATCTGGCCAGGACATTTTTAAAATTAAATATATTTTTTTAGATTTTTTATTTATTCATTTTAGAGAGAGGAGACAGAGAGAGAGAGAGAGAGAGAGAGAGAGAAGGGAGGGAGGAGCAGGAAGCATCAACTCCCATATGTGCCTTGACCAGGGAAGCCCTGGGTTTCGAACTGGCGACCTCAGTGTTCGTGGTCGACGCTTTTACCCACTGTGCCACCACAGGTCAGGTTAAAATGAAATATTTTAAGTTTTTTTTTCCCTTTCCTTTCTTTTATTTTTTATTTATTTGTTTATTTACAGAGTGCAAGTGCTTAGGAAATTTGTATGTGTTTTATGTGCTGCTCACTTGGAATAAAACTTGATATAACACTAAAATTTTTGACACTTAAAAGAAAAAAAGATAAAGGCAGCATTTCTGTAAGTAAAACTTTCTGACCTTTCTGTTTACTGGAGTTAATCTTTAGTCATTGAGATTTTTCTTCTTTGTTAATGAATACCTTCATGATTGTGTGCATTATTGTGTTATGGAATACTACTTAGCAATGAGTTCTCCTGTTAGTTGTGTTCTGCTTGACATTTCTTAATCAAACATACATCATTCTCTAGATAGCCAAACAATCTGCACGACATTCTCAAACAAAATCAAGTGAAGATATTAAAGGACAATATCAAATATTTCACAAGTACATTATATTATTATTTCATTAGAAAATACATATGTGGAGAGTCAGGTCCAGAAAATAAAGCATAAGAAAAAAAAATAAAGCATAAGGAAAAAAAAGCATTGTTGATTATATTTTTGAGACATGTTTAATTTAGAATTCTGTGTCTCCTTGAACATTCTACCCTTTTTCTTTGTTCAGTGCCATTTCTTTTCTATAAGAAACCTAGACACTAAAACTCTCTCTTTGGAGTATACTGTTCATATGCAATAATCCAAAACGATTGTTTATCTAAATTTTACTGTTAATGTTTTGATATACATACAAAATTACATGGTGTCTCAACTCAAGGAAATTAAATTATACTTTAGGATTCTAGGCATAAATGTAAAAAAAATAATATACCAAACTTTATGTAATTGAATGAATAATAAAAGAAAAAACAGTAAGATTAATTACTTTATGAAATCTAAAATTTATTCTGTACTCATATGATCAGTGAAAGACTCTGGAAAAAAATTTTGGTAATACCTAAAAAATTAGCAAAATTAAATAAATCAAAAAAAGGTAAAATATGAGTTGATATTTCAGTTATTCTTTCTTCCAGTTTAGTCCCACTCTACATTCCTGGATACTTACTGATATTGCAAATGACTTGCTCTCTATTTCCTTCTCATACTCTAGCTTACACATACTTCTTCCTTTTTCAATCACAGCCCCCTTTGTCTTCATTCCCTGATTAAAACTGAGTGGCACCTTATTTTGTTAAGTAAATACCTATCAGAATGATGACTGTACCTTAAAGTACTGCTGGGCACTAAAGACAAGTGTGTAGGTACCTTAATAAAAATACTCATGGCGAAAGTGTATTATTAACTAGGCTTTTATAAAGGCTCAATGAAAGAATTTAAATGCTAAAATATAGCAGCATTCTCCTAATCTGTATTTTGTCACTCAATTACAACTTTTGATAATTCCTTCTTTGGAGCACTGTTGTCTTTATAAATCTTTATGTAGCTAGCTGTCTTAAAACATGACATAATATATTTCTTTAAACTTTTATATTGAATCTTTGTCAGAAAAATTATCTGAAACATTAACATAGACACATCATGTTTTCACCGTTTATGTGGTTAAGGTTACCCAAGAAGTATCTAGATTATAGAATGTATTTCATTCTATTTTTTATTTACTATTAAACAAAATCTCAGACTTAGAAACTTACAGGTTTATTTATAAATTTTTTGTTAAATAGAGATACAAATAGTGTCTAGGGAAGCAAATAACATTGGAAGTACTGGTTTACAGCCTTGTTGAACATCAATCAGCTACATTGGTGTGCCAAGTCAATGCATTATCTACTGAGCCACTCAGCCAGGGCCTAAGCAGCTGACCTTTAATCTAACCAAGCGATTTTGTTATCTTTAAAAATTTTAGCTTCTCAAATGTCCTTTGAATCAACAATTAATTGATGTGTTAAAATATTTCAAATGAATTTAATTTATATTTGTTTGAGAGTTATGATTTGTTTTGTCAATTGCATTAATTATAGTTTAACAACTAAATTGACTATACAGTATCCTTTGTTCTTGCTTTTGGACTCTGTAATTCTGACATGGTAATAGATTGCATTATAAAAGTCACTATGTTTGTTTCCATAATTTTAATTAGTATGTTAGAAATACCTGGCAGGGACAGTGGATGTTGCTCCAAATTTTTATTTCCAGCAGGTAAGATTTTACTTCTAAAACACATTTATTGGCCTTGGCCAGTTGGCGCAGTGTACAGAGCATCAGCTCCACATGCGAATATTCTGGGTTCTATTGCTGGTCAGGACACACATGAGAAGTGACCATCTGCTTCCTCCTTCCCTCTTTCCTTCTCTCCTTCTTCCTTTCCCACAGCCAGTGGCTTGATTGGGCACTGAGGATAGCTCAGTTAGTCCCAATGTGGTCTTCAGGCACTAAAAAGAGCTCGTTTGAGCCTGACCAGGCAGTGGTGCAGTGAATATAGCCTCAAACTGGGATGCGGAGGACCCAGGTTCAAAGTCTGGAGGTTGCCGGGTTGAACACAGGCTCTTCCATCTTGAGTGCGGGCTCTACACCTTGAGCGCGGGGTTGGTAGCTTGGGCCTGGGATCATAGACATGACCCTACGGTCTCTAGCTTGAGCCCAAAAGTCACTGGCTTGAGCCCAAGTTCTCTGACTTAAGCAAGGAGTCACTTGCTCTGTTGTAGCCACCCCCCATCAAAGTACATGTGAAGAAGCAATCAATGAACAACTAAAGTTGCCAAAATGAAGAATGGACGCTTCTCCTCTCTCTCCTTTCCTGTCTGTCTGTCACTTTCCCTCTCTCTATCTCTCTCACTGCTCTGTCAAAAAACAAAACAAAACAAAAAAAAAAAACAACAACAAAAAACAAAAACTCATTTGCAGTTGATTTGAACATCAGCACCAGACAGGGGTTGCTGGGTGGTTCCTGGTCAAGGCACATGTGGGGAGTCTGTGTCACTATTTCTCCTCCTCTCACTTAAAAAAGAAAGGAAGAAAGAAAGAAAACATATTTAATGTTCTTGAACATTGACAGTTGATCAGAAGAGTGAAGAAGAGACAGAAACGTGGGTATTCTGCATATAAGGAACTTTATATTTGACAATATAACTTCCTAAGAATATTGTGTGCATTCAAAAAGGCTTCATAGCAACACATTGATTTTTCTTTTGAACCAGCAGAAATAATTTTCCACCATTTACTGCCTCTTCTGCCAGACATCTTTCTCCTTCCTAGGTTTAAACACAAAAAAGGAAGAGAATAACATTCCACTATTTCCCCTTTTCTTCCCTAAGGCAAACATACAGGGATGAACAAACTGTTTTGCATACTCCCAACTCTAAACTTGTATTTGCGCACCTCTGTATAGATGTTTTGTGGTATCTGATTTATCTGTTAAAGCCAATTACTAGGGTAAAACTACAATGTAAAAATAACTTATAAAGTTAAAAAAAGACTCACAATAAAAACTATCTTTGGTTTTCTTAAATTTTATAGATATAAACTCTATTAGTTTTCTATTCTTACCATCATTTACCATTATTTTCCCTAAGGATTATGGTCACATTTTCTTAGACAGGTGATCTCACAACTATCCACTACTGCTTTTCTCCATTCTGTGGTGAATGCTGTGATATCATGTTCAGATTTATTTTCAGAAATAAAGAACTTGTTACTTCAACTACTAAGAATAATGTTAGAATATTATCTTTAGTTTTCAGGAGTTTTTTACATGCTGTAGCTATAAGTGAGACTTCTCTGAAGTCTTCCTTCCTAGAGTGGTCCACACTTGATGATTGACCAACCAGAGGCTATAAAAACCAAGCCATCTTGATTGAGCTCATGTCAATTTTGAAGGACTATTTCATTTCCAGATCACCCAGAGAGATCAGCAAGATCATGGTTGGAACATGCATTACAGCTCAACTTCTCCTTCTATCTTGTGCTTCTTATCTCTCCCTTCTATAGGAGTTAATTCCAACAACACTTCTTAATAAGTTTTCTGCAAAAGCATTTCCTAATAGTCTTTAATTTCAGCTAGCTTCCAGAAGAAACCAACCTGTAACTATCTAAGATAAAGGTTATGGAGAAAATCATGATTGGCATTTTCATATATAAAGAACTAAATTAAGAATTATCTATATTTGAAGAAAAAATTAGAAAGCTGTGGAGTAGCCCAGTGTTAACAAGAAATAGCATAATAATGCGAAAATTTTTTTTTTCTTACACTTCATCTTTTCTCACCGCAGTGCAGGCTATTATTGCAGTTATTCTCAGGTTAGTCTTAGAAAACATTAGAAACAGATTTTTTCATCAATGATATTGAACTTTGGAGATAAAGTATAGACGGGATATATTTTCAAGCAGTGCAGAAGAAACACTAGAAACAAGAAAATAAATAAAATTCCTGTGTTCATTAGTATAAAGAAAACATAAAGGATATTTGTACATCTGAGATATATGTCAATTGAAAAGGATTGAACTAGTCTTTTCTTATCTGCAGGAATGGGTAGCATTGTACTTTCTATCCAAAGATAAACTGAGGAGCTTTAAAGGGGAACATTTCTGTCTATTAAAAAGAAATGAAGCCCTGGCCGGTTGGCTCAGTGGTAGAGCGTCGGTCTGGCGTGTAGAAGTCCAGGGTTCGATTCCTGGCCAGGGCACATAGGAGAAGCGCCCATCTGCTTCTTCACCCCTCCCCCTCTCCTTCCTCTCTGTCTCTCTCTTCCCCTCCTGCAGCGAGGCTCCATTGGAGAAAAGATGGCCCGGGCGCTGGGGATGGCTCCTTGGTCTCTGCCCCAGGTGCTGGAGTGGCTCTGGTCGCAGCAGAGCATCGCCCCCTGGTGGGCAGAGCGTCGCCCCCTGGTGGGCGTGCCGGATGGATCCCGGTTGGGCGCATGCGGGAGTCTGTTGGACTGTCTCTATCCGTTTCCAGCTTCAGAAAAAATACAAAAAAAAAAAAAAATAATAATAAATAAATAAATAAATAAATAAATAAAAAGAAATGAGTGTTCACATGAAATAGCATCTGAATGTTGCTATATTATATATATTTTGAGATTGGACTTCAGCAAAATAGATTTAGTAAGTCAGGCAACATTTTCTAGATTGAAGGTATGAGGGAAGGTAACAGTGTGGGAATATACTCTTTATGATGGAGTCATTCTTTTTCACAGGTATTACTTCATCTCCCTTTCTATTCATCACCACTCACCATACCATCAGTTTCATGCAGTGGCCTCATTAATTGCAATTTGATTTGTGTTTGCCTGTCATATTAGGCATTTTTCCATGTTGAGATGATTAACTATTTGGTGTTTTCAGATTAAATCATCCCCCTATTTAAGAGATTCCAAAGGTTTAGAATAAATAAAAACTTTCAATTATGGCTGTAGGCCTATTTGGCTTGTATCTGCATATCTTTCTAAATCTCTGTCTTTCCCTGTTCCTCTTCACTATTGTCTTCAACCACAACCACATAGCTTTATTGTTATTCCTCTAAGGTCTCAAGCTTTTTTCTATATTTGTTCTTGCCTCTGCTTGTGACCCAAAGCCCTTCCCCTAAATCCACAAATTATATACAGTATATTTCTTACTTTATTCATAAGTTTTTTATCACTCAAAATAAGGTTTCTCTAATATTTAATTTAGGTCTCATATCTAATTTAGTTTATTCTCTCAGACATACTTTCTTAAAATTTATATTAAAGCACTTTTCATGACCTAATATGCTTAATGACACTTGCTGCCACTAGATTTATGAGAATAAATACGTCTGCTATATGTATCATTCCATTTTCAGTGCACACACAAGTCAGTTAATGTGTATATTATTTGGGGATACCCAAAGAGAGAAAAGGAACTATTAATGCATGTGTGTGTATTTGTATGTGTGTGTAAAGAGAGAGAGAAACAGAGACAGAGCAGAAAGAGGCAGTCACACACACACATACAAATTTATTTTAAGGAATGCATTCACATGATTGTGGGAGATAACAAGTCTGTACTATGTAGAACAATTCAGCACCCTTGAAATTGAGGAAAGAATTGAAATTACAGTCTTGATTCTTAAATCTTCAGAAGGAAACTCACTCAAGATTTTTATGTTTCAGTGCTTCATCATTAAGAAACTTTAGTTGCCTGACCTGTGGTGGTGCAGTGGATAAAGCGTCAACCTGGAAATGCTGAGGTTGCCGGTTCAAAACCCTGGGCTTGCCTAATCAAGGCACATATGGGAGTTGATGCTTCCTGCTCTTCCCCCCACCTCTCTATAATGAATAAATAAAATCTTAAAAAAAAAAAGAAACGTTAGTCATTGTTCTTAAGGCCTTCAAATGATGAAACAAGACCCATAACACATTATTAAGGATAATCTATACTACTTAAAATCTACTGATTTAAAAGTTAATCACATCTTAAAAAATACACGAACATCTAGACCAGTGTTTCCCAACCTTTTTTGTGCCATGCCCCACCTTAACCTTTCTAAAATTTTTATGTCCCCCCCATGTAACATACATAATTTTTAACATTAAAAAATTGATTTGTTCACTTAATAAACATAAATGATAGGTTCTAGGAAGAAATCACTATGAAATTGTTAACAAAACACAGTAAGTAAAATTTCAAAACATATAATGAAAAACAGAAATTTAAATTCCAAATAATTTTAATACAGATTTTTCTATATTAATTTATTATTTTAATTTAGTGTGATCCTTGCGCTTGATTCTTGCTGCACAGAGATTTTATATTAGGTTTCAATTTGGTTAGCTTTAGTCTCAAGTCTCCACGTTGTGTTATATCCAGCCGATTTCTTTTTTTTACCAGTAAATCATTTACAGCACTAAATCCACATTCAGCTAAAAATGAAGATAGAAATGGTAGCAATAGTTTTCTTGCACATTTGGTTGAATTTGGGTTTTATTTCTGTTTCCTCACAAAGCCATGCCATCGCTCCTTTGATATTAAATAAAGCTTTAACTGACTCATCATTTTGCAATTCTGCGAGTTCTTCTTGATACTGCATATTTGATATATCAGACAAATCCACTAACATTGGCTGCATCATCCATGTTGGGAAATCAATTTGTTTTAAATCAGAAAATCTTTCTTTTAAATCAGCCAATAGAATATTCAAATGATTGACAATAACAAGTAAAGCGGTATCAGTTACTTCACATTTTGGAGCCAATGAAACTGTTTAAAGTTTTTGTTGTTCATATGTTTCTGACATAACTCAATATTGGTAATGAAACCAAATATCTTTGCTTTTGCATCGGCAAGAGTTTTATTTGTTCCTTGAAGTTGCTTATTTAATATATTTAGTTTTTCAAAGATATCGGCTAAATAACTCACAAATGCTTTACCCTCTATTGTTAACAGATACTTCATTTCAGGTTTGTCGCTTAAAAAAATCACTAAGAGTATCAAACAGTTCCATAAATCTTTTCAAACAGTTTCCTTTAGATAGCCATCTTACTTCAGTATGAAGTAAAAGTCTCACATGGTCTTCATTTTGTTCTTCACAAAATAGCTTGAAAAGACGCTCACATTTGGCACTCGCTTTAGTAGCATTAACACACTTTATTACTGTATGTAATACTTCATTTCTGAACAGGCAAGATGTTTTTAGCTACCAAGTTTTCCCTATGAATAACACAATGCACAAGAATCATTTCTGGATTCGCATCTTTCATCAATTTTAAGCAGCCATTTTTCTTGCCCATCATATTGGGAGCACCATCTGCAGCACAAGATGTTATATTTTTCATTGGTATATCATTGACATCTAAGTAGTTTTTTAGCTTATTATATATATATCTCTGGAGGTAGTGGTGCTTTCTAATCTTTTACAGAACAACATTTCTTCAGCAAAATGTACTTTATCAATATATCTTATGTAAGTTATCAATACTGCCTCACTGTCTCTCAAAGTTGATTCATCCATTTGCAAGGAGAATTTTCTTGTTTTCAGCTTTTCAATAAGTTGTTTTTCAATATCCTCACTCATTTCGTTTATTCTTCTGCTAACAGTATTGTCGCTGAGTGGTATAGCTTTTACATCTTTGTCATCTTTTTCAAGAACCGTTTTAAGAAATGCTGATATTGATGGTTTTATTAAATTCTCTCCTATAGTGTGATTTTCTCCAGTTTTAGCAATGAATAAAGAAATTTGATAACTAGCCTCAAGAACATGATTATTAGTTGAAGTATGAGCAGTAAATAGAGACTTTAATATTCTTTTTTCAAAATTTTTCTTTAAAGTTTTAAAGTAACTCAAATCTGAATTAATATGAGCACTACGTTTCGCCTTCAAATGCGCCTTAAGACAACCTCGTTTCATTGATTTGTTGATCAAGCATTGCTGGCATAAAAGACAAAAAGGAATCCGCTCATCGTGAACAGCAGGTATGAACCCAAATTTTAAATATTCCTTCGAATATTGACGAGTTTTTTTCTTGCTTGCACCACTCATTTTACTATGGGCTATAAGAAATAAAAATAAGATTAATTAAAAACTAATATTAAAATATGTGTTAAAATATATTCAATGTGACATAGAGTAAACATATACTAAAAATTCATATTTATTTAAATGTATATAACACATTTACTACACTACCACCGCAAATCAAAAGGTATCTATATTTTTTCCACTTGACAAAATTTTCTGGAAAGTTATGCTTCTAAAATTAAAATTGTCTTGCATGCACTATTATAGCCCCCAAAATATTTATAAAATATTAGTGCTTTCTAGCCCTGATGCAAGAAGTACTTAATAAAGAGTTTAATATGGATAAAAATAAAATCAAATACTTACTAATTATATCTATACAATATATATATGTATATTTATTAAATCAACGAGCTTTTACAACAGTTTTGACTGACACTTATTTCAAATTAACACCAACTGAATGATGTGAAACACTACAGAAGTTGCGATGGGCCAATTAGGTGAGAATAACTGCGTTGTTTAGCGAGTTTTTAAAACGTCCGGGGTTCCCCGCGGCAGACGGCACGCTCCGCGGTGAACCCAGGACGAAGTTTACTTGACGACGCCAATCACCCAGTTGATATTTTGGTCTCGTCAAACGAAATTATACTTAATAATTATTTACCGCAATTATTTAAGAATTGCATTTTTTGTTAAATTTGGCATCGATATCTAGCATTGCATTTAAATGGCCCAGGGCGAAAGAGTTAAAGTCGTGTGGAGTCCATTTTCAAATTGCCCTCCTTAACTATCGAATTGCCCCCCTGTGGGGTGTGGGCCCCACATTGGGAAACACCGATCTAGACAAATGTTTGACCAAATAGCAGAGCACAGCAAAATATACCACATAAAATTAACCAAACAATTATATTTTTAAAAAGTATTTAATTTTAATTTAAAATTACTATATTAGTTTATTTATTAAATAATCAGCTCATTTTCATGACAGAGCATAGAAATAATTCAGTTTGCACCAACACAGATATTCTCCCTGTCTAAGTATATGTTTACTATGTAGATTTATGGTGAACTTTGTTTAACAATAAAAGGAAATAAAAATTAAATCAATTGTTTGACTTAACTTCAGTTTATTATGTCAAAATTTCTTCTCTTTATCAATAACATTACTTAAAACTTTATGATGCTTTCCATTTATGGTAAAAACTATTTAACTTTGGTATTTTATGGCTCTGAACTGACCTGAATGTAGGCAAGTGCAAGACAATTATATTATTCATATGAAAAAATGTTGCGTCATTTTAATGTTTTCATAATGCCATTCTTAAATCAGACTAATATAGATAATGTTTGAGTACACACAAAAAAATATTTGAGGCCTTGGCCAGCTGGCTCAGTGGTAAAGCGTCAGCCTGGCGTGCAGGAGTCCCGGGTTCGATTCCCGGCCAGGGCACACAGGAGAAGCGCTCATCTGCTTCTCCACCCCTCCCCCTCTCATTCCTCTCTGTCTCTCTCTTCCCCTCCCGCAGCCCAGGCTCCATTGGAGCAAAGTTGCCCCGGGTGCTGAGGATGTCTCTTTGGCCTCTGCCTCAGGTGCTAGAATGGCTCTGGATGCAGCGGATCGGCGCCCCAGATAAATAGAGCATTGCCCCCTGGTGTGCATGCTGGGTGGATCCCAGGCGGGCTCATGAGGGAGTCTGACTGCCTCCCCGTTTCCAATTTCAGGAAAAAAAAATTGATATTTCACTGAAAAGAATTCTCACAAAGGAGCACCACATAATTAAAGTTTTCCCAGCAATTATTTATAAAGAAAAAATACTAGCACATAAACAGTAGGATTGCTTTTCCAAATAAAAATATAAAATGTTGCTTGACCAAGTGATGGCACAGTGAATAGAATGTTGGACTGGGATGCAAAGGACTCAGATTTGAAACCCCGAGGTTGCTAGCTTGAATGGGGGCTCATCTGGTTTGAGCAAGGCTCACCAGCTTGAGCCCAAGGTCACTGGCTTGAGCAAGGGGTCACTTGGTTTGTTGTACACACCCACTCCAACCCTGACAAGGCACATATGAGAAAGCAATCAATGAACAACTAAGTTGTCACAACGAAGAAATGATGACTCTCATCCCTCCATTCCTGTCTGTCCTTTTGACCTTCTCTCTGGCTCTCTCTGGCTCTGTCATAAATATATATATATTAAATTATATATAAATATTTATAAAACATATTTATATATAAATATAAATAAAATGTTAAGTAACATATTATTTGCTTTTGTGGAAGTCAAAATATAAGCATATGTGTAGGCATTTTTGCTCTACAAAAGTAGAAAATCAAGTTGAAAGAAGGTATTGATTTGTTTCCTGATGTTTTAATTAACCTGAAGAAAATGTTTATAATGAAAATAGTTATTCAAGCTTATTGTTTTAATTAATTAGTTGTATTAATTTGAATGAGATTAATTTTTTAAGCGAGAGGAGGGGAGATAGACTCCTGCATGTGTGCTGACTGGCATCTACCTTGCAACCGCTGTGTGAGGAAAATGCTGAATGACAATTGTAATTCATCATGTTTACATACAGAATCTATTAATATAGAACTGTACCTCATAAGACAAAAGGGAAAGAAAGTCATATTTCTATGTGATGTTGTGGTATCATAGCCTGAATTATAATTGTCTATTTCTGACTGCTATTCTTAGTTTTTTGCACTCTTTAAAGCAATCTTAATTTGATTTACACTCATGGTTGTACATGAGATGTAGTATGTATGAAATGAAAGAAATATTAACTTTGGTAAGATTTAAAATCAATAATATTAATTAGTTTTTTATAATAAAATTTCTAGTGGGTATATTTTTATAAAATACAGAAAATTAAACAGAAAAAGTTATTATAATTTTACCACAAAGAAATAATTATTATGAATTCAGTTTATAATTTTAAGATATACATTAAAATTATAATTTAAAAATGATAATCATTATATGTATTTTGTCTCATGAGCTGTTTTTACTGTATGACTACAGTACCTTTTTAATGACAAAAATACCCTTATACAACAAACTTACTGAAAGCATAGCTAAATATGTCTTTGTGTGTGTGTGTGTGTGTATGTGTGTGTGAGTGTGTGTGTGTGTGTGTGAGAGAGAGAGACTGGGGCAGAGACACAGAGAGTCAGAAGAGGGAAAGACAGACAGGAAGGGAGAGAGATAAGAAATATCAATTCTGCCCTGGCCGGTTGGCTTAGTGGTAGAGCGTCGGCCTGGCGTGTAGAAGTCCCGGGTTCGATTCCCGGCCAGGGAGCACAGGAGAAGCGCCCATCTGCTTCTCCACCCCTCCCCCTCTCCTTCCTCTCTGTCTCTCTCTTCCCCTCCCGCAGCCGAGGCTCCATTGGAGCAAAGATGGCCTGGCTCAGGGGATAGCCCCTTGGCCTCTGCCCCAGGCGCTATAGTGGCTCCGGTTGTGGCAGAGCCACGCCCCGGAGGGGCAGAGCATCGCCCCCTGGTGGGCAGAGCGTTGCCCCCTGGTGGGCGTGCCAGTTGGATCCCGGTGGGGCACATGCGGGAGTCTGTCTGACGGTCTCTCCTGGTTTCTAGCTTCGGAAAAATACAAAAATAAAAATAAAAATAAAAAAATAAAGAAATATCAATTCTTTGTTGCGGTTCCTTAGTTGTTCATTGATTGATTTCTCATATGTGCATTGACCTGGGGGCTACAGCAGACCGAGTGACCCCTTGCTGGAGCCAGTGACCTTGGACTCAAGCTGGTGAGCTTTGCTCAAACCAGATGAGCCCACGCTCAAGCTGGCAACCTCGGAATCTTGAACCTGGGTCCTCTGTGTCCCAGTCCGACACTCTATCCACTGCACCATTTGCCTGCTCAGGCTAAATATGTCTTAAAACAACATTTTGGACAGACCAAATCGATTCCTTCCCTGTGCTTGACCCAGCAGTTACCAACATGTCAGGATGGGAGTTTTATTAAAAAAACGAGAGTGATGAAGAAGAACAAGAGGAGGGCCTTGAAGTAGGTGGAGAATATACATATTCAGGAAAAGATAGTTTGATTTTTTTTGGTTGATGCTTCTAGGGCCATGTTTATTAAATCGGAGGTTGAAGATGAATTGACTCCTTTTGAGATGAGCATCCGGTGTATCCAGAGTGTGTACACCAATAAATTCATAAGCAGTGATGGAGATCCCTTGGCAGTGGTGTTCTATAGTACTGAGAAGGACAAAAACTCAGTGAATTTCAAAAATGTATCAGTATATATGTCTTACAGGGGTTGGATAATCCAGGTGCTAACGAGTGTTAGAGCTTGCACAGTTTAAAGGGCAGCAGGGAAAGAAAAGTTTCCAAGATCAGCTTGGCTATGGATGTGACTACTCACTGAGTGAAGTGCTGTGGGTCTGTGCCAACCACTTTAGTGATGTCCAGTTCAAGGTGAGTCATAAGAGGATCATGCTTTTCACCAATGCAGATGGCACTATGGCAATGACAATGCCAAAGCCAGCCGGGCCAGAACCAAAGTTGGAGATCTCCATGACACAGGTATCTTCCTCAACTTGCTGCACCTGAAGAAACATGGGGGCTTTGATATATCCTTATTCTACAGAGATATCATCAGTGTAGCTGAAGATGAGGACCTCGGGGTTCACTTTGAGGAATAGAGCAAGCTAGAAGACCTGTTGAGGAAGGTCCACGCCAAGGAGACCAAGAAGCGTACGCTCAGCAGGTAGAAGTTGAAGCTCATCAAAGATATAGCACTCACTGTCGGCATTTATAATATGGTCCAGAAGGCTCTCAAACCTCCTTCAATCAGGCTTTATCGGGAAACGAATGAACCAGTAAAAACCAAGACACGGACATTTAATGTAAATACAGGCAGTTTGCTTCTGCCAAGTGACACCAAGAGGTCTCAGATCTATGGGAGTCGTCAGATTGTGCTAGAGAAAGAGGAGACGGAACAGCTAAAACGGTTTGATGAACCCGGTTTGGTCCTCATCGGTTTCAAGCCCTCGATAATGCTGAAGAAGCACCATTACCTAAGACTCTCCCTGTTCGTGTACCCTGAGGAGTCCCTGGTCAATGGGAGCTCAACCTTGTTCAGTGCTCTCCTCACCAAGTGTCTGGAGAAGGAGGTCATGGCGGTGTGCAGATACACCCCTCGCCAGAACATCCCTCCTTATTTTGTGGCCTTGATGCCTTATGAAGAGCAGCTGGATGACCAGAAAATTCAGGTGACTCCCCCAGGTTTTCTTCTTGTCATCTTGCCCTATGCCGATGATAAATGGAAGGTGGTCTTTACTAAAAAAGTCACAGCAAACCCAGAGCAAGTGGACAAGATGAAGGCTATTGTTCAGAAGCTCTGCTTCAAATACAAATGACAGCTTTGAGAACACAGTGCTACAGCAGCACTTCAGGAACCTGGAGGCCTTGGTTTTGGATTTCACAGAGCCAGAGCGAGCAGTAGATCTGATATTGCCTAAGATTGAAGCAATGGATCAAAGACTGGGCTATCTCATGGATGAGTTTAAGGAGCTTGTTTACCCTCCAGACTATAATCCAGAGGGAAAAGTTTCCAAGCGAAAACAAGATGATGAAGGTTCTGTAAGCAAAAGGCCCAAGGTGGAGTTATCAGAAGAGGAATTGAAGGCCCATGTCAGCAAAGGCACTCTGGGTAAGCTCACTGTGCCCATGTTGACGGAAGCCTGCAGGGTGTATGGCTGAAGGGAGCGATGAGGAAGCAGGAACTGCTAGATGCGCTCACCAACCACTTCCAGAAGGACTGACCAGAGACTATGCACCCAGACACCCATTGTTGTGCCTTATTCTACTATCTGAATAAAGAGCTTTAATTTTATACTATAAAATAAAAAACATTTTGGATGCCTTGGTAAAAATATTTGTCTTACAGCTCTTATCAAAACATAGTTGATGAAGTAACTAATTTCATCACATTTCTGTTTGTTTAAACCTGGGGCTTGTTTTTCTTATACTTGTGTTGACAAGAATTTAAATTAATTTCAATTTAACACATACAAAAACACACACAAAGACAACACATTTCATGTCAGGAAGAAAATATGCAGGATGTAAAAATGCAATTTATATAAAAAATAACTATATAGATTTCAAAAATCTAATTTAATTATATTAGAATATTTTCATGTCTATAGATTTTATATATATATGTATATATATGTATATATATTTTTGTTGTTGTTGTTAGCAGATAGTAATAATTTATGAGGCAAGATAAGAATATCCCGTGACATGCACTGTGTGATGGAGTTTATTGAAGCCAAAATTCAGATGAAGACCAAGGAGCCTTAGTATTCTTTGTTTTATATATGTATGCAAGTCATACATATATATGTATGCAAGTCAACACCTCTAAATGTTTTAAATTACGAACACATATCATCTTGCATGTAAAAAATATTCTCATATATTATTATTGACAAAGTTAAAAATAGAGAAAGCTTTTCTGGCTTTCTTGCCTAAATATGAGTTAAACAGTATTTCTAACAGTTTTTGTTAGTTACAAAGTTCATGGTTTGATCTCTTGGACTCAGAATGCCATTATTAAAATGAAAATTTAATATAAACCCTATGTGAATAGCAATCATATAAAACGTGTAATTTTTCTTTATAAAATTGTACTAATTACTATTTATATTTTACTGGCATTACTTACATAGAAAAGTAAAGAAAGATTAATATATAATTATGTATTTTAGGACCTTAATGTTTTCTTGGACTTTACATTTACATTGTATAATTTAAATAAACTTCTTTTTACATATTTCTTATATTTCATCTGTGTAGGTGCCCTAATAAACTAAACCAAACCCAGACAAATGACTGTAATCTTGGCAGAAAAGGTATTCTGAAAATATGTTCAAGTGTAAAATTGTATCTAAATTGGCTCTCCTTTACCTATTTGTACATTTATTATTTTACAACTTCTTGAATAAGCTAGTTGTTTCTTTATAGTATAAGAGAATATGAAACATTCTAATGACATCAATTTATTGTTTTGAATTAGGTGTGATTTCAAAAAACAAATGATTTAAATAGTTAATTACTGTAAGAGAATGCTTTTGGAATTGTTATTGTCAAACTAAATAATCAGGATTGTGGCAGACATTTTAATTAATAATGTTAAAACTAATATTTTTATAAGAAAATAATTCATCTATTTCTGTTATATATATGCCAATTATTACACCAAATGAATCAAAAGAAAATTAATATGTTTAATATTTTGATTAGAGATTTAATGAGATTGGCTATTTCAATAGCAAATTATTAGTTATATTTTTTTGCAAATTTTGAGCATTTGCTTAGTTATGCTCTATTTATTTTTGTCATGATTTATAGCATAGAACACCAAGGACTCTATTCTTCAAGATGTAGCTAACAATCCTTTTCTACAAATCTTTGCTTAGTCCACTTCATTCTCTCTTTGTGCAATAAAATTTTTGTGAACTATGTTTCATTAATTGGACCTGGCTTTAATTTGCATAATATTTGCACTCCAGATATTTGTCAAATAATATAATCCTATACTGTGTGTTGCTTAATTCTTATCTAAGGTTTTATTAAAAGAAAGAGCTATTTTGAAGGAACTTCTGAAGCATTTACAGGATAACCACTATTTTCAACTACTTCCATAATGTCCTATGATCATCTGACACTCAGACATTAGTGTAACTATTCTGTTTTGGCTGCTAATCGAATTGCTTTGAGGAAATGTGGTTGTGCTGTTGGCCTTCAATCAGAGCATTATAAGAAATATCTATCCAGGCCCTGACCAGTTGGCTCAGTGTTAGAGCATCAGCCTGGCATGTGGAAATGCCAGGTTCAATTCCAGTCAGGGCACATAGGAAAAGCAACCATCTGCTTCTCCACACCTACCCCTTCTCTCTCTTTTTTTCCTCTCTCTCTATCTCCTCCTCCCGCAGCCATGGCTCAATTAAGCAAATTGACCCTTGGAGCTGAGGATGACACCGTGGCTTTGCCTCAGGTGCTAAAAGAGCTCAGTAGCTGGGCCACATAACAACAGTCCAGATAGGCAGAGCATCCCCTCCAAAATAGCTTGCCGGAATGATCCATTCAGGCCACATGTGGATGTCTGTTTCTCTGCCTCCCCACCTCTCATTTTATAATAATAAAAAGAAGAAATATCTATACAAATATTTAACCTATATTTATATTCAATATGTTATAGCAAAGACAAATGTCCACAAGATTGCATTGTGTTCCCTACTATCAGTATTAATGGGTCAGATTTTTCTGATGTTTCTTTGTAGAGTTCCACTTGAGGCACTGGATTAGATTTATTTAATAGAAACTTTTATTTGTTTTCTGTTTTGTTTGCCTCTTAATTACTATTTCACTAAATATGTGATTGCTTCCAGAGACTGTTCAGGCTGCTATTTAAAATATTTTATGTTTGTCAGAGCACACCTGCTCTGCAAGGGATGACTTTAGCAGTGAGATCCCCAAGAAGTAAAGCAGGAGGAGCCAAAGGGAGGTGATACATCCTTCAATACTTTATCGCTGCTTCATCTCTGCTGCTCCTCCTCCTGTTGCTGCTGCTGTTATTTCTGTTTCTGAGGCTCTCTGGTCTCCTCAGTCTCAAGTCTCCAGTCTCCTGCTTAACAGTGCCGGCAGGGGTAGATATAGGGCTTGAAGACAATAATGGCAAAAGTCAATATCATATCAACCATTACATCTATATGTTGATGTCAACTTGTTGAGCTGGCTAGCCTGTCCGTAAGAAGGCAATCTTCCAGGCTGCTGACCTACAAATGCCTGGGAACCAAGGCTGAGTCAGGGAGCCCAAATATATGTGGAAGCTGGAGCTAAGAGCAAGCAGCCCAGGAAGTCATGGGATTCAAGACTTGCTTCTGTAGTTTCTTATGTTTACCAAATCTCACATCCTGGTCTTCACTATTAGGGTTCCCACAATGTTATTAAGGTCAAGGGAGCTAATATTTTAGATTGAATTTTCCTTAAATATAATAAAATAGGTCTTCAAAATGTTATACATTTGATCTTAAATTTCCATAAAGAATATTTAAATGTTAACTGCATTTTAATATTAAGGTAAAAGAACAAATTAAGAATTTCTGATGTATATCTTTTTTATGTTCTGATGTTCATTTTTACATTTAGTTCTGTATACTTGGTGATAGGTTCATAAAGTTGTATTGATTTTATTGGCTAAAGTGTTGTGTTTAAATAGTTTATTTCAACATAAGTCAGATATAATTGATTAAAAATGAATGTATGATTTTTTTAATGATGTAATACTGATACATATATAGGTAGTCATGTTGCAATATGTCATATAGGGTGAAATAAAATATATTTGTAAAATGGTAGGAAAAAATTATACACACTTGATTATACTAGCCCAAATAGTCAGATAGCATTGTTACCTTAAATTTACACAATAAAAGTTTAATTGCATATGTAAATTATTTTTATTTGACATCAAATGGATTGGCTGATAGGCAAATGTATTTTCTCAGACATATCAGGAAATATAAATTACCTCACACTTGTCAGAATGGCTATCATCAATAAATCAACAAACAACAAATGTTGGCAAAAGTGTGGAGGAAAGAAAACCCTCCTACACTGTTGGTAGAAATGCAGGATAGTGTAGTCACTGAAAAGCAGTATGGATTAACCTCAAAAAAATTAATAATGAAACTACCTACTTATCAAGTGTTTTCAATTCTGAGAGTATATCCAAAGAAATTTGAGACATTAATTTGAAAGAATACATACACTCCTATGTTCATTGCAGCATTATTTACAATAAACAAGATTTAGAAGCAACCCAAATGTCCACCAGTAGATGAGTGGATAAAAAAGCTATGGTACATTTACACAATAGAATACTAATCGGTTATAAAAAATAAGGAAATCTTATCTTTTACAATAGCATGGATGAACATGAAAACAATACCTTGAGTAAAAGAATCTAATCAGAGAAAAGCAGTACCATACAATTTCACTCATATGTGGAATCTAATGAACGAAATGAAATAACATGCAAAATAAAGACAGACTCATAGATAGAGAGCAGGCTAACACCTGTTAGAGGGGGCTGAGTAAGGAGGTGAGGGATTGAGCCAAAAAGAACACACACAGAAAAGAAAAGAAACCCTCATGGACAGCAGTGTGGTGACTGCTGAAGGTGGGGAAAGAGGTAAAGGACGGTACAGGTGGAATAAATAACGATAGAATACTTGACCTGGGTCGTGAGCACACAATATGGTATACAGGAAGTATGTTGTAGAATTGTACACCTCAAACCTGAATAATTTTTTAACCAATGTCACCCCAATAAATTAAATACAAAACTAAAAATGAATGTAAGAACTGTTTTTCTTTAATTTCATAATACCGATACATACTTAGGTAGTTTTAATTTTGCAATCTGTTATACACAGTAAAAGATTTGTAAAATGGTAAGAAAAAAATAAACATTTTTGATTATACTAGCCCAGTCTAATAAAGTTATCTTAAATATAAATATATACTATAAAAACTAATTATATATGTAAATTACTATATATTTACTTGACATCAAATTGATTGGCTAATTGAGAAAATATGCAATCTCAGAAATATAAAATGACATCTTTTGCAGTAAAATTATCTTATGTTATAAATGTCAAACACTCTACTTTTTGGCAGGCAATTCTAAAAAGCTCCTGAAAGTTGTGTTTGTTTGTTTTTTCAAAATAAATTAGAACTAAAAATATCCAAGGAAGTGTTTTAAGATATAATGAGCTCCACATATCCTAAAACTAGCAATAAACTTTCTGCTTGGTTTCATATTATTGAGTACTGTAGTATATCAAAATAACAAATTTGCCAGCTAATGAAAGTCTAAGCCTTTCAGCAAGAAATATTTTAAAACATAATATTTTTATTATTTTTATGGCATATTTTATAATGATTTGCTATCTGTAACAGAGAACAATTAACATAATTGAAGACTGTAATAGCTTGAGGTTGTCATTATTAATACCCAAATATAGTGTGATCAAGTAATAGGTTTTTACTGATAGTTGACACTCCAAAACTAAATTAATACTTTTACGGTCTCTCATCGGTTCTGCTTATTTTAAATTTAATTCTTTTTTTGTTTTAACTGCTAACCTAGAACGTTTTTTTTTGTTTGTTTGCTTGTTTGTTTTTAGCCTTCCTAATCTGCTACTTCTAAAATACTCAGGTCTTGGTAATCAATCTTATTATAATTTTGTTTAAATTTAAAACAGAAATCTTCATGATTGTAAATTTGTCAAGCATGGTAAAATTGTTACAATTTTGGCTTTTGTTATATGGGGAACTCTAATAAAAGTCACGGCTGAGATTATGAAGGAAATTTTATTACAGTAGTTCCTGTTTATCTCCAGTTTTTTGTTTGTTTTTTGTGACAGAGACAAACAGAGAGAGGGACAGATAGGGACAGAGAGACAGAAAGGGAGAGAGATGAGAACCATCAATTCTTCATTGCAGCAGTTGTTCAATGACTGCTTCTCATATATGCCTTGACCAGGAGGCTACGGCAGACCGAGTGACCCCTTGCTCAAACCAGATGAGCCTGTACTCAAGCTGGCGACCTTGGGGTTTCGAATCTGAGTCCTCTGCATCCCAGCCCGATGCCCTATTCTCTGCACTAGTGCCTGCTCAGGCTATCTCCAGGTTTTCTTTCTGGGGTTTTAGTTATCCTTGGTCAACCAAGCTCCAAAACATCAAATAAGAAATTTTATAACCAATTTATAAATTTTAAATTGTGCACTATTCTGAGGATAATGATAAAATTTTGTACTGACCTGCTCTGTCTTGCCTGGGACAGAAATCATCCCTTTGTCCTGAGTATCTACATTGTATTTGCTCCCTGTCCATTAGGCAGATCCACTATGGCAGTATTACAGCACTTATGTTCAAATAATCGTTATTTTACTTAATAATTACACATTCATTACTGTAGATTGCTATAATTGTTCTCTCATTAGTTATTGTTGTTAATCTCTTATTGTGCCTAATTTATAAATTAAACATTTTTATAGTTATGAATGTATAGAAAAAATTATAGTATGTATAAGAAGTGATATTATCTGTGCTTTCAGTCATATCCAGGAGGGGGAAGGAATCTTTGAATGCATCCTTTAAGTAGAACAGGGGATTATTCTAAAGATTTAGGTTTACTGAATTACAATAAGCTGGTAGATATCTCCAACTAGTTGGTCATATATATTTTCTTTATTAGAACTAAAAACTAAAATGATCACATTTGTGCACACTCCATCAATATGATTGCTTTAGCCAATTGAAAAATAAATATTTTCCCTTTGTCAGGTCAAGTAGATCTCATGATTGTAATGATAGCTTGTGGATTGAATTATACCTTTCAAAATTCATTTTTTAGAGAGTATATATTATTATATTATGTTCCACCTATAAAATTAAGAATAATTTGTGTAACATAGCATTGATTAAAATGCAATAATCATGAGAATTTTATCAAAAGTCCTTTATGGCTTTGAGTTGCTTTCAATGTAAGTTCAAAATCTTTTAAATTCACTGTTCTCAATACTGTTTAAATATTTTTGGACACATATCTGCTAACTTACTATTTTTTTTAATCCATAGTGCTTCTTTAAACATTTCTAAGTTGTAATTTTATATTTAAAATTTTTATGTTTACTAAATTTTTATGTGTCAGTGATAGAATGACACAATTGCAACTATAAATATATTACTAATTTATAAAATAAAATCATATTTTTTAAAAAATTATAAAATTGGAATCCAAATGCTAAAGAACTTTCATACCTACACATGCTAAAATATCATTTTTAAAACTATACAAATTCTTCCCAGCTGAGGAAAACAAACATCTCAAACATTTAGATTGAAAGAGATATAAATACTTTCTTTTTAAGGTGAGGAAAACACAATTTTGAAAGGGGTTGGGAAGAAAGGACAATCATAATGTTTTGGCCAAAGCCTCTGCTTTAGACATATTTATTTTTCAAAGAAGTTGAGTATCTAGAAACTTATGTTCTTAAGACTCTCAATGTACAAAGGAGTTGGAACGTAGGCTTGTATCAACCAATTTTGGGCTAGCCAGTGTAAAAAGGAGTAAAATTTCACTTAAATACACTGACCAATTTTTTAAACTATTTCAAAACAATCTGTTATCAATCTTGTCATCAATCTACTTATAAATGTCCTCCTGTCCTTATATAGTTAATAACAGATTGTCCAACACTTTAACCATGCAATATCAAATATCCATAATTCTGGTACTCTTATTTTAATTGGAAAACTCTATAATTGATAATGCTAAATGTTTTCTCACTCTGTAACATTATTCAAGCAAATGAACAATGATGAATATAGCTGTAAAAGTAAGATTATTGCTATAAATTCAACTTTAATAAGACTCAAATGGCACATCAAAATGCCATGAGCTGTTGTTTAAAAATATCATCTCCCATTTGGTTGGTTGCTCCAACAGGGGCAGATATCCAAAATAGTTAAAGAACTCATACAACTCAACAACAAGCAATCCAATTAAAAAATGGGAGAGAACCTGAAAAGACACCTTTCCCAAGAAGTCATACAAATGACCAACAGATATATGAAAAGATATTCAACCTAACTAGCTATCAGGAAAATGCAAACTAAAATTATTTAAGACACCATCTCACACCTGTTACAATGACTGTTTACTACAAGATAAGTAACAATAAGTATTGGCAAGGTTGTGAAGAAAAAGGAGTCCTCATTCACTACTGGTGGGAACATAAACTATTATAGTGTCTATGGCAAACAGTATACAGTATCTGTGTTCTCTTGTGCTACTTCTCTCTCTTATCATTTTGCCAGTGCCACAGTGAACTTCTCTCACTGTCCCTCAGACAACTTAGGAACTCTCTCAATATTCATTGGTCTTTTTCATTTGCTTTTTCCCTTACATGCACTGTTCTCCTACCAGTTCTCCACTTGACTTACTCTCTCACCTTCTTCAAGCCTACATTTATAGTTTACTATATAATTTATTATATTTAATTTGTATTTTCTTCTTAACCTTAACAAATATAACTCAATAAAAATGGAATTTCTGTCTATTTTTTTTAAATGGTATATTTCATTAACATAAAAATGTGCTTGGTTCATAGTAGGACATTAATAAATATTTGTAGAAAAATAAATAGGATCATTCTGATGTTTCTCAGCAAAGCAGCTTCCTAGTCTTGATTTCTCCCTTTGTTTCAATGTCTACTTCCATTATATCAGCAACTTCATTGAGCTGTATTCTGAAATACATTCTAAGCAGTTCATTTTCTCTACCACTATCTTTACTTCCAGAATATTATTCAATATCATTTCCTGCTACTGGAAAAACTTCCTAGTGGTCTTTCTGTTTCTACTTTCAAACTTTTACATTTCATTTTTAATTACAAACTAAAGCTGGTAATTAAAGAATAATTTAGAACATGAGAATTTCTAGCTTAAAATCATACAATGCCTTCTTTGCACTTTGAAAACTCCACTCTTTCTATAATTAATCATACTGTGTGCATCACCTGGCTTTTATTTACTTTGTCTCTTATCTCATTCTTTAAGGTTTACAATAACTGAGGCATATTTGCTTTTCTTCCCTCTTTTCAATATGGCAATGTAATTTAATGAAGAGACTATTCTTACTGCTCTTTTTGATGTTTTTATTCATCACATACTGATACCATCTCAGATACTTTCCCTACTATACCAGTTAAATAGATATCTTCTGCTACCCAACCTAAATTTCTAACCCCACTTCTTAATGAATTGCCTTTTTACATTTCCTTTTGAGACCACAGTACTTTGAAATTATCTTTACTTTTATTACATTTTTTGAAATCACTTTTTGAGATATGATTAAGATGTACAAAAACTTCCTTTATTGTCTTACTCTACCCGATAAAAATATAAAATCCACATGATCAGGAATCTCCCCCATTCTTTCTCAACATGACATACTCATCATTAGAGCAGTGCATTATCTACTATAAATGCTCAATAAATATATGTTGAATAGTAAATGAATTAAAAGACCGTCACAATCTGGACCCTGACTCTTGTTCCTAGGTCATCATCACACCCTACTTTTGCTTTTCCCTCCATATTCTAATCTTAAAGTTCCTTAGATATTTAAAAGCATTGACTCTTTCTAGCCTAAGAGATTTTGCATATACTTGAGATTTGTCAGTGAAATAAAAAGCTAGGTCATTCCTTAAGGGTTACTATAAGAAAGTTGTTGAAGGTTGAAAAAAGAAAAAGGTATGAAAAATGTATCTTAAGGAATAAATTAGTGCAAGACATATTGTCACATTACTAAAAGGTGAGAGGATATCATTTATGTCATTACTTAATACCTTGTACTTTTTTATTTGTAGTGTAATCATAGTTAGAATGAATTATTTTGTTAATAATTTTTTCAATATTAATTTACGTCAGTGATAAATACAACAATCCATTCAGCTAAGGCTATGTTTTTCTATAGTATTCAATAGATCATCAATTACCATTTGCTAAATGAATAAACAAATTAAAACCTTTTTGGACAGAATTACCTTTGCAGGCTTATGTCTTACTACTGCTTTCCTCACTTCAATAAGATAATTCTCTTTTCCTTTTGAAACCCCTATTCTTTTGAATAGGTTACTTTATTTTTCTTATCCAGAATGCTTTTTTCTTACAGGTTCAATAGTTGATGTTGTACTGTACTTCAAAGCTCACTGACAGTGCCAATTATTCTTGAAGTCTACTTAGTTTCTATGGTTATAATGAATATCTATTTATTCTATGCTTAAGAAGTTGACCTTCAATCTACTTGACCTTTAGCACTTTATTATTTTGCCATGGTTGATTTTTTTCTAAGGCAACAATGTTTATGTGCTCTTATACACATTTTTTAGACCAATTAAAGGATAAACAAATGATCTAGTAATAGAAACCCTTCATATTGGAGTATATTGGTTTATTTTCTATTGCATAAGCTTTATTTGACATTTACTGGGGGTGCTCAGGTTACAACAGTGCACATACAGTATATTAATGTTCTTTTCCTTTTTCTGTGGCTTAGTTGTGTTTTTGTGTTCTAGGTTATGATTTTATAACTGTTTTAGGATAGGTAAGTGACTTAGGCTAGGGTCTTGTTGGACAAACAAGTTTGTAACAAGTGTTTTTTACGTTTGCTTGGTTGTATTTTGCATTGGCGCAGGGCAGCACCATGTGTGTGTGGTCTATGGAAGGCTTCAGGTCCTTCTCCTAGCGGCAGATTGCAAATTGCAGATTGCTTTCCTGCTTGGAAATGGGCATTGTTTGCTGGAGAAGGTATTTTTCCCCCCAGCTGGAGAGTCCAGAAAGAGAGTGCTGAGGTGTTTGGGAGCCCTGCTGAGGCTAGTAGGGGCCTGCAAGTCTGGAGTGACCCTGGAAGGAATCACAGCTTGGGAGTCCAGAAAGAAAAGCTGTTTTTCCTGCTTGTTGGCTCATCCGCCATTACAAGACTCTAAAAAACGGAATGGCCCACCATTTTCTGGCTCCACAGTTCCTTTACCATCTGCTCAAATCCAGTGAGAACCTACATGGCCATGGCAGTGACTCCTGGCTTTACAGGTGTGTTATGACTTACACCAAAAATCAGATTACATCACTGTCATAGGAATAGAATTGTGTCATAACCTGAGGATCCCCTGTGCATGTATTTATCCAAATATTCTCTTTTTCTTGTTATATGGACAAGCCATTATTTAAATATTATAGGTTTTCAAGCTGTGAAGTATTCCTAGCTTATTTTTTGCACAAATATATATTTAATGTCATTAAAGCATTATGACAATATTACAAGCGCTAATAAGAAAAAAAAAATCTCCTTTCTAAATGATTGACACTAAACCAAGAGTGATAACTTACCTTAAATATAGACTAAGAATCTCCTGAGATTTTTTTTAGCCTTCATATGTCTTTTCTTTCTCCAATAGAATTGTACTTTTCATACACTTGCCTGACAAATATTCCCTGTAGAATTATTTCCACTGGAATAAATAGCATATAATTCTTAGGTATGTTGAGCCATTAAAGGCTCAGAATCACTGTTCTATGCATAGTAATTGCAGAGGCCCTGAATATAAAAATAAAACAGGGATAGAGTTCAGTGGCCTAAGGCAAAGGCCACAGTGACTTTACTGACAAAAGTACTGAACACAGTACTGTGCTGAATATAGCACAATAGGGGTAGAAATAACAATTCCGATTAATCAATAGTTGGGAACATTTTAGCTACATTGCTTGCCCTTTAATCTACTCTAAAGAAGTTCCCCTTCCTGACTTCCTCATTCTCTTCTCCTCAGTCTCTTCTCTGTTTTTGACTTACTCATTCTTGTCCCGGCTTTGTATCAATAAATATCTATAAAGACTGGGAGTCAGGGCCGTCTTGTGAAACCTGTAAGGGGATTGTGTAGCGGCCTCCTCTAGCTCCCTCAGTGCATGCCATGTGGTCTCCAAAAGTCATTGTCTTCCTGACAGTAACCTTGCTTTATCTTTAAATTATTTAATTTTTAATTTTGATACTTTTATTTTAATTTTAAATTTACATATGCTTCATAATTAAAATTTATACATTATATAAACATTTACATAAGACTGATAAATTTAATTTAAATTTAAGAATTTAAGTAATAAATTATAAGTTCTTTAAATTATTTATTATTGGTTACTGGTAGCCATTAAAAATATTAAAATAATTATAATAATATTTAAATAATATTTTTGCCTCATGTGCAATAAATGAATATATAAATATAATACATACTAAGTCTATAGACCTCTTCTGAAAACTATCAGGTATTTTTATGATCATTTATGCAGCATATGACATTGCTATTTATTTTCAGCCAAATAGACCAGTTATTAGAGGGTTATCTAAGGGCACAACTAACTCTACACATGCTGGTGGTTAATGCAATGAATTAACCTGTTGAACAGTGTTGTCTATTATAAAAGAAAATGGATGTTTTTATTATATTCTTAGTATAGGCAATTTTGAAATATATGACAGAGAAAAAAAATTGTCAAGCATAGATGCACACTAAAGGAAGCTTGTAAGTAGAAACCACAATGCAATAGAAACCATGGACATGCTATCCTTACAAGGAAAACAGAAAGACAGTAAATCATATTTCAAAGACTATTTAGGAAAGATTTTGAAGTTGTTGCTGAGATACCTGCAACACAACATAATGTCTATTTTTTTTTTCTTTACATGGAAACATAATATTTTATCACCATTTTTCCTTAGAAATTAACCCATTGTCATTGGACATTTTTCCCCTAAGTAATAGTATCATATTAGAGAAGTTTGTTATGTCTGCATTTCCCAACTTAAAAATCCATTCTATACAAATTTAATTGGCTTATACTCCTTTATATTTGTATTCTGATAGATAGTTTAGTTGTGTCTATTGATTTGATACATTAGGCAAAAGGAAGTAGTAAAATGGATTTAACCAGAACCCAAAAGTTCTGTCCCAGGGACACACTTCCTCTTGCCAAAACGGTTGCCCAATCATTCTCGCTTGGGTTGTAGTGCAGATATGGGGCCAAGTTCTCTCTACCAGCTGTTCTCCAGTGACCCAGTTGGCAACTCCAGTTTGAGAACCTAGTCTCTCAGATTATTTGTACCTTGCACCATTTTGCAGAGCAGTAGAGGCATTGTATTTGGTATCAAATATTGTTTTGGTCATTATATTTAAGAGGGTTTAAAGACATTTTACTGGTCTCTGTTCCTTAATGTATTATAATTTTTCAAACACAGTAATTCTATATTTTTAATGCATATTGTAAATGAAATGTCAACTCCAATACTATCCTATGAATGTACTTATATTAATCAAATCTAGGAAAATAGTGCTCACATGAAACAGAAGTCAGAAGAGAGAAGATGTTGAAAATTATGTATTAAGTGTCTGTAATTTTGAAAGAAATTTAAAGTTTAAGATATGTTTGACAGATTGAAGATTTGAAATTTATAGGATAAAATGAAGGTATATTTTTAGGCTGGATTGACTTTATATAGTGAAAATTTTATATCTTTCCTTAACATATAAATTTTCAGGATAACTTTAAGTCAGTGTTTCTGGAATTTTATCTTCATTAAAATGGAATAATTAGGTAATTGAATGATTTAAATATAAATATTTTTAAAAAATATTTTAAAGATGAATGCAAATTGACCTTTGGAATTTCAGTTCTACAAAGTGGCATAAAATGATTTCATGATGGGATATTATTTTTTTAACTTTTAAAAATTATTTTCGGCCCTGGCCAGTTGCTTAGTGGATAGAGCATCAGCCTGGTGTATGGACATCCTCACCTTGTTTCCTAGTCATGGAACAGAGGAGAAATGACTGTCTTCTTCTCCCCTCCACCACTCCCTTTCCTCCCTCTTTTTTTCCTCCCTCAGTGACTTGATTGGTTTGAACATGGCCTCCGGCACTAAGAATAGCCCAGTTGGAGCTTAAGTTTCAGTCACTAAAAATATCTTGATACTTGAATATCAGCCCTTGATGGGTTGCAGGTGGATCCCAGTCAGGATGCATGTGGGAATCTGCCTCACTGTCTTCTCTCCTTTAACCTAAAAAAAAAAAAAAAAAAAAAAAAAAAAATCATTTCCTTGAAATTTCAGTGCTAACAAAATACTTCTCATCACATCCATTTTATAATCGTAAAAATTAGTGAGCAAGCTGTGCATTTCTTCTAATGTCTGAACTTAATTAGTAGATGTTAATTAAGATATATATCCTTCAGCCAAGGAAGAAAAGTTGTTACTTCAATGATTCATTACTAACAGGGACAAAACTGATTTTATGCCACTTCAGAATTTACTGTGAACTTTATTAGCATGGCTTATATTTAGTCTTTTTGATAATTGGTACAGCTTGGTGATGGTTTTATAAAACCAATTTAACTGTACATTTATATGATAATTTAACATTTTAGTGTTTAGACATTGGCAGATGTGAGTATAGCCAGAGAAAGACATTAAACTTTTATTTGGCACTATATTTACTTTCCTTAATAAGAAAATAGCTATTACAAAATGTTTTTAAAACCACCTTTGCAAAAGGTTTTATTATATAATATAAGTTTGAAAATGTGGTTACAGATTGAGAAATATTTTGCATGCTCTTTGATAATAAAACCTACAATAAAACAGGTGAAGCTAGTTTTACTTTTGTTTTTTGAATGATTTATTCTTTCTTATTTCTATTGAGTTTGTTTGCTGTTCTCTAGCCAATAATTCATCTCTACTGCATACAGAGAACTCATAATAATGAAAAGTTGCATAAAGAAAAAGCATACTAGTTAAATCTTAAGTAATTTGAGATGTTATGTAGGTTGATCAAACTACTTCCAAAGAGAAATATTACAGTAATAGTGACTGTCTTCATTTCACAGGTACTACATTAAGTGTGTCTGATGTGGAAAAAAAATGAAATCTCTTAGTTTGACTGTGTTGAAGGTGGAGGGATAAATAGTAATGGACAGAAGCTAGGATTTGGGAGTGAACACAGAATATAGTGTATTTTATTGTGTTGTAGAATTTTGCACCTGAAACCTGTAAAAAATAGTAAGTGCTTTATTTTTAAAACTACATATTGATTGATTTTAACAAGAGGAGAAGGGAGGGAGAAAGAGAGAGACAGGAATATCCATCTGTTTCTGAGTGTGC
The DNA here is from genome assembly GCF_036850995.1 of Saccopteryx leptura. Taxonomy (NCBI): domain Eukaryota; kingdom Metazoa; phylum Chordata; class Mammalia; order Chiroptera; family Emballonuridae; genus Saccopteryx; species Saccopteryx leptura. Next base: position 63,807,956 of record NC_089506.1, on the reverse strand, counting down.
CCTGACCAGGGATGGCTCTGGCAACCTCTGCACTTCCTGACAATGCTCTAACCAACTGAGCTACCCAGCCAGGCCGATAAGTGCTTTCTTTTTTTTTTTTTTTTTTTTTTATAAAATGAGACTTGTGGAATAAAGTAGTTGAGAAACTTTTCTGTCCTTATAAATTCAGAAACAAAAGAAAAGTTAAAAATTAGAACTAATACTAATTCTTTGAACATATGTAGTACATAGAATGATAATACAATTCCTGGGCTATGAACAGGGCTTGGATAAGTTGGATAAGGGTTTAGGAATTTGATACAAGAATGTCTTTGAGATAACTAGAAGGAAGTCTGGAGAGTTATGAAAAAATATTTGTTCAATAAATTCAATAAATAATATGTAATTACCTATCTGTTTCCCAAGAACTGTTTTAGGTATATGTGTAAAGAATTATACAGAGTATGAGTTTGCAGGCATATATATTTCATTTTAGTTTACTCTGATTTCAAAAACAGAATAGCCCCGGGGCTCTAAAGATCATTCTTCACTGAGAGCTATTAAGAGATACACAGCATACGTGAGCAGTTACTCAAACAAGGAACTTAACCAGCCTGATCTTGTAATTGTAAAAAAAAAAAAAAAAAAAAAAAAATTTATTTTCACCACAGTTGGCAAATGGCATGCATTTTTGTTTATATTTTACTTAGAATGCACTTGTTTCTTCAAGTATTTCTATTAATTTATATCTTTCCTATGAAAGGGAATATTATATATGATATGTTAGTAGTATAGTGGGATGAATTAAATTCATTTATTGATGGTCTATCAGGGCTAAGGAAGTAAAAAAATATATATAATGTAAGCATTGATAGGGTAGAGAGGAAACAGGGATTATTTAAAAGCATGGAAAAAAACTGTGATTTTTGGACTCAAGCAGACTTGATTTTGAACACTTGCCCTTTATTTCCAGGGCTGTTTGTTACCCATAAACAAGTTACTTAGTATTTCTTAAATTTAACTCTATCATTTTTAAAGTGGAATTAATGTTTCTTTTTGATTAATAAATTTTAACATCTTGATACTGAATAAACTCAAAACTTAAAAGTGTTTTTTAAACATTAGATTATTATAATAATATTATTAAATTAAAAATGGCACCCTGGCCTGATAATTTGGTTGTTTGAAGTGTTGTTTCCATTTGCAAATGCTGTGGGTTCCTCCCTGGTCAGGGCACATACAAGAACAGATTGTGTTTCTGTTTGTCTCTCTCTCTTATCCTGTCTCTCTAAAGGTCAATAAATAAAACTTTTTAAAAAGCAATGGAGATATTTTTGCAGCAAATGAAAGGAGTTGAGGATGAGCAGGGAGGTTGAAAAAGGACAAATATGCAAAATGGGACACTACTAACAACTTTCTTTTGGCAAAAACAAAACAAAATCACATTTATTCTCCAAACAATGCTACAGTTTTGTCTTTGAATGTTTGTGATGCACTGCAAATTTGATCTCTTGGTACCTGTCACTGGACTCTAGTTGGGCTATTTTCACTGCTAAAATATGATATCATACCACCTGTATTCTTTCATCTTTTCTTCCACTTCCCCTAAAGTGATAAAACTTTGAAAAGGAGAGCACAGTAAGGCAGGAACATTCACACTGCTAATCTGCTGGTGGTGTGATTTGTCTTCCTTTGAATCATTCCACAGCTGTGACAGCTTAACCTGAACATTTCTGCAGAGCACAATGGTTTTCCTGAGCAGGCCTTAAGCACATCTTCTTCCTGGAGGTGGAGGCTGTTAGACTGCTTTTAACGTTATCTAGATCTAAGTTTTAGAGTGACCTAAAGTCCTTGTTATGTAAGATATTTGATCAAATAAGAACGTTAACAAACTAGTGGACCTTTGAAATGTTTATTTTCCCTGGTTTCTATTTCATTTTGCCAAATTGACATTCATCTCTTTGATGTGCCATTTTTAAATTCAGGTTCTATAAACCAAAAAAGAAACAATTCTTGTCTTTCTCTTTGCTTTTCTGTAGTGCTTTATCTTCTCTCATTGTGCTTCTTTGTCACTTCTCAGGTGGTGTTCTAAAGATTGCTTTGTGTTTGTTACATTATAGTTTTTATGTCTAATAATCTAAACTAATGTAATATTCTTGAAGTTTTTATTTGAAATATGTTTTTTGTTCTGACTCTTTCCCTGATAATCTTTTATTTTTATACTGCATTGCACATGTGGCAACTTATTTTCCTCTTAAGGATTAGTAGAGTTAAATACATGAATTCTGTGGCTTCTATACATTCAATTTAGAACAAACAGATGTTCTTCTGTCAATACACCCTCCCAATAAAGTTGTTAACCCTAAGTTGCATAACGCTGTATTTTTTATTTAATATTTTTTCTTGACCATTCTGTGAAAACAATAGATCTTAAAAAAAGCATTAAAATATTTTAATACATTAATAAATCCCCACAATAGTTTATTTTTAATTAACATAACTATAGTTTGATAATTGGTAAATTTCAAGTGATAGATACATTTATATTCCCTACAGATGGTTGTATTATTAGAATTAGAATATTTTTTTCCAAGGTTACACAGGAAGTGTAAGAGAACTTTAATATTAGCAGTGGATTTATACATCAGGTTTTTTTTCTAATTGAAACTATTTTGCTAATGAAACAAATAACCAAACTACAATAAATATATATGAGGATAAATCATATTATTGAGTTTGCCTTGTAATTATTATTCAGGACCTCAATTCATGGAGAGTAATGGGTTGTTATGAGAAAAAAATACTGTTCTTATGGAAACATCATTATTCCATTCTCACACCCTTTATTGCCAAGATTTTGAAAATTGAATCAGAAAATAAAGGCAAAAATGCTTACTCAGTATGATGTTTCAAAGTGAATTAGCAACTTTATGACCTTGAATGAAGGTCAGAATGATTGTAACCTCAGTGGATTATGAGACATTTCTTAGAGCTGACTGAAATATTCATCCATCATTGGGTATTTAAAAGGTTCCCATTCTGTGGCAAGCCTGGGGCTAGCTATATAAAAGTGAATGATGAACAATGTTATTGAATGTAAAGTTTACAAGAATATATATAAATATATATGTATATACACATATATAGTAGTTTAATATAATTTTTAGATGTCCGCTTTAAGCTTAACCAATTATTTAGTAATGAAAATAGTAATTTCCTCCTGTTTTATACATCTCTAGAACTAGCAAATGTGAATATATATTGAAATTGTAGGTTCTTTTTTAGGTTGTATCTCTACATTTTAGTTGTATTTCTTCAGATGAAAATGATAGTTACCATTTTTCAGAAGTTATATGTGTGTCTATTGCAGTATAATTCAAAGTTTTTATACTTAAGTTAAGATGGAAATAGTATCAATAGAAATAGGATCCAAAGCAAGAGTTTAAAATCACATTGGATTTTTGAAAATCTCTAATGAAAGACAAAACCCTTACTTCTGAGAGTTGATGTGTAAACAATTAGCTCAGAATTTATTATACTTCTAAAAATGTGTATCTTATTAGCTGTTATTTTTATACTAAAATTATACAAATATAATTATACAGTCTTGGTATTAAGAGTAGGCCCTGGCCAGCTAACTCAGTGGTAGAGCGTTCGGCCCAGTGTGTGGATGTCCCCAGATTGATTCCCGATTTTCTCTCTCTCTCTCTTCCCCTACTGCAGCCATGGCCCAATTGGTTTGAGTGAGTTGGCTTCCCACACTGAGGATGGCTTTCTGGCCTGTGCTTCAGGCGCTGAAAAAAAAAAATGGCTCAGTAGCTAAGCAATTGTGCAATGGCCCCAGATGGCAGAGCATCTCCTCTTACTGGGCTCTCCAGGTGGATCTCAATGGGGCATATGTGGGAATCTTATAGATCTCCCTTCCTTTCACTAAAGAGAGTAGAGATTTGTTTTTTAAATAGATTAATATTTGGAGAAATTTTAGACATAGAGAAAAATTGGGCAGAGGATAAAATTTCTCATATCCTTTCTTCTCTTTCCCCACACATTTATCTATTATTTACATATTACCTTAGTGTGATGCATTTGTTACAATTGCTACACCAATACTGATACCTGATTTTAATTTAAGTCTATAGTTGATATTAGGGTTTTCTCTTTGTATTGTAAAATTTTTGTTTTGACCAATACATTATGTCATTTATTCATCATTACAGTATAATACAGAATAATGTCAATGTCCTAAAAATGTCTCATGCACCAACTCTTTATCCTGAAACACTGGTGATCTTTGATCTTTTCACTGTCTTTACAGGCTTGCCTTTTCCATAATGTCATGTACTTGGAGCCATACAGTTTGTAACCTTTTCACACTGCCTTCTTTCTCTTAGTGGTATGCATTTAAGGTTCCTCCATGCCCTTTTCTGACTTAATAGTTAATGCTGAATAACTTTATTGCTGAATAATATTCATGTGTGCAGGGACTATAGTTTGTTAATCCATTCAGTTATTTACAGAAACCTTGTCTGCCTTCAATTTCTGTCAATTAAAAATGGAGTTTACAAATTTTATTTTATACCTGAGCAATGAAGAAAATTAACATATGTTCAATAAGTTATTATTGGTAATTTAAGTTCCTTATGGTTATGCCTTTTTAGATGGAGAAAACACTCATCTTTTTTCAGAAGCTGTATGTGTGTGCATTTGTGAATAAAGCTGCTGTAAACATTTATGCGGACATAAATTATCACTTCATTTGAATAAATATTAAAGAGCATGATTGCTGTATTGTACAGTAAGCTTATATTTAGCTTTTTATGAAACTGCCAAAATGTTATCTAAAGTGCTTCTACCATTTTTCTTTCTATCTGCAATGTATGAAAGTTTCTTTTGTTCCACATCCTCACTAGCATTTGGCACTGTTAGTGTTTGGGATTTCAGCCATAATAGGTTTATAGTGACATATCAATGTTGTTTTAATTTGCAAATTCCTAATATATGATGCTGAAAGTTTTTATATGCTTATTGGCATTTATATAGCTTTGGTAAAGTATTTGTTTAGAACTTTGTCCATTAATTTTTTTTTATTATTGTTGTTTTAAGAGTTAATTACATTATTCTGAATAAGTCCTTATCAGATATCTGTTTTGCAAGGATTTCTCTCAATCTGTGTCTTCTCTCTTTATTTTATTAACAATATCTTCTGCAATACAAAATATTTTAATTTCAGTGCAGTTTAGATTGTCGTTTTTTTCAAATGGATTGTGATGGTTTTAGTTTTGTGGGTTTTTTTTTTCATTTTTTCTGTTTTACTTGTGTTTTAATTACCAAACCCAAGATGACTGGAATTTTATTCTATCTTTCTTCTAGAAGTTTTATAGTTTTGCATTGTACATTTATGTCTATGATCCATTTTGAGTTTATTTGGTGAAGAGTGTAAAGTTTGTGCCTAGTATTTTACATTTGGATGCACCGTATTGTGGTTCCACGAGATTTGTTGAAAAGATGACCTCTTTTTATAGAATTACTTTTAGTCCTCTGTCAAACATAGTTGACTATGCTTGTGTGAATTATTTCTGGGTTCTACTGTCTCTTCAATTGGTTTGTTTTTACTCATTCTTTTATGAATACTACACTGTGGTTATGATTATTTTAACTTTATATCAAGTTTTGAGTCAATTAGTGTCAGTCCTATATTTTTTTAAAGGCTCATTTGTTTTTCTCTATACTTTAAAATTGTTGATAATCAACAAAATACCATATTTCCCCATGTATAAAATTCACCCTTTTTCAAAAAATTTGGGCTCTAAAAATTGGGTTCATCTTATACAGTGGTTGAAGATAGATTATTTCACTTGCATTTCCCATTTTTTTTGCACTTGTTTTTGTGCTCACTGTTGAAGACAGTGATTCGTCATCAGACACTGCTGAGGACAACTAATGGATGGAAATTTTGACAGTGATGAGAAGCTGTATGAATTTTATGATGAATAAAACTTGAGTTCAGTAATTTTCTGTAATACATTTTTTTTAATTTCAGGCCCTCAAATTAAGGTGTGTCTTATACTTACTGTTATTTTGATTTGGATTACATTAGATTGATATATCAGGTATAAAAATCTGACATATTAATGATATTGACTTTTCTTATCCATGTGTTTATTTAGGTTTAGTTTGACTACACTTTTTAGTTTTTCTTTTTCTTCATATAGGCTTGGCATATATATTGTTAAATTTATACTTAGGTATTTGTTTGCTTTTCTCCTTTTTTATGTTAATGTAAATTATGTTGTGTTTAATTTCAAATTTCTATTGTTCATTGTTTGTATACAAAAAGCAATTAACTTTGGTATGTTATCCTTAAATTCTTCAATCTTGCTGTAATTGCTAATTAGTTCCAGTAGATTTTTTGTGTGTTTGTTTTTGTTTTCATTTACTTGGAGTTTTCTAAAGAGACAAACATATCTTCTGTGAACAAAGAATTTTATTTATTTCTACATCTAGTATAAATATAATAAAAGCTGTAGGTTTAGTTGTTCTTATCAAGTTAGGATAGTTCTCATTCCTGGTTTTCTGAGAGTGTTTATCATAAATGGATGCTGGATCTTTTCAAATAATATATTTTTACTTTTTGATATGATCGTATGATTTTTTTTTCTTCTTTGGCTATTGATACGTTAGAGTTACTTTAATTGATTTCTGAACGGTTAACCAGCTGTGCATAGCTGAAAAAAAATTACACTTAGTAAAAAGTGGTTTTCCAAAAGTAATAAATACCATTATTATGATTTAAATTTTTTTATTGTTAGCTTATTATTTTTGATATTTAAAACATGTTAAAATTGTGTGTCTGTTTGTGCAGTGTGCGTTTATGTGTGTTTATAAATGCTCTCAATAAAATTTCTCACAATATTAAATGAAAGGGAAGTAGTGAGTAGTTAATCTGTAGTGTTTTTATGTGTAAAAAAAAAAGCATTCATACTGAATTTATTTCCCCCCAAAATTATTATTTAAATGCTGAAGACACTGTAATGAGTCACATACATGTAGCACCTCTCTAAAAATGAAAGTTAAAAATAATAGTGTTAATATATCACTGTCTTATAACATGTTAAGAAATCATTACCAAAGCAAAAATCTTGGAAGCTTCTGGAATGAAATGTTAAATGCTTTCCTTCATACTTATTTGTCAGATATTTACTTGCTTTTCTGCTTCACTTTCTTGAAAGTATGTTCCCACTCTTCACATGCATCTTGTAATCACAGAGGATCTGCCATTTATGTGAATAGTCTCTCTTCCAGGTGATTAATGAAAAGCCATAAATCCTCTTAGCGGCCTCTGATTAAGAGTAACAGATGTTTCACATCTTGTAACATCAGATCATTAGAGCAGATGTCTAGCTGAAAGAAACTGGACTTTTAACAAATGTGCGTGCACACAGAAACATGTATTATAAAATATACTGATCCTTAAGATGCTTAACTCTGAGATATATATTGTTATTCTTTAATGCTTCTATATTGATGAAATGCTTTTGAAGAAAACTGCACAGTAGAAAGTCAATAAAAATAAATAGAAGCCACATTTTTTTATGCTAGAAGTGGGAGACCTATAATTCAAGCATGTAGTTGTTGTATATAAAGCAGCACTCACCGTAGCTCAATGTGAAATGAGGATTCTAGACAAGGTGATGAGTCAATTAGGTGATATTTTGTGAGGTCCATCCAATGACCAAACATAATTTTGTGAAGCATTTGCCCTGGTTATTTTCAGACTGTTTCCTAGAAAGCCACGAGTCTGAATTTTAGCCTTCTAAAATATTCATTGAAAAGTAACAAAAAATAACAAGATGCTAGTTAGCAAGGATGAAAAGTTGGCAATCTCATTAGTTAATCTTTATCCTATAGGTGTCAGGTAAGTATTTCTAAATCAATTAAAAGACATTGTATTTTTAGAGGAATATATTAATATACTAGTAGATTTAATTTATTACTAGTGTGAGTGAGTTAAGGTGTCTTCTAATAGTCCAGTATGTGAATACATTGAATTGTGTGTAATACAAAGCAAGCATCCACTTCTGTGCCTTATTTTATCAACTTCAATTTCTTGTATAATAACTAATAATACACTGCTCACAAAAATTAGGGGATCAGCAAAAGTACTAGGATACTCCAGTACTTTTAGCATTTTGTATAGTGCATTTTCACCAATGAAATAAAAGTTGGTTTTGTATCTTATTTGCATAATCGAACAACTTTCTTTGACTTGTTTGCTTTTCTGATATTCTTGTTTAATAAAAAAAAAAATCAAATGTTTTTTTTTATTGTTTCATATTCATTTTGAAATGCCCCCTAATTTTTGTGAGCAGTATATATGACCAGTCTTTTTGATAGTGGTCACCTACTGAGGGTATTTTTTTTTACAAACAGGAAATACATTTAACTTATATAATTCTGAATAAATTGTGGAAAAGAATTTGATATTAAGAATTTAAGCTTATCAAATATGTATACAAAGAAACACATTGTTTATCTTACTCTTTATGTTAAAATAATTCACAGCATCTCATTTTATAAGGTACTTTTAGTAGACTGAATTCAAAGTGTCTAATAATATATCTATAATTGCTTTTAGTTATAGCTGTAGTTGCTAAAGGATCCCAGGTTCTAGTGACTTCCACTGATCACTGCTTCCAGTTATTGATACCCTATGCATTCTTCTTACATAATATATAGAGATAACTTGTGTAACTAATAGAGTGTTGAGATAATGACAGATTATGGTTTCTGAGGTTATAAAAGACACTGTAGTATAAACATTTCTTTCCTGGGTCACTATACTGGAGAATACAGCTGCCATGGCATGAGGACCATCTGATGGTGCCGGCAGGAGGTACAAGACCTCCTGCCCCTATCCAAAAGGGTGAGCCATGTAGGAAGCAGATGGTCTAGATGCAATCAGACCTTCAAAGCACTGCACACTAGTCAATATCTTGACTATGACCTAGTGAGAAACCCAGAGACAAAGCTGTTTTTGAATACTTGACCCATAGAAATGTTGAGTAATAAGTCATTATTATTTTAAACCTCTAAGTTTTGGGATAACTTGTTTTTCAACAATAAAAAAAAGAACCCTAATACCCCAAGACCTGCCATGTAAACCAGATAGTTACTGTTTTATTAATTTGTGTTGATTTGGGGGCGGCGGTGGTGAACATATAATGTAATTTTTAGATGATATATAATAGAATTGTACACCTGAAATCCATATAATTCTATTAACCATTGTCACACACAAAAAAAAAATCAATAAAAAATATACAGGTACAAAACCAAATATTTCAAGAGCATTTTTTCTTCATTTGAAATTGTCATCTTGATTCTGTGACAGAATAGACCCACTTTATATAAATATTTAATCATTTATAGATTTTCAGTTTTGTGATATGATTAAAGAAACAACCTCATGTTTTAGAAAGCAATAGGAAATATCCAGTAATCCATTAATTAGTGGAAACCACAATATACTGGTGTTTTTTTTTTTTCTCTCCTGGTAATATACTTCTATCTAGGGAAAGGTGAATGAGAGGCAATGTGCAAGTTAAGGGGGAAGATTTTAAGCAATCGTCTGTCTCTTTCTTAGTGAGAGAGAGAGAGACAGAGACAGACAGGGACAGACAGACAGAAAGGGAGAGAGATTAGAAAGCATCAACTCATATTTGCGGCACTTTAGTTGTTCACTGATTGCTATCTCCTATGTGCCTTGACTTGGGGGCTCTAGCTTAGCCAGGGACCCCTTGCTCAAGCCAACAACCTTGGGCTCAAGCCAGTGACCTTTGGTCTAGAGCCAATGACTATGGGGTCATTTCTATGCCCATACTCAGGCCAGTGACCTTGGAGTTTCAAACCTCGTTCCTCAGCATCTTAGGCCAACACTATATCACTGTGCCACTGCCTGGACAAGGTTAACCGATCTCCCAAAGAGAGTTTATGCCATCATAATGTAAATGCCAGAGGTAGATCATTGCAAATTAGAGCCATAGCTGACAGTGATTCAAACACTTACATGAATAAAAAATCAAGCCCTTAGAAAGAGAGTAAAGTGTTCCCTGTAGGAGTGTCTGTTTTCCTCTTCCTGCCATTGTCACAAATGTGGATAGCACCTTACCAGGTGAGACATGGAAAGAAGAGAAACCATTAATGCCTCTTGGAGTTATTTAGAATAAATCTAAATAATAAATACATGAGAAATAAGATAATTTAAGAACTTATCACCTAAATTCGTGACTACTGTACATTATACCAGTGATAATTATCTTTATAATTTAACTTTCCTTTCATGATCAGATGATAGTATAAACACTTCTGATCGTCCTCTATCCTGTTTGAGTAGTTAATGTCTAATACTTATAAAAGAGAAATTCCCGTAAGTATACGGCATGGTATTTGGGGATCTTTTTCTTACTCTGAAATGGTGAAAAAATATTTCTCTAATAAAATTTGCTTTAGTTTTCTGGCGTAAAAACATTTTTTTTGGTATGTGATTTTCCTAATAATACTGCACATCTCCATAAAGCTTTAATTATTTTTCAGTGTGTTTCACACACCTCGTTCCTCATGTGACCCTCATGACAGCTCTGTGAGGTAACCATGGCAGGCATCAGTACCCCACTTCACAGATAAATTTGAGAATCAGGAAGGTAGCTCAACTAAGGGTCACATGTCTGTTAGAAATTAAGAAAAGAACTAGAAACCATCCTAATCTTAAACTTTTTCCCACACTGAGGAGTGGGAATTGCTTCAATTAACTTGTGCACTTCAGTGTTGACATTTTTTTAAACTGTTTATGCTGACTATATATTTTTAGGATAATATAAAAAACATTAGATTTTATGTTCAGTTCTTGATAATAACATCTACATTGTTTACCATGGTGAAATGACATTTAGGCTCAGTTCATTTAACAACACTTTTTTTCCCCTCATAATTATTTCCTTAAAATACCTTTGTTTTACCTATGCATAGAATCCTGCTAATTTTTGGTACCTGAACCTACCTACCTATTTTACTCTTTAAAGAAAATATATGTGGTATTTATTCATTAAATTCTTTACTGACTCTCCATGATAGAGTAAAATAGGTTTATATTACTTTAAAAAAAAAACAGGTTTATATTATATTTATTTATAATTCTGTTCTTATTTAACAATTCATTAAAGTATATTTTTATCATTAAAGTAAAAATCAAGAGTTCATTATTATCCATATAACTTATGATTGACACTTGACTGATATTGATAACAATACTAAGTGCTATTAGTTAAGCTCTATACAGAGGACATGATGTTAAGTTCTTATGTACATTATCCATATAATAATCATAATAGCCTGCTTCTCAACAATGAGTATGTTTATTTAACCAATCTAAGAGATAAGAAAGCTAAAGTGTTTATCTAATAACCCATTACTCAGAATTAATTTTTCAACTAGTAAACAGGAAACATGAATTCATCTCAGCCATAAATTGTGTTCTAAAGCTACCTATTTAGAAATATAAAAAATTGGGTCTTTTTATTGGTGTATTTTGAAATTGGAACATCTTTTTTCTCTAAATTTTTATGCCTAATGAAAATCATTCTCTTAAAATTACAATTTCTGCCTGACCTGTGGTGGCGCAGTGGATAAAGCGTAGACCTGGAATGCTGAGGTCGCCGGTTCAAAACCTGCACTTGTCTGGTCAAGGCACACATGGGAGTTGATGCTTCCTGCTCTACCCCCCTTTCTCTCTCTCTCTCCTCTCTAAAATGAATAAATAAATAAAAAATTAAAATTTCATTTGTGTATTCATTCTTTACATGTTGACTTAGGGTCTATTATATCTCATAGTTTGTTTTGGCTTCTGGATATATAAGGTGAGAAAGAAAAGAAATGATCTGATGTCGAGCTCATAGTGAACTGGAGAAAAAAGGATTTAATCAAGCAACTGAATAGATAAGTATAAATATCTTAGTACTTAAAAAGAGGTATATGATATTATGTATAGATGATAGATAGATAGATAGATAGATAGATAGATAGATAGATAGATGATAGATAGATAGATAATGTTTAATAATTTTTGTCCAGGATGGAACATCATACAAGGCTAAACTTAAGAGTAATAAATGAGTTAGTACTTTCAAGTTATTTCTGACAGAAAGAGCATCATGTGTAAAATATCTGAAGATTATAGATCAAGATCTCTGGTGAGACTAAAAGGGAGGAGGAGGCTTTGTTTATTGTGATTCATTATACCTTGGAAAGAAATATTAGTTAACTTTTGGAGCCATTATTGTCAAACAAAATTTTTGAAAAGTTTACTGGCAATATTGTGTAGAAACACCAGTGATAGAGATAAAGCAATCAGGAGGCCTGTGTTATGGTACAGAAAAAAGCAGAAAGTAAAAACAGAACAAAACAAAACACAAGAAAATAGACATAATGGTTTTTCAAACAAAGTCCAACTCCAGAAATTCATCCTTGAGCATATTTAACAGCTTGTGCTAGAATACTAATGATGCCTTATTTTGATAGAATAATTGTTTTCAATAAAAAACCAAACATTTATTTAAGATGATTCATTTTAATACATTTCAAAGAAACTGTTTACAATTATATTTTAAAGGCAAATATTTTAGAGATTTTAATTGAGAATTTAAAAATTGTGCTGAATCTATGCTTCCATCGAAAATATAAGTAATTTGGAAACATCACAATTTTTTATTTAATAGCTTTTTAAACTGCTGTCAGTTTCATATATAAGGACTACCGAAAAGTTCTGTCCATTTTTGGAATAAAACAAAATACAAATTTTTCTTACCGTCAATAAACTTTATTAAATAATATAATGGCCATTATTATTAATGATTTCTTGCCAGCGTGAGGGAAATTTGTATATCCCATTTTTGAAAAATGTTTTTATCTTTTGATGCGAAAAATTGAACCAGTGCTTGTTTGATATCTTCTTCGTTTTTGAATTTTTTGCCCTTCAAAAAATTTTGTAAGGACAAAAACAAGTGATAGTCAGAGGGTGCTAAGTCCGGGGAATGTGGTGGATGCTACAGACATGCTTCTGTAGCATTTCTTCCTTGTTGAAATTTGTAAAAATTACAGTGGCGTAAATGAACTTTATCAGTAGCCATGGGTACACTATCGCTTCACACATAAGACTAACGTGAATCAACTTTGTTTTAGTTAATTTGCTACGTCAGTATGTATACATTAAGTGATAAAAATAGAGAGGCACACATACACCAAATAAACGTGCTTATGTGTCGAAACTTGTTGTGATAGAAACGGACATAACTTTCCGGTAGATTATATATATATATATATATATATATATATATATATATATATATATATCCATCCTATTCAAATCTTAAATGATCACTCATAAATGGTGAAAAGCCAGATATGAATTGTCAGTTTAATGTGCAAAAAAAACTAGAAATTATAAAAAGTCCAAATTTTAAATATTGAATACACTAAGAATTTAATCAAATAAATCTTGAAAATAGACTTCCTATGAAAGAACACAATTCACAGACAATGAACTACCACTATTAAAATTTTAATTTGAGAACTAAAAGCTACTCTGATTTTCTTTAAAGCCATTATTACCCTACTAGATCATTGATGATATTGCAAGATTGATATCAACACTGTTAATCTATGATGAAATAATAAATGCAAGTAACAGTTTTCATTTATCACTGAATATGGTCATTTTATTGGCTACTTAAGCAAAAAAGGAAATTGTGACAAGTTTAGCAGAAAACAGTAATAAACTTCAGAAAAAAGCACTAAGCTCATAAAGTAATTCTCATAATATTTATTGAGTAAAGTACTTCTTAGCATCTTTCTACACTCACTGTCACATTTGACAGTCTTACAAATATGTATATATATATATATATTTTGTGTGTGTGTGTGTGTGTCTGTGTGTGTATTTTTCCGAAGCTAGAAACGAGGAGAGACAGTCAGACAGACTCCCGCATGCGCCCGACCGGGATCCACCTGGCACGCCCACCAGGGGGTGATGCTCTGCCCACCAGAGGGCAATGCTCTGCCCCTCAGGGCGTCGCTCTGCCGCAACCAGAGCCACTCTAGCGGCTGGGGCAGAGGCCAAGGAGCCATCCCCAGCGTCCGGGGCCATCTTTGCTCCAATGGAGCCTCGGCTGCGGGAGGGGAAGAGAGAGACAGAGAGGAAGGAGAGGGGGAGGGGTGGAGAAGCAGATGGGTGCCTCTCCTGTGTGCCCTGGCTGGGAATCGAACCCAGGACTACTGCACGCCAGGCCAACGCTCTACCACTGAGCCAACCGGCCAGGGCCACAAATATGTATATTAATTCAAGTTACTTTATGAAGATTTTATATTTTATTATTTATTTATTTATTATTACATGAGAGGAGGGGAGGAAAAGAGACAGACTCTCATACGTGCCCCAACTGGGATCCACCTGGTAAAGCCCCAATGGGACAATGCTCTGCCCAGATCTAGGGTCATTGCTTTGCTAGACAACTGAGCAAAGTGGCTGAGGCAGACACCATGGAACCATCCTCAGAACCTGGGGCCAACTGTCGCAGAACAATCGAGCCATGGCTGTTGTGGGGGGTGGAAGAGAAAGAGAGAAAATAAAAATATGGGGAGCAGAGAAGAAGTAGATAGTCTCTTTTCCTCTGTGTCCCTACTGGGAATTGAACCTGGGACATCCACATGCTGCTCAACATTACATCTGAGCCATCCAACCAGGGCCAAAATTTTCTATTTTCTTTCTGACAGAACATATAACATTTATGTTTTAAAATGTTTTTATTAAAATTTTCAAATTTATTGTGTTAACAGTGGTTCAAGTGTCCCACTCAGTATAACACCCTCAATCCCCAACAATGTTCCCCCCATTACACCCCTCTGACCCTTTCCCTGTTCTTTCTTCCCGCTTATCTCCGCATCTTCTCTTGAACTTGCTGTCCTGTTATTTGTATCTATGTGCATCCCCCGTCCCTCTGACAGCTGTCCCTATGCTCCCAAGATCTCTAATTCTATTCTGTTCCTCAGTTCATTGTGTTCATAAGATTCCAAATGTAAGTGAGGTCATAAGATATTTTTTTCCCTCTGTCTGGCTTTTTTCACTTAGCATAATAATATCCAGGTCCATCTATGACATCACAAAAGATAAGATTTCCTTATTTTTTCATGTCCTCATAGTATTTCATTGTGTATTCATATCACAGCTTTTTTATCTACTCATCCACTGTGAGACACTTGGGCTGTGTCTACGTCTTGGCTATTGTAAAAAATGCTGCAGTAAACATAGGGGTGAATATCTTCCTTTGAATTTGTGTTTTGAGATTTTTAGGTTATATTCCCAAAAGTGGGATAGCTGGGTCAAAAGGCAATTAAATTTTTAATTTTTGGAAGACATGCCATACTGTTTTCCACAGTGGCTGCAGAAGTCTGCATTCCCACCAGCAGTGCAGGAAGGTTCCCTTTTCTCCAAACCATCAGCAGCACTTATGTGTTGATTTGTTAATGAGCACCATTCTGACTGGTGTGAGGTGGTATCTCTCATTATGGTTTAAATTTTCACTTATCTGATGATTAGTGATGTTGAACATTTTTTCATATGCCTAATGGTCATCTGCATGTCCTATTTGGAGAGGTGTCTATTCAATTCTTTTGCTCATTTTTAAATTAGATTGTTTATCTTCTTGGTGTTAAGTTTTAGAAGTTCTTCATAAATTTTGGTTATTAATCCCTTATCAGATATATTGGCGAATATATTCTACTATTGTATGGGTTGTCTTTTTATTTTGTTAGTGGTGTCTTCTCTGTGAAAAAGCTTTTCAGTTTGATATAGTTCCATTTGTTTATTTTGTCCTTTATTTCACTTGCCTATGGAGATATATCGGCAAAAATATTGCTACCAGAAATATTGGAGAAAAATTTATTGCCTATATCAGCGGTTCTCAACCTGTGGGCCGCGACCCTGGCGGGGGTCGAATGACCAAAACACAGGGGTCGCCTAAAGCCACGATGGTGTTTTGGTCGTTTGACCCCCGCCGCGGTCGCAACCCACAGGTTGAGAACCGCTGGCTTATGTTTTCTTCCAAGATTTTATGGTTCCATGCCTTACGTTTAAGTCGTATCCATTTTGAGTTTATTTTTGTGAATGGTGTAAGTTGGTGGTCTTGTTTCATTTTTTTTGCTTTTATTTGTCCAATTTTCCCTACACCTTTATTAAAGAGACTATCTTTTCTCCATTGTATGCTCTTACCTCCTTTGTCAAATATCATTTCACCATAAAGACATGGGTTTATTTCTGGTTTCTCTGTTCTGTTCCATTGATTTGTATACCTGTGCTTATGCCATTAACAAGTGATTTTGATTGCAAAAGCCTTGTAGTATAATATGATATCAGGAAGGATGATACTTCTCATTTTGTTGTTTATTTTCAAGATTGCTGAGACTATTTAACTTTTTTGGTTCCATATAAATTTTTGGAATATTTGTTCTAGAGTTGTAAACGATTTCATTAATATTTCTATAGGTATTGCATTGAATCTGTATGTTGCTTTGGGTGGAATGGACATTTCAATGAGCTTAATTCTTCCTATCCATGAACACGATATACGCTTCTACTTTTTTGTATCTTCCTTAATTTCTTTTTTCAGTGTCATATAATTTTCTAACCACAAGTCTTTTACCTCCTTAGTTAAATTTATTCATAGGTACTTTACTTTTTTGTTGCAATAGTGAATTGGATTGTTTCCTTAATTTGTTTCTGACAGTTTATTGTTGGTGTATAAAAATGCCACTGATTTCTGAGTATTAATTATATATCCTGCCACCTTGCCAAACTCATTTATCAGGTCTAGTAATTTTTTGAGTGAGACTTTATGATTTTCTATGTACAGTATTATGTCATCAGCAAATAATGACAGTTTTACTTCTTCTTTTCAAATTTGGATGTCTTTTATTTCTTCTGTCTGATTGTTGTGGCTAGTACTTCCAGAACTATGTTGAATAAGCCTGGTGAAAGAGAGCACTGCTCTCTTTTAGCTGATCATAAAAGGGTTGCTTTTACTTTTTGCCCATTGAATATAATATTGGATGTTGGTTTGTTATTATGTTGAGATATGTTTCCTGTATTTCCAATTTGCTGTGAATTTTCATTGTAATTGGGTGCTAGATTTTATCAAATGTTTTTCTGCTTCAATTAATATGATCATGTGATTTTTATCCTTCCTTTTGTTTATGTGATGAATCTTTATTGATTTGTGAATATTGTATCAGCTTTGCCTCTTTGGAATAAACCCCACTTGATCATGATATATGACCTTTTTAATGTATTGCTGGATCTGGTTTGCTAATATTTTGTTGATAATTTAAGCATTTATATTTATCTGAAACATTGGCCTATTTTTTTTTTTGTAGTCTTTACCTGATTTTGGAATGAGGACAATGCTTGCCTCATAAAATGAGTGTATGGCAAGTGGCCGCCACCATCGTGGCCAAGCAGGTTCACATTGGATTTGGGAAGGTGGTAAAGAAACTGGAGCCAAAAAATGTTTGGCCATTCCATTTAGTAAAGTCTCGCACCGGTGAGCAAGCAAACAGGGAAGACCACTTCCCCTTCATTCAGGGATCGAACAGCCCTGATGCATTCTCCGGTTTCTGCTGGAATCAGACCTCCAGGAGCCTCAGTAGAGCTCACCAAAGCCACATTAGCACTTTGCATCTGCACTCCTTCTACTCCTCTGCAAAATCTGACTGGGCAACCAAAACCACTCCTCCAACAAACATTAGTAAAACAATAGCCCTTCCCAAGCAAGAAGGTAATTTGCAATTTGCAATCTGCTGTAAATTTCACAGACTACATACACATGGCACTGCCCAGGCCAATGCAAAATATAAGAGAGCAAACTTGCCCTGGCTGGTTGGCTCAGTGGTAGAGTGTCGGCCTGGCGTGCAGGAGTTTCGGGTTCGATTCCCAGCCAGGGCACACAGGAGAGGCACCCATCTGCTTCTCCAGCCCTCCCCTTCTCCTTCCTCTCTGTCTCTCTCTTCCCCTCCCGTAGCCAGGGCTCCATTGGAGCAAAGTTGGCCCCGGGCGCTGGGGGTGGCTCTACAGCCTCTGCCTCAGGCACTAGAATGGCTCTGGTCACAGCAGAGCGATGCCCCAGTCAGGCACATGCGGGAATCTGTCTGACTGCCTCCCCCGTTTCCAACTTCAGAAAAATACCAAAAAAAGAAAAAAAAAAAGAGAGAGAGAGAGAGAGAGAGAGAGAGAAAGCAAACTTGAAAAAACATTTTTAAAAACTTATTTGCCAACAATAAGCTTGGAAGTTATATTTTTTCTTGAACTTTTTGGTATAGCTTGAGAAGGATAGATGTTAGTTTTTCTTTGAATGTTTGGTAAAATTTGCCTCTGATACCATCTATCTGGTCCAGGATTTGTTGTTTGCTGGGTTTTTTTTGTTTGTTTGTTTGTTTTTTGGGTTTTTTTTTATAATTTTCAATTTCATTCATTGTAATCAGTCTATTTAACTTATTATTCCAGATTTATTTTTGGAAGTTTGTATGTTTCTAGGAATTTATCCATTTCACTTAGGTTATCTAACTTTTTGGCATATAGACATTCATAGTATTTTCTTACCATCCTTTATATTTCTGTGATGCCAGTTGTTACTTCTCCACTTTCATTTTTAATTTTATTTATTTGTGTCCTCTATCTTTTTTTCTTAATGAGTCTGCTTTAAGGTACGTCAATGTTGTTTATCTTTCCAAAAATCCAGTTCTTGGTTTCATTGATCTTTGGTTATCTGCCTTTTAACCTCTATGTCCTTTATTCCACTCTGATCTTTATCATTTCTTCTCTTCTACTTCATCTGGGCTTTTTTGTAATTTTTTTTTTCTAGTTCTTTTAGGTGCAGGGTTAGGTTGTTTATTTGAGCTTTTAATGCTTCTTAATCATACCTATTTAAACATTCTAAATAAAGAATAAAATAATTACTATAATCTGGGGAGGGGACAAACAAACAAAACACCAAGCAGAAATAAACCAACAGGTAATCTGTAAAAGATAATTTGCTGATTAAAAATATGACATAATTATTTACTATAAGTTAGTACTTAGAAACATGCAAAATATTTATGTTCAGGTATAAAATTGAAATAGTTCATCTTTTTCAAAAAGAACATTTATCACAAAACAAATAGGTTAAAGTTAGGACTCTCTGTACTAACAGAAACAAAATCTAACAAGTTTAATAAAGATAAATACAATTCATACGTCGTAGTTTTTGAACTGAAATGTCCTTCAAATACAGAAAAGCTATATAATAAAATTATATGAAACTAAAACAATTGTATGTTTCTATGATTCAATAGCAAGGTAATTCAATTACTGTTAATAATATCATATTTTATAATATATTAGAATAGAATTAGTTTCATTTTTATTTATATAAATAACTTTGTAACTAAACCATTTATCAAATTAGATATTTCCCTTAGCATTTCTCTAATTGTGACCTGATTCAATTGGTTTATGATCACTGTATCAAAATGTCTATTCACTCTTTGCAATAGTTATTTTTTTTAAAAAAAAAGAACATTTAATGGTCTATTGTGCCTAACCCTATAATTTGCTTTCAGTAAAGTGAGTGGACATATTGAACTGATAAGCTCCAATTATATTTTGTGATCAAGTTTTAAAACAATTGGAAATGCTTAAATGTCAAGAAATGTCTATTCAAAAAAATAAGTTTAATTTTATAAACATTCTTTCAGTTTCCAGAATTTTTTTTCTCTAGTTACAGTCTATGATTGACAGAACTTATTGTTTTATAAAGACATGTGTTTTCCAAGGTAAATTGTTGCATTTGCTTTTATTATCTCAATTTAGTCATGATCTAGGAACATGTAAGAAGGTTCTCATGTTCTTCTTAATAGATTTCTGATCATTCAAGTTATAAAGATGTACTTGAATGGGTGTTGATGGTGAAAATCATGTCAGGAAATCCAACTCTTCCTGTGATGGCAATCCTTCCATAACCCAGGCTTCTCAGCAATGCTTCCCAGGCTTCCTTTTTACCCACATTGGACACATAAGGTTCTAAATCTCAGGAGAAAATAACTTCAGTATAGGTGTGAGGACTATCTCAATAAGTAAGGACATGCACAATCATTTATTAATACTATTAATGCCAATGATGCTATTTATTTGATGCCATCACAAGCCTGCATATTTTTAATTTTAATTTTTAAATTAATTTATTTTTATAGAAAGAGAGGAAAGGAGGGAGATAGAGATTGAGAGAGAAAGAGAGCAAGAGAGACATTGATTTGCTGTTCCACTTATTTATGCATTCATTGTTTGCTATGTGCCCTGACGGGAAGTGGAATCCAAAACCTCAGCGTATCTGCACCACACTCTAACCTACTGAACTACTCCATACGGGCAAAGCCTGCATTCTTAAATGCTCATAGTTCAGTCATTATTAACATAACCTGTCCAAGCAAGTACAAGAAATAATGAAGAAAATATTGCTTAAGGGAAATGAAAATAAGATTAGCATAGTTTGCACAAGAGGCATATATTACATAAGAGTTTTTCTTTGATTTCAAAATTTGAAAAAATAAAACAGAAGCAGCAAATTGTGTTGTTTACTACATTAGCAGTTATAGTCAAAATGGCAATTTCTTCATAAGCTTCCCTTCAATTAATGGTATTCTAATTTTTAATTTTTCTTTACTATTAAATCAGAATGTTTTTTCTTATTTTATGAAAATTTGTAGCATTTTTAAAGTTATATAAACAGTACAAATTATTTTTTATTTCAAAGAAGCATAACATATTTCTTGTATTTCATAAGTATAAATTCTCCTTAGATACATTACAAACTTTCCATTTTACCACTCTGTATTTCTAAATTCTGTTTTCTTAAACTAGCCAGATAGCTTGACAGAACTATTTAGAAAAAGATAATTCATTTAAAAATTGTTACAGGCAATTATCTGTATGTTTATTCTTCTTTTCTGCCAACATACTTTTATCTTTATAACACACTCAACTCTGGATAAGAGGAGAAATGAGAGGATAGCCAACATAAAACAGTCAATGGAAGTTTTATTAGCAGCTATGATTTTCCTGTGTTTATAAAATTGATGCAATGAACTAAAATTAACTTTGTGAAAATAGATTTGTTTAATCTAAAAATGTTATTTCTTGTCAAAATAATGAAAGATTAGAGTTTATTTATACCATAGATCAGTCCCCAACCCCTGGCCATGGACCGGTACCGGTCTGTGGGCCATTTGGTACTGGTCCACAGAGAAAGAATAAATAATTTACATTATTTCTGTTTTATTTATATTTAAGTCTGAACGATGTTTTATTTTTAAAAAATGACCAGATTCCCTCTGTTACATCCATCTAAGACTCACTCTTGACGCTTGTCTCGGTCATGTGATACATGTATCCATCCCACCCTAAAGGCCGGTCCATGAAAATATTTTCTGACATTAAACCGGTCCGTGACCCAAAAAAGGTTGGGACCACTGCTATAAATTACTTAACAATCAATTTGTGACGTTGCTGTATTACATTATTTAAATATTTAGTGAATTAGATTTTGGCTCCAAGACCTGACCTGGGGTGGTGTAATGGATCAAACGTCGACCTGGAATGCTGAGGTCTCCAGTTTGAAACCCGGGGCTTGACTGTTCAAGGCACATATGAAAGTTGATGCTTCCTGCTCTTCCATGCTTTCTCTTTCTCTTTCTTTCTGTCTCACTCTCTCTCCTCTCTAAAATGAATAAATTAAAAAAAAAAAATTTAAATTTTGGCTCCAAATGGTGATTTATGAAAAGTTAATGAAAAATATTTAATGTTCCATAGACCTCAGTGAAGAAAATTTTTAGTATCATATTTATGTTTTCTGAGTCTTTCTGTGCAATTTAAGCAATATATATTATCATCATTTTATTTCTTTTAATTTTTAAATTTCCCATCTCATATTAGTGTGGTCATACTGATGGAGAAAAAAAGTATTATTAAAAACCTATACCCTCTGTGAATTACATGCATGTCACTCTTCTCAGCCAAGACACTGGATTATATTTATTTAAACTTCTTTAACCAATAATAGTTCTCTGAATAAAATCTACAAATAAGATCATCATGACTTTACATATCAGTTAATAGTTTCTTTTATAACTAAGTCACAAAAGGTTGAGTCTTTGATAAATTTTGAGAGCTTCAGCAATTAAATGCTTTCATTTTTAGTCTGTTTGATGTTTTATTGTTGTAAGTATGTGTGACTAATGCAACCAGAAAAAGGGTAACAAAAAATGCTTTTGAAAAGACTAAATACCCTGGAATGAAACACTAGCCCTAGATCAATTCAAGTTCCCTTTGAATTTAATACCAATTACACAATTATGTGTCATTGCATTATTATTTTACAAAATTCCAAAGAAAAAAGACTGATTATCAAAAGTTAATTTTCAAGTGAAAAGGTCAAGGTCATTTGTAATTATTTTTCTTTAGAATTATATTACTCTGGACTTTAAAAAATGTATTATAGAAGGAAAAAAAATCAGCTAAAAGAACTTAAATATAGTGCGCCACTTTAAACTGGAACTTTGCAGAGAAGGGCGGAAGAAATAAAGAAAAGGCAGTGTTAACTTTAACAAAGACAATAGGAAATTGTTTAGTGAACTAAAACCCTATAGTAAAATTAAAGTCTTATTATCAGGATAAGTTATAAGATTTAAAGTCGGACAAAACCTCATCTTTAGCCACCAATGGTAATATGTTTAGGTGTTTTTGAACTGCATAAATATAATTTTGAAACTTTATCCTAAGATTATTTTACATATCTTTATACATTAACACATATATGCATGTGTATTATTACTGTATGCTCAATTTTTAAATATCTCTAGAAAATTTGAGGTTAGTATTTTGCCAAATATGGGCTCTGAGAATCTTTGCATTTCCTATTTTGATGAATTCTGTATTCCACAATTATGTAACAATATGAGAATTAAGAAAAAAATTATTTTTTGATAAAAAATAGTTATTTTTTATCTTTCTGGTATCACGTACAGAAACATCATATGACACTTTAACCATTTTCAGTGCTAGGCTCTTTCTATCAAAGAGCAAACACTTTCTAATTCACTACATATAGCATTCCTGAAGAGTGATTTTTTCTCTCATTATATTCACCTTATTCTCATATATTTCTTATATTTTTCCATATTTTGAATTTTTGTCTGAATTTATACAAAAAAACATGAATCATAAAGAAAGATATTTGTCATATGATCTAGAAAAAACAAAACTAAATTTTATATAAAATAATGTAATTTTAAAAGTTTATATACTAATTTAAAATTAGATGATAAATGGCAAAATTATGTTGTCTTTTTCTTCTGAGTAGAAAGGGAGTAATAATTGCATCATTGTCTTTTAATTTTTTATAAACTTTGTGTATTTTTTTTTACCTTACGTCCATTTCAGTATTTAAAACTTTATATATTTCATAAAGATATATCTGTTTAACACTAAATCTCACTGTTGTATGTGGTAGAGAATTTCATTTAATTTAAGTGTGTGGTGGTGCAGGGAATAAAGCATCAACCTGGAGGTTGCCGGTTCGAAACACCAGGCTTGCCCTGTCAAAACGCATAAGAGAAGGAACTACTAGGAGTTAATGCTTCCTGCTCCTCTCCCCTCTCTAAATCAGTCAATAATTTTTTTATAAAGTATGCCATTTAAAAAATGTACATACCAACTGAGTTGCAGATGATTAATTAAAAAATTTTGCAGTTATAAAATATCATTTGAAAAGTCTATTTCTTTAAATTATCCTTTAGTATTCTATTCAGTTAAATTGTAAAAAATATTTACTTTCTACCCTGCCGGGTAAATCAGTTGGTTAGATCATTGTCTAGATGCACAATGTTTGCAGGTTTCATCTCTGGTCGGAACACATACAAGAATCTATCAAAGAATGTATAAGCCAGTAGAAAAACTAATAGAAGTCTCTCTCTCAAATAAATTTAAAAATTATCTTTAAGAAAATATTTATCTTCTGATAACTCTATTTTCTACACATCATTGTCTTTTTTGCTTATATAACTCTTATGTATCTAAATCTTAATGCAACATAGAAAGATAATAGTATAAGCAAGACTCTCAAAACTGAAGTGTAAAAGAAATTATTTGTAAAAAACAAAATTTTAAAGCAGTTATATTATCACACTTTTAATGATACAAAAATATTATTCTTGGGTAGTTGATGTGTCACTCCCATTTCTGACTCTGTAGTTACATAGGGTTTCTCTTCTATCTCTGCGTGTCTATACATGGCCTTATTCTGAAGAAAGTAGTTCCTGGATTTTGGATTTACTGTAATTCAGTATGAACTCAACCAATTAACTCTGCAAATATCTTATTCCTAAAGATCAGATTCTGATGTTCTGGATGGGCATGAATTTTGGAGGACACTATTCAATTCACTAAAATAATCATACAAATAATTTATTAATAAAACAATGAAAATCAAATAATTTTATTTAAAATTATATATAAATTATTTAGCACAGTGGTGTATATAAATATTTACATATAAACATATGTTTTATGTAATTATATATTATAAAATTTTGGCTTTTTTATGATAGATTTATGAAAATAAAATGATAAAAATTTATTTTTATTTTTTGCATGATTTTTATTGTTATTTGAATGTTTTTCTAGTTGGTAATTGCCCAGTTAACCTAAGTTAGATTTTTTTTTCTGACCAAGAGTTGTATTTTATTTTTTTACTTTAACTATTTTTTTATTATTATTAGGTAATAGTTTCCCTGGCCAGATAGCTTGATTGGTTAGAGCATTGTCCTGAAGCACAGAGGTTGCCGGTTTCATCCCTAATCAGGGTACATACAAGGACAGATTTGTGTTTTTGTTTCTTTCTCTCTATCCCATCCCCTTTCACTAAAATTAATAACTAAAAAATTAAAAAGAAAAAGAAATAGTGAATTCTCTTGATTAAGAATAGAAATTCTTGAGCCCAATACATTTCAGGTGAAATCTAAGATTTATCACTTTCTAGAAGAACAAGTTTGTCTCAACATTTCTCAGTCTGCAAGATGGTACTACTAACATTTTTTTTCTTATTGGTTTTAGAGAGACAGAGAGAAAGTGAGCTGAGAGAGAGAAGAACATTCATTTGTTTTTTCTACTTAGTTGTGCATTCACTGGTCGCTTCCTGTCTGTTCCTTGAATGGGGATTGAACCGGAAACCTTGGTGTTTATAGACCATGCTCTGAGCTAACTGGCCAGGAATCTAAAATTAATTAATTCATAACATAATTGTATGGCTGAAATTACTTAACACATATAAGTCCTTAAAATGTTACCTGTAATCAAAAGTCCAAAAATGTTAACTGCTGTTATTACTGTTAATAAGAAATCTTACATCCAAGCTCCATTTATTGATTCATACTCCACAGATTAATTTTTAAATGTAGTAAAACAAAAAAAAATTGTGAAAAATACACAAAACCAATATAAAAACTGATGGCACACACCATGTTATTCTCAAATTATTTAAAGGAAAACAACAAGCAGATTTTTGCAACCAAAGCTATGTGTTTTTTTTTTAATCTAATACAAATGCAATGCTAATACACAGAAGAGTGATAAGATGTACTGCCACATGTTCTTCTAAACTTATCCATTGGTACTGAAAGGGTAGTACAATTCTGTTGAAGAAGGAATATTCCAATACTATATAAAAATAAGAGCATCAGCCTTGCAATATGAACTAAAATGTGACATTTCCCTGACAACGAATCAATGCCTAGTAAGTAGAAAAAGGTGTTTCAAACGATATGTGATAAACCAAAAAATTCATAATGTTTTTTGTCATATTTCATAAACTCTTAGTAATAAAAGGGTCTGTAGAACATATTCAACTTTATACTACCAATTAAATAGATGCTCTATAGTAGTTTGCCCTGTTGTTTACCAGTATTTGATTATTTCCAGCAAAGAGGAGCATTCTGTCAATTGCATGGTAGGAAATTATATATGATTATCAGACACTATATTGTTTTCAGGGATTTTGCCAATAATTATAGAATGTCCCCTGTGGTGGGAATCAGCAGGTTCACACTGGTTTGGCAAAAGTGATACCTAATTTTTTGTTGAGTTTGGCAAACCATTTGTTAACATAGCACTTGTAATCAGGGTTCTCTTTAAGGTGGGCACCTGGGCATCCATCCGCCCAATGTGGAAATCACAAATTTACATGCCTTACTCTTTTTTAATATTCATCTGCGCAACAGCGTATTTTAAGCACCCGTAGTAATGTTCATTCCATCCATATGTAAAAAATATTGCAAGTGACGACACCAATCAAGAAGCAAAATGGAGCCCTGTTCAGTTGGGGCTCAGTGGTTGATTGGCCTGTCATGTGGAAGTCTTGGGTGTGATTCCTGATCAGGCCACACAGGAGAAGTGACCATCTGCTCCTCCATTCTTCTCCCTCCCCTTGTTTCTCTCTCTCTCTCTCTTTCTCTCTCTTCTCTTTCCACAGCCATGGCACAAATTGTTTGAGTAAGTTGGCCCCAGGGGCTGAAGATAGTTCCACGGTCTGCCTCAGGTGCTAAAATAGCTCTGTTGCTGAACAGTGGAGCAGTGGCCACAGTAGGGGGCTTGCTGGGTGGATTCTGGACAGGATGCATGTGGAAATCTGTCTCTCTGCCTCCCCAATTCTTACTTTAAAAAAAAGAAGAAATAATGTGGAAATATCTTAAATTAACAGTTTTATTATGTTTTGTCAGGTATTATTTAATATTTTAAAACTCCTACACATTTTGTTACTCTTTTATTGTTCCTATTGAAATATTAAATACATGAAATAAACTACCTTTCAGTATATCATATTTTTATACTTACAATGGTCATTAGAGCAGAAAACAAGTTGTTAAAATATCTTAATCCCACCACTAAATGTCCCCTGAGCCCGTTATATTAAATATGTTAAGGTTAATACAAATTCTCTAATAAAAAGTCTTGCTTTCAGTTGAGTTACAAGTTTAGCAACTGATATGACATTTAACAAAAATAAACATACATTTTACCTTTTTTTTCATGTATGAGATTAAATAAATCAGACCTAGAATTTTTTGTTGTGGTTGTTGTTAAGAAGTATTTGAGAAATTTAAATGACTAGACATGATAAAAGTAAGTGAGCATATTTGATGTATTTGCAGAATCATAGCTTGCTAGTGAAGAGTACCTGTATTTGGCAATAACCAATTAAAAGTCAGAGTACATTGTTAATAGGTACATTTCAAGAAATACATTATCAAATTGCAGTATTTACAGAAAACAGCAGTATGAATCAGTAATACATGTATATATGAAATACACATATATCTATTATACCAATAATAAGTATATCTTGTGTAAGACAAAAAGTTGTCATTTTTATTAGGTAAATGAAACAATGTGGATAAGTAAAGACAGATAAAATGGTCTTCTTTAAAATATGAGCTACTATGTTGAAAACAAAATGAGTTAGATGTATTAAGGATAAATATTGGAGTTGAAAACAAGATAGGACTTTTTAATATTCAGAGCAATTGATTTCATAATAGGAGTTAATATTTATATGTTGCTGGAATATTTATAAAAGCTCTTCATATAGAATGTCTCAATTGTTCTTCAAAAATCTTAAAATTATTGAAAGATTTTTTTTATTTCAAAAGCAAGAGAATTTACACTAAATTTACCCAAATCACTTCTCTATTTCACTACTACAGTACAATATTATCTGTAAATTTTCCTGAAATGTACAAGCAGAGGAATTTATTTTATACAAGTTAATAAACCATAAAGTAAACTCTAAAAGTAAATTATAATTACCTTTATAAAACAACTGTGACTCACATAGTTTAAATAAATCTTTCAAGGTCACAGAGTAGACAGCAGAGATTAAATAGAAACTTATTTTGTTCTTATCTTGAAGCAGATATGTTTTTCATATAACCCAAGTATCAATCACATTATATAGTTGTATGGAGAGAAATAATTTACTTAGACAGTCAATTTGTTCTTTGAATGACCATTCACTCATACTTCCAGAAATATCATTTTTAAATTGTCTACAGTTTAGGAATACTGAATGGAATTACTGAGTTTATTGGATTATCATTGATCCAGACAAATGACAAAGGGAATCATTTTAGTTTATGGATCTTAGCAACAAATAGTTCTTTGATTGAAAATTGGTTGATGTAGTTAAGTACAAGAGCAGGATTCAGAAAGATTTCGATCTTTGATGGACCAAGGTCCTTTACTCTCTTTTAGGCTGTACAGGCACATGCTTCCTAAATGAATTATGTGAAAAAATATATTTTAAAAGACTATGCCAAGTGTGATTTAGAGATTGAGTTTATGATATGACTAAAAACAACCAATGGCATGTTCTTTCTGAAGTATCTTCTTTATCCTGCTAAAATGGCTCCTTAATTATTTAATATTACAGTCCATGTATTAAAGCTTCAGACCATTTTTCAATTGATAAACCTCCTAACATACACAGCTTAATATGGCCATAACCAAGAGAACTTTGGTTCTTTTTTGTTTGGTTTTATTGAAAAATTACAATAGCATTGTTAAGAGAGATAATCCAATTAAAGAGAAAATAAAAAGTAAGATTTATGACTCAAGTTTCTGCAGAGGAGGATTCATGTAGTATGATTGTGAGGGGCAGGTAAAAAAGATGAAAGAGTCAATAATATCAAGAGGCAGGAAATTAGAAATCATCTTTTTATTTTATAAATGGTTTCCTTTGCTGTGCAAAATCTTTTAATTTTAATGTAGTCCCATTTGTTTCTTGTTTCTTGTGTTTCACTTGCTTGAGGTGACATATCAGAAAAAATATGGCCTGACCTGTGGTGGCGCAGTGGATAAAGCGTCGACCTGGAAATGCTGAGGTCGCCAGTTCGAGACCCTGGGCTTGCCTGGTCAAGGCACATATGGGAGTTGATGCTTCCAGCTCCTCCCCACTGTCTCTCTCTCCTCTCTCTCCCCCTCTCTCTCCTCTCTAAAATGAATAAATAAAATAAAATTTAAAAAAACTGTAAAAAAAAAGAAAAAAAATATGGCTAAAAGAAATGTCTGAGAGTTTATTGCCTATGTTCTTCTAATAATTTTATGGTCTCCAGCCTAACACTTAATACTTTAATCTTTCTTAGTTTATTCTTATTTATGGTGTAAGAAGATGGTCTAGTTTCTTTCTTTTTTCTTTTTTTGCATGTGTCTGTTCAATTTTTCAAACACTATTTATTGGAAATATTATATTTGTCCAATTGTATGTTCTTTCATCCTTTATCAAATAATAATTGACTGTAAAGGTATGTGTTTCTTTCTGGGCTCTCTATTGTGTATTTGCCAATACATCTGATAGGGGTTTAATATCAAAAATTTATAAAGAATTTATAAAACTTAAAATAAAAAAACAATCTAATTAATAAATGGACCAACAATCTAAATAGACACTTTTCCAAAGAAGACATACAGATGCCAATAGATATATAAAATCATGCTTAACATCACTAATCATCAGAAAAATGTATATTAAAACAACAATGCAATAAATCAAAAAATAAAAGTGTTGTTGAGGATAATAAAAAAAATGAAACTCTCATGCACTTTTGTTTGGAATGCAAATTGGTATAGCCACTGTATATAGTTACCACAAAATAATTAAAAATAGAACTTCTTTATGATCCTACAATTTCACTTTTGAGAATTTATCTGAAAAACAAAACACTAATCCAAACAAATATATGCACCCCTTGTTCATTGCAATGTTATTAACAATTGCCAAGATTTAGAAGCAGCCCATGTGCCCATCAGTAAATGAGTGGATAAAAAAGTGGTGGTAGTTTACACAATAGAATACTACTCAACCATTAAAAAGAAGGGAATTTTACCTTTTTGTAAAATCTTGGATGGACCTGAAGAGTATTATGCTAAAGGAAATAAGCAAATCAGAGAAAGACAAATGCCACATGATTTCACTCATATGTGGAATCTAATGAACATAATAAACTAAAAAACAAAATAGAAACAGAATCATACACACAGAGAACAGACTGACAGCTGTCAGAGGGGATGACAGTTACGGGAGCTGGGTGAAAAAGGTGAAGGGATTAAGCAAAGAAAAAATCTTAAAGACACAGACAACAGGGTGGTGATTATCAGAAGGCAAGAGGGGTGGAGGAAGGTAGAAGAGCGTAAACGTGGGAGAAGTGATGATGAAATGGGACTGGACTTAAGATTGTGAACACACATTGCAATATACAGATGGCATAGAATTGTACACCTGAAACCTATATGCACACAGAAAACAGTGTGATGACTGCCTGGGGGAGAGGGGAAAGGTGAAGAAGGGTATAGGAACGATAAATGGTGATGGAAGGAGACTTGACTTGGGTTGGTAAACACACAGTATGTAGTAAGATACAGATTATATATCATATAATTATACACCTAAAACATATAATTTTATTAACCTATATCACTCCAATAAAATTAATTAAAAAGAGAGCATCTTTATTTACTAGCAACCTCCATCTTCTCATTTTCTAATTATAGCTTTTTTCTACTCCATATTTCTGGTTTTAATACCATTTAGAAATTGTTCCACAAAGATTGCTGAATCATTCATGAGAGAGTAAGCAGATATATTTTAACCTT
This sequence comes from Saccopteryx leptura, assembly GCF_036850995.1. NCBI lineage: Eukaryota > Metazoa > Chordata > Mammalia > Chiroptera > Emballonuridae > Saccopteryx > Saccopteryx leptura. The sequence goes on along the minus strand of NC_089506.1, from coordinate 63,777,142 downwards.
TTTGTCTTCAAAGGCATATGAGAAATGAAAAAAATAAGCTTTAATGTAACAGAAAGTCTTTGTTTGCAGTTTGTGTGTGAGAAATGTGCAGGTGGAGATTGACCTGCATACCCTTATAATCAGCACCTGTGTTTGCATGACTTGCTTGCAATTGTGTGCCAAGCCACTCTATAAAAGACAGAATAATGCTGTAATTATTTGTATGCATAATGAGAGGCAGTCTGAGAAAAACCTGTCCTCCTTCTTAATGATGGTTCATAAGTATTGCCTAGTGTAGGATTTATCAATGTATTTCTGCATAAAAAGGGTACAGGCATCTGAGTTAAAAATCCAAAGAATTAAGAAAATAAATACTAAAAAGAAGCCCAAGCTGCTTATCATAAAGCAAACTACATTGATCAGATTTTAAAATTATTAAATTTACTACTTTGTTATTATTGATATATCTATCATCTATCTATCTATGTATCTATCTATCCACCTATCATTTTTCTACCTATCAATTATCTATCTATCATCTATCTATCTGGGTAATTAAAACAATATTTAAAGTTTATATTTGGAAGATAGTCATTATTGAAACACTTTACTATGTCTAAAATGCACGTTTCTCAATAAATATTTTTTAATAATGAATAAAGAATAAACAAATATATGAAGACACCAGACCTCCCAATTATTAAAGATTACTACTTATATTGTTGATACTTTAAAGGAATGACTAGAAGCTAAACAAACACATTAAAAACTATACCAATATGAGGAAAATAATAAAAAGTACAATGTTTGAAAATATAAGTGACACATGAGTAACTACAATAAAATAAAATAGTATCAGCACTTTAAAATATTTTTCTAAAATTATTATGAAATGAAACATAATAAGGTAGCTGAACAGGAATTTTCCAAGTCAGAGACATTTGAGCTCAAACACTATTTTGTGTGTGATTTTAGGCAACTTAATTTTTTTATTGTCATTGCCTTCTTAAGTAAAATAAGAATAATAGTAATATTTGAAGGTTTGACATAAGGATTAAATTGAGTGTATACAAAGAACCTGTAATTGATATAGGTGTTTGATATGCAAACACTAAATTTCAGTTATCTTTATATTTTATCTAAACTTGTAAATATAATGTAATCTTAATCAAAACCACAATTAAATAATCTTGCTAAGCTTAATGTTCTATTTACTTTCAACATTTTTGTGGCTTCAGGTAATTCAGACACAATGATACAAATATTTATAACTTTATATTTTTATATCACATATTATGCTTTCTTATATATGTAATAATACATAGTATTAATGGTAATCATGTATTAAATATAAAGACTAAAATGCAAAATATTATAAATAAGGAAAATCAATTTCAATTGGGTGTAATTTTTTTTAAAATTCATTATGTTATTGGTTTAACAAACTAATACTTTTATGGTAAAACATTAATATACTATATTTAGATCTTCTATCATTCACAAAAACTAACTAAAAATGGGTCTTAGGCTTAAGTATAATGTGCAAAAGTATAAAACTGCTACAAGATAACACAAAAGTAATTCTAGGTGACTTGGCATGACAAGTACTTTATAGATACCAGCAAAGGCATGATTTATAAAAGAAATGATTGATAAGCTGGGTTTCATTAAAATTAGAAACTTCTACTCTGTAAAATACACTGAGAAAATAATAGTCAAGACAAAGACTAGGATAAAATATTTATAAAGATATATCTAATGGAGGAATGTTATACAAAATATACAAAGAACTTTGAAAACTCAACAAAAAGAAAAAAAAACTTGTTAAAATGCCCATATTTTTTAATACTGACAATACCAAATGTTGACAAGAATGTAGAGCAACAAGAATTCTCTTTCATTGCCAATGGAAATAAAAAATAGTACAGCAACTTTAGAAGATAGCTTGGCAGTTTCTTACAAAACTAAATAAATCTTACCATATGACTTATCAGTTGCTCTTCTTAGTATTTACTTAAATGAGTTGAAAACTTATGTGCACATAAAATCTTGCACAGAAGTATTTATAGCAGCTTTGTTTATAATAGCTGAAACTTGGAAGCAACCATAATGTTCTTCAGTAGGGAAATTAATAAATAAATATGGTACCTTCAGACAGTAAAATAGTATTCAGTGATAAAAACAAATGAGTAATTGGGTCATAAAAAGGAATAGAGGATTTTTTTTTTAGAGAGAAAAGTAGGGTGACAAGAACATGAGTTGTTCTTTACTGGGGATCAAACCAGAAACCTCTGCATTTCGGACAACTGCCCAACCGAGATATACAACCATGGTGTGGCATAGAAGAATTTTAAATGCTTATTTGTAAGTAAAATAAACCAATTCGAAGAAGCTACATGTTGTATATTTCAACTAATGATATTCTGGAAAAGGCAAAGCAATTGATACTGTAAAGAAATCAATGGTTGTTAAAGGGTTGAATTACACAAAGTATGGAGAATTTTTAGTGAAGTGAGACTGTGCTGTATAATAAAATTACCATGTTGAATACATATCATTATACTTTTGTCAAAACCCATAGCATGTAAAGCATCCACAGTCAATTCTAATGTAAACTATAAACTTATGTTGATGATATGTATTAATAAAAGTATTAATGTATTATTCATCAATTATAATAACCATACCACTACAGTGGGGATAGGGGTAATGGAAGTGTCTGGATTTGTTGGGGCCAGCAGATTATATGGGTAGTCTATATTCTGCCTATTTTTGCTGTGAACCGAAAACTATTTTAAAAGTAAAGTTTAGTTAAAAAGAAAAAAAAATCTCTTCTTTTATAATACTGAGTTTTTAGGATCAAAATGATATATTTACAGGCCCTGGCCGGTTGGTTCAGTGGTAGAGCATCGGCCTGGCGTGCGGGAGTCCCGGGTTCGATTCCCGGCCAGGGCACACAGGAGAGGCGCCTATCTGCTTCTCCACCCTTCCCCCTCTCCTTCCTCTCTGTCTCTCTCTTCCCCTCCCGTCCCGCAGCTGAGGCTCCACTGAAGCAAAGTTTGCCCTGGTGCCGAGGATGGCTCTGTGGCCTCTGCCTCAGGTGTTGGAATGGCTCTGATTGCGGCAGAGCGATGCCCCAGATGGTCAGGGCATGCCGGGTGGATCCGGGTCGGGTGCATGCGGGAGTCTGTCTGACTGCATCCCCGTTTCCAACTTCGGAAGGATACCAAAAAAAAAAAAAAAGATATATTTACAAAAATAATGATTTTTATTTTAGCTAACAAGCAATACTATGGACATAAAGTTACTTTAGAGAAAGGTTTTAAAAAGTGAAGTATTGACAGTATCTGATATCACAATCTATATGTATGCTAATTCTAACAATGCTTAAATTACATATTGCTTCTAAAATAAATTTGAAATCAGTGCAATTTCATGAGAATTATCTGTACTGTATTTTCTTTGCTGATGTTTGATTATATGATTAGATTCTTAATAGATTGTGTTTGTAATTAAATTCTTAATAAATTATGTTTGAAAAATATAGAGTATTGATAAGTAATACCTAATTAATTATTCTGGCTGATTTAAAAACCCTGCACAATGAGTTTCTGTCTGCCATATGTTTATGTTCCCCAATACACTAAGTCAGTCAACATTTTTTCTAGCTGGATCAACAATGTGCTTATATATAATTTTGAGTAAGCTAGAATTATGTAATCCATGTCTAAAGTAACTCAAATGTCTGATTCTTTTTTCCAGAGAAATAATAAAAGCAGAGCCTTTTACTAAAATACAGAAGCAAAGTATAGTAACAGCAAAACATACATTTTCCTGTGCTTATTTGACTTGATCATATTTATGGTTATGACAAGAGGTCTGGTAATGAAAAGAAAAAAGAATAAAACTCAACAAAATAAAACAACAACAATAAAACAGGATCCAATTCTGGTTTTGTTCCTCTCACTAGTTATATAAGGCAGATCTCTTAACTAATTTTTTTGTAAACTGAGAAATCAGAGTGTATAAACTCTAGAAAATTATGATGTGCAGATATATGAAATTGTGTTTGCTGTACTGGAAAATTTTCAAATATATATTTTCTAAGCCAAAGTACTTTAGAATGCTAGAAATAGGCCTCAAATTGTCTAGGAAACCCTCAATTGATGAAATCATATGTAGCATTCTAGAATTATGATTCCTCTAACTATCATTATTTTTCCAATTTTACCATGCATTGCTATATTCTCATTTGACAGTATAAATCATAAGAACATAGTAACAGAAGCTTATGTGTTTGGATTACTCACAGCACCAAGAGTATGGAAATACATTTAACATGCATTCACTAACTGTAATTTCATTACTGATAACATTAATAATTTAAAGTTAAGAGTTTTTTGGCCACCAAAATGATTCATTTTGTATGTAGCACTATTCAAGACCTCTATTACACCAAATATGATGACATACAGTTAAATGCCCAGAAATTTTATAAGAAGGCTAGAAGTTAAAAATGCCTTAATCATTCTTAGTCAATTTTGTCACTAGTATAACCAAAGAGATGTAAGAAGCAAAATGTTACTTGTGAAAGTTCAGACATTCTGTTTCTATGTTTTTAAATTATAAAATAAAAGTAATTTATTTAAAAGTCCAACAATTTGAAATCATTTTCACTGGGAATGAAAATGCTTGTGTGTATGTGTGTGTGAATTTTGTTGTTTTGAACTGTTTCCTTTCTTCATTCACTATTCTGCTGAAAGACATTTACTAACAGAAGAGTGTCTGTTTGATTATGCTTTCAAAGACGCTAGAAGAGGTTTTAACATCTGTCTGTCTCCTCCACGTTACATATACATAAGTATATATATATATGTAAACAATATAAATTCATCTTGAAAAAAACTAAATAATTTAATCTTCTATCATAGTTAGTAGAAAAGTTTTTGCTGTTAATAAAACTTTAGAAAAAAAAATATTTCAGATTCATAGCTCACCACTAGTGCTATCATATAAAATCTTAGAGTTGTCTAGTCACCTTCACTTACAAGCTATGCAATTTGAACAAAATTCCACAAAGTATACACTTAAAAAAATACTTATGTTTAATAAAACAAACAATGATTATTTTTGAGACAAAATCTGGTAAACAATATAATTTTTATAATATATTAATCTGATAATTCAATAATAAATAGCTATTCTATTTTATTTTATATTTGAGACATCAATATTATTATAAACCTCAGGTAATATTTGAGAAAATATGTTCCAGGATATATGGAATTAAGGAGGCCAAATATATTTTATTTTTGATCACTTGTCTATTCCTTATTGATCATTTTTATATGTCTGCTAAGATATAAGATTATTCCACCTGAGGACTTGTAATTATCTCCTTTTGTATCAGAAAACAGTGTCCTTTTTTATGATACCCCAGCTTCTCAAAAAAAAAAAAAAAACTCCAGCCATTTATATGTATATTATAAAAGTAGGAAAAGAAATAGAAAACTTCAAACTCATTGTAAAATCATTTTCTAATTCCCAGTAGATCCAAGCTTCTCAAATTTTCAGCGTTTCTATGCACATAGATAATTTTCTATGTAGAGAACAGTCTCCAATTAGAAGTTAGTAGTAAGTCTTATATTTGTTGGACATTGAGGAGCTTTCTTTATATATTTGTGTGTATGTTTATATTCAGAAAATAAGTTTACTCTCAAATAATTCTGCAAGTTAGAGGCCAATTTCCTTCTTTTAAAAGTGACTTTGATTATACAACTATTAGTTATTAATGAAAAATAATACAAAAAAATTACATGTTATTAAGACTATACCTAGCTATTTATCTCATCTTTATTAGTTCTCTCCTACAAAAATATGTACATTTATTTATTTGGGAGTTCTCCAAATGTGTGTGTGTATGTTTCTGTCCTCCATGATATGAAATTAATTAAATAAGAACCATAATTATTGTTATAATCCTTTTATATAAGATTGTAATATTTCTACCCAGTAAAGAAATCAATGGAAGATATCTAAAAAACACTCAAAAATTTATAGTAGGTATTCTCATGGTTATTTAGTACAAAATTATTTATTACATTGAGATTAACACAATCTATGACTAACAGATTAACAGAATTTAATAAATCTAATCTAATATGATTATACACTAGTATACCTATGTAACAAAATTTTTAAATTGCGGCATAAATGAAAACTTACACTGATGTGCAATGAGCAAATTACAAATTCTGTTTAAATCAAGAAAAACACAGGATGATTAAAAGTCTAATTTATTTTTAGAATGCCAAGATATGTAAATAAGGTTGAGGATACTGAATTAGAATTTAAGACTCTATCAATTATGGAAGAAACAAATCACATTGATTGCTTAAATAAGTAATCAGGTAATATAACACACAAGCTTTCTCAACTCTCAACTACTTGTAGGGAACCAAATCACATAAGAAAAATACCATTATGAATGAAACTAACCCTTTAAAATATCTTACCTTTTGGAAATCATAATGATTTGTACATTATTATAAGATATATTCTGACTCCACAGGCTTTTAATCTTGGGATTGTATTAAATTTAGGGAATAAATATATATAAATTTTTAAACAACTTTGTTCTGTCCTAATTATAAATTGAAGAATGAACATTACTACTAAAGGTAATTAACAAAAAATAAAGATTTTTTCAAAAACATACTTTCCCCACCCAGAAGGAACAATGTTCTGGAAGACATGTCTCTGTCTGCATTCAGGGAATACTTACAAGGCTGCTCCAGGCATGGGAAATTAAGTCTTCCTAATACCTTGATGCACTTGATTGGAATCAGAAAAAATTGGCACAACCTCCAACTGGGTAGAAGTGCAAAAACATGAAGCTGCTATTACTTTGTTTTTCTCCGTATAGTGTAACTTTTAAAATCATACTTTGGACAGTTTACTATTCTTTTCTGTGCTGAATATTTTTTAGTGAATAAAATCTATCAAGCATTTCATATGCACATGGATTTCTCCTTGGTGTTATTTACAAAAAGAATTTTCATCAATGTCCTTTCCAAGCTAGTTATTTAATGGAGAAATTTAGGTTTACAATAAACCTTTTAACACATAATTCTTGATAGTTTTCTATTAAAAATTAAATGATTTAAAAGAAAGCCTCAATGATATGACATTGTAATAGCTTTATAGTCAGTCTTCATACCTTGCAGCAAAGGCTCCTGCTGTTTTCATCAACAAGAAGTCTTCTCACTTAAAATCAAATAAATAATGTATGTTCTTCTAGTAGAGCAAACATTTGAGTGTTAGAACCCAAAACATTTAATAGGATATTCAAAAATTACTAAAATAGAGCTAACTAAATGAAATAAACATTTTTTCTTAGTAAGAAATAGTTTCCTTTCTAACCTTTTGCATGGATTGGCATGGTATTCAAAAGACAGAAGTAGATTACCTTGATTAACCTCATTTTGCTTTGTGAAAATCTGCTGCATGGCTGATTGTATAATCACAAAAAATAAAAATAAATCATTTCCATTTGTGTCGAGTGGGAATGTGGTTGGCTGGAAAAGGAGAACTACTGGTCAGACTTTAAGTCTGGCTCTGTGTCAATCACACCCAGATATTGAAGATCCTTTTGCAGATGGTGAACAACATGGTTCTGTGTGTGTAACAAGCAGAAATCCTGTTTTACATTTGTATGTGTGCATATGTGAGTGTATGTGTTAATCCTGACTTGATTAAACTACAGATCAGACTAATTGAAGAAAGTACATGTAAAAAGAGAGTTTTCATTTTAGTTTTATTGTAGTGAGTGGTATTTTTAATTTTTTTAAAAGGCACCCAAGAATAATTACCTTTGTGAACCAAAAATATACAAAACTGTACAGAATAAATAGTTCATAGAAATCTAGCTATAATTTCTTGTAAAATAAAGCTACATTGTGCCACTCTTGAGACAACTTAAACCACTTACCTTCAGAAGTGCCTTTAGCTACTAATTTATGGCAACTATCATTATACAGCAATAAAAATATAACATTTTTTTCTATTTGTTTTACACTTGTGTATATTTTGCCACAAAACAAAACAAAACATATTTCTATAGTGGTCATTCACATTTACAAAGGAATAATGCTATGAAAAATCAAACAATAGATGTACTATCATATTTACAATTGAATATCAGTAGCATTTTTAAAATATTCCCCAAAATAAGAATTAAACTTTGAGCACAAGTAACATACTTTAGTTTACAGCAGCATTGACAATAAGAGTGTCCACAGAAAATGTGCAGAAAACCCACAAAATTTTCTTATTTATTCCACTTGAACTACTAACCATTCTTAATTTTAAACTCAGAAAGCATAGCAGGAACATTTATTTTAATTCTTAAAAGTTCAGAGTTTTGGCTCACTCATATCCTATGTATTTCAATCTTTCATTTCTTCCTTACTATTATTATTTGTAATTTTAAAGGTCCAGTTCATTTCACTCTTACTGTAAGAAAATTAGATGCATTTGAGTATGTACATTATTTCAGTACATATACTGGTTATATAAGTGATATATTTCTTACATATTATAACTACATATACAGTTATAATTTTTAAATTACAAAATCCAATTCTATTTAATCCATAGGTAAAGTAATTCAAGAAAAAATAGGGCTAAATAGTCAACCCTTTTAGATGTGCAAGAGGACTTCTGTGAAACACTTTTATGTATATGGAGAAATATTACTATCATCCTTGAATTATTTATATGCAAGGATTTATCTTATTGGGGCAAAGTTGCCAAAAGAAATGCAATGGCTTCTCCCAGTGATCCCTGAGTTTCTTTCCTTTTACCCATAGGAATACTGCTGTGCTTAAATTCTGATTGATGACACACTCATGTAAGGCACTTATTTACAAGATTTTGACTTAAGACGGAATCACAGCATTTCTGCAAATGCCCTCAAATTCTCTCTATGTTTGCTGCTCCAGGACTTCTAAATAGTCAGGTTCAGCATGTAAATTAGCTTTGAGTTCAAAATATTCATTTTTAGTCTGTTCCACTAGTACTTTCCTTGGCCTTGTGTACATTAATGTCTCCATTAATTTTAACTCTTCGTGGGCTCGTGGATAATGTACCTCCATATCAGGCTTGAGTTGAGCAATATTTTTCTTTAGGTATTCTGTGATTCCCAGCTGCTGAAGTTCTCTTTCTTTCTCTAAAATGTTCCTATATAATGAACTGGCATCTTGGAATGATAAAAATTCAGTTGATTGGTCTGTGGTTTTGTACTTCATATTTGACCCTGTGAGGGGTGAATGATTTTCTCGTTCTAAAAGACTTCTTTGGAGATGTTTTGCATCACTTCCTTCTTTCTCATTATTTTCTTCTTCCTTTTCCAAATGCTTTGGGCCAAAGGATGGACTTCTATAGACATGAACCATGGGGCTCACCATGTGCTTGTCATAGAGTGATGCAGTGGGTCTTTCAGTGGTGTGGTGAGTTGTTTTATGGCCATACATACTATATTGAAGATGGACAGGACTGCTGTCTCTGATCTGCTCATCTGCTTGTTTCTTTTTGTATCTTCTTCTGCGATGAAGAACAAGAACCACTATCCCTGCAGCACAGAATACAATGGTTATGAACACAATCAACAGTCCTAATATTAAAACAGATAGTGGTACAGCATCAGTAAGTGATCTTAAAATAGTATCGGCTGTAGTTGTGGTTGTAGGAGTATTGACAATTATGTAACTTGTCTGAGTTGGCAGGGATGGGTTATTGACCAAACCTGGGCAAAGAGCTTCACTAGTTAATGCTTTTAATTCTTTCTTGTCCAGGTGCTCTGGAGAAGTGCAGAGGATGTCATCTGTCACTGTGTTCTTATTTAATTTTTGTATCCATTGTTGCAATCCAACCAGGTCACAGGAGCAATCCCAGGGGTTATCCTCAAGGTCAATCTGGGTCAATAAATCAAGGCCTTCTAAGATATTACTTACAGGTAGATGAGTAAACTGGTTTGTTTTAAGGTTTATCCTTGTTAGTGGAACTCCTGAAAAAATATGTGGTGGTAAAACTTGTAACAAATTATTATTTAAATACAGAATTCTAAGTTTAGGCATTGGGTTAAAAGTTCCTGGTAATATTTCCTTAATTGAATTATATTCAAGATATAAGTACTCAAGATTGTGGAGACCAAGGAACATGGCTCTACTTAATTTGGTCAGATGGTTACCATTTAAATAGAGCTTCTGTAATCTTGTTAGATTCATAAATGATCCTTCTTCAAGAACCTCAATATGATTGTTTCCCAAGTGCAGCATTTCCAAAGTGAAGTATTCCACTAAATCAGATTTCATTAGCGTGTGAATAATATTTCCTGCTAGAATAAGTTTTCTAGGATTTGGAGGAGGAGGTTTTAGATCTGATAAGCTTTCAATATTGCATTCTTGACAATGTATTAGAAGTCCTGATGGGGATAGTACTTTGCAGGTACAAGGAATAGGACAGTAGTGTCCAGGAAGTTGAGTGGATGGCTTTGTAATATAAGGTGTCAAACCTGGTGTTTTGGTGGGTGATTTTAAAGGGGAAATAGTCTTGATTGACATGCGACTATCACTTATTGAAGATGTTACTGCCAGATGTAATGACCCTGAAGGATCTTCATGTTCTTCATACACTGGTGGAGTGGGGCAAATTGATTCTTTTTTCAGTCGGCTTAGTATGCTTCCTTTGAAAACTGGAGGGCTGTTGCATACAACATCACCAATTATAGACTGTGGAGGCATGTTTTCTAACCAAATTTTTAGCTGTAGTAAGTCACAATTGCAGGCCCATTTATTGTCTTCCAGCTGAAGATCCAATATTCTGCCAATGTGTTCTAAAAAACCAACATAAGGCAATGTTTGCAACTGATTTCCACGAAGATCTAGATGAGTTAAAGGAACAAATCGAAATATGTTTGGAGGAAGACTCTCAATAGCATTGTCATTTAAAATTAGCACTTTAAGTCTGTGGAGCCTGCTAAAGGCACTTGGTTCAATCACTGTAATAAAATTGTTATCTGCTTGTAGGAATTCCAGGTTTTCCAGTCCATGAAAGGTATCCTCTTTAAGAATTTCTAAAGAATTATGATTGATTTGAAGTTGTTTTAAAAGACCAAGGCCATTAAATGCACCAGACTCAATATCTGCAATGTTGTTAAATCCAAGGTGTATTGAGATAGCATTGCTAAGCTCAGAAAAGTCATTTGTGTGAAGTGTTGTTAAGCCATTATTTAATAAACTTAAGTGGAAAGGTCGTGACGGTGGCACACTTATTTGTGATAATGTCTTGATACCTTTTTCTTCACAGTTTATTAGAATTGTGCCGTCTTTATCCTCACAACTGCAGAGAGAATCGCAGGAACTTCTGCCTGAGGATGTTGGAGACAGAGACTGTGAGGATATACAGGCAAGGAGAGATGAGTAGAAGAGATGAATCCACAGCTTCATGTTGTCAAGTGATGGAATCTGATCCTACAAAATAGAATGCAATAACAGTGAGCTTTAGTGGGCAGGAGCAGGGAGGAAATGAATCTAATGTTTTCAAAATGAAAGGTTTTTCCTTTGCAAAGAAAAACATTGATTTCTGTGAAAATAGGAATACTTTGCTACATCTACAGCAAAGGTAGATAAAAGGTATGTTTTTAAAATATATTTTTATTGATTGATTGATTGATGATTATAGAGAGACAGAGAGAAAAAGGAAGAGAGAGAGAAAAAGAGAGAGGTATTTACCTGTTGCTCACTTAGTTGTGCATTCATTGGTCACTTTCTGTCTATGCCCTGACCAGGAATTGAACACACAACCTTGGTGTTTTGGGATGACACTCTAACCAACTAATCGGTCAGACCTGACAGGTGTGTTTGATTTACTTTTAACTTGCATTTTGATTAAATTATAAATTTAGGTCAAAGAGATTTTAAATTATTATATCATTAATGTGTTCACATCTGCCAAATAAACTGCATTTCAGTAGATGAAGACAGAGGTGTTGGCTAAATGGACCATTAATTCTTTGATATGATGTAAAGGTGTATATCTGAAATGACCCTAATAATTTTTTAACCACAAAGTACATGAATCTAAGACTGAAGAAGTGAAATGTATGACAAATATTTAAGTATTAACCAGAAGCAGAGAGAACTGTAGGAAATAAAAAAAATAATAGGAAAAAAAGTGTATGTATGCAGGTGTATGCATGCATTATGCATTTCTTTATATTTTTTAAGTTGATGTCATAATATAATATCTCGTAATGTGTTCGTGTTTTAACCTGGTTTGATTTTGGCTCAATATACTTATTAATTATATTATTTATTTAAAATCTTGAGGAAAATGTCTCAGACTATATAATAAAAACAGTATAAAAAGAATTTTGTTTTAACTGTACTGTCTAAGGTACTTTGTATCAGCCTAATAGTATGAGATATATAGGACTAAGAGTGCCCATTCAAATTTTACTCGTTAAATTTTACATTGAATTTCTACATGTATGGTACTGTCTAGTAATTTTAAATTATTTTAAGAATAAGATTAATATCATAAAATTAAAGGAGAAAAACTGATCTTTAACACACACTTCTGGCTATTATAAAAGAATAAACAATGCCTTATAGAAACTTCCAACCAAAATCTTCTTAATGAGGTCCTGAAACAGGCTTTAGGGCACTGAATATCATCCAGTAATTAAGCCCTTGATCTCTTTTATTATAAGTGTATAAGTCACAAACAAAGAACTCTGCAACACTCTGCACTATGCTAAAACATTTGAGAATACCTCTAATTATTTTTTAAATACAGTAGGACAGTTCAGGAAAGCAACATCACACATTCTAGATCCATAAATTTTAGACATGTATCCAAAACAGCAATTTTTAATAAAGATTCTAACTCTGAAATGACACTAGTGGCAAGGAAAATGCACAAATCTAATAGTATTTAATTTAATTTAATTTCTTTACATATTATACCATAAATTTATATAAATTAAATTGAAAGGTAAACAAATACCACAACTTATAACTATCCAAATTTTCAAAAGGTTAACTACTTTATTTTTCTGGATGAAATGTATACAGTGACTTTGAATCTAATTACAATTCACAATCAGATAAAACATCCCAGAACCCAATCAATAAGCCTGAAAACAGACTTTTATTCATGAAAATGCATTGTTTTATTGCAAACATGTATGTTAGGAAGTTTCTGAAAGATAAATTGTAGCCAAAGAAATAAATCAACAAAGTGCCTTTCCACACAAAAGAAAAGTTAGCAGACTCAATTCCATTGGGAAATAGTTTAATTTTAAGCAATTCTGAGAACTGTGTTTAGAATCAAGCAGCTTGCAGTTGGAGTCTTTAACTTGTGGACTGGCTTTTACAAACACTAAAAGTACTTCTCCACAGATTACCATGAAATAATGTTATTCCTTTCACTAAGCACAGCATCTTGAGAAAATAAGAAATAATTTCCAGATGATCATCTCTCATGATGTTTTAAACTTACATGCATTTTATGCTTTTCAAAATATCCTAGAAAACAAATTCTAATCTTTTCTGAATACCTACAGATTTGATGAGTGGCTCTATATTGACAATATCTGATTCAATGGTAAAGTAGTCAAAAATCTCCATTCGCATATTTTTAGAAGACACTGTCAAGAAATAATAAAAGTAGTATACTAAATACAAGGAATCCTTTAATATTCTGCTTATGTTTTAAGTTTAACACTGGCATTTGGAAGCGATTTTTTTCCAGAAAGCACATATTTAATTTCCAATAACAAACTACACACTGTAAAATTATAGTGGCATATTATTTTATTTGTTCTCCTCTACAGCCAGCTGTTGGACTAAATGCTGCTCGGAGAAAATAGGCATCTGCTACAGCATTAGTTGTGCCAATGAGCAAGATTGAAACTGGATATCCTTTAATTCCAAGATTTTTTTTAAGTGGCAAACATATATTCAATCATTGTAGGACAATGTAAAAATAGATATCACAAAAGCCTAGAAACATTCATCTTACCTGTAAAGCAGAGACTCTTCCTGATGTTATCTGCAATGCACAGCTGGAAGAGATGGTCAAAGTAAATTCAGTTTCCTTATTAAAAAAGAAAACACTAACCACCGTGTGCTTTCTTCTCAAATATCACTTTTTGTCAAGTCCCATCACTTTATAAAGTAAAACCCTCTGGTAAAAGACCAAGTGCTGAGCCTTTCATTGAAAATATTTCGAGCAGGGTGCTTGCTAGATTATCTTGAAGCAGTTGTCTTTTTCTTCCCCAATTAAAATTCATGGCGTACTTCACAGCTATGCTGACTTTTTTGCATATAGTTAACCATTTGCAAGCTGCTGAATGCAGTCAATAAACAAGATGTTTCACAGAGCTGGGACTGATCACTCTTGCTTTCTGAGGTTGTAGATGCAAGCTGCAGCAGTGTTCTCTTTCCTCCCTTTCTAGTCTTTCTTGTTAGCTCAGTTTGTTATTAGTCAGCTTGCCAAGGGCTGGGAGGTAGGCGTAAATAAAGAGACTTCTTGGCTTTTGATTCAGCCTTTAAGCCCTTCCCCATCAGAGCGCTTTAATCTGCCAGTGTCATGTAACACAAGACACAGCTCCACCTTGGGACTGCTCAACTCCTCCTCTTTCTGCAAATGGTCTTTTCACTCCCTTTTCATACTAAATATAGTACAAGGAAATTTTGATGCAAATAATTAAATGTCATTTTGAATGTTTAAATTGGTTTTGTGTTATATAGAAAGCTACATAATACATTATGTTAAATTACATCTGGTACAGTATTGTGCTGTTTGCACACACGTGTGCAGAAAACCTAAATGCATGCTGCCTGGAGAATAGTGGCTTCAGTTTTATTTTGAAATTGTGCATGAAATAAATTTTCAAATATTCTCATAAACAGCTTTTCTGCAATATTTGCATTTTTGTACTATCCTTTTAACATTTTTTAAAAGCCTCATGCCAGAGACGCTAAGTTTTATACTTATTATTTCTTTCCCTACAGCTAAAATTCAATGATGAGACTAGAAATGAGGTTTGCAGTTAAGATAATATTTATGTTGAATGGAAATATGATTCTTATACATTACATTCAAGACTCTTCATTACAAATGGTTGTCATTAATCAAACACTGCTATTCTGCTCAGAAATATAAAATTATATCTTTTTGGATAATATTGAACAAGTTAAATGAGTACATAGAAATGAAAATGTCTTAATTTTTTATGGTAGTAGATCAGAGAGCATTTTTTTCCTTAAATGTTTATATTTTAAAAGTTACTTATTTTCTCAACTCCTAAAACATTTCTGAATCATCACTAATAAAACTCTCAACTGCCAAATTCTTTATTTCCCCCAAATTCTTGTATTTTAAAAATCATTCCACTTTACCATCATGCCAAGTACCTGAACATTTTTCATCTAAAATGAATATACTGAATGCTATGATTCATTTTGAAACATTCTATGTTTATAAACACTCTGTATATAGGAGGTGGAGCTACCTATATAATATTAGATCTTGTTGTAGAAAAAAAGCACTTTTAAGAAAGAAGATTTATGCAGGTTAAATCAACAAAATGAGAGAAAATTAGCTTTAATTATTATATAGTGATAGTTTATACATATGTATGCATTCAAATTCACAAAGTTTTCACATCCTTAGTCTGAAATAGTTGTTTTAAAATAGAATTTTAAGGCAATTTTTAACATTTCATCTTTCCCTTATATATATTGTCACTCATTAACTTTTCATTTGTTTTAAAGACATTGTGTGCTCTAAAATGGAATAGCAATTAAAACACAGATGATGTAGAAAATAAAATAAAGACGAGGAATAAAAGAATAAAGGGAATAAGAAAGAATAAAGGCAAAGAATCAATCTTAGGCACAGTTGCTGCCAACTGATGACCATGTCAACTAAAACTAACCTATTAAGTCAGGTACGTGGTGACAAAAGAGAATCAATGAAAAAATAAGAAACTAGAATAAGTTTCTTTCCAACAGTGTTTCCTCTCCAAATGTATTTCTTTAGGTTTCAAAGGCAAAGTCACAGGAGAAATGTTCTTGAATGATAGTTTTGGGTGGTATGCTGTTCAAAGAGAAATGTTGGTGAAAAGAAACTACACACCTTATAGATTTATGCAATTTCTTTCAATTTCTCCAATTTGAGCATATGTCCATTTTATCCATGATTTACACCTAGCAGGTGTTTAAAGTTATTTATCTTGAATCCCTTGCTTATATATTGTGTGTTGTCTCTTTGGGCATAAATTACACAATGGGAAGGGAAAGAACTGACTAACAAGCAATTTCTTTTATTCCTAATGTTTCTGTTAGTTTTGAATGGGAACATAAAAAAAGAGTAGGTGCAGAATCAAAATTATTATGACTACATCTACTATTCTTCATGTTTTGTTACCTATATATTTTTTTATTTGCTCTATTAAATCAATAATGCCACCATTCTTTCCAAATGCTTATAGCATAAAGATAAAGATTTGGATTATTAAATAACATTTATTGTAACATTGTTTTTAATTTTCAATTATTATATTAAAATATATCTCCTTTGTAGCATTCTCAAAGTTTTGATAATAAATTTAATAAGCTACTATAATAAATACTACTATCCACATAATTTACCTCCAATGACTCCGTATTTGATGTTAAAAATCAATCAATTATTTTTAATCACACCCACTAATTATGTTATTATAACTTTTCCCTTTTTGGGGGAGTGTGCATCTTAAAGGGAAAACATTAAAATATTCTAATTATATTGAAGAATAGCAAGCAGTCAGAAGAAATAAACCTTTCTCTGTTAGTCATTTTATAGGAGCAGCATACTAAAGGAAGCATATCTCCAAACTCCTCAGATAGGATTTAGGAAGATTTAGGAGACTGTCATCCCTTTCCCTGCTTATGTAGATGAGGGGAAGGCAATCATTACCTATCCAATGGCAACAAAGTGCTGGATGGAATACTGTTTTATGCACCTTGTTTTACTTATAATGCATATGTAACAAATAGTACAAAAAGATCAAGACTAAGCATAGAAAAAAGAAAAACAGAACAAAATAAAACAATAAAATGGCCCTGGGGCAGGTAGCTCAGTTTGTTAGAGCATCATCTTAATGCATCAAGGTTGTGGGTTGAACCCCCCTGTTAGGGTAAACACAAGATCCAACCAATAAAGGTGTGAATGAGTGGAATAACAAATTGATGTTTCTCCATTTTTCCTTCTCTAAAAAATCAATCAATACATTAAAAAAGTTATACTGAGAGATTTGTTTATTCTCTGTAGAGCAAGTTTTACGTCAAAGCATCAACCCAACTTTTTCAATGCCACATTTAGGTGGGAAATTGAAGACATATGTCGGATTGCTTTTAATTTAAGAATCTGAAAGGCTTGAAGAGAGAAGTTTTTGTGGCATCTGTTGTATATAGACTGAGGAATATTTAAATACTCTGAAAATAGAAAGTATAACATAGTGACCCTCTAGGATCATCATAGTACTGTAGATGGATTTGAAATATTCACTGGTGATTTTATTCTTTGAAAAAAAATTTAAACAGAAAAAATCCAAAAATCAATATCACTTTTTCAGTGTTTATCTAATTATTTAAAATCAATACTCAATGCAAATCATTGGGAACTAACTATTATTATGGGCTCTGTCTCCTCCATAATGTTAAGGGATTACAATGAAATGCATGATTATACTATTCAAATTGAATATCACAGATATCTGAAAATAATGTCTAAATTTACAATTACATAGAGACCTTGTGTACTATTTGTTTAAACATTACTATAGGTATATTTCATTTTCTTATTTCAAACTAAAAGTTTTCTTTAAAATTATATATACTTATTAAAAAGTATATGTTTCATTATAAATTTCTAAATAGAATTGAAAAATATATAAGAAAAATAAAATTCACACACAATCCCACAGCTTAAATTCAACTCAAATATTTATTTTGTTTTCCCATCTTGTCATATACAAAAGTAATAACTCATATAAAATACTTTAAAAAAAATATTTGAACAAATAATGGAATAAAATCTGATTGTAATACATTATTTGATTTCCATAAATTTCTTACATAGACAATGATAATAAAATAATGCTTTTTTTAATCTTTCAAAATTCCATACTAAACAATAAATTTTAAATTTGATCCTCAAATCTGGAATGTAGGGTTATCATTCATGTTTCACTGGGAGAGGAGCCCAAATCACTTTATTACCACTTCCTTTTTGGGGGGTGTTGGGGAAGTATGGGTATTTTATTTTTTATTTTTTCCTTTTTATTGAATTTATTGAAGTGATTCTGGTTAACAAAAATACACAGGTTTCGAATGCACAATTCTACAACATGTCACCTGTACACAGTATTGTGTGTTCTCCACCTCAAGTCAAATCTCTTTTCATCACCATTTATTTTCCCTATATGCTCCTCCACTTTCCCTCTAACCCCCCAGTTCTCCTAGAGTCAGAAAATAATCATTATGATTAACTTGACTTCTGACAATAACATGCAACTTAATAAGGGATCTTTACTTGTCTATGTGGAAGAAAGGAAGATGTTCTAACCTTTTAACAATAACATCTCTGTACATGAGAACATCTGAACATGTTCATCATGAATAACTTTCATTGAAGTTTTTGCATCTTAAAAGGAATTTATATGGCAGATATATTTTATAAAGTCACACATGAATGGGTGTTTAAGAAACTTGTCTTTTACATTGAACCTTTAATGAAATGGTTGTATTTAAATCTTAAGTTTTATTCATGCTTAATTTGATCTCAGATCAAAGGTATAAAGCCTTATTCTGAAAGTGATCTTGCAATAAAACTTTCTGTTTTAATTTAAAAATCTGTTGACAAAGAAATTCTTTGATACCATTGTTTGTCCTGGCAAACCCTAAAACAAAACAAAACAAAAACTTTCACCTGGAAGGCTAGATTATGAACTGTCTGTCTTCATATAAAACATATTTGAAATTTTATAAAATCTTCTACTTCAAATAGATGCTTAAGAAAACTCTTAAAAATTACAAAAAAGGCCTGACCTGTGGTGGCGCAGTGGGATAAAGCGTCGAGGTCGCCGGGTCAAAACCCTGGGCTTGCCTGGTCAAGGCACATATGGGAGTTGATGCTTCCAGCTCCTCCCCCTTCTCTCTCTCTGTCTCTTCTCTCTCTCTCTCTCTCTCTGTCTCCCCCTCTCCTCTCTAAAAAAAAAAATGAATAAAAAAAAGTTAGCCTTTTAAATAAAAAAAAAATTACAAAAAAAACCCTATCTACAAAATGTTGATGAATATTTTTATAGTGAATAATTAGAATGTGCAAGACAACAAGGTCAAGTAGAATAATGTTAGACTAAGTTATTTTGATTGTAAAAGGACTCCTTGAGCGAAAGCTCTTATCTACTTTGCATTTCCCCCCCCCCTATAGGACAACATAGTGAGTTGCCCATGGAAACATTAAATAAGTAATTATTTAGGATGAGTGGTTTCTTTGTATATTCGCACTACCATGTAAACTTAAGACATTTACTTACTAACTCTTAGTAATGTATAGAGATTTATTTAAAAATAAGATTCATAGTGCTAAAAACCAATATTAAAACTAAAAATTAAATACTGATCCCGCAGGACCATTTCAAATGTTATTATTTAAGAGTTATTATAACACCATCTGTGCCACTGAATTATTTTGTATAGACATAATTAACAATAGTGATAAGAAAATGCTATTGAATTAAACATCAGGTTGGTGGATCATCTGCAGGCGATTTTAAGTCCCTGATTCCTTCCTATTGTTAATCACAATTTGAACATCCCTGCCTCTGCCTATCACTAAAGCTGTGTCACTGAGAGATATAACCTTTATTTTAAAATAGTGTTAATCTTCTGATTGGGATATTTAGTCATTCTTACAAAACGTCAGTTGAATTAAATATATTGTTTTGATGAGATAAAGTTGGAAATATCATGACCAAACTATTATATATGTGTGTATGTAGACATATGAACATATATAATATTTTTAAAGTCATTTATATGGAGATAATCTCCACATAGCGAAATGAAAGCAATAACTGTTCAAGCTAACATTGATTAGTGGCATAGAAATGGAAGTACTAAACACCCATTTAGATAAATATAAAATTATTTGGTAACATTGGATCTATATTCTGTAAATAAAAAAATAATAATAATTAGCAAGGTACACATATTTGTTGAGAAATATAAGTGAATTGCTCAACAGAAAATTCAGTTATTTCTCATTTTGCATTTTTGAATTGAAAATAATAGGGTTAATATAAAAATTCATGTATTGAATTGTATTACTGTCAACACTAAAATATTAATATTAACCAAAAAAATGAATAAATTTTAGCGACAAATTTCACTTAGTGATGTTGGCTTTTTTGTTAATAGTAATCTTGCTAAAAATCTCCAAAATAAAATAAGAAATACTACATTTTGGAATATAATATTTTAAAGTGTTATGTTTTGAGTTGTGAATAATCACTTACATACCCAGAAAAAGATATTCCTTGAGAATTAATTTGTATACAACATGCAAAAATTCATTTATACCTTACCTATACACCATTGATTTAAATATTTTTGTAATGTAATCTGCACTTTGATACTTTTACTCTAAGCGTCTTATCTATATTATTTTCCAATAACTTTTCTGGAGCAAGTAAGCTTCTTTATGACATATTTCAAAAATGTATATTACCCACATATTATTTTGTATATTGTGTGTTTAAAAAAATAAAGAATATATAATCTATATTTTTTTATGTCTCCTAATATTGAAATAGGACACAGGTCATTGTAATATAAAATAAATAATAAATACTAATAAAATACTAACAAAAATTTTCTAACAAAAACTACCATGATGGCAATAAGTTATTCTTGTTTAAATGGACAGATGTCCTTTGTTAACATTTTCTGGAGGGTAGAGAAAGGGAAGTCCATAGGAGGAAGTATCAAATTATGAATACCATATCAGATTTTACTGGGCAATAAAAAATACAATTAAATCCTCATAAAATACCTATTTGAACTAAAAAGTACTTGTAATATCTTCATCCTCAAACAGTATTAAATTTAAAGTTACATGACTACAGTCAAACAAATACTCCTCAAACCATTTTTCATTTTTTTTTAATAATTGTATGTAATGAAGTATTTCTAAAAAGCAGTTTGTCATTGTTATTTGTAACTCAAAGTAAAATAAAGAAACATTGATTCTTAGGAATTTCACAAATTTAAATAATTATTTAACAGTTAAATAAATAACAGCTCATCTGTCTTAAAATACAAAATAATCAAAATTTATCTTACCTGCTTTTTCTTCTATACAGATACACATGGTTTCTACAAAAATTGCAAATTGTTGCTACTAGTATAAATTATTGTTTAACAGTTAACATTTTGGGGGTAATAAAAAATAAAAAAAGAATTTTCAATCTAAAACTATCCTTGAATATTAGTATAATATTAATAAGAGAATCACTCCCTAAAACCATCCTTCATTTAAAGCTTTTTCACGCTTTTACCACCCTCTAGTGGATATTTTATAAAGTTCTTCCCAACTGAAAAAGCTGTGGGGTTTGCGAAGTGCCCAAATTTTGATCTAAATATGTAGATTATGTGTGTTGTTTTACCACTGACATAATTATTTTTACGGTTTGTTAAAAGTTTATTTTGAGAAGAAACTAACCAAATTTGAACATGATTATAAGCAAAGTATTTCAGATTATGTTACATATTTGTAAGAATAACTGAAAATATCCACTATTATTATCTATAATGTTCTTTCAAAGGATTATAAAGACTTTTCCAATTCAAAAAGAGCATTCTGAAGTTATTCATTAGAATAAATCAATTTTAGGTTTTTTTTTAATTTATCTTAGATGTTTATTTAATAATATTAATAAAAAGTAAATGTTTATATATAACTGTTAGCATTCTGATGTTTATGACTACTATAATCACTCTAGACATAGTAACACATTTATTTTTGAAACACACCTATGCAACAAGAACTATAACATTCAGAAAATTGAAGCATAAATATAATATATCTTTTCTGACCAGGCAGCTCATTTATAAAGGGCATCGTCTTTATATGTCAAGGTTGCTAGTTCGATCCCCAGTCAGGGCACATACAAAAATCAACCAGTGAATGTATAAATAAGTGAAACAACAAATCTCTGTTTCTCTTTCTCTCTCTCCCTCCCTCTCTCTAAAATCAATAAATTAAAAAATATAGTATAACCAATATTACAAAACTAATACTGAATTGAATAATTCTGGCTTTAGAATTTGTTTATTGAGCAGATAAAATTGTCACTCAGAACAAATATTTTAATAAATGAACAGAATTTATAATATACCAGATTTCAGTTCTAGATAAAGAGGAATATATTTAAAACATAACTTTTGGTTGTCTTTTTGTAAAAAATATGCTTTCTTAAAACATATTTCATTCAATATGTAGCCATTAATAAAAATTGTTGGAAAATCATTGAATCACTTGATAACACGAAAGTAAATTATTTATATTTATGCACACATAAAATTACATAAAATACAGGTTTCCCCCAATATCTGAAAGTAGAGTTTTCTTAGGAAATCTTTCATAAGCCAAAATGTATAAAGCAAAAAAGTGATTATCTTTATTTATATGGAAAACTTTTGTACATTCTCAAAACAAAAAACAAACAAAAAAACACCTCTACTAAGCTTTTCTTATACCTTAGGACACATCTTGCAAATTTACACACAAAATAAATTGAGATAAAGCACAGGTTCTCACATACACAGTTCAAAGCTATGGTGCTTGGTTCTTAGATACTTTGTGTAGTTCTAGGGAAGGATCTGGGCAAGGCTTTTAGGGATACACACTGCCTTTATGAAGACCTGCTGCAAAACAAATGCTGAATGTTCTTTCTTTTAGTTAGAAAGAATACAAATATCTAATACATTTTGTTTAAAAATAACTTGGAAATACATCACCCCTTTGGTGTGATTTTGTGGGTTATGTTAGTGATGTTTTAATAGATAGAACATTTGAAATAAAAGAGTAACATTCAAATGTTGCCTTTAGCTTTGTAATTGAAATATGTGTGGACAAGTCCTGCCAGGGATGAGGACGATGGAGACACAAAGACCGGACTCCGGGAACCAGGTTCAGTGACGCAGATCCACTTTTTTCAGGAAATAAGCTACCTTATATACATGGGTTCAGCCAGTAGGATGTTAGAGCGTGTCCTTTGTAGCCAATGGATGAACAGATCAGGGAGCTGTCTGGTTGACGCTAAGTCATTTCCTTATAGTGGTTGAGCTTCCTTCCTGGGTATGGCCAGGAGGCTTCTGGGAACTGGAGTATTCTCACAGCATTGCATTAGCCACAGCTGCTAGGAATGTGCTCTGCACTCCACCCACAATATGCATCTTTACAAATATTTATGCATGTGTTCAGAAAGAAACCCATCATCATCTTCCAGAAGACTGCTCATTATCTGATGTTCCTGTGTTGTCACTGGCAATCAGACTATCTTCTCAGTAACCTCAATCTCAATCCTTAGAATCTCTGTATATTGCACAACTACAATATTCAACTGTTTACAAATCTTATTGTTTTCACCTAAATATTTATTCTTTGTCACACTAGTTTTGTATTTTAACAGAATTGCTTATTCAGTAGTCTTAATATTTCTACTTGCATATCCTCGCTGCTATATTTCTTAATCAAAATTTTTTCCACTAATAGATGCTACACATTGCTACATTTAAAAAAAAATGTTCTGCCAGGCCTGTGGTGGCACTGTGGATAAAGGATCGACCTGGAACGCTGAGGTCACCAGTACGGGACCCTGGGCTTGCCTGGTCAAGGCACATATGGAAGTTGATGCTTTCTACTCCTCCCCCTTTCTCTCTCTCTCTCCTCTCTAAAAAATGAATAAAGAATTTAAAAAATACTTTAATAAAAACATTTTTATGAGCTCATTTATCTATTGCTCACAAATTTCCAATTGAAGAATTGAATTCTTTTTTTTTAAGTCTTGACTCTTATTGTTCAGAAACAAACTTTCTATAACACTTATTTCTTCATTTCCTTCAATCTTGCTATGATAATACTCACCTATCTAGGCATTAAATATAGCCTCTAGGAAGCATCTCTGTAAATCCTCAGAAAATATCAATTTCTCTTTCTTCCCTATCCTATAGCTTTTATACAATTATGCTTACTATTCTAGTCTTCTATCATATTATACGCTTCTGTTGTTCAGAGATTGTCTTCTCTTTTAGGTTGTTCAGGTAAATTTACTTCTAACATTTCTTACTTGTCTACTCTCCAGTAGAATTTTGAAATACTTATAGTAAATTCAAAGGAAAAAAAGAAAAGAAAGGAAAAAAAAAGAAGCTATTGGAACATTGGTAAGTTGAAGCTTACAAAAGAGTGTTTTAATTAAATGTTTAGATATAGTGGAATTCACATGTCTTTGTGACATTAATTCACATTTGATTACAGATTGGCTAATGAGAATGTGTGCAGAAGATTGATACCCAAGTAGAATTAAAAATGGGTTTATATTTTCCAATAATCTCTTGCAAAAATTAAATATACTATGAGTTTGAATAAATGTTCAATAAAGTATAAAATATGTCTGATTTTTTCCTTTTATTAAAATATATCACAATGACTTATCAAAAGTGAAAGTTATACTTTTCATTTTTCTTCTTTAAAGGCATGTAATATAGGCAAATGAGTCATAGATTGACTATTCATCAAGCCCTTTATCAGCACAGAAAATGGATATGTGATTTACATTCATAACACATTGTTTTTTTCTAACATGTTGGTCATAGTTCTGTTATTGCAAAATATGATAAGATGTACCAGAAAGTTCTAATATAATTCTATCTACCTACTTCTTTATAAATATTGTTGGTACATGATTCTAAATAATAAACTTTGATTTCTAAGTATTGTGTAATATAATAAATACATATGGATTAAACCTCATGCATATGTTGATGTGATCAATTTTTCATTTACTTTAGTGTTCAAAAGTCTATCGAAAATACCTTTAGTTATTTTGACCTTCACTTTCAGGACTTCATTCTCAGGTTTTCTTGCCTCAGATAATCTCTATATCATCAAATGCTCAGCCCTCTGATAGTGACTAACTTTCCTCTCAAGATTTGTCTTATCATCCTTAGATTTACCAGCTAACATTTGGCAAGTTAATGCATGACTCTTCTTAGTGACTGAAAAGACATTTCTATCCCTTTATTACTCTAGTATTTAATATGTCTTTCAACATTCTACATAATCTGACCCCTAGTTAAATTCTAGTGTATTTGTTACATGCCTTCACATCACATATTAGTAGAAGATAATACCTACAATTAATTCCCTAATATCCTCTGTCTCTTTCATTCCTTAAACAGCCTTGCATAAGTTGTTTTCTCTCGCTGAAATATGTATTACTTTTTGTTTCTCATCTTACCTATCAAACTCTTATCTGTTCATATAGATCAATTTCAAATCCAACATTTACCAAGAATATTTTGATTCTTATTTACCTATATCACTTGAATTAAATGGTAAAAATGGTAGAGCCTGTTAGTAGAGAAATAGTGTTCAATATTGGTAGCTTGGTAGAATTTTTTATTATTTATATAGCAACATAATAAAAGAAGTCATAAAATGGGTTACTCAATTTAGCAAGAGCCAATGTTTAATTGTTCTATATAGAATAATGTTCTGTCTTAGTTAAAGCAATAGCAGCTTTCAAATGATACAAACTCAAAAGAAAACCACAGCTGTTACTAATTTTAATATAATTAAATTCAGTGTGATATTTTTATTGGAAGTCATTAAAGAAACATTTTTCTGAGATTATAGCTATGTGTATAACTATTCTTTCATTTTTTGCCTTTTATTTTTTAATACCATCTTAAAGAAATTTATATAATTGGCATGGAATACATTCTGATGAACTTTATTAAAATTTTAAAATAATCAGCTAGAATAAAAAATCTAAAACATAATAGAGAAATTTAATATTTCTAGTTATACTAAGATGATTATATTGTACAGGACAGAAATAAATAATTGCATATTTACCATTTAAAGTGATGCCTGACCAGGTGGTGGCGCTGTGGATAGAGTGTCAGAGTGGGATGCCCAGGACTCAGGTTAGAAACTCGGAGGTTGCAGGCTTGAGCGTGGATTCATCTGGTTTGAGCAAGGCTCATCAGCTTGAGCCCAAGCTCACTGGCTTGAGCAAGGGGTCTCTCAGTCTGCTGAAGGCCTGCGGTCAAGGCACATATGAGAAAGCAATCAATGAACAACTAAGGAGCTGCAACTAACAATTGATGCTCTCATCTCTTTCTCTTCCTGCCTGTCTGTCCCTATCTATCCCTCTGTCTCTGTCTCTGTCATACACACACAAAAAAGTCATATCAGATGTATTTTATTCTATCATTCACAAAGTATTACAATGTACAATGTATAATATCAGTATTGTGTTATATAATCTAAATTATATATGGCTAGTAATTGAATATGCATGTATTTTTTAAGTATTCAATCATTCAATAATTATTTATTTAAATCTACAAGTAGTAATAATATTAAAAGCATTAATAAATATACAGTAACAATTTTAATCGGAAATTAGTATGCTAGGCAATTACTGTATTTCAATTTTAAAAATTTTACCAACAAATCTGTAAAGAACATATTACTGTTATCTTCATTTTATAGAACTAAAGTGAAAATTAAGAAAAACATCTTGACCCTGGTTGTTGGCTCAGTGGTAGAGCATCAGCCCAGCATATGGAAGTCCTGGGTTCGATTTCTGACCAGGGCACACAGGAGAAGTAAACATCTGTTTCTCCACCCCTTTCTGTCCATAGCCATAGCTCAAAAGAGCAAGTTGGCTCTGGGAACTGAAGTTGGTTCCATGGCCTCTACTCAGGTGCTGAAATGGCTTGTTTGCCTAGCAAAAGAGCAGCAGCCCCAAATGGGCAGAACAGCCCCAGATGGGAGTTACCAGGTGGATCCCAGTTAGGATGCATACAGGAGTCTGTCTCTCCACCTCCCTGCTTCTCACTTGATTATAAAAAGGAAAGAAAGGAATACATCATATGACATATTAACACAATGTAAATACATTAATTTTCAGATAACACATCTTGCTGGTTGTAAAATATACGTTGAAAAAATACTTTTTATAAAGCACTCCTTTAGAAAGTGTACTTTAAAAAAATAACTTCAAAATCAAAAGTCTAGTTAACTAAAAACCATTCTCCAATAGTTGTGTACTGAAAAATGTTTAATTTCTAGTTCAATATCTCCCTCTGCTGTTAGAAAACACTAATGAAAATTGTCTAAGATATGTGTTACATGATAGAAAGTCTATACATTAAAACACAAAAATATATTAAAATTTTTACCATCTTTTTTCTTGTTTTTTAATTTATCAACTCTGTATTATATTTAAGAAAATATTCTATATTCTGGAAACATGTAAAAAAGTAACTTGTACTTATTAAACTTAAAGTGAATAAGATATAATTAATTAACTCCCCTAAATATTATTTGTCATATAGTTGTTTCAGTTATTTATTCTATATAGTATTACAAATAAAATTATACACAAAAACTTTTTCTATGTTATCCCAAATAATGAATATTTATATGACCTATTAATTATTACAGGAATATTGACTATTTTTTATGAAACTTAAATATAAGAAAACATATTTCCAAGAAATAACAATGTAATTAAATCTATAATTTTTTAAGAGCTACATTAGTCAATTCATAGAACCTAAATACAGTAAAACAACCTCCTAATAATAAAGATTAAAAACCACAAACACAGTCATATATCATGTAAATAGAAAATTACAAACAACTTTTTTTTAAAACATAGCATGACTATTAAAAATAATATAACATTTTTGTATTTGGTAAGAGGAGTAAAGGGTGTATAAGCTATCTCCTAAAATTATATTTAGGTAGTAGTACTCAAAAAAATTTAATAATCTCTTGTTTATGAAAAGAGAAATAGAAACTTGAAGATTAAAATAAGTTGAAAATAAGTACTTTGGTAAAAGAAAGAGACTCACAGAGTTAAATTAATTTAAACAAACCTGGGGTAAGGGAAGCAATAAAAAATTTCACAATGAAATTAATACCTTACTTATAGGAATATCAAGTTTAATGGTTTAACAAAATACAGACTGAAACTTCCAGTCTTTGCTCCTGTTTTTACACTTGGTTATTTCATTCCTGACCTGTTTGTAAAAACATTTTTTTCCTTGAGGCAAAAGGCCAATGTTGGGCAGATAAAATATATTATGCTCACTTTGTTAAAGATGGCGCTGCCCACGTGGAGGCCGTCACCCAGGTGACATTAATGTGTGTCTCTGTGGGCTGTGGGCAGGCAGAATCCTTGTAGCCTGGGGCTTGTTTTTGCGACTAAGCCTTTCTCACCCTTTTTAATGTGGGATAGTACAATCCCATCATGCCCCAGATAAGTGACTTTGTATTAGAGACTTCCCTATTTTGTATATTGGATTAAAGGTCTGGATTTCTACACTATAAAATGGGGGCAGAACGGGATCTTGCTCTCTCGGTTCCTGAGATTATCATTAGAGGAGAGAGCAGAGAGTAGAGGGGAGACAGGCCCAGTGGAGGAGGCCAGAAAAGCAGCCAAGATGGCGGAGTGTTAAAACATAGCATGACTATTAAAAAAATATAACATTTTTGTATTTGGTAAGAGGAGTAAAGGGTGTATAAGCTATCTCCTAAAATTATATTTAGGTAGTAGTACTCAAAAAAATTTAATAATCTCTTGTTTATGAAAAGAAAGAAATAGAAACTTGAAGATTAAAATAAGTTGAAAATAAGTACTTTGGAAAAAGAAAGAGACAGGAGAGTTTGTGCAGAGTTTGTGCAGGGAGAAGGAAGGAGATGGGGAACAGAGGTGAATAAATCTGTTGAGCTAGAAACCTTTGATTCTAGGAAACTCAGATAAGTCAGTAGCTTTGTGAGCACTGAATGTGAGTGGGTTTTGAAGCCTAGTGTGTGTTTTTACTTGCCCGCCTGGTGCAAGCTACGATTAAAAATGATGGCTCATCTGTTTTTGGCTCCATTGTTTCTTTACTGACTGTCTGAATCCAATGGGAACCTGCATGGGCCAGGCTGCTGTGATGTTGGCCCTGGCTACTGGCTTTACAGCCAATAACTAAACAAGCTCTTTCTTAAATCTTTTCAGCATTGTAACTATCTCTCAGGAATTCACCGTGGTTTTCTTTTTCACTTCAAATCAATATTCTGATGTCTATTGCTATCATTCCAAAATGCTGACTTCTAATGCTTTTCTGTAATTGATCCTTCAGTTTTTACCTCCCTGATCACATTTTGTTTGTATGTCATAATGTCCAAATCTTCCATCTTTGATTAATAAATTCAAATTCAATAGTTTTCAGTGGTTTGATGGTAAATGTTTAACACTCAGATTCCTGAGATGTAAAAAAAAAAAAAAAAAAAAAAAAAAAAATTACTATATGTCTGTTGGTCAAATAAGTTTTTAAATATGATATATGTTTGCTCGCTTATATTTTGTGTTGTGTGTGGGGGACAGGCTCTAAGCAGGGCCGGTTGTTATAGCCTCTAAGGCTTAGTTTTAAGACTAAGCTTTTCCCCACACTCTTGACTGGTTGCATGATGCGGGGTGGTGCACTCTCATGAGGAATCCCATTATGCCTCAGATAAGTGACTTTGTATCAGACACTTCATTGTTTGTATATTGGATTAAAGGTTTTGATTTCTACACTATAAAGTGGGGCAGACCTGGAGCTTGCTCTATCTCCGTTCCTGAGATTAGCATTAGAGAGGAGAGGTTCCTGCAATTAGCATTAGAAGCTGAGAAAAGCCACGTGGAGGAGACCAGGAGAAGCAGCCAAGATGGTGGAGTGCTGAGAGAGCTGCAGGCAGGAGATGGAAAACAGGTGAATAAGGCTAGTGAGCTAGAAACCTTTGATTCTAGGAAATTCAGATATGTCAGTAGCTTTGTGAGCACTGAATGAGTGGATTTTGGAGCCCAGTGTATGTTTTTACTTGCCCACTGGGTGCGAGCTAGGATTAAAGATGATGACCCACCAGGTCTTGGCTCCGTTCTTTTATTACCAACTGTCCAAATTAAATGCAAACGTTCATGGGCCATGTGGCAGTGATGATGGCCATGGCTACTGGCTTTACATTGTCATTTGCTAGTTTCTGTAGTGTAAATACTCTCACAACCGCAAATTGCAAAAAGATAATGTATTATAATATCATGTAGCATAGAGTTGTGAAAAGAAGCACACAGACCAGCTCCAGCACAAGACTGATCCCTCTGACCACAATTATAATCCAAGCTCCCTGTTTCTTCAAATATTCTCACTATGTGTAAAGCCAGTAGCCAGGGCTACCATCACAGCCACCTGGCCCATGCAGGTTCGCATTGGATTCGGACAGTCGGTAAAGAAACAATGGAGCCAAAAACTGGTGGGCCATCATCTTTAATCCTAGCTTGCACCTGGAGGGCAAGTAAAAGCACACACTGGGCTCCAAAACCCACTCACATTCAGTGCTCACAAAGCTACTGACTTATCCGAGTTTCCTAGAATCAAAGGTTTCTAGCTCACCAGACTTATTCACCTCTGTTCTCCATCTCCTTCCTTCTCCCTGCACAAACTCTGCACATCTCACTCAATACTCCGCCATCTTGGCTGCTTCTCCTGGCCTCTTCCACGTGGCCTCTCTCTGCTCTCTGCTCTCTACTCTCTAATATTAATCTCAGGAACCGAGAGAGAGCAAGCTCCCATTCTGCCCCCATTTTATAGTGTAGAAATCCAGACCTTTAATCCAATATACAAAATAGGGAAGTTTCTAATACAAAGTCACTTCTCTGAGACATGATTGGATTGTACCACCCCACATCAAAAAGGGTAGGAAAGGCTTAGTCCCAAAACCAAGCCCCAGGCTACAAGGATTCTGCCTGCCCACAGCCTGCCCCGAACACACATTAATATCATCTGGGTGAAGGCCTCCACGTGGGCAGCGCCATCTTTAACAAAGTGAGTGTAATATATTTTATCTGCCCAACATTATGACTATTTGTTCACTTTATATAAATTTCTAGTTAATTTTAATAGTCTCATTTATCTTAGCTTCATACAGCAAACATGGATTCCTTGCTTGCAAATACTCCAGTGCAGTTATTTCTGGTGAGGAATCTGTCTTCTTCTCAGAGTTTAGAGTCCCATTTCTTAACACTTGTCATGCTCACAAAATTTAGAGCCTTCAAGTCTTATATTTTTAGTTTTTAGTTATAATGATGAAGGAAAAAAGAGGTATGAAGGTGTGTGCCAGACCATTATAAGTCTAGACATACAAGTGCTGTATTCTCTTTTTACTACATTAAGTTGGAGTGCTGGATGAACAAGATACTGATAAAAAGTAAAGTCTCTAGTACCCTTTCTTTGTTGTATTTGCCTCTAATCAATTCTTAAATGGCAACAGTTTCAACATTGTGTATTATCCTTGATTACTAAGCATGTTTTAGGTTCCTTTTTGGTAAACTATGTCATGTTCCTATTTCACTTCTATTTGAAAAATGATAAGGTTAAATAATTTGTCTTTTTTTTTTTTGTGAAGAAGTATCGGAAGAGAAAAATAGGACAAAAAGCTGGAAATTAAGATTATAGGTATCTGTTACCTTACTCCTCTCTGCTTAATCCTTATCTTAACTTTGAAGAAGGTTATAGTATATACCAAATTGGTAAAAGTAACATGAGAACATGAACTCAAATAGTGATATGCTTCAATGGATGTGACCTGGAAGAGGTCACAAATGACTAAGACTCATATTGTGGTAAGGTGCCAGAGCACTGTAAAACTTTGTATTGGCAACGCCATTTTAAAGAGCAAAAGTCAGGCTTTCTGTCCCGTCTTTCCTTTGGAAAATGGAGGTAGAAAGATATGAAAGTCTCCTGACATACAAGGAGAACTGGGTCATTTTAGTTTTAGTTCTCTGAAAGGATTAAGGTTATCTGAGGAACTTTCATTCCCTTTCAATAAGAGACAAATTTTACATACCACCATACAATGATTTTAGCTATCCTTCCCTACCTGGAATCCTGAGATTAACGTGAAATTCTAGGCAAAGGAGGAAAGATAGACACTAAAACGTTCATGAATGTATTTTAACATGTAAAATGACATCACCATTGTGTTACCTTGAAAGTTTAACTTTTAAATCCCCTAGAAAAATGTTATAAGCTTGTCAATGATTATGTCATGCTGTCATGCCCCCCTGTAAAGCCAGTAGCCATGGCCACAATCACAGCCACTTGGCCCATGCAAGTTTGCATTTGATTTGGACAGACGGTAATGAAACAATGGAGCCAAGAATTGGTGGGCCATAAGCTATAATGCTAGCTTGCCCCCGGTGGGCAAGAAATACACACAGTGGAAAAACACTTCCCTTTCCATTCAGGGCTCCCAAAGCCACTGACTTATTCGAGTTTACTAGAATCAAAGGAATCTGCCTCACAAGCCTTATTGACCACTGTTCCCCATCTCCTTTTCTCTGCACAAACTCTGAACATTCTGGCTTCTCCTTCAGCACTCCGCCATCTTGGCTGCTTCTCCTCTCTTCCACATGGCCTTTCTCTGCTGTCCTTTCTCTGCTCTCTCCTCTAATGCTGTCAGTTAAATAAGTTTATAAATAATGATATATAAATATATGTTTGCTCAGTTATAATTTGCATCAGATGTGGGGGGATAAGCTGTAAGCAGGCAGGATTCTTATAGCCTAAGGCTTAGTTTTAAGACTAAGCCTTTTGTACCCTTTTTGATGTAGGGTGGTGCACTCTCATGAGGAATCTCATTATGCCTCAGATAAGTGACTTTGTATCAGAGACTTTCTTGTTTGTGTATTGAATTAAAGGTTTGATTTCTATACTATAAAGTGGGGAGACCGAGAGCTTGCTCTCTCTTGTTCCTGAGATTAGTATTAGAAGAGAGAACAGAGAAAGGCAACACGGAGGAGAGGAGAGCTGAGAAAGGTCATGTGGAGGAGGCCAGGAGAAACAGCTAAGATGGTGGAGTGCTGAGGGAGGAGCCAGTTTGTGTAGAGAGAAGAGATGGGGAACAGAGGTGAATAAGTCTGGTGAGCTAGGAACCTTTGATTCTAGGAAACTCGGACAAGTCACTAGCTTTGTGAGCACTGAATGAGTGGGTTTTGGAGCTCAGTGCGTGTTTTTACTTGCCCACTGGGTGTAAGCTAGGATTAAATCTATGGCCCACCAGTACTTGGCTCCATTGTTTCATTACCGACTGTCCAAATCAAATGCAAACCTGTATGGGCCATTTGGCTGTGATTGTGGCCATGGATACTGGCTTGACAAATGCTAATCTCAGGAATCAAGAGAGAGAAAGCTCCTGGTCTTCCTCTTTTTATAGTGTAGAAATCAAAACCTTTAATCCAATGTACAAACAAGGAAGTCTCTCATACAAAGTCACTTAGGTTGGGAGAGGCTTAGTCTTAAAACTAAGCCTTAGGGTATAACAACCCTGCCTGCTTACAGCCTGCCCCCACACCCAATGCAAACCTATATATGTCATATGTAAAAACTTATTTGACCAACACCCCCCAACCTGTATGTGGTCAAAATGTATATAACCAGCTTCTGAGATATATTTGGGCTGCACGATATGGGTCAGACATGCCCCGTGTTAGTCATATGTAGCCAGCATATTATTAAATCTCCTCCTTTTAAAAAAACCCTTCAAAATTTATCTGGACTTGGTTTCTCTATGTAAACCTGTGGAAGTGAGGTATGGATATTTTACAACAATATCTTTACAAGTAACTATGTCCATCTCTTTGGGATTGTAATAGATATATGAGACTACATAAATGCTCATGTCTGCACACTTGCTTGTGATTTTTAGGAGATACTAAAGTTCTCATGAAACCTTGGGAATTAATTCATATATGTAAGTCCAGTAGCCACTGCCGCCATCACAGCCGCCTGGTCCATGCAGGTTCGCATTTGATTCGGACAAACGGTAATGAAACAACAGAGCCAAGAACTGATGGGCCATTAGCTTTAATCCTAGCTTGCACCTGACAGGCAAGAAATACACACAGTGGGAAACACTTCCCTTTCCATTCAGGGCCCCTAAAGCCACTGAATTATCTCAGTTTTCCTAGGATAAAAGGTTTCTACCTCACCAGCCTTATTCACTTCTGTTCCCCATATCCTTCTCTCTGCACAAACTCTGCACAAACTGGCTTTTCACTCAGCACTCCGCTATCTTGGCTACTTCTCCTCTCCTCCACGTGGCCTTTCTCTGCTCTCCTCCAGCATGGACTCCTCTGCCCCATTTTATATTGTAGAAATCAAAACCTTTAATCTAATATACAAACTAGAAAGTCTCTGATACAAAGTCACAGGGTGGGAAAAGCTTAGTCTTAAAAGTAAGCCTTAGGGTATAATGACCTTACAGCCTGTCCCCAACACCCAATGCAAACTATAAACGAGCAAACCTGTATATCATATTTACAAACTTATTTGACCAACAATGACAATAATTTTTTTTTTTTGTGACAGAGTCAGAGAAAGACAGAGAGAGGAACAGATAGGAACAGACAGACCAGAAGGGAGAGAGATGAGAAGCATCAATTCCTCCTCGTTGCAACTTTAATTTCTCATTGACTGCCTTTGCTCATGTGCACTGATGGGGGGGGGCACAGCAGATTTAGTGACCCCCTGCTCAAGCCAGCAACCTTGGGTTCAAGCTGGTGAGACTTGCTCAAACCGAATGAGCTTGTGCTCACACTGGCAACCCTGGGGCCTTGAACCTGGGTCCTTCACACCCCAGTCCAACACTCTGTTCACTGCGCCACCACCTGGCCAGGCTATGACCATCATTTCTGAAGAACTAACTGCCAACTAACTTTCTTTTTTATATCTATACATGTGTAAAAATTAACATTAAAGCATCTGTAATTAGATAAATACTAACTGATTTAATATGTTCAACAAAAGGCATCTTTGGAAGAGACATATGCTGTATTAGCGATAATGGGAAGATCAAAAACATATTTAGTATTCTGCCCTTCACATATGCAAAACAGTCAATTTAGTTTATTCAAAGGAAATCAGGTTACTGAAAAACATAACAATTTGTCCATCTGTTTCTTTATTTAATGGAGAGTTTTATCAAAATCTCCCAGATAGATAAGTCTGAGTAATTTTAAGTAATTCTAGCTTAGTGGCTTATTCCAACACTTGAATGAATTTATCCATAAGGCAGTGATAAATAAAGCTTCCTTGGTTAAAAAAAATTTCTTTCGCAAGCTAAGCAATGTCTAAATTAACATAATCTCTGAACAATTTTGCAATCGTAAACAGGAGTAGCAAATAAACTCAAACATTTTTTGTCTAAATATTTAAGAATAAATAACAGAATAAAATTTTGTAATAGTGGTTCAAAGTCAATGTAAAAATTATTTAGTGTTCAACATCTGTAGGGCCAGGGGCCAGCACTGTCCTGGCCATGCATTTGCAGTTTCTCATTGAATTCGGGCAGATGGTGAAGAAACAGTGGAACCAAAAATAGTGGCCCATTCATTTATTAAAGTCTCGTGCCGGCTGACAAAGCAACACACAGGAAAAACAGTTTCCTTTCACTCATTCAGAGCTATCAAAGCCCTGATACATTCTGTGGTTCCACAACCAGAAGAATCTTCTCCGGTTTCTCCTAGAATCAAAGGCATCACCAGTCTCAGTAGGGCTCCCAAAGCCACTCAGCTCTCGTTCCCTATCTGCACACCTTCTCTTTACCTGCCAACATGGCTTCTGCTTCAGCACTCTGCATTTCTTCTTCTCTCTCTGCAAACATGGCTTCTTTCTCCTCCTTCTGCTCTCTCTTTTCAAAACTTTCTGGTGGCCTGACCAGGCAGTGTCACAGTGGGTAGAGCATCAAACTGGGATGCAGAGGACCCAGGTTTGAGACCCCAAGGTCGCCAGCTTGAGCGCGGGCTCATCTGTTTTGAGCAAAAGCTCACCAGCTTGGACCCTAGGTTGCTGGCTCGATGTTGGGCAGATAAAATATATTATGCTCACTTTGTTAAAGATGGTGCTGCCCACCTGATGCCATTGCCCAGGTGATGTTAATGTGTGTCACTGTGGGCTGTGGGCAGGCTGGATCCTTGTAGCATGGGGCTTGGTTTTGGGATTAAGCCTTTCCCACCCTTTTTGATGTGGGGTGGTACAATCCTATCATGCCCCAGATAAGTGACTTTGTATTAGACTTCTCTATTTTGTATATTGGATTAAAGGTTATGAATCTACACTGTAAAGGGGCAGAAAGGGAGCTTGCACTCTCGGTTCCTGAGATTAGCATTAGAGAGCAGAGAGCAGAGAGAGGCCACGTGAAGGAGGCCAGGAGAAGCAGCCAAGGTGGCGGAGTGTTGAGTGAAAAGCCAGTTTGTGCAGAGTTTGTGCAGGGAGAAGTAAGGAGATGGGGAACTGAGGTGAGTAAGTCTGGTGAGAAAGAAACCTTTGATTCTAGCAAACTCGGATAAGTCAGTAGCTTTATGAGCACTGAATATGAGTGGGTTTTGGAGCCCAGAGTGTGTTTTTACTTGCCCGCCGGGTGCAAGCTAGGATTAAAGATGATGGCCCACCAGTTTTTGGTTCCATTGTTTCTTTCCTGACTGTCCGAATCCAATGCGAACCTTCATGGGCCAGGCTACTGTGATGGTAGCGCTGGCTACTGGCTTCACACTCGAGCAAGTGGTTACTCGGTCTGCTGAAGGCCTGCGGTCAAGGCACATATGAGAAAGCAATCAATGAACAACTAAGGTGTCGCAACAAAAAACTGATGATTGATGCTACTCATCTCTCTCTGTTTCTGTCTGTCCGTCCCTGTTTATCCCTCTCTCTGACTCTTTATCCTTTTAATAAAAAAAAAAAAATCTAGCCTGAAATAAAAAATAAAAAAAAATTCTGGCATAAAAACCTCTCCTTCAACAAACATTAGCAAAACAATAACCTTTCATAAGCAGGAAGGTAATTTGCAATTTCACAGACCACATATTGATAGGGTTGCAGGTGGGGGCCATGATCACCTCCTCCCTTAAGTGGACGAAGGGACATTGACAAACTGGATGTTCCAGATCAGCTTCCCCCAGGCATCCCGGTGACTAATCCAGGTGTGGAAGGTCCCTTAGCTTACTTATGGTTAATCTTACATAAATCACTGAAAGCTACATTTTTCCTTAATGACTACCAGCTCCCACCCTCAAATCCCCTATTTAACCCTACCTGTTAGAGAACCGGGGCTGCTCTCCATTACAAGACAGCCCGGCAGGTTTCCTTTCATTTAAGCCCCTTACACTGGTCTTTCAGACTTCGATTGATTCTATCATTTGTTGCAGAAACCTGGGACGGGGCTCTGATTGCCTGGACGATCCCCCAGTTCTCACCCAAGCTTACTACCAGGGAAGCAGAGGACAGCAGCTGCTTTTTCCAGGCTTACTCCCTGATTCTTCTTGGTCCTGGGAGCTGGGATAGATTGGCCAGCTCCATGACCTTGTTTCGAACCCCTGCCAGACCAGGATTAGGGATCTTTCTCCACCTTCCCTTTTTCTGGTAGGCACTCTTCCAAATTATTTACCACTAAAAATCTGGGGAGGTAGACCCCGGGGTTTCTTGTTTATTCTGACTACAGTTTCAGAAGGCTCCGTGGCTCCTGGCCAAGAAACCTCCTACTCCTACTTACTGGGACTAAGGTCTCATGGGTGATGAGGCTGACAATTCTTCCCTTTAATTACTATGGTTGGAAGAGATGGTCCTCCTTCCTCCCCAACTCCTCTATACCTCCTTTACCTATCATGGGGCCCTACCACACGGGCGCGATGCGTGCTCTGTACTCAATAAAGCCTTTTCTTATTCCACACTTCGTGGCTATGGCCCCTTCCTTCATTCTCAGCGGGAACAAATACCTTACAGGTCTGTGATTTTGGGACATATTGGTGGATGTTATCATGCTCTCTGGAGCAGAAATGAGAATGCTGACTGCCATTGCCACGTGCTCTCAATAATTTTTGCCACCAGACAGGGAAGGTCTCAGAAATTCCCTATGTACAGTGTTGGTCAAATAAGTTTGTAAATAATAATACATATGTTTTCTCGCTTATAGTTTGCTTTGGATGTGGTGGGACAGGCTGTAAGCAGGCAGGATTCTTATAGCCTAAAGCGTAGTTTTAAGACTAAACCTTTCCCACCCTTTTTGATGTAGGGTGGTGCACTCTTATGAGGAATCCCATTATGCCTCAGATAAATGACTTTGTATCAGAAACTTCCTTGTTTGTATATTGGATTAAAGGTTTTGGTTTCTACACTATAAAATAGGGCAGACCAGGAGCTTGCTCTCTTGGTTCCTGAGATTAGCATTAGAAGAGAGAGCAGAGAAAGGGGAGCAGAGAGAGACCACGTGGAAAAGACCAGGAGAAGCAGCCAAGATGGTGGAGTGCAAAGGAAGAAGCCAGTTTATGCAGAGTTTGTGCAGAGAGAAGGAGATGGGGAACAGAGGTGAATAAGGCTAGTGAGGAGGGAAACTTTGATTCTAGGAAACTCGGATAAATCAGTAGCTTTGTGAGCACTGAATGAGTGGGTTTTGGAGCCCAGTGTGTGTTTTCCTTGCCCACCAGGTGCAAGCTAGGATTAAAGATGATGGCCCACCAGTTCTTGGCTCCATTGTTTCATTACTGTCTGTCTGAATCTAATGTGAACCTGCACTGGCCAGGTGGCTGTGATGGTGGCTGTGGCTACTGGTCTCACATTTGGCGTAGTCTGTGGCAGGATTCAATATAGATAAGTATGGAGCCACCACCACCTTTGAGTGGTGGAGTATAGGACTGGCTGCTGTTACGGTTTCCCATGGCTGTCCTTTTGGGGACCGTAGGCTGGCTGACTTTTACAGCCATGCATAAAGAAACCTAGAGCTCTGTGAAAGAGGCTGCCTGGGACCTGCATATTGAGCAGTGCAAGGAGCTGGAGCAAATGTGGGAGAAACAGATGCTGACCCTGGATCTGGAGGAAGCACTAGAAGAGGAGGCCAACCGGTTTGCAAGATTTGTTTGGAAATGGAGCAGATGCTGGAGAAGGAATCACATGTTCATGATTTGCAGCTTGCCCTGGATGTTGTGGAGAGCCAGCAGTGGAAGAGGCTGGGGCTGAGGCTGAGGCTGAGGCCAGGTCCGGAGCTGCAAGGTCTGCAGAGCAGAAGGCGGCGGCAGCCTGAGACTCGAGCCCGGCAGCAGAAGCTGGTGTTTTCAGTTCCTCTTTGAAGGATGAGCAGAATCTGTCTGGGGTTCTAATCCACAGTCTCCAGATGGTGAGAGCCCAGCAGCAAGGAGTTCTTACTATGCCACTGGTAGGCCTTGTAAGGTCAGTGGATAATGGGAAAGGTCGGATCCGTGAACTTTGGCTAGAATCACCCACAACCAAGCACGCCAAAAGAAACTTCCCAGGAACCCTTTGGAAAACAGTGACCGTTTGCCAGCCAGTGAGATTTCACCACGTCATATTAGCTCGACCACCCTAGGGACCCTTTAAAAATCTCCCACGCAGTTTAATCCTTGCGACTTCCCTGGCCTCCATTTTTCCTTGGGGCCACGGAACCTCGCCAGGGGCAATGCGTGCTCTGTACTCAATAAAGCCTTTTCTTATTCCACACTTCATGGCTACGGCCCCTGTAAAGCCAGGAGCCACGGCCAGGGCCACCATCAGAGCAGCCCAGCCCTTGCAGGTTCGCATTGGATTCGGACAGTCGGTAAAGAAACAACGGAGCCACAAACTGATGGGCCATAGTCTTTAATCCTAGCTTGCACCCAGCAGGCAAGTAAAAACACACACTGGGCTCCAAAACCCAATCACATTCAGTGCTCACAAAGCTACTGATTTATCTGAGTTTCCTAGAATCAAAGGTTTCTAGCTCACCAGCCTTATTCACCTCTGTTCCCCATCTCCTTCCTTATCCCAGATACAAACTCTACACAAACTGGCATCTCACTCAGCACTCCACCATCTTGGCTGCTTCTCCTGGCCTCCTCCACGTGGCCTTTCTCTGCTCTCCTCTGTTCTCTCATGCTAATCTCAGGAACCAAGAGTGTATTCCCGTTCTGCTCCCACTTTATATTGTAGCTTCACAACCTCTAATCCAATATACAAAATAGGGAATTCTCTAATACAAAGTCACTTCTCTGAGGCATGATTGGATTGTACCACCCCACATCAAAAAGGGTGGGAAAGGCTTAATCCCAAAACCAAGCCCCAGGCTACAAGGATTCTCAACACACATTAATATCACCTGGGCAATGGCCTCACGTGGGCAGCGGAGCCATCTTTAACAAAGTGAGCATAATACATTTTATCTGCCCAACAGCCCCTTCCTTCTCAGCGGGGACAAGTACCTTACAGGTCTGTGATTTGGGGACATATTGGTGGATGTTATCATGCTCTCTGGAGCAGAGATGGGAATGTTGACTGCCATTGCCACATGCTCCCCTTTGGGACAGTGTAAGACCTGCCAGGACAGCAGGAATGAGGGGGGTGGCTGAGGACCCATGTGTGTGGACTAATTCCTGAACTATGACTAGAGTGAGCACTGGCTCCTTTGCTGAATGGAGTTATGGATTTTGGACAATGTGAAATACCTTGATTTGGGTGGGGGGCAGCTTTGCTGGAGGCCCTTCCCCTGCCCCGGAAAGCCTTCCAAATGTCTAGAAAGAAGGCTGAGGACTTTTTATTTTGTGCTTTTGGCAAAGTGCTCAGAGACTGGTGAAATGTACCTTTGTAATTGTTTAAATTGTATAATTTGTCATGATGTAATTTGTGTAATGTGCCTAATTTCCTTTCACAGGGATGCTGGTGGTGTAGATTGTGGGTAGTAGAGTGAGCATAGGGGTGGATTTTTGGGCAGATAAAATATATTATGCTCACTTTGTTAAAGATGGTACTGCCCATGTGGAAGCCCGTTGCCCAGGTGATGGTATTGGTTGTCCCTCTTGCTTGGGATGGGCGTGTGTTGGGGGCGGGCTGTGGGCAGACAGGATCCTTGTAGCCTAGGGCTTGTTTTTGGGATTAAGCCTTTCCCACCCTTTTTGGGTGGTGCACTCTCATGAGAAATCCCATTATGCCTCAGATAAGTGACCTTGTATCAGAGACTTCCTTGTTTATATATTGGATTAAAGATTTTGGTTTTTACTCTATAAAGTGGGGCAGACCAGGAGCTTGCTTTCTTCCTGTTCCTGAGATTAGCATTAGAGGAGAGAGCAGAGAAAGGAGAGCAGAGAAAGGCCACATGGAGAAAGCCAGGAGAAGCTGCCAAGATGGTGGAGTGCTGAATGAGAAGCCAATTTGCGCAGAGTTTGTGCAGAGAGAAGGAGATGGGGAACAGAGGTGAATAATGCTGGTGAGCTAGTGTTGGGCAGATAAAATGTATTATGCTCACTTTGTAAAAGATAACGTTGCCCATGTGGAGGCCATTGCCCAGGTGATATTAATGTGTGTTGAGGGCAGGCAGGATCATTGTAGCCTGGGGCTTGGTTTTGGCATTAAGCCTTTCCCACCCTTTTTGATGTGGGGCGGTACAATCCAATCATGCCTCAGAGAAGTGACTTTGTATTAGAGACTTCCCTATTTTGTATATTGGATTAAAGGTTTGGATTTCTATACTATAAAATAGGGGCAGAATGGGGGTGTTGGGCAGATAAAATGTATTATGCTCACTTTGTTAAAGAGGCCGTTGCCCAGGTGATATTAATGTGTGTTGAGAATTGTAGCCTGGGGCTTGGTTTTGGGATTAAGCCTTTCCCACCCTTTTTTGATGTAGGGTGGTACAATCCAATCATGCCTCAGAGGTGACTTTGTATTAGAGACTTCCCTACTTTGTATATTGGATTAGAGGTTGTGAAGCTACAGTATAAAGTGGGGGCAAAACCGGAGTTTGCGCTCTGGGTTCCTGAGATTATCATTAGAAGAGAGAGCAGAGGAGAGCGGAAGGAGGCCACGTGGAGGAGGCCAGGAAAAGCAGCCAAGATGGCGGAGTGCTGAGTGAGATGCCAGTTTGTGTAGAGTTTGTATCTGGGATAAGGAAGGAGATGGGGAACTGAGGAGAATAAGGCTGGTGAGCTAGAAACCTTTGATTCTAGGAAACTCGGATAAGTCAGTGGCTTTGTGAGCACTGAATGTGACTGAGTTTTGGAGCCCAGTGTGTATTTTTACTTGCCCGCTGGGTGCAAGCTAGAATTAAAGAAAATGGCCCACCAGTTTTTGGCTCCTTTGTTTCTTTACCGACTGTCCGAATCCAATGCGAACCTACATGGGCTGGGCTGCTTTGATGGTGGCCCTGGCTGTGCCTCCTGGCTTTACATTTGGCGTAGTCTGTGGCAGGATTCGATACAGATCGGCAAGGAGCCTTTGAGCGGTGGAGTAGAGGACTGGCTAGTGTTAGGGTTCCCCATGGCTGTCCTTTTGGGGATCGTAGGCTGGCTGACTTTTACAGCCATGCGTGAGGAAACCGAGAGCTCTGTGGAAGAGGCTGCCTGGGACCTGCAAACTGAGCAGCAGAAGGAGCTGGAGCAAATGCAGGAGAAACCGATGCTGACCCTGGAGCTGGAGGAAATGCTGGAGGAGGAGGCCGACCAGGTTTGCGAGATTCGCCTGGAAATGGAGCAGCTGCTGGAGGAGGATTCAGAGGTTCGTGAGTTGCAGCTTGCCCTGGATGTTGCGGAGAGCCAGCAGCGGCAGGAGGCCGGGGCTGAGGCTGAGGCTGAAGCCAAGTCCGGAGCTGCAAGGTCTGCGGAGCAGAAGGCGGCAGTGGACGGAGGCTCGAGCCCGGCAGCCGGAGCTGGTGTTTTCAGTCCCACTTTGGAGGATGAGGAGAATCGGGCTGGAGTTGCAATCTCCAGTCTCCATAAATTGAAAGCCAAGCTGGAAGGAGCACCTACTGCGGCCCCGGTAGGTCTGCGATTTGGGGACATAGGGCTGGACATGCTTTCCGGAGCAGAGATGGATATGCTGACTGCCATTGCCACGTGCCCCTCTTTGGGACAGTGTAAGACCAGCCAGGATGGCAGGGATGAAGGGGGTGGCTGATGCCCCGTGTGTGTGGACTGATTTCCTGGACTACGACTGGAGTGGGCATTGGCTCCTTTGTTGGATGGATTTACGGATTACGGATTTTGGACAATGTAAAATACCCTGATGGGGGTGGGGGGTGGCTTTGCTGGAAGCACTCCCCTGCCCCAGGAAGCTTTTCCCATGGCTAGAAAGAAGGCCGAGGACATTTTGCGCTTTTGGCAAAGTGCTCAGATATTGGTGAAATGTACCTTTGTAATTGTTGAAACTGTATGATTTGTGCTGTTGTAACTTGTGTAATGTGCTAGTTTTCTTGCACGGGGATGCTGGTGATGTAAATTGGTGGATAGTAAAGTGAGCATAGCGGTAGATTGTTGGGCAGATAAAATGTATTATGCTCACTTTGTTAAAGAGGCCGTTGCCCAGGTGATATTAATGTGTGTTGAGAATTGTAGCCTGGGGCTTGGTTTTGGGATTAAGCCTTTCCCACCCTTTTTTGATGTAGGGTGGTACAATCCAATCATGCCTCAGAGGTGACTTTGTATTAGAGACTTCCCTACTTTGTATATTGGATTAGAGGTTGTGAAGCTACAGTATAAAGTGGGGGCAAAACCGGAGTTTGCGCTCTGGGTTCCTGAGATTATCATTAGAAGAGAGAGCAGAGGAGAGCGGAAGGAGGCCACATGGAGGAGGCCAGGAAAAGCAGCCAAGATGGCGGAGTGCTGAGTGAGATGCCAGTTTGTGTAGAGTTTGTATCTGGGATAAGGAAGGAGATGGGGAACTGAGGAGAATAAGGCTGGTGAGCTAGAAACCTTTGATTCTAGGAAACTCGGATAAGTCAGTGGCTTTGTGAGCAC
The DNA here is from genome assembly GCF_036850995.1 of Saccopteryx leptura. NCBI lineage: Eukaryota > Metazoa > Chordata > Mammalia > Chiroptera > Emballonuridae > Saccopteryx > Saccopteryx leptura. The sequence goes on along the minus strand of NC_089506.1, from coordinate 63,732,960 downwards.
TGAATGTGACTGAGTTTTGGAGCCCAGTGTGTATTTTTACTTGCCCGCTGGGTGCAAGCTAGAATTAAAGAAAATGGCCCACCAGTTTTTGGCTCCTTTGTTTCTTTACCGACTGTCCGAATCCAATGCGAACCTACATGGGCTGGGCTGCTTTGATGGTGGCCCTGGCTGTGCCTCCTGGCTTTATAGGGGGCTTGCCCGCTCTTGGTTCCTGAGGTTAGCATGAGAGAGCAGAGAGAGTAGAGCCAGCAGCAGAAGGAGGCCACGTGGAGGAGGCCAGGAAAAGCAGCCAAGATGGCGGAGTGCTGAGTGAGATGCCAGTTTGTACAGAGTTTGTATCTGGGATAGAGAAGGAGATGGGGAACTGAGGACAATAAGGCTGGTGAGCTAGAAACCTTTGATTCTAGGAAACTCGGATAAGTCAGTGGCTTTGTGAGCACTGAATGTGATTGGGTTTTGGAGCCCAGTGTGTGTTTTTACTTGCCCGCCGGGTGCAAGCTAGGATTAAAGACTATGGCCCACCAGTTTGTGGCTCCATTGTTTCTTTACCAACTGTCCAAATCCAATGCGAACCTGCATGGGCTAGGCTGCTCTGATGGTGGCCCTGGCCGTGGCTTCTGGCTTTACAGCTAGAAACTTTTGATTCTAGGAAACTTGGATAAGTCAGTAGCTTTGTGAGCACTGAATGTGAGTGGGTTTTGGAGCCCAGTGTGTGTTTTACTTGCCCGCCTTGTGCAAGCTAGGATTAAAGATGATGCCCCCCCCCCCCCCCAGTTCTTGGCTTCATTGTTTCATTACCTTCTGTTAGAATCTAATGCGAACCTGCTCTGGCCAGGCGGCTATGATGGTGGTCGCGGCTATTGTCCTTACACCTACCAAATATAAATACTTTTAGCAAAAACCCCTTCTCCCCCATCCTCCTCCAACTCTCCTCTAAGCTCTGACCGTTTTGACCCCTCTGAGCACGTGGTGCCACCACGAGCACCTTAACCTCTTCCTGCAGATTCTGACCCTCCTTCTTTTCATCCAACTGACCACACTGTCCATCCTTTTGCTTCCTCTCTTCCTCCCCTCTTTGCTGACAACTTCCTGCCATCTAGAGATTAAACAAGCTCAGAGTCAGACACTGACATCCCCCAGACCCCCCTCTTCCCCCTCTGGGAGGTAACCAGGGCCAAGGGAATTATGAGAATCCATTGTCCTGTTCTTGCTCTTGGATCTATCCCAAACAGAAAAGAGACTAGGCTTCTTCTACACAGACCCAGACTCTTACAGAAAGAAATTCAGATATCTAACCCAGGCATACAATCTGACCTGGCAGGGACCTTCGTAATCATATGGTCACATGCTTAATAGTAAACTGCAAAAGGCCACTCAATAGGCAGTTAATTATGAAAAACACTGAGAAATTTCACAACGAGCGGACAAAAATCTGGCCCAATTCCTGTCCTGCCTACCAGAGGCACTCCAAATATATACTAAAATTAACCCCTGTTCAGTTGAGGGTCCAGAGTTCTTAACACTCATTTCATCTCCCAATCAGCCCTCAATATACATAAAAAGCTTAAAAAGGCAGAGAAGGGCCCTCAAACCCTTCAACGAGATCTCCTGAGCATAGCTTTTAAGGTCCATATTATAGACTCCATAGTAACTGAGAGGAACAGGAGAAGGCACGCAGAGCCCAAAGAGATCAGGCAAAATACCAGCTGCTGGCAGCTGCCCTTAAGAGCTCCATGAAAACAAAGTTTTGTGTGGTTAGTTTACAGGTAGTACTGATTTGTTTTCATGTCTGTTAATATGTGACAATATATATGGCAGAAGGGGAAAATACACATTTTTTCAACAGGATATATAAAAATCTATCAGAGCTTAGATAGCAAAGACATATTCAGCATGAGAAGAAGCACACCTCCCGACCATGATTTCATTACCTCAAAGCAATATAGTGGGCAATGAAAACAATAAGCCACAAAAATAAATAAATTGAAGACTCAAGGACTAACATTATCAGGTTTGTTTCTGAGCATCAGAGATAAGGGAAACTAGATGACTTGTCTTAATCCATAGGTTAGTTTAATTTAGGAATATTTAAATAGCATTATATATCATTGGGTTATAGGGACTTTTAATAATGGATTTTTATTCTACTAGTTGTTATAATAGTAAACAAGCAAAAATAAAGGTGTTCAGTTCAACCATCTAATCATCAGATTGCATTTTGTTTTACTAATATAAATGCTTGCCCTGCCTAAATGGTATGCTAATTTGGGAAAATGTATGCATATGTAAACATAATCTTATTTAAAATGAGCAAAACACTTAAAGTACATATATATGGGTTTTTAACATGGCAAGTTTCATTCATACAAAAATTATTTTGGACCCTGGTCCTTGGCCTTCCCCGTACAGCTTTTTCTTCCTGCGGTTCTGGTTCTAGGGCCGCTCTCTCATCAGCCAGCTGCGAATCCCCATGCACCATCCAGGGTGGCCCCCCTCTCCCCCCCCACCCCCCCCTCCCCCCCTCCCCCCCACCCCCCTCCCCCCCTCCCCCCCCCCTCCCCCCCCCCCACCCCACCCCTCCCCGCCAGCCCTGTCCGCCATGTTGTAGCTCTGCCTCTGGCCCCAGGCGCACCCCGGCAGCACAACCTGCACCACCTGCCCTCCTGCAGCCTCGTGTTGCTGGTGCTTCTGCTCGGAGGCTGCCTGGGGGTCTTCCGGGGTGGGGGGGTGGCTCTCGAAGGCCCCATGTGGTGCTGCTGCTCACCAACGACCAGGACGAAGTGCTCAGCGGCATGACACCACTAAAGAAAACCTAGGCTCTCATCAGAGAGATGGGGATCACTTTTTCCAGCGCTTATGTGCTAAGTGCTCTTTGTTGCCCTAGCCAGGCCAGTATCCTGACAGGGAAGTATTCACATAATCATTACGTTGTTAACAACACATTGGAGGGAAACTGCAGTAGTAAATCTTGGGAGAAGATCCAAGAACTTTCCCAACAATTCTCAGATCAATGTGTGGTTATCAAATCTTTTTTGCAGGGAAGTACTTAAATGAGTATGGAGCCCCAGACACAGGTGGATTAGAACACGTCCCTCTGGAATAGAGTTATTGGTATGCCTTGGCAAAGAATTCTAAATACTATAACTATACCCTCTCTATCAATGGGAAGGCCCAGAAGCATGGTGAAAACTACAGTGTGGACTACCTGACAGATGTTTTGCCTAATGTCTCCTTGGACTTTCTGGAATACAAGTCCAACTTTGAACTATTCTTCATGATGATCTCCACTCCAGCGCCTCACTCACCTTGGATAGTCACACCTCAGTACCAGAAGACCTTCCAGAATGTCTTTGCTCCAAGGAACAAGAACTTCAACATCCATGGAATGAACAAGCACTGGTTGATTAGGCAAGCCAAGACCCCAATGACGAATTCTTCAATACAGTTTTTAGATAATGCATTTAGGAAAAGGTGGCAAGCTCTATTCTCAGTTGATGACCTTGTGGAGAAACTGGTTAAAAGATTGGAATTCAATGGGGAGCTCAACAACACTTACATCTTTTATATCTCTGACAATGGCTATCACACAGGACAGTTTTCTTTGCCGATAGACAAAAGGCAGCTGTATTAATTTGATATCAAAGTTCCACTGTTGGTTCGAGGGCCTGGGATTAAACCAAATCAGACAAACAAGATGCTTGTTGCCAACATTGACTTGGGTCCTACTATTTTGGACATCGCTGGCTACAACATGAATAAGACACAGATGGATGGAATGTCTTTGCTGCCCATTTTGAGAGGTGCCAGTAATGTGACTTGGCAATCAGCTGTCTTGGTGGAATATCAAGGAGATGGTCATAATGTCACCGACCCAACATGTCCTTCCCTGAGTCCTGGAGTATCACAGTGTTTCCCAGACTATGTGTATGAAGATGCTTATAACAACATGTATGCCTGTGTGAGGACCATGTCGGCGCTGTGGGATTTACAGTACTGCCAGTTTGATGACCAGGAGGTATTTGTAGAAGTCTATAACCTGACTGCAGACCCACACCAAATCAGTAACATTGCTAAAAGTATAGACCCAGAGCTTTTAGGAAAGATGAACTATCGGCTAATGACGTTTCAGTCCTGTTCTGGGCCAATCTGTCGCACTCCGGGGGTGTTTGAGCCAGGATACAGCTTTGACCCTTGTCTCATGTTCAACAATTATGATGGTGGCAGGACTTGAAGGTTTTCCAAACATCTGTAGCGACCTCTGCAGCTAGGTCCCGCACACCTCTTTCTGATGAAGTGATTGTAGTAGGTGTCTGTAGCTCGTCTTCAAGACCACCCCTGGAAGAGTTTCTGGACTGGCTTTGTTTTAAGTCCTCTTTTAAAATGCAACCCACTCAGCTGACCTCCTTGTGCAATGTGCTAAACTGTGAACTCTACCCGTGTGTCGGGAGTGGCTGGCCCTGGTCCCTCCCTTCAGCAATCAGGACCGTTCCTGAGCTCTGTTCTTACCAGGCCCAGTGTGTCCTGGAGCTACAGTTCTGGATGACTCCCCATGTGGTCAAAGTCTCAATGGGTATCACTGTGCAGATAAATGACTAGGCTGTGGGTGGGGGTGGAGGAATGTTTTTGGTATACAGCTTGACCTAAAATCAAAGGACCTACATAACATTTCAGATTGAACACTTCACTATCAAAAAATATACTAACATCACATGACTGGAAGAATAATTGTCAGAGCTAAATCATCTGATTAAGAACAAGTACCATTGTTTTTACGCAGAAATATGTTATTTGTAATGTCCATCACAATGTGATAAGTTTCCAAATTCAAAACATGTCAGCCAAGCTCTGTTCTTTCTTTTGGTGTGGGGAGGGGGAATTCTGGGCTGGTACTAACTACAGTGAAATAGAACAGTAAGCTTTTGGTAAAGGCTAATTCCAGGTAGTTCTTGAAGGTGATAGCCATCTCTTTCCAGTGGCTGCTAACCACATGGAGGACCAGTTAACACCAGGGTATCCAGGGAATGTCTCCTCTCAATACTTTTCCCTCTGAGCTCTGAAGAATCAAGCAGCTCCAGTATCTCAGAGAAAAAGAACTTCTGAGTCTTGGTGAAAGTTGTGTTTTCTGAGGGCTTTCTGTGGGTGGGGCCTGGGGTTGACAGGGTGAAGGGCTCTGGTTGGGATGCATTAAGTGCCTCTCCAGCGGGCAGTTTGGCTTTCAGCCCCACGTGTGAAGTTGTCTTGCCTCTCTCTGCCTTTGGTTGACATTCTGTTCATTTAAGACATAAAAATTTATTACAGTTGATGTAAGGTATCAGCTACATTATCACCCTGCCTTCCCTTTCAGAGTAGTTCTTCCTGACTTTTTGGAGTTTTATGTAACTTGGGCCCCATTCACTATTCTCATCAAAGCCATGTCTTGTGGTTTCCTCACTGTTTAGAACACCTATATTTTTATGTTTCTTGGCTTGAAGATCAATGCCATTTTCACCATTTTCTTCACAAGAAGGCTGTCGGTGGTAGGACAACAGGGAAGGAGGAAGAGCTGTGATTTATAACCTGTTCAACTCAGGCGATAGTGAATTTAGCTTTATTTAAGGTCTGAGCTTGAGCTTTAAGCACTTTGTAAGACAGGGCTGTAAGCAGCTTTTCTATCAGAATTCCAGGCAGCCATGGTGGGTTAATAGCCACTGACTTTATTCCTTTACCTCATTCAAGCCCATTAACTGGTGGTATTTGGAGGTGAAATAGGCAAATGAAATGAACACCTCTGCTGTGAATGTTTTAGGGAAGGAAATAATAAAAATTTGTAACTACAGAAAAAGCAAACTACAATGTTGAATATGGGTATCAGCTTTATTCTACATTTTTGATTCTTAACATTACTCAGTCAACTTTCACATTAATAAAAGTTGACCCTAGTTATTCCTGAATAAAGAGAAAACTCTTAAAAAAAAGAAAGAATAAAAAGAAAAGAAAATAAATAAAAAATATATTTTATGTGAGTCATTCCAAATGAGATTAGCAAAGCTTTATTCTGTTAATTAATGTATACTGATAAATAAATACTTTTATTTAAAATATTTGAAGAGCTGCAATTTTGTAATCACATTAGCTAACCAAATGGTCTAGCAAGATATTGCATAAAATGTGATAGATCCTTTGAGGCAATAAACAAACAAGTAATAGGTTATTTTTGCTTTAAATACAGTACAAAAATTATTCTGAACTTGATGAACATAACTAAATTTTATTTAGTTCTGTGATTTATTAGGGTAAATTTTATATATTACATGCAATATTTGTCAAAAATAATTTATCTTATATATTTCAATAACATGTATTATAAATTATTTTCATAAGCTTCATATTATTCAGTTCATAAACACCTCATATAATACCAATGTAAAACTGAGTTCAATAATTTAAAAATTAACCATTTACTGTTTTTCTCCTGTCATAATATTGCAAGTGCTGCCATCTGCTGTAGAGAGTTGTCATAGGTGTGTAATGGCACGGGAATAGATCAGAGGTCGGGACCCTGTGGCTTCCGAGCCAGATGTGGCTCTTTTGATGGCTGTTTCAGGCTCGCAGACAAATCTTTAATAAAAAAAATAATGTAAAAATATAAAACATTCTCATGTATTACAATCCATTCATTTCCTACCGCTCATGTTCATGGTTGCAGGTGGCTGGAGCCAATCACAGCTGTCCTCCGGGACAACACCAAATTTTTATTGAATAATGCGTAATGTACACGGGTCGTTGTATGGCTCTGATGAAATTACATTTAAAAATATGTGGTGTTCATGTTCATGGCTCTCTCAGCCAAAAAGGATCCCGACCCCTGGAATAGATGGTTCTCTATTTGATTAAAAAGAATATTGTATAAGAATTCCAAATTATGCTGGTCATCTAAGCCCTGATACATAATAAAAATAAAATCAATTTGCACAAAAAAATTAAAGTTATTCCAAACTTATATAAATTCATGAAATAAACTTTTAAAAGATAGAATAATATTTTTAAATATTTCACTTACTTAATTTGTAAAATATGTAAATTCCTTAATAGTTTTTGTGAAAGTTATCAGTTTCTAAAAACCTTTAATATTGCACTGTGGCTTTTAAAGAATTAAAGAACAGCCTCAGTTCTTTTACATCATCAGATTAAGAACAGGTGTTTTATCATTAAGCCTGATGTTACTAATTTTGGTTGTTTCACAGGCTACAGGCAACTGAAAATATTATTTAAAAATTATGTCCCCAGTTGTAAAATTTTATTCATCTAAAATACACAAACCTCAAGATACATGTGTGTGTGTATACACGTGTATTATGAGAAAAAAATAGATCTGTCAAAATAGATCACTAATAAAGTACAGGTATGAGAAACAGGAGCATTGAGCTGTTCCTGTATGTGCCCTGACCAGGGAATCAAACTGGCAACCTCCCAAGAATGATGCTTCAACAACCAAGCTGGCCAAGGGCTTAATTGTTATTGATTTTTAGAGAGACAGAGAAAGGAAGACAGAGAGAAGAGAGGGTGATGGGAAGTATTTATTGTTCTCCTCAGTTTCTCATTCTTTGGTTGCTTTCTGTGTGTGCCCTGACTGGGGATCGAACTTGCAACCTTGTTATTTTGGGACGATGCTCTCTTAACAGACTAAGCTAACTAGCCAGGGACATAATTGTTCTATTTTACAGTCATTATAATGAGAATTTCATGGAAATATTTGAGATAAATTATGGTTTTTATTTTTGTTTTATAACATTAACTATTTAACTTTTCTGACTTATTTTCTTTACATAATATTTGAGATGATACTTTTTATAAGATTCTAATTAAAAAACATACATCAACATGATAGCACAATATCTCTCCAGCAGATGGCAGCATTGAAAATCTTTAAAATCTATAAAAATCTTAAAGGATTCAAATAGTTATAAAAAATGTAATGTGCTATCAAATTAATTTTAAAAATAGCACAAATAAAAAGTTACTGTATATCTTACCTCAGTTAGTTGACAAACTGTGATCATTTTTAATTCTAGAAGCTGTGACCAGTAAAACCTCATTAAATTCATCAGATAAACTACTAAAAATTGAACACTTTACTTATTAAATAATAATAGATTATTTGACATTCCCATGCCATGACAATGAAATAAACTATAATAAAGGGTAGAAACTGATTAACAATTAAAACAGAGGAAGAAACATTTCTTAAAATATAGCAAAATAAAACAGGATAAAAAGATTACCATAAGTACAATAAACTGTCTCAAATCAAAATCAGACCACTAGAAATGTAAATAGCTTAATGGTTGCAACCAAAAGCTTAACTAAATGAATAAGAAAATATGATCTTTTATATATACAAGATAACCAACTCATACCAAAAGATATATATTAAAAACAAAAAGATACAGACTAAAAACAAATGGATGGAAAAAAGGTATTTCACGCAAATAGAAATAAAAAAAGCTGGAGTAGCAATACTTTTATCAACCAAAATATACTAAAAACAAATGCACTCGTAAGAGACAAAGAACAACACTACATAATGATAAAGAGATCAAAATAACAAGAAGGTACAACCTTTGTAAACATATATGCACCCAGCATATAAGCACCTAAAAATATAAATCATTCTTGATGGACACAAAGGGAAAGGTAGAAAGTAATAGAGTTGTTGTAAGGGATTTTAACACCCCACTGACATCAAAGGATAGATATTCCAGACAGAAAATCAACAAGGAAAGAGTGGCCTTAAATAACACACTAAATCAGAGAGATTTAATTGATATCTTCAGAGCATTTTACCCTTAAACAACAAAATATACAATTTTCAAGTACACATGGAACAATTTCTAGGATAGATCACAGGTTAGGACACAAAATATATCTCAATAAATCTAAGTAGATTGCAATCATATACCAATCACAAGAAAAACTGAAAAACACATAAACACATAGAGGCTAAATAACATGTTATTAAAAAACAAATAGGTTAACAAGAAAAACAAGAAAAAAATCAAAAGATACCTGGAAACAAATGATGTGAAGAAAAAGAAACCCTCATTCACTGTCAGCTGGAATGCAGATTGGTTCAGGCATTGTAAAAAATAGTCTGGATCTTTTTCAAAAAATTAAAAATGGAACCTCATTATGACCCAGAGATTCCACTGCTGGGTATATATTCAAAGAAATGCAAAACATTAATTTTAAAGAATTTAGGGGCCCTGGCCCATTGGCTCAGAGATAGAACATTGGCCTGTTAATGGAAGTTCCAAGTTTGATTCCCTGTCAGGGCACACAGGAGAAGCGATCATCTGCTTCTCCACGCTTCCCCTGCCTTCTCTCTCTCTCTCTCTCTCTCTCTCTCTCTCTCTCTCTCCATCTTTCCTGTTGTCAGAAGTTAATGGGTTCAGTGAGTTGGTCCCAGGCGCTGAGGATGCCTCTGTGGAACATCTGCCTTCGAGGCTAAAATTAGTTCTGTTGTGAGCAACAGAACAAGGCCCCAGATAGAGCATTAGCCCATAGGGGGTTTGCTGGGTGGATCCTGGTCTGGGCATATGCAAGAGTCTGTCTCTCTGCTTCCCCTCCCTTCACTTAATAACGTAATTATTAAAAGAAAAGAGGATATATGTACCTCTGTGTTCATTGAAGCATTATTTACAATAGCCAAGATACGAAAGTAACCCAAATGCCCATCAATAGACAAGTGAATAAAAAGTGGTGGTAAATATATGCAATGACATATTACTTGAGCATAAGATAAAATATATTCTTATTATTTGTGACAGCATTGATGGACCTACAGGCTATTAAGCTAAGTGAAGAAAGAGAAAGCCAGACAGAGAAAGACAAATATCATTTGATTTCACTTATATATGGAAAAAAATAAAAATAAACTAACAAACAAAATAGAAACACAAATACAGAGAAGATACTGAGAGCTGTCAGAGAGGAAGGGGATTGGGAGGCCAGGCGAAATAGGTGAAAAGATTTAACAAAAGAAAGAAAATCATAGACACAGACAACAAGATCATTACCAGAGGGAAAGTGGAGTGGGAGACAGGTAGAAAGGGGTAAAGGGTGGATAAATGATGATAAAAGGAAGCTTCACTTGTGGTGGTAAATACAATATACAGATGATAGAATTGTCCACTTGAAACCGATAAAATTTTCTTAACTGATGCCACTCTAATAAATTCAATAAATATTAAAATATTATTTTAAAAAGAGAACAATCTTATTTTAAAATATTAATAAGAAACCATACACTAATCTTTTGTAGAGGCAACTGATAAAATTAATAGGTAATATGGGCAAGAACTGGGTCTTAGAAACACTTTTTCAAATAAATGTAGTCATTGAAACTGTAAAGTCAATGCAAATTGTAAACTGTAATGTATAAGACAATATGCTATAGAGAAGTTGCATTTTGAAAAACAAAAATGAATATAACTCTTTCCATCTATTGATAAATCTTAGAATTTAATAGGATAGTTTTACAAAGAAAATTGAGGTAAGGTTACATAAAAGAAATGATAAAAGAGATTCATCTCTAATAAATTTAAGGAGGAATTTAGAATTATTGCAGAAATGCCTTGGAAGCTTTCATAGTCTGTATGACCTAAAAAACCCTTCAGAAAATCTGCAACCATATATGAAATAAAGAAATATCAATAAAGAGGTACAGCACAGAAAAACATAAGTAATAAATGTAAAATAATTTTATTATATGAATTACTAGGTTTATTATATGGATTATTATATTTTATTTAAATCACTTTTTTTTAAGGAGAGGTACACAGGTTGTACATACTTCTAGGATATTAAGAGTACAGTATTAATATAGAAGAATTAAATTAGATATTATTTGGGTTAAGTGAGTATCGCTGGCAGTGTGAGTTGCGTGTTGCTCTGCAGTGCTTGAATAAGTTTGCAGCAATGTGCTGTAACAAACAACATGAAGACTTTAGCAATTTAGAATGGAAAAGTTGTTGACAAGGCAGTGGGTTAGAGATTAAGGTTCTATTTCAATCTAAAGTTAATAAGACCTTAAACCAGATTTATGGTGATAAAATAGAATGGAAAATTGGATAAAATATATTGATCCATGTAGTTATATATCAGTGTAGAAACCAGTGAGATATTTAAGTAGAGGCACCAGATGAAGCTATCACATCTACAATTCATAGCTTTAAATCTATTATATTTGCTCACCTTGAAAGTTTGTAATTGATGGCATTAACAAAAGATAATGAGAAAAAAACGTATTGGAGAAGATCCATAAGTGTCATGAACATGTAAAGTTAGCCTGACTGCTTCATTCTCCTTAAAATTAAAAAAGGGATTAGACAGTGGCATTAGGAATATGTGGTTTTCAGTGTGAAATACTACAGAGAAGTGCACTAGTGAACAGGAAGGCAATGTAAATAGGAAAGGAGAAATAACGACTTAAGAAACATAGGCCCTAAGATATAAACTGTCAATTAGGTGTGAACTGTCAGTTAAGACTGCCTCTTCAGAAAGCCTAAATACGTCCTTAGGAATTTAGGGGGACAGAGTATCTGAAAGCATCAGCCTGAGTTCTCTAGAGAAAAACAAAACTCTTAGATATTTAAAAGAGAAAAGGATGTAATATAAAGAATGAGGTGCTTTAAAATGGTTTCAAAGACTGAAAGAGTGAAAATCAGGAATCGCCACTGAAGAACTAGATGAAAGACAATGAATTATAGCTGTGCCTCTGGTTCTGTTATCCCACAGTTGCAGATTCTGTGGGAAGAATCTGGATGCCTCAGCTGTTTCTGAACATTAATGTCTCAACCTCATTTGATAACCAAATCAGCAGTAGAAATACGGTTTTTGTGACGATAATCCAAATCTCCTTTCAGCAGATATCATTAGAATTTACTTCATATCCAGAATCCTGGCTGCAAGGGAGTATGTTTAGTTTCTCATATTCTGTGGTTCAAAGGACATAAGGAGATTCCAAGTGACTTTTGCCAAACCCAGAAATGAGAAGAAGAAGCAATAGATGATTTTGGCTAATGGAATAAATATGTCAGTATGTCAGTGGGAATTTAGGGTTAGATATGCATAAGCTAATTATAACGTTGATGTCTCAGGCTACTTTTGGGTCTCAAGCAACACCAAGTGAAAATATTACAACAAGGCTAAGAAATGAGAGGACTGTACACCAGAACATTTGGAGATTGTTCAAAAGCTACAGCTTCTTTTATTACTAGAAGCATACTGTTCAGCATTTTACAAATGATAATATTTGGCATATGTCCAATGACCTCAAACACATTACCTTTGGCATAAGAATAGAAAAAAATTGTATGTACTCTTTGATAATACAGTTTATAAAGGAAAGGGAATAATTTTTTCCTTTAAAGCATTTTAAGCAAATAGAAAATATAGATGAAAAGATTAAAATATTCCAAGTCTTGAATATCTAGGTATATTTACAAAATTTTTCAAAGCATTGTTGAAATAAAACCAAATTGACCTAAAGACCAACAGAAATTTATTTTACTCTTTTAAGAAAATTACTGTGTACTTGTGAATATTACATTCCATATACCTAAGCCTTGTTTGTTATTTTAAAAATATATGTTTATAATAATAATATTAATAGGAGTTCAAGCTCATTCAGGACTTACTATGTGATAGGCGCTATAATAAAAATGTTATATATATATATATCAATATATTTTTAATTTCTTCCTCAAAAATATATGGATATGCAACATAATTAAATGTCAAAATAACCAGGAGATGTTTTCTCTGAACATATGTACCCTGATTTATTAATGTCACCCCACTAAAATTAATAAATATATATATGGGTACTATAGAATTTCTAGAATCATTTACAAGAGAAGTGACCTTTTTAAAGTTTACATAAATATACAGTTGAAGAGTTGAGAAGCAAATCCAGGACTGTCTCATCTCAAAATCTCTACTTTCATAACTTCCATGTTAGACTGTCTCTGAAAAATGACTAAGAATAGAGTTTTGCCCAAGACTGATGGGGTTCTTGGCATGGGAGTCTTAGACAAACCAATAACAAAGTAGGATATAGATTTCAGAATAAATTTTAAAGTACATACTGCTACATAACTACAACACAGTATGGTGCAGTGGTTAAAAAATGAACTATAAATTCATCGATAGGAGCCAGTGATAGCCTCAGAATCCAGAGTCTGGTGGTAAACTCTATGTAACCTGGAAAACTAATCACTGCCTCAGTTTTCTTATCTATAAATAAGATTAATATATCTACTTCTTGAATTGTTGTGAAGATTTAATTAGAGTTAATATTAACTGGACTAAATATAGGTTATATTACAGAGCCTGACTCTGATAATACTTACTAGATTTTTAATTATTGTTATAGAATACTTACTTTCTGGTAGGAAAGTTAGAACTATATCCACATTTTTAAAAAGTTGGGTTGGGTTAGATATCATCACATACCTTCCCTTCTCTTTATCAAAAAAAAAAAAAAGTAAGTTAACATTTTTTTTTTTTCATTTTTCTGAAGCTGGAAACAGGGAGAGACAGTCAGACAGACTTCCGCATGCGCCCGACCGGGATCCACCCGGCACGCCCACCATGGGGCGAAGCTCTGCCCACCAGGGGGCGATGCTCTGCCCATCCTGGGCGTCGCCATGTTGCGACCTGAGCCACTCCCAGTGCCTGAGGCAGAGGCCACAGAGCCATCCCCAGAGCCCGGGCCATCTTTGCTCCAATGGAGCCTTGGCTGCGGGAGGGGAAGAGAGAGACAGAGAAGAAAGCGTGGCGGAGGGGTGGAGAAGCAAATGGGCGCTTCTCCTGTGTGCCCTGGCCGGGAATCGAACCCGGGTCCTCCGCACGCTAGGCCAACGCTCTACCACTGAGCCAACCGGCCAGGGCAACATTTATTTTTTTAACCAATAGTACAATACTGAAATACTCTGAGGAGGACTCTAAATTTCTAATGATTTTTTCCATGAAGAATTCCTAGCTCGGTGAAAGAGCACATTACAATTAAAATTATGCTTCTATTTGCATGACGTGTTTACACATTAATTTTGATATACCTTACATTTGGTGTTCTCAGATTTTTTTGTTTTTGATTTTTTATATCAAAACTCACATATTTAACTGAAAAAAGTAATAAAAATATTAAATATTATCATTGGTGATAACATAAAATTTAGAGGGTTTTTTTTTTTTTGGATATATAACACAGTTCTACAGTTTTTCAAAAAGGGAACATTATCACTAAGCATTAAATTTCTGATTGACTCATTCTAAGCCCTTCTACAACCTTCAGCAGAATGAGGTCCTTGTCATGAAACACCTTTGTGGTTATCAGAGTTATATTTCACATGCAACTTTTACTTCTATGCTGACCTCTGGACCCTTGGGACGCTGCCTACCAAACAAGAGATGCTGAAGTTCCAATTATTTTCTTGGCTTTGGCTATGCCCAGATTGCTCACCCCTGACAATTATATATTATAGATCCATGCTAAAAATACTTTGACTTTCTGTGAACTGTGGTTTTTAAAAAGCTTGTAAGTTTGAGTTCTTCATTTGAATGGCAAAAGTTTAGATTACCACATCACAGATCCATGTGGACAGAAGGGTCAGGTAGAAGTGACTTTTAAGTCTTAGAAGGTTCTGAAGTTCTGGTAAGAGCTGCAGGAAATGGGTGGGAACAGGGCTGAATGAGCAAGGAAGGACAATCAGTGTCTAAGCGAAACAAAACAAAAATTAAGTGTTTATTCAATTGATCAAAGAATCTGATTATTAATATATTAAGATGTTTTATGTACTCTATTCAATTAGGGGAGAAAAAAAACAGGAGAATGAGGTAGAATAAGTAAAGTGCAGAAGTTTTTAGTGGGAATATTTGTAGTCACTGACAACACTGCCTTTTCTTTGTTTTTGTTTTAATTATATAGTCCTTTCTCAGTTTACTGGACTGGGACTTAGATAAGGAAGTTGTACCCTGACCAGGCGGTGGTGCAGTGGATAGAGTGTCGGACTGGAATGCAGTGGACCCAGGTTCAAGACCCCGAGGTCGCCAACTTGAGCACGGGCTCATCTGGTTTGAGCAAGGCTCACCAGCTTGGACCCAAGGTCGCTGGCTTGAACAAGGGGTTACTCGGTCTGCTGAAGGCCCACAGTCAAGGCACATGTGAGAAAACAATCAATGAACAACTAAGGTGCCACAATGAAAAACTGATAATTGATGCTTCTCATCCCTCTCCATTCCTGTCTGTCTGTCCCTACCTATCCCTCTCTCTGATTCTCTCTCTGTCTCTGTAAAAAAAAAAAAAAAAGGGAAGTTGTAAAGCCAGTAGCCATGGTCACCATCACAGTCGCCTGGCCCATGCAGGTTTGCATTTGATTCAGACAGATGGTAATGAAATAACGGAACCAAGAACTAGTGGGCCATTAGCTTAATCCTAGCTTGCACGCAGCAAGCAAGAAATACACACACACAGAAAACACTTCCCTTTCCATTCAGGGCTCCCAAAGCAATTAACTTATCCAAGTTTCCTAGAATCAAAGTTTCTACCTCATCAGTCTTATTGACCTCTGTTCCCCATCTCCTTCTCTCTGCACAAACTCTGCACAAACTGTCTTCTCCTTTAGCACTCCACCATCTTGGCTGCTTCTCCTCTCTTGCATGTAGCCTTTCTCTGCTCTCCTCCAGCATGGGCTACTCTGCCCCATTTTATAGTGTAGAAATCAAAACCTTTAATCCAATATACAAACAAGAAAGTTTCTGATACAAAGTCACTTATCTGAGGCATAATGGAATTTCTCATGAGAGTGCACCACCCCACATCATGCAATAGTTAAGGGTGTGGGGAAAAGCTTAGTCTTAAAACTAAGTCTTAGGCTATAATGACGCTGCCCGCTTCCAGCCTACCCCCACACCCAATGCAAAGTATAAGCGAGCAAACATATATTTTATATTTACAAACTTATTTAACCAACAGAAGTTCTTCAGGACTTTGTGTTCTAATATTTTGTAACTTCATGTGTATGGGAGGTGGGGTGGGGGTCTCTCTCCTTAAAAAAACTTGGGTAACACACACATCTGGTATACAGTCCTTCTTGACATAATGTAAGTACACAATTTCTTACTATACTTAATTTAAATTCAGAGAAATATGTGAACATTAAAAAATCCAGTATTAATTTTTAGTGTATTTGAAGCAGAAAAAAGCAGTGGCTGCTTTGATGCATGCATTCACAATTCACTGACTCTCTGTTATGGGATTTGATTTTAAAGAGATTAGTTTAGTGGATTTTAATCATGTGAAATTCTATAACATGATTTTGCTATAAACACAATATTTAAAAATATATTAGAAAAGGAAGTGACATTTAAAAAACAGCTTATATTAGTCAGAAGAAATGCAATACAAAAAATTTATTTAGGTTTTTATGTGTCACCATACTAGCTTTAAAATATTAATACTAAATATTTTTTCAAAGAGATGAACAAATTAATGTACAGAAACTATAGTATAAAAAGAAAAACACTCATTGCTATTTCCGTTTTGTTTAGCACTGAATTGATCAAACTTGTGATTTTAAAATATTAATACTTATGTTGGACCAGGTGCTGGTGCAGTGGATAGAGCATCAGACTGGGAAGCAGAGGACCCAGGTTTGAAACCCTGAGATCGCCGGCTTGAACAGATTCATCTAGCTTGAAGATGGACTCACCAGCTTGAGCACGGGTCGCTGGCTTGAGTGTGAGATCATAGCCATGATCCCATGGTCACTGGCTTGATCCCAAAGGTTGCTGGCTTGAGCCCAAGGTAACTGGCTCAAGCAAGGGGTCACTTGGTTTGCTGTACCCTTTCTGTCAAGGCACATATGAGAAAGCAGTCAACAAATAACTAAGATGTCGTAACAAAGAATTGATGCTTCTCATCTCTTTCCCTTCCTGTCTGTCTGTCCCTATCTGTCCCTCTTTGTCCTTCTCTCTCTCTCTCTCTCTCTCTCTCTCTCTCTGTGTCAAAAAAATAAATAATAAAATACTAATACTTGTATACATTCAAGATAACTTAAATCTTCCTAAAAACTAAAATGTACACTTATTAAATAAAAATTATTGATTAAATGTACTATTTTCTTTTCTTACTGATTCTCAGAAAAAAAGAAAGGAAGGGAGAGATTGAGAGGAAAGAAAAAGAAACATCAATTTGTTGTTCCTCTTATCCATGCCTTCATTGGTTGATTCGTGTATGTGTCCCAACCAGAGATCAAACCCACAACCTTGGCATATTGGGACAACACTCTAAACAACTGAGCTACCCCACCAGGACCTAAATGTACTATTTTCAAACACTTAGGCATTGACGAATGTAGAGGTCCTGAATAAGAACATGAAGCAGGGACAGAGTCCAGTGCCTTGAGTCAAAAACCACATGTGCTTTACTGGCTAACATACTGAACACAGTACTGTGCTGAACTCAGTACAATAGGGATAGAATTAGCAATTCTGATTAATCAATAGGTGTGGACATTTAAGCTACTTCACTTTCCCTTTAATGTGCTCTAAAGAAGTTCCCCTTCCTGACTTTCTCATTGTCTTCTCTGCTTTCTGGCTTCCCCATTCTTGCCCCTGCTTCTCTTTTGTGTGTATCAATAAATACCTGTAAGAACTGGGGGTCAGGGCCCTCTCATGAAACTGTACAGGGGCGTGTGAGGCGGACTCCCCTAGATCCCTCAGTGCATGCCATGTGGTCTCCGAGAAGAGTAGTCATAGTCTCTGTGACCGGTGAAAAAATTATTTACCAAATGTTCTGTATCATTAATTAACATTTTGAAGCAAATTAATTTAATTCTCTTAAGTGCTATACGCAAATGTATGAACGTTGGAAGTTCATGCATACATAAAGCAATAATGGTTAATAGAAGAACTTAGCTGATTTTGTACTTCTCATTATTTTCATAACTTCTATAAGCTATATGTAAAGCCAGTAGTCAGGGCCACCATCACAGCCGCCTGGCCCATGTAGGTTTGCATTGGATTCGGACAGTCGGTAAAGAAACAATGGAGCCAAAAACTGGTGGGCCATCATCTTTAATCCTAGCTCGCACCTGGCGGGCAAGTAAAAACACACACTGGGCCCCAAAACCCACTCACATTCAGTGCTCACAAAGCTACTGACTTATCCGAGTTTCCTAGAATCAAAGGTTTCTAGCTCACCAGACTTATTTACCTTTGTTCCCCATCTCCTTCCTTCTCCCTGCACAAACTGGCTGCTCACTTAGCACTCCACCATCTTGGCTGCTTCTCCTGGCCTCCTCCACGTGGCCTTTTCCTGCTCTCTTCTCTGAGTTCTTCTCTAATGCTAATCTCAAGAACCAAGAGTACAAGCTCCTGTTCTGCCCCCATTTTATAGTATAGAAATCAAAACCTTAATCCAAACAAACAAGAAAATCTCTGATACAAAGTCACTTATCTGAGACATAATGGGATTCCTCATGAGACTGCACCATCCTACATCATAAAGGGTGGGAAAGGCTTAGTCTTAAAACTAAGCCTTAGGTTATAAGAATCCTGCCTGCTTACAGCCTGTCCCCCACACCCAATGCAAACTATAAGCGAGCAAACATATATATCATATTTAAAAACTTATTTGACCAACACTATAATTTTTATATTTTTAGGCTTTCAGTAATTCTATTAAGAGTCTGATTTTACAGACTCTTAATATTATAGCATTTTATTAATCCAATAGCATCAAAAGGAAAATAAAATTTTATAAAAAAGCTAAAGTTCAAAGTTATTGGTAATGAGCCATTTATTACTGATTAATATGAATCAACTATTTTGTAATTTACATCTATCAATAGAATGTAAATATGTACATTTCACACAGGTTTGGATGTATGTAATTTAGTGTCTTTGCAACTGGGCTTTAAATTATTTCACTAGTTCCACTTCTTTGAAGCTCTCATGCCATGTCTATTCAATCCAGATTCCCTAGATCATCATACTGGATCCCAAGATGTGTGTAATGTAAACATAGGTGAGTAGTCTGGGACATTTAGAATGATTATAGAGCATATGTATGCAACTCTTTTTCTTTCTTTGTAAGAAGGAAATTGAGAGTCATAAATAAACTGAGGAATGCTGGGAAAAGTGGATAACACTGAGAACAGGAGGAAAAGTTATGCAAATAGAAACTTTACCCCAAATCCAGGAATGCTTTATAAGATACTGAATTACTTAAATTTACTTAAATTTACTTAAATTACTTAAATTACTAAATTACTTAAATTCCTCTGTTACTCAGAGGAAACAATAATTTATATTGATACATAGATTTATGAAATAAATTTGAAAACTTTTAAACCTAAACTGATAACTGCAACATATTTAAAACAGATAAACACACACACTGGATATCTAATATATCTGTAATAGTTGGTTAGAAAATATTTGAAAAAATGACTTCAGTCAACATGAAAACATATCAAATAATGACATTGGACATAATAAAATAATTGTATAATATTTGTTAAAAATCAACCAGTAAAACTGTATTAAAAGGCAGAAAAGAACCTGTGCATTAATTTAAAACATATTCTGTTTCTTAAACTATATTGAGAAATGTCAGTTCTATCCAAATATAACCCATGATTTCCACCTGGATATAAAGTAGTTGAGTTGATAATATGTTTTACTTGGGTGAAAATACACTACATAGCAAATAAATTTAGGGACAAAAGGAAAAAGCCTACTGACAAAAATAAATTTAGACTTGAATAAAAAAATGTCAAATAGAGATAAGAAACAAAATCAAAAGCCCATAAAAAATAACCATGAATATTTGTGAATTCATGAATAAAATTAGCTAGTTTATTTCTTTTTTCTATTGAATACTGATCTCTATTTATATGTTATTTATATTTCATATATTAAGTCAATTATATAAATAATATAAAATGGCAAGAACTATTTTTGCCATTTTTAATTGAAGAAATTGAAGCACAGAGATGGTAAATAACTTGACTAAATATACTTAGCAAACATGTATCAAGATAATGCCAAGAAAATCTAGTTTCAAAGATTCAGCTCATCATAGCACTATATCATCTTTCATGTATAATAAATATTATATTTCTTATTATTGGGTAAATGACAGGCTACATACTAAATTGTTTATAAGAATTATTTAATTAGTTTTACAAAAACAAAAAGAAAAATAACTAAAATTTAAAACATTAAATAAAAAAGTAACGATAATAACATTACATTTGTGCATCATATTATATACCCAATAAATTCAGTTGGCTTAAAAAGATGGATTTTTTTTTTCAGAGACAGAGAGAGTCAGAGAGAGGGATAGATAGGGAAAGACAGACAGGAACAGAGAGAGATGAGAAACATCAATCATCAATTCTTCATTGCTGCACCTTAGCTGTTAATTGATTACTTTCTCATATGTGCCTTGACCATGGGGCTACAGCAGACTGAGTAACCCCTTGCTCAA
Organism: Saccopteryx leptura; assembly: GCF_036850995.1. NCBI lineage: Eukaryota > Metazoa > Chordata > Mammalia > Chiroptera > Emballonuridae > Saccopteryx > Saccopteryx leptura. The sequence goes on along the minus strand of NC_089506.1, from coordinate 63,712,424 downwards.
GCCAGCGACATTGGGTCCAAGTTGGTGAGCTTTGCGCAAACTAGATGAACCCCCACTCAAGCTGGCAACCTCGGTGTCTCAAACCTGGGTCCTCCGAATCCCAGTCCAACGCTCTATCCATTGTGCCACTGCCTGGTCAGGCAACAGATAGATTTAAAACTAATTAGAAATTTATCCAGCCACAATAATTTTATAATCTTAAAATAGGTAAGGACTTTTCTACAAGGCACAGCATTTAAGACCCTAAATAAGAGATTTCTGGCACTTGGTAGGTACTTAGAACTCATTTTTTAAAAATAAAAGTATGATTTAATAAGTGAATGAGTGAATAAGAAAAACTGAATTGAATAAGATACTTGTTATATGACTTTCTGCATATGTTTTTAAGGGAGGATTTATGACATTTTTGTCCTTAAACAGTCTTTTCTTATTCATGCAACACTGTTCTTAAAAAAGGTAACTAGTAGCTTAATATGTTTCTAAAATCTCTGCATGTATTTTTGGTAGAAATACTGTGCTCTAGATTTTATTTGGTCATAGGATTATAAATTAAATTTTGTGTACTATAAGGTAGGTGATATATTTAAGTTACCAGGTAAGTGTATCAAAAACTATTTTGTAAATTCAATCATGACAAGAAAAAACAGTTAAGATTGAAGGAGGCAAAATTTGATTTTCTTATCAGAATGATTTTAGCGATAAGGGAAATCCTGACATGACCACAGTGCTTATATGTACTGGCTCCATTCAGGAAATAGTTTTTTGTTTTTGTTTTTTTGTTGTTGTTGTTGTTTTGTTTTGTTTTGTTTTTTGTATTTTTCTGAAGCTGGAAACGGGGAGAGACAGTCAGACAGACTCCCGCATGCGCCCGACCGGGATCCAGGGGCGACGCTCTGCCCACCAGGGGGCGATGCTCTGCCATGACCAGAGCCACTCTAGCACCTGGGACAGAGGCCAAGGAGCCATCCCCAGCGCCCGGGCCATCTTTGATCCAATGGAGCCTTGGCTGCGGGAGGGGAAGAGAGAGACAGAGAGGAAGGAGGGGGGGTGAAGAAGCAAGTGGGCGCTTCTCCTATGTGCCCTGACCGGGAATCGAACCCGGGTCCCCCACATGCCAGGCCAATGCTCTACCGCTGAGCCAACCAACCAGGGCCAGGAAATAGTTTTGATGGTATTTAAAATTTACATTTTGTGAGGAAAATTTAAATGGGTATCATTTATTGGCATTCTACTGTATATGAAAGCTCTTATGGAAGACATGAATAAGAATGATCATATGAGGAATTGATTGAATTTTATTCAAATATTGTAAAGATTAGGGACTTGCCTTTAAACTTTATCTCAATCCTTAATCTGCTATAAACAGATTCTAGTGAATTTTTGTGGACTTTATTGTCCTAAAATTCTCTATTATCCTGTTGATCCAGCTCTACACAAACACAGACAAGTGTTTGCATAAGATAAACAACAAAATGATGTACATGAATGTAAAGCCAGTAGCCGCAGCCACCATTACAGCCGCCCGGCCCATGCAGGTTAGCATTTGATTCGGACAGAGGGTAATGAAACAATGGAGCCAATAACTGGTGGGCCATTAACTTGAATCCTAGCTTGCACCAGGCGGGCAAGAAATACACACAGTGGGAAAACACTTCCCTTTCCATTCAGGGCTCCCTAAGCCATTGACTTATCTGAGTTTCCTAGAATCAAAGGTTTCTAGCTCACCAGCCTTATTCACCTCTGTTCCCCATCTCCTTCTCTCTGCACAAACTGGCTTCTCCTTTAGCACTCAGCCATTTTGGCTGCTTCTTCTCTCCTCCACGTGGCCTTTCTCTGCACTCCTCCAGCATGGGCTCCTCTGCCTCATTTTATATTGCAGAAATCAAAACCTTTAATCCAATATACAAACAAGAAAGTCTCTGATACAAAGTCACTCAACTGAGGCATAATGGGATTCCTCATGAGAGTGCACCACCCCCCATCATGCAACAGTCTAGGGTGTGGGGAAAAGCTTAGTCTTAAAACTAAGCCTTAGGCTATAATGACCCTGACTGCTTCCAGCCTGTCCCCCACACCCAATGGGAACTATAAGTGAGCAAACATATATATCATATGTACAAACGTATTTGACCAATAATGAATGTTTGTAAGAATTAAATGCATCTTTGACTTCATATTTTTTCTAGTACTAGGTGATCCAAATTTTAATAGTCATAATGCAGATATTTTAAAATATAAGAGAAATCTCCCAAAACATTTAAACTAAGTTACCATATTCTTCTAAAATTACATATGGAACTATTCAATGATGTGTGGGGCCATAATCATACAAATGTGCACACACACATATGCACATATTGACATCATAAATTCTAAAACATCGATGGATTGCTTTGACTTTATTTTACCATTGTATAAGACAGATACTATACTGAGTTAGAAAAAAAACAAAACTGGTCTCTATTGAGATAGTCATTTAAAACCTTTTGCTTTATATAATAACATACAAATAACTCTACAAAATATTTTATAATAATTTCAAATGACACTTTGGTTTTTTTTTGTTTCCTTAAAAGTAATAATTTTTCTGAAATATACTCATTAATATATTAAATTAAAAAAGGTAAAATAAAATGAAATACCTATCAATATAGAATTTCACTGCTTTCACATTTTCTTAATTTTGGGAAGAAAAGATACTCAGAATTTTATAAACTACTTTTTGTTTGTTTTTCTCCTTTTTCTCATCACTCAAGCCAGTAGTTTTTAATTCTTCTCTATTGTACTTTTACTTGTTCTGCGCCAGCATATTTTATAAACTCAGCCTTTCCGATATGTAATAGAGTATCATGTGTTTAACTGTGTTTAGATTTAAAAATATACCACCCTATATTTCCTATCACTCTTATTTCTAGATAAATTAGAGTACTCTCTTCAGGTTTTCCTAAATTAATTCATATTAAATGTTGTAAAATAAGCTCTTAATTTTATTTCATATTTATTTTCATGTTCAATTTTACAATCTCTATAAAAAAACGTCAAGTCATTTCTGCTAAGCAGTCTACCTCTTAGATTGGAAAACGTGTAAAAATGATTAAGTTATAGATATCATTAAAAAGGTGGAAAGCAAAATTAAAGTGTGAATAAAATTTAATTTACCTAACATGCATATTGCTTTATATAACCTTCAGTAACTTTGCATATCCATAATGTGTAGTACATTTGCACAGATAAAAGTGATAAATCTATTTCCCATTAAGGTTGTTAACTCAAAAGATAGCTAAATATTTTTGTTTTGGCAGGATAATAAAAATGGCAAGCATTAGGATAGAAAAGTCAGTCTTTTCTGTTGTAATGGTTTTTAGTCTAATGTCCTTCCTTTTGTTTCTTAAACTTTTGTAAAAGTAGCAATGACACTATAAGGAGTATCATTATAAATAATGAGGAAGTATATGTATTGGCTAAGTGACATAATAGTTTCTTGTACTTCTGCTATTTATGTATAACATTATAAATAAATTGTTCTTTCTTTATAAATCCAAAACTAAAAGCAAGTATAAAATATAAAAATGTCTTCGCCATCATTGATACCCATTTGTATCTATGACTCTCCATTTTAAGCTGAGTTTCAGATGAAATACTGCAGCTGTTACTATCTCCAAAAAAATCCCCATAATATTGCTTCAGTGTTACTGTGCAAAAGGCTGACATTTTCTTTCACAATGACACTAGAATTACTGACGAATATCACTTAAGATTGTCTGAAACTGCATTTCAAAGCTGGAAATTTCCTTTTCTCATTTTATATCCTTTACAGACTGTCTTCATTTTAGGAGTTAATAATTCAGAAATATATCTATTACAATATTCACTGGAATGATTCATTAGTATTATCAGAATCTGAGACATTGAAAGTAACACAGAGAGCATTTTGGAAGCTTTTTTATTTTAGACATTTTCTAGAAGATTTTTAAAAATTGTGTTTTTATTTAAAATACATAGAAATATATAGTCAATAGAATAATTATATGCAGTCAAGAATTATGTAAAATTTAATATATATTTAAAATAATTATAAAATATGAGTCATAACTTATCACCATTAACTTTATAATATTCTTGTATTTTCTTATAGAAGAATTTGTCAAAGACAAAAAATGCACCTCGAAACTATAAAACACAGGCCCTGACCGGTTGGCTCAGCGGTAGAGCATCGGCCTGGCATGCAGGAGTCCTGGGTTCGATTCCCGGCCAGGGCACACAGGAGAAGCGCCCATCTGCTTCTCCACCCCTCCCCCTCTCCTTCCTCTCTGTCTCTCTCTTCCCCTCCCACAGCCAAGGCTCCATTGGAGCAAAGATGGCCTGGGCGCTGGAGATGGCTCTGTGGCCTCTGCCTCAGGCGCTAGAATGGCTCTGGATGCAACAGTGATGCCCCAGATGGGCAGAACATCGCCCCCTGGTGGGCGTGCCAGGTGGATCCCGGTCGGGCGCATGCGGGAGTCTGTCTGACTGCCTCCCGGTTTCCAGCTTCGGAAAAAATAAATAAATAAATAAAATAAAAGAAAAGAAAAGAAAAAAAAGAAACTATAAAACACAAAATTCTAATATATGAATTATATTTCTATAATTCTGAAGAGTTATGCAAAACATTAGTAAATTTGGAATATTATGATATAATTTGAAAGGTGTTTTAAAGAGTTACTATTATTCAAATAAACTCTATCTATCCAGAATCCAAATAATCCAGATAGTCTTACTATGTTTGAAAACAGTATAAAAAGTTATTTTCCAGCAGTTTTAGCTTAAGTCATTCATTCTGCTTTTGACAACTGAAGATGATAAAATGATCATCAACAAAGTTTTTCAGATTTCATAATTCAGTGAGAATAATTATTTTTTCAAGTCTTCATTAATGTACAAGGAAACATTCACTTTGTGAATGAGAAAAAACAACCCAATTCTGTACTTAGAAATATATAACCCATTGGTCTTTCACAGTAACCTACTTCAATAACAAGTTTCAGCTTTTTGTTTATTTTGAAAGAATATAAATTAGGTTTCTATGCAATACTATTGTTTGAAAAATAAGATTAAGCTAACAATAGACTACTTTACTTACAAGACCTTCAGTTCTTAAGAGTCAAAAAGTCATACTGAATTGAAACATTTGCTCATTCTGAAAATTGAATTATACCAGTAGTCAGAAAAAAAGCAAACAAAAAAAACCCCAAAATATTTACTAGCTCATCAAAACATTAGCTGAGCAGATCTCTAAATATATTATTAGCATGGTGGCCCTAGCCAGTTGGCTCAGTTGTAGAGCGTAAGACCGGCGTGGGGAAGTCCCTGATTGATTCCTAGTCAAGACATACAAGAGAAGCAGCCATCTGCTTCTACATCCTTCTCCTTTTACTTCTCTCTCTCTTCTCCTCACACAGCCATGCCTCAAAGTGGTTTAAGCAAGTTGGCCCTGGGCTTTGAGAATGGATCCATAGCTTTGCCTTAAGTGCTAAAATAGCTTGGTTGCTGAGCAACAGAGCAGTGGTCCCAGATAGGCAAAACATCCCTAGGTAGGGGGTTTGCCAGGTAGATCCAGGTCAGGACACCTGTGGGAGTCTGCCTCTTTCTCCCCACCTCTCACTTAATAATAATAATAAAATTATATATATACACACACACATTAGCATGGCATGTATGGAAAAGAAAAGAAATGTTAATAAATTAACTTTGAGCCTGACCTGTGGTGGTGCAGTGGATAAAGCATCAACCTGGAAATGCTGACGTCGCTGGTTCGAAACCCTGAGCTTGCCTAGTCAAGGCACATATGGGAGTTGATGCTTCCAGCTCCTCCCCACCTTCTCTTTCTGTCTCTCTCTCCTCTCTGTCTCTCTCTCTCCCTTTCTCTCTTCTCTCTAAAATGAATAAATAAAATTTTTAAAAAAAAATTAAAAAAAAACTTTAAAAAATTAACTTTGATGCTCTCATCCATATTTTCCCTTAACTTTCTCACCTATAAAGGATTTACTTATAATAACTATGTTGTTTATAATAGCTATGTTGCCTGACTTTGACTCATGATGGCCAATAAGTCCCATTGCAATATTCTACATCTCACTGCTTTTCATCATTTCATCATTTTTCTCTATATGCCCTTTCCTTCAGTATAATATAAATTTTCTGAGTCTATTTCCTTTTGAACCTGATTATCTTTCAGGAATTAAAAAATTATATCATGTTGGGGACAGTATATAATGTTAATTAGTTCATATATCATTCTACCATTATTCTTTTTTATTCCCTTATTAAAATTCATTATATTATTTGCATGAAGTGCAAAGATCTAAATTCTTCAATTTGATGAGTTTTAGCAAATGTATACACATGGGTATACATTTCTGGGCTTACTGGAATATCCAGAAACTCAGGACTAGTAATGTAGGTAGATGAAGGAACAGATATAGATATATGAATAGCTAGGAAGGGATTCATTATGAATGATTTTCCCATGTTATTATGGAGGCTGAGAAGTCCCACAATTGATATCCATATGCTGGAGACCCAGAAAAACTGTGGTGTAATTTCAGTCCAAACCAGAATGGAACTAATGGTATAAGCGCCAGTCTGAACACAAAGGCACAAGGAACAGGAGTGCCGATGTCCAAGGGCAGGAGAACATGGATGTCTCAGCTCAAGTGGAATGGATTTGTGCTTCCTTTACATTTTTGTTCTCTTCAAGCCTTCAAAATATTGAACAATGCCCACCTGCATAGGTGAAAGAAATCTCCTTTGTCTAGTCTACCATGTCAAATGTAATTTATTCTGGAAACACTAGCACAGACCCACTCAGAAATCATGTTTTGCCAGCTATCTGGTCATCTCTTAGCCTAGTCAAGTTGACACATATAATTAACCATCACATAGTCAACACGCTGCTATTTATCCTACTTTAGTTTTCCTAAGCTTCTTAAATTGTAGTGCATATCTTTCCTCTATTTTGGAAGGTTTCAGTTATGATGTCTTTATTTCTTCTGCACATTCTTTTTCTTTTTAGGCAAGTTGATTATATGATATATGTGCTAAGCCATTTCATGCTGTACTACAGATCTCAAACTGTTTTTGTTTCTTAGTCTTTATTTTACCAAATTTTTAAATATAGATATTTTATTGACTTCAAGTTCATTTCTACTGTGCAGTACATTTTAAAAATTAACAGTGAATGCTTTTTTATTATATTTTAGTTTTAATTTTATATATCATTCCAGTTTATTCTTTATTTGTGTCTTTATCTCTGATGGTTTTCTCTATATTTTACTACATGATGTTCATAATTTTCAATATTTTTAGCAGTTTTATAATAATTACTTTAAAGTAACTTTGTAATAATTTAGCTTTAGGGAAATCTTTGTGTCTGCTTCTAGTGACAATTTCTCTTACAACTTTTTGTCATTATATGCATATTTTGTTACTTTTAATGTGTATTGTAATACTAGTGTAATATTGTCAACAAATGTATTGCCAGATAACTTGAGTCAAGAGCTGAATCAATCTGACTGATAATTGAACAAGATCTGCATGTTTTTAAATGTTTGCTTTGATTAAGTTTAACACCAAGACACCAAGTTCAAATACATTTTTTAAGATTAGAAATTTTTCTTTCCTTTTTTTGGGGGGGAATTGGGATCAGAGGAAATGTGAGATTCAATGGATATTTTTTGTTTTACAGTTTAGCTTCCACCTACCACACCATAACACCATAAATTTCTCTGTGCTTTATCTCCACTGTCAGCTTCTAGTTCAGTGGATAATTCTTTTTTCTCTTGGTCTTGACTAATGTTTTCTGTACCTAGTGACATCTCTTTGATAGATCATGTAGGAGGGGTTTCTCTCAGCTTTTCTATCATTTCTTGTCCCTCCCTTACCTCATTTATAGAGAATTTTCTTCCCCTGAAAATACTTTTTATAATGAGAGGAGCCATAGGTCTCTATACTCTTGCAAAATGTGGATCACTTTCTTTAAGTGCTAGGTTTCTTTGTGTGCTAGGTTCTGTGATGGTTTTAAGAAAGCTATGATGTTTTATTAGGTTTAGCTTGTTGTTTTGTTAGTATGAAAGCAACAATCTGTTGTAACTATTGACAACACAAGGGAAACAAAAGTCTCTCTTTTACTCTCATTCTCACATACACAGACACACAACCTCATTTGTGTTGTTGTGGTTGGTAACTTAATATCTTAGCAAGACCTTCCACCAACTATTAAGACATTCTGCAGCACTATGGCTAAGAGCCAATGTTTATATAAAGCCACTTACTCCTTCCTATACGACTTGGTTATATTGCAAATAACCTAGTTTGAACATCTTCAGGAAAAAAAAATCATGTCATTTCAGGTAAAGTTATTCAATATTAAATCATCATTGCAATCTGGACATTTCTTCATTTGTGACTTTTATAATGCTATTTAAAGGTGTTTAAATTAGTTTTTAAATTTTTTCCATGAACTTAAATACTATTATTAGGTTTCTCATATTATTTTTTATTCATTTTACTTTAAACTGTCATAGACAATTTTTTTATTTTATTGCAATCTAATTCTTGGTTGATCTTTACCAAAAAACAAGAGTCATACTGAAATTTATTTTTCTTTTTATACTTTTAGTTTTCAAGAAAATAATAATTAGGATGCACAAATGCCAGTCTGGTATCAAATTTAAAATCCATTAACCAACATAACGGCTATGAACATATGCAGTTTAGAGAGCGATTTAAAAATATACAATTTAGCCTGACATGTGGTGACTCAGTGGATAGAGTGTAAATCTGGAATGCTGAGATTGCTGTTTCAAAACCCTGTGCTTGCCCTTCAAGGAACATAGGAGAAGCGACTACTATGAGTTGATGGTTCCCGCTCCTCTCCCCTTGCCCCAATCACTTGATCACTTTCTCTCTCTTCTCTCTAAAACCAATAAATAAAATCTTTATTTTTTTCCCAAAACTTGACTTTGGCTCATGATCTTCCATTTTCTAATATTGCCAGAAGAATTAAAAAAAAATTATTTGTAATGAAAAACCTAAGAAGCAATTTAGACATCATTCTTTATATCATACCTCTTTATTAAAAAAAGAATTTGCTATTGGTTGGTTTCAATTTGGACAATCTTATACAGTTAATTTTTTAACTTAACCGGCTTAAATAGAATTTTATTTTACACTCTGCAATATGCTGAGGACTATAGTCTTTAAAGTGCTGAAATATTCATTTTTGTGATCCATTGCAGTCATTCCCTTGTGCCTTCTGGGTTTTGCAAGAACAAAACAGAGGAGTTATGTAAGTATCAGCAGTATTGGGGCCTTTCAAAATAAACTTTATAAATGGAATATTTTAGGTCATTTTATGTTTGCCAAAGAAACTACTGAAAGTAAACAAACTTCTTGGTGATGTCTTAGGAATTGTAGAACACACACATAAATGTTATGATTTTAATATTTGTTGCCAGATAACAACATAAATATTGAGGTACAAATTAAAACACTAGGCTAGTAAAAACTAACAGCATCTGGATATATCATTTTCAGACAGATTGGAACAAGATGAGAATAGTAGGAGATAAAAAAATAAAGAAGGCTCTAAACTGCACACCTTCACACATATGGTATTCACATTTTACTAACAAGGAAGTTGGGATTTGTAGTATTTAAATACCTTACCAATGACACAGAAAATGAAAATTAACACATTTGAGTCTTATATTCTTTGTCCTAAATGATGAAGAAAGAAATGTATTTAATATCTTTTTTCCCCAAATCATTGACTATAATGGCTAATTTCTAAAAATATTTGAGTGATGCCATCTCAGAGATAAATAGAACAAATTATTGTGTGTCTCTCTCTGTGTGTGTAGTGTAGTGTATGTGTTTGAATATATATGCCTGTGTTTGTGATAATTATTTATAAATGTTGAATCTAAAAAAAAAATCATTTCTATGTGTATGTAGGTGTGGCAGTAGTATTTTCAGTAGATTGGACTGTTGTTCTTGACTTTGACTCCCTCCTGCAGGAAAACTTTGTTGTGTCCTCCCTGTGGGAGACTGCAAGCTGGCAAAGCCCTCCCGGTTTAAGGCTTAGCCAAAGGTTAAGCTCTTCCCCTGCACCTCCATATTGGCTATGAAGCTATTTGCATTTGTCCCACCCCCCCCCACCTCACTTGCTTGATTAAGTTTCTAGAAGAAATTTACATACTCTTCTTCTCACCCTTTGTTTGTTCTAATGTTAATTGATTTAAGTTATGCTGGGTGGAGGGTTTTCTGCACTTGGGAGAATTCTTGGGTTGCTTGGAAATGTAACTTTGTATCAGAGACTTCCTTATTTGCATATGGCTCTGCACTATATAATAAAGCAGACTGGGGGCTTTGCATTAGCTCTTGCAAGCTAAAGGTTACAGAGGCCTCCAAATGCCATCCTTTTTTCTATTTAGTTTATTTCTTCATTCTGCACTGTTCTCACTCAGGACCTGGACAATTACTAGCCACATTGGTCTGTGGCATCTCCCTTTCTGGGCAATGTATATCCACTTTATGAAATGGATAATGGCCTTCACATGTGACTTATATCACTTATTTATGTATAATACAGTGATAGTGGTGCGTAAAGAGACACACTGGATAAAAGAGATATACAGGTAGTCCCTGGGTTACAGATGAGATAGATTCTATAAGTTTTTTTTTTAAGTTCAATTTGTATATAAGCTGGAACAGGTACATTTACTTATTAAATGGAATCTAGATACTTGTTTTATAATAGTAATTATTTTCACCTTTCTGTGCATATAAATACTTAAACATTTTCAAACCTACAAAACCTATTTTATTTATAACCCAGGGACTGCCTGTATACATTCATTATTATCTTCTTTTTTTCTTTCACCATTTCTTTTTTCTGTTCTTTACTTTCATTTAATATTAGTCTATCTTGAACTTCTTTACCATATCAAGTACTTGCACTCTATAAATACCTGGAAAAGAAAGGTTAATATATCTCCTCATCCATTATGTAATGATGAGGGGAGGAGTTTAATGGCTGTAGAAAAAATGAGATAAAGTTTCTAATTCACTACACTGCAATGTAAAGATTTGAGACATTCAAAGGTCAAGAAGACCATGTAAAATAAAACAATAATTTTTACTTTTTGAAATCAAGAAAAGCTTCTTAGAAAGGATGACATCCATAGATTCTTAATGTTTATTATATCTGTAACAACAGTATCAAAAGATACCTATATTGTGGGAACATGCTGTGAAAACATTCAGAATTAGAATAACAATTAGAGATAGTGAGGCACCGTAGGGCAAAGCCCTGACCAGACAAGAGTCCAGGGGCCTCTCTGACCCCTTGCTGGAAACATTACATGCTGAAAACAGCAAAACAATAGGATAATATTTAGCAACAGAAAATATTTAGGCTCTCAGAAAAGAGATTAGGAGTCAGCATGTTCTTTGCTCTTTACTTCACTCTCTGAGAACTTTTTCTTTCGGCTTCCTTGACTTATTTCTACTTACTAGTAAATATCTGAGTAAGGCTGGGGATGGGGCTTCAGTGCTTTGACCTGCTAATCAGGACTTCTATCTCCCGTTGGCCGTTTGGTGCATTTCATCAGGTCTCTGAGTAGTTTTTGTTAGATTCAGGGAGATGTGCTGTGGCTGGCTGCCAGAGTGTGACTATCGAAGGAGCAGGAACAGGGAGTGCTGGCAGGAACAGGGAGTGCTGATAGGGCCCCTGTGAGGCTGAGAACAAAGAGATTTCTGTTTGAAATTGGCCACTAAGCTAAACCTGGCCCCTGTTGCTATGCCGGCCCTTGCTGCTATGCTGCGTGCAACCTCCCTAGTGAATAGCTAACTGCCACATCTGCTTCTTTATAATGCTTGCTCACTTAGGATATATAAAGACCTAGCTGTAAGCGCCAGGGGCGACTCTCATTTGCAGCTCCTTGTGAGCACGGTGTCTCTGGACATCTTGGGAGTTCACCCCTGTGCAGGTTAAACTGGCCAATAAAGTAACATCTAAACTCCTGAAAGTCTCCGACGTTTGTTCTCGTACCCGGTGGATGCAACATTTTGGGGGCTCGTCCGGGATTCTCCCTTGGCAGAGTTTTGGGTCGGAGACCGGAAGGACAGCTCGAGCTGAGTAAGTATTCACTGAGGATCCTATTTGGTTTGGTTTTTGGGCTCCGGAGCACACAATCCTGAGGTAGTAGGTGGGATGCTGCTGGTAACCTACCCAGGGCTTTCAGAAGCGGGATGCTGCTCTCTGAAATTTGGATAATTGGATTTGTTAACTTTAGAGTGACCGGTCACATTAGGAATTCATTTTGTGCCGCACTGTGCTGTGTTTTGTCTGAGCTCAAATGACTGAGTTGAGTGTGAGAGAGACAAGTGTGTTCCTTGTGTTAATAGTGTGTGTTGCCTGTATCCTACCCTTTCTCATTATTCCTGAGTCATCTAGGATGGGACAACAGGAGTCTATGCCAGGATCCCCACTTGAGTACCTGTTGAAGAATTTTTCTGATTTCCAGAAGAGGGCTCAGGGGTACAGAGGTCCGCAGCCGAGTTCAGGTTTCCTTCTGACCTTGAGCCAGCTGGAATGATCTACATTTACTGTGGGATGGCCCACAGAGGGCACTTTTGACCTTCCAACTTTGTTTGCTGTCAGAGCCACGGTCTATAGGGCTCCCCACCCAGACCAATACCTGTAGACCAATACCTGTATATGGATGTGTGGGTAGATACAGCCATTTTGCCTCCTTCTCCAGGAGGCGCAGCCATTTTGCCTCCTCCTCCGGGAGGCACAGCCATTTTGCCTCCTCCTCTGGGAAGCAGAGCCATTTTGCCTCTCTGGGAGGCACCACCGACACCAGATGCTGGCCCACGGGAACCTCTTCACCTCATCTATATGCCTTTTTCCACTAGTGATTTATACAATTGGAAACATCAGAATCCCCCATTTTCCGAGAAACCTCAGGGACTAATATCTCTTCTTGAGACCATTTTTAGGACCCATCAGCCCACATGGGATGATTGTCAGCAGATTTTACAAACCCTCTTCACTTCTGAAAAAAGGGATAGAATAGTGAGAGAAGCTGCTAAGGCGGTAATAGGAGAAGAAAGGGGAACTCGGGAGGGAGGAAGGGAAATAGAAGATGTTCTCCCATCTCAAACTCCTACCTAGGACTCTAATACCGCTGGGGGAAGGGACGCGCTACTGCAGTATCGCTGGGCTCTGTTGAGGGGGCCCAAGGCAGCAGCTAGAAAGCCAACCAACTTCAGCAAGATTAGTGAAGTCATCCAGGGAAGAGCGGAATCCCCAGCAGCCTTTCTGGAAAGAATCATGGAGGCTTATAGAATATATACCCCTCCAGATCCTGAGGCAGAAGAGAACCAAAGACTAGTAAATATAGCCTTTGTGACTCAGGCCGCTTCTGATATTAGGAAAAAGCTTCAGAAGATTGAGGGGTTCGAGGGAGAGAATACAAGCAAGCTATTAGAGATAGCCCAGAAGGTGTATGTCAATAGGGATGATTTGGAGGTTGGCAGGATGAAGGAAGTTGCCAAAATTCTGATTGCTGCCCAGAAACCTCCCCCTAAAGGAAAGGGGGACAGCAAAAGGGCCAGGGACGGTGAATAGCAAAAGATCAATGTGCCTATTGTAAGGAAAAAGGGCACTAGAAAAGAGAGTGTCCAAGGTTGAAGGCCAACAGCCAAGGGCTAAGACAGGGCCCAGATGTCTTGCTCCAAACCTTAGACTGACGGGGCCAGGGCTCCATTCCCACCAGCTCCCAGGAACCCATGATCACCTTAACAGTCGAAAGAAAGCCAATAGACTTTCTAGTCAACACGGGAGCCACCTACTCAGTCCTAAAGAAACCACAGGGCCAGATGCAGAAGACAACTACTAAGATAATAGGGGCAATGGGCAAAGCAGAAGCCTACTCATGGGCCACCGCAAGAATTACTGACTTAGGTCGAGGCACCATCACCCACTCTTTCCTAGTCATTCCAGACTGCCCTTACCCACTGCTTGGAAGGGACTTATTGCAGAAGCTTCAGGCCACCATAACCTTCCGACAGGAGGAAAGCCCTATGGGGAACAAAGAGGCAGAGGTCAGCATGGAAGTAACTGTCCCACTGTCTGAAGAACACTTACTTGCCACCATCCTAGAAGGTAAGGAGGCCGAGGAAGGGGTTCCAGATGCCCTGCGTGCCTGGGCACCTGAGGTTTGGGCGGAAACCAACCCCCCAGGTATGGCCGCTCACCAACCGCCTGTCCTGGTGCAAATGCTTAGCACTGCTAGACCAGTTAGGATCAGGCAGTACCCGGTCCCAGCCCAAGCTAGACAGGGAATCGCCCGGCACTTGCAACGCCTGCTGGAGGCAGGCATCCTTCGAAGGTGCCAATCAGCCTGGAACACCCCGCTGCTTCCTGTCCAGAAACCAGGGAGCCAAGACTATCATCCTGTCCAGGACTTGCGGGAAGTGAATGTACAGGTAGAGACTATTCATCCCATGGTGCCCAACCCGTATACCTTACTGAGCTCATTGCCCCCAACCCATACCTATTATTCTGTCCTGGATTTGAAGGATGCCTTCTTTTGTATTCCCCTAGTGCCTCAGAGCCAAGAGATCTTTGCCTTTGAATGGAATGACCCAGATACTGGACTGGTGGGGCAGTTCACTTGGACCAGACTACCACAAGGGTTTAAGAATTCCACCACCATTTTTAATGAAGCTCTCAGGAAAGATTTGCAGGCTTTCTGCTCCTCCCATCTGTCGGTCGTACTGCTCCAGTATGTGGATGACATCCTCATAGCTGCCAAGGTCAAAGGAGAGTGTGAGGAAGCTACCTCGAACCTGCTACAAGATCTCGGGCGAATAGGGTATTGAGTCTCCGCCAAGAAGGCCCAGATTGTTACAAAACTGTAAGTTATTTGGGGTATAACTTACAGGGAGGGCAAAGGACATTGTCCAGCCAGCGAGTTCAGATGGTCTTGCAGACCCCCGAGCCTACTAACAAGAAACAGGTACGAGAATTCCTGGGTGCAGTAGGATACTGCCGACTATAGATATTAGGATTTGCAGAACTAGCTAAACCCCTGCACGAACTAACCAGGGGTAAGAAAGAGCAGTTCACATGGACAGATAAGGAGAAGCAAGCATTCCAAGCGCTTAAAGAGGCCCTGGTGGCTGCCCCAGCTTTGGCCCTGCCAGATCTGGTGAAAACTGGGTTGAGCTCCTCCCTTTCGCCCTTTTTAAAACCAGATGTACCCCCTATCTCAATAAATGGACCCCTTATGAAATCTTATTTGGGCAACCTGTGCCCCTTGTACCTCGATTAACCAGAGGGGAACTAGAGATTTCTAATCATAATTTCCTCAAGTCCTTGCAGGCCCTGCAACACATCAGAAGTGAGGTGCAGGCCCTCCAGAGATCAGCCCAATTGAATGCGAAACACAGCTCCCGACAACCGGAGCCACCGGAGCCTGGACAGTGGGTATGGATTCTCAACCACAGACGGGGCAACCTTGAGCTGCGGTAGAATGGACTGTTCCAGGTAATTCTAAATACACCCACAGCTATTAAGGTAGCTGAAAAGCCCTAGTAGATCCACCTCTCCTATGTGAAGCCAGCCCAACCACCCGACGAAGGATCTCGAAGATGGCAAGTCAAGCAGACCCCTGGAGAGCCTCTAAAGCTCACCTTCTCCTCCACTTAGGACTGATGACTTTTTATTGTTTACCCAGTAAGGGACTAGAGTTGCAGGAATAGGTTTTAATCAGGACAGCAGATGGCACAGTTATAGCACAGAATAAACACCTAGGAAAAGAACTTGCTACCACCTAGCAAATTTCACCTTAGGTAATTTCAATTACAGTGACTATTGCCTTAACCAAGAAACCCTACCTGCCACCCTAGAGGGCCCAAAAGTAATGAAGGCACCTGAAGAACTATAGTTTGTGTGCACTCAAGGTATCTTCAAGTGTATAGTCCCCACTCATCCTGAACTTTGTGTAAGTGCTTATATTATTCCACAGGTATATCTGTATAGTGGAAACCCCAAATTCCTTGTTGCTCCCCCGAGGTGGGCAAAACGAGCTCCACTCCTTATCCCTATCATAGCTACCATAGGAATTGTAGGGTCAGCAGCAGTAGGGACAGCATCCCTCATTCAGTGGAACTTACCCTCAGACAGCTATCCAAGACATTCTCCAAAGATATTGCACTTCTCCAAAACCAGGTAATATACCTCAAGAAGCAAATAGACTCCCTAGCCGAGGTAGCCATTCAGAATAGGAGAGGAGACCTCCTCCTCCTTGAGCAAGGAGGACTGTATGCTGCCTTAAGAGAAGAATGTTGTTTTTACGCTAACCACTCTAGAGTAATTAGAGAGAATATCAAGATACTTGCAAACAGATTAAAGAATAGGAACCTAGAAGAAGACAGCCCTAGCTGGTATGCCTCTATGTTCAAGACTTCTCCTTGGTTAACTACCCTCATATCTGCAATTGCTGGACCCCTCCTATTATTATTATTGGCTCTTACCTTTGGAACAATAATCCTTAATAAGTTCCTTGCGTTCGTAAAGGAGAGGGTAGATGTAGTAAAGTTAATAGTTCTGTCCCAACCTTATACCATTCTCCCCACTGATGAAGAATCAAGGGTTTGATTTATGCCCAAAAGAGATGGGGGAATGTTAGATTCAGGGAGATGTGCTGTAGCTGGCTGCCAGAGTGTGACTATTGAAGGAGCAGGAACAGGGAGTGCTGATAGGGCCCCTGTGAGGTTGAGAACAAAGAGATTTATGTTTGAAATTTGCCACTAAGCTAAACCCGGCCCCTGTTGCTATGCCGGCCCCTGTTGCTATGCTGCATGCGACCTCCCTAGCGAATAGCTAACTGCCACATCTGCTTCTGTGTAAATGCTTGCTCACTTAGGATATATAAAGACCTAGCTGTAAGCACCAGGCGTGGCTCCCATTTGCAGTCCTTGTGAGCACAGTGTCTCTGGATATCTTGGGAGTTCACCCCTGTGCACGTTAAACTGGCCAATAAAGTAACATCTAAACTCCTGAAAATCTCCGACGTTTGTTCTCGTACCCGGTGGATGCAACAGTTTTTTGTCATGACTCTATATAATTTATTTTATTTTATTATTCAAAGAATTACACATTTTAAATACCCTTTCTATACCAGTATTAATATTCAACCTACAACAATAAAATAGAAAGTTGAAAATCAGATCATTGAAATTTTTTAATTGGTTTGTTGTTCTAGTCTCATTTGTTCTCTCATCATGTAGCACTATCTATGTATATTTTCATGGTTATTAATTCTATTAACCTTGAGGTAATGTTAGAGTATGAAGGGGAAATCAATTGCTTATAATGTTTATAAATATGACAGTAAAGTAGTCAGCATATGTCACTAACAGTTCTGATCCAGTAGCTATTTAAAAAAAGTTTTCTAATATACTAGAGTGTCAGGATTAAGTGACAATTTATTCTCTCTAATTGGTAAAGGCTAAACAGAGATTAATAACTGATATTTATTGACATACTTACTAAATGATAATAGCAGGATACATATAGAAAGATCGACCTTCCAATGTAATTAAATATGTAATCAGGTTAACTAGTTAAATATTCTATGACATTACTTTTTATCAGAAGTTGACAAATCATGCTAAGAAGCTCACCTTGTCATATCAGAAATATGTTAGATCTATGCTTACATCTTTGAAAGATAGCAGGCACCACCAGTGAATTATTTAAAAGTCAGGTTTTTGCTTTAAACTTTGCTGTGTGTATCTCCTAAAAACACAGAATGGTACCACCAAACAAAATCATTGAAATTTGATACAAGAGTGTGATTTTTGTACTCTAAGGCATTTCTTTGCAATGGCTTTTCAAGTAACTTTGTCAATTTTATATTAAATTGTTAGACAAAATATAGTTGTCATCTCTTCATAGTTTAATATTCAATCCCTGCCAATTCTACTTTTTTATTACTAAACATTTGACAAACAAAATTATAGTAGTTGAAGACATTTTATTCTGGATTTTCTCCTTTTGCTGTTTGTCTTTTCTGTATCCTTGAATATATACATCTAAACTTAATACAATTAATTACCTTTTTATATAGAATTAATTTTTAAGTGAAGAACATCATTTTTTATTTTCTTAACACCTAACACATTCTCTTATCTCAAAGTCTGTTTGATATATTATTAAAGTTTCTAAAACCATCCTCACTATTCTATATCAATAGCCACCAATTTAATCCAAACCTCATACTATGATAGAAGTTTCCATTGATCATCCTGCTCCCATTTCCGGGTTTTTAAAACACCATTCTTCAAAGCAGAAACAGAAGGGATCTTTAAAAAACAAAACAAACTTTCTCTTGATCATAACCCTTCCCTGCACAAAATTTCTTAATGAATTTCTTTGCTCTCAGGATGAAAGGCAAATATTTTTTTTTATGTGTTACAAGACCATCTTGGTTTTTGCCTTTTCTTTTGTTACATTATTCTGCTTTCCAAATTCTTCATGTCTACAGCATACACACAGTATTTTCCCCCCTTTTCTTCAATGTTTGGAAGATAATTTCCTCAAAGATACCTTCCCAACCCTTGACTATAATAACTGCCTTATAACCCTCCTTAGCTCATTGTCCTCATAAAATGTGTCAAAATATATTTTATATAATTTTTTTGCTAGTTTTAAATTATATCTCTTCAAGATATCAGAGACTTTATATGTATTGTTAAATGTTACAATCCCAGTGACAAATTCGTTATAAATATTAGGCATGCATAATTTAAAAGTCAATTTATGCTATTAAGTTTATTAAATGATATATTACTACTTATAAAGTGCATTGCTTTGTGTAAAATTTGTAGAAATTGAATTATATTGTATAAATATTCTAAGATATCCCTCCCTGTCAATGACTCCTACCCTTCCTTATCTCCATGAGTTTATGATAGGAGTTTATGGTTAGGTTATGTTCTATGACAATGGTGATGGAATTTTTCAGTATATAATTAAGAAAATCAGTTGACTTTTAGTTAATAAAAATTTAGATTATCCTGGTGGACCTGACTATTCATTAAGATGAATCTTTAAATGAGCCTAGAAGCAACAGCTGAAGCTCTCCTGTTAGCTTTGCCTTGTTGTTGGAGAGTGCTATGTTGCAGTGAAAAGCAGGTTGGCTCCTGAGATCTAAGGGCTGAAGTCCTACAGCTGTAAGGAATTAAATTCTGCCATTAACCAGTGAGCTTGATAAAAGGCATTGAGTCCAGTGGTGGGATTCAGCTGGTTTTCACTGGTTCGGCAGACTTTATACCTAATTTTTGTTCATTTTGGCGAATCAGTTACTAAAATGGCAATTGTTATCAGGGTTTTCTTTAAGGTGGGTGCTTGGGCAGCCACCGAATGTGGAAATCACAAATTTACATCACTTACTCTTTTTTAACACTCATCTGTGCAATAGCATATTCTAATTGTGCACAGTAATATTCATTCTGTCCATAGGTGAAAAAAATGCAAATGAGGACATCAACCAAAAATCAATATGAAAATTTCTTAAGAGTTATATTCTTTTTTGTCAGGTATTATTTAATATTTTTATTAATACTTCAAAACTCTTTCTCATAACATAGTATAGTTTTATGCACTTCTTTTATTGTTTTTTATTTACCTAAGTATTAAGTGCATGAATCAATAAAATACCTTTTGGTATATCACATTTTTATACTTAAAATGGTCATTAGAGCAAAGAACTGGTTATTAAATTATTTCAATCCCACCACTGATTGAGTCTCAGATAGACTACATCTCCAGGTGACACTTTGATTATAGTCTGGTATGATGTTGACCATTCAGCAAGACTCAGACTCCTGACCCACAATAACTGAGAAAATAAATGTATGTCATTCTTAGCAGCTATATGGGTTGCAATTTGTTGCACAGAAATATAAAACAAATGCAATAGATGATGAATTACTATGACAAATGCTATTTATTTACAGCCAAGGAACATATAGATTTATGCATTCTGATTAGGTAGAGATGAGGAAAAAGATCACATATGTACACAAAAGATCACACCATTAAAAGCATTCACAACTTCTTTCTCAGTTACCTTATTAATATAGATAATAAGTATTATAGAGGCTAGGAAGATAATTCTTTTTTTTTTTTTTTTTAATTCCTCTACCTCTTTTTTAAGCATGGCTCTGCGATAGAGCACAGATCCCTGCACATGGCTTTCCTTTTGGAATAAAATGACAGTCTTCTAAAAAAATATGTTCTTAACCTGGTCACCTTTGCAATATTCCTTCACCTTGCTTGGCGTCAGTTCGTAAAGAGCTTGAGTAATGTGATCACAAAGGAAATCAGCATTCCTAGAATGGCAGAAAAAAATGTTTAAAAAATCTTCAATCCTTGATGATGTATTTGACCAGATCATGTGCACTGTTCTGGGCTATATATTCCTGTACTAGATGGTCGGGCTACCATGACAAGGCACCACTGACTAAGAAGCAAAAGCATCTAAAATTATTAAATTACAATGATGAAGTCTGGACATACAAGTTAAAGGTGTTGACAGAGTTAATTTCTTCTGGCAGCTATGAGAAACCATCATTTTTATTTCTTTTTCATAGTATCTTTTGGCATTTGTTGCTTATAAAACTGTCATGCTAATTTCTGCCTTTATCTTCACATGGCTTTCTCCTTTGTGCATGCATGCTTTCAGTTTTTCTCTTTTTATAAGAATACCTTTTAAATTGGATTAAGAGCCCACCCTAACCCAGTATAATTGTATCTTTATCTTTATTTAATTATGTCTGCAATCATTTTATTTTTATTATTTATTTTTATTTTTTATTTTTTATTTTTTTGTGGCAGAAACAGAGAAAGTCAGAAAGAGGAACAGATAGAAACACACAGACAGGAAAAGAGAGAGATGAGAAACATCAATTCTTTATTGCAGCACCTTAGCTGTTCATTGATTGCCTTCTCATTCGTGCCTTGACTGAGGGCCTTCAGCAGACCGAGTAACCCCTTGCTCAAACCAGTGACCTTGGGCTCAAGCTGATGAGCCTTGCTCAAACCAGATAAGCCTGTACTCAAGCTGATGACCTCGGGGTCTCGAACCTGGGTTCTCCATGTCCCAGTCCGAGGCTGTATCCACTTTGTCACTGCCTGGTCAGGCTGCAATCATTTTATTTTTAAATCAGGTCATATTCTGAGGAACTGGGCATTAGAACTTCAACTTATGAATTTGGGAGGATATAATTTAACACATTACACTACCCTTGGATTTCTTGTTCTTTGAGGGGGAAAAAGGTGCTGCAGTCTTTTTAAGCTAGCAGTAGATTCTTCTCAAAAAATGTAGAACACCAACTTCTTGGAACATATTTATACTATCCCAACAAAAGATAAAAGAATAAAAAAATTTGTGAGATAACAAATCTTTGTGATGAGTATAAAAATAAGCATTATGCTGGGTGCTTCATTAGAGAGTATTTGAAGAAGGTGACATTTTTTTTTTTACAGACCTGGAGAAACAAGAACAAAATAGAGATTAGGTTTAGGGCAAGGAGAAAATGAATTTACATGTATCACATGCAAAAACTGAGAGATCTAAAAGAGTATGATACAATTAGATAAAAGATAGAGATAAAATATTACCTTTCTTTAACTTGTTTTATCTATTGATATTTTTATTATTAAAATTTAGCACACAGTAATGAAGAAAAACCAATAAGCACCTACAATCCAAATATTTCAGATATTTTATCTTGACATAGTTTCTTCAAATTTCTTCTTGTAAGATATAAATAAAATAGTACTTACATAGTTTAAGACTCTTATCCACATATGCTAACTTACACTCTGCTCACAGTTGACCACCTGATGGGCAAATAAGTTTGAAAAATGTGATTTTAATGCTCACTTTGTTAAAAATGGCTCTGCCAGGTGAAACTGCTAATACCTTCCTGCTTGGGAAGGGCCACTGTTATGCTAATGTGTGCAGGAGGAGGGGTTTTTGTGGGCACAGTTAGTTTTTTAGAAGAGAAGAAGAAGGACGCCATGTTTTTGCAGAGTGAGAGCAGGGATAAAGTATAATGAGGAGAAGAAGCAGCTAAATGGCAGGGTGCTGAAGGAGAAGCCAGTTTTTGTGGAGAGTAAGAAGCCATGTTAGCGGATGGGGAACCAGAGGTGATTTGGACTGGTAGGGGGACTTTGAATCTAGGAAAAGTTGGAAAAGATTCTCCTGTTTGTGGAACCAGAGTATGTGTGAGTGGGTTTTGGTGCCCCATGTCTTTGTTTTTACTTGCTAGCTGGTTGCAAGGCTAGATAGAATAAAGGGATGGCCCACCAGTTTTTGACTCTGCTGTGTCTTTACCCTCTGTTCCAATCAAACGAGAACCTGCATGTGAATGGCCGTGAGGGCTGCGACTACTGACCATACACCACCCTTCTGAAATTGATGTTTACTTCATCTTAAAGACTTTACTGTCTACTCATTGACATTTCTTTAGCACAATTTTCCTTATAATTTTTGGTAATTTTAGTATCTACTAGCAGACTCTTGTGGCCCCTCAATTCCTTGACCTCTCTTTAATGATGTGATCAGACACCTTACCTCATCCTTATATTTCTGAAACTGTGTCCTTAGAAAGAATGATATTATCTCAATAGTTTCCATTTTATGTACCTTACTTTTCATTCAATACCTCTCATATTTACAGCTCATATTGCTTGTGATCCTGACAATTCTCATACCTCATCAAGACCAGTATGCTACAGATTCTTCCACTTTACCTTACCACTTGAATTGACTCACACTCTTAACTCTAAATTAAATTTTGCAATGGTTTATAATTATCATTTGTATACATCTTCAACCTACTTAAATCATTCTATCTCTTATTGTTATTTTCCATTACCACAATTCTAACTAATAAAGTTTCTACCATAGTGCCTCTCTCTGGTGTCTGTTTCTTTGTAGTTGAGTAGAGGTGGGAGAAACTGTTAGGGTTAAATTAGCCCCTGAAAAACTCAAATTCCCCTCAACTTCTTCACTGGACTCAAAACAGAACACTCCCATTCCTCATTGTAAGGCTGTGGTTAATTTGCTTGCTATTCCCTCACATTAATGGCTTCTTGGCCTTCACCTTGTAATATAGCAAAAAGTTTACCTTCACAGGAATGTCTGAGAAAGCTTGCATTGGAAAAGAACCTGACCATTAGGGGAGTTTAAATAACAATAGCTGTTTGTGAAAGCCCAGTCATAGACTCCCATCCCAGCTATTCCTGGAAGACTGGTCTCTTGGCTGTCTTCAGAATTTACCAAGGACACCAAGCCTGTGCTACATCAAATAACTTGTATCTCTGCAACAGGATCCCCCCTCCTGCTTATCATGAATTGAGTGATCAAGGCCACAAACCCTGATATGCTACTCTGAGTATGCCCAGGTGCAAGCGACTGCATGTCAACAAATTCTTGCAACAACCCTTATATCTAATGCTCGCTCCCATACCTCAGGGCTAACACCATTTTTGCTGGTCTCAGCCTGCTTGTATCTAGTGTCCAGGTGCTTTTAATATAAACTTTCTTTTTGGAACATACCAGCCTCATGTTTTCAGTGCATCCCACAGTTTCTGCCTTTGAAAAATACACATGCTGACTAGTCTTATACTACACTTATGTCACTAAATTTAAGTAGGGTTCTTATGATGCCTAGTATTCTTTCCTTATCTATTTATCTGTTACTCTTCTCTATAATTTACTTCACTGCTAAAATCTTTTTTATCTTTAGTTTAATATAATATTTTAAGGTGGTGATTTCATCCATTCTAGCAAGTTGTTCACTTTTACCGTGTCCCTTTCTTGTATACCAGAGGTATACATGTTATTAAACTTTTGTTTTTCACTTGATATTCTGTCTTTTATTATAGGGGTGTCTTGTCCAAGAACTCAGAAGAATAAAAAAAAAATTACTTTTTCTCCTCAAGAAAATAGTCTTTACCTTGTAGACAAGATATAATTAGCTATATATACCATCTAGGTTTGTGTATACTCTATAATGTTCACTTAACAGAAAAATAGCCCAATGACACATTCTCAAGATGTATTCTTTTGTTTCACTTCACATAATGATTTGATATTCTTCCATAAGGTAGCTCTTTTGTTTTTATTGCTAAATAATTTTCCATGGTATGCATATATCATAATTTCTAACCATTTACCGATTGGTGGAAAGTTAGGTTGTTCTCATTTTTTGTTACAGTGAATAATGGTCTTATGACTATTTATGTGTTACCAGCAAGATGACGATAGAGGAAGCAAGTCTAAGAAAAGAGCATCTTAGAGACTGGTTCGGGTGATTATCCTACAATGAACTGTTGCTGCCCACTGTTCTCTTGTTGCAAGTCTTGTGGAGTCCTTTAGAGCTTAAGAGAATCGGAGGGGTGAAAGAAACATGCCTGGGGAAAAGAATAGTAAAGGAAGAGGGGGAGGAGGGCATGGGTGTTCTCCCAGAATGGACAGCCCTATGAGTCCTCTGGCCTAAGGTCTTTTAAGTGTGGTGATCTTGGGGAGGTCCCAGGGGAGGATTTCAATAGAATATTCATCAGCTTTCCACTTGTATTTTTTAGAGTCCTGGTCTTCACTGATTGGTTAATGCCAGAGCAGGAGGTCATTAGTCAATGCAGCTGGTCTTGAGGTCAGCTCTGGCTTCTCTTCATTTACTTTTGCTGCTTTTTTTGGTCCTGGAGCTGAGACCTAGTTGTTATCACTAGTGGTTAATGTTCAAGCACTATTTTCTAGCCCCTTTGTTTGTTCCCCCTCTAAGGGGTCCAACTCACATGACAGACAACATGCCTGGAGAGTTATCCTAGGAGGTCAGCTTTTTCCCCCTGGTTGTTTCCATTGCTTGGCAGCTGCAGTTTCCAGCCTTGTTGACATTCTGTGTTTGGCCTGTGGTCCTTGCTCTCTGCTTATGTCTGTCTAACTGCCTAGCACATATACTGTATACAAGGCTGTAGGTATATATGTTTTCATTTCTCTTAGGCTTAGAGCTAGATTTGTGATTTCTTTGTTGTATGGCTTTTTTAGGTTTGATTCTTCAGGAAGCAACATTTTGCAAAGTGGCTGCACCTTTTTGCTTTCTTAGCAGCAATGTATTGGATTTCTGTTACTCTATTTCTTCATTGACATTTGCCTTTTATTTCTGATAATCATTCCAGTAGGTAAAAAATGGAATCTTATTGTAGTTCTGATTTGCATTTCTCTATTGATTAATGATATCGAATGTTTTCTCATATCCTCATTAACCATTTGTATATTTACATCATTGAAACGTCTCCATAATTTTTGCCCATTTCTGATTATGCTGTTTATTTTATTGATTTGTAAGAGATTCTTTTTTCTTTATCATATATGTGTTTTATAAATATTTTTTTCAGTCTATATTTTTTATTGTTTTTCATTTCATCTTTTAAGAGAGCCTTACATGCTGTGAAATTTTCAACTGAAACCAGCCTCCAAGTGTCTATTACAGTGGCTTTCCTTTTTTTTTTTTTTTTTTGTACTTTTGTATTTTTCTGAAGTTGGATACTGGGAGGCAGTCAGACAGACTCCCGCATGCACCCAACCTGGATCCACCCAGCATGCCTACCAGGGGGCGATGCTCTGCTCATCTGGGGCATTGCTCTGTTTCAACCAGGGCCATTCTAGCGCATGAGGCAGAGGCCCCGGAGTCATCCCCAGTGCCTGGGCCAACTTTGCTCCAGTGGAGCCTTGGATGTAGGAGGGGAAGAGAGAGACAGAGAGGAAGGAGAGGGGGAGGGGTGGAGAAGCAGATTGGCGCTTCTCCTGTGTGACCTGGCTGGGAATCGAACCCGGGACTCCTGCACGCCAGGCTGACGCTCTACCACTGAGCCAACCAATATATAAATATTTTTTATTTATATATCATATCATTATCTAACATAGTATTGGTTTTACTTATTTAATTAGTTTAATGTCTTTGCTTCTCTACTAGAATTTAAAGTCTATGAGGAAAACACTTGTTACCTATGTTTCCTTTTTTATTTTTTTGTCACTACTTTTTATTTAACATTTCTTAGCCTCTCAATATAATTCATTAGAGGAAAGGGGCAACTATATATAAGAAATATATGCAAAATAAATGAACAGTTATTCCTTTTTTTGTATTGTAAAATAATACTGTCAGGTTTCATTGGATATTTGTGTGTATTTCCTTCTAAAAGAATTGAGCATTATAACTAAAATACATATAGGTATACCCTGCTTTTCAACAGTTTGCATAATACTACTTTCCTTTTATGAAAGAGCCACATTAAACCTTTCTTGTTTAACCAAAAGAAATCTGCAGAGAAATTTCACTTTTATGAAGGAAAGTGAGAGTAACTTTCAGTATTTGTTTTGCAGCAAGCTCTGACAGAAGCAGCACACACCACAAAGAGCAACAGTGGTACCAGAAACATCCTTCTCAGGGTCACTACACTCAGCATCTCAGTGTCAAGCGCCATAGCACTGCACTGTGCCTGTGAGCATTTACACCCTATATCAATTTATTTTGTGTATTCCTGCTTTCATTCTATGTTAGTGTTTTATGTTGTATGTTTTATTTTTTTATGATCTGGTAGGTTATTTTGGGGGATCTGGGATGTCCAAAAATTTTTCCATTTACATTAATAGTAAATGTTTTATTTGTTTGTTTGTTTTGTGCCATTTTGGCTTATGAATGGTTTCATAGAAATATCCTACTTTTATATAGCACAAAAAACCTGTAGTAGCAAATTGTTTTTATAAGTATGATTCATAACAGAAAGTTAGAATTTAAAACAATGAATAAGGGCATATTGTTTACCAGTATGATCATTTTTTCAGTCCAAGTAATTTTAGTATAATTTTGCTTCTTAAACTGTCTTCTTATAAACAGATAAAAATCACTCAGTATTCAGTAATGTATAAAATACCTATAACCTTTGCCAAGCTTTAGGAAATTAGTATTATTGTCTTGTTTTTATTTTGCAGCTAGTTTAACAACTAAATTAATCTTGAGTTTGTTTTTAACTTTCTGCCTAGTTCAGTTTAGAACCAATCCATTATGAGCTATCTGAGGTTCTTTCTAAACCTTAAAGTAATCTCATCTCTCATGCTTTTGTACAGTAGCTATTTAATCTTCTTCATGAAGTAAACAGAATAACCTTACACTTCACTTTCTAATAAAATGTCTCTTGGATAAGAATTTCAAGTGGGAGAAGACTTGGGCTACCTCATTCAGGCATACCTAAAATACATTTAAATCATCTAGATCATATATAAAATAAACAATATTTACATTTCCTGTTTTTATGTAATAAATATAAAAAAATCTGTATGTATTAAATATCAGGTTTTCTTTCCATCAAAAAACAGGAGAAATAATTTTTATTTTCTCTGTAAAGAAGTTGAGGAAGGTATGTGGAATTTTCTTCATTTATTTATTTTTTTTACTTCTGATAAATGTGAATAAGTCACTAGACTTTTTTTTTTTTAATAATTTTATTTTTTTAATGGGGTGACATCAATAAATCAGGATACATATATTCAAAGATAACAAGTCCAGGTTATCTTGTCGTTCAATTATGCTGCATACCCATCACCCAAAGTCAGATTGTCCTCTGTCACCTTCTATCTAGTTTTCTTTGTGCCCCTCCCCCTCCCCCTTTCCCTCTCCCTTCCCCCTCCCCCCCCCCCCCCGTAACCACCACACTCTTATCAATGTCTCTTAGTTTCACTTTTATGTCCCACCTACGTATGGAATAATGCAGTTCCTGGTTTTTTCTGATTTACTTATTTCGCTTCGTATCATGTTATCAAGATCCCACCATTTTGCTGTAAATGATCCGATGTCATCATTTCTTATGGCTGAGTAGTATTCCATAGTGTATATGTGCCACATCTTCTTTATCCAGTCATCTATTGACGGGCTTTTTGGTTGTTTCCATGTCCTGGCCACTGTGAACAATGCTGCAATGAACATGGGGCTGCATGTAGTCACTAGACTTTTAATGTCTCAGTACCAGTCCCTAGAAAATGGATCAGACAATAATATCTAGCTCACACGTTACTGGGGAAATAAAATGAGTAATTTATACATGATGTATTATAAATTCTAAATTGTTAAACAATTAATTACATTATAGATTTCAAAAACACTTATTAGAATATTTTGAAACTAGCAAATTATTGTACCATTGTTTTCTCAAAACACAGCTATACATCGATGTGGAATGACCAAGGCTACACTAAATTTTATAGAGAACATTTAGTGTTCTAATAGCAGTGTTTGGTATGTATAATAAAGAGAGAAAGAGAGAAAGAGAGAAAGAAATTAAGGAAAAGGAGAGGGAGAACTTAATAAAGAGACAGAGAGAGAGAGAGAACACTTATTATGTGGCTTTATGATAACATATTTAAGTGAAAACAACATTTTATAATAAATTAATACCTTTATTTTACCTTTTCCTCATGTTTTGTTTGGTCTCTATAATATATTTTTTTATTAAACTTAGATGCTTAAGTGTTGTTATAAAGTTTAAGCCCACTAAATTACCTATGATACCATTTTTAACTTTGCCCCTCCACACACACATGCACGCACACATGGAAGATGATAAAATTGAGTCAAGTTTAAATCACTTAACATATAGTTTCTGTACAAAATTTCCAAACTGCTTCTATTTGTTTTACCAAGTTATGAATGTAAGTTTTACAAGTTGGGATAGATAACATTGATAAGGTAAGATTTTATTCTAGAAAAAATATCCAAATATAATTACTTGGTAAATAATGAAAATGTTTTTTTCTCACTTAAGTTTTTAAATTATTATGTGTTGTGTACCACATTCATGACAAATTTAACAAAATATCATACATTTCACTTAACAGTTCCTTTGAATTAGTAAAATTTTTAAAAAGGTGTTATTTTAATAAGTATTTAGGCAGCCAATATACATTTCACTGTGGATATGCACATTAATTGTTTCATAATTCAGTTTGTCTGTGAATTAATTTAAAAGTCCTCATTTCTGTGCTATAATAGACATAATGATGGCACTACTTAACCAGTCCCCTAAATCTATAGTTTGTTATATACTTTGTGAATATTTATTGTATATTTAAAATTTCTCATTATCAGTTTAAATATTTTAATAATAATTTTTCAAAAGTTGAAAAAATATCCATTTTTTTGAAACAAGATTTTAAAGTAAATAAAAATTGTCATTTTTGTTATAAATATCTACTAAAATTTATCCCAGAATTTAAAGAGTGTGCATTGTAATTGATCAGAGCACATACTGTTATATATCAAATTAAGAAAAATATTTTTGGAAACTAACATTTTCAAAAACATAGAATAGAATTATTTTCTTTTAGATTAATCACAGTTTTCCTAAAGCAATTTTTTGTAAAATTTGCTAAGGCAGTTTTAACTCAGTATCATATCATCCAAATTAAACTGCTGAAAAATAATTTTTAAATAATGAATAAAGATAGTACTATATATTCACTTTAATTCCAAAAAATATTTAAATAAATTATCTTTCAGGAAATTTTATCTATTTTTATAACATACATAATTGATGTTGTTTTCAAAAATAGCTATGTTAGAAAATATGCAAGACATTTTAAATGCATACATATATCTAGTATATCTAAGAATTATAAAGCCTGACCAGGCAGTGGTGCAGTGGATAGAGCATCAGACTAGGACAAGTACGACCCAGGTTTGAAACCCCAAGATACTAGCTTGAGCACAAGTTCATCTGGTTTGAGCAAGGCTCACCAACTTGAGTCCAAGTTCGCTGACTTGAGCAAGGGGTCATTCGATTTGCTGTAGCCCCCTGGTCAAGGCAAATATGAGAAAGCAATCAATGAACAACTGAGGTGCCGCAACAAAGAATTGATGCTTCTCATCTCTCTCCCTTCCTGTCTGTCTCTATCTGTCCTCTCTCTGTCTCTCTCTGTCTCTGTCACAAAAAATAAGAAATTATGAATATTAATGATTCACATAATTTGTTTTTCAAAAAACATTTTTTACTATTTTATATTGTATAAAATAAAATATTTATTCTGCTAACACAAAATTATTTTTAGCAACATATTTTTAACATATCAATACTGATTTTTATTCATTGATAATTTCCAAAAATATATAATCTTATTTATAATTATAAGACTACATTCAAAGATAAAAAATGACCAGTTTATATATAGAAAAGCACTGTCAATTTGCAAAACTGATTTCCAGTTGAAAATAATTTGAGATCATCTTTAGGGGGCAGCACCTAACTAAGGAAAGAAGTATTTCAGGTTAAAGAAGGAGTTGAGAGTATATATTAGAACTGTTATATCTGGCAGTTAAAACTTGATAAGTTATTAAAATATCATTTATTTACAATTTCAATATCAGAAGATGTTAAAGAACAGCATCTGGTAACAACTTAAATTTATAACCCAATTGAAAAATGCACTTCATTAAACATCATCAGTTGTTAAAGTCATGTATATATATTTATCAACTATTATTAAAGCTACATGAAACAAATTTTCTTACTCACAGCTTGGTGATACAGAGCAACAGTAGTCCATGCTTTAATAACTATGTTTTATGAAAACAACAAAGGAAGAATGCATTTCAATATTTAATTTTGATCATAGAATAAGAGTTAATAGAAGATAAAATAGAGAAGTAAAACAAATGAGGCTCTGTCTATAAATTTTTACAATCAAATGATACTATAATTTTAAAACATGGGTCAGATAGATTTTCTTTCAAATTACTTGCTTTAAAAGTAGAAAAAAATGACAAAAGTTATACAGTAAAATATTTTGAATAATTATTAAGCATATCCATATTAGTGAAACAATTATTTCATCATTTTATTATTGTGAAAGGAAAAAAATTCTAGCTACATGTAATCATTATTTGGGATGACAATCTTCTTAAATTTTTCATAGTCAATCATATTCGTTCTGTATGGTTAAGTCTGTCAACTATTAAGGGCAACCAAGACATTTTAGGAATTATGTAAACTAGACTATAATAATCTTAATGCTTAACATTAGACACTGGGTGTGTTATTACTTTTTTAAAAATGAATTATTTATATACATTTAATAAATAATATAATACTTCACCAGTGGATTTTTAACTCACCACATAAAGCAAACCGTCTATCCATTTGCCCATTAGAAAAATATGTATTGAACATCTAATTATGTTAAGCATTCATGCTCAAGTGTTCACAATATAAGCTTCTTTCTACTACAACTTACAAAAATTACCAGTATTCTCATTTACCCATAGACAGAACATGTGTGGGTGAGGGGGGGGAAAAAATTGTTCTGAATGAGTTTTAGCACCATCAAGATTAAGCTTTTTTTTTTTTTCAGAACAATGTGGTCAATTATAATCATGTATTTTTCTCTAATCTTTAATATTTTAACTAATTTGGGGTAGTGAAAAAGGTATTTTCTACAGCAATCTGTGCTGCTTGCCACTACCTATAAAACCACTTAAAAGAATTTAGTATTTTAAAACGTGGGTGAATTTAAAAGCTTTCAATATGTCTACAAGATTTCAATCACTAACCTTATTGCACATTTTAATTGGTTATGGTATATTTAGAAAGTGAAGATATATAATTAGCACAATTACTTAAGATAATCTATATTGAACTAATTTTTTTCTTTTGTCCAGCCCTTTAATTTAATTTTAAAACATGTAGTTTTATGGGCATTACTTAATTATTACTAGTTAAATAAAAAAACCTCAATATAAAGATTTGAGATAGCTGCCTTTATAGCACTAGTTATTAGTATTAGGCAGAGTTTTGCAGTAAAATGAGGTACCAGCCATGCATGTAAAACTAAGATGAAGGTAGAAGAAAGTTCTATTAAGATATTTATCTCTTTGAAATAGGTAAAATCTTGGCTTTGCCAAATTTTCAAAGTTCTATTAAGTGACTATAAAATATAGGTAAGCCCTTATATTGTCAAAATATCAATTTCAATGGAATATATGGAAGACCCACTGTGAAGTTTAAATTTGAATTGATCTACTAGAAACTTATTAAAAAAGAACTGAGGTATCCTTTAAGTATATTTTATCTTAGGTAAATATCCCCACAAATTATAATGTATTGAATAGTTACTTTTTTGTTGTTGATGAAATTTCAATAAGAGAATAATGTGCTTGTTTGTGCTTTTATATCTATGTGCAAAACCAATTATTTTGTTCATTATTAAATTATGTTGCTACCTTGAATGATTTATCTTGTCATTAACTTTTGAGTTGCAATGTTTATCTTTTGGAATTATTTCCCTAAGTTTCTAAATGTTGTATATGATTTATCTGAATTTAAAAAAAAAGTAAAAAGCTTTTCTTTGTTAAAAATAAAACACAGTGCCAGGAAGGAAATGAAAATTGATATTTGATAAATAAATACATAAGTATCTAAAAAAAATACATAAATGCCTAAGTAAATACCATGATAAAAAACAGTTGAATTATTTTAAGTATAAAAACAATATTTTCATTAGATAGTGGAACATTTGTTTCATTTTTAACTTATTCCCCTTAGTTCATCAATAGCGTTTGAATTGTTTTTATACCAGACTTTGCTGTATGCCCTTGTCATCACTCCTACTGTCAACAAATATGTTTCCAGGAAAAGGGGGTACAATGAATAAAGATACTATTTATAATTAAAAAACAAAGCTAAACCTGTTTTTTTTATTATTTCTCTCCCATGTCTTATTTTTTCTAATGATAATTTCACTATTTATGGCATAGGAAAGGTAAGAGTGTTGAGATTAACTTTTGTCAACGCAGAATGGAAGATGAAAGCAGAAGTAAAAGGGGCCATTTTCTTAAAGAGTACAGGATGAGAAATAATGAGAAGGGTTTGTGGAAGCAACCTGTGACATACATGCATCCTGGCTTTACCCTTCTGTGCAAAATCCAGTAATGCAACGTTTACACAGACTCATCAGAAAGAAGGTCAGTAAAGAAGAGGCTTGTGCTTTGGTTTTCAATGGAAAATCTCAGTGAAAACCACCACACAGATGCTTC
Organism: Saccopteryx leptura; assembly: GCF_036850995.1. Classification (NCBI taxonomy): domain Eukaryota; kingdom Metazoa; phylum Chordata; class Mammalia; order Chiroptera; family Emballonuridae; genus Saccopteryx; species Saccopteryx leptura. The sequence continues at coordinate 63,679,214 of NC_089506.1, read as the reverse complement.
CCTTTATCAAACAGGGGGAGATCCACAAAAGGAAGGTTATGTGATGGCTCAAGGGAGTTGCTGAGTTCTGGTTTAGACTTTTGGCAGATATGTGAACCAGAAAGCATGTGTAAGTTTTTATTGACCATGATAGATGTGGAAATTGGCTGTTTTTACTGAGTGGTAGGCTGTTCAGGTGACCATAGTGACATTAATCGTTAAGGGCGAGGAATTCGGTCATTGTCTTGATGAATTGAGAATTACATTCAAACTTCACTGGTATTGAGCTGGGAAAACCCATAGACACTGGCTAATCTAAAAGAATATAATAGCCCACACATTTGATCTGTGGGCACATGTATTCAGACAACAAATTAGCCACACACAGTGGAAGTCAGTAAAGATATACAGGTCAGTATGCAACACTGAGGGTTTTTATCATCTATTATTACAGTAAGGATCTCCCACCATCATAATGGTCTACAAATTGTCCCTAACATGGTTCTGTATAATTTTATGTGTATTTATAGATAATTGAATTATACCTTTGAAATTACTTTCCTTTTTACTTTTCTATATCACAGTTTTTCTATAAAAAGTCTCAGAATTAGCTATTTTCAAATACAAATTTATTCAAAGGTGTTACAATATATAAGAAATAACTACTCATTAGATTTTAAGCAATGTATATCTATGGCAACCCATGTTAACAACTCAGAAATTATTCTCCAAAGGGATCTAACATCCAACAAGGCAATCCGAAACATACTGAAAGCCACTGATTTAATTGATAAATGGTGATCTAATAATCAGCTATATACTTAAATGTATATTTAAATTAATTATAATTTCTTGAAAATATTGCACAGATTTATAGAAAACCTTTTAAAATCTGAAAAGGGAAACTATTTAAGATAAGTATGGGGAAAAAGGATTAAAGAGTAGTCGAACACAATGAAAGAATATTCTGCAGTGAACAGACACTTAGTGTTCATCAGTAATTACTGGGGTTAAATGAAAAGTATTATGTTTTGCCTATAATATTTACTTTTTTATTGTAAATACCCACTTTATGTCAAAATGGCCATGTAATAAATTGTTGGTAAGGTTTAAATAAACACAAGAAAATTTTGTAGTCTTATAAAATATTATATTTTATCTTTATAATTTTTTTTCTTTTTTTTTCAAGTGAGAGAAGGGGAGGTAGAGAGGTTCCCACATGCACCCCTACTGGAATTCACCCAGCAACTCCTTTTTTAGGGCTGATGCTCTGGCCATCCGGGGTCATGCTCGCAACTGAGCTGTTTTTAGTGTCTGAGGCAGAGGCTCCAGCCATTCTCTACGCCTGGGCCAATCAAACCATGGCTGCAGGAGGGGAAAAGAGAGAGAGAGAGATAAAGAGAGAATGGTGAGGGGGCGTAGAGAGAAGCAGATAGTCATTTCTCTTGTATGCCCTAACCGGGAATCAAACCTAGGACACCCACATACCAAGCCAATGTTCTACCACTGAGCCAACCGGCCAAGGCCTTTATAAAATTTAAAATCCTTGCAAATCTTGGAATTAAAATTAATATCCAAAATAATGACATTTTTAATATTTGGACTCTGCTTAATTAAACAGTATTTTTAGCCATATAAGTCATATGTCCCCATGATTTTAAAATTCTCTTAAAACTGCCAACTTACATTTTGTTCACATTCTATGTGGCATCATATTAAACAACTCCTAAATTCACCTTGAAAATTATTTTTCTTATATTCTCATTGTATTCTACTGATGATATTAAATTTTGGCCTTAGAAACTGTGATTCCATAATATGATTAAGATTCTTTTCATTAATTTACTTCTTGCAGACAGAATATGTACATGGGAGATTTTGACAGTTCCATTATAGGCAGTGTCATAATCTTCGCATTTAGACACTTCATGTTCATCCACAAAGCCCTACAAGGAAACCATTTTTGTTTTTTGTTCGTTTGCTTATTTTTTTTAATGTTTTAATGGGCTAATCATATGTCACATAACAATTAATAGTATAAATCTGTGAACTCAACTCTTAGCACCATATATTGGTATTGAGGATGATTTCTTATAATTTGACTTATTTCTTTCATTAAATGGTACAATAGACTTTGTACAGAAAAACACAGATGATGAACAGACTGAAGCCTTATGTTGTAAATTGATACATAAAGCCATGAACTCTTTCACCTAGTGGCTAGGCCCTGAGGAACAAAACCTATTCCAAAGTTTGTTTTCATTTTCTTTGAAGTTGATGATGGTAAAAAAGACTTAGGTACATCTACTTTTTAGATTATTTGGTTGGACTTCATGATTTCAGGGCTCTTTATTGCTATCCTTAAATTACCAAGTTATTGATCATTGACTTTTTGCTGGTACCTTTTTTTTTTTTTTAAAGCCCAAACTTGAAGCTATTGCTTCCTTTTTAACTTCACCCTAAGACATTTATTTGTGTTGAAGTTGAATCCACAAAGAATGAGCTAATGTTGTTGTATACACTCTAGTGTGATGACAAGTCTAGTGTAAGCACCAAATGGCAAGGGTCCGCTCCAGTTCGGGGGAAACAGGTTTGGCAGAGGAGAGAAGAGACTGAGCTGCAACGATAGTTGACTGTGCTATCATTGCTTACACTGCTTACACACATTCTTGGCCTTGTAACTTTGGTTTCTTTGTAACCCTACTTGTTTCATAATGCTCTTGCCCCTTTTGAAAAAATTTTATGCCACTTTTCTTACACCAATATTGAAATTTTTTCTAGATTTAGCTTTAGTGTCTCTTTATCTAGGCAATGTTAAATATTTTCATGTCTTTAAATTCCATTTATAATCCTCCCATTGATCATTATCAATGCTAATTCAAGTTATTTTTTAAATTTATTTTCTTTTATATTGAATTGATTAGGGTGACACTGGTTTACAACATTATACAGGTTTTCTCAACACATCATCTGTACATTTTATTGTGTGTTTTGCACCCAGGTCAAGTCTCCTTCCATCACCATATAACCCCACTATACCTCCTTTCAATTCTCCCCAAACTCCCTCCTCCAGTTAATCATTACACTGTTATCTATGTCTGTTAGCTTTTTTATTTTGCTCAATTCCTCCATCCTCCAGCCCAGCTCTTCACCACTGTAGTCCATCTGCAAGACAGTTGTCCGTCTGCCCTTTATGAGTCTGCTTCTATTTTGCTTGTTAGTTCATTTTGTTCATTAGATTCTACATAAGATTGAAATCATATGGTACCTGTCTTTCTCTGACTGGCTTTCTTCACTTAGCATAATGCTTTCCCGGTCTATTCATGCAGTCACAAAAGAAAAGATTTTCTTCTTTTCTACAGCCATCTAGTATTCTATTATGTAAATGTACAACAGCTTTTTATCCAGTTATCTATTGATGTACACTTGGGCTGCTTCCCAATCTTTACTATTATAAATAACACTGCTATGAACATAGAGATGAATATATTATTTTGAATTAGTGTTTTAGCTTCTTCAGATAAATTACTAGAAATGGAATTACTATGGCATTTTTAATTTTTTGAGGTGACTTCACACTTCTTTCCACAGTAGCTATACCAATCTGTGCTTCCACTGAAGTGCCCAAGAGTTCCTTTTTCTCCACATTCTTGCCAACACTTGTGTTTTGTCGATTTATGGATGATAGTCATTCTGAAGGTGTGAAGTTTTGGCTCATTGTGGTTTCAATTTGCAGTTCTCTGATGATTAGTGATGTTGTGGGTCTATTCATATATCTATTGGCCACCTGTCTGTACTTTGAAGTAAAAATTGGCCTCATTTTAATCCAACTAAATTTTTATTAACAGTCCCTGACTGGGGATTATTGCAGTATTATTAACAGAGCTCCTTATGCCACTCTTTTTTTTTTTTTTTTTTTTTTTGTATTTTTCTGAAGCTGGAAACGGGGAGAGACAGTCAGACAGACTCCCGCATGCGCCCGACCAGGATCCACCCGGCACGCCCACCAGGGGCGACGCTCTGCCCACCAGGAGGCGATGCTCTGCCCCTCCGGGGCGTTGCTCTGCCATGACCAGAGCTACTCTAGCGCCTGGGGCAGAGGCCAAGGAGCCATCCCCAGCGCCGGGGCCATCTTTGCTCCAATGGAGCCTTGGCTGCGGGAGGGGAAGAGAGAGACAGAGAGGAAGGAGGTGGGGGAGGGAGGGAGAAGCAAATGGGCGCTTCTCCTATGTGCCCTGGCTGGGAATCGAACCTGGGTCCCCCGCACGCCAGGCCGACGCTCTACCGCTGAGCCAACCGGCCAGGGCCATTATGCCACTCTTAAATCCAGTAAATCACCAGTTCCTTTCTACTCTTTCCTTTTAGGCATCTATTTTTATTTATTTCCACTCCACTAGTCCAAACTTTTATTATATATTTTCCTTGTACTAATACAATATCCAACCAACTTATGCATTTCCATATATCTATTTTTTTCAACTTTAATAAAGTTTTATAAAGCAATCAATGTACAATTTTTGAAATATGAGACAAAATTGCCAATTCTCTGTTTTACAATATTCTCCAGCTACTTTTAAATCTTGATAAATTTCAAAAAACCTTAATATAGCCTAAAAATCTTCACATCATCTGGTTTGTGTCTACTTCATGAACATCACATTATTGTATTGTGAAATTAGGGGTACTCTTCTGTTTTAAAACAGATGAGTAAGCAACAAATTTCCTCTAGACTCAGTGGTTTTTGCACAAATTTATTTTTTTCCATGACTATTGTTCCCTAGTTTTAACTTTAATAACTAACCCTTGCTCATTAAGGGTACAGATTAAAAGTCACTTTGTCACAAATATTTTCTCTGACATCTCCTGATGCTAAGAAAGTTCCATAATGTATGCTCTTATTTCAAACTGTTTCTTTCCTTTCTTTTCACATAAAAGATACCTATAATAAGCTTTTTTTGGTAATTATTGATTTAACATATCTATTCTCTAATATACTTTAATTTTATAATAAATATCTTATTATTAGTGTCAATGTATAGCAACTTCTCAAAATATATTTAGAAAATCAATAACTATATTATTAATTTTACCTATTCTGCTTCTATATCAAATTTCAGTAAAATCAATATAAATGTGCTTTGATTCATATTATTTAGAAAAAAATTCTGTAATGCTTACAATAATATTGTATACTGCTTTTAAAATTAAAAATAACATGAGAGCCTGACCAAGCTGTAGTGCAGTGGATAGTGACACTAGGACACTGAGGACACTAGTTTGAAACTCCAAGGTCACTGGCTTAAGCATGAGTTCACTAGCTTGAGTGAGAAGTTACCTGCTTGAACATGGAATCATAAATATGACCTCATGGTCACTGGCTTAAAGCCCAAAGTCGGCCTGAGCCCACGTTTTCTGGCTTGAGCAAGGGGTCACTGACTTGGTTAGAGGACCCCTACTCCCTGTCAATGCACATATGAGGAAAGCAATCAATGAACAACTAAGGTGTTACAAAGAATTGATGCTTCTCATTTCTCTCCCTTCCTGCCTGTTCCTGACTGTCTGTCTCTCTTTCTTGCCAAAAAACAACAACAACAAAAATGACATGAGAAACTCATGGACACAGATAGCAGTATGGTAATTACCAGAGGGAAGAGGTCATATGGAGGAGAGTAAACAGGGGATAAATGATAATAAAAGAAGGCTCAATTTTGGATGGTGAGCACACAATGAAATTGCAGATAATATATTGTAGAATTGTACACTTGAAACCTATACAATTATATTGGCCAATGTAACTCCAATAAATTCAATAAAAATAAATAAATAAGAATGATATAAGAAGGACTTATTAGTAAATTATTTTTATTCTAACAACTAATGTTTAGGTGTGACAAGAGAGCATGAATTCAATTCAATTTTTAAAACTCAAGCAAAAAATATAACTGGTCTTTGATCTGCTGGGAGTCAGTACTGTCTCTATCAGTGAAATTTAGACTCCTCAAAGTGAAGTTTTCTTTGCTTATGCCAGCATTTAAAATGGTGGATAGCATATTGATAAATGTTTAATAAGTAATTATTAAACAAATTGATAACTCTATAAAGCATTAAAGCATATTTTAAATAAAGTATATTTGTTCTGAAATAGAAAAATTGTTGTTTCAGAGAGAAAATAATGATTAGGCATAAGATTTTTTTTTGCTGTCAAAACACTTAATTACCTACAGTTGATTTTTCTCCAGTATACCTGAATAATATTATATTAAAAATTATTTATAGGCCTGACCTGTGGTGGCGCAGTGGATAAAGCGTCGACCTGGAAGTGCTGAGGTCGCCGGTTCGAAACCCTGGGCTTGCCTGGTCAAGGCACATATGGGAGTTGATGCATCCAGCTCCTCCCCCCTTCTCTCTGTCTCTCTCTCCTCTCTCTCCTCCCTCTCTCTCTCTCTCTCTCTCTCTCTCTCCTCTCTAAAAAGGAATAAATAAAATAAATAAATAAATAAATAAAATAAAGTATTTAAAAAAAAAAATTATTTATAGCCTGACCTGTGGTGGCACAGTAAATAAAAAAGCGTCGACCTGGAAATGCTGAGGTCGCCGGTTCGAAACCCTGGGCTTGCCTGGTCAAGGCACATATGGGAGTTGATGCTTCCAGCTCCTCCCTCCTTCTCTCTCTATCTCTCTCTCCTCTCTCTCCCTCTCTGTCTCTTTTTCTTTCCCTCTCTCTCTCCTCTCTAAAAGTGAATAAATAAAATTTAAAAAATTATTTATAATTTTAAATAAAACATAAATAACAAACCATTTTAAATATCAGAATATTTTATTGTTAAATTACTTCCATGCAAATACCAAGGACAAAAACTTGTGCATATATGTAGCTCAAGCTTCATTTCTCAACATATATACATAGAAACTTCTAAAATAATGTTATAGTGTAAATGATCAAAGTGTTTAATTATAAAATTTGTATTCTTTTTTAGGATATTTGAAACCTTTGATTTATTGACTTTTGATAGCATCATTATGTGATTTCATTTTCATTATATCAAACACAGACCCTCAATGTCAGAGTGTCTTTTCCAGAGGGAGAAAAAGGTTAAATGAAGGGAATATTTGTTTCTGTTTACTTTTCAATTGAATTTTATTGTGATGACACAGGTTAACATAAATATACAGGTTTCAGAAGCCCAATTCTACAATAAATCTTTATACATCATATTGTGTGTTTATACCCTAAGTCAAGTCTTTGTCCATCCCCAGAAAGAATTTTTTAAAGAACTATTTAAGTAAAAATTTAATATGCACTGTCAATATATTTTAGTCACAATATTTAAAAATGTATACATGTAACATAACTTTTCTTTTTATTTTATTTATTGACGATTAATAAAAATTGGGACTTTTTTTACTCAGTTTCTCTTCTCTTTCTTTCTTTCTTTTTTTTTTTTTTTGTATTTTTCTGAAGCTGAAAACGGGGAGAGACAGTCAGACAGACTCTCGCATGTGCCGGACTGGGATCCACCCGGCACGCCCACCAGGGGGCGATGCTCTGCCCACCAGGGGGTGATGCTCTGCCTCTCGGGGCGTTGCTCTGTTGCGACCAGAGCCACTCCAGCGCCTGGGGCCCAGGCCAAGGAGCCATCCCCAGCGCCCGGGCCATCTTTGCTCCAATGGAGCCTCGCTGCGAGAGGGGAAGAGAGAGACAGAGAGGAAGGAGAGGGGGAGGGGTGGAGAAGCAGATGGGTGCTTCTCTTGTGTGCCCTGGCCGGGAATTGAACCCGGGATTTCTGCACGCCAGGCCGACGCTCTACCACTTAGCCAACTGGCCAGGGCTCTCTTCTCTTTCCTTACCTTCTACTTTCCTTTCAATCTTATTGATGGCAGATAATTGATATTGTTTGTTTCTTAAAAACTGACCAGGATTCTGGAATGGGAATTAATTTCTAAGTTTTAATTATCAGGTTTCTTTTTTACACATAATGCATTATTTTGAATTCTATGATCTGAGGATATGGTAGCATAAAGTTAAGAAGACATATTACTAAACTACCTGTCTTCAAACCACCAGGCATCATTAGCCACAAATTTTGAATAACAATGATGTGGATTTTTTTTTTTTTTAGCACACACACGTGAAAGAGAGAGAGAGAGAGGAAGGGAGAGAGATGATAAGCATCAACACACAGTTGCGGCACCTTAGTTGTTCATTGATTGCTTTCTCATATGTGCCTTAACCAAGGGGCTCCAGCTGAGCCAGTGACCATTTGCTCATGTCAGCAACCTTGGGCTCAAGCCAGAGACCATGGTTTCATGCATAAGATTTCACACTCAAACTGGTGAGTCCATGCTCAAGCTGGATGAGCCAGCATTCAGGCTGGCGACATTGGATTTTTGAACCTGGGTCTTCAGCATCCCAGGCCGTGCTCTATCAACTGTGCCACTGCCAGGTCAGTCTATTTTCTTTTATATAATTTACAAAGTGTATTAAAGTAAACAAAAACAAAAATATGTCTCCCATTGATTTCGTTTTTATCGTCTTGATGGAACTGGAAAGAGAGCTTGCAGTGATGTTTGGATAAGTCTGTGTAGCTCACTCCACTTCATTTTTCTACTTCTTTCTTTATGTAATTTTTATTCTACAAATATTTAAACAATAGCAATTCTGCATAATATTTCTTTTATTTTAAACCACTTGCTTCTTAGCTGTTTCCTACTCACTTTGAAATAATTCCTGTTCTAATGACTAGAAAAATTTTATTAATATCCAGTTTCTTAAATTATTTTTCTGGTTCTGAAATTCTCAAGTTGCATTAGAAGACATTTTGGTCTAGGTACCAAATAGCTGTATCCATATTCAAAAGAATATTCACTGCCCACTTTCTTCATAATTAGGGAACAATACTGAAAGTTTTTATGAATGAGATAAAGTAATTTATGAGAAGCTTGTGGGCTCAGGAACAGTTTCATGATTTACGAATATATATTGTCATTGTTAGTACTTTCCAGTTCATATTAAATTAATATTTATTCTCATATTTGTTTGCTATTTCTGTAATACTTGTTTATACACACCTGTAAAAAACTAGTAACCTAGTTGTTGAGAAAAACTGAAATGATACCTAATTACATTCCTGTCCAGCTTGAATGTTAAAAAGTTGTAGTTAATTCTTCTTAAGATAAAAGAAAATTGAGAGAGTCATTACCATTTGGAAATAAAACCAGAATGTCGATTTATAGCAGAAAAAAAACCCCATTAAGTAGATGAGATCAATAGATGTCAAGCACATGCAGAATTCTTGTGACACCTTAAGAAAAGAAGTGACTTTTAGCTATAGACATAAGGATTTATTAGTGTAATCTAGAAAGCTTCCCATTTAATTGACAAAGAAAATCTAAAAGTCTGGAATTAAATTAGTATTAGATCATGAATTACCAAATGCTATACGTTATCTTTAAAATGTCTAATTCCTAAGTATATCTTTGATTAAACCAATATTGAATGTCTCTCCTAAAAAATATACCACAGTTTTTTAAAACAGTTTTAAAATTATTATTTATTCTATATGTTATATAAAAAAACAATCACATGTCTAATTTTTGACTGCATATATTTATACACATTCTTCAATTAATGTGTAAATATTAACAGTATACTTTCCTCATTTTAAGCTTATTTAAATTTACTCTTATTACACTAATTCTTATAACCTATATTATTGTTTTCAAGTCATTAGTTCTAGTCTGGAAATGATAAGATAAACTAAAATTAGTATAAACTATGGAATAATAATTAATATATCTTTTCTCTCTGAGTTTGAATCTCCTAATTTGCAAACAAGGAAAATGGGTTACATTATAGCTAAAACTTCTGGTTTTACAATCATTTCAATTTATAACATATCCTTGCTGTTAGAGATTATAAATTTGTAGGAAATAGATTTTCTGAATAAGTCAGTTTTTTTCTTAGATATATTGATATTCATTGTATTACACCTTAACAATCATAAAAAGAATTTTAAAAAGCATGATGACTTCATTGAAATAATTTTTAGTGTTGTTTTCTGTAAAAGAGTAATAAAAAGTAGTTAAATACAATAGTTATTTGTAAAAGACACTAATATAAGAAGTATATTTTCAAATATTGGTATGTTATTATGATATTAGATAAAAAATAAAATGCAAAAAAGCTAAATAGTATACTCTTTGTATTCCCTTCTGCTTAGGATTTCAGAGAGATGAACTGATACAGAGAAATAGAGAAATGCTATCAGTGGAGATTGCTCTTGATGTTGTGTGAAGACTTGAACCCCACAAAGACAGATTCTTTAAGATATACAGGGGGAAATATTTCTTAGAACATGTCCTTTTTGACTAAATATGTATAGCTGTGTCCTTTACATTGTGATTCACATACCAGAAAATAATCAAAAGGATTCTTACCTAGATTAGACCTGGGTTTCATTGATTTATTTGAATCCACTGACTTCTTGATTCCCCACACTTCCTTATCTACATGAAAAAAGTCTCTATCAGCTGCAAAATATTACCATACAAACCTTGAAATTTTGAGTAGTGTGTGTTTACTCATGCTAATTAAAGTACAATCTTGACGATTCATCTTGAATATAACTACTTGGGTAAATAATGAGATACCATTTCATTCTGATTTTGAGGAATAGCAGTCAGTCTTTTATAATCAAGTATGATGATTTCTCTAACTTTTTCTTTGATCCCCTTTACCTGATTTGACATCTCCCTTCTGATTTGCTGAGAATATTGTGACTGTTTAATTTTCTTATATGCTATTTGCACCTGGGAGTAGAACAACTGTGTGCATGTGTTTTAAGTCTGTTCATATAATAAATTACATGAACAAATTTTCAAAAGTTGAACCATCTCATATTCCTTAAATGAACTCCGCTTGCTTATAAATAATTTATGATAGAAAGGAGGATGTTGTCAATGTATTCTTGAACACTGGAATTTACTGAAATTCTTTTAAACATTTTAAAATTTGTTTGAATACTTAATTGCAAATCAACTTGATGAGGCTTTTTAAAAGTTTTAAGACGATGCATTTAATGTCTTTACTTCAAAGCTTATCTTATTTCTTTTATTATGTGACCTTACTAGAGCTTCTATCCATTCATTCAGTGAGATCTCTACAACCTAACCAACTTTCATTTGAGCTCTAGCAATTTTTCAATTTAGAGAACCTTAGAAACATATATTTTTCTTACAGTTTTTATATTATTAGCCTCTCAGATTTTTACACCGTTCATGGAGATTTATATAAAGTCAAATATGAAAAGAAACTTGGGTAAATTTTTAAAAAATATTGAATTTATTGGGGTGACATTGGTTAATAAAATTATACAGGTTTCAGCCCTGGCTGGATAACTTACTCAGCTAGAACATTGTCCTCAAGCACAGAGGTTGCCGGTTCGATTCCTGGTAGGGCACATACAGGAACAGATTGATGTTACTGTTTCTTTTTCTTCCAAATCAATAAAATAAACATTGAAATAAAATCATATAGCTTTCATGTGTACAATTCTACAACACATCACCTCTGTCGCGTTATGTGTTTACCACCCCAAGTCAAATATCCCTCTATTGCTGTCTATCTCCCCTCTACCTTCTTTCACCTTGTAAATTTTAATGCTCTTTCTTTACAGTTTTCTGTTTTGAGGAACTCTGCTGAGCCACTTCTAGGTTTCTCTGCTTCTCCAAAAGCCTATCTTGGTGAAACAAATAAGTTCCTTTTTAGTTTTTTCTCTCAGACTTGTGTTCTAAAACTTGTCCCTAGATACATAAGCCTTACATCATTCATACCATATGCCTTCTGTCAGAGATCATAATCCTGTACTCTCTGTTGCTCGATGTTTGAAGAAACAGTTATTTCATATATATTTTCAGTTTTTAATTGTTATCAAATAATTTTATTCCATAATACTTAATCTAGGCACAGCACAAAGGTCTACGTTGACTAAATTTTAAAATACTCATAAAACCATTTGGTGATTCAGAGTTATATATTTTTTTATATTGATGGATTTAATTGTCTCTTATTTTGTTAAAAATTTTCTGGCAATTTCATGGTAGATATGCATCTGCAATTTTTATTTTTTGTAATGTTTTGTCTAGTTTTGTTGCCAGGGTAATAGAGACCTAAAATAAACTAGAGGAGTGGATTTCCCAGCTAAGAACATGTAATCAGTTGGGCTTGGCTCATGTACCCGTTTTCTGATAATTATGGAGTGAGAAATATATTTAACAATTTTCAGCTTTGCTTAATTGAGATGGGTAATTGGGTAGCTCTGTTCAGTAAAATTGAAGAGATTCAATAAAAAACAAATTGAATGCTATTTAGTGGGAATGAACTTAGTAAACTCCAAATGCTTCATTCATATCAGTGAGTTCATTTTAATTCTTATTTTTCCAATAACTGTATCATTATCTTATCTCATAATAGTGTAATCTCAAGATAAAATAAAAATGAGAAAGGCAGACAATAAGTAGCACATACAATAAAGGTAGGAGGGAAGAGAAAATTATGATCATCTTTTGGATTAAAACGTGTGTTTATTTTTTCAAAATGTCAGAATATAAAAATGAATGAAATAAATTACTCAAAATAAATGAATATAAATATATAAATATAAGCACAAATTTCATAAAAATAGAAAAATAAATGTATGTATGGACACACATTCCCTCCTTATCTACAGGGTCACATTCCAAGAAGCCTATTGGATGCCTGAATCACAAATATAAAATCTTATATATACTATCTTTTTTTTTTCTATACATGCATAATTTAAAAATTAGGTACATACTTAACTTTTTAGTTAAAGACAGCATTTTACTACGTCTATCTGGCATGGCCAAGTTGCTAGCATCACTATTCTTGCACATTGGAGCCATTAAGTAAAATTAGGGTTAATTGAACACAAACACTCTGATGTGACTGTTGATTTGACTATGAGCCGGTTATAAAGTGACTAATAGGTGGGGAGCAGATACAGCATGGATACCCTGGAAAAGGAAAGATTTACATCCTATAAAAGGCAGAGCAGTTTCCATCACATTAGCACAATGATGCACAATTTACAGCTGATGAATTATTAACCTTTGGAATTTTACATTTCATATTTCAAACTGTGGTCACCTGAGTAACAGAAACCACAGTAAGGGTCACAGCAGATTAGGGGAGGCCTACTCTATATGTTTTGTTTTAAAATAATGTGATACTATACAAAGAGCAGTCCTTCTGTTCAAAGACCAAATGCTTCAAAACTCAAAAATTATTTTGCTCCAATTCCAGTTATGATTTCTCCCCTTTGCCATTACTTCAGGATTTAAAATTCTGTAGGTTTGATGTGCCAAGCATGCCACTTTCATGAGGGGTCATCTGAGGATGTCCTTTAAAGCTGAAATACAACGCTTCGTGTAGAGAGTTGATACCTCAATGGCAATCAAGGAAACGCTTAGGAAATTAAGCAAATCATGGACAATTAAAAATGATAAATATCCTAAACAAAAAGGTGTGACACAAGTTGGACAATAATTTAAATATCTGAAATTTAAATGATGAGAAGAGTGATGGTAGGGGCAAGAGGAAAACTGTTGGAAAGTGTATCTATATTATATAGACTGATCTATCTGTATATGAAACAACAGATTCTGTCACCTGAACAGAAGCTGTACCAGATTCTGAATTATTTTTAACCTTTATCCTCCAGTTTCCAGGAAATGTTGTACAATGCCTGATAACTTTCACTGAAAATTTGTTATTTGCTTAATCATGCAGAGTTGAATTTTAGTGTTTACAACTGAAGAACATTAATAATTTTTGGAAAATTCATTAACTTGTTCATTTATTTTATACTTATTTTGTTGTTTCTATGTATGAAATTATTTGAAGATATTTGGACTATGGGGTGGACAAATTATTTTAAACTAAGATAAATGTTTCTTTTATTGAGGTATCTCAGATTCTTATATAAGGTTGTATATCTAGCTTTTGGAATAAGCTTATTTCGTTTTTTATTTTATTTTATTTATTTTTAATAATTAATTGATTGTTTTTAATTGAATTTTATTGGGGTAACACTGGTTAACATAATTATACAGGTTTCAGTTGCCCGATTCTACAAGACATCTCTGTACACTATATTGTTTATTCAACCCTCAAGTCAAGTCTTTGTCGATCAGCTTTTATCCCACAATCTCATTTTTATTATTATTATTTATTTACTTATTATTATTATTATTATTATTATTATTGTATTTTTCTGGAGAAGCAGGGAGGCAGAGAGACAGACTCCTGCATGCACTCTATTGGGATCCACCCAGCAAGTCCACTAGGGGTCGGTGCTCTGCCCATCTGGAGCATTGCTGCATTGTAACTGTAGCCATTCTAACACCTGAAGCAGAGTCCTTGGAGACATCCTCAGTGACTGGGACAACTTTTGTTCCAGTGGAGCCATGGCTGCCGGAGGGGAAGAGAGAGATAACGAGAAAGGAGAGGGGGGAGAATAGAGAGGCAGATGGGTGTTTCTCTTTTATGATCTGACCTGGAATTGAACCCAGGACTTCACATGCCTGGTCAACGCTGTACCACCGAGTCAACCAGTCAGGGCCACCCCCATCTCATTTTTTTAAAAAGAAGATTATAGCTTCTGACTGGGAAAATTAGTCACATCTTTTGGAAATCTAAAATACACTAAAATAAACCTGGCTTAACTTGGCCTAACCAAAAAAGCAATAATGTATGATAAGAATTTAGTTATTATTTTAGTTGAGTTTAAAAGTTATTATAAAGACAGAGTTTATTATTTAGTTCTAGATACAAATAAGAGTTCCATATAGCATATCTTTTGAAAACAGGAAGTGCTTCTTTTTTTAAAAAACTGCATTGTTATAAAGCTTGGCAGATGTACCATTTGATTGAAACAACTCTCATTTTTAATCCTTCTTTAGAAAAACTTTATTATATAAAACAATAAACAATTTTAAGCCTTTCTATATATTACCACTACTATGTTTCATGTTTTTTTTTTAATTTTCATAGCTTAAAACAGCCTTAAACAGTACAAATGGCATTTTTAAATGTGAAGAGCTAAAAATTTATTAAGTCATATTTTGCCCTATATACAATAATGCCTCAGTTTTTGTTCACTTCGGTTATCATCGATATCTTCCGTGAAAAATTTATCTGAGTTTTTGTCAGTTGCCTCAGATTTTGTCAGTGTGCCCATGTGACCTTGCTGCTAATTTTACAAAAACAAAGGGCAACCAGCATATTCTCCTGCTCAGTGTGACACAGGACATATTCTCCTGCTCAGTTTCTCATTGTGGGACCACCACCCCATGCATCTAGCCAAACAGAATTCCACATCTTTCCAGTGAGTGTCTTTGTGCTTTTTTTTTATTGATTGTGTGTGCTAATACAGTAATTGGATTTACATTGATTCATATGGAAATAATTGCCTCTGTTTTTGTCAAGTTCAGATTTCACCAATTGTTTTCAGAAGAATTATGGATGAAAACCGAGGTATCAGTGAAAATCCATAATATACTATTTTTTTTTCCTGAAGTTGGAAATGGGGAAGCAGTCAGACAGACTCCTGCATGTACCCGACCTGGATCCACCTGGCATGCCCACCAGGGAGCGATGCACTGCCCATCTGCGGCATTGCTCTGTTGCAACCAGGGCCATTCTAGCACTTGAGGAAGAGGCCATGGAGCCATCCTCAGCGCCCGGGCCAACTTTGCTCCAATGGAGCCTTGGCAACGGGAGGGGAAGAGAGAGACAGAGAGGAAGGAGAGGGGGAGGGGTGGAGAAGCAGATGGGTGCCTCTCCTGTGTGTGCCCTGGCCAGAAAACGAACCCGGGACTCCTGCACGCCAGGCCGACGCTCTACCTATGAGCCAACTGGCCAGGACCCATAATATACTATTTTTAAAAATTATTTGGTTAAGCCTGACCAGGCGGTGGTGCAGTGGATAGAGCGTCAGACTGGGATGCGGAAGACCCAGGTTCGAGACCCCGAGGTCACCAGCTTGAGCGTGGGCTCATCTGGTTTGAGCAAAAATTCACCAGCTTGGACCCAAAGTCACTGGCTCAAGCAAGGGGTCACTCAGTCTGCTGAAGGCCCACGGTCAAAGTACATATGAGAAAGCAATCAATGAACAACTACGGTATCGCAATGCACAACGAAAAACTAATGATTGATGCTTCTCATCTCTCCGTTCCTGTCTGTCTGTCCCTGTCTATCCCTCATTCTGACCCTCTGTCTCTGTAAAAAAATCAAATAAAATAAAAATTTGAAAAAATTATTTGGTTAAGTTATAGAAATATATGAATTATGTTGATTATAGTGATCAATAGAAAATTCAATAATTTGTGCAATTTTCTATAATACTTATGTTTTAATTAACTCTAACATAATATATTCTAAATCCATGATGTCTCTCATCATTTCGTTTCAACTTTTATAATTATACCTGGATTTTAAACATAGCACTAAAAACTTTTAAGTATTTCTGTTCTCTTCTAAAGTAGAAATTTCCTCCAGAATTTTATTTTTTTTAATGAGAACACAGCTTTTGCTCAGTTTTTTTTCTAGTGCATTATATAAATCTGACAGACTTGGGCAGTAAAATTCCATAAAGCCTAACTAGGTGGTTGTGCAGTGGATAGAGCATCGGACTGGGATGCAGAGGACCCAGGTTCGAAACCATGGTCACCAGCTTGGGTGTGGGCTAATCTGGTTTGAGCAAGGCTCACCAGCTTGAGTCCAAGTTTGCCACCTTGAGCAAGGGGTCCTAGATTTGTGATAGTCCCCCAGTCAATGCACATATGAGAAAGCAATCAATGAACAATTAAGGTGCCATAACAAAGAATTGATGCTTCTCATTTCTCTCCCTCTCTGTTCATCTGTCCCTATCTGTCTCTCTGTCTCTGTCTGTCACAAAAATAAAAATAAAAATAAAAAAATTCCATAAGGACCACTATTCTAATTATTATTATGTTTATATTAACTTGTTTTGAATACATTAGATGAATAAACATATTTTCTCACAAAAGTTATAATGAGAAAAGTATATATTTACTATTCTTTGTTCTAGAATATTGAATAACCAAAAAAGTTGAGAAACTTAGTTGAAGTTCTAAATTCCCATCTTATTGCTATCCTAGCTAACATAATGTCTTGTTTATAATTATAAGGACCACAATTTCATTACATAAAAGATGTTCTTGTAAAACAATGCTAAAATGAAATTATTTACAAAATACTTGAAATGTGAATGCATTTTTAATAAGATGTGTCCTGACAACAGAGCCATTTAAAAAGTTTGTAGACTGAAATGATAAAATTATGCAAAATTAATAGTCATATATCAGTGTAAATACAATTGTTTCTTTTGATTTTGACATGTCTCTACCCACACTAAAATAATCTAGTATAATTTAATAATTTTATAAAAATTGTAAAATATATATTTTTGTTTCATGACAGCATTTAAATTTACAAAACACTGAATTCTGTTAAAGTTAGCATTTTTATAATGTGTCCTGTCACATGTGAATATAGATAAAAAGTGTGTTTTACACCGTTAACTAGTCAGCTTTTGTTGATACTTTTTTATTTTTGATGTGTATGGTAATATTGTATTAGCAGTTTTAAGCTGCTCTATCTCCTTTTTAAATAAATATTTTGTTGTTCTTAAATCTCTCACTCTCTTTCTTTTTTTTAACCTGCCTAGTACTTATAGTACTATAAACCCCCGAGTCAAAACTTCTATTCATCTGTTAACTTGATTTGTTTTGGAAAAAGAAAATATTTGCCTAGCTCCAGGGAATGTCATCTCAGAACTGGCCAAACTCTACCTTCGATCACACTGGTCACAGTGGATGGAAATGAACCTGAAGCAAGATCTGTTACCAAATGAAACACCATGCTGGTAGATTGTTGGGGCAATTGGGGAAAGTATTCTTTTCTTTTCTTTCTTTTTTTTTTTTTTTGGTGCTATGTAAAAATATTTTATTGCCTCAATACAAGATCTAAATTAGCCCATATTTAATTTTTAAAAATCTGGATGTATAATATTCTTATTACTGTTTTCTTAAGTGAGAAGTGCGGAGTCAGAGAGATAGACTACCTTGGCACGAATCCCAACTCAGCCACTCATTAGTTTTATGACTTTGGCAGATTATCTAACTTCTATAAACTTTTGTTTCCATATCTATAAACATAGATATGATCTTATTTATTGACAGAATTATTCTGAGGAATAAAAATTATTGCTTTCTTCAAAATGAGAAGTGTGCTCCTTGAATACACAAAACTATTTTTTTATTGATTTGTAAGAATGAGATATATAGAGAGAAATATTGATTTGTTGTTCTACTTATTTATATATTTATTGTTTGAGTCTTGTATTTGCCCTGAACAACCTTGGTATTTTGGGATGATGCTCTCAGCAACTGAGCTAAACAGGCAGGACTGCACAAAAACCTTTTAATGATTATTTGGCAATAAAAAACATGGAGAGAAAGAAATTTTCAGAACTTCAAATTTCGTCCACTCATTTCTAGTAATCATTTGCCACAGACTTTCCTGTGGGCTCTCTTTTCCAAACTCAGCTGTGCACACTTCACATTTACAAATGTCAGATGTCTTTAACCTCATTATTGTGAACTCTTCTGGAGAGATAAAAGTAGCCACAGGAAAAAAAAAATTAAAATGTTGATCTACATATCAAGAAAATGACCTACACTAATGATTGGGTAACAAGGTTTTTTTAAGTTGGTTGGTTTTATTCTTTTGGTGTTTATCTCAACATAATTAAAGGAAAACTTTACCTTAGTTACCGCTTGATAGGTCAATAAGCATACAGTTTTATGATAGCTTATTATAATATTTTTGCCATATAACCTTGGAGTTCAGAGATTAATTGGCATGGCTATACTCAAATAGCTTCCATTTGTATATACTTTTTCATTTAAATAAATATTCTGAAGAACTTGCTCATTTTTCTAAGAATGGGATATCAAATTACAATGACATTTTTATTGATAGTGCATACCTTTAAAAATCTTCATTTAATGGTTTTATTTCTAATAATTAATATATTTAATTTTATTCATATCTGCATATATTTACACATTAAATGACAGTTTAGAAGGGTTTGCCAATTTTCAAAAATGAAGACTTTTTGAAGTCTTTTAGTTGGTATATTATCAAAATGGGAAGACTATTAGTGTAGATAATACCTAATATTAATTGAATACTTATTATTTTTAGTTGATAATTTAAAAATAATTAAATTTTTTTTAGTTAATTCTCAGAACAGCTCAATTATTATTCTCATATAATAGGTGAGAAAATTAATATGTGGCAAGGTAAACTAACTTGAGTATGCTCATATAGTTAACAAAAGTGCATATTTGTTTTTTTTGTTTGTTTTTTTGCATTTTTCTGAAGCTGGAAACAGGGAGAGACAGTCAGACAGACTCTCGCATGCGCCCACCAGGGGGGGGGATGCTCTGCCCACCAGGGGGCGATGCTCTGCCCATCCTGGGCGTCGCCATGTTGCGACCAGAGCCACTCTAGCGCCTGGGACAGAGGCCAAGGAGCCATCCCCAGCGCCTGGGCCATCTTTGCTCCAATGGAGCCTTGGCTGCGGGAGGGGAAGAGAGAGACAGAGAGGAAGGCATGGCGGAGGGGTGGAGAAGCAAATGGGCACTTCTCCTATGTGCCCTGGCCGGGAATCAAACCCGGGTCCTCCTCACGCTAGGCCAACGCTCTACCGCTGAGCCAACCGGCCAGGGCCCCTGCATATTTGTTTTAACAACACTTTTGACTCAAAATCTGTGCTCTTAAACATTATGGTGTACTTTCTGCCTGAGTCTTTAATGTAAGTTTAAATAATTAGTAACCATTATTTTAATCTTCAGTAATGGCAATGATTGTATAAATGGAAGTGTAATATAACAAAATTGTTATTTATAAGACTGGCATTTCTGATTTTCAATTATTATTCTAATTACTTGTATACCTTTCTTTTTCTGCATTATTGCACAGTCTAAGCTAGAGCATAAATAATCCAAATTATTTATTAGATAAATTATTAAAATGTTTAATGCCCAAGTAACAAATGACTTTTGAAACATGTAATTTTAGAATTACATATTATTTTCCTTGACATTATCATCACAGTATGAGCCTCATGTTCAGTCTACCTATTTTACTATGACTTAGAAATATTTGAGGACTGAATAATATATCTTACTCTCAAGAGCAAGGAATAACATTTATATTAAGTAACATTAATGGAAGAAAATATTTTGAATTCACTTTTTCCTCATATAGTAATGAAGTTTTTCAATTTTCAATTGGCTTACATGTCATACATAAATATCTTCAGTGAATTACTTGCTTGGCTTTGTGTAATATCTGTGGCCATACTTTAGGTGAATTAAGTGGCATAGAGAAAGATAGTTCTATTTGTGCTTTATACCATTTTATTGATATTCTATAAAATTATAAAACTAATGAACACCGATTCATGAAGAAAAAATATATTTCACTAAAACAACAAAATAAGTGTTGCCGTGGTCAAATGTGATTGGAGAGATTGCATGCTGTTCTTTGTGAATCACAACACGTGTTAGTAAATGTATATCATAGGGAAAAGAATGCAGTTAGGTTTGCTCTCTCGTTTTCTGGCTGCATCACTTTGCATAATTAGTGATGTAAGCATTTGGCCAAAAGCCACTTTGTTTGTGTGACTGTAGCCAATATCCAATATCAGGCCATAGGTATAATACTTTCCCCACGAGCGATTTTCCTGTTTGCTCACCTGCTTCTCCGCCACTGTAAGAAGCGGTTTTTCCCCTGCTTGTTCACTAGCTCATCGCTGTGAGAATCTAATAGATGATAATGGCCCAAAGCCTTTCAGCTCTTCCGTCTGTCTGTGGTCTGCCCCAAACCAGTGCAAACCTCCCTGGTCTCAGCCTCCTGCATTAAGTATATATCTTAGATAATGCCTGTTATAAACAAATGTGTTTAAATTTCTTTAATACAATGCTTCTCAAGTATACTGATTATCTATCATTATTTCTTAGAATTAATGTTCGAATGAACAGAATTTAAGAACAAATATTTCATATTGTTAGATATTTAAAAGATAAACAGATTTAAAAGAAAAATAAATCCCGTCAGGGAGCTGCCAAGATATAAATCATGAGAATGCTCCTGTTCACAAGGAAACAGAATGATGTTTTATTACAAATCACATATCCCAGCTTTGTGACCTTTAGATGGTTATTTAACACTCTAGCTTCTGTTTGCTCCTACCGTAAAGAGCTGTGAAGCGGAGTGAGTGCCAGAGTGTATGTAAAATGGCAGAAGCACACTCGGCACATTTTGCATCTGGTAATGCTAATAATGGATTCTCAAATATAATTATATCTTTATGTTCTCTGGGCACCTTGAATGCACATAGGACTTGTTTAATCCTACATAAATTGATTTTAAAACATTTTTTTTCTTTTCTGAAATATTGTTTCAGCAATACTGTTTGCTATATCTGTGTGGGGAGAGTAGCTGTGTCAGGCTTACTCGCTGCTTTATTGGTTGCAAGCACTGCCTGATTAGTGAGTGCATGAACACGCGGCAGCACCACATGTGTAGAGTCTTTGTCAGTCAATGGGTCTTTGCCCTCAGGGCAGAAGAGGGATTACAGATTGCCTTCCCACCACTGTGAGGGGCCATTTTGCTGTTTGTTTTCCTGAGAAGCTGTTTTCCCCTGCCTGTTTGCTCATCCGCTGTTGTGAGGCATTGTTAAACAGGAATGGCCCAATGCTTTCTGGCTCCGCAATTTTTCTATTGTCTGCCCAAATCCAATGTAGACCTACCTGGCCTTGGCCACCGGCATTACAGTCTGAAATAGGTTGATTGATATTTTAATAAAGAATAGAAATTCATCTTTTTAATACTGCACCTGCTCAGCTATATATTGCTTTGCTTTGCTTTCCTTTGCATTGGTTGGTCAGTCTGTCTATCTATCATCTATCTATCTATCTATCTATCTATCTATCTATCATCTATCTATATATCTATCATCTATCTATCTATATATCTATCTATCCATCCATCTATCCATCCATCCATCCATCCATCCATCTATCTATCTATTGTTTTTATACAATCATCTATATAATCTATCCATTTCTATTTTTATAATATCGGTGAGTAAGCAGTTAAAATTTCTTCACATAATTAGTATAGCGCAGCTATGTTAGGCTTGCTCACTGGTGTACCGGCTATAAGCACTTCGCTCGATTGGTGTGCAAGTGTGTGGTTGTGCCACATGTGTGTAGCCTATGCACTCACGGGGCATTGTGGATAGAAGATTGCCTGCCCACCACTATGAGGGGCCATTTTTGCTGTTCATTTGCCTGAGAAGAAGAGGTTTTCCCCTGCCTGTGTGCTTGTCTGCTGTTGTGAGACTCTATTAAATGGAATTGTCCAATGTTTTCCAGCTTTGCAGTTTCTCTACTGTCTGGCCAAATCCAGTGTGGACCTCACTGGCTTTGGCCACCGGCATTACAGTTAGTAGTAAAGGTTAGTATGCTTGTTGAAACACATATTGAAGATAAGGAGAACTACCTGATCTTTTTTTTTTAAATGCATTTATTCTTATTTCAAAATCTTAAGCTTTTACTTATTTTTTTGTCATGGAGTTAAATAATAAGCTAGAGATTACTGTTGTGGGAAACATAATATCTGCTGTGCCATTCAACATGAAAGGGAAATCACCTGTGGCTAGTCTGAAGATTGCTCCTGAAATAGATGGGGATCTGTCATCACCTGCCTGATGTTATAGAGCCCAACAAATCCTTTTATCTCAGCTGTGCTAGTGAGATGGCCTTTGTTTAAACATGATGAAAACAGATCCCAGGGAAAAAGGAAAATGCATTCCCTGCAGAACCGAAGCCTCCAAATGGCCATAAAAAATGTATGCAGGTAAACATCATTTACACAATATCTCTTTATAGCAGATTATAGGGCTCATGTTGTGTGCCCAAGACTCCACAGGGGAATCGAGGAAAACAGGGTTCCTGTTTCCTTGGAAGTTGTATCAGTATAACGTGGCTAAAACAGTTGCTAGAAGTAATCCCTAAACAGAGTTTGAAATCACATTGCTTTAAGAAAAACAACAAAAACAACCCACTACAATATTTGGTAAAATTTTCTAAAATACATGTATTTTAGATTATAAAAATATCTATTATTTTTATGCCAGGAGTGTCTTCATTAAAACTGTTTTTTTCAAAAGAATGTTAAATTTATTTCCATTTAAATATAACATGTAATAAGGTAATGAAAGAAATATTAAAAAATAGAGATGCAAATATTTTAAAAAATATATCTTAAAGAGATTTATTTCTCCATCCTATAATATTTACTGCTTCATGATTCACTAAACAATGTAAGTGATAAAATAATTACTCCTGGTCACTAGTGTAATTGTATTCTATAGGTAATGAAAAGATCTATGTATTCATGTGTATGTGTCTGTTTTCTTCTTCTTCTTTTTTTTTTTTTTTTTTACAGAGAGAGAATCAGAGACAGGGATAGATAGATACAGACAGATAGAAATGGAGAGAGATGAGAAGCATTAATCATTAGTTTTTCATTGCAACCCTTAGTTGTTTATTGATTACTTTCTCATATGTGCCTTGACAGTGGGCTACAGCAGACCGAGTAACCCTTGCTCGAGCCAGAGACCTTGGGTCCAAGCTGGTGAGCTTTCTGCTCAAACCAGATGAGCCTGAGCTCAAGCTGGTAACCTTGGGGTCTCGAACCTGGGTCCTCCGCATCCCAGTCCGTTGCTCTATCCACTGCGCCACCGCCTGGTCAGGCTGTGTGTGTGTGTGTGTGTGTGTGTGTGTGTGTTTTCTAATCCATTTATTGAGGCTAGAATCAATAGGTGACAGTCAAAATTGCAATCAAGAAAAGAGCTTAAATTATGCAAAACTGTGCAGGTTGATTATGATAAAAAAACTATAAGAAAACACAACTCATGACATCTATTGCATTGTGAAATATGATAAATAGAAATACACTAATTTTCTCTGGTCTTTTCCAGTTTATCCCTTCTATTACTTATTATTTTATACATTTATTATTATACAAATAAACAAATTATTTACTAATATAATTATAGTCACATGTAGACTTGAAAATTACATAAACAAGCAATCACATTAAAGATATTACAGTATTTTTTTTTCAGTGAGAGGAGGGGAGATAGAGAGACAGACTCCTGTATGTGCCCTAACCAAGATCCACCTGATAACCCCTGTCTGGGTCCGATGCTCAATTCAAATAAGCTATCTCAGCACCTGGGCCATCACACGAACCAATTGAGCCACTGGCTATGAGAAAGAAAGAGACAGAGAAGGGGGAGAGGGAGGGGAAGAGAATCAGATGGTTGCTTCTTATGTGTGCCCTGACCTCGGATTGAACCAGTGATAGAGCTGGGACAACATTCTATCCACTCTAGCAAACTAGCCAGGGCTTATTTTTTAAAATACAGTTTTTAAAACTGTAATTTTTTAAAATACAATTTTCAGCAGTTAATATGGAAATTAAGATTAACTCTTTTTTACAATATTTATTTTGTAAACATTTTATAAATATTGTTGCCTACAAAATATAAAGTTATAGAACAAAAATAACCTTATACTAAGCTATCAAGAGATGGTGTACCCTGGATGGTTGGCTCAGTGGTAGAGCATTGGCATGGCATGCAGATGACCTGGGTTCAATTCCCAGTCAGGGCAAACAGGAGAAGTGACCATCTGCTTCTCCACCCCTACACTCCTTCCTCTCTCTCTTGCAATCATGACTCCATGGTTCCAGTGAATTGACCCCCAATGCCGAGGATAGCTCTGGCGGCCTCACCTCAGTTGCTAAAAGTAGCTCTCTTGCAGAGCAATGGAGCAATGGCCCAGATGGGCAGAGTATCCCCTTAAGGGGGCCTGCCAGGTGGATCCTGGTAAGGGCTCATGCAGAAGTCTGTCTCTCTGCCTCTTCTCCTATCTTCTAAAAAAAAAAAGAGAGAGAGAGAGAGAGAGTGCAATAATAAGATGACAATTTTTTATATGAAACAGAAAAAAATGGCCAGTCATTAAAATTAGTACAATTGAATTTAATGAAAACATTTTTTTAAAGTTCAAACTTGATCTTATATCAAATATAGAGAAATAAAAATTGGTCAACAACATGAGGACAATCAATAACTTCAAAGCCTTTAAACCCAATTATGAGGCATTCACAAATGTGCCATTTTTGTTTGAAACAGGCCTACTACCAAGCAGTCTCATACTATATTGGTGGTACGAAATGCAATTAGAAGGAAAATGTAAAGTTATTTTTAAAAGAATTAGCCACAAAAGTAAGACACACATTACTAAGATAAATTAAATCTATTTTAAAACATCAAAATACAAAAATAATCAAATAGCAATCTAACATAGAACTCTCAAAAAAAAATTTACTTTGCTTTCTGTGTGATTACCAACACAGAGATATCCTTATAAAATACAAATTAATGTCATAAATAATTTCTAATCAGTATTTAGAAAATACAAAAATACACAGGTAATTTGATATAGACATTATTTATAATTTTGCACTAAATTTTCTTTTGTTTTATTCAAACTTTGTTTTTTATGTTTCAAAAGAAAATTAGAAATACCCCGTACTGTGAAAACTTTTTTTAAATAAAAATTTAATTAGAAATTTAAAACTAGCATTAGAAAATAGCTAAATTATATACTAGGTTTCCAGAGAGAGCAAAATGATCACTTAAGAAAAACAATCTAATAAAAAATATTAATATATTTAGTTTTGAGTAAAAAATCGAATAACACATTAAAGCATTTAGAGTATCACAGTTTACGTAAAATGTCTAAAGATATACAAGCAAATTTTTAAACCATTTTACCTTTATAAATTTTGAACACATATAATTTTAAAGAAGTAAGCATAGAAGAACATAAACCAAAATAAATAATGCAGTTTTGACTGCTAAAAAAGTTAGTTTATAGCTTGTAATCCACAAAAGTACTAAACTTGTCAAATATTAATGTTAACTTCCTGAGATAAAATTTGTTTTAAAACATTTTTAATAAAATTAGACATAGTTAATTAAATGACCTTAGAATATTAGTAGCACCAATACAATCTTAATATCATTAATATTTTATTCTGCATGTTATTGTAAATTGTATATTCATAATCTAAAATGTATAAAAATATTTTTTTTCACAAAAGTTACACAACTACAGATTGAGAACATTATGTTAAATATATATTATATAATTTTGTTTATATGGAATGTCCGGAAAAGAACAATAGAGAAATAAATTGAATTAATGGTTACTTATGCCTGGAAGTTGAGAGAATGACAAGTTATTGGTCCATTTTGAGTGAACGAAAATGTCCTAGAATTTATTTTGTTGATAGGTCCATAGTTTTGTAAATATACCAAAATTCATCATTATATAATATGAATAAGTTAATTATATAATATAAAATATATCAATAAAGCTATTCATAATTATTCTTTATATTCCTTCCATCAGGGTAACCTCAAGCAGTTTCCAAAATTCCTCATATAAAATAGAAATTAAAAATATCATATGACCTCACTCATTTGTGGAATCCAAGGAACAATGTGAATTGAGGAACATAATTAAACCTGAAGGGAAGGGGGGAAGGAGCTGTTGGGAGGGGGACAAAGGAGATGTTGAGAGGGATATGGGGGAGGGCCGTTGCAATCAGGGCAACACTAGAATCTAGGTAAACATAATAAATTAAATTTAAAAAAGTATTTTTTTAAAAACTTATTTATTAATTTTAGCGAGAGAGGAAGAGAGAGAGAAAGAGAAAGATACAAGAACCTTGATCTGTTTCTGTATGTGTCCCAACCGACGATTGAACTAGCAACCTCTGCACTTCTGGGAGATGCTCTAACAAACCAAGCTATCCAACCAAGGCTTAAAAAGTTTTTAAAATAAGTTATTCACACCTTCCCTTTCTCATTTTTCTGTAGCCATTATCAACATTATCATTTACTTGTCATTATTATCAAGATTATCTTTATTTTCTATGAATTTTACCAATAAACCCTGTTAATTGTAAAGGAAATTAGAATTTTGTATATCTTAAATACAATATGTGTGATCTAAAGATGGCTCAAGCACCACCTTTATTTATGCTTAGTTATTGAAATATTTTGTTTGCAGTTGACCCATTGTTTGTCTTCCAAATTTTTTATTTATTTATTTATTTATTTTTTTTGTGACAGAAAGGGACAGACTGACCGACAGGGAAAGAAATAAGAAGCATCAACTCAAGACAGTGACCTTGGGCTCAAACCAGTGACCATGGAGTCATGTCTATGATCCCACGCTCAAGCCGGTGAGCCCGTGCTCAAACTGGATGAGCTCTTGCTCAAGTAGGCGACCTCGGGGTTTCAAACCTGAGTTCTCTGCATCCCAGTTCAATGCTCTATCCATTGAGTCACCGCCTGGTCAGCTGTCTTTCAAATATATCTTAACTTCCCTTTTTTGTTCTGTAAGATATGAGATTTTCTGAAAGTATTCACATTTCTTTCTCACTTAGATAGGGGAGAAATTATATGATCTTTTTTTCAGAATATCTATGGTTTTTTTCCAAGCAAATTACTGCAGAGTTTATTCTTCATGACAAAAATTAGTCCAGCGGTTCAAGCCTACATTTTTATTTCTATTGGTTTAAATTAACATATTTACCATTTACATCAGTCAGTATTCTAAAGTGCCATCTGGTTTGAACAGAATAAGAATTTATTAAAGACTTTGTTAACCCAAAGAATTTTCAGAAATATCTGATGGAATACATTCAGATTTTGATACCTTGTACTCAAATTATACTAAGAGCTGATGTCAATAATCTGCCACCAAAATATTTGATAAAGGCCCCACACTCATCATTCTGGCTCTTGGATTAGGGTTGATGGTTGAATTTCTTCTACTACTGCTTCTGAAACTTGATGTATCTTTCAAGGTAACCCCTGGATGACTTATGCTGGGCATATGACATTTTCTTATCACCATCTCCCTTATTAATGAGTTCATGGGCATTTCTTATCTGTGGAGCCCAGACTAAAAGACTGATAGAACTGCAAACTGAGCAGAAGGCCACCAATTTGGAAATGTTAAAATCTACCTTTATCAGTGCATAGATTTGTCTTTGGAACTCTTATAATGGCTCAGGAAGCACCTATGTTCTCCTAGTTTATGCATGGTCTTTCTTTTAGACTTACAGTTTAGTGATATAATATATTTTTATTTTCTTAATTAAAATCAGTTTGAGTTAGAATTTACATTGTTGCCCAAAATATTGCCCTGGTTAATAAAGATTTTGAAATATACATAATGTGGCCAACATAGCTCCTGAAAAGTGCAATATAAAAAAAGAAGCCTATCCAAAATGACTGTGTGAGTCTATTTTTCATTTCACAAAGAAAAAAAACTGAATTTTTAAGGTGCCAATTTGTTATAATCTACACATAGTAATTTCAATTTGATTCTCATTGGTTCCATAATTAGGCTTGCTTTTCCTCCATCCCCCACAATGATACTTATAATAATAACACAGAAGTAAAAATTATAATAATAATAAACTTAGAGTTATGTTATTTGACAACTGAAGCCATCATGGTAAAATCCTGGTGAATATAATTAATATTTGTATGATTTCACTATAATGTGTATGTTAGATTCCTGTAGTTTCTGATACTTTGCTCTAAAAAACTTTAGAATCCTGTATGTTTAGTTTTGCCTCACCCAAAATACTCTATTGAAGTATCAAAGCATGTATAGGCCAACTAGACTTCAAAATATGTGTCTTAAGAAAATTGTTTATAAACTGAAATACATTGTTTGGTAATAAACTTTTCTTATGTACTTCAAATTAGTGGTTTTCAGCTAGCGGTCCTCCAGAATTCCATGCTTTAGATAACAATTAGGTTCAGAATATTTTTTTCATTTTACAGTATAGCTGAAGATCAAAGTTACTTTACAATGTTTTGCTATACTTTATACAATTTTAAATTTTTATGTAATTTATGTATTTATTAATTTTTAAAGCAAAGGCTAATTTATTGAGGCATTGTAGAGGGTGAGAACACTAGGGTAAAGTCCCTGGTTCTGCACAGAATGCAAGCCTTCTTGGGTTTTCATTCTCTGAGAACAAGAAAGTTGCTGGGGTTAACCAACAAGGGTGTAGGTTGGCTGGCTTTTTCCTTTTTAGAAATACTCTGGTCCCACTAAAATCCATGCAGTCACTAAAGCTAGGTACTCTGGGATTGTGCAAGACCTATTATATATGCTGCAGAAAGGGAATTTTCCAACCAGGTATTAAATTTGGCTCTATTGTTTGTGGCTTGGCTTTAGATAGGTTTTAAAACAATCTGTTGCTACTTGTTAATCCAAATTCGGAGGGACCCGAAATATGGAAGACAGGAGCAAGGTCCGTCGTTTACACATTAAAGCTTTATTGTCTAGCTTGGCCAAGCGGCGGGAACTCCGACAGAAATCTGACGGAGAGCGCGCTGGCCCTTTGTTCTACTTAGTTTTTATAGTTTTGTAAGTGGGAAGTACAGAATCAAAAATTGCAATTAGGAGCCCCTTACCGCTATTGGTTATAGTCATATGTCCTTTAACATGATAGGACCACGTTCAATTTGCAAACCATACATCATTTTGGAGAAAACAAAATTTACAAGTCAACACAATGGTAGAAAGATATCTCTTTACATATTAAAAGGCCTTCCTATATTTTCTAGTGTTCATCCGCCATCTCTCTGTCCAGAGTCAGACGTATTAACCACATGCATTTACATAAGAGAGGTAGTTTCCGTGGGGACAAATGCCCGCAAATGGCTCATAGTTATAAGAAAAGGTTTATTTTGGCTTTTCCCTTTCTGCACCTGGCTAGCCATTCACTCCTTTCCCCACAGGTGTGGTGGGATGTCAGGGAATCTATGCTTTCCTTCCCTTTTCATTTACAATACAATGGCAAGAGCCATCCTGGTTATGCTAATCACACAGTACAGAGACTATTCTCACAATTTCTCTGCACACCTTAACCCAAATTAATAAAATGTTCTCCAAGCCTCCTAAAATATTAATATTAATTCTGTAGCCTTTTGGTACTTTACAACGTCTGCAGGTGAAATGGCTCAGTGGCTCCTCACTACTTATTGCTCTCCTGGTTACAAATCTTGTGGGGGCTCTTAGAGTTTAGAAGATGCATGCATAAGAGGGAAAAAGACATGGGCGTGCTCCTGGGGAGTGCGGACAGTCATGTTATTTTTTTATTAAAGTTTATTGCTTTTGGCCCTGGCCGGTAGGCTCAGTGGTAGAGCATCGGCCTGGCGTGCAGGAGTCTCGGGTTTGATACCCGGCCAGGGCACACAGGAGAAGCGCCCATTTGCTTCTCCACCCCTCCCCCTCTCCTTCCTCTCTGTCTCTCTCTTCCCCTCCCGCAGCCAAAGCTCCATTGGAGCAAAGTTGACCCCGGCGCTGAGGATGGCTCCATGGCCTCTGTCTCAGGCACTAGAATGGCTCTGGTTGCAGCAGAGCAACACCACGGATGGGCAGAGCGTCGCCCCCTGGTGGGTGTGCCAGGTGGATCCCAGTTGGGCACATGCGGGAGTCTGTCTGACTGCCCCCCCCCATCCAGCTTCTGAAAAATACAATAAATAAATAAAAAATAAATAAATAAATAAAGTTTATTGCTTTTATTAGCATACAGACTAAAAAGGAAAATTGTGTCATTCTAAATCTTGTTTGTGATGCTTAGAAATCACCAGATCTTTAATGTAAATTCTCTTTCTTTGTGTATGTATTAATTTGTACCTTGATTGCAGAACACTATATGTTATCATAAAAGATATGAGATGACTCAGTAACCATTATTGAAATGACATATTTCTAAATGACTTTAGCTGATTTGCTCTATTGTACATTGCACAAGAATTTTAAACTAACAATGCTTCACTATCAGTCTGTACTGATATTTTATATTATTTCATTTCTCATCTCTCAATTTCTGTATACACAATGACACATAATTCAGATTAAATAATAATAATGCTTTTTATTCATGTAACTTTGATAAAAAAGAATAATATAAAGGGAATATATTTTAGATATGAGTTAGACAATTATAGTATTATTTTGTTTCAGAATGAAACATTTTATTCCTCAATTTTATATATAAATTATTTTTATTAAAATATATAGATGAAGACCTCATAGTTTCAATTACTGAAATAAAAATCTCTTGAAGTAATTATATTTAAATATGTAAAAATTAATGATGTAATTTTTATCTTTAAAAAAATTGAGATGTGATGAAGAACCAATTCAAGAATAAAGGTTATTGCATGTATTTCTGCTTATAACTTTTTGGCTTATGTCTCAATATCTGTCTCACATTTTACTTTCTATAAGTTGATTTCACAATATGTTTGTTTCAATTACATACAGATCATTAAACTGTCAACTCTGTGTTTTCCCACCCCAAAAATGTATCAGCAGTATTGAATAAATATTTGGAGGGATTATTTGCATTTTCAGCTAGTTTTCCAATGATGTTCTGAACATTATTCTTCTTTAAAGTAGTAAACAGCATGTTTTTGGTATAGGCTTCTAGAAATCTGTATATTGAAATTGTGCACATACTTGGTATCTAGACCCTGATAGCAAAATATGAGGAATGTGCAAAATACCAACACGATTCTTTGATGATGCTAATGTTAAGCCTAATTCGGAGGGACTCGAAACATTGAAGACACGAACAAAATTCATCGATTACATACCAAAGCTTTATTGTCTAGCTTGGCCAAGCGGCGGCAACTCTGACAGAAGTTTGAGGGAGAGCGCGCCGGCCCTTTGTTCTACCTACTTTTTATAGTTTTGCAAGAGAGAAGTACAGAAGCAAAAATTGCAATTAGGTGCCCTTTACCACTATTTGTTATAGTCATATGCCCTTTAACATGATAGGACCATGTTCAATTTGCAAGCCATACATTATTTTGGAGAAAACAAAATTTATAAGTCAACACAATGGTAGAAAGATGTCTCTTTACATATTAAAAGGCATTCCTATATTTTCTAATGTTTATCCGCCATCTCTTTGTCCAGAGTCACACACATTAACTCCATTCCTTTACATGGGAGAGGCAGTTTCCGTGGGGTCAAATGCCCGCAAATGGCTCATTACTATAAGGAAAGGTTTATTTTGGCTTTTCTCTTCCTGCATCTGGCTAGCCATTCACTCCTTTCCCCACAGGTGTGGTGGAATGTGAGGGAATCTATGTTTTCCTGCCCTTCGCATTTACAATACAATGCCAAGGGCCATCCTGGTTTTATGCCAATCACACAGTACAGAGATCATTCACAAAATTTCTCTGCACACCTTAACCCAAATTAATAAAATGTTCTTTAAGCCTCTTAAAATATTAATATTAATTCTGTAGCTTTTGGTACTTTACAATACCTGCGGGTGAGATGGCACAGTGGCTCCTGAGGGCTCCTCACTAACACCAGTGAGGTTCCTTCTTAGCTAATCTTTCTAATTATGAATCATCATAAAGCATTAAAATTGCCTTGGGTTGTGTCTTACAGCCAGACCAGAAGTGATAGATTTCTCTGAATAATTGCAATGATTATTTGACCTGCCAAATCATTTTACCAAAAGGACAAGAATATCCACAGAGGTGCTTTACAGACAAACTAAAAAGAAAAAAAAAAGACATAGAATAAAGTGAATACTTGTTGATTATAAGAAATAACCTTAAAATTTAATATAAATTGTCTTAAAAAATATTTTACCAGAGTTTATATCATTGCATAAGTTTTTGCACAGCAAAGAAAACTATCAAAAAAAATAAGAGAACATATTTACCTGTACATCTGAAAAAGATTTAATATCCAAAATTTAAAAGAAGTTAAAAAGCTCAACACCAAATACAAAACAAAACAAAAAAACCCAATTAAGAAATTGGCAAAGGACTTGAAAATACACATCTCTAAAGATGTCTTGTAGATAGCCAATAGACATGAAAAGATGCTCATCATCACTATTCATTAGAGAGATTCAAATTAAAACTGCAGTGAGGTATTGTTTTCAGAATGGCCAACATCAATAAATCCATAAACAACAAGTGTTGATCAGGATGTGAAAAAAAGGAAACTCTTGTGCACTGTTGGTGGGAATGCAGATTGGTGCAGCCACTGTGGAAAGCAGTATTGAGTTATCTCAAAAAAATTAAAAAATATAACTGCTCTAAGACCCAGCAATTCTTCTTCTGGAAATGTATCCAAAGGAACCCCAAATGCTAATTTAAAAGGATTTACACATCTTTTGTTCACTGCAGCATCATATACAATAGCCAAGTTATGGAGCAACCCAAGAGCCCATCGCATCAATAGATGAGTGGATAAACAGGCTATAGTACTTTTACACAATAGAATACTACTGAGCTGTAAAAAAAAAAAAAAAAGAAAGAAAAAAAAGGAAATCTTACCTTTTATATGACAGAGAAAGACAAATACCATATTATTTCACTTACATATGGAATCTAATGAACAAAATAAACTAATAAACAAAATAGAAACAGAACAGAGTCACAGATACAGAGAACAGACTGACAGTTGTCCGAAGGGAAAGGGACTAGGGCTCAAGTGAAAAAGGAGAAAGGTTTAAGCAAATAAAGAACTCTAGACACTGACAACAGTGTGGTGATTACAAGAGGAAAAGAGGGGTGGGAGGGACAGAAGAAGGTTGAAGGGAGAATAAATGGCGATGGAGAGACTTGACTTGGAGTGGTGAACTCAAGGTGCAATGTGCAGATGATAGATTCTAAAACTGTGCACCTGAAACATATCATTTTATTAACCAGTGTCATCCCAGTGAATCCCATAAAAATTGAATTTAAGTATCTAATTTGACAGATGTAGGTTTTAGATTTTGCAAAAAAAAATATATGACACTAGTAAATTTTTTTCTTCTAATTAATGTAAATATAATCTACTTTAATTTATTAGAAACATTCAATTTATTGAAAATTAAACATTACAAATGTCAGTTGCTGGCTGCTCTAATGTTTTTTATGAATAAATGGTCTTTTCACTTTATATTTATGGTTGTATAAGGTATTGTTGTCATTTGCTTGACATTGAACTTAAGAAATTATATATATATAATTATATATTATATTATCTATTATCTATTATATAAATTATATATCTATAATTATATATATACTTTCATATCAATGAAAAATTAACTAAAATATTAATACTTTTTAACAAAATGATAATTATATACTTTGTATAGGAAAAATGCTTCCAACCATATTATTGTTTATATTGACCTAGAAACTGAATCAAAGAGAGTTGGGTTAAAGTTTTCTGTTGATATACTTTCTGGTAACAGAATAATTTTCAAGTTCCAAAAAATTGTCTATTGAAATAAAATTGTGACAAACTTTTTGTTCAACTTTAGCAAATGTGTTGACACTTGGCTTCTATGTTAAATAAAGCACAACTCTTTGTGTATATAATTTGTATATAATGCTAAAAACTAAAATAATACAACATAATTTCTATTAATATTTTTTAATTTAATTTAATTTTAATTTATTTGATGTACATAGATTCTAGTGTCCCCCCAAATACCTCCCCTTCTCTGTGTTTCCCATCACATCCCCTTGCCCTCCTCCCTGCAACACCCTCCCCCCAGTTTTGCTTTTCTGCTCTCATCCCATGCTATCATCCCCTTTCCCTCTTTCTGCTTTCCCTCTGGATGCTTTGATCTAACCTCTGCCTCTATTCTGTTTCTCAGTTCACATTGTTCATTGGATTCCTCAAATGAGTGAAGTCATATGGTATTTTTCTTTTTCTGCCTGGCTTATTTCACTTAACATAATAGTTTCCAGTTCCATCCATGTCGCCACAAAAAGTAAGATTTTCTTCTTTTTCATGGCCTCATAGTATTCCATTGTATATATGTACCACTGCTTTTTAATCCACTCGTCCGCTGACTGACTCTTGGGCTATTTCCAGATCTTCGCTATTGTGAACAATGCTGCCATAAACATGGGGGTGCATTTCTCCTTTTGAATCATTGATGTGGTGTTCTTGGGATATATTCCTAAAAGTGGGATAGCTGGGTTAAAAGGCAGTTTTATTTTTAATTTTTTGAGAAATCTTCATACTATTTTCCACAGTGTCTGCACCAGTCTGCATTCCCACCAGCAGTGCAGAAGGGTTCCCTTTTCTTTACATTTCCACCAGCACTTATTTTGTGTTGTTTTGTTAATGAGCGCCATTCTGACTGCTGTGAGGTGGCAACTCATTATGGTTTTAATTTGCATTTCTCTAATGATTAGTGATGTTGAACATTTTTTCATCTGCCTATTGGCCATCTGTATGTCCTCTTTGGAGAAGTGTCTATTCATTTATTTTGCCCATTTTTTGATTGGATTGCTTATCTTCCTGGTGTTGAGTTTTACATTTTTTTAAGTAAATTTTGGTTGTTAACCCCTTATCAGACATATTGTCAAATATGTTCTCCCATTGTATGGTATGCTTTTTTATTTTGTTCATATTGTCTTATTTTTAAGGAAAATTATTTTAATATGTGAAGATGCTATAAAACAATAAGTTGTTTGAGAGAAAGAGAGGATACTTAACAGAAATGATAGTTGTTAAGGGAAGTAAAGTTGATAGTTTTTTCAGTAGAATACATGTAAAAAAGATCAGAATAAACTAAAATACTATAGCTAAGAGACCCCCCATAGCATAGTTTAACAATATAAAGCTTAATTTCTCTCTCCTATAACAAACTGCCTGAAGATGAATTGCCCAGGCTTGTGGGAATGTTTTGCTTTCAAAATGTCTTTCTGAGGTTCAAGTTTCTTCTAAGATTTTGCTCTGACATCGGGAGCTTAAATTCTTCTGGCTGTTTGTTTCTTTGCTTTTTTTTTTTTTCTAAATGAAGTTTTACTATAATACAGCTATATCAATTCCATTATCTATTGTCTATGCCTATTTTATGATAAAATTTATGCATTGTTAAACAGAAGTCTGCAGTCCCCATTATGTAATGTGTGTTCTTATAAGAAGAGGAAGAGAGAAGAGGGCTTTTACTCTGTTAATGAATCACAGGAAAAGGCCAGAAAGAAGGTACTTAAGAATCGAATTTGTAGGCACCTTGATTTTGCACTTTTTCAGTCTCTAGAATTAAAAGAAATAACTGTCTATTGTTAATACTACCCAGTTTATGGATTTTTTGTGATAAAAACCCAGCTAATTGAGGCAGAAAGTTATATTTATCATATATGATACTTATTATAATGATACCATATGTCCATACAAAGATACTCTGAAGAGCTTCTAAAGGATCAATTCTTCATTTCTAGAGATAGATTAAAAATATTGAACAGAAAATTATTTTTAAAAGAGGTGTTTTTGTTGAGTGATTAAATAAAATAGCATAATGCTAAAAAAGAAATAGTGATCTTTAGGAAGCTTTTCTAGGACTGTAAGAAACTTCATATTACCCTCTATATTCCCAAATAGAGAATTTTAAAATAAACATTCCAGAATAAATTGAATAAAGTCTTAGACTTTTCAAAAATTTGGATGAGAAAATAAGGACAAATGATGTGAAAAAGTCATATTGGTATGGGTTCAATTTTCTGAAATAATAAAAAAGTGGATTTTGGTTAATGCAGAATTTTTAGGTTATTTTGTCAACCTCTACTATTTCTTCTAAATCTAATGAAAGAAATGAACATTTAAAAGAGTTAAGAAAATGAAGCTCACACAATAAAGATAAATCAACCAATGAAAACTAAATGTGATTACAGAAAAATAAAAGAGGTTTGAATATAATGCAAAGTTGCATAATTGTAGGAATTTGAGGAAACCAGGAACAAAACTATGCATGACTCAGTGACTGCTTAGGGGCTATTTTAAACCATTTCACTAAGTAGGATCCACAAGTCACTAGGTAGTCCTAAACTAGATGTCCCATGGCAGGTGAAGAAATCTCTAGAACATCTGGAGAAGGAATGGTAAGAACAGATGCAAAAAAAAACAACAAAAAACAAAAACAAAAAAAACCCCAAAGTGTAATCATTAACAGTAAATAAGACTGTAAAATTGAAATATTCTGATACAAAGAAAGTAAAAAAAATCATACAACAGAGAGATCAATCTCTTAACAAATGAAATAAAACATGAACACACATTTAGCTTTAATGTATATATGTCTAAGTTTCTAAAGTTTGGGAAAAATTATGCTCATAATTGCAAGCAAGCAAGAAAAAAACAGGCAAAAATGAATAGGTATGTATAAAACAGCCATTGGTATTTTTAAAAACTCTCTCATTTTTGCATTTTTCTTAGGTGACTTTATGTCTGTGATAAAAAAACAAACTGTAAACACAGCTCTCAAACATGGAGTAAATTCTATATTAGTCATAATCTAAAAGAGAATTTGTGAATTAGGGTTTAATGTTGAAAATCTCATGTCCTCCTACCAAAGTCAACATTATGAGACAGAGAAGGAAAACATGAAAAAGAAATAAAATAAACAGGAGACAATGAAAGATGCCAATAGTTTTCTAATGTCAAATTCTGGAGGAAGAAATGGATGGAGGGGTAGAAAAACAATGCTCAAAATGATGATGACTGAGAATTCTCTAAAATTTAATAATTCTAAGGAAAAGAGATCACTGAAGCTTAGCCAAAAGAAATAACAAATAAATACATTCATATAAATAAAACTACATTTTCATTTAATGAGCAATCATTAAGAATAGTAAAAAAAATTGCATCTGTAGTAGAGAAAAAGGATAGAGTACTTTCAAATAAATTACAGACTATAATAACACAACTTATTAAAAATAAAACAGCAAAAAGTAATGGGAAAACAGAATGACATCTTGGAAAGAACTTAATCAATTAGGGGGATTGATCCACTAAACTAAGATTATGTGGAAAGTCAAGTGTCTGAAAATAAAATCTCAGTAAAAATATTTTGAGGAGCACAGAAAATAAATTTCTGGAATTAAGCTGCCAGAAATAAGTATCAAAAGTTGACTACGTATAAATAATAGGAAAAATGTTACACACATGCATAATTTTTTTCAAAAAAATTATTGTATTAAGATCTCTCCTTTTTAATTTAATGTTTTAGGTTCACAGACAACCTGAGGGGAAGGTACAGAGATTTCCCATGGACCAGCTGTACTCACACATACCTAATATCTTCCTGGTTACAAATATCTCTTACCAGATTGATGCATAATAATTACAATTGACACTTCATAATCACTTAAAGTCTCTTATTTACATTATATTTCACTCTTAGTTTTGTCCCTTCTATCAATTTGGAATAATAAGTAATCGCAAGTATTTATCATTATAGTATAATAACAGAATATTTATTTTCCTTTTTATTCCAATTAAAAGGAGGGAGATAGAGAGACAGACTCTGGCACGCACCCTATCCACCCAGCAACCCTGCTTCTGGGGCTGATGTTCTGCACATCTGGGCCATGCTCGCAACTGAACTATTCTTAACACGTTAAGTAGA
Organism: Saccopteryx leptura; assembly: GCF_036850995.1. Taxonomy (NCBI): domain Eukaryota; kingdom Metazoa; phylum Chordata; class Mammalia; order Chiroptera; family Emballonuridae; genus Saccopteryx; species Saccopteryx leptura. The sequence continues at coordinate 63,640,489 of NC_089506.1, read as the reverse complement.
GGTTCCATGGACCCATCCTCAGCGCCCAGGCCAACACATCCAAATCAATGAAGCCATGGGTGCCGGAGGGAAAGAAAGAGAGAGAGAGAAACAGAGAGAAAGGGAAGGGGTGGAGAAGCAGCTGGTTGCTTCTCCGGTGTGCCCTGACTGGGAATCAAACTGGAACATTTCCACTGAGCCAACTGGCCAGAACCATAATAGAGTGTTTTTATTAAATAAAAATTTGCTCTTCCCTTTCATATAGTTGGAATCATGCAGTATGTAGCCTTTTAAGATTGGCTTCTTTAACTTAATAATATACATTCAGTGTCGTTACAAGACTTGACAGTTTTGGGTTTATTGCACTGAATAACATTATTTAATTTGGATATACAACTTTATTGATCCTAAAAGATATTGGTGACATTTTCATTTGGCAGTTATCAGAAAGCCTTCATAAACTTCCATGAGCAGTTTTTTGTGTAGACATGACACTGAGCCAGGTTTGGCTACATGCCAAACTTTGAAAGCCCCCTGCTCAGAGACAAATGCTGATGTAAGATGTAAGAAAAGATAATTTAGGCCTGATCTGTGGTGGCACAGTGGATAAAACATCGATCTGGAACACTGAGGTCACCTATTTGAAACACTGGGCTTGCCTGCTCAAAGAACATATAGGAGTTGATGCTTCCTGCTCCCCTCTCCTGAAATGAAAAATAAAATTTAAAAATTTAAAAAAAAAAAGATGATTTATTCAAGTGTTGGCACCTTGAGAAGATGGGGCAGTCTCTTCCCAAACATCATGTTAACACCTCAGTGCAGGCAGGAGTTTTTATAGGGAGAAAGAGGGAGAGCAAATAATTTTTATTTTAATTTTTTTAATTTATTGATTTTAGAGAAAGGAGGGAGAGAGAGACACAGAAACATTGATCTATTCTATATGTGCTGACCGGGTATTGAATCCGCAACCTTTGCATATGGGAACGACATATTGCATATTGCAGCTATCCAGCCAGGGCTGGACAAGGATCTTGAGACTGGTCAAGCTATGGTCTGCTGTACGTCATTCCGGTTTCCATCATCCTAGTTTTATTTCATCCTGGTTCTAGGGTTGAGAATCAGCCAGCATTTTAGAATTGAAATGCCTAAAGCAGGGGTCCCCAACGGCCCCCTGAGGCCACTTATCTGGCCCCCTGCCGCACTTCCGGAAGGGGCACCTCTTTCATTGGTGGTCAGTGAGAGGAGCATAGTTCACAATGAAATACTAGTCAGTTTGTTGATTTAAATTTACTTTTTCTTTATTTTAAATATTGTATTTATTCCCGTTTTGTTTCTTTACTTAAAATAAGATATGTGCAGTGTGCATAGGGATTTGTTCATAGTTTTTTTTTATAGTTCGGCCCTCCAATGATCTGAGGGACAGTGAACTGGCCCCTTTGTAAAAAGTTTGGGGACCCCTGGCCTAAAGGGTGGAGTCTGCTTCTTTTGAAGTTAGTTCCTAAAAATTTTATACAAGTATGCTGTTTATTTTACAACTTACATATTAGAGTCAGCATTTACAAATATGTACAAAGTCAAAAGAATGGAGGCATGGGTTACAAAAAATTTTAACTCTTTTTAGATAAATGCCAAGAATGATTGCTGAATCCTACAGTAAGAATATGTTTAGTTTTGTAGGAATCCATCGGACTTTCTTAAAAAATGGCTGTACTATTTTGCATTGCTACCAGCAATAACTGAGAGAATCTGTTGCTATACTACTCACCAGCATTTAGTATTGTCTGTCAGTGTTCCAGGTTTTGACCATTCAAATAAGCATGTCATTTATCTCATTGTTGTTTTGACTTGCACTTTACCGATGACATGTAATGTGAAGCATGTTTTCGTGTGCCTTAATTTGACATGTGTGTATCTCCTTTGATAAGGTTTCTATTAAAAGTCTTGGCTTATTTTTTAACCAGGTTGTTTTCTTACTGTTTTAAGTGTTTTTTTTTTTTTTATGTTTATGTTAATTATCCTTTGCCAGGTAGGTTTTTGGCAAATATTCTCTTTAAGTCTGTGGCTTATATTTTAATGCTCTTTCCATTGTCCTTCTCAGAACAAAAGTTTTTACTTTTAATGAATCTAGCATATTAATTATTTCATGGATCATGTTTCTAGTTTATCTAAAAGGTCATTGTTAAACCCGAGGGTATCTAGGTTTTCTCCTACATTATCTTCTATAAATATTAGTTTTATGTTTTACTTTTAAGCTTGTTAGCCATTCTGATTTAAATTTTATAAAACTTGTAAGCTCTGTGTCTAGATTCATATTATTTGCATATGCAGCCAGATGTTCCAGCACCATTTGTTTAAAAAATATATTTTCACTTTATTCTATAATTTTTGCACTTTTGTTAAAAAGCAGTTGTTTTAATTAATTTGCATATATTTTTGGGCTCTCAATTGTGTTTCTTTGATCTCTTTGTTTATTCTTTCACTGATATCACATTGTTTTGATTACAACAGTGGGTTTCAACCTTTTAACTTATAGCACACATGAACTAATTATTAAAATTCTGTGGCACACCAAAAATACATTGCTTGCCCATCTTACATAAAAATAGTTATTATTTTGATTCATTCACATCAGATGGCTATTGCTGTGCTAGCTGTTGTCATTTTTTTAATTTGAAAACCTAAGGGAAAAGAAGCCAGTACCCCTGACAAAACAGTCAGGAATTGCATATTTTAAAAATTCCTACAGCACAATACTGTGTCTCTCGCAGCACACTGGTTGTAAATCACTGTTCTATAGTAATTCTTTATGTTGGATAGCATTATTTTTCCTATTTTTTAATTTTTCTTCCATATTATGTTGACTATTCTGGGTGATTTTACTCTCTATATAAACTTCAAAAACAGTTGATATCTATAAACACTAGTATTTTGATTGAGATTTCATTAAACCTATAGATCAAATTGGGAAGAACTAACATCTTGATAATATTGAGTCTTCCTATTCATGTATATGAAATATCTCCCCATGTACATAATTATATTTTGATTTTATCTATCAAAGTTTTGTAGTATTCTTTACTTTGATCTTATACATGTTTTGCTGGATTAATACCTAAGTATATATTTAATTTGGAGGGGGATGGTAATGTAAATAGCATATGTTTTGAATTTCAAATTTCATTTTTTCATTGGTGAATTATAGAAAAGCAATTGATAATTGTATGTTAATATTGTACAAGGGGCCCTCGGATTACAACAGTCTCAACATATGACATTTTGAATTTACGATACTCATTCCCATAAAATTTTAAAAAATTGAGACATGAGTGCTTTGGCTTACACTGTTAGCATTATACTTATGAGCTACATAGCAGAAGAGTATACAGTAATGTGGCATATGAGTGAGGGAGTAGGCATCCTCCAGTACATTTACCTACACCTTTTGGGACTGTTAAAAGTGCACATGTTCCATTTGTGTTAGGCTAAGGTGTGTTTCAATTATACCAAAATTCGAGTTACATCACTCTTGTAGGAAGAGAATTATGTCATAACCTGAGGAGCCTTTGTATCTTAAAAACTTGTTATGATTTCTTTTTAATTCCTGGTGATCTCAAGAGAGTTTTATTGTTTTTTTAATATGTATATTTTTATTTTATTTGTTTTATTAAATTAGCTAGAACTTTCAATATGATGCTGAAAAGGCATGGTGGCCCAGGTTGGTTGGCTCAGTGGTAGAGTGTAGGCTGGGCATGTGGATGTCCCAGGTTTTATTCCCAATCAAGGCACAATGGTGGAAGGACCATTTGCCTCTCTACTTTTCCCTTTTCTCCTTCTCACTTTCTCTCTTCCCCTCCCACAGCCATGGCTCGATTGGTTCAAGAGCATCAGCCCTGAGAGTTGAGGATACCTCCATGGGTTTTCCATCTCAGGCACTAAAAATAGCTTAGTTGTGAGCAACGCTTCAGGTGGGCAAAGCTTCAGCCCCAAAAGGGGGTTGCTGGGTGGATCTCAGTCTGGGCACATGTAAGATCCTGTCTCTCTATCTCCCCTCTTCTCACTTGAAAGAAAGAATAAAAAAGAAAAGAAAGAAAAAAAAAAAGAAAGGGCATAGTGAAGTGGGAGACATTCTTATTTTATATTTTAGTAGAAAATCTGGGTTTTCATCATATGAACATAGCTGTAGGTATTTTGTAGATATCCTTACAAAGTAATGGAGATTACCTGTATTTCCAGTTTACTAAATTTTTTATTATAGATTAATTTACTCCTCTTTTTCTAATCTTCATAATTGAAAACTTAGATTATTGGTTTTAGAATCTTCATCTTTCCTAATATATGCCTTTGATGCTCATTTTAATTTAGGTAAAAGCATTTTAAAATTTCTCTTGATCCTTCTTATTTGGAACTGTGTGTTATTGAGAAGTGTATTGTTTAATTGCTAAGTGCTTGGAGATTTTCCAGCTATCTTTCTGTTGTTGATTTCTCAGTAATTCTGTGGTATCTAGAAGTGATGGCTGACTAAAAACCTACTCATTTTATTGAAAATATTGAGGGAGCTGGTTTCTGAGAGTAAGTGAAATATTTGAAAGAGCTAGGAAACAAATACATGTCTCATGTTCTAAAATTTATGCCAATACATAGCTTTTACTGAATCTAATTAATAAGAGAGTGAATGCTATTGATATTCAGAAAAGTTTAGTTAATGGGCAGGTGACAGGATGTTCTATACAGAAGGAGGGATAATGTTAACAACAGGGACATTTTCTCTCTTTCCTTTTGATAAAAATATTAGGTTAGTTTGTTTTTTTCTAAATCTTTCTGAACTCCAGTACTAGTTAATAAAATCAAATAAAAGCTCACAACCTCGCCAGTTTCTTTGGCTACTTTACTAGATCTAAATTAACAAAACAAAACAAAACAAAAAAACCAAACCCCCAAAAGAACAAAAAACAAACAAACAAAAAAAAACCCAAGAAATAGAAACTTTTTTTTTTGAGAGAGAGAGAAAGAAAGGCAGGGAGAAAGACAAGAATATCAAGCTGTTCCTGTAAATGCCTTGAAGGGGTAACTGAACCAACAACCTCTGCACTGTGCTCCGAAGCTCCAACCAACCCAGCTACCTGATCAAGGCTTATTTTTCTGTTTGTTTGAGGCAGAGAGGTGAGGGGGGATGGAAGCATGCATTTGTGGTTCCACTAAATCGTGCATTTATTGATTGCTTCCTGTGAGTGACTAAGCAGGGATAGAACCTGCAACCTTATTGTTTGGGGACTATGCTGTTAATCCACTGAGCTAACCATCCAGGGCCACAATTCTAAATATGTTATAACTTTAAGTATTTTAAATTAAATTTTGAAACACCTACAATACTATTCAAATGCAAGACAGAGATCACAAATGAAAACTGATTTAAAATGAGAGAATAGTAAATGACATGACCAACTATTTAAATGTTTAAAAGATATACATTATTATTTTATTTAACTATATTTTAAGTAACATTATAAGCATAGTTCATTTATCCAGGGAATGCATAATATCTTTCTTAATAAAGCAATTGATAATACTTGCTTATATTGTACATATTGCTCAGTAATTACTAAGAGTATATGTATTAAATACCACGCTGTAATATTCTCATTCATGCTTTTCTTTCCTTTATTTTTAACTGAGATTCAGGAAGGCAAAGATGGACTCCTGCATGAGCCCCAATGGGTATCTCCGGAAGCCCTCTAACAGTCTATGCTCTGCCTGTCTGGGCCACTGTTTTGTTGCTTGGCAACTGAGCTATTTTTAGCACCTGAAGTGAGGCCATGAAGCCATTTTCAGTACCAGGGGCCCACTTTGCTCAAATCATTCCAGCCACGGCTTCAGGAGAGGAGGGGAGAGAGAGAGGGATGGCAAGGGGGGAGCAGATGGTCGCTTCTCCTGTGTACCCTGACCAGAATTGAACCTGGGACATCCACATGCCAGCTGACACTTGACCACTGAGCCAACTGGCCAGGGCCATTTATACTTTTCAAACCAGCACAAAGCCTACTTAAAAGAACACTTCTTTAAATTTATCTAAAATATAAACTTGATATACCACGATTTCTATGTATTAGTACCATGTTCTGGTGTACAGTTCTGTAATATCTGTATTGGGTGTTGTTTCCTTTGCCAAGTCAAGTTTCCTTCCATCAACAATACACTGTACAGATCATATATTATAGAATTGTACACCTAAAACATATATGATTTTAATAACCAATGTCTCCACAATAAAATAAATTAAAAAAAAAACCATGTTCTGTTAAATTGATTAGTGGAATAAAATATATTTATAATTGCATTCAAAACACAAAAATGTTTAAATGTTACTTTTGCAAGTAGTTCATACTGCTGCCAAAATGTCCCTTTTTTCAATAAAGTGTAGAAAAATTAATAGAAATAAAATACAATATAGAAGGTTAAATTAAAACATGCCCAAAGGCTATTTATTCATCCACTTGCCAAAATGTTGAATAATGCTATTTAATTTTCATAAATTTAGAAATATTACATACACAAAAGCTGGTTTTGATAAAGCACTAAATCTTTTTATATTCCTTATTTAATTATGCAGAGTTTCTGACATTTTCTAGTGAACTATGTTATTGCTCAAATATTAAATTAGTCATGGGTTTTCCCATAGGTAAAGAACAATATTTATTTTAGTTGATACATTCCTATCATTACAAAGGAATAGATGAAATAGTGTCACAGTAAAAGTTAATGTATTATTTTAGATTAGGTTTTCTCAACATTAATAGATCTTTGTTCATTAAAAATTAAACTAAAATATTCATGAAAAAACAATAAGTTATAATAGCATTATCTTGGTTGCCTTTTTAATTATAAAACTACATATAAATATTTTTAAAAATATAAATTTTCAAAATATTTTTATTTCCTGATAAGAGTAAAGCCAGAGTTTACCTTGAATCACTTTTTCTTATCAATTCTAACATTACATATTTCTTATTTTTTTTTTTTTTTTGTATTTTTCTGAAGCTGGAAATGGGGAGAGACAGACAGACTCCCGCATGCGCCCGACCGGGATCCACCCTGCACGCCCACCAGGGGGCGATGCTCTGCCCACCAGGGGGCGATGCTCTGCCCCTCTGGGGCATCGCTCCATTGCGACCAGAGCCACTCTAGCACCTGGGGCAGTGGCCAAGGAGCCATCCCCAGTGCCCGGGCCATCTTTGCTCCAATGGAGCCTCGGCTGTGGGAGGGGAAGAGAGAGACAGAGAGGAAGGAGAGGGGGAGGGGTGGAGAAGCAGATGGGCACCTCTCCTGTGTGTCCTGGCCGGGAATCGAACCCAGGACCTCTGCATGCCAGGCCGACGCTCCACCACTGAGCCAACCAGCCAGGGCCACATTACATATTTCTAAATGTAAGATAGCTTAGAGTGTAACAGTCTTTTTTCTAAATTGGCATTTAAGGTAAATGACTATGTGGATTCAATTTATTTGTGATACATTTACTTTTAATATATATTCAAAAAATTTTATTTAAAATCTTTTGTATGTAATTATAGTAGAGTTAGTAAATAAAGTACACTACAGTTATTATTACTATTATCATTATAATTCTGGGTAAACTAAATTAATCAGGAAAATAGATTAACTGAGTATACAAACTAAGAATACAGCATGAGCCTGACCAGGTGGTGGTACAGTGGATAGACCATCGAACCAAAACGTGGAGGACCCAGATTCAAAACCTCAAGGTTGCTGGGTTGCGTGAGGGCTCATCTAGTATGAACAAAGCTCACCAGCTTGAGCCCAAGGTCACTGGCAAGGGGTTACTCAGTCTGCTGTAGACCCATCAAGGCATATATAAGAAAGCATTCAGTGAAGAACTAAGGTGCCACAACAAAGAATTGATGCTTCTCATTTCTCTCAGTTCCTGTCTGTCTGTCCCTAATTGTCCCTCTCTGTCTCTCTCTATCTTTATCACAAACAAAACAAAGCAAAACAAAAAAGAATACAGGATGAATGCCTTTTTAATTGCTTTCCCATTCTAGCATAATTAAAACAGTAACTGATAAGTAGTAAGCACTACATAAATAATAAAAAATATGTATATTTAAATGAAATAATAGGAATTTACTTCAGAGTTTGGCTGAGTTCTCTTGAGAAAAAGAAAGATGGGCCCTGGCCGGTTGGCTCAGCGGTAGAGCGTCGGCCTGGCGTGAGGGGGACCCGGGTTCGATTCCCGGCCAGGGCACATAGGAGAAGCGCCCATTTGCTTCTCCACCCCCCCTTCCTCTCTGTCTCTCTCTTCCCCTCCCACAGCCGAGGCTCCATTGGAGCAAAGATGGCCCGGGCGCTGGGGATGGCTCCTTGGCCTCTGCCCCAGGCGCTAGAGTGGCTCTGGTCGCGGCAGAGCAACGCCCATCGCCACCTGGTGGCAGAGCATCAGCCCCTGGTGGGCGTGCCAGGTGGATCCTGGTCGGGCGCATGCGGGAGTCTGTCTGACTGTCTCTCCACGTTTCCAGCTTCAGAAAAATACAAAAAAAAAAAAAAAAAAAAAAAAAGAAAGATGGTTAAGACTGATATGTATATCTTAACATGTGTATATCTTAAAGTTTCCTTGTTCTAGACTTAAAGACATTTCCATGATTTTATTCTGGTTCCTGTTTTACATTTGTTTTTCTATGTTGCTGTTTACCTAGGCAAAATCGCCATGTTAGAAAAAAGGACCTGGCCCTGATTGGCTTGCTCAGTTGGTTAAGAGTGTCATCCCAAAATGACAAGGTTGTGGGTTTGATCCCCAGTTAAGGCACACTGAATAAGCAACCAATGAATGTACGCCTGAGTGGAACAAGAAATAAATTCTTCCCTTATTTCTTCACTACTCCCTACCTTCCTCTCTCTCTAAAAATCAATAAAAATTAAGCCCTGAATGGATAACTCAGTTGGTTGGATAATTGTTATGGAATGCAATGGCTACCAGTTTGATTCTCTGGCCAGGGCACATAGAGTAGCAGTTTGATGTTGCTTGATGCTCCTGCCATTCTCTCTCTCTCTCTCTCAAAAAAAAAATAAATAAAAAGTAAAAAAATAAATCAAAGTTCACTGCAACTTAAGCTTGGTTGTCAATGTTTATCAGGTCTTTCACAAATTCCAGTGTGCATGTGTTTCTTCTACTATTTAAGTGATTGCTCCATTACCTCTCAAGGTGTTTCTTGAGGCACAATTACAATACCACATCTTCCATAAAACTTTGTCTATTACTCCTTCCTAAAGTATATTGCTTCCTCTTTTTCACCTTTAAGGATATATATTCATACTTCATCAAACTAATTTTCTTCTTTAGACATTGTTTTCCTAAGTAATAGTTACTGTGCATTTTAAAATTCAAAAGAAGAGATGAGTTGGTAATGTAAGTAAAGCCCTACCTATTATCAACTCTGAAGGCACTCATTTGTTATATTTACCTTCTTCAAATTCTACTATTTGTTGATCTTATGTCACTCCATTGTCCTCTATCTAATTTATGTAATTCTGTTTTATTTTGCATTATCTATTGTCTCTTAGCTATGAGAAAATAAAATTTGAATGCATTAAATAATTCCACTTTAATTCTCTTCTTCCGTTTGTGTGATGAACACTAATTTTTATATAGTTTCTAGTATTTTTGTGAGTTTATTCAAATAATAGTCTGAGAGCCTACCTCTTGTCCAATATTATTTAGACAAGTCTATGCAAAATAAGGCTGCACTCACAAATCCACCCTTTTTTTCACCTTGTTTTCCTCTTCCATCAAACTTGAAAATATTTGTATCCTATTCGGAACTAAAATCATTGTTCCACCATCTCACTCAAATGTTTTAAAATTAAAAAAATCATCTAATTCTTTTATATTAATTTATTTTACTTATTTAATTTATTTATTTACTATAAATGTATAACTATTGTTAATTCCAGGGACTATTGTTAATTCTAGCAACAGTTCAAATGTTGCCATTTGAACTGGCATATGTAGTGGCATATCTAGGTTTCCATTTCTTTTATTTGTTCACTTGAAAGTGATCTATCTTAGAATTAAAGTGAAGCAAATTACATCTTTTTTTTTTTTTGTATTTTTCTGAAGCTGGAAATGGGGAGAGACAGTCAGACAGACTCCCGCATGCGCCCGACCGGGATCCACCCGGCACGCCCACCAGGGGCGACGCTCTGCCCACCAGGGGGCGATGCTCTGCCCATCCTGGGCGTCGCCATGTTGCGACCAGAGCCACTCTAGCGCCTGAGGCAGAGGCCACAGAGCCATCCCCAGCACCTGGGCCATCTTTGCTCCAATGGAGCCTTGGCTGCGGGAGGGGAAGAGAGAGACAGAGAGGATGGAGGGGGGGTGGAGAAGCAAATGGGCGCTTCTCCTATGTGCCCTGGCCGGGAATCGAACCCGGGTCCCCCGCACGCCAGGCCGACACTCTACCGCTGAGCCAACCGGCCAGGGCCAGCAAATTACATCTTTTGCTCAAAAATTTCTGTATTTTACTTTGCTTCATTTTGAACTATAACTTAAAACTTTTTATTTTTGCCAAATTTCTCATTTCTGTTCTTGTTTTCTAATGTACTTTAAGTCTCAAGTTATAAATTACTTGCCTAGAAAACCAATCTTCTTGATCTGAGTTAAATTCTTATCCATTCTTAGCTCTGGCTGGTTAGCTCAGTTGATTAAAGACTTCATCCCGAATCAACAAGGTTGTGGGTTCAGTCCCAAACAGGGCACACACAGAAGCAACTAATGTATCCTCAACTGAATGGATCAACAAATGAGTGCTTCCTTTACCCTCCTCTCTCTTACTGACTGTTGGGACAAAAAAAAAAAAAAGAAGTAGAAGAAAGGTAATCCCTGGCTAGGCAGCTCTTATAATATTCTCTATATTTGTAAATTGTAGATAGAGAAATATATCGAAATTTTATGTCTTCATCTCTCAGTCTCTCTTTATCCCTCCTTCTCCTTTCTCGTTTCCCCCTCACTCCAACCCCCACCCATCAGTTCCCCTTTAGAAAAAATGTGAACATGCCTAAAATGGGTAGGGCAAAAGTAAGTTTACAGTTGTGAGCAAAAAACCACAGTTTACTTTATTATTATTATTTATTAATTATTGTAGTATTTACCATATGAACAATGGTAAACCAATTTTCCCCCACCCTGCATTCTTTTTCCAAAAGAAAACATAGTGGATCACATAAGTCAGATAGATATTTTATCATGCCTTCTTGTATATCATATATTTTGTTCTTTGTTATAGTTTGTCTCCTTTTTCTTCTTAAATCACATTTGTCTATTTTTGTATTAAATTAGAATTCAATGTTTATTTACCTCTATATCTCCATATTTTCTACATATTTTTCAGATTTGTTATATAAATATCATAATATATTAGTATTAGTGTATTATTGTATAGTATAATAGTATATCATTACTAGTATTCATGTATGATTGTATAGTTTTTATAGTACACCAAACTATTATTACACTTTTTTTTGTGACAGGGACAGAGAGAGACAGAGAGAGGGACAGAGAGAGACAGACAGACAAAAAGAAAGAGAGAAGAGAAGCATCAATTCTTTGTTGCGGCACTTTAGTTGTTCATTGATTGCTTTCTCATATGTGCCTTGACCAGGGGGCTTCAGCAGACAGAGTGACTCTTTGCTCAAGCCAACAACTTTGGGCTCAAACTGGTGAGCCTTGATCAAACCAGTTTATTCAATGTTTATGAAACCCTGTACAGCTTAGGTCTCATGCTGCAGGATTTATGTGGCCAAAATACTATTAAAAATCTGTTTAGAAAAAGATTTACAAGAATTTGATAGTACTTCTGTTTCTGCTATGTACCTGTGTGAGCTGCTTTTCCTAAGCACATGATCAGTGAGAGGCTGTGTGATAAGCATTCATATGTACACTTGTCATTTAAATTTTACCAATGCCTGAAGGAAAAATGATGTTATCCCCACCTGACTAATTAGTACTAAAAGCTAGGAAGGTTTATAGACTTAGCCCAAAGTGATACAGCTAGCAGAGACTATTTGCATTATTTGAATTGAGATGTATTTGATTGTAAAGCTTGTGTTATTAATCACTGGGCTGCATTTACATTTAGAATGTATGGCTTCCCATCTATTCAAGCCATCTGTATTTTAACTGTTTCAATTCTCAGCCATATTTTTATACCATTTTAAAATGCCTACATGGTGTATTTTTGCATAATCTATTATTCAAAGAGGGTTCACAGACTTTAAGAAATGTATTTTAAAATAATACATGGATATTTTCTGAACCTTACTTATCTTAGAATTTACTTTTACTGTATTTACCTAGGCATAAAAAAAATGGTTTTCTTAACAATCTATAATGAAATGGATTTCAGGCTTGCAAAACAAGATGCTATTCATTATGAGTAAAAGTTATATTACTGCAAACACTATTATAAGTAATATTGTTCGTGCAACCACTAGGCATGAATGTTCATTTTTATTTTTGACATTTTTGTTTTCTTGATTTTTTATATCCTGACATGACAGTATAAAGTATTGTTAAGTTATTTCCAAATTTCAGCTATTATTGTTATTTCTTTTTCAAAAAATTGTTATTACAATTGAAATGTATGTCTGTAGTTACAATTCATAAGAAATTGTGTAGTTTAATGGGACCTTGGATTGTTGCTTCTGCTATATTTGCTCTTTCTTCTTCTGCATCAGAAAAATTCTATTTATATGTTGAATTACTTACAATTCGTCAAAGAAAAAAGCCTTTATGTTTCCACTCACTATATCTGTAAACCCATCTGCACCCGGATTTATATTTGCTCTCTTTTCTACAGTTAGATGAGAGATGTTATTTTTTTGTATGTTACCCACTTACTTTCTGTATCATGTATTCTTTACTTATCTCTAAACCTTGATTCTCCATTTATGATCAGTTCCTTCTGTATCATCAGTCTTTGTTTTCAAAATGGATAATTTCCATTAGCATATAAACATAGTAAAATATCTCCATTCTTCAAGATAAAAATATGTACCTTAATTCCACTTCTCCCATTATTTTCCTTTGTTTTACAATAATTTCTGAGTGGTTTTCAATCGTCACTGCTTATATGATAATTACCAACCTCTTTCAAGTTATTCTAGTTTGAATTTTCATCACATTCTTGATAATTTATTTGCTAAAGGTAACAGCTTTCATATTACCAAATCTAATAAGTATATTTTTGTTATTATCTTAGTTTCCCAATAACACGCATTTAATCTCTCCAACTTTTTGAAGCCCTCCCTCAGGCTTCTCATATCATATGTTGATGGCTCTCTTTCAACTGATTGCTAAATTTTAAAGCATCACAGAATTCATTGTTGAGAATTCATGCATTCTTTATATTTTCTATTTTTATCACTTAATATATACATACTGATGTAGCAAATTAACTAAAACAAAGTTGATTCATTTTAGTCTTATGTGTGAAGAGATAATGTACTCATGACTACTGATAAAGTTCATTTATGCCACCATATTTTTACGAATTTCAACAAGGAAGAAATGCTACAGAAGCATGTAGAAATTTATTGAAAGTGTTTGGTGAAGGTATAGTTTCTGATAGGACATGCAGAAGATGGTTTGAAACATTTGATTTCGACCTTTCTGATAAGCCACGTTCTGGGCGACCATCTTTGATCGATGACGATGTTGTTAAGACCATGTTGGAGCAAGATCCTTTTCTGACAACATTGGAGATTGAGGAAAGGCTTAATTCAGCTCAGCAAACCATTTCGGACCATATTCGGAAGATAGGATTGGTGTGGAAATAAAATTTGTATTTTGTTTTATTCCAAAAATGGGCAGAACTTATATATAAGTTTAATTTGGATATATGCTAATCTTCTATGTAAACCACTCAACATCTGCATTTTTAAAAGAAAAATCAATCACAATTCTCATTTTTTGTTTACAGTTTATAATATTTTTTTTTCTTTTTTTCTTTTTTTTTTTTCTTTTTTAAAAATTTTTTAAATTTATTTATTCATTTTAGAGAGGAGAGGGAGAGACAGAGAGAGAGGAGAGACAGAGAGAGAGAAGGGGGGAGGAGCTGGAAGCATAAACTCCCATATGTGCCTTGACCGGGCAAGCCCAGGGTTTTGAACCGGCGACCTCAGCATTTCCAGGTTGACGCTTTATCCACTGCGCCACCACAGGTCAGGCCATAATATTTTTAAAGGCAAGCCAATTCCTACAGACAATATAACTGTCTTTATAATAAATGCATATTGAAAGAATGAAAAATAAAAATATGAAAGATAAATCACAAAAAGATATAAATAGCATAAAAATTACAAAACAGATATTTTGTATAAACATAAAATGATATAAATAAAATAGTTTGAAGTACTATATTAAAATACTATGGATTGAATGACTTAAACAAGAGATATTTATTACAGTCCAAGAGGTTGAAAAGGTTGAGATCATGGTGTAGAAAGACTTGTTCTTGGTGAAAGCCTGCTTTCTGGCTTGTGGAAATCTTTCTTCTCTGTGGTCTTATAATCTTTTCTCCATGCACGTTCATGGAGCAATCTCTGGTCCCACTTCCCCTTTTTGTAACAACACTAACACTACTATGGAGCTTCACCCTCCTAACTTCATGTAAACCTACTTATTCCCCAAAGGTTCCTATCTCCTAATACATTCACATTGAGAATTAAAGCTTCAACATATAAATGTTGAGGGGACACAAACATTTAATCCATAAAAAATTAATTAAAATGTTCTACCATCAAGCTAATAAATCTAAAAGTAGGGGTAAAATAATATAATATATTATTTTAGAAATATGTGAAATATTCTACATGATTTAAAAGATAGAAAACTTTAGAGAAAATAAATATAAATAAAATTGGAAACCAGTCAAAGGAGGAAAAATTAGAACTGCTCTGATATTATAAGAAATTCATACTACCTCTGGGGCTGTCTAGTGTTATTTGAAAGTGGATTTGGATTAACTGTAATGGGTTGGTAACTACAACTCCAAAACCACAATCCTTCAATTAAAGAATTGATAAACTGAACTTCGCTAAGTTTCTTTTCTGCAAAAAGAAAACACTGTAAAGCAAATAATAAAATAATGGAAGCCATAGGTTGAGAGAAAATATTTGTGAAAACATGTCTGATAAAAAATGGTTATCCAAAATATACAAAAAACTATTCAAATTCAATCATTTGATAAAAAGCAACCAAATTGAAAACTAGACCCACACTCTAACAAAACTACATCAAAGGTAACATACATCTGGCAAATAAGCACATGGACACATGCCCTAATTTCTATGTCTCGTGACATATTAAAACAACATTGAGATACCTTGACACATCTATTATAATGCCCAAGATCTAGAGAACTGATGATACCTAATGCTGGTAGGAATACAGTCACTTTGGAAAACTGTTTTGCAGTTTTTTACAAAACTAAACATAATTTTACCTTAAAATCCAGCAATATGCTCCTTGGTATTTAGTCAAAGGAATTAAGAAGTGATGTGCACACACACACAAAAAAACCCTAAAAGTGTGTGTTTATAAAAGCTTAATTTATAATTGCCAAAATGTGGAATGAGACAAAATGTTCTTTAGCAGGTGAATGAAATAATAAATCATGCTATATCTAGGCAATGTAATATTATTTAGCACTAAAGATAAAATGATCTATCAAGACATGAAAAGACAAAGGAAAATAAATGCATATTACCAAGTGAAAGAAGCCAATCAGAAAAGGTTACATTTTATGATTCCAACTATAAAAAAACTGTAAAGATAAAACCATGAAGACAGTAAAAAGATCAGTGAATGCCAGGGGGTAGGGGAGAATCATGGGTAAATAGGTAGAACACAGAAGAATTTTAGAGCAGTTAAAATTACTGTGGATATTACTATAATGGTGAATAAGTGTCATTATAAATCTATTTAAACCCATAGAATATGCAACACAAGAGTGAATCATGATTTAAAATATGAACCTTGGTTGATAATGGTGTACAGAATGTAGGTTCATCAATTTTAATAAATGTACAACTGTACAAGGGGGATATTGATAGTGAGGGAATTTATGCATGTGTGGAGGTAAACTGTACATGAAAAATCTCTGTCTTCTTCTCAATATTTGTGAACCTAAAATTGCTCTTAAAAATAAAATTTATTAAAAAAATACGTCACGACCTGACCTGTGATGGCACAGTGGGTAAAGTGTTAACCTGTAATGCTGAGGTTGCCATTCCAAACCCTGGGCTTGCCTGGTCAAGGCATATATGGGAGTTGATGCTTCATGTCCCCCACCTCTCTCTAAGAATGAATAAATAAAATCTAAAAAGAAAAAAAAATAAGTCACAAATAAACAGCCCTAAACTTGTTTCTCAAGTTTTCAGAACAACAAAATATACAAAGTACTAGTCAGGATCAATTTTTATTTAGAGGCTCTGAAAAAGAACCTATTTTTAAGATCATTCAAATTAAACAAATATGTTATTTGTGGTTTTTTTGGGGGGGTTAATTCAAGCTATAGATTTTTTAACACACAATATTGCTTCTTTGCAATATAATCAATTAAAATCTCCAAGTCCTTGATGTACATCATGATGTTCATCAAGACACACGTTCACAGGAAGAACAGCTGTAAGGCCACCAAATATTAAACACTCCAGAGAGCAGAAAGAAAGGAAAACAGGTACTCCATCAAATCTTAGTTCGTATTAAATAGAAGACGTGTTGGTCATTCCGAGAATAAATTTTATTTATTTTTATTTAATTTATTGTGTTTACATAGATTTTAGTGTTGCCCTGATTGCATCCCCCTCCCCCATATTTTCCTCAACATCTCCCTTGTCCCCTTTCCAACAGCTCCCTATCCCCTTCTCTTCAGGTTTAATTCTGAGTTCACATTGATCATTGGATTCCTCAAATGAATGAGGTCACATGATATTTTTTCTCTCTGCCTGGCTTATTTCATTTAACATAATAGTTTCCAGGTCCATCCATGTTGTTGCAAAAGGTAATATTTCTTTCTTTTTTATGGCCCCTTAGTATTCCAGTATATATATACTATGTACCACTGCTTTTTAATCCACTCGTCCACTGACAGACACTTGGGCTGTTTCCAGATCTCTGCTATTGTGAACAATGCTGCCATAAACATAGAGGCGCATTTTTTTTTTTTTTTTTTTTTGAGTCAGTGCTATGGTGTTCTTGGGATATATTCTGAAAAGTGGGATGGCTGAGTCAAAAGGCAGTTCCATTTTTAAGTTTTTGAGGAATCTCTATGCTGTTTTCCACAGTGGCTGCACTAGTCTGCATTCCCACCAGCAGTGCAAGAGGGTTCCCCTTTCTCCATATCCTCTCCAACACCTATCGTGTATTGTTTTGTTAATGAGCGCTATTCTGACTGCTGTGAGGGGGTATCTCATTGTGGTTTTAATTTGCATTTCTCTAATGTTTAGTGATGTTGAACATTTTTTCATGTGTCTATTGGCAATCTGTATGTCCTCTTTGGAGAAGTGTGTATTCATTTATTTTGCCCATTTTTTGAATGGATTGTTTATCTTTTTTGTGTTGAATTTTACAAGTTTTTTATAAATTTTGGTTATTAACCCCTTATCAATTGTATTGTTGAATATGTTCTCCCATTGTGTGGTTTGTCTTTTTATTCTGTTCATATTGTCTTTAGCTGTACAAAAGCTTTTTAGTTTGATATAGTCTCATTTGTTTATCCTGTCTTTTATTTCACTTGCCCGTGGAGATAAATCACCAAATATCTATATATATTGCTGCGAGAGATGTCGTAGAGTTTACTGCCTATGTTTTCTTCTAAGATGCGTATGGTTTCACAGCTTACATTTAAGTCTTGTATCCATTTTGAGTTTATTTTTGTGACTGGTGTGAGTTGGGGGGCCTAATTTCTTTTTTTTTTTTTTTTTTGCAAGTATCTGTCCAATTCTCCCAACACCATTTGTTAAAGAGACTGTCTTTATGGAACATAAAAATGAGACTAAGAGACATGGACAAGAGTGTGGTGGTTACCAGGGGTGGGGGGAGGGAGGACAGGGGGAGAGTTAGGGGGAGGGGGAGGGGCACAGAGAACTAGATAGAGGGTGGCGAAGGACAATCTGACTTTGGGCGAGGGGTATGCAACATAATTTAATGACAAAATAACCTAGACATGTTTTCTTTGAATATATGTACCCTGATTTATTAATGTCATCCCATTACCATTAATAAAAATTTATTTAAAAAAAAAAAAAAAAAAAAAAAAAAAGAGACTGTCTTTACTTCATTTGTTTTCTCTTACCTCCTTTGTTAAATTTTAATTGTCGAGAAAGGTGTGGTGTATTTTTGGGTTCTCTGTTCTCTTCCACTGATCTATATGCCTGTTCTTATGCCAGTACCAAGCTGTTTTGAGTACAATGGCCTTGTAGTAAAACTTGATATCAGGAAGTGTGGTACCTCCCACTTTATTCTTCTTTTTCAAGATTGTTGAGGCTATTCGTGTTTTTTTTTTCTGGTTTCATATAAATTTTTGGAATTTATGTTCTATATTTTTGAAGTATTTCTTTGGTAGTTTAATTGGTATTGCATTGAATTTATAAATTGCTTTGGGTAGTATAGACATTTTAATGATGTTTATTCTTTCTAACCATGAGCATGGTATATGCTTCCACTTGTTTGTATCTTCCTTGATTTCTTTTATTAATGTTTTGTAATTTTTTGAGTAAAAGTCTTTAACCTCCTTGGTTAAATTTACTCCTAGGTACTTTATTTATTTATTTTTGTTGTTGCAATAGTGAAGGGGATTTTTTCCTTAATTTATCTTTCTAAAAGTTCATTGTTGGTGTATAAAAATGCCTCTGACTTCTGTGTATTAACTTTATACCCTGCTACCTTTTTGAATTCATTTTATCAGGTCCAATAGTTTTTTGACTGAGAGTTTAGCATTTTCTATATACAGTATCATATCATCTGCAAATAATGATAGTTTTACTTCTTCTTTTCCAATTTGGATGCCTTTTATTTAATTTTCTGGTCTGATTTCTATAGCTAGGACTTCTATTACTATGTTGAATAAGAAGGGTGAAAGGGGGCAACCCTGTCTTGTTCCTGATCTTAGGGTAATTGCTTTTAATTTTTACCCATTAATTATGATGTTGGCTGTGGGTTTTTCATAGGTGGCCTTTATCATTTTAATGTATGTTCTCTGTATTCTCACTTTGCTGAGAGTTTTGATCATGACTGGGTGCTGGATTTTATCATATGCTTTTTTTGCATCTATTGAAATTATCATGTGGTTTTTCTTTTTTCTTTTGTTTATGTGATGAATCATATTGGTTGATTTACAAATATTGTACCAGCCTTGCCTCCCCAGAATAAATCCCACTGGATCATGGTGTATGATTTTTTTTCATGTATTGCTGAATCCAGTTTGCTAATATAATGGATATTTTGTTTAGGATTTTAGCATCGAAATTTATCAGGGAAATTCGCCTATAATTTTCTTTCTTTGAGTTGTCTTTGCCTCATTTGGGAATTAAAATTATGCTCGCCTTATAAAAGGAGCTTCGACGTCTTCCTTCCTCTTGAATTTTTTGAAGTAGTTTGAGAAGGATAGGAGTTAGTTCTTTTTTGAATCTTTGTTAGAATTTACCTGTGAAGCCATATGGCCCAGGACTTTTGTTTGTTGGGAGGTTTTTTTTGTTTGTTTTTTGGGTTTTTTTAGTTTTTTATACATAAAAATTTTCATTAATTTTAATGGGGTGACATCAATAAATCAGGGTACATATATTCAAAGAAAACATGTATAGGTCATCTTGTCATTCAATTATGTTGCATACCCATCACCCAAAGTTAGGTTGTCCTCCATCACCCTCTATCTAGTTTTCTTTGTCCCCCGCCCCTTCCCCCTACCCCCTCCCTCCTTTCCTCCACCCCCATAACCACCACACTCTTGTCCATGTCTCTTAGTCTCGTTTTTATGTCCCATCAATGTATGAAATCATGCAGTTCTTGGAGTTTTTTGATAACTGTTTCAATCTCATTTGTTGTAATCTGTCTGTTTAGATTTTCTGATTGTTCCAGATTGATTTTTGAAAGATTACATGTTTCATGGAATTTTCCATTTCACTTAGGTTGTTTAATATTTTGGCATACATTCCTTCATAGTATTTTCTTACATATTTTGTATTTCTGTTGTGTCAGTTATTTTTCCATTCTCATTTTTAATTTTATTTATTTGAGTTTTCTCTCTTTTTTTCTTGGTTAGTCTAGTTAAAAGTTCATCGATCTTGTTTACCTTTTCAAAGAACCAGCTCCTTGTTTCTTTGATCCTCTGTATTGTTTCTTTAGCCTCTATGTCATTTATTTCTCTCTAATCTTTATTATTTCCTTCCTTCTACTACTTCTGGGCTTTACTTGCTGTTCTTTTACTAGAATTTTTAGATGCAGGGTCAGATTGTTTATTTGATCTTTTTCTAGCTTTTTAAAGGTATGCCTGTAGTGCTATGAACTTCCCTCTCAGTACTGCTTTTGCTGTGTCCTATAAATTTTGAGTTGTTATATGCTCATTATCATTCATTTCTAGAATTTTTAAATTTCTTCTTTGATCTCATTGTTAAACCATTTGTTATTTAATATCATGCTATTTAGTTTCCATGTGTTTGAGTATTTTTCAGTTTTTCTGTTGTGGTTGATTTCTAGTTTCATGCCATTGTGACCAGAGAAAATGCTTCATATAATTTCAGTTTTCTTAAATTTGTTGAGACCTCTTTTGTGCCATAACACGTGGTCTATCCTAGAGGATGTACCATGAGCACTTGAAAAGAGTGTATATTCTGCTGCTTTAGGGTGAAAGATTCTGAAGATTTCTATTAAATTCAATTGATCTAATGTGTCCATTAAGTCTGCTGTTTCTTTGTTAATTTTTTTTTCTTGAGGATCTACGTAGTGATGTTATTGGGATATTGAAATTCCCTTCTGTTATAGTATTGCTATTGATCTCACCCTTTATATTCATCA
Source organism: Saccopteryx leptura (assembly GCF_036850995.1). NCBI lineage: Eukaryota > Metazoa > Chordata > Mammalia > Chiroptera > Emballonuridae > Saccopteryx > Saccopteryx leptura. Next base: position 63,619,431 of record NC_089506.1, on the reverse strand, counting down.
AAGTCTGCTTTATATATTTAGGTGCTCCTATATTAGGTGCATAGATATTTATAATGGTTATATCTTCCTGTTGGATTGCTCCCTTTATCATTATGTAATTACCTTCTTTATCTCTTACTATAGCCTTTGTTTTAAAGCTTTTTTTGTCTGATATAAGTATTGCTACCCCAGCCCTTTTTCTTCATTTCCATTTTCATGAAATACTTTTTCCCATCCTTTTAGCTTCAGTCTATGTTTTTCTTTTGTTTTGAGATGTGTCTCTTGTAGACAGCATATATGTGTTTTCTTATCCATGCAGCTACCCTATATTTTTGATTGGATTATTTAATCTATGTACATTTAAGGTTATTATTGTTGATAATAGTTGTTTATTGCCATTTTATTCTTTAAATTTATCTTCCTCTTTTACTATATTCTTTTCCCCTTTTGTTCTGTTAACAACAGGCCCCTTAACATTTCTTGCAGCATTGGTTTGGTTGTAATAAATTCCTTGGGTTTTTTTGTTTGTTTGTTTTTCTTTTGTGTGTGTGTGTGTGTGTGTGTGTGTGTGTGTGTGTGTGTGAAGCTTTTTATTTATACTTCAATTTTAAATGATTGCCTTGCTGGATAAAGTAGTCTTGGTTGTAGGCTCTTGTTCTGCATTACTTTGAATATTTCTTGTCATTCCCTTCTGGCCTCAAGTGTTTTTGTTGAGAAGTTGGATGTCATTCTTATGGAAGCTTCTTTGTAGGTGATAATTATTTTTTTCTCTAACAGCTTTTAATATTTTCTCTTTATCTCTTAGCTTTGGTATTTTAATTATGATGTGTCTTGGTGTGGATTTCTTTGGGTTTCTCTTTACTGGACTTCTCTGTGCTTCTTGAACTTGTGTGACTTTTTCCTGCATCAGTTTAGGGAAGTTTTCAGGTATGGTTTGATTGAACAAGGTTTCTATCTCTTGTTCTTTCTCTTCTTCTTCAGGAACCCCTATGATGTGAATGTTATTTCTCTTCATGTTGTCACAGAGCTCTCTTAGAGTTTCCTCAGGTTTTTTGAGTCTCTTTTCTTTTTGCTACTCTACTTCCATGCCTTTGTTTATCTTGTCCTCTAACTTGCTGATGCAATACTCATCTTCATCCATCCTGCTTTTAATTCCTTCCATTGTGGTCCTCATTTCTGATGTTGTATTTGTTATTTCTGACTCATTCTTTTTTATTATTTGTTATCTCTTTATTTAAGTGCTCACTATGTCCATCTATTGCTGTTCTAATATTGAGCATCCTAACAATCATTATTTTATACTCTGTATCTGATAATTTATTTATATCTGAATCATTCAAGTCCTTTTCTGGGGTTTTCTTTTGATTCATTTGGGTTGCATTTCTCTGCCTTCCCATCCTGTCTGTGTATAAGAAGGGTGTGGCCACTGGAGTCCAATAGGGGTGGCCTGTATGTTCCCTAAGTTTGGTCTACCACCCCTTCTTTGGCTGCCTCAGGCATTCGATTATGGGCTTTGTTGGTGCCCTGTCTTATTTGATTTTATAGCATGAGCTACCTGTTTTCTTTCTCACTCTCAGGAGGTTTAAAGACCTCCTACATTCCTAACCACCTGTTCTATTTCAACAACCATTAGGCCTTCTCATGCTTTGAATCTCTTACTTCTTCTTTTAAAAAAATGCATGTATTTAATTAAAGTAGCTCCAGATTAATAAATTTTCTTTTAATTAATTCAAAGTCAACTGAGTAGTAACCTTAATTATAGCTAAAAATTATCATTTTCCATGAAATATAATCACAGGTATGCTATTTCATCAAAGTCGCAGTCCTGGGATTATATTGAGAAAATTTGTGGAGTCCTTTTAGGATTCTGTGTGCTATAATTTTGATCTGTCATAATTTGCCATTTGGTTTTTTTTTTTTGTTTGTTTGTTTGTTTTGTATTTTTCTGAAGCTGGAAATGGGGAGAGACAGTCAGACAGACTCCCACATGCGCCCGACCAGGATCCACCTGGCACGCCCACCATGGGGCGAAGCTCTTCCCACCAGGGGGCGATGCTCTGCCCCTCCGGGGCGTCGCTCTGTTGCAACCAGAGCCACTCCAGCGCCTGGGGTAAAGGCCAAGGAGCCATCCCCAGCGCCTGGGCCATCTTTGCTCCAGTGGAGCCTCGGCTGCAGGAGGGGAAGAGAGACAGAGAGGAAGGAGAGGGGGAGGGGTGGAGAAGTAGATGGGCGCTTCTCCTGTGTGCCCTGGCCCGGAATTGAACCCTGGACTTCTGCACACCAGGCCAATGCTCTACCACTGAGCCAACCAGCCAGGGCCATAATTTGCCATTTGTTGAAGTAGTATATTACTTGAATTCTTAAAGCAAGTTGAATAATGTGTCTATTAATGACATTTTAATTCACTCTAATATCAGTTATCAACCTATTGCCTCTCAACTCCAAATTCTATTTTGCTCTTCTGTGAAAATATTTGTGGTCTAACAAATAATTTTTCCTCACCCACAGAGGAAAATAGAGGAATCTGGCAGGAGATAAAGGTTTTCTTAACAGTTTTCAGTTGCGTACTCAGCATGTTCCTACAGCCTGTGGCTTTCCCAGCACTGGACTCCTATAGTGGATGCAGCTTCTCCAGGGTTAGGTTACCTGTGGTGCACACTAATGTTTCTGTCTCTGGCTCTTGTAGTTCCTGGCAGTCAGCAACAACCAGCAGCCAGCAGCTTCTAAAGGCAGCCCTTAAATAATTTACTGATGGGAACATCTCTTTTTTATTTCCTAGAAGATGTTTTTCAGGGCATGTTCTGAAAGGCAGGTTACCAGCAATTTTGACAAGCACAAAGCATGATATTTTCTTAACATTCAATGATTCATAGTTGTACCTTCTCCAACGGTATATGGATTTCAGTTCTGAAGATCAGAGGTGTCTTTCTTCAATGCTTATCTCAGCACTATGAGTGGAGACTACTTGTTATAGCTTTTATTTCTATATTTTTTAGAGTTCTACTTACTTTCATGGGCTAATCTCTTGCTACTATAATCACCATGGTTAATTTATTATTATACTTTTTATATTTAAAAAGTATAATAATACTGCGTGGTTCCTTTCTCCTGACTTTTACCATGCTAATATGTATACTACTACTACTACTATTATAGTATAGTTATTTTTCTTATATCTGTTATTAGAAACTGGAACTATGCTAAATAAACCCCTTTGAAGTAAGTACTCTTCCTAAAGCTTACCTTACATATTAAAAAAACACTTTTATTAAATTTTAATTAATATAAAATATGTGAAATATATGGATTTTACAATATAGTTTTCTACTTCTGGAGTTAATTCTGTAAATGTTTTTATATTCAGATTTATTTCTTACTCTTTTATGTGTTTTGGTGGTAGTTTCTATTCTTCATTCTTCAAAATAATCTATTTACCATCAAATTGTTTAAGCTTAGCTTGTTTTCCTAAGAAAGGTTTGAGTATGATTCTATTTCTACTCTTATGATAGTTAATGTTAATATTTTACATACATAGTTTCCAGAAAGGAACTTGTGAGGACTTGTTTTCTTTGACAAGGTACTGGCATTCAAGTATTTACTTTTAACTTTTTTTCCCTTTTTTTTTCTTTCTTTCTTTTAATACCTACCCATGTACATGATGATGTAATCTTGGTAGCATATGGATTCTCTGGTGTTGCAGTATCAGTTCCTGCCCAGAGCCAACTCAAGGCTAAATCTTTTACCCCAAGCTAAGTTTTAAAACTTATGAGTTTTTTGTTTTTGTTTTTATAAATATTCCTAAGAATATTCTTTCTTTCAATACCCGAATAAGCTCAAGATTATCTAAATTAAAAACAATGTTTTATCTTCAACTAATTGATTACTTTTAAACTCAATTTTATATTTAAAAAAATGGGGCCCTGGCCGGTTGGCTCAGAGGTAGAGCGTCGTCCTGGCGTGAGGAAGTCCTGGGTTCGATTTCCGGCCAGGGCACACAGGTGAGGCACCCATCTGCTTCTCCACCTCTCCCCCTCTCCCTTCTCCCTGTCTCCCTCTTCCCCTCCCGCAGCCAAGGCTCCATTGGAGCAAAAGATGGCCCGGGCACTGGGGATGGCTCCTTGGCCTCTGCCCCAGGCGCTAGAGTGGCTCTGGTCTTGACAAAGCGACGCCTCGGATGGGCACAGCATCACCCCTTGGTGGGCATGCCAGGTGGATCCCACTCCGGTGCATGCGGGAGTCTGTCTGACGGCCTCCCCGTTTCCAACTTCAGAAAAAAAAATGGTTACATTTTTTAATTACATCTAGGCATTGGATAAAGAAGACTATTTAGAATTTGTAATTATTTAAATGCCAGAAAAAATGAAATCCACAGTGGAGTTTTAAAAAATGGTAATGACATGCAAAACTCAAATGCCAATAAATTTGACACCAATGATAATATATATAGTTCTCCAGAAACATGCAGTTAATTTACTATAAAAAATTACAATGGAATCATCCCCTACAAGTTATATCCCCAGGCCTTATGCACATTTTACATGAGATTGATTTTTTCTGCAGCTCCTCAGATAGAGTCTACATCCAAATAATTTTTATGACTATTGCCAAGCTAACTCTACAATTGTCCAATTTATTATCATTTATTTCCAAAACTACTCCAGTAGCTGCCTGGTAAATCTCTCAGCTTCATTCTTCCCTTCTTCATTCTGTTCTCCACACAGCCTAACTTGATACTATCTTTCTTCAAAGTGATTTGTTTCAGAAAGGAAAATATTTCTTTCTTTGTTTCTGTCTGACAAACTCTAGTTCTTAGTAGAAGGTACAGTTGATAGCAGGCATTTAATAAATATTTATTGAATAAATGAATGTACACAATATGGCCTCTGGGTGCCATTTGGACCAGAAACTTTTGTTTCAGTGGCTCATCAAGCATCCATCTTCGTACTTTCCAGAATTATGCCAATGGTTTCTAGTCTAGAGATGTTGCACTTACTTTATAAAAGAATATACATCAAACAAGTGACAGTGCAGAAAAAAGAATGTTGGAGTAAGAAGATGATAAAGCTTAAGAAAAGAGTATCACATTTTGTTTGTATTTCTTACAAAAAATTAACTTTCCCAGTTTTTGTTAACCCTAAAATTAAATTGGCCAAAGAAAGAATGTTCATAACATAGAGAAAAATTATATAATTGTAGATTAGAATAGTTAAATGTTTCTTGTTTTCTCAAACATAATTAAGTAATAAAATAACATAGCATACAGATTTTCTTTAAGTGCTCCAATCAGTTTATGACATAACAAATTTCAATTTATTTAACAAATAAATTTTCTTCATGCCAATAAGATTGTTGGATAACCCATGTCTAAGAGGAAACAATAAAAGAAAGATAGATTTAAAATAATTCAGAAAAAAATAGATGTTTGTGCTCTTTAAATAATAGGGCTCACGTGACCTGTGGTGGCGCAGTGGAATAAAGCACCGACCAGGAACACTGAGGTTGTCAGTTTGAAACCCTGGGCTTGCCTGGTCAAGGCACATATGGGAGTTGATGCTTCCTGCTCCTCCCTCTTGTCTCTCTCTCTCTTTCTCCCTCTCTCTCTCCTCTCTGAAAATTGAATAAATAAAGTCTAAAAAAGTAAGGCTCATTCTTTGATGCAACATTCTCCTTATCAGTGTTAAAATGTCTAAGTTGTTTGAATTGATAATAATATATTTCAAACAGTGTTTACATTAAAATATATACTCTATTTTTTCTTTTACAAATAAGGATTCTTTTAAGAGTTATATATTAGTGAGCTAAGGATTTACAATTCCTTGCAATAACCACAGAGTTGACATACAGAAATAGTAACTCTGCAAAGAATATTTACAAAAGGAAAATTCTTGAAGTAGAAGTCTATCTATTTAACTTTTCAGTCAATACATTTATATTTTTGTCTTCATGATCTCAATTTTCAACTGTTTCACCAGTTGAAAATTGAGTGTGTTGTTTAAATTATTGTTACAGACTACATTTTGTTTAATTTCTGTTCTGTTTTCTTCACTTAACTGAGTAATTCTAAATGTATCATTATAGAAGTAAAGTCTCAAGGTCAGATATCATATGATGGAATTAACTGATATAAGGTAAAAAGCTAACTTTACAGAGCTCTTTGTTTTAGAGATAAATTGTGACAACCTAATTCAAACAGAACACTATTTGATCAACTCAATGTTTTAGTAGAGTGATGCAATGACTTATAAATTACTTCCAAAATCAAGTTATATATTTAGTATACTAAGCTTATTTATTTTTAAATTTATCTTTATTTGGATAACACGGTTTGCCAACCATACAGGTTTCAAGTGTACAATTCAATATCACATGATCTACACACCACATTGTGCACCCTCCGTCCCAAGTAAAGTCTCTTCCTGTCCTCATTTCCCTCCTCCTTTGCCCTTCTCCCCTTACTTTCACCCTTTCCCACTAGCTATTGCCACCTTGTTGTCTGTATCTACGTATTATGTATTTATGCTTTTTAGCTAATCTCTTTGCCTTCTTTCATTCAGTCCTTTCAACCCCTGTCCCCTGAGAGCTGTTCATCTGTTCCTTGTATCCATCCCTCTGTTTCTATTTTGTTCATCAGTTTATTGTGTTCATTAGATTCTATGTAAAGTGGGGTCATATAGTATTTTCTTTCTCTGACTGACTTATTTCATTAAGCATAATACCCTGCAGGTTTATCCATACTGTTGCAAAAAGTAAGATTTCCTTATTTTTATGGCCACGTAGTATTCCATTGTGTAAATATGCCACAGCTTTTTTATATACTCATCCATGGATGGACATTTGGGCTATTTCCATATATTAGCTATTGTAAATCATGTTGCAATGAATATGGGATACATACATTCTTTTGAATAAGTATTTTGGGTTCTTAGAATATATTCCTAAAAGTGGGATAGCTGATTTAAACAATTTAATTAAAAATTGGCAAAGAAATTGAATAGACACTTCTCCAAAGAGTACACACAGATGGTCTACAGGCATATAAAAAAAGGTTCAATGTCACTAATCATCAGAGAGATGCAAATTAAAACCAAAATAAGATATTAGCTAACATTCTTCAGAATGCTTACCATCAACAAATCAACTGTGCAGTCACTGTGGAAAACACAGTATGCAGTTTTCTTAAAATTTTAAAAAATGTAATATTTTATTGCTTTAATACATTTACACTGGTTATAAATATTTGTCCTCAGCTCAAAGTACGTAAATATTAGCATCTATTTTTATACTCAACTACTGTAAAACAATACAAATTTACCTCATAAGTTTCAAGAATATGTTAAATCATACTAATATATTTATAAGCATCCAAGTTTATTTACAGGGCAGCAAAGACAGTGTTTAGAAAAGGAAATTTTATTAGCAACAGCAATAAGCATTCCCTTTTTATTTCTTGATGGCTTAGATTATGCCTGGAATTTTCTATCTAACTGGTGTCATTGAAAACTTTTCAAATTTCCTCATATAAGAGATGGTTACTAAATAAAGTTTACTTAATTAAGCATTTTAATTATTTAATTATCTAATTCTCTAATGATGTCAGTTGACTTTTAATTTTATTATAAAGTTTGATTAGAAAAGTTATAGCTGCATTTAAATTTGACTTATTTTTTTTTCCTTTTGTGTGCTTTATTACCTATGGAACCCAGATACATTTCATGGGAAACACCTCTTATTAGACTGACAATGTTAATTGAATTATCTTATCCAATCTTCCATGTACCATGCAGTAAGTGTTATTTCAAGGGCAAAAGCAGTCCAAACATGAAAGTTAAGGTGTTATTAACTCAATTTATTATTTTGTTTCTTTAAATTTTCAAATATTTGAATATAACACTGTCACAAAATAATTAGAGACTTTAAAAATAGAGGCTTGCTGACTCTGACTGTTTGGCTCAGCAGTAGTGCTTAGCCCGGCGTGTGGAAGACCCAGGTTTGATTACTGGCCAGGGCATACAGATTAAGCGCCCATCTGCTTCTCCGCCCCTACCCCTCTTCTTCTTCTCTACCTCTCTCTTCCCATCCCATAGCCAAGGCTCCAAGGCTCCATTGGAGCAAGGTTGGCCCAGGTGCTGAGGATGGCTCCATGACCTCTGCCTCAGGTGCTAGAATAGCTCTGGTTGCAGCAGAGAATGCTCCAGAGGGGGCGAGCATCACCTCATGGTGGGCATGCCGGGTGGATCCCAGTAGTGTGCATGTAAATTGATATAGCTAGTGTGGAAAGCAGTATGGAGTATCCTTAAAAAATTAAAAATGAACTTTCCTTATGACTCAGCAATTCCATTTCTGGGAATTTATCCAAAAAAAACCCCAGAATACTAATTTGAAAGAATATACGTATCCTTATTTTCATTGCAACTTTATTTACAATGGTCAAGATTTGAAAGCAGCCCAACTGTCTACCAGTAGATGAGTGGATAAAAAAAAATGCCATGTACCATATGATTTTACTCATATGTGATTTTAAGGAACAAAATAAACTAATAAACAATAAATAGACTGGTAGGCATGCTTGGTAGATCCTGGTCGGGCACATGCAGGAGTCTGTCTGACTGTCTCCCCACTTCTAACTTCGGAAAAATACACACACACACAAAAAAAATAGAGGCCTGCTTCTAGCCACTGGGTAAAGTGCCATCACTTTAGAAATGAAATTTGACAGGTACTAATTCTGAGTACCATCTTGAAATGACATATCAATCGCTAAAAACTTATCACTCAATAGCATAAGGGATTTAACATTTCAAAAAAAAATCAAAATCAGATTTAATTTCATCTAAACTTTTTTCATCTCATTTGCTTTTTTCACCTTTCTTTCACCTTTTTTTCCAATAAGAAACAAAAGAATCCCTAGCCTGGTATATTTTATATTTTCCCTTACAAGAATTTTTTTTTTTTTGCATTTTTCTGAAGATGGAAACAGGGAGAGACAGTCAGACAGACTCCCGCATGCGCCCGACCGGGATCCACCCGGCACGCCCACCATGGGGTGATGCTCTGCCCACCAGGGGGCGATGCTCTGCCCATCCTGGGCGTCGCCATGTTGCGACCAGAGCCACTCTAGTGCCTGGGGCAGAGGCCACAGAGCCATCCCCAGCACCCGGGCCATCTTTGCTCCAATGGAGCCTTGGCTGCGGGAGGGGAAGAGAGAGACAGAGAGGAAGGCGCAGCGGAGGGATGGAGAAGCAAATGGGCGCTTCTCCTATGTGCCCTGGCCGGGAATCGAACCCAGGTCCTCCGCACACTAGGCCGACGCTCTACCGCTGAGCCAACCGGCCAGGGCCTCCCTTACAAGAATTTGAAATTTTCTCATACTTTTAAGTTAGTATGCTCTTTCATGTGTAAAATTTTGTAATTGATATGTACATGCTGAGATTCTGTCTTCATTTTGGCTGTTATAACAAAAAATCACACACTGGATGCACATAAACAACAAAATTTTATTTATGACAGTTCTGGAGGATTGGAAGTTCAAGAACAAGGCCCTTAAACAGATCTACTGTCTGATGAAAGCTCACTTTCTGTTTCACAGATGACCGTCCTCTTTCTCTGTCCTCACATGGCAAAATAGAATGAGGGAGATCTCTAGAGTATCTTTAATAAAGGTACAAATTATATTCCTTTTTTTATTTTTCCAAAGTGAGAAGTGGGGGTGGAGGCAGACACTATATGCGCCTAACCAGAATCCACCCGGCATGCCCACCGGGAGTGATGCTCAGCCTTTCTGGGTCGTTGCTCTTCTGCAATCAGAGCCATTTTAGTGCCTGAGGCAGACCATTGAGCCTTCCTCAGTGCCCAGGTCAACTGTGCTCTAATGGAGCCTTGGCTGTGGCAGGGGAAGACAGAGAGAGAAAGAAGAGAGGGAGGGGTGGAGAAGCAGATGGGCATTTCTCCTGTGTGCCCTGGCCAGGAATCCAGCCCAGGACTTTCACACGCCGAGCTGATGCTCTACCACTGAGCCAGCCAGCCAGGGCCAAATTAAATTCTTTTTTTTTTTTCATTTTTCTGAAGCTGGAAATGGGGAGAGACAGTCAGACAGACTCCCGCATGCGCCCGACCGGGATCCACCCCGCACGCCCACCAGGGGCGACGCTCTTCCCACCAGGGGGCGATGCTCTGCCCATCCTGGGCATCGCCATGTTGTGACCAGAGCCACTTTAGCACCTGAGGCAGAGGCCACAGAGCTATCCCCAGCGCCCGGGCCATCCTTGCTCCAATGCAGCCTTGGCTGCAGGAGGGGAAGAGAGAGACAGAGAGGAAGGAGAGGGGGAGGGGTGGAGAAGCAAATGGGCGCTTCTCCTGTGTGCCCTGGCCAGGAATCGAACCCGGGTCCTTCGCACGCTAGGCCGACGCTCTACCGCTGAGCCAACCGGCCAGGGCCAAATTAAATTCTTATAGGCTCTGCCCTCATTACCTAATCATCTTCTAATGGCCCCACTTCCAAATTCAGTCATTTTAAAAATTATGTTTCAACAATATGACGTTTGAGGGAAAAAATCATCAGTATATATCAAATCCTAACTGACTATTTGCAAAGAATGTATATTTAAAACAAAATGTGTGTGTGAGGAGAGAGGTGGGGATGAGTTAAGTAATTAAATAAGGAAAAAAATATTTAGAAAAACTTGTGTACAATGAAATTATATTTAACAGCCATACTGAATTGTGAATGTTTCAGAATTTTTTTTTACATTGATCAAATGGAAATAGAATAATATTTAGCTCTTTATGATTTTAAACTTCAAGTGTCCGAGTATCACAGGCAGCATATCACTAAATATTCATGCATTCACAACTCTGTTCTGAGAATTCCAGCTGTCATTGAAATTGCTGCAGGACACATAGAATTGACATATTTTGTCTGTATTTATTTCCGATGAGTTTTGTTATAATTGAAGTTTTTGCTTATGTAGTACTTTATATAATGGAAATAAAACTATAATTGCTTTAATTTTAACACAGTTATTTTAACTACAATGAGCTATGTGGCACACATTTGAATATTTAGTAAGACAGATAGACAAAAATGTAATAATCCTAAAAAATAATGTCAATTGATTATGATCAACATTTTATTGAGCTATAGTTGGTTTAAAACATATAGTTACTTCTCACACATGGCTTCTTTCAATGAATAGGGTTCAAAAGACATCAAAGATTAAGAGGCTTAGCTTTAATCTTTGGAAAATTAAAAGTAAAGTTCTCATTAGTTTGATAGTAAACAATTTTTTTCTAACTTAAGAATAGTCAATGTATCCATGAAATGTACAAACTTAAATTTAAATTTATCCATTAACCTAGCTTTAAGTATATCAAGTATAAATTCAGATAACTGATAAAAAATTATATTAATCCAAGTAATAATGAGAAATTCTCTCAAAATTCTTGGTAGTTGACACAAAAATAAATATAATCAAAAGACTTGTAAGCCATTAAAAAGATACAAAATTGGCCCTAACTTGTTGCTCAGTGGATAGAGCATCGGTCTGGTGTTTACAGGCCCTGAGTTTGATTCCTGGTCAGGACACGGAGGAGAAGCAACCATCTTCTTTTATCTCCTTCCTCCTTCTCTCCCTCCTCCCTTCAGCAGGTGGTTGTATTGGTTTGATCGTGGCCCTGGGTACTGAGGATAGCTCTGTTGGAGCGCATCAGCCTCAGGAACTAAATATCTCAGTACTCAAGAACCTGCCCCATATGGGGTTCCTGGGTGGATCCCGATCAGGGCACATGCAGAAATCTGCCTCACTGTTGCCTCTCATCTCATCAAAAAAACCCAAAATAAAACAAAACCAAATTTATCAAATTGACACAAAAGAATTGAAATTGAACAAATAATATCTATTATTTACAAATGCACACAAAGCATTTACAAATATTAATTAAATAGAGCCTGACCAGGTGGTGGCACAGTGAATAGAACATCAGACTGGAATGCATAAGACCCAGGTTCAAAACCCCAAGGTCGCTGGCTTGAGTATAGGCCCATCTGACTTGAGTGCGGGTTCACCAGCTTGAGTGTGGGGTTGCTGACTTAAGAGTGGGATCATTGACATGACTGCATGGTCTCTGGCTTGAGCCCAAATGTCACTAGCTTGAAGCCCAAGGTCACTGCCTTGAGCAAAGAGTCACTTGCTTTGCTAGAGTCTTCTGGTCAAAGCAATTATGAAAAAGCAATCTATAAACAACTAAGGAGACTAAAGAGCTGCAGCAAAGAACTGATGCTTCTCATCTCCCTCTCTTCCTGTCTGTGTGTCACTCCCTATCTGTCTCTCTCTGCCTCTGTCACAAAAAACAAAACAAAACAAAAGAAAAACAAACTAATTAAATAGAGCAAGCAATAGAAAAAGTATCAAAATTCAAAAAATTACAAGTGTATATGCTGGAGCCAAACTAGAAATAAATAAAAAAAATGTATATTATATAAAGTTAAACAATATGCATTTAAGATATCCTGGTTTAGCCTGACCAGGTGGTGGCACAGTGGATAGAGCTTCGGACTGGAATGCGGAGGACCCAGGTTCGAGACCCCGAGGTTGTCAGCTTGAGCTCGGGCTCATCTAGCTTGAGCAAAAAGCTCACCAGCTTGCACCCAAGGTCGCTGGCTCAAGCAAGGGTTACTCGGTCTGCTGAAGGCCCGCGGTCAAGGCACATATGAGAAAGCAATCAATAAACAACTAAGGTGTCGCAATGAAAACTGATGATTGATGCTTCTCATCTCTCTCCGTTTCTGTCTGTCTATCCCTCTCTCTGACTCTCTCTCTGTCCATGTAAAAAAAAAAAAAGATATCCTGCTTTAAAAAAATTATAAAATTAGAAAACATTTTTAATTATATTAAAATGTAAATAAGACACATAATAATGTGTGGAATGTAGCTAATGTCATATTGCTTTAACTTTAATATATTGAATTATATTTGTTTCAAATGTAATATGATGAAACCAATGAAGTAAACATTCATCTCAAAGATTTACGGGAAAATATAGTAATGCAATAAGATAAAGAATAAAATCAGTAAATTATAAAATAATTCAATATAAAATGACAACACAATTTAATTTGTTTTTTGAAAATACTAATAAAAATAAAATTATCTTTGATTTATTAATTAAAAAGAAAGATAAAACTAATTTAGCTATAAAAAGTGGAAATCCCTAAAGATTCTAAAGATCTGTTCTAATTTAATTAGTATACTTATAAAGAAAAACTGTCTTAAATGATAACTAATGAAAACAGAATATATCAATATTAACAAAATCCCAAATGCAATCAAGAATATCAAAAATAAAATATTTGATAATGTAAATTGTCAGCATTATTATCGACCTACCAGATATCTTGTGCATTAGTGAGTATTTGTAATAGAAATTAACACAATTTCTTAGAGAATCACAGCATCCTGAATTTAATTTTGCATATATACCAACATGTTTCTAAAAAGACTTGGAAGGCAATATTACTTTTAATAGAAATAATAAAACAAATGCGTATTAATGAGAAGGGATACATAATGGTATTATATATTACTTAATAAAAAAACTATGCAGTAATATCAGTGAATGAACTCCATATTTATGTACTAGAAAGCCCGGCAATCATACGAAATGACCGCTGTTCTAGATATTATAAATTGTAATTAAAATGATTTGTGCAAAGGTGTCTGCTAATTCAAACTGAATTACCCAGGGCAGGCAGCGAGGATGCCCCTTTGCTTACTGCACCACAGGGTTTCCCCCTTCTACTTGCTTAATTGATTAAAGTAGAGTGCAATGAAGGAAACCACTGGTGGTACATTTCTTAAGAGCCACCGCTAGCTCAATAAATAAAGAAAATCCTTTCTTGCCATGGTCAAATCGATTAGTTTCTAACTTGAAGTTTAAGGACTGACAGTGTTCACATTTAATATTCATGTCACCAGAGGAATGCTCAAAAAATAAAGTTTCTCCGTTTGAAACTGTTTTAATCCTTTTTGCGTTTTGGTCAGCATTACTCTGTTGTTTTTTTTTTTTGCATTTCTCTCCTGCCTTTGTTCAAGGGACTCATTTGGTCAAGACAGGCTTTTTTGTCTTGCATCTGAGGCAAGCCTTGTTTCTCTATGCTCATCAGTCTCATTTTGCCGAGAAAGACGCATTTGCGCTGCGACTGAAGCAAGCCTTGTCTTTCTCTGCTCAGTGGTTTCTTTTTTCGAGAAAGCCGTTTTTGTGCAGCTTTAGCTCCTTTTCTCTCCTCTTTAGTGCTATATTTTCAAGAAGGCATTCTTTTTTCTTTCTTTCTTTTTTTTTGTATTTTTCTGAAGCTGAGAACGGGGAGAGACAGTCAGACAGACTCCCGCATGTGCCCGACCGGGATCCACCCGGCTCGTCCACCAGGGGCGACGTTCTGCCCACCAGGGGGTGATGCTCTGCCCATCCTGGGCATCGCTATGTTGTGACAAGAGCCACTCTAGTGCCTGAGGCAGAGGCCACAGAGCCATCCCCAGCGCCCGGGCCATCTTTGCTCCAATGGAGACTTGGCTGTAGGAGGGGAAGAGAGAGACAGAGAGGAAGGAGAGGGGGAGGGATGGAGAAGCAGATGGGCGCTTCTCCTGTGTGCCCTGGCCAGGAATCAAACCCGGGACTCCTGCATGCCAGGCCGACGCTCTACCGCTGAGCCAACCGGCCAGGGCTCTAGAAGGCATTCTTAAAAGAAATTACGTTAAGATGTAGTTTTTATGTAAAACAGATGATTGCCAATGCAAACAAATGTTCACCTCCCCCCTGACACGCTCAATTTGCGTTCAGCCTTAAATTGTTTCAAAAGCAGATGATTGCCAATGCAAACAAATGTTCACCTTCCCCCTGATCTGCTCAATTTGCGTTCAGCCGTGGCAACTTCACCCCATTGGTTAGTACAGTTACGCAAGCGACCAATAAGCTATCGGCGACAAACAGACACTTAAGCCACATATAATAAAGATTTATATGGATAGTTTCCAAAAGCTATTCTTCTTAAGTGTGTCAGGCTGTCACATGTTTATATGTACCTAAGTGTAAAATTACAAAACTATAAAGAATATAACATAATTTTTTAAAAAAAAATCAACAGAGTTTATCTAATTTTCTGAAAGAGAGCTAGCAACATGCACAAGCAACATGCGTGGATATTTAAAGTTGGTGACATTTTATTTCATATGTCATAAATATATATACCTTTGCTCTATTCTCTTTCATGACAATTCATGCATATTTTTATGAAAGAGATATTTGTGGGGGTTTTTGTTTGTTTGGAAAAGCATTTTCTTTTAATTTAAATATTTGCTTAATAATAGCCAAATTCATTCCTCTTTAATTATTTTAAAGTTTATGTGTCATTAAAAATTAAAAATTCACCAAACTAAAAAAAGACACTAACCATTCCTAATAGCCAAGAAGTACAGTGAGAGTTATACACTGTATTTGCATAAACAAAGGAAAAGACTAGGCTTGAAAGAACAATTAGGTATAATAAACAGCCAGTGCCATGGAACAATAAAATCTTTTGAAATTGTCTAAAATTTTTCTTCAGGGTCTCCACATCTTTCATTTTACTTCTCTCTTCCCCTGTCTAAACTGCCTTGTCTTCATTTTGGCATTCCTTAGCATTCACATGCCATCTCTGTGAAGTTATTTGATTGCCAGGTCTGCCGTGATTTCTAGAGTCCTAGATACTTTACATTTTGATCACAATTTTTATGCATTTTTTTTTCACTTAGAATGCTTCTGCCTTCTTCCTGTTCTTCTAGCTCCTTTCTACTTTTTTCCTTTCCTTCACCTTCCTTCGTGAACCTGAGACCCTTTACTTGTAACCCTCCTGGCAGATTACCTAGTGGTTGTTAAATAAGGAAACCATGAATATCATTCATTAGAACTGCAAAGTAAAAATAATTTAGAGGCAGACTGGCAAATAAATTCATACTCCGTTATCCATAGCGGGTTTGAAAAATAAAGGCTCACATTGTTTTTTACAAACAAAGGTTGTAGAACAGGACCAAAAATCCTTCCCTTCTCTGAATGCATGTTGCTTGGCTTTGTTGCTCCTTTCATGGAGAGGTCGAAGCTACTTCACCACTTTGTTAAATCTGAGTTGGCCTTGTGACTTGCTTTAAATAAGATGAAGTATCAGAATTACATGATAGGAGCTCAGAGCCAAGGCTTAAAGAGGTTAGAGAACTCTTTAAGAGATATTTGTTTTAAAAATAAGATAAACTTTCTGAAATGTGGCTGGTTCCACATATGAAGTCTGTGAGGCAGGAAAACAGGCCAACTCCATTCCAGAATGGCCCACCTAGAATAAAGTCCTTCCTGCCTTCCATTGAGCATCAAATACAGTTTACCTCTCCTGTCCTCTCAAAAGAGTGATGGGCTTTCAATTTCATAGTTATTATTATTTTTTTAATATTTAAAAAGAATAATATTCATGTAGGGTTTTTTCACTATAAACTCTTAAAAAATGCAGGGAGAGCAATAGAAAGTGGGAATCTGAGACAAACTCTTATGTGGTGGGAGAGGACCCAGGCAATGGATCACAGTTAACACTGTCAATATATTTCACCAGAATATACAGATTTTTGTCTTTAAGTAAGATGTCCAGTCATGTATTTCATGTGGAAATAGATTAGCTTTATCTAAATAAATACAACTTAAGAAAACAATAAGACCTTGAAAGTGAACAAAAGTTTAAGTATACACAGTATAAGACATAAAAATAAAATAAACAAGTATTACTTATCATTGTATACTTCTATTTGTTAGCAAATATTTTAATAACTCATTTAAAAATTTTAATATTAAAACAGCAAAATTACAAATAGCTGCATAGATACTAAATGACTCAAATCTATATTATAAAAGATGTAAAGCCATAATAAAAAGTATTTAAAACATATTATTAAGTTTTATATATCCACATGGTTAATTGTAATTATTTGGCTTTTTCAATAAAATTTTTAGTTTCCTGAATTTAATAAAAATTCCAGAAGAGGGTGATGTTTACTATTGAATGAAAAACATTTTTTTCCTATGTGAAATAATTGAATTCCATAAACCAACAAAAAAGAAAAAGCTGTATATGTCATCTTTAATATATGGGAAATATAGATTTTAAATCTCTGTTGTAGATAAAATTTTATTTTACTCTTTAATGTATTACAGTTATTTTTCCTACATGTCAGTAAGTTCTTATACCAATTGATTTTCCTTAATTAAAATTTTCTCTAAAACACATTTTTTATTTAAAAATACAAGAAATTTATATTCTCAGTCATTTTAAATGGTATTCAGCATTTAAAAAAACTTATTTATCAAAATACATTTTTCTTTCTAACTAAATAAACAATGCTACTTTTGTTAACCTTGTTTTAAAATTGTATGAAGCAATTATATTACTTTTTGAAATAACTTAAATACTTGTAGATGAATTGTTTTTAAATATATATCTATTGAGACTTTTTGTTTTTCTCTTTTTTTTCCAAGTGAGAGGAGGGGAGATAGACTCCCACATGCACCCCGACTGAGATCCACTCGGCAAACCCAGTCCAGAGTCAATGCTTTGCTCATCGGGAGCCATGCTTGCAACTGAGCTATTTTTCTTGTTTTTTTAGCACCTGAGGTGAAAGCTCTGTGGAACCATCCTCAGTGCCTGGGGCCAAGGTGCTCGAATCAGTTGAGCCATGTCTGCTCAGAAGAGAAACAGAGAAAAAAGGGGAGGGGGAGGGGTCAAAGAACATATGGTCACTTCTGTGTACCCTGACCAGGAATCAAACCTAAGATATTTACCTGCCAGGCTGATGCTCTACCACTGAGTCAACCAGCCAGGGCTATTGAGTCTTACAGCTTTTATTTAACTCATATTTGTCATAAATGGCAGTATTTCATCACTTCTTATGGCTTAGTAGTATTTCATTGTATATATATGTACCACATCTTCTTTATCCAGTCTTCTAGCAAGGAACACCTTGGTTGTTTCCAGGCCTTTGTTACTGTGAATAATGCTTTAGTGAACATAAGGGTGAATATATTTTTTTATATAAATGTTTTTGAGTATTTTGGGGAGATACCCAGTAGAGGGACTGGTGAGTCATATGGTAACTATTCTTAATTTTTGAGGAATCACCGTACAGTCATTCATAGCGATTGTAGCAGTTTAGATTCCCACTAGCAGTTAATGAGGGTTTCTTTCCCTCCACAACCTCTCTAACATTTATTATTACCTGTCTCGTTGATAACAGAATATCTAATAAGTGTGAGATGTTACCTATTGTAGGTTTAATTTACATTTTTTAATAGCTAGAAAAGGTGAGCATCTTTCCATATTTCTATTTGTTGTTTATATATTTCTTCATGAGAGCACTGTTTACTTAGGTCAGGGGTAGTCAACCTTTTTATACTTACCGCCCACGTTTGTATCTCTATTAGTAGTAAAATTTTCTAACTGCCCACTGGTTCCACAATAATGGTGATTTATAAAGTAGAAAAGTAATTTTACTTCATAAAATTTATAAAGCAGAGTTACAGCAAGTTAAAGCATATAATAATAATTACTTACCAAGTACTTTATGTCGGATTTTCGCTAAGTTTGGCAGAAGAAATCTTTATAAAACAACTTACTATAGTTAAATCTATCTTTTTATTTATACTTTGGTTGCTCTGCTACTGCCCACCGTGAAAGCTGGAACGCTCACTAGTGGGCAGTAGGGACCAGGTTGACTACCACTGTTTAGGTCCTCTCCCTATTTTTTAATTGGGTTGTTTGTTTTTGAGCTTTATGAGTTGTTTATCATATATAAAATAAAATTTTCTGGCCCTAGCTGGTTATCTCAGTGGTAGAGCATTGACCAGGTGTGTGGAAGTCCGGGGCTTGATTCTGGTTAGGGAACATAAGAGAGGAGCTTCCTATTTACATAAGCTCAGAACTGCAGAGAAATTATGGACTGAAATGTTAATGTCAAAATTGTTCAAAAAAGAAAAAAAATATTTTCAGAAAAATATCAAAATTAAATTGATAGTGATTCTAAACTTTCTCTCAAAATAGTGATTTAAAGCACTTTGAATCATTGTTAACAGAACAGAAACTCTGAAATCAGCACCAAATTAAGTCCTGAATGTTTTCTAGAATAATTACTGGTTAAAGAAAATATAGATGTGGTCCCTAGTTGAGCTTTCTTTGAATAAAACTTAAATTTAAGGTAAAAATAATCTTTTGAATAAAATTGCTAATGGAGTTATTTTAAAATTTTTAGTAATTCAAGAATATTTTTTCATTCTCCTTTCTTTGCCATTCTTTACATTTTACCTTTATTCAACCTCATCCTAAATATTAAATGTTCACTTTCTGTCATTTATTCTCTCTAAATGCTCATTACTTTTACAAAGAAAAGGTGAAAACTCTTTCTTCCTACTCACTTTGTATTAACAGTTTTCTCAGTCACAACCAAGAAATAGTTTCACAATGCTTATTTATTATATATATATATATATATCTAGTTGAGAATATGCAGTAAAAAAAAGTACAAGAAAAGAATGCTGCAAATGAAGATGCCAGAAATTAAAAAGTTGTTCATCTTTAGAGTTAAAATATAATTCCTTTCTTAATATTTCAATGACTCTCAAACTTACTCAACTTCAAGTATTTAAAATGAGCTGAAATAATTTTATCACCTGATCAGCAGCTCTCTTTACTGAATACTTCATTATGCAACAATCATAATACCCTGAAATCAGTCTTGTCTTACAATGCCTTCAGGTTCTCATGCTCTAATGTATTACTCTACCATAATGTTGGTTTTTTTTGTCTATAACTGACTGACATCAAGGATATTTTCAAGGAAACATGTATTCATCCTGTGAAATTTTGTGTCTTAGACCCATGAAAATTTTTTTTTTCTTTCTCACTCTGTGCTAATACCCATATTGTGTATTTCATAGGACATTTTATTCCTAGTAATCAGAGAACACAATGTATTTATTATATAGTAAGGTTATTATTCCCCTTGAGAGTGTTAATATGTATATATCATAGGACCCCTGAATTTTTGTATTATATCTTGGAACCTGCATATAGTAGTCACTTTATAAGTGAATTATGATCTGGTTTATATTAACTTCCCTGCTTCTCGTGCTCTCCCAATTAAAATTATCTACACATATGATGCATATATATACATATATATGTATGTGTAATATAATATTCATTTTTTAAGTGTATGTTCACAGTTGCCTCAATCATTGAACACTTTAACTTACTGTTCTAGTTTTCATTAATGATTTCTCTACAATTTTCTAAATACATCTATTTTAAACATTTTGTCTTTTATTGCTTGGTGACTCATATTATCCTTATTATTATAGTTAAACATTTTAAATTGGAAACACAGTATTATGATTGGTATAAGTCCCTAATAATTGATAGGTCAAAACTAGGGCCTCCATATATATAATCAATAAATATTGATGAATTTATTAAAATTGTCAGAGAAATTGAATAGATTGACAATACATGACGAGCCATTTTTTGAAAATGCTTTTACACACTTGAAACAAAATTTCAGCTGTCTTTTAAAAGTTTCAAGCGTTAGGAGACAAAAATAGTTCCTTTGAACATAAGTAATAGACAGCTGGCTGTTAATGTGACAATGAGTCATTTAACATTTCTTCCAATTCTTTCCTTCAGAACTCTTAATCGGAATATGTGTTCTTAATCAAGAACAAGAGCAAGGAGTCCAGCACAGTTTTTAGGTGGATCTTAGAAGAAGTAACCAAAATAAAATTGCTAGAATATTTGAATGATAATATTGTTAACCTGAGGTATAATTCCACATGGATAGTTAGTATTTTACATCCAGAGTTTCAAAAAGATGGACAATATACTATGTATTTTTAAGGTTTCTCTATAAAATGTAGTTATATAAAAATAGGACATTTTCTACACACTGCCTGGAATCTTCTCCCAGTGCTTTCTCACAAAATAAGATTCTATTTGCCAGTGGGATTAAGCTTTAAGACCACTGCAGTTTCTTTTCCCAGCAATAACTTTTAATTTTTAATTTTTATTGAACTTATTGGGGGTGCATTGGTTAACAAAAGTATACATGTTTAAGGTATACAATTCTATAATATATCATCTATATATTGCAATGTTTGTTCACAATTCTTAAGTGACGTATCCTTTCATCATCATTTATCCCCCCTTTTCCCTCTCTTACTTTCCCCCACCCCTCTTTCCTTCTGGTAATCACCACACTGCTGTCTGTGTCTATAAGAATATTTTCTTTGCTTAATTTCTTCATCTTTTTCACCCAGCTCCCCAACATCCCTCTCATCTGAAAGCTGTCAGTCTGTTTCCTACATTTTTAAGTCTGTTCCTATTTTGTTTGTTAGTGTATTTTGTTCATTAGATATCACGTATAAGTGAAATCACATAGTACTTGTCATTTTCTAACTGGCTTATTTCACTTAGCATAATAATCTCCAGATCCACCCATGCTTTAATAAAAAGTAAGATTTCCTTCTTTTTATGGCCACACAGTATTCCAATGTATAATTGTACCACATACTTTTTATCCACTCATTTACTAATGGATACTTGGGCTGCTTCCAAATCTTAGTTATTGTCAATAATGCTATGATGAACATAGGGTCACATATATTCTTCTAAATTAGTATTTCAAGTTTATTCTGATATAGTCCCAGAAAAGAAATTGCTGGGGCATAAGGCAGTTCTATTTTTAATTTATTGAGATAACTCTTTACTGCTTTCCATAGTGGCTTCACCAATCTGCATTTCCAAAAACAGTACACAAGTATTCCTTTTTCTCATCATCATCTCCCAAAATTGTTTGTTGATTTATTGGTGATAACTACTTTGATAGACGTGAAATGATACCTCATTGAATTTCTCTGGTAATTAGTGATATTGAGCATCTTTCAATATGTTCTTTGGCCATCTGTATATCCTCATTGGATTACTGTCTGTTCAGGTCTTTTGCCCATTATTAATAAGATTGCATGTTATATTGATGTTGAATTTTATAGGTTCTTTATACAGTTTTTATATTAACCCCTTATCAGATGTATCATTGGAAAATATGTTCTCCCATTCAGTGAGCTGTCTTTTCATTTTGTGGATGGTTTTCTTTCCCATGCAAAACATTTTTAGTTTGATTTAGTCTATTTTGTTTATTTTTCTTTGTTTGAAAAGTTTTTATTGCAAGCAGAACTATCAGCAGTGCAGGCAGGGATGACAGCCCTGTTCTAAAAGACTTCTTCATTGCTGGAACAGCTCTCAGAATATAGATTTTTTTTTAATGTTGTCAATGTAGGGTGAACTTCTAAAGAGATTTTTATAATTATAAGGATAGACATTTTTAGAAAATTAGTTGTGCTTTATTTGTTAACTCTCATTATCATTTTATAAGGAATGTAATTTCTTAAATTCTTCAAACTGGGAGTGAAAACATGCTATATACAGTACGGTTACCTATATAACATGTTTACTTTTATTGCATCATGTTTGTAAATTTTAATACTATTGACTCACCCATTATTAACAATTCCTCTGACCCTCTGCTTTCTTCACCAAATTTGTGAACATGATTTTTTTATATCATGATTTTTGACACTGTTATTTTTATGTAGCTATATTTTATTTTGTATTTAAAGTTTGAGGAGTAATTTATAATTCATAATGTCTAAGAATTAAAAAGTTTTTCCTGTTATCAAATACTACATGAAAGATGCACATTTTCAACTCTAAATAGGAAATCTAGTATATAACAACTTACTACTGTGTCCACAGTGATATAGCTCCACTTTTAAATGGAGTGGTCTCTCTTAGCTTAGACCTGTATCAGGATTTGTACCATCTTATGTCTAGAACATATTGGACAAAATCTCTCTGATAATAAGTAGCAATATAATACCCCTAATGATGCAGATGCTAAACATTGCTCAGGGTTCTTGTTCATAAATGGTTATGTTTTACATAATTGGAACTAAGTGATTTATGCAGATTAGATTACTATGAAAATAGAATACAAAGTTCATGTTCAAAAGAGAGTCCAGAGGAAGGCGGGCAGAGGGAAAGGGGATGAGAGGAGGGGATCAAAGAAAGGAAAGACATTAGTGAAATTATATAAACATAATACAGAGAGATAGAAGGCAGGATAGTAAATCATGGAGGAAAGGGGGGAAGGTGGTGGGGGAGGGAACAAAGGGGGTATCAAGGAGAACAAAGGGGGGAGGCAGGGAGATATATTCAGGAGCACACTTGTAACTATATAAACACAACATAAAATCAATATAAATAAAATAAAATTAAGCATGAAAAAAAAAGATTACACTGAGATATGACTTTTACATTATTTTCTTACCTTAAGTTTAAAATAGACTGTATTCTGTGGAAAATTTTGCATTTTTAGAAGAAGCTTAACATTATATATATAATGTATATGTTTAGCAAGCATCAATTACACCATGGTCAATTTCCTGATGTGAGATATGATATCATTGTTAGGGATGCTAGTATAATCTTTAAAAAATCCAATCAAAAGATGATTGTGCCTCAGCTAGGATATGAATTATTAAGATGACAGAAATGGGTGAATAAATGGACACTTAAAATAAAATTTGAAATATGTCATAATTGATAGAGTGCAAATAATGAGAAAAACAAAAATATAAGCAACTGGGTAAAAGTTAATATATTCACAGTCCTATGGGATGTGCTAGGAAGGGCAAGTTTTAGGTCCAAAATTTGGACTTAGATATTAAGACTATTTGATATAAACCATCTTAATATAAACAACAATTTGTACTAGAACAGACAATTGACCAAAAACTAATTAATATATACCTCTAAAGATTTTCTAACATCTATTATAGTAGAGATATCGACTTTAATTAATAAAACTGAAGGTAAGTGTTTAGGAAAAAAAAAAGAAGCCTTGGGAAATTTTTAAGATTTCTAAGAGAATAGAAGTGGAATAAAGTTAATTAGCATTTTTGGAAGAAAAGAGTGAATATGTTTACACAGAAAAATCAG
The DNA here is from genome assembly GCF_036850995.1 of Saccopteryx leptura. Taxonomy (NCBI): domain Eukaryota; kingdom Metazoa; phylum Chordata; class Mammalia; order Chiroptera; family Emballonuridae; genus Saccopteryx; species Saccopteryx leptura. Next base: position 63,595,346 of record NC_089506.1, on the reverse strand, counting down.
TAGGAAGTATATCAATCGAGAGAGAGAGATCAGTATTAACAGAGACTTAAACATGACCACTACATTTCACTGCTAGAAGCTTATTGAATTTATTGTTGGAATACATATATGGAAATTTGAATATTAAATAAAGAGCATAGAGTTTGGATGTAAGGGTAAAAACATTTCTTTCTGAAAGTTTGTAAAATAAAAGAATCAGAAAAAACAAATGTTATTAAGATGTACAAATGGAAAGATTATGTCAGTCTCATGACATTATGGTAATAAAAGAGAGAGAGAAGCTTAGGATACTAATGAGAAAGGAGAAAACAAATAAAGATCAGGTTCTGAGTAATGAAAAGAGAGTAAGCATAGAAATTATTTAAGAAACACCTGTATTGTTTCAGGAAGTAGAAAAGAAAGGGTGAGCATCTATATAATTTGAGATGTTTGAGTGTAGGAAGTACTAGAAGTTTAATTTTAGTATTCATTTAATTCCACCTGAAGTGAAAGCAGCTGTGGGATTCAGCTATTTCACACCGGTTCAGCAAAATTGATACCTAATTTTTTGTTGAGTTGTGAACCGTTGTTAAAATGGCACTTGTAATCAGGGTTCTCTTTAAGGTGGGAGCCTGGGCAGCAGCTGCCCAATGTGGAAATCACAAATTTACATTCTTTAGTCTTTTTTTTAATGGTCACCCATGCAACTGTGCATTCTAAGCTCCAATAGTAATGTTCATTCTGTCCATAGGTGAAAAAAAATTGGAAGTGAGTATGCCAATGAAGAAGCAATATAGAAATATCTTAACAGTTTTATTGTTTTTTAAGGTAGTATTTAATATTTTTATTAATTTCTTAAAACTCTAATCACATATTCTAGTTTTATGTACCTTTTTATTGTTTTTATTTAAGTATTAGATGCATGACATAATAAACTACCTTTTGGTATATCATTTTTTTATACCTAAATGATCATTAGAGCAGAAAACATTGTTAAATATTAGAGTCCCACCACTGAATAAAAGTTATGGTTATCTAGTAAAAATTACTGGCCTGTCTCCATGGCAAAATTTGTTTGCATGTTCAGCTTTTAACTGAAAGGTTGGTTGTTTGAGCTCACCCAGGGACATGGGCCAGCATTTTGCCTTGGCTGGATAGCTCAATTAGTTAAAACTCAGAGGTTGCGTTTAATCCCCGATCAGGACACATAAAGGAAGAGATCAATGTCCCTGTCTCTCTCTCTCCTTTCGTCTCTCACTAAGACACATTTTTTAAAAATTAAGAAAAAAAAAGCATTATTGAGCTCATGAAGAAAATTTTAATTTTTAATATAATTAAAAGAATTTTTTTAAAAAGAATTTGAAATGGTAATTGTGTATAAGTAGAGAAAAATTAACTATAAGAATTATGAAAATAAAGATCTAACTTTGACAAATATTTACTGAATTCCCACTAAACCTAGCACTACATATGTCCCCAAAGTGATATAGTGATATGGAACATAAGTAGAAGTTTCTCCGATCTTCACAGTTACATAATTCAAATTCAGGGATGGACTTAAAAGAGGATATATGCTGTGATCTCATAATTTAAAAAGGGATTTGGTAAGGAAAAAAGGTGGATCATTGCCTGAATTGAAAAGTCTGTAACCTGCATGGTAGATAATAAATGGAATTTAGGTAAATTTGGAATATTAATTTTAAAAAATTAATAACATATAAAGTACATACATGAAGTACCAGAGATGACTAAAGAAGTTCAGCATGATACAGAAATAAGGAGAAAGAGATGCAAGGAAGGAGGGAACAAAACTCGGCATATATTCATGTTTTGTGAGATACTGTTGTGACTTCTGACTAAATATGTAAGCAAATGAGGTTTTACAAATAGTTTTAACAGTTTGAACAAAATTAAAATCAGTAAAGGACCAGAATTATGGATTAATGTAGTAAGAGATATAATTGAGTTTAATTAAATTTACCAGACTTGTTTTGGTGAAGTGATTAAAATGGAACAGCTCAAAGGAAACAAAGCTGGCTGTAGCAATTTACACTTCTATAGTGATGGATGATAGGAGCCTAAATTTAAGAAATGTGCACATGAAAAAGTAGACAAATATGAGATATCTTAAGGAGGATTTGGCAATGTATTGACTGAAGAGTAAATAGTAAAATGACACCAAGGAAAAAGCTGATACTTCTCACTAAATCAGAGAGCGTATTTTGATTAAAATTTTTTAAATAGTCAATTTTGGACACACAACGATTCATGTTCCTTTTGAACATAAAAAGTTTATGATGGATAATTTGGAGTTGGAAATTTTATTTTATTTTTTTATTTTTTTTTTATTTAGTGAGAGGAGGGGAGGCAGTGAGACACACTCCCGCATGTGTGCAGACTGGGATCTACTGCCCCTTATGGGGTGATTCTCTGCCTATTTGAGGCCATTGTTTTGTTGCTGAGCAACTGAGACATTTTTAGCACCGGAAGTGGAGGCCATTAAGCCATCTTCAGCACATGGGTCCAAATCTCTTGAATTAATCAAGCCATGCTGCAGGAAGAAAAGAGACAGACAGAGAGAGAGAGAGAAGGAAAAGGGGTAAAGAAGCAGATGATCACTGTCCTGTGTGTCCTAAGTAGGAATCGAACCCAGGATATCCAGAGGCTGAGCCGATGCTCTACCCCTGAGCCAACTGGCCAGTGTATTTTTTATTTGCTTTAATGCATTTTTTCATTTTTGTTTCATCATGGTTTTAACCAAACAACATATAAATATTTTATTTTATTATAGAAACAGATAGCCAGATTACTAAAACATTTAATATTCTCCAATTGAGTAATGTTTCTATTTTTCTAAATTTGTTTAGCCTTTGTTTTGCCATTTATCTTCTCATCAGGGACAAATGTCATTAATTAATGCAGTTTCATGTATATCTAACACTACCTTTTTCACCTAAAATTTTAAAACACCTTTGAACATTTATTTTTCTAATTGTTAACAGTCTAGTTTATTCTAGAGATGGTATAAAAAATTCTTTCTATGAAAGATAAAAAAATAGTTATCTGCAAAAGCATTTATGCTTTTTAATTTTTTAATCATGTCTTAAAATGTTAGAATGCAGATATCACTAAATTTGAATTTTGTTATTTGCTATTTAAGCATAGAATGTCCATTTATAGGTAATATTTATTTATATTACAAATACCTACCCTGTATTGTGTAAGTTTTTATACTTAACAATTTAAGTACATGCTTTTTATCTTCCAAATTGTTATTTTAAAATAATATAAACAGGGCTTTGGTCAGTTGGTTAAGTTGAAGAGTGTCAGCCTGGTGTATGGAGGTCCTGGATATGCTTTTTGGTCAGGGCACACAGGAGGAGTGACCTTCTGCTTCTCCATCCCTCTCCCTCTACCTTCACTCCCTCTATCTCTCTCTTCCTCTCCTGCAGTCATAGCTCGGTTGGAGCAAGTTGGCCCTTGGTGCTGAGGATGGCTCCATGATCATGCCTCAGGTGCTAAAATAACTCAATTGCTGCACAATGGAGCAATGCCCAGATGGGCAAAGCATCTCTCTGTAGGGGGCTGTAAGGTAGAATCCTGGTAGGGGCACATGCCAGAGTTGGTCTCTCTGCTTCTTTGTTCTCACTTAAGACAAAAATAAAAATAAATAAAAAGGACAGTAACTCACCAATAAAAATTAAGAAATGTTGTAGATTCCAAGATGGCAAAAGTAGGTAAACATTCCAACTGCCACCTCTCAGGGCCAAATTGGATTACAATTTAAGAACAATCATCTTGAAAAAAATAATTTTGGACTAAACAAGAGGAGTCCATTACCAGGGATCACAGAATAAGCCACAAGGCAACTGGTTGGAAGGGCAGAGACGTGGAAAGGTCTGCCCCACTCCTAGGAGTGAGCAGAGGGTACAGAGTAGAGGAAACAGAGGGACTCTTACTGTGGGGAGGTTCACCTTGAGTAGTGTAGGTCCTAAACCCCAGGCTGAATGCCCCAGCCTAGAGCCCCAGATCCTAGAAGAGGTGCACAAGCAGCATTTAGCTGTGAAAGAGCCTAGGTTTCTGTTTGTGAAAAACGACAGAGCTCTTGGAGATGCAAGCACTGTCTTAAAAGGCCAGTGCAGAAAATCTCATTCACAGCCACTTACCTAGGGCTCAAGTGGAGAGAGGGTTGGGAGGATTAGAGTTGCATGAGAAGAGCATAAAGTTGAAGACCAAGGTAGAGACACCATGGGTGAAGGCCATTGGAACCCCTGTGCTGAATCATTCTCCAATACCATAGTTGCCATTTTTCTTGGGCAAAGCAGTCCCCTCTGAGCAGCTTTTGCCCCAGGGAAAGCAACTGCTCCATTCTTGGGAGTCTCTCCTGCCACAGTCATGGAGACTGGGTCATGATGAAAAGTAAACCAGGAAGCAGAGGGTGCATTAATAACTCAGTTTTCTGGTGTTGAAGCTAGAGCTTTCCCTGCATACTCCCGAGTCTGACTGGTGTTTCTAACTCACGAAAGACTCAGCAGAAATGTTCTGGACTTTGGGAAGACCACATTTCCGGGTCTTTGTTGTACGCCTGAGGCCATACCCTACTGAGTTCAGTGAAAAAGGTCTAGCAGACTGATATTTGGGGCCAAGTCACACCCACCAACCATCCCAAACCCTGAATTTTCCCAGGCTCTTCTAGACTCTACCAGAGGTTTTTTCAGTGACCAAGCCGAACAAGCAGACAAAGGCTGAAGGAGATGGAGCTCAGAAAACCTTGGCCTTTTGTGGACCTTCTCTGAGGCCCAGTGTAGGTAATAGCCAGCCTAGGTGTGTAGCTTGGTATTTCCATGTGCACCTGGGCTCAGCAGAAACAGCCACAAACTCTTAATTTCTTGTAGCTCCAAGAAAGTTGCTGAGGGCCAGTAACTGACAGTATATCCACTGGTCTGTTCAAGGTTCCCTCCAAGGAGGACAAGGGCTGTCACATCCAATTTCCAGCTGCAAAGAACATAGGTTCAGGATCTAATAACACTTACTAGGGGTATGTCCTAAGGATCTGGCTCAGCTGAGGCTTTCTGTGATCAGCACCAGCACAGCAACTCATGTGCATTGGGCAAGGTGGAACTTCACAGTTAGCCGTCCCAAGTGCTGGATATCCTGCCATGTGGGGCTACATTCAACAGGGAGAAGGGAGAGAGAAACTTGGAGCATGGCCACTTAAACTGTGGGTTCCCCGAGCCTATTTCTGGGTCTAGTCGAGGGACTTAGCCAATTTCCATGGAGACACAGTCAGCCCCAGGAGAGGACTCTCTCAGTCTTCCTCCCTGAAAGCAGGGTCTCACCAGTTGGAAGAACTTCTGCAGAGGAGACTGTCAGCTCCACTCAATCTGAACATTGCGCTCACCTTGCTGGGGAGAAATACAATTTGAGTATCCAGCAGTAGCTGAGGGATCAGGTTCTGGAGTAAGGGCCACTTTCCCCCACTGAACTCCTGACCAAGAGACCCCTAAAGTAGGGGGTCCCACTAATATTTTATTCTCAACATTAGTGTCCCTAACCCACCAAGCTTGCAATGTGTGGAAGGCTTGGTTGGGTGAAGCCATTCTGAGCTCACACCAAAGTCTTTCTACAGAAGTCTTGGTGGGAAGACCAGATTGCTGCAAGAGGAGGTACAGCAGCTGAAAAGTAGAGGAAAATCTTATATAGTTTGAGGTTTTTATAGAGCTGCTTTTATCTCTAAGCAGGAGGAAGCTGATCTTTATACACAGGTCGGCCCCTCCCACACTATCCATGTACAGGAAACACAGACATAAACAACAAACAGAGCAGTAGCTCCAGACATGTAGCCCACAGAAGATTACAAAGAATGACTGATACCAATCCAAGAAGATCTATAACTAAAACAACCAGTTGTGGGTGGCAGAGAGTACCAACCCTAGACTCAGCTAACTACAAAAGCAGAATACCCAAAGAAGGAGTCTAGCAGGCACCTGACACTGTAGAGAATAAATACACCCAACAGGACAGACACTGTACAGAGTCTAATACACATGATCAAAGTTGACCCTTAGAACCAGACAGCCTGAAGGAATAATGGCACCCACAAAAAGACCAACTGCATTCAATACTAATATGCAATAAGAAGGGAAATACTGCCCTCAATAAGCATTCCTAGTGCAAAGAAATCAGGTGGCTTGGAGGTCAGTGCCAATGCACCCATCTTCTTCATAAAGACACTACAACTAATTTCAAAGTCTATCAGCACTACCTAATATGCAGATAATTTTGACAAAAAAAATGTGACCCAAATGAATCAACAAGAGAAATTCCCAGAAAAAGATCTAAATGAAATGGAAGTAAAAAAACTACCAGACACATAATTTAAAATAATGAGTTGTAGAATGTTCAAGGATCAACAATGTTTAAGAGCAACAATGGATGGTCACAATGAGAACATAAACAAAGACAAAGTAAACAGCAAAAGATACACTGAAATTTCTCTCTCTCTCTCTCTCACACACACACACACACACACAAACACACACACAACACACAAAACAACCAGTCAGAAATGACAAATAAAAGAAATAAAGACTGTACTGGAAGGAATCAACAGCAAGCTGGATGAAGCAGAAGATTAAATCAGCAATTTACAGGACAGGAAAAATGGAAGCACAAAAGCAGAGCAATAAAAAAAAAAAGCTAAAAAAAGGACTGAGGGCCCTGGCAGGTTGGCTCAGCAGTAGAGCGTAGGCCTAGCGTGCGGGGGACCTGGGTTCGATTCCTGGCCAGGGCACATAGGAGAAGCGCCCATTTGCTTCTCCACCCCTCCCCCTCTCCTTCCTCTCTGTCTCTCTCTTCCCCTCCCGCAGCTGAGGCTCCATTGGAGCAAGGATGGCCCGGGCGCTGGGGATGGCTCCTTGGCGCTAGAGTGGCTCTGGTCGCTGCAGAGTGACGCCCCGGAGGGGCAGAGCATCGCCCCCTGGTGGGCAGAGCATCGCCTCTGGTGGGTGTGCTGGGTGGATCTCGGTTGGGCACATGCGGGAGTCTGTCTGACTGTCTCTCCCCGTTTCCAGCTTCAGAAATAAAAAAAAAAAAAAAAAAAAGGACTGAGGAGGCCGAGGCTGGTTGGCTCAGTGGTAGAGTGCCAGCCCGGAGTGTGGAAGTCCCAAGATGACTCTTGGCCAGAGCATACAGGAGAAGAGCCCATCTGCTTTTCCACCCTTCTCCTTCTTCTTTCTTTCTATCTCTCCCCCTCCTGCAGCCAAGGCTCCACTGGAGCAAAGTTGGCCCTCATGCTGAGTATGGCTCCATGGCCTCTGCCTCAGGTGCTAGAATGGCTCTGGCCACAACAGAGCAATGACCCAGATGGGCAGACCATTGCCCCCTGGTGGGTATGCAGGGTTGGATCCTGGTTGGGTGCATGTGGGAGTCTATCTGACTGCCTCCTTGCTTCTAACTTTGGAAAAATGTAAATAAATAAATAAAGAAAGAAAGAAAGAAAGAAAGAAATACTCAAAGTGATGCAAAACAAAAACCTAAAAACCAAGACTATATTAACCAGCAAGTCTATCATTTAAAATTAAAGGAGAAATAAAAAGCTTCCCAGACAAGAATATACTCAAGGACTTTATTACAACCAAACCAGTACTGCAAGAAATGTTAAGGGGCCTGCTATAAAAAGATCAAAGAAAAAAAAATTGAGAAAAAGAGGATTATAGATGAGAAGAATAAAATGGCAAAAAATAAATACATGCTTCCTGACCAGGCAACGGTGCAGTGATTAGAGTGTCAAACTAGGATGTGGTAGACCCAGGTTCGAGACCCTGAGGTTGCCAGCTTGAGCACTGGCTCATCTGGTTTGAGCAAGGTTCACCAGCTTGAGCCCAAGGTCGCTGACTCGAGCAAGGAGTCACTCAGTCTGTTGTAGCCCCTCGGTCAAGGCACATATGAGAAATCAATCAATGAACAACTAAGGAGCCACAACAAAGAATTGATGTTTCTCGTCTCTCTCCCTTCCTGTCTATCTGTCCCTATCTGTCCCTCTCTCTGACTCTCTCTGTCTCTACCAAATTTTTTTAAAATAAATAAATAAATAAATACATGCCAATAATAACCTTACTTGTAAATGGATTAAATACTCCAATCAGAAGTCAGAGGGTAGCTGCATGGATAAGAAAACACAACCCATACATATGCTGTCTACAAGAGACCTACCTCAGAGCAAAAAATACACAGATTGAAAGTGAAGGGATGGAAAAAAGTATTTCATGAAAATGGAAATTTAAAAAAAGCTGGACTAGCAATATTTATATCTGAAAAAATTGCGTTTAAAACAAAGACTATGGTAAGGGATAAAGAAGGTCACTACATAATGATAAAGGGAGTAATCAAAAAGGAGGATATAGCCATTGTAAATATTTATGTGCCTAATATAAAAGCACCTAAATATATAAAGCAGATTTTGATGGACATAAAAGGCAAGATGCACAACAATACTATAATAATAGGGGATTTAATACCCCACTAACATCAGTGTATACACCCTCCAGATAGAAAACTGATAAGAAATAGTGGCCTAAATGATACACCAGATCAATTGGATTTAATTGAAATATTCAGAACCTTTCTCTCCAAAGCAGGGAAATATACATTCTTTTCAAGTGCTCATGGTACATTCCCTAGGATAGATCACATGATAGGACACAAAACAAGTCTCAATAAATTTAACAAGATTGAAATCATATCAAGCATCTTCTCTGATCACCGTGTCATGAAACTGGAAATCAACTTCAATAGAAAAACTGAAAACTATTTAAGCCCTTGGAGGGTAAATAATATGTTATTAAATAATGAAAGGGTTAACAATGAGATCAAGAAAGAAATAAAAAAAAATTGAAACTAATTAAAATGAAATTACAACAATCCAAAATCTATGGGACATAACAAAAGCAGTCCTGAGGGAAGTTCATAGCATTACTGGCATACCTTAAGAAGCAAGAAAAAGCTCAAATAAACAAACTAACCCTGCACCTAAAATAACTAGAAAAATAACAAATAGAGCCTAGACCAGTGGTCGGCAAACTGATGCTCCTGAGCCACGTGTTGCTCTTTGGACCCTTGAGTGTGACTCTTCCACAAAATACCACGTGCGGGTATAAAATTTCTTTCAAATACTGTACCAAAACTTCAATTAATATCTCTACCTCTTTATTTTATATTTATATTGAAATTTTTATTAGATATATTTTGAAATTTTTTATTCTAACTTCAATATTTTAAAATTTCTTAACTGTAATCTTTATCGCTTTTCCTCACTATTTCTTTCCACTAGTTCTTTATGCTGCTCTAGTTTTATTTTGTTACTGTTTTCTCTATTTCAATAACATAATTATCTTCATTTATATATTTCTGTTTCATAACTTTCTAACAGAGAAACTTTTGCTTTTTCTACTTTTGTTGTTTATTTGATTGTGATTTTTTTAGTTTTCATCCAACTTTGTCAACATCTTCTTCATCATTATAATTTTTTATTATATAAATTATTTTCTTATACTGAAATTTTTATATGATAAAGTATATACGTCTTTGTATATTATCATAGAGACTAATGTAAACTGCTGTAAGATTGTTTTTACTTTTATTAATTGTATACATCTCATTTTTCCAATGGTAATATTTCTTTTAATTCTGTACAACAAAATGCTATTTTTCCATTTTTTTAATTCAGCCACTCACTTGTTGCAGAAAAAAATATCTCCAGATCTACCTCTTGCCCAATAACCTCTTTTTTCATGTAACTTATTGCTAAAGTATGACTCTCAGGTCTTGGTATAGAAGACTCATTAAGGTGTACAAACTTTTCTGATATTTGTTTAAATAATACAAAAATACTACAAACTTTAGACTATCTCATTTACATAGTGTCAGAGATAGAGAACTGTTCTACACAGTAATTTTACATTCAGACTACAACACACAACCTCATCCAATTGCTTCATAATGAAATTATACTTCTTTTAATTATACTTCCAGAATGGACATACATAAAAAGATAGCAGTGCTCTTGGTTGGATAGATCAGTCCGTTAAAAGCATCATCCTGAAATGCCATGGTTGCAAGTTTGATTCCTATTCAGGGCACACATGGTACACAACCAATGAATGCATTACTGAGTGAAACAACAAATAAATGCTTCTTCTCACTGTCAATAAATAAATAAATAAATAAATAAATAAATAAATAAATAAGCAAGCAAGCCCTGGCTGGATACCTTGGTTGATTGAAGCATAATTCCAGAGTATACAGGTTGCCAGTTCAATTTCCTGGTCAGTGCATTTACAGAGCTCTCAATGTACCTGTCTGTCTCTTCCTACCTTTTTTTAAAAAGCAAATAATATCAGTGAGGATATCTTGAATAAATAAAAGGACAAATTATTAAAACTTTCTCTAATAGTAAAAAACCCACCCACCTTTTTTAGACATTTATATTACTAGTTAGTGAAAATATTATAGTTTCTTCTATTGCAGCTAGACATATTGAACAAAATATTTATTTCAAAAGTTATTAAATATTGTGTCACTGTACTTATTTTTTATATAATTAAAATTGGCTGATAATTCCTGATTTGGTTTGTCTAAAAATCTAACACTCTTATAATAGTTACTTTGACTATGTTTTTGTTATATATAATTTTGTTGTAATTTTCTTCTGCATTTTTATTAAGAAACCCAATTATAACAATGCTTCCTATTTCAGGCTCATATGGTTTATTGCATTCCTTAGACTCTACTATAATATCTAAAAAAAGTGTTCTTCAGATAATGATATGTTGATATATTTACAATATTTACAATATTTACAATTACATTAGATGTGCACCTTCTCCACAACAGCTAAGAATTCAGTCATTTATGTCTTCTAAACACAAAAACAACTTTAATATTCCCACTAAAGATAGATGATTTTCTCTGAAGTACTGTTTTTGTAACCACACAGCTATTTTGTTTATTAACTAAGAAGTTAAAGCTACTTATACCTGAAATAAATTAAAATATTTTAAATAAATATTATACCTTAAATTATTTTCAATAAAAATCTAAAATATTATTAAATGTAAATTAATACATTTATTTGATACACAACTAGAGAAAACATAAGTCTGTTAGATTTTTTAATAATTATTTATTTATTTATTTTTATACCATTCTATTCTATTCTATTAAATATTTTTATTCAATGATAGGACGGGAGGCTGAGACCGACTTCCACATGTGCCCTGACTGAGGTCCACTTTGTAAACCCCCTACCAGGTGATGCTCTGCCTGTTTCGGTCACTGCTTCGTTGTTCAGCAACAGAGCTATTTTAGTACCTGAGGCAAGGTCATGGAGCCCTCCTCAGAGTCCAGGACCAACTTTGCTTGAACCATTTGAGTCACGGCTGTGAGGGAGGAAAAGAGAGAGAGAGGGAGGGAGGGGAAGGAGTAAAGAAGCAAATGGTCATTTCTCCTGTATGCCCTGACCAAGAATCAATCCGAGACTTTCACACACTAGGCCAACACTCTACCAATGAGCCAACCCCAGATGGGGTCATAGTTATATATTTTTAACAAAATATAATTTTACTTAAATTCTTATGGATAGCTGTCAGAACATAGTGGTTATTAAAGAAGTTATAGAAACATCAGAAAATTATGCAGATATAGACTAAAATACTTAGATATATGTGCTTTCATGAAAATTTACTAAATTGTTAAAGCATCTAAGCTTCTGTCCAAGAGTTATTTTCTATTTAAAGACTATAATCACCAAGGGAATCCAAAATGCGGCAATAAAAGAAAGCTACTCTATGATGTGTTTATGATCAAACTGTTGTTAGCAGACACTTTTTCTACTAAAATAAATGTTTCCTTTCAATAGACCACATGAGCTCTAAAACATTTTTTAATGTATTTTTTTTTTAGTTTGTAGAAGAAATATACATAACTGAATATTTTTTCTCCTTTTTATTAAGTCTCCTTTCTTCTGCACCCACAAACATCAAATCCATATAATACCCTGTTAACACAGGTTAACTAAGTTATAGTTTCTTTTTTTATTCATTTTGCTTTGGAGTCATCTAATCTTATGTAATCAGATATTTGTCATCATAATCCTTATTAAAACTTGCACAGTTCTTATGCACATTTTCCCAAATTTATCACTAAAACTGAGTGTAATTTTATTATTTAATTGATATAGGTCTAAATAATTCTGTTCAATGATTTTATAAGTGCATAGATATTTATACTATTTTTGTTTTATCTATCTCTATATTTATTTGTCAATGCAAAGTGTGTGGCAATAAACATTCTTTAACTTTGAAAATCATACATAAGTGCACTTTTTACTTTGAGAAATGAATTACCAAAAATGGAATTGTCGGAACAGACTGTAAATGTATTTTTAATTTTTGTAGAGGTTGCCAAATGGCTTTCTAAGATTTTTTAAAAAACAATTCATATCTCTAACAGCAATGTAAGAGAGTAATTTTTGCCTACATTCCTGCTGATATAGATGTTATCACTCACTTAAATTTTTTCAATCTAATGTGTGTAATGTGATATCTGATACTTAGTTTACCTTGTCTTTTCCTTACCAGAAGTGTAATTTAGCATACTTTCAGGTGGATTCTGGTCATCTGAAGCTTTATAATGTGACTTGCATTTTTATATATATGCCCATTTTCTTTTAGTGGTTTAGCCATGTTCCTATGACAAAATTTGTCTTTGTACTGCAAATATTTTCTTCTAATTATTTGTTTTTATTAATCTTGTTCATTTTAGTCATTATCGTAATTTTTTTCTTTAACCAAAAATCTGCTTTTTTTTTTTTTTTTGTATTTTTTCTGAAGCTAGAAATGGGGAGAGACAGTCAGACAGACTCCCGCATGTGCCCGACCGGGATCCACCCGGCACGCCCACCAGGGGGGGCGCTCTGCCCACCAGGGGGCGATGCTCTGCCCCTCCAGGGGGTCGCTCTGCAGCGACCAGAGCCACTCTAGCGCCTGGGGCAGAGGCCAAGGAGCCATCCCAAGCGCCCAGGCCATCTTTGCTCCAATGGAGACTTGGCTGCGGGAGGGGAAGAGAGAGACAGAGAGGAAGGAGGGGGGGTGGAGAAGCAAATGGCTGCTTCTCCTATGTGCCCTGGCCAGGAATCGAACCCGGATCTCCCGCACGCCAGGCCGACGCTCTACCGCTGAGCCAACTGGCCAGGGCCATGATTTTTAATTAATGGCAAATATATATATTTTTTCAGTTAAGAATATAGTTTGTCCCATAAAATTATACATATATATTCAAAGGTTACTATTATTATTATTATTTGCAGGCTTTATATTTTTTATTAAAAAAACACTCATAATATTTTTTTATTCTAAGCTTTATATCCATGTTTATACCATCAATTTTATTTAAAAAATGTTTTATTTTTTTTGTCCAACTCCAAGCAATATTATTTTTCAAACCATTAGGTAGTATTTTCTACTCTTAAAAATAACAATTTTAGGAACATTATAAATTACAAATTCTATTTCATTAAAAGTTAAAGAATTTTTCCAAATGCATATTTAATATTAAGAAACTTGTGGTATTTACTTCTCTTGAAATTGAAGAATTTTACCATTAAAGCATGGCAAATTTATCTGTGTAGTGTTGTGTGCAGAATTAACCTATCTTTCTTATGACTAAAGAGTCCAAAATGTTATCCCCTATTTTATTTCTGGTATTAACAATTTTTAAATTCTATTTCTTTGTTTATCTTCTTAGAAATTTATCAACATTATTGACACTTCAAAAAAAACAGCATTTTGTTTTATTATCATTTTCTGTTTTTTCTAATATAAACTTGATTTCTACTTTTGTTTGTATTATTTCTTTGTCCTACATGCTTTGTATTTATATACTTTGATTTCTTGTTTCTTAAATTTATACTTGGATCACTGATTTAATACTTTTTAAATTTTATTTAGAAAATTAATTTTAATGGAGTTACATTGATCAATTAGAGTACATAAATTTAGAGAAAACATCTCTAGATCATTTTGACATTTGATTATGTTTGTATACCCATCACCCAAAATCAAATTGTCCTCTGTCACCTTTTATTTGGTTTTCTTTATGACATTCCCCCCCAACACCTTCCTCTCCTCCTTTTTTCTCCACCTGGTAACCACTGCACTCTTATCTATGTCCAATTTTGTGTCCCATCTATGTATGGAATCATACAGTTCTTCGTTTTTTTGATTTACTTATTACACTCAGCATAATGTTATCATTTGTTGTAAATGATCCTATCTCATCATTTCTGATGGCTGAGTAGTATTTCATGGTATATATGTACCACATCTTCTCTATCCAATTCTCTATTGAAGGGCTTTATGGTTGTTTCCATGTTGGCCACTGTGAACAATGCTGTGATGAACATGGGGCTGCATGTGTCTTTACATACCAATGTTTTTGTGTTTTGGGGATATATACCCAGTAGAGGGGTGTCTGGGTCATATGGTAGTTCTATTCTTAATTTTTTGAGGAACCACCATATGTTCTTCCACAGTGGTTGTACTACTTTACGTTCCCACAAATAGCGAATGAGGGTACCTTTTTCTCCACAGCCTCTCCAACACTTACTATTACCTGTCTTGTTGATAATAGCTAATCTAACAGGTGTGAGGTGGTATCTCATTGTAGTTTTGATTTGCATTTCTCTAATAGCTAGTGAAGATGAGCACCTTTTCATATATCTATTAGTCATTTGTATGTCTTCCTGGAAAAAGTGTCCATGTCCTCTTCCCATTTTTTTTATTGAATTGTTTGCTTGTTTGTTGTTGAGCTTTGTTTGTTCTTTGTATATTTTCTATATTAGGCCCTTATCTGAGCTGTTGTTTGAAAATATCATCTCCCATTTAGTTGGCTGTCTGTTTGTTTTGTCATCAGTTTTTTTTGCTATGCTTAAGCTTCTTAGTCTGATGTAGTCCCATTCATTTATCTTTGCTTTCACTTGCTTTGCCTTCAGAGTCATAAAGAACATTCATAAAATGTTCTAAAGAACATTCATAAAATGTTCTTTATGGCCAAGGTCCATGAGTTTAATACCTATGTTTTATTCTTTGTTATTTATTGTTTCAGATCTTATATTTAGGTCTTTGATCCATTTTGAATTAATTTTGGTACAAGGAGACAAATTGTAGTCAAGTTTTATTCTTTTGAACGTGGCTTTCCAGTTTTCCCAGCACTGAAGAGACTTTCTTTTCTCCACTTTGTGTTTTTAGCTCCTTTATCAAAGATGATTTGACCATATATATGTGGTTTTATTTTGGGCTCTCTATTCCGTTCCATTGGTCTGAGTGTCTATTTTTCTGCCACTCTACTGTTTTGATTATTGTGACTCTATAATATAATTTGAAGTCAGGTATTATAATGCCTCCAGCTTTGTTCTTTTTTCTAAAGATTACTTTGGCTATTTTGGTTTTTTTTTTTATAATTCCATATAAACCTGATGATTTTTTGTTCCATTTCTTTAGAAAATGACATTTAAATTTTGATGGAAATTGTATTAAATTTGTATATTGCTTTGGTTAAGATGGACATTTTAATTATATATATTCTCTTATCCAAGAACAAGGAATGTTTTTTCATTTTATTGTATCTTTTTTGATTTCCCTTAACAATGATTTGCAGTTTTCATTATGTAGGTTCTTTACATTTTTTGTTATGTTTATTCCTAGATATTTTTTTTTGTAACCATATAAGAGATTTTTTTTTTTTTAGTTCATTTTCTGAAGTTTCATTGTTGGCATATAAGAAGGCAATAACTTCTATATATTAATTTTGTATACTGTGACCTTACTGTATTGGTTTATTGATTCTAATAGTCTTTTTGTGGAGTCTTTTGAGTTTTCGATGTACAGGATCATAATATCTGCAAAATGTGAAACCTTTATTCTTCTTTCCCAATATGAATGCCTTTTATTTCTTTCTCTTCTCTAATTGTTCCACTAAAACTTCCAGAACCACAGTGAAAGAGTGGAGAGAGTGGGCAGCTTTGCCTTCTTCCTGATTTTAGAGAAAAAGTTTCCAGTTTTTTGCCATTTAATATTATGTTAGCTGATGATTTCTCAAAAATGGCCTTTATTATGTTGAGATATTTTTTTCTATACCCATTTTGTTGAGGGTTTTAAACATAAAGTGATGTATTTTATTGAATGCCTTTTCTGTACCTATTAATAGGATCATATGGTTTTTGTTCTTTGTTTTGTTGATATGGTTTATTATGTTAACTGTTTTACGTATGTTGCACCATCCTTGTGATTTTGGGATGAATCCCATTTGATCATGATGAATTATTTTTTAATGTGTTGTTGCATTTGATTTACTAGTATTTTGTTTAATATTTTAGCATCTGTATTCCTTGGAGATATTGGTCTGTAGTTTTCTGCTTTTGTGTTGTTTTTGCCAGGTTTTGGTAAGAGGGTTATGCTGGCCTCATAAAATGTGTTTAGAAGTATTGCTTATTCTTCAATTTTTTGGGAGGCTTTGAGTAGCATAGGAACCAAGTCTCCTTTGAATGTTTGATAGAATTCACTAGTATGGCTGTCTGGCCCTGTATGTTTATTTTTTGGGAGATTTTTGATAATTTATGGATATGTTTAGGCTATCTATTTCTTTGTGACTCTGTCTAGGAAGATTGTATTTTTCTAGGAATTTATCCATTTCTTCTAGATTGTTAAATTTGGTGACATATAGTTTCTCATAGTATTCTACAATAATCCTTTGTGTATATATATATATATATATATATATATATATATATATATATATATATGATATCTATGGTAATTTCTCCTTTTTCATTTTGGATTTTATTTATATGAGTTCTTTCTCTTCTTTCCTTAGTGAGTCTTGCCAAGAGATTGCCAATTTTGTTGACCTTTTTAAAGTACCAGTTCCTTGTTATATTGATTCTTCCTATAGTTCTTCTGTTCTTTATTTTATTTATTTCTGCTCTAATTTTTATTATTTCCTTTCTTCTGTTGGTTTTGGGCTGCCTTTGTTCTTTTTCTAGTTTCTTAAGATGTGATGTTAAGTTCTTTACTTGGATTCTCTCTTGTTTGTTTATATAAGCCTGTAATTATATGAACTTCCATCTTATTACTGCTTTTGCTGCATCCCAGAGATTCTGATATGACATGTTGTCATTTTTGTTTGTCTGTATATATCTTTTGATCTCTGTTTTTATTTCTTTTTTCAACCAGTATGTTGTTTTATTTCCACATTCTTGTCTGTTTATTTCTTTTTTGAAGTTGAATTCTAGTTTTACAGCTTTGTGGTCAGCACATATGCTTGATATAATTTCAATCTTTCTGAATTTGTTGATGTTAGATTTGTGGCACATCATATGGTTAATTCTTGAGAATATTCCATATACACTGGAGAAAAATGTATACTCTGGAATTTTGGGATGAAATGTCCTGTACATGTCTATCATATTCTATTGTTCTAGTGTTTCATTTAAGGACAATATTTTTTTTTTATTAATTGTTTTGAATAACAATCTAGTGCAGTTAGTGGTGTATTGAGGTCTCCAAGTATGATTGTATTTTTGTGTTTTTTTTTTTTTTTAATTTTAGATCAGTTAGTAGACGTCTTATATACTTTGGTACTCCTTGGTTTGGTTTATATATATTAAGAAGTGTTATGTCTTTTTGATTCAATGTCCTCTTTATCATTATGAATTTACCAGCTTTGTCTTTGATTACTTTTGCTGTCTTGTAGTCAGCATTGTTAGATATGTGTGGACAAGTCCTTCCAGGGGTGAGGACGATGGAGATGCAAAGACCCGACTCTGGGAACCAGGTTCAGTGATGCAGATCCACTTTATTCAGGAAGTAAGTTAGTTATATACATTGGTTCAGCCTATAAGGTGTTACAGCATTCTTCATAGCCAATGGCTGAAAAGATCAGGGAGCTGCATGGTTGGCGCTAAGTCACTTCCTTATAGCAGGCGAGCTTCCTTCCTGGGTATGCCCAGGAGGCTTCTGGGAGATGGAGTATTCTCACAGCATTGCATCAGCCATAGCTGCTAGGAATGTGCTCTGTGCTCCACTCACATCTCCCCCTTCTCTTTTAAGGCCAATTGGACTTGATGAATGACAGCTTGCTGTTGTTGTAGCTTCTGAATGCTATGTGTTATGCAATGGAACCCAAGTAAAACTAAAACAATGGTAATACCTATTATACTATATGCTATTAGATTAGCTGGATAAAACCATGAAGCAAACTTCTGTAATGTTTGACTAGTTAAGAAATAGAACAGAGATCTTAAACAAGGGATTCCTCTTAGGGGTTGAGATGTCATTTTCCTCCTATTGTGTTACAGAGAACTTCTAGGTGCTGTTAAACACAGTTCCATTTTGATTGTAAAAAATGAATGTAGGTCCATGCACACCCACTTCCCACAAAGTCTCATAGTCCAAACATGGAATGGATGGCTAGCCGCGGGCTGCATACTGCATATGGTTTTATTCTGTCTCTCAGCTTCCGAAACTGGAGGGTTCACAGATGTTGGAGGCATCGTTGGTGGAGTCATCTTTGGACACCGGGAATGGCCGTACATTCCTTCCTGGGATCCAAATTGGATGTGGGCTATTTTCTGGAAAAACACAAGCATAACCTCTCCCTTGTGGTAGAGGAGGGTATGGACCCTGCCACTGAGCTGTGGCTGGGTCCTTCCAGTATACTAACAGTAAAGGGGTTGGTGGCTACGAAGGCCTCCCAATGTTCATAAGCAGGAGATACTCCTTCAGAATCAAAAGTTAAATAATTGAGAGTGAATACAGCATTGAGAAGCACTTCTCCGGGTGAGGCATGGAGTATATCCCCCCTTTCTTTTTGAATTTGAAGCTTAATGTCTCTGTGTCGCCATTCTCAATGGCTTGTCCTTGGGGATTATACAATAGCTGAGATTAGCTGACCAGGTTCTGATCTAGCTGTTGACACAGAGCCAATAGCAGTGTTGATATTCACTATAACCTGTTTTGCTTGCTGTAGTTAGATGGAGGACACTGGTAAGCTCTATGTTGCCCTCAAGAAGGGAAATAGGGGGTCTGATGCAGCAATAGAAATAGATAGGTATCCACGTATCCCATTTATTTGGCCACATAGCTCTTGTAATTCATGTAAAGAGCATTGTTGAGGGATTGCAAGCATAGGGGAAATAGGTGTAATTTCTTCCTCTATGTGATACCCTAGGAAAGTAAAAGGCAGCAAGGTCTGTACTTTCTCTGGTGCTACAGAAAGCCCAATGACATTCAGATTAGTTAAGAGCTTCTGGTAACATTCTTCTAAGATCATAGGATCGACATAAGCTATTAATATGTCATTTATATAATGGTAGATGAGGCACCGTTCCTGTAATGCTTGCATTGCCATGCTTACATATTACCGGCAAATGATGGGGCTATTTTTCAAGCCTTTTGGTAGGACTGCCCATTGATACCTTTGAGCTGGAAGGGCATGATTAATAGAAGGCACAGTTCAAGCAAAATAAGGCTTGTCCTCTGGGTGGAGGGGGATTGAGAAAAACAATCTTTGATGTCTAGAATTTTAATATAGGCATCCCGTGGCACCGCAGAGGGGTGTGGCAAGCCTGGTTGTAAAGTGCCCATCTTTGCCATATGCTTGTTAATAGCCCTTAAATCATGAAGGAATCTCCATTTTCCAGATGCCTTTTTCTGAATTACAAAAACAAGCGAATTATGAGGACTAGTGGAAGGCTCAATATGTTTGGCTTCTAATTGTTGCTGAACTAGTTTGTGTAACTCTTTTAATTTAGAGGCTGTTAGTGGCCACTGCTCAACCCAACTGAGCAGTGGCCTTTAGAATTGAGGGGGCTGGCTGGTAATTGAGACATGAAGTAAAGACAGCACATCCCATCCCCAAAGTGTATGTGGCAATTCAGTCATAAATAAAGGACTGAAAACTCCAGTCACCCCATCAGGATCTATCCATTGGAGTGGCCGGATGGCTTGTTGGGCCAGTTGTACTCCACTAACTCCTTGTACTAATGGTCCTGGCTGCATAGCCCAGCCTTCCTTTTTAGCTTTCTCTCTGATTGCAGAAATATTAGCACCAGAATCTATGAGCCCAAGGATAAAATGGCCCTCTACTCGCAGGATTAGAAAGGCCTTATTCTGGGTTAAGGGTAAGGTCCAATAGACTCCTGTGTGGAGTTGCTCTCTTATGGGTGGGGCTGAGAGATGCCCCACTTCCTGTTTAAAGGCTCTAGAGCAGGGGTCTCAAACTCGCGGCCCACGGGCCGCATGTGGCCCACCGAACAATTTTGTGTGGCCCGCAGACTAATCCACGAAATTCAAAATATTTTGGATAAAATTAAGTAAGCCTAGGGGCCTACTTGTATTTTTTATTTCTCTAGCATCCTAGCTAGATATTAGCTTAGTTAACAGCAGTTGTGATGCGAACTACAGTTTCTGGTCGTTTTGTGACACTGAGTAAACTGCATGTACGATTGTGCTTGTTGTACTGATTTTTTTTTTGTTTTCAACTGCAGTGAGAAAAGTGTTGTGTAACAGTTGCCTTTTGTAGACCTAGTGCGGCTCGCTGAACGGCTGTGATCTTGCTCTGTGGCCCACATGCTGAGTTGAGTTTGAGACCCCTGCTCTAGAGGCTTTCCATGTGAGGTGGTGGTTGAGCGACAATCTTGCTTCCAGTGAAATCCCTTTCTACCACGAGGACACAGAAAAGGTGGCCTTTTATCTTTCTTTCCTTTCCTATTAGGGCGCTGCCATGCAAAATGTCCTGTGCCCTTGCATTCAAAGCAGGCTCGGTAGCAAGAGCTGCTGCTGAGTTGTTGCCCGCATCTCAGCAGGCAAGGACCCAATACCAGAAAAAGGTGAGGGGGCTCTACTCTTAATGCTGCATGGGAAATATCTCTTTGCTGACACATGGGGGCATATAGGCTGGCCCATGGGTCTGCAGCAAGAACACATGTTGGAGAAAATGGCATCCAAGAGGCTGGGGTGGGGCATTGAGCCCCAACAGGGAATGCAGAAGTAGCGACTTCTGCTTTTTCCTGTGGCAGAGCTGATGGCACAGTTAGCAGTTTGGTTGGTTTTGTTTCTGCACGCTCAGCCGCAGACTCGGAGGCTAAACAACTTTTCTCCTCAGTGGAGAGGGGCAAATAGGAAGGTAGGGGTTCTTCTGAAAGAGGAGTTGCCTGTAGGACCTTAGAAACTGGTGGAGGGTCCCCAGCAGGAGCACTGGTCAGGCAGGCATGTATTGTTAGCATGGCAGGAATGAGGCTGAGAGGGAAGGTTTGTCCCCCATGCACCTTAGCTAAATGAACACGTCAGAGAGCTTGGGGCCAAGTATCTGGGTTCCAGAGCAGCGCATCCTCAATTCAGAGATTGAAACCAGAGAGAATCTCCCAGTAAGTACAGAGATACTTTTCACAAACTTTAACTTGCCTACTCTGCAATAGGGTGTGCAGGGCTTGAGCCTGTGGGGCTTGAGAGTGGGGGAGAAGGTTTCCCATTGCAGAGGGTCATTCACTCATCCCTTGGATGCTGGTTAGGTCCCTGCCCCACATTGAGCGCCAGTTGTGGACAAGTCCTGCCAGGGGTGAGGACGATGGAGACACAAAGACCCGACTCCGAGGACCAGGTTCAGTGATGCAGATCCACTTTATTCAGGAAGTAAGCTAGCTTATATACATGGATTCAGCCTATAGGGTGTTACAGTGTCCTTCATAGCCAAAGGCTGAAAAGATCAGGGAGCTGCGTGGTTGGCGCTAAGTCAGTTCCTTATAGCAGGCGAGCTTCCTTCCTGGGTATGCCCAGGAGGCTTCTGGGAGCTGGAGTATTCTCACATCATTGCATCAGCCACAGCTGCTAGGAATGTGTTCTGTGCTCCACCCACAGATATGAGTATGGCTACACCTGCTTTTCTTTGTATATTATTTGCTTGGAGAATTGTTTTCCAACCTTTTACTTTGAATTTGTTTTTATTCTTGTTGCTTAGATGTGTTTCTTGAAGGCAGCATACAGTTGGATTTTCTTTTTTGATCCAATCTGCTACTCTGTGTCTTTTTATTGGTGAGTTCAATCCACTTACATTTAATGTAATTATTGACACTTGAGGGTTTCCTATTGCAATTTTATATATTGCTTTCTGATAGCTCTGTATCTTGTTTGGTGCTTCTCTTTTGTTTTTCTGTCATTTGATTTTGTTTGGTTGTGTTTCATACATCTTTCTTCTGTTTCTTCTTTTTTTAAGCCATGTGTTTCTGTAGTGATTTTTACCATTAATAATAAAAAAGAATTTATATCATATCCATTGTATTATGTTATCTCCTGAGTGCTTCTGCACTCCATGCTACTTTGCTACTGATAATCTTTGTCCTCTCCCCTTTTTTTGTTTTTGCTGTCACAGATATCTTGTTTTTATTGTGATCTTGTTGGAGCTTTTACTTGTAATTTTGTTTTGTTTGTTCTTTGTATCTGGTTGGATAATCCCCTTATTATCTCCTGAGTTGGGGGTTTTCTGGTGAAAAATTTCCTCATATTTTCTATATCTCTGAATATTTCTATTTCCCCTTTATATTCAATGGATAGCTTTGATGGATATAGTATTCTTGGCTGGAAGTTCCTCTCTTTCAGTACTTTAAATATTGGGGTCCACTGTCTTCTGGCTTGCAGAGTTTCTGCTGAGAAAACTGATGATGTCTAATAGGCCTTCTTTTATATGCTGTATTCTTCTTTTCCCTGGCTGCCTTGAGGATTTTTTCTTTGTCATTCGTTTGTGATAATTTCATTATGATGTGTCTTGGAGTAGGTCTGTTTGGGTTAAGGTAACTCTGTTTTGTTTGCTTCTTGGATTTGAGATTCTAATTCTTTCCAGAGGCTTGGGAAGTTGTCATCGATTATTTATTTAAATATGTTCTCTATTTCAGTTTCTCTCTCTTCTCCTTCTTATATACCCATTATTCTTATGTTGTTCTTTCTGATGAAGTCAGACAATTCTTGTAAAGCTTTTTCAATGTATTTTTAAATTCATTAGTCTCTCTCCTCTACTCTATGTAGTATCTCTAGTTGCCTGTCTTTTATGTTATTAATTCTCTCCTCTATCTGGCCTGTTACCTTGTTTTTCAGTTCATATATTGTGTTTTTTATCTCAGTTTGGTTCCTTTTTCATTTTTAATTTTCTTGGTGAAGTATTCTTTTTGTTCATTGAATTTTTTTGAGCTTTTTAAATTACCTTTCCGTGCTTTCTTATATTTCCCTGAGTATTTTTAGGGTTTCAATTTTTAATTCTCTGTCATTTAAATCCAACTTTTCCAAACAATTAAAAATTTTATTCTAGAGATTTTTCATCAAGTAGCTGAGCTATATCTCTGTCTTTTGTATCCATGATATTTGATTTCTTTTTTCTTAATGGCATTTGAGAGTGGTATTGTTAATAACACAAATAACAGATAATTTAAAAAATAAAATAAAAATTGAAAAGATACAGTGAAAAAAATGAAAATTCTATAATGATAAGTGGAAGAAAAACTACAGAGAACAGTGAGCAGGAACTGAGGGAAAATGACAAAAGAGATTAAAAAATGAAGCCAAAGACATGCAAAATGCCATTAAGAGAAATATGATTCCAAAACAAAATAATTTGATGATAATTGAATGAGAGAAAAAGAGAAAAGAAAAAAGAGTAGAAGTTTTTGAAATGAAACCCTCATTTTAAGACAAGAATAAAAAATGTAACAACTATACAAAATATAAAAAGGAAAGAATAAAAAGAAACAAACATAAAATGACCAAAATGGAAAGAAAAGTTATAAAAAGTATAATTTTTTTCTGGATTTGAGGAGTAGCTTCTTCTTTTTTTCTTCAGCAGGTGGTGCTGTACTAAAGGTTTTGCCCCTGTGGGATCTTGAGCAGAAGTTTGCTGTTGTGTTGCTTTGGCAATGACATAGGCTGGGCCTCAGTCCCATTGGTAGGTAGGGCTTGTTAGGGTTTGGAGGTTCTGACAATGGGAGTCTCAGTTAGTTTTTTGGGTCCCTTTCCCCACCTCTCTCCCACCTTAGCTGTGAGGTTTTCCCCAGCCACTGCTTACAGAGCAAGAGGCTTTAAAAGCAACCAGGTTCTTCCTCCAGTACTGTTCAAAGCACAATTCTGGGTAAGTCTGTGCCAACCAGAGCTGCCAGCGAGAGCAGACAATGTTGAGAACCAATTGCAAATCAAGTGCCTTTCTAAGGGCCCCCAGGCATGTCTAGTATGCCTCAGCATTCTGCATGTCTAATCTCTACAGGCTTCTCCCTGTGTACTGTTTGGTATCCTGCAGCAACCACGTGTCTGCCCAGCCCTCATGTCTTCAGTAGTGCACATGGAGGTTGGCTCCCACCCAGTTAGGTGCACAATGCCTGTCATCTCAATCAGAGTCAGGAATGCACTTTGAAACCTGTATTGGCCCTGTGGAGCTGCCTCGCCCAGACAGGTCCAGGCCTAGGGATCAAGGCCCTTGTGTACTTCCTGTGCTATTGGTTGCAGAGCTGGGAATACACAAAGCTGCTGGCAAAAGTCCACACAGATGTCCACCGCTGGTAATCTTGGGCTAAGCCCTCCACTCCATGAGCACGTGCCCCCACACCAGAAGTGTCAGGTGGAGCAACTCACACACCACCCACTAACGTGGAGCTGGGAGCACACAAAGCTGCCGGTGCTGGTGCCAGCTCCCACAGGCACCTTGCACCAGTAACTTTTGTTGGAGCCTGCCACCTGTGTTCACCTTGCATCCATGATTTCAGGCAGGGCCAGCGTGTTCTCTCTGCTGCTTGATCATCCACCCTAACCCAGCTCCTTCTCTCTGCCCCAGACCCTCTGCTTTACTCAGTTCCAGATAAAAGCTCCCCTTCCTCAGATCAGTGAGGAAAGTGAAATACTCCATTCTCCATCTTATTTCCTTCAGAGTGGATTATATATTCAGCCACCTTTTGGTCCAATCATACCTTTGTCTGGTGTGTGTATATTTCAGGTGCTCCTGAGATTTTTTTCTCTGTCTTTAGTTGTTGAATTTGTTGAAATTTCAAAGGGAGATATCGGGAGCATCCCTCACAGTGCCATTTCTCTGACGTCACTTCCGCATATCTTTTAATTATAAAATTCAATATGAATACACAACTAGTTGAAAAAATACAAATGCAAGTATAATATTGACACCAGAAACACACAAATCCTCAAAATGAATCACATTTATATTAAAACAATATTTTTAATTTTGGCAATCTAAAACTAATTTAAGAAAGTATATTTTAATATTTAATAAAAATAGTAACAATTAAGATGATTAGAAACATTAATAATTTCTAACCTGTTTTAAAATGGGGTTAAATTGTACAAATAATATTACTCTACCCAGTTATATGTCCAATACTTGCTTGGCATTAGGTTACACTATCAGAAGACATTGAATGCCAAGCCATTTGAAAACCTTATGAATTTAATGGGGCAAACCATATTAATGTGATAAAATTCCCAAATTTGTAGTGTGTTATTAAAATGTGTTATTATGATTGTATAAGAACAGTGGAATGATGAGAAACCAAAAGTGATTATTTTATAGATGTCAGATCCAGTGTTCTATATAGGAAAAGATATGTAAGCATTATTATATTACTAATATAATAAAGATATATATAAGCATTATTATATTTACTAATATAAATTAAATTTGGGTTAAAGAAAATGATACCAATATTGAGATAAATAAAGGTTACTGAATTAGATGATGCAGAAGTGGTTTTGACAGGTTATTTAATAGTAAATTAGTAAAATATATCCTCCAAGTAAGATAGAGATGCAAATTATTAAAGTACAGGTTAAATTTTAGAGGACACTTAATATCTTCCAACTGGTTCATATTGCCATTGTTTGTAGTTAAGGCCAGTTATGCAGTGCATTTCTACAATGAGTTTGAGTCTTTGTTTCTGCCATGTAGGGAGAGTATTTCAGTTGTATAGAAGGAATTACATTCTACACTCATATCTAGACATGGCTGTGTAAATGTTGCACCAATAAAAGAAGTAGCTTGTCACTCTGAACTCTTGCAACTTCTTCTGTAGTTTAATTATACAAGCATTGTTTAGGAGCAGTCATTTGGAATCTTCTCAAAATGTGAATTAATGTACCAACCATTTTGAAATTAAAAATATAAATCATCTACAAATTGGAATGCATTGTATTTACAGCTTTTACTACTGCCATGTTACCATGACATCTAATGTCCTTTGACTCTGCCATTGACTAAAATAGCCTACAAATATCTCTGCCAGTCCTAAACAAAAAAGATGCATTTTAAGAATTTCTACTATTTTTTAGAGCACAGATATTTGTCCTTAAATGTTATCAACGAGAATTATTAAATCATATGTCCTATAAAATGTTTAAATCCTTAATAATGTCTAACTTTTTGATATGCTAAGTTTCTGGAATCCTGAATAATAATAGCTTACCTTGGTTCAATTAGGCATACTGACTCATTATGAGTTAGTAAAAGGATTAAGTGATGAACTCATTATAGACTGTTTTGAGACTTTCCAGCTTATGCGGACTGAATCATACTTCCATCAGGGACAGACACTCAGGCAAAAGCTGATATCCCAAACTCAGAAGAGATAGGATTTTATTATGTGGCATGCTTTATACCTAAAAACACTTCCAACAGCCCTGTAAAATTATGTATAAAATTTTTGTCTAAGCTGAGTTTAGATTAAAAAAAAAAAGAATAAAACATAATAAAGGGAAAAAATGGGAACAGGAACACTAAGAATGAGACATTAAACAATTCATACTTGAAGTTAATTGATAATTGACTTTTTTCTTACATAGGACTTTTCTAATTATATTACTATTACACTGATGATTTGACCTAGATAAAAATATTTTATCTCCGTAGTCACTGGAAATACAATTTGTATTTCATTTTGTGTCTATTCATATTATTTATAATATAAAAAAGCAAAAAAGTCTATATCTCATTCCAGCTTTGAAAAAAATAATAAAAATATACACTTTTTATCCCATGACAAGAATTAGAAGAATGCTGAATATTAATAGCATTACACATAGAGGGAGATTTTGACTAGCTGTAAATGAAAGGGTATCTCCCTTATATTTTTACACTCCCCAAATATATAATGCTGATATGCCTCATATTATGTAAGACAAGTATTATTTTTTCAAATGAGGCAAGCTCTTGATCTAGCTTTAAGATTCACATCTTGGCCCTGGTCAGTTGGCTCAGTGGGCAAGTATTGGCCTGGCATGTGGATGTCCCAGGTTCAATTCCCAGTCAGAAATCAGGAGAAGTGACCATCTGCTTTTCCACCCCTCCTCTCACCTCTCTTTTCCTCTCTCTCTCTCTCTCTCTCTCTCTCTCTGTCTCTGTCTTCCCGTCCCACAGTTATGGTTCTATTGGAGCAAGTTGACCCCAGGCACTATGGATGACTCTGTGGCCTTTGCCTCAAGCTCTAAGAACAGCTCAGGTGCTAAGCAAAGTAGCAATGACCTAGATGGGCAGAGCATAGCCTAGTGGATCCTCATTTGGATGCTAACAGGAGTCTGTCTCTGTCTCCCTTCCTCTCATGCAATAAAAGAATAAAAATAAAAATAAATACATAAATAAAAATAAAATTCACATCTTACTGCCACAAAGAGATGTCTGTCCCAGAATCTCGGCGAATACCTATAGCACCATTATATAAGTTATATCCTGTCAGTATATTACAATGTGTTTTGGGTTTTTTTGATGTATTACACAAAAGTCTACCACAGAACAAAGGTAATTTTATTACATGCAAGTAATTAGTCAAAAAATATCAAAATAAGAAGTATCCCAAATCAGATCTGAAAATTCAATCCCCTTTTAACATAGTAAAATTATATACTCATGTTTTTGTATGTCTTGATAAAGTAAGCTTTGGTGATTTTTTGTGTGTGTGACAAAGACAGAGGGAGAGACAGAAAGAGGGACACATAGGGACAGACAAACAGGAAGGGAGAGAGATGAAAGCATCCATTCTTCGTTGTGGCACTTTAGTTGTTCATCAATTGCTTTCTCCTTTGTGCCTTGACCAGGGGGCTACAGCAAACTGACTGAACCTTTGACCAGGGGGTTACAGCAGATCAAGTGAGCCCTTGCTCAAGGCAGAGACCTTGGGTTCAAGCAGGTGAGCTATGTTCAAACCAGATGAGCCCGCACTGAAGTCAGCAACATCGGGGTTTCCTGTGCATCCTAGTTTGACAATTTATCTAAAGTGCCATCATCTGGTCAGGCTAATCTGTGGTGATCTTTAAAAAATATTAAAAAGGCCTGAACTGGAGTAGCACAGTGGATAAAGTGTTAATCTGGAACACTGAGGTCAGTGGTTCAAAACTCGGGGCTTGCCAGGTCAAGACACATATGAGAAACAACAACGAGATGATGCTTCCCATTCTTCTCCCCCTGCCTTTTTCCCTCTCTCTCCTCTCACTAAATCAATAAAAATAATAAAAGCTTTAATTTTTTTTAAATAATACAAAAATAAATTTAATTGAGAGAACATAATTTATAAGATTAGGCCTTTGCTGGTTGGCTTAGTCAGTTAAGAGCATTGTACCAAAACAACAAGGTTGTGGGTTCTATCCCCAGTCACGGCACAGGAAGCAACCAAAAAATGCACTACTGACTACAACAACAAATGCTTACCTTCACCTCTCCTTTATCTCTCTTCCTCTCTTCTTCTCTAAAAATCAAGAAAAATTAAGCCCTGGCCAGATAGCTCGGTTGGTTGGAGCACTGTCCTCAACCACAGAGGTTGTCAGTTTGATTACCTGGTCAGGGCACATACAGGAGCAGCTCAATGTTTCTCTCTCTCTCTCTCTCTCTCTCTCTCTCTCTCTCTCTCTCTATCCCTGCCTCTCAAATCAAGTAATAAATAAATAAATTAAAAATAAATTATAAGATTTAAAATTAGTACATTTTACAATTTAGAAATAGGCTATATAATTTTTAGATAAAATCTGTGAATGTTTATATTTACAATAAGGCTGAGGATGATGACAGTGATGTTAGAAGTTAATATGATTAATTTAGTGATTGATTGGTTATAGATAACAGATGCTCTTTGGAGTCCTTTGTGCTGAGTTTATGGGCTCATCACACTCTCTAAGTTGAGTACTATTTTTGTCATCAGATTTTAGATGAATTAGAAAAATAGAAATGTGGGATGGTTATCTAAAGTGCTAGAGCTTGTAAATGACACTGCTAATTCCTTTCACAAATGAAATACAATAAAAGTTGTTACTTGTAATCTTTGGCTAATGAATTATTAATAAAAGGTATAACAAATCTAAAATACAATTTAAAAGTACAATTGTTTTTAACAGTGATTAAATTATGATAAAATTATAAAATGTATCATACTAAAATGTTGAACACCTAATATACATCTATATAAGTGATAAAATGAGGTTGAATACAAGAGAAAAAATATATATATAAAGCCCTTTCCTAAACTAGTTGAATTTGCACCAACTTTTTTAACTATAAGGAAAGAATACATTTTGTTGTATAAACTCAAATACTCTTTTTAAACTAATAATTAGGATAAAATGTTTTGAAGTCAAGGACTCAGAATTATTTTCCTCATAAAACTGTACCCTCCAAATATTAATAAATTTTTGAAAACATGTAAAAAATGCTAAATAAATGAGTGATGTGTCATTTTGTTTAGTTAAACCTGTCCTTCATTAACTGAGAAGCCCAGACTGTATTTACATAGATGATTTTATGTTGTAGGTGGCTATTCTATGCAT
This sequence comes from Saccopteryx leptura, assembly GCF_036850995.1. Taxonomy (NCBI): domain Eukaryota; kingdom Metazoa; phylum Chordata; class Mammalia; order Chiroptera; family Emballonuridae; genus Saccopteryx; species Saccopteryx leptura. The sequence continues at coordinate 63,565,467 of NC_089506.1, read as the reverse complement.
TGTGGGATGTTTATTAGTACCCCTTGCTTCTATCTAGTAGTGGCATCTGTCAGTGTATCTTGAGGTATTGTCAGAAGACCTCTGACAATGTTGAAGGAGTGGAGGCACTAATGAACCTAAACAATGCCATTTAGAACAGGCCTAAATGAACTGATATTTTATTATCATAAAGAGTAATACCTAACAAGTCAACAAAGGAGATAAAATTATGAGAATACTAAAATAATCCAGAAGTAGGCTCTGGCTGGTGGCTCAGTGGATAGGGCATCAGCCCAGTGTATGGACCACCCACGTTTGATTCATGGCCAGGGAACACAAGAGAAGTGACCATCTGCTTCTCCTCCCTCCACCTCCCCCTTTTATCCCTCTTCTTTTCCCATAACCAATGGTTTGATTGGTTCTAGTGTGGTCCTGGGCACTGAGGATAGCTCCTTTGGAGTGCATCAGCCTCAGGTGCTAAAACTGCAGGGTTGATTTAAGCATCAGCCGTAGATGAGTGGATAACAGTTGGGGTGCACAGGGGAGTATGCCTCACAGTATCCCCTCCTCTCACACCCCCCAAAATAATTCAGAAGTGGATAGAAAGTTATGAGGATAAAAAGGAGAGCAAAAAAGATCTAACTTGAATGAAAATCAAATAACAGAATGATGTATTTAAAGCCAACAATTTGATAATTACAAAATGTAATTAATTTTAACAATTCAATTAAAAACAGATTTTTAATTTTGGATAAAAAAATCAGGACCTAACTATATGTTTTTTAAAAGTTATATATTTAAAATATAACAATGGAAATATTTAAATTGTTAAAGAATGGATAAAATTATCATGCTAACAATAAAAAAGTTGAAATAGATATATTTATATTAGACTAAGTAGATTTTAGAGAAAAAGCATCACCAAGTCTAAAAATGGCCATGTTATAATTATAAATAAAATAATTTTCCAAAAGAACACAAGTCAAAATATTTATGCCCTTAATATAAGTTCTTCAAAGCATATGAAGATAGAGCAGAACTGTTGGGAGAAAAAGAGAAATCCAAAATTATATAGAAAACTCAACACTATTTTTAACAATTATTAGTAAAAGTTAAAAAAAAATTAGTCAAGTTAATGGAAGAATTAAATTATACTTTCAAATATTTGACCTAATTGACATTCACAGAATTTGCCATTCAACAATAAAACACAGTCTTTTCAATGGAAGATAAATAAAGAGCATAACTGGTCATATAGTAGAATTTATGCTTCTGCCTGAAAGTAGTGACACCTACTTCTATTCACCTTTCATTTACCAGAGCTTCAAACTCATGAGGTTATCTGCAAACTTAACTTCAGAGAAGATGACTAGGATGGTAAGAAGAAGTGATAAAACCTTGTAGTATAATGAATAATTATATGTTAAGGTGAATTCTCTATTATTTGCTAGATAAGTTGGAATACTCCAGACAGGAAAAAAAATACTTTTCTTGGCTACCATGTGTACTGTGGTTTTTCTACAGAGAATATTTCTACTGATTCCCAAAAGTAATATACTACCTGTAATATTTTGACATATCTGTCCACTGATAGGGGAATTCATCTTACCAGGCAGTGAATACATGAGATCTAAAAAGTGCTGGTTTTAGATTTGAAAGAATAGAGTTACACTAAATTTCTAGCACTTAACTATTTAGGTAAAAGTAATGATTGTGACAACATTTAGCAATTTGTACACTACCAAAAGTTCAATGTAAATCTATTACACTAAAAATGTCTTTAGGTTTGTCCAAACTGATTTTTATTGTTAGGTATTACCGTGGAGCAGTTGCTAATTACTTCTAGAACTTGGACAAATTTATATGGTAGATTATTAGTTCTTGAGGAAATAAAACAGGTAAATTGAAGGGTCTGGTAAAAATAACTACTAATCTTTCCTTTTTCTTAAATCGGCTATAATTGGCCTAAGATCAGATTTAAGAGGATATTCAAGAAATTGAGAAATTGTTTAGATACAAAAATCCAGGCTCTGTACTACAACTTTTCTTTTTCTTTTTTTTTTACAACTTTTCTATGTCCAAGAAATCTTTTGCTTATAGGCATATTCAGAGAACGCATTGGTTTTTATTATTTATTAATTGTTAGTATGTAGTATATTAATAAACATGTAAGTTGTAAATACTTGTAGAATAATATACATCTGTGAAAATAGAATATATTTAATCTAGTGTTTTTAATTGCAAAGGTGATTTCTACCTATTTGATTTTTTGAAAATGTACCATAAAAATAAAAGAATATTCTAATGATAATGGTTCTAATGCAATAGTTAGGCTTTGGAAGATGGGAATGGAATTAACCATTGTTAGAAATTTTCACTACTGGGCATTTTAGTACTTGAAAGAATCTTGTGTTCTATGCTAGAGGTACAGATGATAGATATAAAAAGCTACTCTATTGTTAATTTAATCTATAGAAAACAAGGCTTAAAGTTTTAAAAAGAGGACAAGAAATCAGGGTGCAGTAGTTTTTCTTAAAGCAATATGATGTGACTTATCTTTAATAGTGATCCTCTTGTTTCTTAGCAATTATGTGACAGTGGTTCTTCTAGTGGCCTTTTTGCTTGCATATTGTAAGGAATTTCTATTAATAACTTCAATATTTATAGAAAGCAGAGGACCTTTCTGTATTCTATTTACTTGGAGGCCAATTATTTTATCTGTTGAGTTACAAATTTGTTCTGATTTTCAGCCTGTTTAATTTCCACTGTTCTTTGAAAATTTTCTATACAGCTAGTGCTCTACTTACGACCACAATTAGTTCTGACAGACCAGTCATAACACAATTTGGTTGTAAGTTGAGTAGTCTATATGTACAGTACTGTGAAATGATATTATAAAAATCTTTAAGCCATATTTTATCATAATTTTCTTTCATTATTGTTATATATTATAATTTTCTTTGTTCATTTTATGTAATTTTTATCATCTCTACACCATTTGGTTTTTTATTTTTACATTCATCAGGTTTAAGTAAAACACTGCATTACCAGTACAACTGGTTTAATATTTGCAAAGACAATCTCCTCTTGTTGGACATCTTGGGAGGGGTTTGATGAAAAATATCCAAGACACAAAACACAAATTGCTGTACCGAGTCTGGGATAACAGTTGAAATGGTTCACGCGAAGATGGTAGTGCTGTTGAAAGCTGGCCCGCACTGTCATATGCCCAGCTGGGCAATGCTTATGCTGCCAGATGCAGAGTAGTCGTGGCTAGCAATTGTGGTCATAAAGTCAAATGGTCGTTAGTTGCATAGGTCGTAAGTTGATCAATATTTGTAATATGGTTTAACTATTAATTTCCCATTTTATGTATTTTCTTAATAATTACCTATTTAATGTCAGAAATACTTTCCAAAACGGGTAAAAACTTCTCCTTTTTAAATATGTTGAGCTTCTCTAAGAATATTTTTGAAATTTTTCTAATGTCGTGGTTTCAGTCATTTATTAATTTTCTTATTTTATTTAAAACTTGAAATCTCTACCCAGTCTACTCTTAATGGAAAGGTTTCTGAAGTTGCATTTTACAGTGCGTATTATAATTTAAAAGAAAATTTGTTGGAATTATGATCAGCTATTCTATTTAAATATTACACTGGCTTTTTTTTCTTGCTTCTTTTAACATTTCCTTTTAAGGCACTAATAATTAGGTGAACTATTTGATTAAATATGCATCAATGAAAATCCTTAATTTAGAAGCAATATTTTGTCTGTTATACTAAAATTTAAAAAAATCTTTAATTATTGAGCTTGACTTAACTGTAGATCAGGGTTTAATGCAGCTTGTATAGACCTAACATTTAGTTCAGAAATCTTAATAGAAGATGTCCAGAGTAAGATTGTGCTCTTTCTAACAGAACCCAGTGGAAAAATAGCTTATTTTCAGAGACTAGAAAAAGAGGCATTAACAAAAGAGGATATTTCATTGGGTGAAAAAAAAAAAAAGCAAAGAAAATATAATGGAGAAAGGCATGGTTTAAAAAATGTAGTTATAAAATTGTTTGTGTGAATTATTTTTAACTTTTATTGAATAACCTTTACAAAAGGAAATTACTAAAGAGTATAAAAGGGAAAATATTTTTAACTTTGAAGGTTCAGGATGCAAATCAACAAAAGTTGACCAGTGATTATTTTTATTTGACTTTCCCTATTTTATTGATTTTTAAAAATTTAATGGTATATTTTTTAACATAGCAAAAGCTGCCACATTTTGTCATTCTTTGTATCTTTAGTAAAATTTTTCCTTTGTATTAAATAAGTAAAGAAGTTAGGTTTTTAAAGAAAACATATTTGGGAAATACAATTTTATTTTTCTCTAGGAGGTAATTGCAGCTTTCTTGTAGATCAAACTGTACAGAAAGGAAAATTTTACAATGGTAACATGTAAGCTTTATAAATGAGTCTTTATTTCCCAACTAAGCAGAGACAAGTTGAATTAGAATTAATGCCTCAACTTGACCAGTCAGTGGTACAGTGGATGGAGCATTGGACACAGAGTACCCAGGTTTGAAATCCTCAGGTCACCAGTTTGAGCAGGACTCATCTAGTTTGAGCACAGCTCACCAGCTTGAACCCAAGGTCACTGGCTTGAGCAAGGGGTCACTCAGTCTGCTGTAGCCCCCTGGTCAAGGCACATATGAGAAAGTAATCAATGAATAACTAAAGTGCCTCAACAAAGAGTTGATGCTTCTCTTCTCTCTCCCTTCTTGTCTATATGTTTCCATCTATCCCTCTCTTTGATACTCTCTCTGTCTCTGTCACACACACAGAAGGAATTAATGCCTCACCTATCACTAATCTGAAAATATATACTAATTAGAGTGACCTTGTTTTGTTTATTATAAGTCAAGTTTTAATGATATAATGCATAGATAATTTTTGTTTCTTTCATTAATGTCAGAGAGCAGCGTAGATTTGAGATTTTGAGACTTATTTGCTCTGTTTTTTTTTGTATGTAGTATGCCCTCACAAACTAAATAGGACAAAATAATTAAATGCTAATAAAATTTGGTACAAACAGATAAATAAAACACAAACATCTACTGTCACAACCAAGAGTAATGTAAAAATATATGATGACTAAATACAGTGAGTTATCTTAGATGGAATCCTGGAAATATATTAGGTAAAAAATAAAAGACATTTAAGTGAATTATGGACTTAATAATAATAATAATATAAATATATGTTCAATAATTGTAACACATGTTATGGTAATGCAGACAATAAGGAAACTGAGTGTAGAATGTATAGGAACTCTTTGCTAACTGCATTTTTCTATGAATCTAGAACTTATCTAAAATAAAAGCGTTTTTAAAAGAAATAATAAGGAAGTAATTACAAATATAATTATGTGTCTTAATTACAGGGATACAATTAAAAAATGCCTTGTTAGGCAATTTTTGTCATTGTGTTAATATAATAAAGAGCATTTACACAACTTAGATTGTATAGTCTACTAAGCCATATGATATAGGCTTTCTTCCTAGGCTAAAAAACTGTACAGCATGTTACTTATTATTCTGACTACTGTAGGCAAATATAACACAATAAAAAACATTTGTGTATCCAAAGATAGTAGTATCACAATAAAAATACAATGAATGAAGCTTGCAGGTCTGGAAGTTGATCTGGATGAGTCACTAGGTGAATGGTGAGTGAACGTGAAAGGCCCAAGACATTACTGTACACCACTGAAGACTATAAACACTGTCCTGCAAGACCTACATCTGCTTCCTCCTGACGGGGTCAGAAATAAAACATTAAAATTGTCAATGCTGCTTCATAAACAGGGATTTGGTTGGATTGGTTTGAAATATCAAGGAGAAAGTAGCTGGGTAAGGTGTAGACACCCTAAATAGTGACTGTCATGAGAGAGTGAAAGGTGGACTTAGGACAAAGAGGAATAAGAAATTAAGATGGAGAGATAAAACAATGTATGTGATTGTCATGGCAATGTGGTTTTAGTTAACAGCGTGTTGGAGCAGTGGTCAAATTATGGCACTTTGTGGCATTCATAAAAAGGGTGTTTAACATGGAGAGATATGGAACCAATATATATATATATATATTTGTATTTTTCTGAAGTTGGAAACGGGGAGGCAGTCCGACTTCCGCATGCGCCGATCGGGATATACCCGGCATGCCCACCAGGGGGCGATGCTCTGCCCAGCTCTGTCGTCACTCTGCTGCAAACAGAGCCATTCTAGCGTCTGAGGCAGAGGCCACAGAGCCAACCTCAGTGCCCGGGAAACTTTGCTCCAATGGAGCCTCGACTGTGGGAGGGGAAGAGAGAGACAGAGAGGAAGGAGAGGGGGAAGGGTGGAGAAACAGATGGGCGCTTCTCCTGTGTGCCCTGACCAGGAATCGAACCCAGGACTCCCGCACGACAGGCCGATGCTCTACCACTGAGCCAACCGGCCAGGGCCCAGAACCAATATTTTATCTTTTGAAATTTGTTTTTATCCTGGCCGGTTGGCTCAGCGGTAGAGCGTCAGCCTGGAGTGCGGGGGACCCGGGTTTGATTCCCGGCCAGGGCACATAGGAGAAGCGCCCATTTGCTTCTCCACCCCTCCCCCCCTCCTTCCTCTCTGTCTCTCTCTTCCCCTCCCGCAGCCAAGGCTCCATTGGAGCAAAGATGGCCAGGGCGCTGGGGATGGCTCCTTGGCCTCTGCCCCAGGCACTAGAGTGGCTCTGGTCGCGGCAGAGCGACGCCCCGGAGGGGCAGAGCATCGCCCCCTGGTGGGCAGAGCGTCGCCCCTGGTGGGCGTGCCGGGTGGATCCTGGTCGGGCGCATGCGGGAGTCTGTCTGTCTCTCCCCGTTTCCAGCTTCAGAAAAATACAAAAAAAAAAAGAAATTTGTTTTTGATTTCATTGTTCCAAACTGGCATGAAGGGCTATTGCTCGTATTGAATTGATGAAAAATTAAAACTTATATCATTACAACTTAAAAATATTTCCAAAGTAAAGAGACAAGCTTGACTGATAGTACTAAGAAAAGCTTTTACTAAAGTTTCAGTGGCATTGAATATTTCTTAAGGTAGTTCCTGTGAACCTGTGTTCTTTTGCAGAATCTCAAGTCCTCCCTGAAGAAATTATAGCAATGTACTCTGATGATCATCAAGCTAAATCTGGGAGGGCTGGAGCGCCCTCTGAGCCGGAGAGGTGAGGCAGATTCCTCAGTGCTGAAACAGGTTGGTGGCTGACTGACTGAGATGTAATTTGTACTCTGAAAATTGAGGTGTTGTGAGTAAGAAAGAAAGCCACTGCCAAGCCCTGCGGATATTGCTTCATCAGAGATAACAAAATCCTCTGAAACATACACCTTTCTATTTTTTATAAGAAGTTCAGCTTCAATATAATCTCTGAGTTCACCATCCTGTGTGCAGCCTGCCATTAAAAGAAACATTGTTATCTGCCACATGCCTGTGGGTTTTTCCTGTCCAGTGATTTAATTTATACAAAGGTCTATTTGCTAATAAAATTTAGGATAACAAAATAAATTAAAAAACAAAATCAGCCTGACCAGGCGATGGTTCAGTAGATAGAGAGTCGGACTGGGATGATGAGGACCCAGGTTCAAGACCCCGAGGTTGCCAGCTTGAGAGTGGGCTCATCTGGTTCGAACAAAGCTCACCAGCTTGGAGCCAAGGTTGCTGGCTTGAGCAAGGGGTTACTCGGTGTACTGAAGGCCTATGGTCAAGGCACATATGAGAAAACAATCAATGAACAACTAAGGTGTCACAATAAAAAACTGATGATTGATGTTTCTCATCTCTCTCCGTTTCGGTCTGTCTGTTCCTATCTATCCCCCTCTCTGACTCTCTCTCTGTGTCTGTTAAAAAAAAAAATCAGAATGAAACAAGAAGAATGAAACAGGAGCTCAAATTGTTGTTGAAAAGATTTATCTGACAGCAAATGTGAAGGACTATTGAGTCACAAAGAAACTTGTGGGAAAACTTTTTTCCCTGTAAAGAGATGATCTTCAAAACAGAACAAAACAAAACAAACAAAACATAATGTTGGTAAAACTTCCAATTGTTGATGCTATAATATCTTGAATATAAAGAAGAATGCATTACCTGTTTATCAAGAAAAAGTTGTGCTCATAAGTCACAGTCTCTCTGAACAAAACTGATAGTGTTGGTCTTCTACAGGGCTTGGGGAAGCATGAATGAAGTTGAGGGATTGGCAGACTTTCAGAAGTAGAAGTGCTTAGGAATGGTTAGCACTTATCTGTAAAAGTACGTGTAATGGATTGCTGCTGTTGCTTATTGGCTGACTTCCAGAAGCATTCACTGAAATGAATTGTCATTGATTTATGAAATGAATATAAACCAGTTCCAGTGGTTATGTTTTATCTTGGTCAGGGGAAATTTGCTCTTTTCCTGAAACACTAGGAACTTTTATTATCACATTAAATAGGGTATAGATATTTCACCATTTAACATTCTTACTTGATAACAACTGTGTTGGCTTCTATAATGATATTGACACATGTTGAATCCTATATACTGTCATAGATGACAAAGTTTTTTCAGAGTTTTATATCTAATCAAACATTATAGAAATAACTCAATAATAGTTAACAGGATTGCCTTAGAATTTTTATTAATTTTTTCCTCTATTTCAAAATAAGATAGCAATCCACCAAGACTGTCTTACATAATTATGATTCACATTGGAATAAAGTTCTTCCCTTGGTAAATAATTGTCCTTACATTCTTACATTTAAAGTGACTAAGAAGTGATGAAAAGATTATATAATTATTTATAGTGGCCATATTTGGAGTTAAAAACATCTTACGTTTTGTGGGCACTATCCATGACAATTAATCATGATAATAATTCTATAAGATAAATAGAAAATTTAATATTATAAATAACAAGTCCTTTGTTTAAAAGAAAAATTACTAAATTGGAAATATAAATCACTTTTTAAAAGTTTTAATTAAAAAGGAACTGTGAGGAAAGTCACTTTCACTTAAATGTACTTTAATTAATACTATACTGTAAATTATTTTCTCAGTGTATGTAAAAAGATAAAATTTAAAAACAGTTTAAAGCCCAGGTTATTAAACCAATATTAAATACAATTACCAGTCTTGATGATAAGCTACCAATAAGACTAAATTTAAAGTAATTATGCATTTGACAATGGATGGGTAATTTATTTCAGGCTAAGATTTTCACAAAGAGCAAACAAAAAAGTGGAACAAGGAATAAATATCTTTCTTTTTATTTTTTTTTTAATTCAGTGAGAGAAACAAAGGCAGAAACAGACTCCTGCATGCACCCTGACTGGTATCCACTGGGCAAGCCCAGTTGAAGACGATGCTTTGCTTATCAGGGGCATTGCTCTGTTGCTCATCAATCAAGCTCTTCTTAGTACCTGAGGCAGGTCATGGAGCCATCCTCAGCGTCCAGCACTAACTCACTCTCATTGAGCCATGGATACAGGAGGGGGAGAGGGAGAGAGAGAGAGAGAGAGAGAGAGAGAGAGAGAGAGAGAGAGAAGCAAGAAAGAGGGCGGTGGAGAGTAGTTGAACACTTCTATGTGTCATGATCGAGAATCAAACCCAGGACATCCACATGCTGGGCTGATGCTCTAACACTGAGCAAATCAGTAGGGCCAATATCTTTCTTTTTAACAATTCAGGAAGATTGAACCCTTTAAGAAATTGTGTAAGATTCCAAGGTGGTGACAGAGTAGGCGGGCGTTCTAACTGCCACCTCCCAAGACCAAATAAAATTACAACTGAATTTAAAAACAATCATCTTACAAAATTAACTTTGGACTAAACTAAAGGAGTCTATAACCAAGGATCACCAAAGAAGCCACATCAAGACTGGTAGGAAGGGTGGAGATGCTGAAAGGGCTGCCCTGCTCCTAGGAATGAATGGTGGCTGAGGGTCTGGAGGGAATCTCAATGTGGAGAGGGTTACCCTGAGAGGTGTGGGTGCTCATCCCCAGGCCCAGCGTGCCATCCTAGAGCCCCAGAGCATAGAATAGGCTCCTACCCAGCATTTGGTGGTGAAAAGAGCAAGTTTCTGTCTGTGAGAAAGAGACAGAGCTCTCAGATGCAGGCTTCCTCTGAAAGAACCTGCACAGAAAACCTCATTCACAGCCACTTACCTGGGGCCTTGCAGAGAAAGAGCTGAGAGGACTGAGTTGTCTGAGGAGAGTATAAAGTTGGAGGCCCAGGGAGAGACACTATAAGAGATGGCCACCAGAACCCCTGTGCTCAGTCATTCTCCAATACTGTAGTTGTCCTCTTTCTTGGGTGGAGCAATCCCCTTTGATTGACATCAGTCTGGCAAAAAGAAGCTGCTCCACCCTGGAGTTTCTCCTACCCCAGTCATGGCAATAGGTCGTTCTGAGAAGCCAGAAAGCAGGGGGCACATCAGTGACTCAGTTTTATGGTGTTGAGATCAGAGCCCCCCCCCCCCATACTCTCCTGATTTTATGACTGGTGATTCCCTCTCAAAGGAGACTTGGTTGAAACTGTTCAGAGAGAGGGCAGACCTCTAGGTCTCAGAGGCCACACCCACTGGACTCCTGGGGCCACACCCTACAAGGTCTGTGAAAAAGGTTTGAACAGACTGACACCTAATGCCAAACTATGGAGTCACACCTACCACCCTTCCTAATCCCTGAGTTGCTGCAGGCTCTAGATTCTAGCAGAGGTTTTTTCAGCAGCTGAGCCCAATAGGTGGCCAGCAGACAGAGGCTGCAGGAGGTGGGGCTCAGGGAAACTTGTCTTTCTGAGAAAATGCTCTGCCAGTGTGGATAAAAGCCAGCCTAGGAGTGCAACTTGGTATTTCCATCTACACCTGGGCCCAGCAGATGCAGCCACAAACTCTGGATTGCTTGTAGTTCCAAGAAGTTTGCTGAGAGCCAGTCATGGGCAGTGTCTCCCATGGGTCTGTGCTGGTTTCCTGCTAGGGTGGTCCAGGACTGGCATATCCAGAATGCAGCTGTGGAAAGCTTTGACTTAGGACCTAACAATTCTTGCTAGAGTGACTTAGTAAGGAAAAACTCTTCACACCTGGCCCAAATGAGGCAAATTCCACTCTCTATGATCAGTACCAGCACAGCGGCTCATGTGCATTAGATCAGGTGAAGTTTCACATTCAGTCATCCTGGGAACTGGTTATTCTCTTCTGCTAGGCTAGATTCCACAGGGAGAAGGGAAAGTGGCTGGGAGCATGAACATTTAACGTGTGGGTCCTTGTGTGAGTCTATTGTTGGATGTGGTCGAGGGGCTTAGCCACCTTTGGGAAGGCACAGTCAGCCTCAGGAGAAGACTCTCTCAGTCATTCTCCTTGAGACCAGGGTCTCACCAGCTGAAAGAACTTCTGCAGAGGAGACTCTCAGCCACATTCAGGCTGAACCTGCTGCTCACCTTGTTGGGGAGAAATAAAATTTGAGTATCCAGCAGTGGTGGAGGGATCAAGCTCTGGAGTAGGGGCCACATTCCCCGTAAAGAGCTCCTAACCAAGAGACCCCTGAAGTAGAGGATCTCACAAACATTGTATTCACAACCTCAACTGCCCTAACCCACCAAGTTTGCAACCTGTAGAGGGGTTGGTTAGGTGAGGCCAATCTGAGTCCACACAACAGTCCTAATACAGAAGACTCTGTGAGAAAACCAGGCAGCTGCAAGAGGAGGAGGAGCAGCTGAAAAGTAGAGACAAATCATACCAATCTTAGGGCTTTTATGGAACTTCTGTCATCTTTAAGCAGGAGAAAGCTGATCCTTGTACAAAAGTTGGCCTCTTCCACACTATCCAGGCACTGAAGAGGCAGATAGAAACAGCGAAAAGTGCAGTAGCTGCAGATTGATAGCCCACAGAGGGTTACACACAATAGCTGATGCCAACCCAAGAAGAACTAGAACCAACACAACTGGTAGTGGGTGGCAGACAGCACCAATCCTGGACTCAACTACCTATACAACCAGCACACACAAAGGTGGAGTCTAGCAGGCACCAGAAACTGTGGAGAATAAATACATCCAACAGGACAGACATTTCATAGTGTATAATTGTATAATACACATGGTCAAGGTAGAACATTGACCAGCCAGCCAGAAGAGATAACCATATGCACAAAAAGACCAATGGCTTCTAATACCCACAAACAACAAGATGGAAAAAATTACCCTCAGGAAGCATTCTTAGAACAAGGAAAACAAATGGCCAGGAGGTCAGTACCACCAAAACCATCTTCTTCTTAAAGACCTCACAAAATTTTTAAAGTCAAACAGCATTACTTTATACACAGACAAAGTGGGCAGATAGAGAAATGTGACCTAAATGAATCAACAAAAAGAATCCCTGAAAAAGAACTGAGTGAAATGGAAGTAACCAAATTACCAGATGCAGACTTTAAAACAATGATTTTAAGGATGCTCACAGATCTTAGAGCAACAATGGATGGACATAATGAGCACCTAAATGAAGAGATGGCAAGCATCAGAAAGGACATTGAAATCATAAAAAAGAACCAGTCAGAAATGACAAATACAATTTCAGATATGAAGACCACACTAGACGAAATTAATAGCAGGCTGGATGAAGTAGAGGATTGAATCAGTGATTTAGAGGAAAAGGTATATGAAAACATGGAAGCAGAGAAGCAAAAAGAAAAGAGGCTTAAAAAGTCTGAGGAAAATCTAAGAGAGCTCTGTGGCAACATAAAGAGAAACAACATATGAATTATAGGGATTCCCGAAGGAGAAGAGAAAGAACAGAGATAGAGAACCTGTTTCAAGAAATCATAACTGAAAACTTCCCTAAATTGATGAAGGAAAAATTTACACAAGTACAAGAAGCACAGAGAGTCCCATTAAAGAAGAACCTAAGGAGGCCTACATCAAGACACATCATAATTATAGTGCCAAAGTTAAGAGACAAAGAAAGAATAATAAAAGCTGCAAGAGAAAAGCAGTTAATTACCTACAGAGGAGCCCCCATAAGGTTGACATCTGACTTCTCAACAGAAACACTGAGGCCAGAAGAGACTGGCAAGAAATATTTAAAGTGATATAAAGCAAGACCCTAAACCCAAGACTTCTTTATCCAGCAAGGCTATCATTTAAAATTCAAGGAGAAATAAAAAGCTTCAGAGAAAAAAAACAAACTCAAGAAATTTGTTACAACCAAACCAGTACTGCAAGAAATGTGAAGGAGCTTGTTGTAAAAAAAAGCAAAGAAAAAATAATAGAGAAAAAGAAGATTATAGATTTAAAGAATAAAATGGCAATAAAAAATACAAGCTAATAATAACCTTAAATGTAAATGGATTAAATGCTCCAATCAAAAAACATAAGTTAGCTGCATGGATATGAAAACAGGACCCATATTTATGCTATCTGTAAGAGAACCACCTCAGAAAAAAAGATACACATAGACTGAACCTGAAGGGATAGAAAAAGTATTTCATGCAAATGGAAATTAAAAAAAAAAAAAAAGCTGGAGTAGCAATACTTATATCTGACAAAATAGTCTTTAAAACAGAGGCTATCATAAGAGATAAAGAAAGTCACTACATAATGACGCAGGGAGCAATTTAACAGGAGAATATAACCAGTGTAAATATCTATGTGCCTAATATAGGAGCACCTAAATATATAAAGCAGATTTTGATGAATATAATGGGTGAGATTAACAGCAATAGTATAATATTAGGGAATTTTAATACCCCACTAACATTAATAGATAGATCCTCCAAACAGAAAATTAACAAAGAAACAGCAGCCTTAAAGGACACACTAGATCAACTGAATTTAATAGATATCTTCAGAAGTTTTCACCCCAGAGCAGCAGAATATACATTTTTTTCAAGTGTTTATGGTACATTCTCTAGGATAGACCACATGTTAGGATACAAAACGAGTCTCAATAAATATAACAAGATTGAAATCATATCAAGCATTTTCTCTGATCACAATGGCATGAAACTAGAAATCAACTACAAAAGAAAAACTGAAAAACATTCAAAACCTGAAGGCTACATAGCATGTTATTAAATAATGAATGGTTTAACAATGTGATAAAGAAAGAAATAAAAAATTTTCTTGAAACAAAAGAAAATGATCATACAACAACTCAAAATTTATGTGACACAGCAAACACAGTCCTGAGAAAGAAGTTTGGAACATTACAGGCATACCTTAAGAAGCAAGAAGCCTGACCAGGAGGTGGTACAGTGGATAGAGCATCAGACTGGGATGCGGAGGACCCAGGTTCGAGACCCCGAGCATGGCTTGAGCCACGCTTCGCCAGCTTCACCATGGCTCATTGCGTTTGAGCAAAGCTCACCAGCTTGGAACCAAGGTCACTAGCTTGAGCAAGGGGTTACTCAGTCTGCTGAAAGCCCATGCATGGTCAAGGCACATATGAGAAAGCAATCAATGAACAACTAGGATGTCGCAACAAAAAACTGATGATTGATGCTTCTCATCTCTCTCCATTCCGGTCTGTCTGTCCCTATTTATCCCTCTCTCTGACTCTCTCTCTGTCTCTGAAAAAAAAGAAGAAGAAGAAGCAAGAAAAAGCTCAAATAAACAACCTAACTCTGCACCTAAAAGAACTGGAAAATTAAAAACAAATAGAGCCTAGAGGAAGTAGAAAAAAGGAAATAATGAAGATTAGAGTGAAAATACATGACATAAGTGCTAAAAAACAATACATGAGATCAATAAAACCGAGAGCTGGTTCTTAGAAAAGGTAAACAAATTTGACAAACCTTTAATCAGACATATCAAGAAAAAAAGAAAGAGGACCCAAATAAGTAAAATTAGAAATGAAAGTAAAGTATCAACTGATACTGCAGAAATACAAAGGACTGTAAGAAAATACTATGAAGGTCTGTATGCCAAATAATTGGAAAACCTAGGTGAAATGGATAAATTTCTAGAAACTTAAAATCCTCCAAAACTCAATTTGAAAGAATCAAAAAATCTAAACAGATCAATTACAACAAATAAATTTGAAACAGTTATCAAAAAACTCTCAGCAAATAAAAGTTCTAGACCAGATGGTTTCACAGGTGAATTTTACCAAATATTCAAATAAGAACCAACACCTATCTTTCTCAAGGTATTTCAAAAAATTCAAGAGAAGGGAAGACTTCCAAGCTCCTTTTTTGAGGCAAGCATAATCCTTATTCCAAAATCAGGTATAGACACTACAAGGAAAGAAAACTAGAGGCCAATATCCCTAATGAACTTAGATGCTAAAATTCTCAACAAAATATTAGCAAACTGGATCTAGCAATACGTGAAAAAAAATTATACATTATGATCAAGAGGGGTTTATTTTGGGGAAGCAAGGCTGGTACAGTATTTGCAAATCAATAAATGTGATTTATCACATAAACAAAAGCAAGGATAAAAATCACATGATAATAGCAATAAATGCAGAAAAAACATTAGATAAAAGCCAGTACCCATTAATGTTCAAAATTCTCAGCAGAGTGGGAACATACTCAACATGATAAAAAGCCACTTATGACAAACCCAGAGCCAACATCATACTCAATAGGCAAATCTTAAAAACAATGAATTTAAGATTGGGAACAAGGCAGGGATCCCCCTTTTACCACTCTTATTCAAAATAGTTCTGGAAGTCCTAGCCACAGCTATCAGAGAAGAAGAAGAAATCAAGTCATCCAAATTGGAAAAGAAAAAGTGCAACTATTATTATTTGCTGATGACATATTGTACACAGAAAACCCTGAAGTCTCAGTCAAAAAACTACTAGACCTGACAAATGAATTCAGCAAGGTGTCAAGATATAAAATTAATTTTCAAAAATCAGTGGTATTTTTATACAACAGTAAACTGTGTAAAAGAGAAATCAGAAAAACAATCCCTTTTACTCTTGCAACAACAAAAAATAAAGTACCTACGAGTAAATTTATCCAAGAAGGTAAAAGACTTGTACTTGAAAAATTTTAAAACAATGATAAAAGAAATCAAGGAGGATATTAAGTGGAAGCATATACCGTGTTCATGGAAAGGAAGAATAAACATCATTAAAATGTCTATATTTTCCTAAGCAATCTATAAATTCAATGCTATTCCTATTAAAATACCAATAGCGTAATTCAAAGACATAGAACAAATATTCCAAATATTTATATGGAACCAAAAGAGAGCACTAATAGCCTCAGCAATGTTGAAAATAAAGAATAATGTGGGAAGTATCACACTTCCTGATATCAAATTATACTACAAGGCCATTGTACTCAAAATAGCTTGGTACTGGCATACGAACAAGCATACAGATCAATGGAACAGAATAGAGAACCCAGAAATAAACCCACACCTTTATGGTCAATTGCTATTTGACAATGAAGGTAAGAGCATACAATGGAGTAAAGACAATCTCTTTAATAAATGGTATTAGGAAAATTGGAGAGATACGTGCAAAAAAATAAAACTAGACTACCAACTTATACCATTCACAAAATTAAACTCAAAATAGATAAAAGACTTAAATGTAAGTTGTGAAACCATAAACATATTGAAAGAAAACATAGGTGATAAACTCTGCAATACCTCTTGTAACAATATTTTTGCTGATTTTTCTTCACAGACAAGTGAAATAAAGGACAGGATAAATAAATGGGACTATATCAAACTAAAAAACTTTTGCATGGCAAAAGAAACCATTAACAAAATAAAAAGACAACCGACATATCAGGAGACCATACTTGCCAATACGTCTGATAAGGGCTTAATAATCAATATTTATGAAGAACTTCTATAACTCAACACCAGGAAGGTAAACAATCCAATTAAAAAAATGGGCAAAAGAACTGAATAGACCCATGATGGCGAACCTTTTTATAAAAACTGCCCACTTTTGCAGTGCTGGTCAACCTGGTGCCTCCTGCCCACTAGTGGGCATTCCAGCTTTCATGGTGGGCCAATCGTGGCACTGTTTGGTTGCTCTGCTACCACCCACCAAGAAAGCTGGAACACCCACTAGTGGGCAGGAGGCACCAGGTTGACCAGCACTGCAAAAGTGGGCAGTTTTTATAAAAAGGTTCTCCATCATGGGAATAGACACTTCTCCAAAGAGGACATACAGATGGCCAATAAGCATATGAAAAAATGTTCAATATCACTAATCATTAGAGAAATGCATATTAAAATCACAATGAGATCACATCTCATACCTGTTATAATGATGCTCATTAGCAAAACAACACACAATAAGTGCTGGCGAGGGTGTGGAGAAAAGAGAACCCTTCTGCACTGCTGTTGGGAATGCAAACTGGTGCAGCCACTGTGGAGAACTTTATAGGCTTTCCTCAAAAAATTAAAAATGGAACTGCCTTTTGACCCAGCTGATCCACTTTTAAGATTATATCCTAAGAATATCAAATCACTGATATAAAAGAAGATATGCACCCCCCATGTTTATTGCAGCATTATTTACAATAACCAAGATCTGGAAACAGCCCAAGTGTCCATCAGTGGATGAGTGGATTAAAAAAACTGTGGTACATATACACAATGGCATACTATGCAGCCATGAAGAAGAAAGTCTTGCCTTTTGCAACAGCATGGATGGACCTGGAGATTGTTATGCTAAGTGAAATAAGCCAGGCAGGCAGAGAAAAATATCATATGATTTCACATATATGTGGATTCTAGTGAACAAAGTGAATTGTGGCATGGAATAGAGGCATAGGTGAAGTCACAGGGACCAGAAGGACAGCAGTCAGAGGGAAGGAGGATGAGGAGATGGGATTAGAGAAAGTAAAGGAATTAGTGAAATTATATATGTATAACACAGAGATATAGAAAACAGGGCAGCAAATTCTAGAGGAAAAGGGGGAGGGGGTTTTGGGGAGGGGGTAAATGAGACACAGGGGTGGGAGGTGAGGGAGTTATATTCATTGGGACACTTTAATCATGTAAACACAATAAATTAAAATTAATGAAAAAAATAAATAAATAAGTAAAAAAGAAATTGTGTAATGAATAATTGGAAAAAGAAAAAAGTCAAAGGAACTTATTGTGTCTGGTAAATGAGGAAGCTTTTGCTTCAGGGTCATTGCCAGTTCCAGAGAAGAATATATGGATTGGGAAGACGTGAAGATTTTTCAATTTTTCCCTTGTCTTACTAATTTAGATGGCCATGGTAAACACCCCAGGCTTTCGGATTTGACTGTAAGAGACATATCCTGTGAGTAATAGAGAAACTTAGAAATAGACCCTTTTACAATAGCTGAAACTCAGCATAAATTGTATTAATACATGAAGCTAGAAAAAAAAATTTACATCATTCATATTATTTTCAATTTTTCCTTTACATTGTCTGAAATTATATTTTTAATATAAAGGAAAACAATAGTTAATTTTTTAAAAAGGCAAAGGCAAACTAGAACATATGTACAACTGCTTCATGTATTGGAGTTATCAAACATGCAAGTTAAAATTATAATTAATATCATAATGTTATTGACACAATCAAGAATAGTTGAAGAGAACTGAAGTTATATAATGAAAACAAATAAAATCATAAAACTGAAAATAAAAATGATTAAGTTAACAATTGAATGACTGGTCTTACAATTAGATGCAACACAGCGGAAGAGCTAATTGGTAAAATGGCATGTATTTCAAAAGACAAAATATAGACACAAGCACAACAGAGACAAAAGATAGAAAATACAGAAAATAATTTTAAAAAGCATTAAAAAGTAGTGAAACATTTAACAAATGTGTGATTTAAATCCCAGGAGGATAGAAATAATAAAGCAGAAAACAAATCTGAAAAAATTGTGGCTGATATTATTACAAAATGAGAAAACACAAAAGTTACCGTTTAAAGAACTAGTGTAAACACAAGAGAACAAAATGAAAGAAAGCATGACTTAGCATTAATTTGAAAAAATATGAAACACTAAAGACCAAATAAAGTAGAAAAACTAAGAGAAAATAAGCTCTAAGTTGTAGACAAGAACATAAAAAGTTATATTCTGCTGGGTATAAATCAAGAGTATACAGTAATAGTGTATGTGGTATTATATATATATTATAATATTTATAAGTCACTGTAATATGCATATATAGTTTACAAAGTAGATATAGTTTACAAAGTAGTTTATTACAGATTGCAAGTTATATGTATACTATATATTATAATATGAAGCTTGAGTATAATATAGATAATGTATATATTATACTATTTATTGTTCACCATTAGGCCATATAATATTTTTATGAATATAGAATCAAAATGATATAGTTAGGCCAATTAAACAAAAATATACTGAGTTTATTTCTATTTTCAGGGTATTAATTTATATATACTAGTGCTAGATTATATGTTTAGTAATATCAACTTTGGGATTCTAAAATGCTCTAGAACTTAAATGTGACAAAAAGACATTTGAATACTTCAGTTTAATATATAGGAACATATTGATACAGAAATGTGTTTTTTATCCTAATATGATAGCCATTTAATCAGGAAAATTATAGAATGTATATAGCAAATGATAGTAAACCATATTATATTTTATTCTAAAATATTAATTCATACATTGATCTTTAGAATTTTAATGTTCTCAGAGCAGAAGGTAAGTTTATAGTTTTCTAATTCTAAAAAGAAAGGAGTTAATTTTACAAAATTAATTCTGTGTAATATGCTGAAAATCTTGAAGCAGTTTAAATTAATAGACTAATGTAAAATAAATTCTATTTTAAACTGTTTCCTTAAAGAACAGGAATAAGACAGGGATTACTGCTTTCACCACTCTTATTCCATATAGTACTGGAACACCTAGCCACAGCAATTAGAAAAAGAGAAGAAATAAAAGGCGCTAAAATTAGAAAGGAGAAAGTAAAACTGTTATTATTCACAGATATTATGAAACTGTATATAGAGAACACTAAACACTACCAGGAAACTACTTGAACTGATAAATGAACTCGGTAAAGTAACAGGATACAAAATTAATATTTAGAAATCAGTGGCATTTTTATATTCTAATAATAAACTATCAGAAAGAGAAAGTAAGAAAACAATCCCATTTACTATTGCAACAACAACAACAACAACAGAAGTACCAAGAAATAAATTTAAACAAGGTGGTAAAACAACCTATACTTGGAAAATTATAAGGTACCGATGAATAAAATAGAAGACAATACAAAGAAATGGAGGCATATACCCAGCTCCTGTATAAGAATAATTAACATCATTAAAATGTTCATACTTCCCCAAGCAATCTATAAATTCAATACAATTCCTATTACAATACCAATGGGATATTTCACAGATCTAGAACAAATATTCCAAAAATTTATGTGGAACCACAAAGGACCCCAAATAGCTTTAGTAATCTTGAGAAAAAAAGAACAAAGTTGGAGGTATTATACTACCTAATATCAAACTAATATACTGCAAAGCTATTTTAATCAAAACAGCCTACTACTGGCATAAGTACAGGCATACAGGTCTGTTGCGGTCCAGCCACGACGAGTCTATTACAGGGTCTTTGAACAGAAAAAGTTATGGAATTGAAATAAATGACAGACAGGGACTTATATATATTATATATATTACTTAAATATATACTTAATATATATTACTTATATATATATATATATATTATTCAGGAGGACGCCACAGCAAACAGTCTCTACTGTTCCTTAGCCGTAAAGCCAGCGCTCCCAGAAATACATCCACTTTTATTCATAAAGCAAAATGTGGTCCATCAGCAATTCAATTAAGTTTCCAAGGCAACTCAAAGACAACCCCCACCATACCATCCAAATCTACTTTACACTAGTAAGAAACTAGCTTCCATCATCCTCCAGAGAACATGGGTGAGACAAATGAGAATCAGGTGTAGCTCTTTGTTAACTAGGCAGATGAGGTGGGGTTTGGGCCCAGCACCTCTGTCCAGATTGCAAAAATACTGTTTATTTATTCAGTCCCCAACACAGATCAATGGAACAGAATAGAAATCCCAAAATAAACTCATGCACTTATGGTCAGTTAGTATTTAATAGAGGAAGCAGAAATATATAATGAGATAAAGTTTCTTTGATATATGGTGTTGAAACAATTGGACATATATGTGCAAAAAACATGAAACTAGATCACCAATTTACACATACATAAGAATAAACTCAAAATGGATTAAGAACTTAAATGTAAGTTGCAAAAGTATAAAAATTCTAGAAGAAAATATTGGCAGTGATATCTCAGACATTTCTTGTAGCAATATTTGTTTTCTGATATATCTCCATGTGCAAGGGAAACAAAAGAAAAAATAAAGAAATATACTATAGCAAAATATTTTTTTTTCTTTTTACAGAGACAGAGAGAGAGTCAGAGAGAGGGATGGATAGGGACAGACAGGAACGGAGAGAGATGAGAAGCATCAATCATTAGTTTTTTGTTGTGATGCCTTAGTTGTTCATTGATTGCTTTCTCATATGTGCCTTGACCGCGGGCCTTCAGCAGAGTAATCCCTTGCTCGAGCCAGTGACCTTGGGTCCATGCTGGTGAGCTTTTGCTCAAACCAGATGAGGCTGTGCTCAAGCTGGTGACTTCAGGGTCTCATACCTAGGTATTCCACATCCCAGTCAAAAGCTGTATCCACTGTGCCACTGCTTGGTTAGGCAATAAAAAATATTTTGCACAGAAAAAGAATAACAAAATGAAAAGGCAACCCACTGAATGGGAGAACATATTTGCAAAATGATATATCCAAAATATATAAAGAACTTACACATCTCAACACCAAGAAAACAAACAATTCAATTAAAAAATGGGCTAAGGATTCAAATACACACTTCTCCAAAGAAGATAGATAGATGGCCAATAGACATGAAAAGATGCTCAATATCACCAACCATCAGAAAGTTGCAAATTAAAATCACAATGAGTTATCATTTCATGTTTATCAGAATTGGTTATCATCAATAAATCAAAAAACAAATATTGGCAAGGATGTGGATGAAAGGGAACCCTTCTGCACTGTGGTGGGAATGAAGATTGGTGCAGCCATTGTGGAAAGCAGTATGGAATTTATTCAAAATATTTAAAATTAAATTGCCTTTTGACCCAACAATTCCATTTTTGGGAATTCTTCTGAAGAAATCCAAAATATTAATTCAAAAGAATATATGCACCACAATGTTCAATGCAGTGTTATTTGCTCTAGCCAAGAACTGAAACAGACCAAGTATGCATTAGTAGATGAGTGAATAAAAAAGCATGGGTACATTTATGCAATGAAATACTATGGGCCATAAAAAAGAAGGAAATCTTACAGTTTGCTACAGCATGGATAGACCTGGAGAGTATTATGCTAAGTGAAATAAGCCAGTCAGAGAAAGACAAATATATGATCTCACAATATGTCAAATCTAATGAAAAAAATAATTCAACCAACAAGATGTAATCAGAAGTATAGATACATAGGACAGACTGACAGATGACAAAGGTGAAGAGGATTTGGGGAATTGAGTGGAAAATGGTGAAAGGATTAAGCAAAAAGAAATTGTATGCATATATATTTAAGACACACAGACACAAACAGTATGATAATAATAGCCAGAAGAAAAAATGGGGGTAGAGAATTATGGAAGAGGGGTTAGGGGTGATAAATGGGGAAGGAAAGAGACTTTATTTTGGGGAATGGATACACAATGCATTATGCAAATGATGTCTTGTTGTGCTGTAAACTTGAAACCTGAATAATTTTGTTAACCAATATCATCCCAATCAACTTGAAAAAAATAAAGTTACAGGGTAGATACTAGAATAACCAATCTATAGGAGAAAAGATGTTTTGAAATAAATTATATTGGATGCTTATTTTGTCAATATTGATGATTTGTCAAGCATTTTTTTATACTAGAATTATGTTTTTCTGGTTTATTGTACTTCATGAAAAAAACTGAGTTTATTGCATGTATGTCAAGTACATTTATGTATGTCAAGTACAAAATTAGTGGTATTCTTATTCTTATGACAAATAAACTCAATATAGTGACATTTTATCTCAAAATTATAAGATATTTAATCAGAATATAATACAGGTGATATTTTATCTGTTTTAAATGTATAAAGTTTAGTTTTCTACTTTAAAATAACTTTCTTTCTAAACTCAAAAATGACTTAGTTATTATAATATATGTGCTATCATTGAAATATTTTACTGCACGCTATCTTAGTGGTGTTATTAAAATCATTTAATTTGTGTTGTTTTTTTCCAATTTTAAATTTGTAATTAGAAATTGTGAATGTGTAAAAATTCAGCTTTCCACATTCTATTGAAAGACAAGAATTGTCCATAATATGCATTTTAAAGACTTAATTTATAATATTTTCTAATCATTTTTCAAAACTATTACCTGAGTATATATTAATGCTTATTTGAAACTTTATTAAGTGCATTTTGAAAATGATTCACAGTCTAGTTATAAATAAACAAATAAAGCCCAGGCTGGTTGGTCCAGTGGATATAGCATCGACCAGGTATATGGATGTCCCTGGTTCAATCTCTGATCAAGACACACATGAGAGAGAAGTGACCTTCTGCTTACATTGCCCTCCTCCTCCCCATTCCCATTCTCTCTTCCTCTCCCACAGCCAGTGGATCAATTGGTTTGAGCAATTGGCTTAAGTGCTGAGAATAGCTCCATTGGGCTGAACATCAGCCTCAGATGCTGAGGATAGCTTGGTTGATTAAGCATCGGCCCAAGACGAGGTTCCTGTGTGAATCCTCATTGGGGGTCATGCAAGAGTCTGTCTCTTTATCCTCCCTCCTCTCACTTAAAGTATAATAAATTAAAAATAAATGGTAATTTAAAAGAAATATATAGTAGATGTTAAATTTAAAATGTCACTTTTTCCTTTGATTACCCACACAACAGTTTGAAAATTCTCATGCTTACCACTACTAGAGTTTCTACTTAAAAGTCTATCACCTGACAAAGGCAGGTAACTGCAGTTATTTCCCATGCGGGTGTTTACTTGTGAAAAATCACTGACTGTCAGTCCATGCAATTCACAGCAGTCCTTCTAGCAGCAAAATAATAATAATAATAATAACATAATAATAATAATTCAAAGGATTTACCTGGGTTAAAATGAGCTATAGTGCATCCACAATAAAAAATGCAGATTAAATACCAAGTTTTTTTTGTGTTTTATTTTTTTTTAATTTTTATTAAATTTACTGAGGTGACATTGATTACTAAAATTACACAGGTTTCAGTTGTACAATTCTATAATATATCTTTATTTTTCATTTTATATTTACCACCTCAACTCAAGTCACCCTCCATCATCATCTATCTCCTCTCTATACTCCTCCAGCTCCCCCAACATCCTTTCTCTCCTGCAATCCCACACTGTTCCGTGTCTGTAGGACTTTTTTCCTTTGCTTAATTCCTGAGCTTTCAAATTGGAAACCAAGAAAGCCAGGAGATTCCCTTGTGCATACAAACAAAAGATGCTAGTTTGGTAAAAGTTGAGCAAAAAAATAATAATATTTTGTGAAGTGATAGCATGGAATTTTACCAGAATAATTTTTTGATAAAAATAAATAGAAAAAAATATATTTTTTGACAGAAAGTCAGAGAGAGAGGGACAGATAGGGACAGACAGACAGGAAGGGAGAGAGATGAAAAGCATCAATTCTTTGTTGCAGCTCCTTAGTTATTCATTGACTGTTTTCTCATATGTGCCTTGACCGGGGGGCTGCAGCAGAGTGAGTGACCCCTTGCTCAAGCCAGCAACTTTGGGCTTAATCCAGCAACCATGGAGTCATGTTTATGATCCCATGCTCAAGCCAGCGACCCCTTGCTCAGGCTGGTGAGCCCACACTTAAGCCAGATGAGCCCACGCTCAAGTCGGGGACCTCAGGGTTTTGACCTGGGTCATCTTCGTCCCATCCTGATGCTCTTTCCTCTGTGCAACCACATGGTCAGACAGAATGTTTAAACATTCTTATAAAAACAATGAGCTCTATAATTCCAAAATTTAACTTTGAGTCTATTTTTTACAGGATTACTTGTAATACTAATTGCAGTTTATATCAAATAAATATCCCTCTCCTTCCTCCCAAAAAGTGACATACTCAAAATGGATCATCATAAGTATTTAATAAAGGGGCAACTTTGCAAAATTATAAACAGGACCAGGGAACCAATAAGGAATATGAGGCACTACAAGATCTACAAAAGTAAGCCATGCTTATTCTCTTTAAGGCACAGTGGTGGGGAGATGTGCTGATCCTTACTGAAGTTCAGTAAAAGTTATAAGCCATTGGTTTCTAAAGAGACTGTCTGACAGCAGCTGTGGCCTCCTGCAAAGGAACAGTCAATGCCTAACCATGGACCCTTAAGAAGGGAGTCTTAGAGTAATTCAGATTCTTCTATTGGTGGATCCTG
The DNA here is from genome assembly GCF_036850995.1 of Saccopteryx leptura. Taxonomy (NCBI): domain Eukaryota; kingdom Metazoa; phylum Chordata; class Mammalia; order Chiroptera; family Emballonuridae; genus Saccopteryx; species Saccopteryx leptura. Next base: position 63,539,986 of record NC_089506.1, on the reverse strand, counting down.
AAAGTAATGCAATTGGAAAGTAAAGGACAAAAGGAAACAGAGGTTTCTGAAGTTCAAGCAGTTGTTTGCTGTTATCCTTCAGTGGGACAGAGAACGACAGAATAGAGAGTGAGTCTTCAGGTGCATACAGAGAATACCTACACTATATGTTCACAGTAACAAAAAAATCATGAGGGTGCACACATTCACATTTTTTCTTTGTTAGAAAATGTATTTTACCAGGTTCTATAATACATGTTTAATATTTAGAAAGTAAAAGTACTACCAGAACTTTTGTTGTATCAATTCTTCATCTCTTCTGTTTATATATTTATCTTATTCCTCAACATGATATTTAAAACTCTGTTGTATTTGTTATACTGCCCATCAAAAATGACTGATCTCCTTAAGAGAAAGAAAATGCTTTATAAATTTGTTCTTTGAGAGACCAGTAGATAATTTAATTACTATAGGAAATTCAATAAATATTTTAAGTTCACCTTATTTTTCTGCTTCATTCCTTCTTTATTAAAATAGATTAATTTTGCATCCTTTATGAATCTAAAGTGACTAATTTGAGACTATATTGAGAAAAATCACTGATAAATTTTAAAGTCACAAATTATTCCACTTTCAAAATACCTGTACAACTAAACTACTTTTCCTTTTATTTATTGAACATATTTTTAAAACTTAGTTTGCATATAGTGAATTATACTTCTCATAAATTAGAAGAAATTTCAAAATGAATATGAAGCAATAAAATATCCCCTAATTTTTGTGAGCAGTATATTTAAAAATCACTATTTTTCTTGATTGATGATTTATAATTCAGTAATTTATCTTATTTAACTTATGGTAATTTGTATCAACATATTGAAATTTAATATAACATAGTGACCATAATTAATAATGCTGTATTGCTTATTCTATTATTGCATATTTGAAAGATGCTAAGAGAATAAATCTTAAATATCCTTATCAGAAAAAATAAAAAAGAAAAGAAAAATTTTGCAACTATTTATAATGATGGATGTAATTAGTCTTATTGTACAGTTATTTCTTAATATGTACAGTTATTGAGTCATTATGTTATATGTCTAAAACTAATATAACATTATATGTCAATTATAACTAAGTCTATAGAATACAAACAAACGGTAAATATGATATATTGAGTGCATGAGGCAGAAAGCCACATACTCAATGACCTGGAAAAAATTTTAAAGTGATGTGTAGCTTTCATTTAATACATAGGAATTAAAGTACACTTTACCTCTGATAACTTTGAGAAAACTAATAAAATAAAAAATAGATGAACGAATGAATGAAATTATTAAATAATATAAAAAAATCTAAAAACAAGCAGTGGTCACATTTACAAAAAATGCAACTCAGTAGTAGAGTGAACAGTGATAATTAAGTTTAACAGAGAAAGATGAAACATAAGCTTCAACTGAACAGAGTCCAAGATAAGACATAATACTCAGATCCTAAAACTTTCAAAACTTGCAGCATCCAGCTAGATACCTCTCAAAAGAAAATAGAGATGATTAAAGTCAAAGTATTGGTTTTAAATAAAATATAAGGAGAAGTTAGGACTTTCAGATTTTTCTTCCAAATCATTTAAAGATGTAGGCACAATACTGATCCCATTTAGCAAAAGACAAGATTTACTTTCAAGGAAGTTACTATCAGAGATAGTAAGTGTACAAAACTAGAAATAACAAGATAAACATGTCAAATATTAATAATAATATACCTACTCCATAATGGTGGAGTAATAATTCAGAATGGTGACAGCATTGTTCCCTGGAGAGAGTTCCTCCCTGGGGTAAAGAATTATAACTATAGATACTAATATCAATCTCCCATTTATAAAGGCTTTGCTGTCATGATCTAACACTTCCCAAAGACCACATTTCCTGACACCATCACCTTAGGCATTAGGTTTCAAAATATAAATTTTGGGGAGGCTTCGTTCAGTCTATAGCAAATATATTAGTTAAAAACATAAAAGTGTATAAAAAAAGTTCTTGAAATGAAAGTTATTCTCTCTGGAAGATTAAGAATTGGAGTCAACAAGGTGCAAAAACTTGTTATTCTCTGAGTCTGTTACAACAATTTTACTTGAAAGAAAATATAACAACACATGCAATAGAGCATATTATTTTTAATAAAATAAATTTCCCTCCACTCACACAACTACTAAACTGTAAAATGAATTTTCAAATGGTAAACTCTGATTAAGTGTTTCTATTTACTTCAAAAATTGCATGTACGCATACAGGGGAACATTCATACAATGTATTCTCCACTCACTTCAGTTTCAATAAAATACTGTAAGATCCTTTCACTTTGTTGTGTTTATACTATTATTTTAATATTTTCATATTATCTTTTGGCCTTTCTCTGCATAAACTATTTCATTGATATAACGAACATATTTTAAAAGAATTTAAGAAAAGTAGTTTTTTATCATGATAGCGACTTTCTGGCACAATTAATTTTATTTTTTTAATTTGTTATTACTACATACAATAATAATAAAATTTACAGAATATTAGATTGAGTGAAATATAGTTTTCAGTAATATCCTTATTAATGGACTTTGTTTATTTTTGATCTTTAAAAGAAAACACTATTGAAATGATGCAATACACTTATAAAACTCTTTTATTTTATTTTCAGTGTGTCCGTAAAGTCATGGTGCACTTTTGAGTGGTCACAGGAAAGCAACAAAAGATGATAGAAATGTGATACTGCACCAAATAAAAGGAAAACCCTCCTAGTTTCTGTAGGATAATGTGGCAGCATGTGTGAATGTGCAGATGATGACGTAACACCATGTATACAGTGGAGCAGCCCATGGCCATGCCAGTTGAGATGTGGATGGTACAGAGGAAAGTTCAGTGTGTTCTGTGGCTCGTTAAATTTGAATCCATAACCAAAGTGCAACGTGAACATTGGAGCACTAATAACAAAGCGCCACCACATAGGAATAACATTATTCGGTGGGATAAGCAGTTGAAGGAAACCGGCCGTTTGGTGGAGAAACCCCGTTCTGGTAGTCCATCCATCAGTCAGTGACGAGTCTGTAGAGGCTACACGGGATAGCTACCTAAGGAGCTCTAAAAAGTGAGCCCACAATGAACTGCTCTGAATAGGTATGAAACTGGGAGGGTTTTCCTTTTATTTGGTGCAGATTTCACATTTCTATCGTCTTTTGTTGCTTTCCTGTGACTGGTCAAAAGTGCACCATGACTTTATGGACACACTGTATTTATTTGGCATAAAAAAGGTATCAATAGAATTAAAAATATAAAATAGAGCTTCTAGTTTAAGTACATGTGCAATTTTAATTTAGGTAAATGTTAATTTAGATAAATTTATCAGTTTATAAAAAGGGTATTGCAATTTTTATATTCACCATTAATCTTTGAAAGAATCTGTAGTTGTACTTCTGAGGAACATTTTTAAAATTTCAAAACATTACTATCATTACCAGTCTTATTGATTAAAAAGCACTTTATAATTTTTTATTCATGTTTTTTTTAATTATTAGAAAGTGAGAAGTGTTTAAATGGTTCATTTATTGTAATTTTCATTTAATGTGAATTGTTTATGTTCTTTTCATATTTTCAATTTTTATGATCTCAAACATATACTGGTACATTAACTCTTTTAAATATTTCTTTCTTTCTTTCTTTCTTTCTTTCTTTCTTTCTTTCTTTCTTTCTTTCTTTCTTTCTTTTTTATTTAGTGAGAGGAGGGGAGGCAGAAAAAGATTCCCGCATGCACCCCAACCAGGATTCACCCGGCAAGTCCACTGGTTGCTGATGCTCTGTCCATCTGAGGTGTTGTTCCGTTGCTCAGCAACCGAGCTCTTCTTAGCATCTGAAGTGAGGGGGTCAGGGAGCCATCCTCAGTACCTGGTGCCAATTTGCTCCAATTGACCCATGGCTCAAGGAGAGAAGCAAGAGAGAGAGGGAGAAGTGAGAGGGGGGAGGGGCGGAGAAGCAGATGGGCTTCTCCTGTGCATTTTGACTGAAAATTGAACCTGGGACATCTACACACGGGGGCCGACTTTATACCACTAACCCAACCAACCAGTGCCACATTATTTCAAAATACATTTTTTAAAGTATGATGTAACCAATTTTTTGTTATTTCAATAATTTAAAAATAGCACCTTTATATAATCTAGTTAAGTCTAGTGAAGAATTCTAAAGAAACTTACTGAGAGTCAGAGAGAGAGAAAGAGAGAATGAGAATAAGGGCAATTAAAAGATTATAACTTAGGAAATAATTACTGTTTTTTATATTTCAAACAAGGTAGTTCAAAACTATATTAAGAACACAAAATTATATATGCCTCTCAAAATCATCAGAATGTTAAACATTTCATAATGTTTGCAAATCATTTATATTCTAAACATTGCTACATGAATATCTTATACAATAAGATAAATCTGCAGCTACCTACATTTTTCCACATGGGTGAAATATATCTTTGATTATTATAAATGATACAAATTTGTAATCACACTGGCAACATACTGGTAGGTATTGAAATTCTTGAAATTTGCATCAGAATGACCCATACAACTTCACCTAGACAGTGACCATAACCTTATTGTATTTAATTTTTTTTTTTTTTTTACTTTGGAGATAAAATCACCATGACACACAAATATAAAAGTAGGAAATTAAACTAGATAAGAGAGTAGCAATGACACGCAAAGACAGTGTAAAAGAGATAGGCTATATCTACATCTGCCAGAATCAAATGGAGTTGGCTGCATCAGAGAGAGCTGAGCAATTCCATCCTGCCACTGATATCCCAGCGATCGCATTTCAGGAATCGTCAAAATGAAGCCTTAACTGATCCTAATTTCCAGGATGATATATAGCAGGAAACGGTGCCTTCTTGAAACTTTTGTTTACCTACAACTTTAATAACCTAGGTTATAGAGATGGGAAAATTTTATAAATTACCTATAAAGGACATTTCATTAACCTTAAGACAACCTCATTTTGACGTTTGGCATTTGTACTCTAATTTGAGAGCACACGGCAAAGCAATCCTCAGATCAGCTATTTCCTTATCAGCTCTCAGAAGAAAATTCATGGTGACATTAAAGCTATTTATGCTTCACATCTGTCATAATATATTTTATTTGGCAACTTATTGAACATCGAATATAAATAAAGTAACATTGTGCTGACTATTGGTAATATAAAAAGAAATAAAGAGACTTCATTCTCAAAGTTTTCAATTATAATTTGAATTAAACTTTCTAGTAATACTTTATTTGACATGTTTGAATAATAGATTCCAAGTTTATCTCTGTATATATCACTTTTTCATATTGTAGATTTTACTGAAATAAAGTTTTAGAAAATAAAAATCCTTTTTCCAGTATAAGATTTCAGTGCCCTTGAAATATTTTCAAGACTGGACAGTTTTTGTAATTACAATTGAGGAAATATAATGATAAGATTTTCATATATATATATATATATATATATATATATATATGATCTTCAGTTATAAATTTTAAATTATAATACAGAGGACTCATTAAATATAATTAATTATAAATATGAATATTTCTTTAGTCTTTGGTGATGAAGGAGAAAACACAGGCTCAATTACTTTAGACATTTTTTCCTGGCACTATTGATGACACTATTTTTAAAAACTTATTAAAGGGAATTTAACAAAACAACTGTTTATAAGTTCGCATGAATGCATATACAATCCATATTTATTCTTAATTCTAGAATATTATTTTTCCCTACAATTTGAAGACCAGCTAAACTTCCCAAAGTTCTTCTCATAGGAAAAATTACCAAAGCCTGCAGTTGGCTCCTCTCTCACGCACTGACTTCCTGCGGTACTCTATGTGAAGCTATATAAAACCGTCTCTTTTTAGCTTGCAGCTGTACCGGTACTGACCAATGCATGAACCAAGTTTAGCTACTTCTCTCTTTTATCAATGCTTATGCATACATCCTTCATATGGCCATAGGTGTAAGCTGAAAGGATGCTGGTGGAAGCTTGGAGAATGATGAGAGAATTTGGACCACCTAATCATGAATCTTGCCTGTGCTCTCTGGCTTTGCACATGCTTGATGATAGATGCACCGTATTTATTTTATGATGGATTGCTGCTGGAGGTGTCAAATCTTTTAATCTGGTTTGTGTGACATAATCCAGCCTATGAGGGGACACTAATATCATGGTCACTTGATATATTATTCTAAATGTCATGGTATATCATGAGCTTTTTAAAAAATGGTGTAAAATTTTTTGCTGCAGATGCATGGCTTTTCTCTGTTACCCTAAAAATCTACTTGGTAATTTTTCTTTTAGAGCTTTCTGTAGTCCTCACAAGGCATCTTATTTTATCACAGATTCTTCTAAAATCATAGGGTTTGACTGATAACTTGGCCTGAGCAACAGGTCTGCCTTCACATACTGGGCCTGCTATGAAGTTCTTTTTTCCTCTAGACCACATTCCAAGTTAACAGTATTTCTCTATACATAAATTGATAGGACCAGTATTTGTAAATGGAGAATGCATTACTACTTCCAAAACCCAAAGAAGCCTTCTTGGCTTTTAAGTGTTGTGCTTCTTTCTTACTGGTAGAAGGTAAAAGATGTTATAATGGGCCATGGCCAGTTTGCTCAGTGTATAGAGCATTGGCCCAGTATATGGATATCCCAGTTCAATTCCAGTCAGGGCACACAAGAGAAGTAACCATCTGCTTCTATCCCCATTCAAATCCCCTTTCTCTCTGTCTTCCCCTCCCTTAGTCAGTGGCTCAATTGGTTCAAGCCTCACCTTCGGCTCTGAGGATGGCTCTCACTTAAAAAAAAAAAAAGTTATAATGTATTCTTTATTATACTTTAGAGAGCGTGTTTGGTTGTACAACTAGACACACTAACATTTCCACTCTAATGGTAGTTCTATAAAATACATTTTCAGTTTGTCTATTACCCTTTGTACACTCTGTAGCTCATATGTCTAACAGAAACTTCCCATGTTTTTCCACCTTTTGGGAACCTACTTAAATAATACTAGGTCATGAAAATAGTGGAATTCTGTGAGAGTCTATAGAAAGTTCAGCTGTTCCAAGATATGTGAAACATATTATGGTAGGAGTAGGACAGAGAATCGTTAATTTAGCTTTTGTCTTTTTCATGTGAACACAAAGTTGTCCTTTTGTTTGTCAGGGATCTGTTATAGTTATGTTTGTGCCAAAATAATGATTTAAGTGAAGACATGAATAGATTACTGCTGTTGCGTAAAGAACAATTTAAGGCCCTGGCCGGTTGGCTCAGCGGTAGAGCGTCGGCCTGGAGTGCGGGGACCCAGGTTCGATTCCCAGCCAGGGCACATAGGAGAAGCGCCCATTTGCTTCTCCACCCCCCCTCCTTCCTCTCTGTCTCTCTCTTCCCCTCCCACAGCCAAGGCTCCATTGGAGCAAAGATGGCCCGGGCGCTGGGGATGGCTCCTTGGCCTCTGCCCCAGGCGCTAGAGTGGCTCTGGTCGCGGCAGAGTGATGCCCCGGAGGGGCAGAGCATCGCCCCCTGGTGGGCAGAGCATCGCCCCTGGTGGGCGTGCCGGGTGGATCCCAGTCGGGCGCATGCGGGAATCTGTCTGACTGTCTCTCCCAGTTTCGAGCTTCAGAAAAAAAAAAAAAAAGAAAAAAGAAAAAAAAAAAAAAGAACAATTTAAAGTGGCAATAGTTGTCCTGTCTATAAAGATGAAAGTATTGTTTTTATTTTCTCAGTTAAGACAGGGGAAGTAATTTTCAGTAGGTTTCACTTGATCTTCTCCAGTATACTAGCTCTTAAACAACAAATCAAGGAACCAATGTCATTTTTTCAAGTCTCCTGTATGACCATTAAAATTATGTATTTAGGCACTGAAAAAATTGTCTTCAAAGGTACCCATGAACTCAGTGGTTTCACCATGAATCAGATCCATAACTATATTTCATTTATTTTATAAGTCCTATAAACTCCTCTAATAAGGCAACCATGACAATGCTTTGAGTCCTTAGTTATCAATATCTATTTGGTCACTGGGTTCAACAGTGTTGTATATGTTTATTATTCCCTTTTTTCTGGTTTATATTTACTTGAAAAGAAATGACTTTAGCACATTTAGTAGAAAGAATAGAGGAATTACTATAGTGTATGCTTGGTATAGTTTCCCAGGATCCTTCCTGCAGTGGGTTTCCGTGTGAAGAACTGATCCAAGTTTTAAAACTGAGTGAGGGGTTACACCATTTTGTTAGTGGTGCTGCCTGCCCTCCTGAATATTCACCTTGGATTAATTTTTTTGTTTTATATGGAGAAATATCTTCTTTTTTAACTACCCACATATCTTACCCCTTGGAACTTCATGTTTTATTAAATATCTTTATAGCTTTCTGTGATTCAAGCCTATATATATAACTGACAGTTTTATACCTTTGCTCATTACAATAATTGGATTCACCTGGCTTCATTTGATTATGCACCACCACCTGGCTTCCATTATTTTGGGGAATCTTATCTTGCCCATTACTATCAGGGAACCCAGTTCTATTAATGTTTCTTTTTTCATCAGCCCTTGTCTACAAAAGTTAGCTACCACTGAGCTTCTTAATAATGTTGTTTCTTCTCCCACCAGTGTATTTCTGTATCTTCACCTGTCTTTTTTCCATGAATACCAAATGGGTCAAGGCAAATGATGGTGCTTACTGTAAACACCACAAGATCTTGTCCTTACTGCTCTACTCTGTTGGAACTGATGTCTTCACTGGAACAAATCAATGAACATGATCTGCAGCTATTGATTCTATGGATGTCTTTTATCAAATACTCAGCAGGAAGAAACAAAAGCCATTTGTCTTCCAATAGAATAAAAAGGACAGCAGCATTTCACTGTCTAGTCTCAAGATTATTTGAACTACCCTGCTGTCTTTCATATTATAGCCCATAGTGTAGAGTCTATTACAGCTGAATGCATCTGGCCTACATGCAGCTGAGAGCAGAGAAAGGGCCCTGCTCAGCCTTGATTGATCTGGCAGGGCGAGGCCACTAAAACAACTAGAATTCTATTCAAGTTATTGACACCAAAAGCAGGGCAGCAGGCACACAGAGCTACCACAGGTTCAGGATGTACTGATATGCTTGTAGGACAGAGCGTTACATAGTTATCACCTCCACCCCCAGCACAATACCCTCTTGTTTAAGCATATAAAATAAATGGGTATTCCAGGCTCAGGGTCATTGCATTTCCATCACAGCACAGTGTACACCCTGGTCGGAACTTTATCGAATGCTTCTGTGTTTTCCTTAATTCTCCATCATTCCCACTCAGGTCTTCACTTCTCTGCATTGGTTGTGGCACCATAGCAACTTTGATCATCTACCACATAGCAATATAATGAATCTCTAAATTGACAATATTTCAACTTGTTCTGGTGAAAAGGATCTGATGTTACTTGAATGCCTATTAGATATTCTGGATTTTCTAGAAAAATATATTCAATCCAGGGAGTGAAAATAAGTTTCATGAATATTCAGAGAAAGTTCAATATGCTGACATTTTCACTGACCCACTGTCTTGGGCAGGCTGGCAAGATGACTTCTAACTAAGATGATAATACCAATCGAGTTTGTGACAGATCCTTTACTTTCAAAAGAGCCATGTTTGGATGATAACCCCCTTCTATGCTAAAAGACAAGTTGTTGCAAGATATTATCATGCACAAGAATTAAAATATAAGGCAAATATTTGATATCAAAAGGTCCCCATAGGTCTGACATAATTTTAAAGAGACTCATTCACAAGCTGATTTATATCAGGAAAGATAGGAACTCTAACTCCAAGAGATGCTGTGTAAAGGTTGCCTCTTTTTGTCAAAAATTTCAATTAAAAAAATTGTCAGTCTGTGGATCTGAAACTTAAAGGGGCTATTAGGGATGTATTTCTCTATATGCAGCACTTCCTGATCAACATAATTCCTTTTAGCTCTTATATAGAATGGGGAAACACAAGCATAATGCATATCCATTACTAATATACATCCTCATGTCTCATGTAGAAAAAACAAAAAGACGTAGAGATAGCCCAAAGGGCCTTACCTATAAAATCATCCTCAAATTTATTTTTCTGCATGAATTAAGTCTTTTTATTCAGGCTACTTTTAAGATTTTCTCTTTACACTTGTTATGAGCAATTTAATTATAATGTGCTGTGATGCAAATTTCTTCGTATTTCCTTTACATGGAGTTTTCTGAGCTTCTTGGATCTGTGAGCCATGTGATTTCACTCTCTGGCTGCTGGGAATAAGGCAGTGTACACAGCCTTGTGAGGATGCTTGAAAATATTGCTTTAACTGGTTTGGGTAATTCTTTTCCAGATTCAGGTACTTTTTTTATATGCATGCTTTGATTGGTACTTTAATAAATTAAAAAAAAAGAGACTCTGAAGAGGCCTAGAGTTCTCTCTGTGTGCACCAATCTCCTCTACTTATTCTGTTCTGGAATTCTAGCAGCCTTGTCCTGTTCAGATTCTCAGCTCCATCTTTGCTACTCAAGGTGCCCACTCGGCTAAAACCTGGTTCTCTCTCCCTTGATCTATTTCTGGGAGTTATCTCAAGGCAGTAAATTGGCGTGAGAACAGTGTTCATTTACCTTGTTTGTTTCCTATGTCTTTAAGTTCACTGATCTTCATTGACTTTGTTATTTTGTTGTTGTTACAGAAAAGAGTAAATCCGGGTCTTCTACTCCATCTTGGCAAGCATTGGGAGTCTGTAAGTTCACAACTGAAATCCTCTTTTATTTCAGGGTCCTGCCAATTGCCAAATATTTAATCCAAGATTGCTGAAATATTTGCTCAGTTTCTTATGTTTCCAGTGTGTTGTCTGGTTAATTCCAGCTGACTTAGTGTTAGGCTGAGCTGCATTATTGATATTGATATGTATCTTCATGGCACTGACCCTTGGAGAAGACACAAAATTTACTAATTAATTGTATGTTTTGTTACCATGGTACTGAATAAATATGAGGTGGTTTGTACCAGTTTGTATTTTTTAGATAACAGTGAGATTGATGATTTGCACCTGCCCTCAGTGAGAACTCTGTAAGACTCTGCGATTGAAAGCTTATAACATAACAAGAACATGCCTTCTAGACAAGCAGCATATTAGAAATTCCTGATGAGGCCCTGGCCAATTGGCTCAGTGGGAGAGCATCGGCCTGATGTGTTAAAGTCCTGGGTTCGATTCCTGGTCAGGGCATACAGAAGAAGCACCCATTTGCTCCCCACTCCTCTCTCTCTCTTCCCCTTCTGCAGCCATGGCCCAAATGGTTGACCCTGGGTGCTGAGGATGGCTCTGTGGCCTCACCTCAGGTGCTGAAATAACTTGGTGGAACAACAGCCCCAAATGGGCAGAGTATTGCCCTGTAGGGGGCTTGCCAGGTGGATCCCAGTCCAGGCCCATGCCAGAGTCTGTCCTTTGGCCTCCCTGCCTCTCACTTCAAATCAAAATATGACAATAAGGTAAGATAAGTTAAGACAAAATAATAATATAAGATAATAAGATAGATGATAATATAAGATAAGATAAAGATGAGATGAGATGAGATAAGGAAAAGAAATTCCTGGTGCTCTCCATTTTGGGTTTCCTCATTTAGAGTTGTTTCATCAGTTTCAGTAGTTGTCCATTCCAGAGAGAAAACTTTTTCAGCATGATTCATCAGAAGGAAGAATTGGAGTCTGTACCTGAATTCTTCTACCATTCCATTAGAGGTAGCTTTTTGCTATTTGCATACCCTTGCCATATTGTGTCATTTTTTTTTTTTTTTTTCAATAAACTATATATAAGCATTTTTCATCTGGGTCTTATGAATTTTTTGGTTTGGGGATTTATTTAACATTGATCTTTTATTTTCTGAAAGGGTCACATTCTTTATATTCTGCTTAAGATTTGAAAAAAAACTTTAGAAAATAACACATTCCGGATACCTTCCCTAAGTTATTTTCTTCTTTTCCAGTCTCAGTCTCCATGGAAACACTGAGCCCCTTATTCTGTATTCTCCTGTTATCTATAGATAGAGGCTCATAGAGAGGAGGTCCTTGTGGCCCTTGTTAGCCTCCTCTGTAGTTCCCTTTACCCATGAATCAACAAATAAACTATATTATTTTTTAAAATGTTTTTATTCATTTTAGAGAAGGGAAAGAGGGAAAGAGAGAAGAGAGAGAGAGAAGAAGGGAGGAACAGGAAGCATCAACTCCCATATGTGTCTTGACCAGGCAAGCCCAGGGTTTTGAAATGGTGACCTCAGCATTATAGATTGACACTTTATCCACTGCGCCACCACAGGCCTCATCATATTTTTAAAAAGTGAGCTTGCAGTTCTCATTCATGTGTCATTCTTTTCTCACTTATATTTTTACCTTCAGCTGCCTATCCTAGTCCTTCAATTAATTTTAACAGCTATTTTATGTATTTCTCTAGCTCTATGGTTTTTCATAGGGTAAAGATTGGTCTGCTATAGTGTACATTGTAATTACTGAAACTAAAAACATGAGGTAATGTTAACATCTTGTATATAAGACTATATTGCAGAGCGTGCTTCAATCCTATGCGAATATAAATTCCTGAATCTGCACTGCCTAATATGGAGTCACTAGACAATGAGGAAATTTAAATTTAAATTAGAATTAATTAAAATTAAATTGAATTACAAATTGTATTCCTCAGCTTTACTAGTCGCATATGACTAATGATTACTTTAATGGATAGTGTGGGTCTAAAATTCTTGCATCACCACAAAAAAGTCCTGTTTGACTATAGTGGAAAAGCTGCCTAAGACTTGTCAAAATTATGGTATCAAATATTTTTTGCAAATTTTGGTAATCATATTCAAGTCTAAAAATCCATTCAGAGGTAAAATACTTGTAGAAGGAGAATATTTTTTAAGAGGAATGGAAAGATTTCAGAATGATCTAACCACACTTTTCTAGCCCCATCATATCTAACTTAAATGAGAAGGGCTTAAAAATTATATCTGTGAAACTTCCACTAGCTACATGAGCCCCATCTCATAACTAAATGACATACGTTTATGTGGATTTGCTAACTGATGGTAATCCACAAATCTAGGCCAACCATCGTGTACTTTAACTTCACATCTCTCTCCAGTCCCCTGAAGCCTGAAGCTTAGCACACTCTAGAAACCCAAACAACAATCTTGACAAGTTATTAGTCTATCAAGTCAGATAGATCCTAGAGTGAGGATGTAGCATGTGCCTTCAAAGTAATCAACTTACTCAGATTTTTCTTACATAAATTACAGTAAGTGAATCTTATTATTTGCTTTTATTGTCTGATTTACAATCCAAAATCCATTTTTTTTAACTTTTTATTCATAACAACACATCCATGCATATAAGTATATATAATGGCAATGTATCATGACAATATATACATTAGAATTTAACCCCACATTATCTCTTTAAAAATTATTTTTGTCTACTTCATATTTAATTTCTTTTGGTCTAAAGCAAATTTAGTCATTTATCAAAACACACACATAACTAAGTAATGCTAATCAAGGCTTTTTAACTATGCAGTGTTGCTATCATCTCATGAATATTCTGAGCCATTGGCACATGATGAAACTTCAATTCTTGTGTCCTTCTGTTATGGATGTTCTCCCTTGCTTTATCTACTATGCTTTTCTAGGAGTCTTTCTTTTTATAAAGTGTTTTGGTGTATAATTAACTAATTCCCTGATACTGGGTGTCCATGTTTCATAAGTTCAGCTTGTTTTGTGTTTTTGTGATCTGTTTTGATGTTTGACTGCACATTGATTTGTCATTTGTCTGTTTAATGTTTAGAACCCCACTTTAAGGCTATTTGAGTGTGAGGGGAATAGGCTATAAAAATAATGACTAAAGTTTTCTCATGAGTTTTGCGTTGAGATATTTGCTGATACATTGAATATTAAAATTAACTTTACATTTTAAAAGCTTTATATTACTTTATATCTTCTGTATAAATTACTGTTTTTTGATTCATATAATAAACCGTAGTAAATTTTTAAATCTACTTTTTTGCTGATTTTGTTGCTGATTTAGAGAGAGAACAGAGAGAAAAAGAGAGAGGGAGGGAAGGTGCAAGAAGCATCATCCCATAGTAGTTGCTTCTCTTTTATGCCTTGACCGGGCAAACGTAGGGTTTTGAACCAGTGTTCCAGGTTAGCGCTCTATCCACTGTATCATCACAGGTCAGGTAAACCATACCTAACTAATTGAATTACTTGTTTACTGCCTTATACCAATAGCAATTTAACATATTTTCCTTCATATTAAAATATTGTCTTTTTTTGCTTTTATTTTAATTGATTTCTGTTCACACAAAATATAATATTTTTACCTGCATAAACATAAATAATTAATATATTTTCAACTTGAGGCAAGCAATTCTATTTACTACCAAAAAGGACAGGAGCTATTTGTCTTCCTGCTCAATTCCTTCTCTTTTTCTTTATCATTATTGTGTTAGTATTGCCTCTTTTTAAACTTATTTATATTTATTAATTTTAAATTTATTTTATTATATAAAAAATATTTATTGAAAGTTTTTTAGAAAGACAGGAAGGGAATGAGAGGGAGAAACATTGATTTGTTGTTCCACCCATCCACAGACTTACTGTTTGATTCTTGCATGTGTCCTGACCAGAGATAGAACCCATAACCTTGGTCCATTGGGACAATGCTCCAAACAATTGAGTACCTGGCCAAGGCATTTTATTTTTCACTTACTAAATTGATTAGAGTTACATTGGTTAATAAGATAATATAGTTTTCCAGTGTACATTTCCATGATCTGTACATTGCATTGTGTGCCTAGCACCCAGAAGTCAAATCATCTTCAGTCAGCGTATTTGAGCAACTTTCTCTTTTACTCCCTCCAATTTCCATTCCCTCTGGTAATCACCATACTGTTATCTGGGTCTATGAGTTTCAGTTTTATATCTCACATACTAGTGAAATCATATAGTACTTAGCTTTTTCTGACTTATTTTGCTTAGCATACTTTCAAAGTCCATCCATGTTTTCATGTAGTTCATCTTTATTTCTGGCTGAGCAGTATTCTATCGTTTATATGCACCACATCCTTTTTATTCAATCTTCTATCAAAAAAACACCTCAGTTGTTCCCATGTCTTGGCCACTATGAATAAAGAGGCTATGTGTCTTTTTAAACATCTTTGCTTACATGAGAACACATAGATGGGGAGAATTCCTCTTGGACATTTGCTTAGAAATAAAATTGTTTCATAAAATATAATATTCACTCATAGATATTACTAAATTTCTTCCATGATACAAAAAATTTGTTTTTTACACCCTCATTATCAAATAGAATATTACTAAAATGATAAAATTTTCCTGTACTGGTGAATGTTAATTATTTTTTCTTTAGCTTTAATGTGCATATATAATATGTGATTGTAATACATGTAGCAGCTTTCAATAAATTAATTACCAAACAATTTCAATTTCAGGTTTTTCCTACAATTATTGACACTTTAATTTATTACTTATTTTTATTTCATTACCTCTAACCCATTAATTTTAACCAGTGTTTAACTAGTGTTTTATTATTGTTTTATTATAGATATGTTTTGTTTCTATTCTCATTGATTATGTTGTTTCATTGTCATTGATTATTTAATCCAGGTTATTTAATAATGTGTGAAGTTTGTTTGTGTGTGTGTGTGTGTGTGTGTGTGTTAGCTCTGAATGTTAAACACTGTTAGTGTTGACATTAAATTTATAGATTGTATTGCATAACACATTATGTATGTAAAATGAATATATTTCATATGCCCATTCAAAAGTTAAAAAAATGAATTACAGAACTATTAAACAATATGACCTGTTTTATTTGTCAGTGAATCTATATGATTTAAGAAATTCTGATTACAGAGCTCACACTTTAAAACTCAAGAGTATACTATCACTCATAACAAATTTGTACAAGGAAGAGATGGACAGAGAAGTTATTAAGTTATATTCATGATTACTAAAGTTCTTGACTACATTTTATTGAGTCTGAAAGAAAATTATCTATGAAAAGTATAAAGATGACTTGTTTTTATTTATAGAATCAATCATAAGTAATCATAAACATTAGATTATATTATTAAGAAAAATATATTAAGTATTACTTAATTTTTGAAATTGTCAAGGTTATAAATTTTGTTACACAGACATACTTGAAATTGTTAGAAAAATGTTGATGAACAACTATTCTTTGGACCCAATATTGAGACTTTGGATAAATACGTATTAATTATGACAAGCTTTTGAAAGTAAGCAATAACAATCAAAATGGGTAGTGATAAAATAATAGATGTTTTTATAAATAACCAGAATTAACAAGAATCATCCATAAATATAATTCTATTTTACATATGGATGTCTTTTAAATAAGTTTAAGAAATTGGTTACCTACCTTAAGTGACATAAGGTAAGTTCACAGAGACATAAGACAAATTGATGTATTCTGAGGTCCAGAAGGAGGAATGTGTAAGAATTGAATGCTTAATGAATATGGGGTTTTCTGCTGAGATAATAAAAAATGTTTTGAAACAAGATAGAGATAGTAGTTACACAACATTATAAATATACTAAATGCCATTGAATTGTACAGTTTGAAAGGGTTAATTTTAGCTTATGTGAATTTCACCAAATAAGAGAAAGATCTGGAAGGAAGAAAATACATACATACATAGATTCATACAGACATACATACTTACATACTTATATACAAATTAAGGGTAGAAATAAAAGGTTATTTTCAAGACACTAAAGGTCCCTCTGGAGGCAGAGTGTAGTAAAGTCTTACATATCTACTTCTACTAGAGAAACTGTCATCATTTATGTATGACTCAAATTCCAGATGGTACCAGACTTAATGGTTTAACTTTGTAACTTTTTTACTTTACGATAGTGTGAATGTTATAAGTATTCAGTAAAACCTGAAGTTCAAATTTGAATTTGAATCTTTTTCTAGACTAGTGATATGTGGTGCAATACTCTTTCTCATGATGCTGGGCAGCGTAAATATACATATATAGCCTGACCAACCATTGGTGCAGTGGATAGAGCATTGGCCTGATAAGCAGAGGAACCAGGTTTGAAACCCCAGGTTCATTGACTTGAGCCTGGGTTCATCTAGCTTGAGCACAGACTCACCAGCTTGAGCATGGGGTCTCTGGCTTGAGCCCAAAACTCACTGGCTCGAATCCAAATATTGCTGGCTGGAAGCCCAAGTATGCTGGCTTGAGCCTAAGATCACTGGCTTGAGCAAGGGGTTATGGAATCCCCAGGTCAAGGTACATATTAGAAAGCAATCTACGATCAGCTAAGGTGCCACAACAAAGAATTGATGCTTTTCATCTCTCTCATCCTGTCTGTCCCTATCTGTCCATCTTATCTCTCTCTCTCTCTCTCTCTCTCTCTCGCTAAAAATAAATAAATAAATAAATTATATATGTACATACACACACAAACATATACAAAAAATACTGAAACTATAAAGAAATCATTTTGTTTAAGGAATGATATTTATAGAATGAAGTGTCTGAATACAATGAAGCTACAGAAACTTGTACAATTGTGGAAAATAAAATTTAAGAATAAAAATGTCTATGTGTATAAAACAAACTTTATCTACTCTCTACTCTAGCTATTGCTTCCATTTTTAGCAGCATGCCACATTCCAGCTTGACAGGATGTAGGGTAAGCCCTGACTTCTATTTTTCTTCTTCTATTTTTCTTTCTTTTTATTCTTCTTCTCCTCCTCCTCCTCCCCCTCCTCTTCCTCCTCCTCCTCCTCCTCTGCCTTCTTCTCCTTCTCCTTCTCCTTCTCCTTCTCCTTCTCCTTCTCCTTCTCCTTCTCCTTCTCCTTCTCCTTCTTCTTCTTCTTCTTCTTCTTCTTCTTCTTCTTCTCCTCCTCCTCCTCCTCCTCCTCCTTCTCCTCCTTCTCCTCCTTCTCCTCCTTCTCCTTCTCCTTCTCCTTCTCCTTCTTCTTCTTCTTATTTTTGTAATGCAAGTGACTGACATAAGCTTGATTGTCCAGGCATCTATTTCAAAGTCGGCTATCAGAAATAAACAAATCTATTGACAACTGCAGGACAAAATAAAGATTCAAGTTACCTTTCCTACAACTGTGATGCTTTTGATTTAGAGATCTTGGTGATTTCAATAATTGATCTTTTGGGCTAGTTGTTCTCTTTTGTTTTCCTTCCCATGCTTTAAATTCTTACTCTTATATTTTAAATTTACCAATAAAGAATGAGCCCTTGGAGACACTAGGCTCCCATCCTGTGTACCCCAGTACTGTGTGCTCATTCTCTCTGTACCCATGACCTCACTGTGTAGCTCCAGATGTGCCGTGAAATTTCTAGGTCTTATAAGTAATAAACCTGTAGTTGTTTTAAAATTTCCTGACGGTTACTACTGAAAGACATCATGCTATCACAGTAAGAATAACAAGGGCTCATTCAGCAACAACACTGGTTATTGGTAGGTTGAGACAAGCATGAAACACATGGCTCTAAAGCATTTTATTTTACTTTATGCCCTTGGACTATTTTTGCTATCTTTTTAGACTTTAAAATTGAAGAACCCATATTTTTTAATAATGCTCTGGTGCATTTCATGCATTACTGGAAAGCTTCACAGAATTGAGTGGTCCCCTAGTAAGTGAACTCCCTGGAGAAGACCTGACTGCAGTAAAGCTCCTTTGAAATGTGGGCCATCTAGCAGATTCAATGATAGTAGTGGAAATGAATATTTTATGAAGTCTGTGGCAAGCTTCAAAAAATGAAGTCATAGCATAGATTTCTAAAATTCTGGAGCAAGCCCATTTTTTCTTCCTGTGTCAAAATGCCTACTATCTGTTTGAAAAGTAGGTTTTTATCAAGCTGCTCGGTCCTAGTGGAGACTGAAGAGTTAACCAGAGCAAAAGAAGGGACTATAAACAGCGCTGTTCATCATAAGCACAAATTATGAGTTTTTAGAAGGCACAGGGTGGCTGTGGTGGTGAATATAAAAGCTTTTTATGGGTTTGACAGAAAGGGTTGCCTCTAACTTTGGCTTATCTATTGACTATCAATGATAAATTATCACTTTCAATGATAAACCCTGAATTCTTAACATGGCACTCTCCCTCAAGAAAACAGTTGGCCTCTACTGAAACATTTCCTCATGTCAAAGATAGTAATAAATATTAATGGTATGAAGAGAAAAGTATAATGACAAATTGTGTAGCATAATCACTAAATCTTATATTCCTATTTAGCCGACACACAGTTCAGCTGATTCTCGCAGTTAAAATCTGCTGTGAACAATCAAAATTTGTCTGACTTTTTGAAATATTTTCTTCAATGTAAAGAGATAGAGTATGTAAGATGACCTAAGAAGCTACCTTTGTTTATTTTTAAAACTTAAAATAATTTACCTTCTTTTAATGAGTGTACAAATATTATGATATGTGTTTTGCATATTTATGAAAATAACACATGGTAAATCTGGCTCTTGAAGTTCTTAACAAAAAATATTCTATATCCTTTATTAAAGTAAAAATTAATAACTATCTATAATTATATTTATATTGAAATTAAATTATCAAGATATATAAAACATGTATCATAACCTTTTACTCTTAGATTGTTTTGGCTATTAGAAAATTAATTTAATAATAATAATTTACAATGTTCTATAAAAGATGAATATATAACAACAAATTAGTTGAATTGACATTAAATCATAATCATATTATATTTAAAAATTAATTTATAATTAGTATGCAAAATATTACTATTTTCACTGGATTTCCCTTACTTTCTGAAACAAATAATATATTAAAATCAGTCTTTGATAATAATATTCCACAGAAATGTTTAGCAAGTCATTATATTAATACTTAAATGTCTCTAACTGATTAGTACCATAAACACCATGAATATTATGTTAAATGTTAGAGAATATTTTCCAAGTTTTGCAATATTTTATTTTACTATAAATTTAACTATTAAACATACAATATGTGCATGTGTGTGAGTATAAATATATATTTGAAACTTTGAAACATAAGCTCTTTGATAATTAATTTTATCTATTCTTTTTTTTTTTTTTTTTTTTTTTCCATTTTTCTGAAGCTGGAAACAGGGAGAGACAGTCAGACAGACTCCCGCATGCGCCCGACCGGGATCCACCCGGCACGCCTACCAGGGGCGACGCTCTGCCCACCAGGGGACGATGCTCTGCCCATCCTGGGTGTCGCCATGTTGCGACCAGAGCCACTCTAGCGCCTGAGGCAGAGGCCACAGAGCCATCCCCAGCGCCCGGGCCATCTTTGCTCCAATGGAGCCTTGGCTGCGGGAGGGGAAGAGAGAGACAGAGAGGAAGGCGCGGCGGAGGGGTGGAGAAGCAAATGGGCGCTTCTCCTGTGTGCCCTGGCCGGGAATCGAACCCGGGTCCTCCGCACGCTAGGCCGACGCTCTACCGCTGAGCCAACTGGCCAGGGCTTTTATCTATTCTTATAATTAAAAAATGTTGACTTTAAGTAAAGAAATATAAAGAGCACTGAAAATAGGTCCTTGAAATTCTTCTAATTACAAATTGACTTTCTGCTGCAAAGTCCACTTACATATAAATTCTTGGGAACTTCAAGAACAAAGATTAATCAATTTATTTGATAAACATTTATAGTATTTATTATGTACTATGTTCTATACCCTCATGTACTGTGTCACATTGTAGAAACTGGACCTATACATTGAAAAAAAAACCCAAACTATTCTTAGATAGCTTTAAACTAGTATATTAATAGGACAAGATAGATATTAAATAAAATTTAAGTGATATTTAGAGAACAAGTTCTAGTATATGTTTTATTTGTGTTCCCTGGATTTCCAGCAAGATATTAAAATAATTCAAGTTTTTTCATCGAAGATATTTTATCTATTTTCAGCTTTAAATTAAGAGATAATTGCCTGGCCAGGTGATGGTGCAGTGGATAAAGTGTCAGCCTGAGATACTGAGGAGCCAGGTTTGAAAGACCGAGGTTACTGGCTTGAGCGTGGATTCATCTGGCATGAGCACAGGCTAACCAGCTTGAGTATGGAGTCTTGAGTGTGAAATCATGGATATGATCCCATGGTCACTTGCTTGAGACCAAAGGTCAATGGCTTTTGTCCAAGGTTACTGGTTTGAGCAAGGGGTCACTCACTCTGCAGAAACCCCCCTGTCAAGGAAAATATGAGAAAACAATCAATGAACAACTAATGTGCTGCAACAAAGAATTGATGTTTCTCATCTGTCTCCCTTCCTGTCTGTCCCTGTCTATCACTACCTGCTTGTCCTTCTCTCTCTCAAAAAAAAAAAATAAATAAGAGATAACTTTTTAGAAAAATGTCTACAAAATTTTATTGTTTTAGATAAGTTTTTAAACTGCTTTAACTTATTGAAGTCACTCATTTACTCCTTAAGTTCCAACTAAAGAAAATTTTAATTTCTTAAATTATAACAAATGATTTAGTCATGTACTGTGACCTCTGGGAGATAAAACTAATGAATTAATTTTAAAAATAACCAAGTATTAATTTAAATAAATACAACTTTACTCAAAAAACCTAAAAATATCATGCATTACAATTATAATTTAATCATTATAATTAAATAAAAAGAGAAATATATTATTCATAAAGCTAGAGTAAATATATTAAACATTTAAGAATTAAAAACCAGGCAAAGTTCTTCAAGAAATAAAGTTGTTTCTTTATAATACACTTTTTATTGAAACAATATTTAACAAAACCTTTAAGATAGGTATGACTGTCATTCTGGTTTACAGATGAAAAATCTGGCACAAAAAATAAAATATATTTTCCAGAAAACACATTGGATTAAAAAGAAAAACTCATTTGATTCTAGAATCAATATTAATTGGGTAGCCTAATACAAGTATTATAAGAGTATATCTGTATAGTAGCATTCAGTATTTTACTCAACTTAAAGGGAAACAATGCTCATTCCAGTTCTCTATAGACATAGACAGATACTGATGCATATAATAAAATTTTAAAAAATTAAAGTAAAATTTATCATAAAATTGATGAATTAATAAAGTGAAATGGCCCTTTGTTAAGTTAATCTGGAAATTCTCTTCTAAAATGAATATGTGGACATTGCAGTTGATTCAGTGGCAGCATGAGGGCATCCTAAGATCATGAATATACAGTCATTTAATCGCTTATGGTGGTCTTTGAATATAGTTTGCAGACTTTTTTTTTTTTTACTAATAGAGTATCACTTTGAAAATAATCTCTCTTTCCTCAGTAGCTGAGAGATCAATGAAACTCTTACTTCAAATTATTTATTTGTTAAATTTCATTAGGATATTGCTCAGACCTATTTTTTGCGTTATTACTTATTCCCATCATTTGTCCTACATTGGATTAATATTAGTGTAATAGACAAGGTTGGAGTATCTGTTAAGCCTTTCTCAAAGGATGCTTCATCAAAGTAAAGGACTACTTGCCTAGAGTCTAAGTTTTTATTCTGTCTCATCTTTTCTTATGTGAGAAAATAGAGGGACTATTGATAGATGCTTGCAAGTTAGGATCTCTGCACTGATAATTTAATCTGAGGTGCATATACCAGGGATAACAGATCTAGGTTGATTAAAGATGCTTTCTGATTCTCACTAAATTAAAATGAAAACTGATCTTTGAATCTGTTTAATATCCTAAAAAAGTACCCTTCTCTCTTTTTTTTAAAATAAATTAGGCTTTGTGATTTATTTTCTATTTCAAAAAATACATTATAGACTAACATGACATGAAAATCATGTTTGAAAATTAATTATTCTGTTAATTTTATAATGAAATAAAACATATTTAAGCAAATATTTTATTGCTAAATCAGAATATTTAACATTTACTAAAATATATTTTTATAAATTTGATGTTAGAAAAACTTCATAGTGTACATTTTGAGATCAAACAAAACTGCATTTAATAAGTAGTATGATCTCTTGTATTAGCGAACTAATTCTTAAAGTAAAAATGTAGTAACCATTCAATAGAGTATAAATATAATATAACTGAATTTAACAACTAATATATAGCTAATTAAGTAGAGAATTAACAACCACTTGGAAGACAACCTGATTGTTGCTTACTATGGATTTCCTCATCAATCTTCTTGTCAGTATCAACATCAAAAAGTGATGTAAAAATAATTAAAACATGAAATGCATATGATAAAATATATAGCACATAAAAATTATGAATGAATATTGCTTAATATTGATTTTCAAAAAGTTATCAGCTCTCACCTTATATACAGCAATCATTTCAAAATATTTTAACAACACTGTTCAGCTTTTCATTTCAAAACAATTCTCAGAGCTTTATATATTTTTATTTGTTTTTTTTTTATTTTTTTAAAGAGAGGCAGAGAGAAAGAAAAATACAGGAACATCAAGCTGCATCTGTATGTGTCTTGACCAAGGAATCAAATCCACATTCAGTGTTTGTGCTCTAATCAAACTACCCAGCCAGTTTCTTTTTGTGTTTGTTTGTTTGTTTTGTTTTGTTTTGTTTTGTTTTTTTTCTGAAGTGAGAAGTGGGGAGGCAGAGAGACAGACTCCTGAATGTGCCTGACCGTAATCCACCCAGCATGCCCACTAGGGGGCGATGCTCTGTCCATCTGGGTCATTGCTCCATTGTAACTGAAGCCATTCTAGTGCCTGAGGCGGAGGCCATGGAGCCATCCTCAGCACCAAGGTTAATTTTGCTCCAGTGGAGCCTTGGCTGCGGGAGGGGAAGAGAGAGACAGAGAGAAAGAAGAGGGGAAAGTTGGAGAAGCAGATGCACTTCTCCTGTGTGCGCTGGCTGGGAATCGGGCCAGTTTTTTATTGATTTTTAGAAAGACAGAAAGAGGAAAAGAGATAAGGAGAGGGTGAAGGGAAACATTCTTTTTTTGTTCCCCTGAGTCATGCATTCCTTGGTTGCTTCCCATGTGTGCCCTGACTGGAGATCTAACCGGCTACCTTGTCACTTCAGGAGAATGCTCTTAACCAACAGAGCTAACTGGCCAGGGCACAGAGCTTTATATTTAATTTGTATGTTTGCTTTAAATATGAAGTTAATTTTTGTGAGAATCAAAAATAAAATGAACAAAAATGGTATACAGAGATATGTTATAGAATTGGGCAGCTAAAATTTCTGTAATTTTTTAACTATTGTTACCCCAATTAACTCAACTAAAAAAAATGAAAACTTAAGTAATGTTATCATAACAATGTAGCAGAAATTACCCTGGATTAAAATGTAGTTTTCAAACAAGTCAATATTTTTGGCCCTGGTAGGTTGTCTTAGTGATAAAGCATCAGTCTGCGATGTGGATGTGCTAGGTTAAATTCCCAGTCAGGGCACACAGTAGAAGCAACCGTCTGCTTCTCCACCCCTCCCCCTCTCTCTTCTCTCTCTTTTTTTCTTTTCCCTTCCCTCAGTGATGGCTCAGTTGGTTCAAGCACATCAGCCCCTGGGGCTGAGGATGGCTCAGTGGGGGCCTGTACCTCAGGTTCTAAAAATAGCTCTGTTGGAAGCATGACCCCAGACAAGAATTTCTGGGTGGATTCCAGTTGGGACACATGCAAGAGTCTGTCTTTCTATCTCCCCTCTTCTCACGTGGAAAAGAAGAAAAAGAAGAAGAAAAATGCCAATTATTGGTAGAGTTCCAATTTTTTAATGTCTTTTATTTTTGCTCAGTTTATGATACAGATCTGTTTCCATGTCTCATAAAATGACATATCCAAATGGCAATGGTAGCTATTTTAGTAATATAGGTTTAACCTGTAGCTTAATTCTTTCCAGCCAGGTCATCAGAGAATGAGCTCTTATTTTGGAAATGTATAAACATGACACAGATGGTTATATTAATAGTCACAATGTATTTTTTGAAGTTTATGGTCCCAAATCTGAGTGACATTAATATGTAGCTTTCCATGTAGCAGGCCAAACATGGTGAGTTGTTCCTTCAGAGTGATCTTAAGACACCTTAAGTGTTCAAGGAAACATCACAATAGAATCTCTGATTAATACAGGATTTCTTCAAAATGGTGCTACTTTTAGTTATTCTAGGAAGCTTTCTGAAGTAATAATTGAATATTTTTTTAATGTGCATCCTGCTGGCAGTTATTTCTACCATGAGAGTAATTTCTGTTAAAAAGTCTAGTAAGAATTTGTCCTTTTCTTTGGCTGAGCTGATTAATGATCTTATTTGGTCATGGAAGTCACTAAAGTTAATTTCAATTCTTTGCTCATGGTTGTAATAAATGATAGAATTTCCCTAGATTTTTCATGGGCCAGGGAAAAGTTTATGCATTGCTATTATATCTTCTGTACCTGTATTAATTTTCTTTGGGCCAAAAAAATATCAATAAAAAATACTTAAAAAGAAAGCCATTCATATTTCTGAGGTAGATCAAGATAGTATATGATATAGTCAGTTGTTAAAGTGCGGAGACTCTGGTAGATAATCTTGACACATAAAATTCAGGATACTCCTTTAAATCTGAATATCAAATAAACAACAACTTTTTTTTCACATAGGTGCTTCCCATATAACGGTTAGTACAAAAAACTGTTTATTCTTGTATTATTTATTCTTATTTATTATTATATTATTTTTCATATGAACAAGTATAAACCTACTTTGCTCACTCGTGTATATAGGGCATACTTATATTAAACAACTACTGATGTAAAATTCTAATTAACTGGATAATCTATACTTTTATTTGCAATATTTAGCAACTTTATTTAAGAGTTAGTTGAAATCAAAATTACATCATTGCCCTATCCTATTTCTTGAAGTCCTGTTGAACATTGCAAGAACAAATTAAATAAATTTGATCTTAGCCTCATTGGACAAATTACTCAGAATAGTATATGCACAGATAATTCGTCCAAAACCAAGATGTTATTGGAACATGCAATGGATATTTTTGAAGCATAATTATTCATTGTCACTTTTATAAGAGTGCATATTTTAATATCTTGATGGTACCCAGCTGGTAGAGAGAGTGCTTGTAGTGTTCATTATTATTATTATTATTATTATTATTAATTATTTTAGAGAGAGAGACATAGACAGGAGAGGAGAGAGATGAAGAACATCAATTCTTCATTGAGGCACCTTAGTTGTTCATTGATTGCTTTCTCATATGTGCCTTGACTGATGAGCTCCAGCTGAGCCAGTGGCCTCTTATTCAAGCAAGCAACCATGGGCTCAAGCCAGCAATGTTTGGGCTCAGCCAGTGACTATAGGATCATATCTGTGATCCTACATTCAAGTTGGCAACCTTGGGGTTTTGAACGTAGGTCCTCAGTGCCCCAGGCATCAATGTTCTATAAAAAGTGCCATCACCTGGTCAGGCATGGCTGTCTAATCTATTTTTAAAATGGACTTATAAATATATAAGTAAAAAAATATAAAGTAAAATGTTACTATGCAAAAAATATAATTGAAAGGCAGAAACCATGGGATGAACCCAAAACACGAGGCTGGCCTGTTCTAAAAGGAAAAATGCTTGGGGGAAAGAGAGTTGAGACCAGCAAAAGGTGTCAGCCCTGAGCTCTGGGAATAAGCGGTAGATATAGGGATTGTTGCAAGCATTGACAGGCATGGTGTGCTTGCACCTGGGTAAACTCAGATTAGCATATTGGGATTTTTGTGGTGTGGGTTACTAGAGTGAGGGGACTTCTGCTACAGAGACATAAATTCTTTGATTTAGCACAGACATGGTGTCCTTGGTAAATTCTGAAGATAGCCAGAGGTCAGTCTCCCAGGACCAGCTGGGAGCCTGAGTCTGTGGCTAAGTTTTCACAAACAATTATTGTGGTTTAAACTCCCCTAATGGTCCAGTCCCTCCCCAATGCAAGTTTTTCCAGACATTTTTGTAAAGGTAAACTTTTTGCAACATTTCAAAGTGAAGGCCAGACATCTATAAGAAGAGAGAATAGCAAGCAAATTAACTACAACCTTACAGTGGGGTATAAGAATGTTCTGTTTAGGTGAGGAGAATTTAACCCTCACATTCCAGCTTTTTGCTGTTTATGGGAAAGGGCCGAAGGTCTCTGTCTTCCATAGCTGCTTCCAGTTTTCCAGTTGATTAGGGTCAGTGAGGTATTTATGGGGAAGGTGATGGATGGAAGTCAGCTGATTGTTGACTAAGTGGGGCTAAGTGATTCTCCAGAGCCTGGAACGGGGTGGTGGCTTTAAGTAACATAGTCTCTCTGACAGACTGGTTTGCAAATGCCCATAGGCAGTCTTGGAGAAAAAAAGAAAAGAGACACACAAAACATGGTCTAAAAATTAGGGTAAGAGTGAGGAAAAATATGGGACCTATAAAAGCTAGCAGCCATACATACCAATTGAACTTGTTTAACAAAGTGTCCCAGGCATTGGAATGACATTCTCTTATCTTAGCTGCCTTTTCATTCAGCTTATGAGCCGCATCTCTAATGAGACCTGACTGATTGACATAGAAGCAATATTCCTCTTCCAGGAAGAGGCCAAGCCCTCCTTTCATGGCTGTGAGAAGATCCAATCCTTACTTGGTTTGTGAGGTAACAACTGTGAGAGAATCTATTTGGCTTTGTAAATTGATTAAGTTTTTTTGTAATAATATTTAGCGCTTTTTTTTTGTAGATTTTCTGACGGGGTTTTAAAGTATTGTAGAGTTGTGGCTAGTCCTCCTACACCAGTCCAACCCCTGAAGTTATGCTGAAAGTTACTAAGAGAGAGATGAGCTGCACCCCCGTCCTGTGCCAGAGTTGCTGGATCACAGGAATGGGTAGAAACTGGTTGTTGGGGGCTTCAACAATGGGAGAGAGGTATGTTCAAGTATAAGTTCCTATGCAGTCAGTAGGAAGGCAAAGGTAGTCCTTCTCACTTTAAAGAAAGAATATTTCCTGTGGTGTCAGGCAGGGAAAGAGATGAATGGAGAAGAGGTGAGAAAGAGAATAAGGAGGTGTGCTCTTTTCTTGGGGTTCTGCTGTCCAGACTGATAATGTAGATACTATTGCAGCTGTGATAACTGGAGAGAGATAGGTAGCAGCTCATCAGGTGCAGTGAAAATGAGAGGAAACTCTGGGCTGGCAGGTGATCCAAGGGAAAATGGAGAGGGAGGGATAAAAGCAGTTAAAAGAAGGAGCTTATAATATAGGAAAGGAAAAAAAAAACCCAGACTGGTTGGAGGAAGCGGCCATTTGTCTCAGGAGAGGCATGGTGGTTTATCCATTGAGATTAATGTGTGTTTGGATGTTGCAGAGTAATAGTAAAGTTGCTGTTTTTGGCAAATGGCCTACTAAAGTGTTTCCTGAAATTTTGGAGAAGCATAGGGGAGTTTGATTTAGTAGTGTGTAGAGCAACAGAGCCTTTTGTAGAGGAGAGTTAGGAGTGAGCATTTTTAAACTGTTGGTGTAAGTCTGGAAAAGTAGGGAGGCTTGGTAAGCTTGGGTAGTTATATAGTTATCCGGAAGACAGCTTGCCACTTCAGAAAAATAGTACCCTTTTGTTCTGTATGGGATAGGGTTTCTCTAATGGTTCCCCATTGAGTGAGAGGCACTGGAACAGCAGTATAGGCAGAGGAGGCTAGGGAGAGACAGGGCCAGCAGTGCTGAGCTAAAGTAGGATTTGTTTTATTTAGGAGAGAGTATGTGTGATTAAGAGTTCATTCCAAATTTAAAGGAGTTAGGAAGGACTTTAGAGTGGTGTCCAAATTTACACTGTTAAGACTACTGAGGAGAAGGAAAGAGTGAGGGTTGTTACTCCTAATTGGGGTTTTCAAATGGAAAAGTGTGGGAGAGTAGTCATTAGATAAGGTTGGATGATAAGGGATTTCAAAAATTGTAGAAAGTGTTTGTATCTTATATGAAAAGAATTATGAATAGGTTGTCGGATAGAGAAAGCTATTAATTCAGATTGTTGGTATATGACCTCTAAGCGGAGGAATTTGGCCTTAATAGCTTTGTGAAGGGAAAGGTTTGAATTCAGAGGGAGGGGGAGTTTGTGTAGTTTTGTGAGACAGTAGGTCAGAAAGATTGGTAGAGGAAAGAACTGTTATTAGTTGTTTAAAAGTGAGGTTTTTGCTTTCTTATCTCATCCTAGGATGGGGGTTAGTCCGATGGGGATAATGAGGAAGGAGTGGGTAAAGTGGTGATTTCCTAGACAACAGAGGAGAGAGGGGGTAATCAGCGGGTTGGAGAAGACACTGTGGACCCCAACAATTGAGATGGAGGAAAGAAACAGCAGTCCTAAAAATTTAAAGAGTGCTAAATATGTGTCCCTCATATTTAATAGGAAAGAAATGGCCTTACTGGAGACCAGTAGAGTTAGATGGTGGAGGCCCTGCCATTCGGATAGTGGAGGTGGAAGCCTGTGACAAGGTCGGGCCTTCTTAGTCTTCTTCTTTACCCCAGGATGACAAGAGTACTTTTGCATTCAGGCCAGTGCCAGGGAGAGGCCTGGACAAGAAGGGATGGCTCTCGTGTTTGAGGGATTTATGGGTTGTCTGAATTTCAATGTCTTGCACGACTACAGAGAGGGCAGTGTCTGGCTAGTGGCCAGGGATTGGGATAGGAGCAGTTCCAGTGTGCTTCCTGTCTGCACTTAAAACAGGCATTTGGGGGCCCTAGCCAGTTGGTAGAGTGTCAGCCTGGCGTGCAGGAGTCCCTGGTTTGATTCCCGGCCAGGGCACACAGGAGAAGCGCCCATCTGCTTCTCCACCCCTCCCCCTCTCCTTCCTCTCTGTCTCTCTCTTCCCCTCCCGCAGCCAAGGCTCCACTGGAGCAAAGTTGGCCCAAGCACTGAGGATGGTTCTATGGTCTCTGCCTCAGGCGCTAGAATGACTCTGGTTGCAACAGAGCAACACCCCAGATGGGCAGAGCATCACCCCCTGGTGGGCATGCCGGGTGGATCCTGGTCGGTCACATGCGGGAGTCTGTCTGACTGCCTCCCCGTTTCCAACTTCAGAAAAATACAAAAAAAAAAAATTAAAAAAAAAAACCCAGGCATTTGGGACAGGGTTAATTTTATTATAAATATATAATGTTGAGGTTTGAGGAGAAGGAGACTATATGATTGCCATTACAGGTAAAGGTGGTATAGGAATGGCTAGAAGCATCCCAGCAGGTAGTGAGTGTTTCAACCAGGCCAAAACTGAATTTTAAACCTGGAAGTGCCTAGATTTAATGTATATATGGTATGACTGTAACTGAGATGAGTTAGGGCTTGTCCTATGTATTAAAGAATGTAAAAATGGGTAAAAATAGAGATGGTAATTAATATCAGCAAGCGTTACAGTAACCAGGATTACTGGATTGTATAAAACTACCTTGTAAATGTGTTTTCCTCTGTACTAACTTTCTACAACCTGCACAAACCTTTCTCAACTTAGACAAACCTTAACTTTCTGTGAGGACTAAGTAATTTGATACTTTTATGACTTGTTGATGAAAAATAAAAGACAGAGTCATGAGCTAAACCTGACAGGCTCAGATGAGCCCTGCACAATGGAATTGTAAATTTAGAATTTGTCCTTGAGAGCCTTCCCAGATGACTGAAAAGAAAGGAGAGGGGTGGGGGCAGGCTGCCACAGTTTGGATTTTAAAAGAGTCTTTTTTTTCCTTTACTGTCCAGGGAGGGGGTTGAGATTTTTCACTCAGCTTTATAGGAGAAGTACATGGGAAGCCTGAGCCCAATCAGGGGTCAGGGTCAAGGAAAGTAAGGGTGGTATTTAATTTTGAGAGAATATTTCGGTCCTGTAACAGAGTAGGGTAGGAGGGGAGAAGTAAAAAGGAGTATGTGCAACTGAAAGATCCTGATGTGCATTATAGGAGTGTGGTCAACACGGGTCAGAAAATTTGGCCATCAATCCCTACAACAGAGACTATAGACTATTGGAGGGGACTTTAGTACCCAGGAAGGCAGAATAAATTGTTCCTATATTTATAAGGAAGGAAGTTGGCCTACCGGCCGTCGTGCGTTTTTCCCAAGGCTTAGAAGATTGGGTGTCTGTTCAGAGGCCCTGCTTGTCTTCAGTAGCCAGGCCTATCAGCTCTGGAAAGGAGGCGTCGGCACCAGCCAGCATGGGGAGGGATGGAGTCTTACCTAGAGGGGTCTGATCACGGTCTGACTTCCAGTGGGGCCCATCACTAAGGGGGCAAAGCTGTGGGGGGGCTGGCCTGGATTAGGGCACTTGCTAGCCCAGTGACCTTTATTGCCACACTTACAGCAAGCACTTGGTAGGGTGTTAATAGGATGAATTTTTACTTTTGGACTGCCCTTAGTGTTCTGATTTGGGTCTGCAGGCCCTTGATTGCAGAGATGAGCATTTAAAAGTAAGCTGGTTTTTGCTTTGGGGCTTCTTTGTCCCTATTGTTAAAGACCTTGAAGGTCAGTTTTAAAAGATCTCATTGGGGAGTTTGAAGGCTATTTTCCAACTTTTGCAGCTTGTGCCTGATGTTGGGTGCTGATTGGGAAGTGACATTCATGTGAAGGTCTCTAGTTGGCCTTTGTGCTAGAGGGGTCTAGCGAGGTATACCTCTGTGACAGATTGGTTAAGGAAAAAGAAATATGAGCTCAGACCATGTCCTTGATGCCAGCTACCTTCCGTAAAGGTCACTCTGGGATAAGGTCCAAGGTAAGGGAGGGAGCAGGGCCAAAGACCGTCCAGGCGGGTATGCACTGGGGAAGAAGAGGTCTGAGGCTGCCCTGGGGGAGGTGGGAGAGGTGCCGTGCTGAATAGGGAGAGGACTCCGGTTGTGAAGGGGTTGCATCCTGGGAATCAGGAGGCTGAGGAGCTGAGGGAGTAGAAGGAGGAGGCAGCGGAGGTAGGGGGTTTAGATCGGCAGGATCAAAGGAGGGAGGAATATTTGAGAGTGAGAGCAAGAATTACAGAGAGTGGGTTGTGATCAGAGTGCAAAAAGGCCTGGACATAGGGGATCTCAGACCACTTCTTGCTTTGCTGACAGTCTGAGATCTGGTGTAAAACAGAGCATTTAGAGGATTTTTTTAGGAAGTAACTGAAAGGGGTTGTTTTGGAGATGGTGGGTTAAGAATTCACCATGATGTGGTGTGTGAGTGTCTAGCAGTCTACAAGAGGGAACGAACTGTACTGGGTGGCAGGATGGGTGTTCTGACAAGGCAGGTGTCCCCACTGTCTTAGATTTACTGGGCCTAGAGACTGGCTACTTTCTAGGCATCCCAATATGGCAGTCCAGCTGAAAGCAAATGCCTGGCAAATGCTGGAAACACCCCTCTGACCAACATCATGTTTTCAGAACCGCCCTGAACTGCAGGATAAGAGATGCAGGAGGGGCTCAGGAAATTCCTGCTTACAGAGATGCTGTCGATTCACTCACCCATGTGATTGCTGCCCAGGGTGAGTGTGACAAGTTGAAACAGAGGCTGGGTACTTCTGTGTCTTGTTTTCAGTTCCTCTCCATGTAAAGAATGGGAGTTTCGGCACTTGGTGGTTTCAGGAAGTTGGCCAAAGAGTTGCAGGGAACTCTACCGCTCACAAAAATTAGGGAATATTTCAAAATGAATATGAAGCAATAAAAAAATAGGCATTTGATTTTTTTATTAAACAAGAACATCAGAAAAGCAAAAGACAAGTCAAAGAAAGTTGTTTGATTATGCAAATGAGATGTAAAACCAACTTTTATTTCATTGATGAAAATGCACTATACAAAAGGCTGGAAGCGTTGAAGTATCTGCAGGTTCCCTGATCCCCTGATTTTTGTGAGCAGTAGTACCTCACCTCCATAGGCAAGGGAGGTAGAATCTGGGGGTTAGGCTGGAATGAGCTACCTCTGTCCACCACTCCCTGGGCAGCAAACCTCACCCCTCATTGGGTCAGGGTTAGACCCTCAATTTGACTCTGGCACACACAGCTCCTGGGTTTCGCTCCCAGAATGAAAGGCAGAAACCGTTAGATGATTTGAAAACACAAGGATGGTGTATTTCAAAAGGAAAGTTTATTTTAAAATTGCTTGGGGGCAAGCAGGTTTAGACCAGCAAAAGGTATCAGCCCCAAACTGCTGTGGGATTGAGCAGCAGATATAGGGATTGTTGCAATTGGCTGGCATGGGGTGCTTGCACCTGGGTAAACTCAGATTAGCATATTGGGGGTTTTGTTGCCTTGGTTACTGAGTCAACCAGGGGAATTCTGCTGTAGAGACACAAATTCTTTGTTGTAGCACAGACTTGGTGTCCTTGGTAAATTCTGAAGACGGCCAAGAGGTCAGTCTCCCAAGAATAGCTGGGGACCTGAGTCTGTGACTAGGCTTTCACAAACAACTATTGTGATTTAAACTCCTTTAATGGTCAGGTCCCTCCCCAATGCAAGCTTTTTCTGATATTTTTGCCAAGGTAAACTTTTTGCTACATTTCAAACTGAAGTCCAGGTAGCTTTTAGGAGAAAGAATAGCAAGCAAATTACAACCTTACAGTGGAGGATGAAAATTTTCCATTTGGTTGAGGGGAATTTGAGTTTTTTAGGGGCCAATTTAATCCTAATAATAATTACTATCACACACATAGGATTTCTATTTTTTCCATCTCAATAATTTATTTACAATTAAAACATTTGCATTTAAAAAAGATGGTGTATTATTATCTAAACATTTTGAAATAAGACACTGATAATTCATTTAAGCCTGATAGATTAGAAATAAAATTCAATATAATCTAGATTAATGTAGTGCCACATTCAAGTGGGGTTAATTAAAAAAATCAGAAAATAACTTATAATGTATTGCTGTGATCTGACCTATATTGATTGGATTAGTATATGAGTAATAAAAATTACTGAGTACCTGTTTTCTGAGAATATTCAATCAAAATAAAGTTAGTTTCTTGACAACTATGCTTTTACCATATAGTTATTATACAACAGTTGTTAACTGTATTGTATTTTTCTCTATGTTAGTTTTTTTCTCAATGGGCTATACAGCTGTTGACATAGAATGAGTGCCTTAATCTTATATGATCTTTGTTGACAAACTATAGCCTTTAATGTTTGTACTTAAAATGAAAACTGCATTTACTGTTATAATGTTGTAAGGGACCAAAAGCTTCAAAATTAATATTAATATTTTAAGAAGCTTGAAGAATATTTATTAATTTGGACAAGGTGTGCAGAGGTATTTTGTAAATGATCTTTGTACTTGTGTAATTAGCATAAAACCAAGATGGCTGATGGCATTGTGTTATAAATGCAAAGGGGAAAGAGACTTGGATTCTCTGACCTTCTACCACACCTGTGGGGAAATGGGTGAATAACTAGCCAGCTGCAGGTAGAGAAAGATTAAATTAAACTTTTTCTTATATTAATGGGCCATTTACAGGCATTTGTCCCCATGGAAACTACCTCTCCCTTCTTTAAAGCATGTAGTTAATGTATGTATCTCTGGACAAAGGAATAGCAAATGAACACTAGAAAATATAGGAATGTCTTTTCATATGTAAAGTTACATTTTTTCCATTGTTTTACCTTGTAAGTTTTAATGTGAAAAAACTTCTTTTTATGAATTCTTAGGCAGATGTTATAAATTTGCTAATAAATTGTGTCCCATCCTCCCTCCCTTCATCCTTTCCCAAACCTGTATAGGAGAAAACAAAGGTTATAAGCTTATGCCGTGATGTCAGGTTTTTCCCCTGCCTATGTATAATTAAGGGTATATAACCAGCCCTTAGACTATTATAGATGCACTCGATTTGGGACTCCCTCATGTAAGCTATATGAGGCCGGCATATTTAATAAATTTCTTCCTTTAATAAAACTCTTCAAAACTTATCTGGACTGGGTGTCTCTATGTGAACTTGATGAAATGAGGTACAGAATCTGGGGTGCAGTACTTTATAACAATGAGTGACATAAAAAGGTGTGATTTTACAAGTTAGTTATAAATTAATTTTCTGTATCTGTCTATATTGACTTCCAAAGTTTATTTCAAATAAAAACCTTAGTTAAAATTGCCAATATACGATGACGTCAGAGTAATGGCGGGGTAGGAAGCGATACCGATAAATCTCCCCCAAAACTCAACAAGATCTTCAACCAGAAACAGAAAAACCTATACTTGGAGCTTCCAGATGCTTCGCAATACACCCAAAGGTATGATTGAAAAATTGGCTAAATATATAACCAAACCCCGAAGGAAATAGGGAGTAAGAAAAGCTCCGCCTTCCTCACTAACCTAAACAGGGCGGCTTTCTCTGGTAACTGTGAATATAGAAACTGAGGCGGGCAAAGGGGGTGAATACATCCAGGCCGCGACACAAACGGCCAAACCAGGCTGTGGCACGGAGATCCCAGCCGAGGAAAATCTGATCCTGTGGCAACCCGGGCAATACAAGCTAACACTCGCGCCAAACCCAAACAAAGAAAGACAAGCGGCGCGGCCATTTTACCCGGTCTCCTGGTCAGCGTGCGCGCAGTTAGTAGGCGAGAGATTTCTTCCTAGGCCCCGAGAGTGGGTGCCCGTGTTGCCCCACGGAGAGGCAGGGTCAGAGGCCTTTCTGTGGGCCAAGGGCAGAGTCTCTGGGCAGCCCCAGTGCCCTGGGAAAGCCACACACGGGAGGGAGTGAGAACTAATTCCAACGGTGGAGATTTTCCGTGCTGGAGGGTGTTTCACTCAGAGGGAAATGCGGCCGGCCTCATATCCTGGTTTGCGCGCGTAGATAAGGAGTGAGCGATTCCTCCGAGTGCCTCGGCAGTGCGCGCCCGTGTTATTGCACAGAGGGGCAGAGTCAAGGGCCTTTGTGTGGGCCAAAGCAGAATCTCGGGCCACCTCAGCGCCTTGCAAAAGCCGCGCATGGGGACGGAGCGAGACTCAATTCCAATGCTGCAACTTTTCCCTGCGGTTGGGGGTTTCACTCAGAGCATGAGACTGCTGGCCGGATATCCTGGTTGTAGACAGTGAGTGAGAGTTTCCTCCAAGCGCCCTGGAAGTGGGCGCCTGCTTGTGTTACCGGACAGAGTGGCAGAGCCAGAGGTCTTTGAGTGGCTGGAAAGCCCGCTTGATTATGCTAGCAGCTCTGACTGACTGAGCCTTACCCAGAGCCCTGTGCTGAGTGGAAATAGAGCGGGGAGTTGCCAGCTCTTTGAGCCTCTTACTATCCAGGCAGAGGCAGCAGCAACACCATAGCTGGATTATCAGGCTACTAATTGAGGAAGGAAAGACTAGGAGAAAGGCTCCAGGAACACGGACTCTCTCACTGTCGGAGCCTATAAATGCTAATGAGCTTCGACTGCCAACGAGACTAAAGCACAATACATGACATTGCCATAGAGACTTATCAACTGCAAACCTCCACCTGAGCATGCCAAAGGGGCAAAACCCGGGGTACAGAGTCACCGACCAGGAAGAGGGAGAGAAAAGAAATAGCAAGAAGATAACCTCTCAAAATCAAGAATAATCTGCAGACTTTATAACCTATCCCATTTTATTATATTTGTTCGTTTGTTTCTCTTATCTTCATTCTTGATACTTTTTTTTTCCTCCTCCAATTTGGCCGATTAACTCTCTACCGGTCTTACCCTCTCCTCTCCTTGAACTACACTACCCAAAAGTGTTACATTTCCCATTATCTTTTCTCTTCTCTTCCTTTCTCTCTATGAGGGTTGCACTCCAAAACCCTTAACTCTCTCTCTCTCCTTTCTTTTTTCTTCTTTTAGTGGTTCCCTCTTTTTTTCTCTCTCTCTCTTTCTTTTCTCCCTCTATATTAGTTTCTTCCTTTCTCCTTTACATCTCCTCTCATTCAAACCTCAATAACAAACAAATTATCTTATCTGGGACTCAAACTTATGTTTGTGGCATTTTGGGGGGTTTTTACTTCACCTTTTTAACTCACTAGCAGTGCTCCCATCCCTGGCTCTCCATATTATCTAGTTCTTGTTCCACTAAATACAATAGTAATTTTTTAATTTGTCCCCCCATTTTTCCATTTTCCTCTTAATCCTCTCATCATAACTCTTAGACAACCAACACCTAAAAGCAAATCATTTTATTCTTGACCCAAATTTTTTCCTTATTTGCTTTTTGTGGGTCCATACGCTCTTTTTTTTTCTTTTTTCTTTTTTTTTTTTTTTTTTTTTGCCCCTTTATTACTTTTCCCCAATTCAGGCCCTCCATCACAGGCATTGTTTCTTATAATTCACAGTCCACCACAAGATTTTATCAAGAAAGAGGGGAGAGGAGAGGAGAGGAAAAAAGGAGGGGGGAATAATTTCCTTTTTTTAAAAAATTTTTATTTTATTTTATTTTTCTTTATTTCATTATTAATTTTTTTAAAAAAACAACTCTTTTCGATTTTTTATTTTTTTATTATTTTTTTAAAATTTTTATTCTTTATTAAATCTCATTAATACTATCAACAAAACCACCCTCAGATGCCATTAAGGAAGAGAAAATCGAATATCATGGATACAAAAGAAAGAGAGGTAACACAGCTAGATGAGGAAAAAATCTATGGAGAAAAAATTTAATATATTGGAAAGCTTGGAGCTAAATGACAGAGAATTCAAGATAGAAATCCTAAAAATCCTCCAAGATATACAAGAAAACACAGAAAGGCAATTTAGGGAGCTCAGAAAACAACTCAATGAACACAAAGAATATATGTCCAAGGAAATTGAAACTATAAAAACAAATCAAACAGAGATGAAAAAGTCAATTCACGAGCTGAAAAACGAAGTAACAAGCTTAGCTAATAGAACAGGTCAGATAGAAGAGAGGATTAGTGAAATAGAAGACAAGCAACTTGAGGCACAACAGAGAGAAGAAGAAAGAGACTCAAAAATTAAAAAAAATGAGATAGCCCTACAAGAATTATCTGACTCCATCAAAAAGAATAACATAAGAATAATAGGTATATCAGAGGGAGAAGAGAGAGAAAATGGAATGGAGAACATACTCAAACAAATAATAGATGAGAACTTCCCAAGCCTGTGGAAAGAACTAAAGCCTCAAGTTCAAGAAGCAAAGAGTACTCCAAGTTTTCTTAACCCCAACAAACCTACTCCAAGGCATATCATAATGAAATTGACACAAACCAACAGCAAAGAAAAAATTCTCAAGGCAGCCAGGGAAAAGAAGAATACAACATATAAAGGAAGGCCCATTAGATTATCATCAGATTTCTCAGCAGAAACTCTACAAGCTAGAAGAGAGTGGACCCCAATATTTAAAGTCCTGAAAGAGAGGAACTTTCAGCCACGAATACTATACCCATCAAAGCTATCCTTCAAATATGAAGGAGAAATAAAAACATTCACAGATACAGAAAAGATGAGGGAATTTATCATCAGAAAACCCCCACTCCAGGAATTACTAAAGGGGGTTCTCCAATCAGATACAAAGAACAAAAAAAAAAACAGAGCCACAAGTAAAAGCTCCAAGAAGAACACAATAAAACCAAATTTAAACTGTGACAACAACAAAAAGAAAGAGGGGGAGAAGATGGAGATTAACAGTAGCAAAGGACGATGGAGTGCAAAAGTACTCACAAAATAGTTCGCTACAATGAACAGGGTAGGGACCCTTTTCATTACTCAAAGGTAACCACCATTGAAAAAACCACCACAGAAGCACATGAGATAAAAAAGATAGCAACAGAGGAAAGATGTATGGAATACAACCAAATAAAAACAAAAGATAGAAAAACAAAAGAGAAGGATCAAACAAGACACAAAACTAACAGAAAGCAAGATATAAAATGGCAATAGGGAACTCACAAGTATCAATAATTACACTAAATGTAAACGGATTAAATTCACCAATAAAAAGGCACAGAGTAGCAGAATGGATTAAAAAAGAAAATCCAACTGTATGCTGCCTACAGGAAACTCATCTAAGTAACAAGGATAAAAACAAATTCAAAGTGAAAGGCTGGAAAACAATACTCCAAGCAAATAACATCCAAAAAAAAGCAGGTGTAGCAATACTCATATCGGATAATGCTGACTACAAGACAGCAAAAGTACTCAGAGACAAAAATGGCCATTTCATAATGGCTAAGGGGACACTGAATCAAGAAGACATAACAATTCTTAATATATATGCACCAAACCAAGGAGCACCAAAATATATAAGACAGCTACTTATTGATCTTAAAACAAAAACTGACAAAAATACAATCATACTTGGAGACCTCAATACACCGCTGACGGCTCTAGATCGGTCATCCAAACAGAGAATCAACAAAGACATAGTGGCCTTAAACAAAACACTAGAGCACCTGGATATGATAGACATCTACAGGACATTTCATCCCAAAGTGACTGAGTATACATTTTTCTCCAGTGTACATGGATCATTCTCAAGAATTGACCATATGTTGGGCCACAAAAACAACATCAGCAAATTCAGAAAAATCAAAGTTGTACCAAGCATATTTTCTGATCATAAAGCCTTGAAACTAGAATTCAACTGCAAAAAAGAGGAAAAAAATCCCACAAAAATGTGGAAACTAAACAACATACTTTTTAAAAAATGAATGGGTCAAAGAAGAAATAAGTGCAGAGATCAAAAGATATATACAGACTAATGAAAATGACAATACGACATATCAGAATCTATGGGATGCAGCAAAAGCAGTGATAAGAGGGAAGTTCATATCACTTCAGGCCTATATGAACAAACAAGAGAGAGCCCAAGTGAACCACTTAACTTCCCACCTTAAGGAACTAGGAAAAGAAGAACAAAGACAACCCAAAACCAGCTGAAGAAAGGAGATAATAAAAATCAGAGCAGAAATAAATGAATTAGAGAACAGAAAAACTATAGAAAAAATTAATAGAACAAGGAGCTGGTTCTTTGAAAAGATCAACAAAATTGACAAACCCTTGGCAAGACTTACCAAGGAAAAAAGAGAAAGAACTCATATAAACAAAATCCAAAATGAAAGAGGAGAAATCACCACGGACACCGTAGATATACAAAAAATTATTGTAGAATATTATGAAAAACTTTATGCCACTAAATTCAACAACCTAGAAGAAATGGATAAATTCCTAGAAAAATACAACCTTCCTAGACTGAGTCAAGAAGAAGCAGAAAGCCTAAACAGACCTATCAGTAGAGAAGAAATAGAAAAAACCATTAAAAACCTCCCCAAAAATAAAAGTCCAGGCCCTGACAGCTATACCAGCGAATTTTATCAAACATTCAAAGAAGACTTGGTTCCTATTCTACTGAAAGTCTTCCAAAAAATTGAAGAAGAAGCAATACTTCCAAACACATTTTATGAGGCCAACATAACCCTCATACCAAAACCAGGCAAGGATGGCACAAAAAAAGAAAACTACAGACCAATATCTCTAATGAATACAGATGCTAAAATACTAAACAAAATACTAGCAAATCGAATACAACAACATATTAAAAAAATAATACATCATGATCAAGTGGGATTCATACCAGAATCTCAAGGATGGTTCAACATACGTAAAACGGTTAATGTAATACACCATATCAACAAAACAAAGAAC
This sequence comes from Saccopteryx leptura, assembly GCF_036850995.1. Taxonomy (NCBI): domain Eukaryota; kingdom Metazoa; phylum Chordata; class Mammalia; order Chiroptera; family Emballonuridae; genus Saccopteryx; species Saccopteryx leptura. The sequence goes on along the minus strand of NC_089506.1, from coordinate 63,499,343 downwards.
AAAAACCACATGATCTTATCAATAGACGCAGAAAAGGCTTTCGATAAAATACAACACAATTTTATGTTTAAGACTCTCAACAAAATGGGTATAGAAGGAAAATATCTCAACATGATAAAGGCCATATATGATAAACCATCAGCTAACATCATATTAAATGGCACTAAACTGAAGGCTTTCCCCCTTAAATCAGGAACAAGACAGGGTTGTCCACTCTCTCCACTCTTATTTAATGTGGTACTAGAGGTTCTAGCCAGAGCAATCAGACAAGACAAAGAAATAAAAGGCATCCATATCGGAAAAGAAAAAGTAAAGGTATCACTTTTTGCAGATGATATGATCCTATACATCGAAAACCCCAAAGAATTCACAAAAAGACTACTAGAAACAATAAGCCAATACAGTAAGGTCGCAGGATACAAAATTAACATGCAGAAGTCAATAGCCTTTCTATATGCCAACAATGAAACAACTGAGAAGGAACTCAAAAGAATAATCCCCTTCACGATTGCAACAAAAAAAATAAAATACTTAGGAATAAACATAACAAAGAATGTAAAGGACTTATATAATGAAAACTATAAACCATTGTTAAGGGAAATCGAAAAAGATATAATGAGATGGAAGAATATACTTTGTTCTTGGCTAGGAAGAATAAATATAATCAAGATGGCTATATTACCCAAAGCAATATACAAATTTAATGCAATTCCCATCAAACTTCCAATGACATTTTTTAAAGAAATAGAGCAAAAAATCATCAGATTTATATGGAAATATAAAAAACCCCGAATAGCCAAAGCAATCCTAAAGAAAAAGAATGAAGCTGGGGGCATTTCAATACCTGACTTCAAACTCTATTATAGGGCCACGACAATCAAAACAGCATGGTATTGGCAGAAAAATAGACACTCAGACCAATGGAACAGAATAGAAAGTCCAGAAATAAAACCACATATATATAGTCAAAGAATTTTTGATAAAGGGGCCAACAACACACAATGGAGAAAAGAAAGCCTTTTCAATAAATGGTGCTGGGAAAACTGGAAAGCCACATGCAAAAGAATGAAACTGGACTACAGTCTCTTCCCCTGTACAAAAATTAACTCAAAATGGATCAAAGATCTAAACATAAGACCTGAAACAATTAAATACATAGAAGAAGACATAGGTACTCAACTCAGGGACCTGGGTTTTAAAGAGCATTTTATGAATTTGACTCCAATGGCAAGAGAAGTGAAGGCAAAAATTAATGAGTGGGACTACATCAGACTAAGAAGTTTTTGCTCAGCAAGAGAAACTGATAACAAAATAAACAGAAAGCCAACTAAATGGGAAATGATTTTTTCAAACAACAGCTCAGATAAGGGCCTAATATCCAAAATATACAAAGAACTCATAAAACTCAACAACAAACAAACAAACAATCCACTAAAAAAATGGGAAGAGGATATGAATAGACACTTCTCCCAGGAAGAAATACAAATGGCCAACAGATATATGAAAAGATGCTCATCTTCTTTAGCTATTAGAGAAATGCAAATCAAAACGGCAATGAGATACCACCTCACACCTGTTCGATTAGCTGTTATTAGCAAGTCAGGTAATAGCAAATGTTGGAGAGGCTGTGGAGAAAAAGGAACCCTCATACACTGTTGGTGGGAATGTAAAGTAGTACAACCATTATGGAAGAAAGTATGGTGGTTCCTCAAAAAACTGAAAATAGAACTACCTTATGACCCAGCAATCCCTCTACTGGGTATATATCCCAAAAACTAAGAAACATTGATACGTAAAGACACATGCAGCCCCATGTTTATTGCAGCATTGTTCACAGTGGCCAGGACATGGAAACAACCAAAAAGCCCATCAATAGATGACTGGATAAAGAAGATGTGGCACATATACACTATGGAATACTACTCAGCCATAAGAAATGATGACATCGGAACACTTACAGCAAAATGGTGGGATCTTGATAACATGATACGAAGCGAAATAAGTAAATCAGAAAAAAACAGGAACTGTATTATTCCATACGTAGGTGGGACATAATAGTGAAACTAAGAGACATTTATAAGAGTGTGGTGGTTACGGGGGGGAGGGGGGAATGGGAGAGGGAGAGGGGGTGGGGAGGGGCACAAAGAAAACAAGATAGGTGACAGAGGACAATCTGACTTTGGGTGGTGGGTATGCAACATAATTGAACGACAAGATAACCTGGACTTGTTATCTTTGAATATATGTATCCTGATTTATTGATGTCACCCCATTAAAAAAATAAAATTATTAAAAAAAAAAAAAGAGATGGAATTCATAAATTAAAAACACTTCAGACAGTTTGACAAGAAGCTCAGTCCCTTTTTCATTGACTTCTTGAGAGACAGAGACAATAAAAAGCAGAACAATGAAATGCAAACATAAGAGATTACCTGTTTCATTTTAGTGAGTAAAGAGTGTGGCCTAATTACAGCCATTCCAAAGAAGTGTCCTCACTCAAGATAAACAAAGTAAACAAAATGCCAAGGTATGTTCTTGAAACAAATGTGATGGGCATATATTGGCTCAGTGTGCAGAGAAGTAATTTTGGTCAGACCATGACAAAAAAGACAGATGGTTGTACAGAATCAAAAGCACTTTTTTTTTTTTTTTTTGTGACTGAGAACATTTCACTGGCAATGCTAACTGCACAATGCAGACTTTAACTGGAACAGTACTTTATGTTTCTCTCCCCATCCCAAAAGAAGCCCAGTAGATAGGAAACCGACACAAAACAGAGGAGGATATTGTTTGCCAGGTTATTTCAGTGGAATGAATACCTAGAGCCTGGAGTGAGGGTGCCCTCCATGGTGATCCCCAGGGTTCTTCTGTATGTGCTGTGATGGTCATTTACAGAAGAGTTAGCTAAAATAGCTAACTACTAAAGGTATCCAAAAGGCCTGAGAAAATGTGTTTAAAACATATCATTTTGTATTGCTCCTGATGGGAATAGCTTTTAGATCTTTTAAATATAATAAAGATATTCTGTTAGAAGTATATTTATCCAGAAAGAAGTTAATTTGAGCTCTAAAAAGCAATGAGGAGTTATGGCATCCCCTTCTGAATGAGGAGTCATTGAGTTCCACTTGAAGCTCCCTTTTTAATTTCCACCCTTTTTCTCAACTGAGCTGAGGGCACATAGTAGCTGGGTCCTTTTTGACATCTCCATTGAAATCTTGCACTAGAGAAAGTGTGGAACACACCCACACTTTGGTTTAGTTCTCTGGGGTCTGGTGTTTTGGCAAGCCTGCCCACTTCATAAACAAAACTCTGGTTCTAGCTCTTCCTTCAGGGTCAGGATTAGCTGCATGGGGACTCAGTTTGGAGGATTCTGCTCTCAAAGGAACTGCCTTTACAAATTTAAATTATATTTTTCAATAAGTGAAGTGAGGTAATTTGAAACTCCTAGTCTTTTCTAAAGCTAAGGTAACATCTGCGGTTATTAATATATTTTAATTGGATGCAAATATTTAACCCTAATCTAAAACAGATTCTGTACACATCTCCTCTTTAACTTTGAAGATGGAAGGAACATAATATGGAGGAGATGGAAGAGTAAGAGTAATGGCATCCTAGAAATTCTGTATAAAGGTAAAAATTATCCATTTCTTTGACAGACTGTAAAAAGGTATCATAAATTTTCACAAACTGCACTCTACAGAAGCTGCTTCTTTCATATATAAAAGCACCCTGACTCAGCAATAATTTGCTGGGTCCACAAGGTAGGTTGAAACTTACTGCATCTTGCTATTTCTTTGAGCCATTTGGAATGTGCCAGAGTCTTGCTCTAGTGTAAAGGAGATGTTAAAATAGAAAATCATGAGAAACAAACAGTTTTTCTAGAGGCTATGAGCACCAGTGACCCTGAGATGGTTTATGCAATTTGTTTGCTTTTTTTTTTTTTTTTTTTTTTTACATCTATGCTCTCATAACACATCCATAGCCCTCAAAGCAGTCCCTGAGATCATTCAAAAACTTTTAGAGGCTCTGGATTTCTATGTGCGAATGAAATGGGAATTCACCAGCAGGGTACCCTTGGTTTCCAGAATATATTCAGGTGATGTTAGTTGCATTTGGAAAAGTGGTGAGAAACTGCATATAAATATTACACTGCTCAATTTGAGAGAATGAGCTGGATAAAAGGGAAGCTAGTTTTATGTTTAAAAGAGAAGACAACTGGGCAGAGTTGAAAGAACTCAACCACAATGACAAAGTGGTCAGGAAATGGAGCATCTCAGTCTAAACTTGATAAAGCCAATGTGGGACAAACTAATGTGTTTCAAGTTTGTAACATGTATGTTAGGTTTGCTCACCTATATTTTGCCTAATTATTGAATTGGCACTGGCAACACCATGTTTGTGTAGTCTATAGAGGTCTGTCGTGCTTACCCTCAGAGCAGCAGATTGCAAATTGCCTGCTCTGTAGGGAGTGGCGATTATTTGCTGGCAAACATTTTTTCCCCAGCCTGTTTTGCTGGAGAAGCCAGAGTCTAGAGAGAGAGAGAGAGAGCTGAGGGGCTTGGGAGCCCTGCTGAGGTTGGTGGGTGCTGAGAGACAGGGTAACGTCTTCCCTGCCTGCTTGCTCATCTGCCATTACAAAGCTTTAATAAAAGAAATGGGCCACCATTTTCTGGCTCCACAGTTTCTTTATTGTCTTCCTGAATTTAATGGGAACCTACATGGCCATGACCACTGACCCTAGAGCCAACTTGCAGGGAAGTGAGATGTGGCACACTCAAGTCTTAAAAATCAAACAGGATCCTGGTCAGTTGGCTTGGTTGGTTGGAGCATGATATGAAAACATCAAGATTGCATGTTGATCCCCAGTTAGAGCACATACAGAAGCAACTCTAATTGGAAACAAAGCTGGAATCAGTGTTACCTGTCACCCCTTTTGCCAATTCAAAGAAAGACGAGGACTGAATAGTTACAAGATGTGTCTTTATAAGAGAAACCAGTAGCCTTGAGAAAGCAGGGGATTTCTGTTCACGAAGCTTCCTTAATATGCTCCCAGTTCTGGAGGATTTTATAGTGTTCAGGGGCTGTTAATAATGTAAGGGGGAAAAAAGAAAATAAGTCCATGTAGTTAGTCACCATAATAGTGTGTGAAATGTGGGAGTCCGGTTTACCAAATGTTCTTCTGATGTAGCCCAGGCATAATAGTATGATCTTCTTTGGTGTCCTTGGTAAATATCAAGGCAGCATGGATAGGTATCTTCCAGGAACAGCTGGAATCTGGTGCCTCTGGGACCATCTGCTTTGGGAATTATCTGTGAAAAAAACTCCCTATTTTCTCAGGACACAAAGTAAAGATGAAATATCAATGAACTAAGTTTCTAATTAATTTATAGGCCTTTACTTTTTACAGTAAATGCTGTAGCTGGGCTTTTATAAACAAATATTATGATTTAACCCCCCCCCCCCGTTATCAGGTCCCTCCCCAATGTAAGCCTTCCCTGACATTCTTGCAAAGGTAAACTTTTTTCTACATCTTAAAGTAAAGGCTAGGAATCCATTAAGACAGACTAGCAAGCAGATTAACTATTTTCTAACCCTTACATATCTCCTAGTCATTACAACTAAGTTACTGTTACTGAAGCCAAATTTCTAACTTTTGGTTCCCTTATTACAACTAATGAATGCAAAATTAAGTGACATAACAAATGAATGTTTTTCTTTCTCTCTCTCTCTCTTCCTCTCTCTGTCTCTCTAAAATCAATAAATTAAAAAAAAAAACCAAAAAAACAAACTCACACACACCACTTTCTGTTCTGCCCACTTCCATAATCGTTTTGTGTTCTTTCTAAACTGGCCCCCACGACACCACTCCTCATATTTGCTTTAGTCTTTCTGACTTCATAGAGTGATTTGTACACATTATATTCCCTCCAACTGAAATTTTATCTCAGTTTGTGATTTGTCTATGCATGATAGAACTCTTGAACATAGCCCAAACAGAATCTCCTTAATTTGACAATTTAATTAAAATAAGTAATATTGGTGCTATTCCTAGGTGAAAATGAGTAAAAATACAAAATCTTGAAAAATGGGTTTTATATTTTCACTTTATTTTATTTGCCATATTTAGTCAGTTTAAGAGAGACAATAGGCAGTAACATTTTATAATCCAGATAAAATCTATTACCCATCATTTTTCTTTCTTCATAATAAAAATTTCTATGCTAATTTTATAGATAGAATAAACTTTGTATCTATATAAAATGGGATTAAAATCTCAAATTTGTAGAGTAGTAGAAAAATACAAGGTGGTGAGTCAGAAGTATGCAAATAAACTTATAAACTTGCATAGAATACTTATGATTAAGAAAAAATATTTTGAATTAGAAATTTTGAGTAATAAATGAACTGTGAAATTATAGCATATTCCATTCCTCTCAATGTAGCATGTGGTTTCCCCAATTTGGGCATAAAATCATTCAAATAAAATACATTTCAATTTATTAAGTTTTTATTTGAGCTATAAAAAAGTGACATTCTCTCTGCAGGTTTATTTTACAACATGCAACTCATAATGGGAAGTTCTTTCAAACGCTACAAGGGAATGACTGGCAGAAGGCATTGTTTCATGTGCTCTTTGATGCCCATTGGCGTGAGACTTGAAGTTTGAAAGAACCCTTTGTAAGTAAAAGGTTGAATAGTCTAAAAGGCAGGCTATACAGCATCTAAGTATTCCTAAGGGGATTTGTTCCTGCTCTTTGAAACCTGTCCTTTGGACAAACTAAAGTGATTTCAAAGGGAAATGATTACCAAGATGGTACATTTTACTATGGATGAACAGTGAGCTATACAATGAGGTAAAGGTCAACTGTGGTTATTGGTTAAATTTTCAGGACAAATCAAAATCTATTACTGCTGAAGGAAAGAAATGTGTCTCACCACATCCTTCACCTCTCTCTAATAGAAGATAATTGAAGCTATAAGGTTAAAAAATTACTAATAATACTCTCTAAGTTGTCTTTATATTGTAATAGTAGAAAAGTTAGGGTAGCATTTTTCTTTGACTCTGGTAAATTCTTTTGTAACCTATTTCAAAGAGATCTCCTATACCATAGTAAATTTTAGAAGTAATTCAAAACTAAAGCTTGAGGATGTCATTTCATAAGAACTATCCTTTGACATTTTCATTTACAATCTTATCTCAGAACTGGATAAATAGAATATACAACTTATTTCAGAGACTAGAGAGAGGTAGGTTTTTCAATTATTTTTATTATCTTTTTATTTTCTAGTGGCTTCATATTTTTATGGGAATATTTTTTCCAAGGTAAGGTTGAGCTCTTAATTGTATATATTTAAATCAGTGACAAAAATATATAATTGATTCACACATTCTTACATTTTTACATTAGTATTGACAGTTTGAATTGATAAATAATTTAAAAAAAAGATTTTATATGATACATATAAAAGATCATTAAGAAGTTGACCAGTAATTCTATGTGAGAAAGGAATTGATGAAAAGAAACAAACAAAAGTGTGGTTTTTCTACAGCAATTTGAGAACAGAACTTTGAACAAATACAATTAAAGAATGGTTAAAAAGTACTTGTAAAACCTTGAAAGAAACACCTTATCTTGCTCGGAGTGTTTTTTTCTTACTATCCTGTCTAAAATTTATTTTTACTCTTCCTTATATTATGTATTCTTTATACCTCTGTTGTGTAATAGTTCTGTCCTTCTCCTGCTCTGCGCTATGTCTCAGGATGAATAGCTTTCTATCATTTCAGCTAGTGTCTGTCAGGATTTGGTCAATGGGAGGGAGGTGCGAGAAGTTGTGAGGTATGAAGAAGGGAGGAGCTCATGGATTTATTTTTCTCTCTTTTACTTTGGTTGAATCTCTAGCAGTAGATGTGTAAGTACATGGTTGTAGTTTGTCTTGTTAGGTCCCCTATACCAAAAATACTTTACAGACTGAATAATATAAACAAAAAACGTTTGTTTTTGACAATTCTGAAGCATGAGCAGATGAAAGCATAGACACATTTCAGTGTCTGGTGAGAGCCTGCTTTCTGATTTACTGATATCTACCTTCTCCCTATGTTCTCAAATGGCAAAAAGGATGAGGGAGATCTCTGGGTTCTCTTTTGTAAAGGCAATAATCCTAAATGAGAGCTCCATTTTTATGACCTGATAAACTTCCAATGTTTAATACCACCTACCTACCTACATAGTAATACTACCTATCACATTAAGGATTAGGCTTCAACATATGAAGTGGGGGTTTGGAAAACAAATACAGTCTATATCAGGGGTCCCCAAACTTTTTACACAGGGGGCCAGTCACTGTCCCTCAGACCGTTGGAGGGCCGGACTATAAAAAAACTATGAACAAATCCCTATGCACACTGCACATATCTTATTTTAAAGTAAAAAAACAAAATGGGAACAAATACAATATTTAAAATAAAGAACAAGTAAATTTAAATCAACAAACTGACCAGTATTTCAATGGGAACTATGGGCCTGCTTTTGGCTAATGAGATGGTCAATGTCCGGTTCCATATTTGTCACTGCTAGCCGTAACAAGTGATATGACGTGCTTCCAGAGCCGTGAGGCGTGCATCCCATGTCACCGGAAGTAGTACTGTACGTGAGTGATGCTGTGCTTTACATCCACATCCTGTGCTCCTCCACTGACCACCAATGAAAGAGGTGCCCCTTCCGGAAGTGAGAAAGGGGCCGAATAAATGGCCTCAGGGGGCCGCATGCAGCCCACGGGCCATAGTTTGGGGACCCCTGGTCTATAGCATAGTCCCCACAGAATACATTTGTCATGATTCCAGATTTTGCAAGTGACTCTGGCTTCTGAGCTCATAGCACACTACATCTTCCATTTGTCATTTTACCCTAGGAGTAAATGAAGCATCCTGTTACAAGATTGGGTTGCTTTAAACACATTGATTTAACTTCTTAACCTACCACATCAGTAATTAGTATGCTAAATTTTCTCTCTTTAAATACCCAGAGAGGTTGCTTTTCTGACTAAACTTTACTCGTAAGTACTTATTTAAAACTGTGTTATTAATGTTCTTTTAAAATTTATTGTTATGGAAGCATTGCATTTATTTCAGGGAAGCACTAACATTAGAACCAGATTTGTTGTGATTAAATTCTACTACCAAAAATCAAATAGCATTGGGAAGTTTTTACACTTTCCTAAATCAATATCTTCACTAATGTTGACTAAATCTTTTTATAACTGTGATACTTGAAGCATTTCTGAGAACCTGCATTATGAGCCCTATTAAAAAACATTTTCCAATGAGGTTTACTTTTCCTTACAGAGATATCTCAGCACATTTTGTTTTAATTATATCTATTAAACAATAAAACTCTGAAAATTTTCAGATTATTTGCCTTTGCATAAAGCAAATTATTTGAATGGCAAGAATGGTATTTTTACTTTCTGACATGCAAATGACCCATTATAATAAGCTTACTAAACAGCATGCACTTGTGCTAATGAAGTACCACTATTTTTCTCCTTTATTTCAAATTTTTGCTCAGCCTTTCAAATTTGTTCTAATATTCTCATTTTTTCTCTCTTTTACTTTACCACATATTTTGAGATAGTTTTCTTTTACAATGTCCTTGGTTTATCTTTGCAAAGCTGTCCAAAATTATCTTAGATGTTAAAATAAAAATATATAATTAATTTTGCAATAATTTAGTATGTTTGACTGGTTATAAATGTGGAAATAAACATGGTATCTCAATGGACCTTCCAGTCACTGTTTTGTTTTATTTGTTTTTCACTCTGCTAACACTTTAATTTCTCAGTTCTTATATAATTAAATACGTATGTTTACTTTTATCCTCAAATTAAAATTTATATTTAAAAAAAATTATCAGCAATCATAGAGATAATGTAGTGGGCATTTTAATTTAATTTAATTTAACAGACTGACCTTATAACTGCCTATAATATTTTCTCTCAAAAATTTTTATAATCATAAAATTATTTTAAAAAATTATTTATGAGTAATCATCAAAATAACTTGAAACTATACAAAATTTCACTTTTTTGTTATCTATTTCTAATAAACTAAATTTGTGCAGATTAAATTCATGTATTATATCATTATAAAGAAGAATAACATCCATGTGGCTCTTTATTTTGAGCCCCTGATTAGAGTAAGGCAATTTACAGGTGACATATTCTAATTTTCACATCTAGTGTAATAAATAACAACAATAATGGAAGTAATTGTGTTGTATCTATATATATATATATATATATATATATATATATATATATATATATATATATATATATATATATACACACACACACACACACATACATATATATAGTTCTGGACACCTGAAATGTTTATAAACACATATAAAAAAGTAACTAATTAATGAAATATCTTAATAATGATTTTTATTGCATGAAACAATAAACCAAAGTGTCTTGCAATATTTATTTTTAAACTTAATTTAATATTGTGTTACTCAGAAACCAGCCTTAAAGTGGGTTTATTCTATAACATGAAGGCATTCTACTGTCACACCTTATAGAAAAACTAAAACATAATGCTAAATGTGTGTTTTGTTTTATATACATATTTTGTTTTGATATATTTTTTACATGTAAGTCATTGTGTACATAGCCAGTTGTTTGTATCCCTAAATAATGGTTCCACAAATCAAACTTAAACAGTCTTATCTTAGACTGCTACTCTTCTCCAACCCATTCCAGATTGTGAACACCACCTGTGATACTCCTAATTCACAGCAGCAGGCAATGATTTCCTTTGGATACTCATTACCAGTAATTATTCTCAAGGTGGACTATTTGATATGGCTTGTGAACAACTGAGATGTAAACTTGAAAAAAAATAATTCTAATATTTTCTTTGAGATTCATTTGTACATTGGTGACAACATGAATTAATGGAATTTTCTTTAAAACAAAAAGAAACAAAAGCTTAGGCTTGTTTTTGAAAAAACAATACAAGTATTTTAAATTAAATTTTCACATATTTTGGAAGGTTCTTAAATAATTATTTTAAAATATAGATATAGTTGTAAATCCTGTAGATAAAGTAATATGAAGCAGTTGACAGTTAACTGGTTTTTTTTTTCTTTCTCTCAGACTGAAGCCGTTTCCAAAAATTTGGCTTTGAATATATAACAATTATATGTTTTAGCAAAAACATCACTAACAGTTAAGGAGATGAAAGAAGGTAGAATCGTAAAATAAAGAAGAAGAGGACGAGTAAGAGGAGAAGGGGGAGGAATACGATAAAGAAAAAGAAGAAGGAGAAGGAGAAGGAGAAGGAGAAAGAAGAAGGAGGAAGAGGAGGAGGAGGAGGAGGAGGAGGAGAAAATAAAACAAAGCATTTAACACATTTATACCAAAATTTCTTTTCACAAGTATTTAAAGTGATTGTTTTGAATATTCTCTCATTAAGATTATAAATTCATTTGTTAAAATGCAATCTATAATTGCTGGTAAATTGCCATCTCTTTGCAAACTTCCTAATATTAAAAATGACACACTTTGCACCTTTTTATAGATACATATATTTGGGTTTGTTAATGTTTTTGTTAATTTTTGCCTCAAATAGTATTTGTAATATAAAGGACACATATGTCAATTAAAACTTGTGAAATAAATACTCAGTAGCTCTTCCAGTCTGCTTTTTAATGCTGGTGTATGACAGTTGACAATGATCTATCTCCTAGTATTCTCTGTGAAAAAGAAGTTACTGTGGATAAATGTTATAACCAATAAATAAAAATAGGAATATTAAAGACAGAGAAGAACAACTTTGTATACAAAGTACACAGGGTGTGTTTTTCTTAAGGAAAGAGTGGGTTTGCCCTCAAGAGAAATGACTAGTTGACTAGAACAAAGGTGTACAAAGAAATTTGAGTAGATATATAAAGTATGTATGCTTACTTGCTTCCCTATAATCATTTTCTCTTTCTACATTCTACATTTTTCAAGGCAACCAAATATCATTTGCTTACTGCTCAATCTTCTCAGATATAAATTAATTTAATTTATGAAGTCATTACTCAAACACCTCTTTAACCATAAGTCTCATCTCTCCTAAAAGAAAAATTCCTCTCTATCAAAATCTTCCCCCAAAAGGTGTGTGTCAAGAAATAGAAAGCAGCTCAGGCTGGTTAGCTCAGTGGTAGAGGATTGGCCCAGCGTGTGGAAGTGCCAGGTTCGATTCCCAGTGAGGGCATACAGGAGAAGCTCCCATTTGCTTCTGCACCCATTCCCCTCTCACTTTTTCTCCTATCTTTCTCCCTCTTGCCCTCCTGCAGCCAATGCTCAATTGGAGTGAGTTGGCGCGGGCGCTGAAGATGGTTCCATGGCCTCTGCCATAGGTGATAAGAAGAGTTCAGTTGCTGAGCATTGGAGCAATGTCCCAGATGTACAGAGCATCGCCCCCTAGTGGGCTTCCCAGGAGAATCCTGATCAGGACACATGGAGGAGTCTGTCTCTCTGCCTTTCTGCCTCCCCTCCACTCACTAAATAATGATAATAAAAAAGAAATAGAAACAAGGTAGATTTTAGTCTAATACATACATAATACAATTTTTATTTCCTTATAAAGTTCATTGTGTTGCAAAGCACTAAATTTTATTGTTCAAGAAGTTTTTTAAAGAAAGTTTAATTTACCTATAGATAAATACATTTACTGAACAAGTGCTTCTAAAACCCATTGGTGAAACAGTGGTAATTATTGCATTCCTTTCATTTTTTAAGGATGAGCTATCTGAATTACATGTACATTTTCTCCACATCAAATATTTAAGACCTCAGAAACATAATTAACTTTTGTTGATTCTCAATGCTTTATTTCACCACAGAAATGACAAAACCATCACTTAGTCTTTGACATAAATAGATATAAATAAATTACCTTTGCCCCACCCAATGATGCATGATTGTAATGGAAGGTAAAATAATTTGACAAATCAGAGAAGCTATAGTAGCATAAAAGCTTAAAGAATAAATTACCAGACCTAGAAATTCATAAGAGACATACAGAGTTTAACACTATTCTCTTGAAGTGATTAAATTAGAATATGAATAAAATATAATTTCCTGTTAGGCTTCAGTATTTGTCTCTTATAATATTACAGTATATTTGTCTTCAGATATTCTCAATATACTCTGAGCCAATTTTCTCTTGTTTCCTAGGTTGGTGGCGGCGGCATTTCTTAATATGCTTTTTTTTATTTTTATATTTAGTGGGTTAAATGTCATAGTCTCAGATGTGTGTTGTCACTTTCTCTAAATGAAATTCACCAGCAGCAGTTATTTCCAAATGGTATTGATCAACTGCCAGAAATTCATGAAAGAGGAGAGGGAAAAAAAGTAATAAGAAAAACAGGACAAGGGAAATTGATAAGGGAGCATGTCATACATATCTTATGATTTTTGACAAATTTAGGAGTCACTTTGGACCTCTGCCTATGGAAAAATTGAAGTAATTTTTCTTAGCAATATTTATAATCTTTCCATTTTTCTTTTTCTCTGTCTTTTGGAGTGTTTTTGGCATTTTTTTCTCTTTCTTTCTCTTTTACTATCATATGTCTTTAAAGCCTTTCACTCAGTCCTCTAAAAATCGTTTGCCTTTATATCAGGCACTGCTCTGACCAATATGCTTAAAGTTCTTAATGTCTCTGTCCCATAGACAATTTTATAAGGGCTCTTGTTGACTAACACTTTAATATTTGAAACCTCTTCCAAGTGCATGGTATTAAAAAACTTTTTTAACCTAACTTTTTTTTTTTAGAAATTTGTTTTTCTCCAGCTTTCTGGGATTTTATTATAATATTCTTTGTCTCAGATTTCTTCTCTGTGAAATCATTCAACAATTGTATCTGTTTTAAGGTAACAGATACTTCCTTAAAGTAATCTTTTATTTTTGAAATCATTGAATGAGAGCAAGGATAAATAAAACCATACAAGAAAACTTAAAAGTGAACATCTAAAAAATATTATGTTTAATATCTGTGTTTGAGATCCCAATGAAAATGCAAAAGCTTATGTGATGGATTTTACATTCTCTTTTGGGCAGTCAATATATTTATATAATGCCTGATCAGTGGATCTGAAATTAGAGTTCATGCTATTCAAAGTATCTAATAATTGAATGTGTCCTAAAGAAACTGCTAAAGACTCATTCCATGTCATTTTGTTTTAATGAGTAAATTATTTATCTTCTTCAAAAATGGAATATTAGAATATATCTTAAAAAAACCCAGTCACATTATAAAAGCTAATTTATATTAATGCTTTCATGAATATGCATAAAATTACTAGCCTGAGAATGTATTCTACAAATAACTTTGTTCTGTGGATTAGTATTAAATGCCCATAATCAGAAAAGGTAAAAAAAATTAAAAAGACAGGAGTAAGATTGTAGATGTTCAAATTGGCAGAATTCCTAGATAAGGAAACCTTTTTCTTTTTTTAAACAAAAATATAAGCCTTTAGTCACATTTATTTGCCACTGCTCTGGTGTTAGAAAATGTTTTCTTACAAAACTACACTCGTATGGGCATTGTGAATGTTAGTGACAGTGAGGTTGAGTGTCTTGGTTTCTCTGCATCAGAATGTCCTACATAAAATGACAGTAACACGTTTCGAAGTAAGAGTCTAGACCTGGAGAGAGAGAAAATGAGGTAAAATCAAGAGAAATAATGATAAATTTATTCTGTATTCCCTAACAGGGCAACTGTAATGGAGTTGGTTTTGTTAGTAAGCATCTACCATATAAGTGTCAACTATAAGTATTGTTTCAAATCCTTGGACATTAATTGTAGGTGTGTAGCCAACTTCTTGGTTCTACCTTAACTATAAAGCCCAATAACACTTCAGCAGTTAACTCAAATTAAGGACATATCTGTTACTCTATCATCACTGTCAACCCAAATCATATTTATTTATCTCTTGAAATCTACATTTAATGATTGATGTAATGTCATTTAATTATTCATCTCTTGTATCATTTTGTAAATGTGTTAAACTCAATGTTATTCCCATTACTCTTATTCCCAAATATAATAATAACCTAAAAGAAGATATGTTTTTCTCTCTTTTCTTTCTAACACAATCTATTTATTTTTTAATGAGATGTGTGAACTTATAAAAATTATCAAGCAATAGTAAAACAAAAGAATCAAAAAGAAGTAAATCAGGTCATAGCAGTCCCTTAGAATTCACCGTGATATCATTCAAAAAGAGCATTCAAGACATCATTTTAGGTAAAGGGAAATAAAGAAAGGAAGAGAAATTGATAGAAGAAAGAAAGAGTTAAGGAATGTAATAATGATACATATACATTTAAAACTATATATTAAATATACTTGTATTTAAAAAAGATAAATACGATTTTCAAAATTTATGCAAATATTTCATTACATAGTATCAATTCTTTAAAATATTTCTACTGAGGTTATAAAAATTATTGGAGGAACTAATACCTTAGAGTTATAACATCTTTATTTTAATATGTGTTTCTAAATTAGATATTGACAAATGGTTCCTAATTATATTTTAGAAAACAGTACTTTATTCCAAGGTCTTTATATTATTTTTTTCTTTCATATAGATGAAAACAACTATATAAAAATACTGTTTTAGCAAAGTCCCCAGTTTTTAAAAACTGTTTTTTTTAATTTGAAATGGATTCAGTGTTTACTAATTGTCTTTTTATGAAAATATAACAATTGTGTCTTCAAGATATTAATTAATAGCAATGACTGAATGATTACATGGACAAGATAATGCTTTTGCGAAGAGATTTTTTTCTTATTTACACTCAAAGAGTGACATATCATGCTATGCAATGCGGGTATACATGGTAAAGCACCAGGATTGATCAGGAAATAGAAAGGAGTGAAAGAAAGTATAGGTCAGAATCTTTATTCAGGTTTCAACAGAAATGGCAAAGCTGGGCTGGAAAGAAGGTTGATATTGGATAGTTTGAATAACATAGGTGGTCTCTGGGCTACAGGTGTGGTTTCTAATTTTCTAGTAGTTGCCCCTGAGTCACACAAGACAGGAGAAGCATTGGCTTGGTACACAAGAGTTAGATAACAGGGTGATTCAGATTATGTGTTCTGTGTGGCAGGGGACATGTACATAGCTTTGGCTTTTAATTTGGGCCTGTAATTAATAGATGCCAAGTAAACAATCTAATAAAAACAGAACACATCACTTTCATATAACTTTTATTTTGATTCACCTATTCTTTCTTGTATAATAGTTTTGATTCATATTTATAATAGATTTAGTTATTAAATAATCCATGCCATGAGTCTTGACTTTATAACTAAAAATGACTTGTGTGTGTGTGTGTGTGTGTGTGTGTGTTTTTCCCTTTATTTTGTCTTTAAAAGTTGGGTACACCTGAGGAAGACAGTTAATTATGGTGGATTAGATGGAGGCATTAAATTTTCCCTCATGGAAACTTACTACAAATTGTAACAAAAGGTCAAAAGCCCACAAAAAGTGTATAAAACATAGCAGAATAAATGTCATGAGTATTTAGAAGCTAGAAAGTAGATACACAAGGTTATCTGACACCAGCAAAAGATGCAATCTAAATTGACATAAAGTAGGGAGCCACAGGAAGCGAGGCTGTTTGCTCCACAGTTTCTCTTCCTTTTTCTCACAGTGCCCAGAAATTGGAGCTATCAAGTCTTTATTTTATAAAGGTTGAATTTCAATTTTGAATGAATTCAGGCACATTGTTGTTGTTTTTTAAGTATCTGTTAGAATCTTAAATGCCCACCTCAAACCAGGAAGTTAACTGAAAATAGGTACATAAATCTAGCAGAATTTTTGGAAGTTTAATAAAATAAAAATATAGTTTAAAAAAGGGAGCTACAAAGGGAAAGGTAAGTGGGAGATCAGATCAAGAATGAGACACAGTCCCATTTTCCTTTTCATAACCCAGAATAAGACAGCCGACTATTTATACAGGCCTAAGATTTAGGATTCCCTACTTGAAAATATATAAATGCACTATGGAGAAAGGCATTATCCAGGAATATCTCAGGACAATTAAAAAGCTGTGTAACAAAGACACTGACAAAATATATGCAAATATTTAATTCATCTTTATGGTATTTCTGTTGTATATGTAGGCACAGAATGACACATTATTAAATTTGAGAAAATTATGTTTAACATTATAGAAAAAGCATGACCTGGTAGTTCAATTGGTCCAAGAGTCATTCTGATATGCTAAGGTTGCAGGTTTAATTCCTAGTCAGAGCTCACACAAGAAACAACCAATGGCTTGACAAGATGGTGGAGCAGGGGACAGAGCATTGAACTGGAACACAGAGGACCCAGGTTTGAAACCGCAAGGTTGCTGGCTTGAGCGTGGGATTATCCACCTTGAACTTGGAGTGACTGGCTTGAGCATGGGATCATAGATATGACCCCATGGTTGCTGGCTTGAGCCCAAAGGTAGCTGGCTTGAAACCCAAGGTCGCTAGCTTAAGCCCAAGGTCACTGGCTTGAGCAAAGGGTCATTGACTAAGCTGGAGCCCCCCAGTCAAGGCACATATAAGAAAGCAATCAATGAACAACTAAGGAGCCACAATGAAGAATTGATGCTTCTCATCTCTCTCACTTCTTGTCTATCTATCCCTCTCTCCAATTCTCTCAAAAATAAATAAATAAATAGAAACAACAAACAAATGCATAAATAAGGGAAACAGCAAACTGATGTCTCTCTTTTCTTTCTTTCTCCCTCTTTTTTCTCTCTCTAAGAATCAATCAGTAAATAAAAATTTTAAAAAAGGAAATTCAGCTTTGTTTACAATATAGCAGCTTGATATAACATAGTAATAAAATCAAACAGAACAAAATTTTTAAAATTCAAGAATAAACAAAATCCTGTATAGAAATAAAAAAATACTGAAAAAAAAGCAAAATTATAAAATTTGTTTCTACTGAGACATTTGTTAGTTTTTATGGTGCATATCACCTGATACCAAAAGCTCAGAGCTTTTTATTGTCACATGAAGTGTGGGCAACCAAAGAACAGCCGGTACAGTAGAATTTAGAGGTGATGACATTTAGAATAGCATCCATTAATTTAGAAAAGTATATTGAAAATATTAGGTAAAGTACTTTAAGAATATTCAAAAAATATAAGTCTAACAAAAACATAAATAGAAAACATTTTCTTTAAAAAAAATCACTGGATTACTTAAATGCCAAATATTTTACATCAAGATGTAACATCCAATTCAAAACCAATATTTTGATAAAATTATATAATAGCTTTATTCTCTAAAATATTCTCAGTGGGAAAATTGTCATGAACATGTTATAAAAAATATGTGAGATGAGAGGCATTACTGTGGCCATCTTTGGAAAATGCAATATGTCACATTGAGCAAAGCTCGATGAAATAGACATATATTTTGAGAAGCATCTCTTGGACATCAGTAGAGTATGAGTGTCCAGATGGCAAACTCTGAACTTGAATAGAATGAACAGATTATTTTCTAATCAATCATCTCATACACTTGCCAACAGAAATCCATCATCAAGTGGGGCTGTGAATTTAGAATTAAGCATGAACAATTCTCAAATGCCATATTTTTTTTGCATTAGTAGAAAGTCTACAGTCTATAATGGCGCATTTTATGTGTCAACTTGGCTAGGTATTTAATCCAATATTAATTGAAGTTTTGCTGTGAAGGTATTTTATTCTTGCGGTTAACATCTACAATCAGTTGACTTTAAATAAGATCGTCTTTGAAAATGTGAATGGAACACATCCAACTAATTGAAAGGCCTTAAGAGGAAAAACTGACTTTCCTGGAGAAGAGATTTATTTTAAGGACTGGGCTTATGTGATTGTAGAAGCTACTAAGATCTAAATCTGTGGGACAGGCCCACAGCCTAGGGCTCAGGGGAAAATTCTACAATTTTGAGGTAGAAGTTGTTTTTTTCCAGAAAATTTTTTTTTTCTGTAAATTCTTTTAATTTTTAAAATTTATTTATTTAGGCAATTAAATTTAACAGGGTGACATTGGTCAACCAGAGTAAATAGATTTAGAGAGAATATCTCCACATCATTTTGACAGTGGATTATGCTCTATACCCATCACCCAAAGTCAAATAATCTTCTGTCACCCTATATTTTGTTTCTCTTTAAGTCCTTCTGCTTTCTGCCACCCCCTTCCTTCTTCTTTCTTCCCTTCCCCCTGGTAACCACTGCAATTTTATCTATGTCCACGAGTCTCAATTTTTTGTCTCACCTATGTATGGAATCATACAGTTCTTAGCTTTTTCTGATTTACTTATTTCACTCTGTATAATGTTTTAAAAGTCCATCAATGTCGTTGTAAATGATACTATGTCATCATTTCTTATGGCTGAATAGTATTCCATAGTATATATGTACCATATCTTCTTTATCCAATCATCTATTGAAGGGCATTTTGGCTGTTTCCATGTCTTGGCCACTGTGAACTATGCTATGATGAACATGGAGGTGCATGTTCCTTTACGTACCAATGTTTTCAAGTTTTGGGGGTATACACCCAGTGGAGAGATGTTTATTTATTGACTTGAGAGAGAGAAGGCAGAGTGCGAGAGAGACAGGAACTTCATTCTGTTCCTTTATTATTTAAGTCCTTTCAACTGATTGGCTTGGTTCTTTTTCTTTGGAGAATATTAAATTTTACATACACTTAATGTCCCAACTTTAGTAGTAATAGTATTATACACTGAGCAAGAAATGGTTAAAGAGTCATCTAACTGCTCTCTTTAATAGGAATTATTTTTGGAATAAAAAAAAAAAAAAAAGGAAGCTCAATCAATGCCCTTGAAAGCATAAAAATGACAGAATTTCTAGCAAATAAACAAAGAGTATTTCCTAGAGGGAGTATCCTATTTTATGGAATAATTGTTTCTAGAGGATTCACCCTCAGAGCCTATGATTGCTTGTGTTTAAAAAACTTAGAATGAAATACTTTATAAGGTATGTTTCTGTAAATATCCAAAACTGTAAATTCATCAAAGACATGCAGAGTTCATCACTATTCTCACCAAGTGATTACATTAGAGTATGAATAAAATATAATTTCTTGGAAGGCCTCAGTATTTGCAGGCTTATTTTAGTATATTTATCTTCAAATATTCTCAATATACTCTGAGCCAATCTTTTCTTGCTTCCTGGATTGGTGGTGGCATTTGTTAATGATATTTTTTATTTTTATATTTAGTGGGTTAAATGTCATAGTCACAGATGTGTGCTGTCACATTCTCTAAATTAAATTCAGCAGCAGCAGTTATTTCTTTTATTATTATTATTATTATTTTTTTGTATTTTTCTGAAGCTGAAAATGGGGAGAGACAGTCAGACAGACTCCCGCATGCGCCCGACCGGGATCCACCTGGCACGCCCACCAGGGGGCGACGCTCTGCCCACCAGGGGGCGATGCTCTGCCCCTCCGGGGGGTCGCTCTGTTGCGACCAGAGCCACTCCAGCGCCTGGGGCAGAGGCCAAGGAGCCATCCCCAGCGCCCGGGCCATCTTTGCTCCAATGGGGCCTCGGCTGCCGGAGGGGAAGAGAGAGACAGAGAGGAAGGAGAGGGGGAGGGGTGGAGAAGCAGATGGGCGCTTCTCCTGTGTGCCCTGGCCGGGAATTGAACCCAGGACTTCTGCACGCCAGGCCAACGCTCTACCACTGAGCCAATCGGCCAGGGCTTGCAGCAGTTATTTCTAAATGGTATTGACCACATGACAGAAATTCAAGAATGAGGAGAGGTAAAAAAAAGTAATAAAAAACAGAACAAGTGAAATTGATAACAGAGCTTGTCATATATGTCTTATGTTTTTTGAAAAAGGTAGGTGTCACTTTGGACCTCTGACTACAGAAAAATTAAATCAGTTTTTCTTCATACTTTCATGAATATGTATAAAATTACATTTAGCTAGAGGGTATATTCTATAAATACATATGTCTCATGGATTAGTAATAAATGTCCCATAATCAGCAATATTAAATAGTGCTCTTCCCATATTGGGAAAGATAAAAATTTTAAAAGGCAGGATTAAGATTGTAGTTATAACTGACAGAACTTTTTTTGGATGAGGAAACTCTTTTTTTTTTAAATAAAACTTAAGCCTTTGGTCATATACATTTGCCTCTGCATTGGTGTTGGAAAATGCCTCCTCACAGAACTACAGTGTCTTGGCACCTCCTTACTAACTACACTGTTAGTAGCAGTGGATGGAGTGCCATGGTTTTTCTGCATTAGAATTTAAGTCCTACATAAAATGACAATCACATGTTTCCGATAGAAGAGCCTAGAACTGGAGAGAAAGAAGAACTATCTGAGTAAAAAAGGGGAATATTTAATAATGGAAAAATGACGTATCTCAACAATGGCAATCTCATATATTAATCAGACTCAGAGTGAATCCTAATACATGAATAGTCCTGGGGAGCTCAATATGCAATCTTATTTCTCTCCCCTTGCACCTGTGGATTGCATTTATTTGTACTTTTGAATAATTAATAAAGCTATAGATTGATAAAATCTCTGACTCATGTAATTCTAATTAGGTAATCCTTGATCATTTAATTTTTGTGTAATCATGTGATTAACAAATTTGAAATGTAAAAAATAAGCATGTAAAAGAAAACTAAAATCCTGTGCAACCATATTTTTGAAACATAATTTTGAATTCTAATTATTGTGATTGTCATATTTATTGTTAAATGCAATACCTTGACTGTTATCATTATATAACAGTCAGTATTACGATGATCACACATAATTATGTTAATCACAATCTAGGACAAATCTGTTAGTAAATGCTTTCTGAATTTCAGGTTAAGTGCTAAAAACAGTTTACAATTTATGATTTTATTAATTCAAAATCCAATATTTTGATGACCATTTGAATAACCTCTTTTTTCAACATTTCATATATGTTACATTTACTTTCAATATGTCTTGAATTCATCTTGTTAAAAACACTTTATCAATATAAATCATTTTAAAATTGAATGAGATTGGGTAATTTAGAATGATTATTAAATTATTCATATTTTCCCAATTCCAAATGATTTGTATGACATTCTGAAATGACCAGTATTATATTCTTATATTTTTTTGGTTTTCTGAATAATAAAATACTTTAAAAAGTTATTAACTTTATTTTAAAACTTAAACTCACACTGGACTTAACAAACACTAAGAAAATAAAAGTATATAATTGTTCCATACTATACATATATTTAAGTGTGTTTAATAAAATGTGGTTATGTTATAAATAATATGTTTAGTAAGAAGCTGAGTTGAGGAGCAATATTTACTCTTGTTAAATAATATTTCCTACATTTATAGAAATTATTAAAATAAGCCAACATTTATTTTGTTCATAAGTAAGTTAACTACCTCAATTATTTGCTTATGTTCTATTTTCGTTTATTTTAGCATATTGAACCAAATGTGGGCATAATTACCAAAGAATTATATTAGCAGTAAGCAATAAAGTTTTAAAAAATACTGTCTCCCGTTGAATAACATTTTCTTGAATTTTATAGAATTATATTAGAAAAACAATTGCCATAGTTCATAATTTGAAGCAAGATAATGTAACTATTTTTTCTGAAATATATATTTCTAATAATATATTTTTTTCAATGTTTGTAAGTTAACAGCTAACTTGGTATCATTTGCAGACAGTAAACCAAACTGGTTTTCCATTCTCAGACATATGCTCCATATTCTTTTTTTTTTCTCTGAAAGGCCCCCATTTAGAAGATCCAATTTATATGCAGTCTATATGTAATATAACTTTTTTATCTTAAACATTCAGCATGGCTATTATACCATCCGTGAAATGATTTTTTGGCTTGCTGAATATTTTACTATGTCTTGCTATTAGTCCATTTATAAGATAGAATATCTTCTGATAAAATAATGAGCAAAATAAGAGCACATGAACAGAATAAGACAGTGATATTGATGTTAGTGTAATCTGTCGACTCTATAGCTTGCAAATGAAGATAAACCAAACAAAGTGGTGGAACATTATAAAAATAATGCATCAGTTTGAGAATTTATGACTAAATACTGCTTTTACCTCAAGGTCAGCAATTCATTTCAGAAAAAAATAGTTGCATTATCTTGCTTCAAATCATGAACTAAGTCAATTTTTGAATCTATATCTATCAGGCATAAAACAGTTTAGAAAGAAAGAAAATATATTCTGTATTACATATAATACAGACATTACAGTCTGTAAAGACTTTATTTTCTTAATATAATACTCTAAGGTATCTACAAGAAACACAAAGAAAACCCTACTACAACTAATTATTGAGTTTAGTAAGAATCTAACATACAAGGTAAATGCAAGATCAAACTCAGAAAAAGAAAGATCAAAATCTGATATTTGGTCACTCTAGACAGAGACTAGAACAGTAGAAAAAATTGAGTGCTTGGATCTAGAGAAACACAACACAAGGAGATGGAACTATTGGACATTTATAAGCAAAATAAAAAAAAAAAAGGAGGAAGGATTCTTGTTCATTGCATCATTTACAACATTCGACTATAAATGAATCTTAGAAATAAATATGAAAGCATTAAGCATGTTTATTACATAGAAACAGTAACAAACAATAAAAGAAAAATATTGATAAATTGTAGTCATCAATTATTTAATTTTGGAAAATTAAATTTAAAAAAATACTTCATGACTTTGGCCGATTGGCTCAGTGGTAGAGCATAGACTTGGTAAGACATAAAGTAAGTCATAAAGTATACATTTTAAATAATTACATCGAAAGAAAATTCCATTTTACCATAAACACTGTAAAAGACAAGCAACAAAATACAGTGTGTCCGTAAAGTCATGGTGCACTTTTGACCGGTCAGAGGAAAGCAACAAAAAATGATAGAAATGTGAAATCTGCACCAAATAAAAGGAAAACCCTCCCAGTTTCTGTAGGATGATGTGGTAGCATGTGTGTGTGCGCAGATGATGACGTAACATCGTGTATACAGTGGAGCAGCCCACGGCCATGCCAGTCAAGATGTGGATGGTACATAGGAAAGTACAGTGTGTTCTGTGGCTCGCTAAATTCAAATCCGTGACCAAAGTGCAACGTGAATATCGATGCGTCTATAACAAAGTGCCATGATATTAATCACTTAAAACAGAGAATCACAGACATTATTCACTCTGTTACACCAGACGTCCTTACCCGTGTGTAGCAAGAACTCCACTATCATTTGGATTTGTGTAGGGCAACAAATAGAGCCCACATCGAGCTGCACTGAATAGGTATGAAACTGGAAGAGTTTTCCTTTTATTTGGTGCAGATTTCACATTTCTATTGTCTTGTCTCTTATTACTTTCCTGTGACCGGTCTTTACAGTGCACCATGACTTTACAGACACACTGTATAAGGACACATTTGCCACCTGTTTAATACAAAGAGGATTTATATCCAGAATACATAAATATTTTGTATACAGCAAATAAAAAAATAAAAGCAACTCAAAGAATTGAGAAACAGTTATGAAATGATGCCAAAGAAAACAAAATAAAAATGGTCAATAAAAAGGTTTATCATCTCATTACTAATAAAATCAATGCAGATTAGAGTATTATTAGCATATTTTAACCATCAACTTTTAATAATGCCAATTGTTATTGAGAGTAGACATTGAATTTTCCATAGAGTGTAGTTTGAATAAAACTATTTTTTTGTTGTTTTTTTTGTTTTTGTTTTTTTTGTATTTTTCCGAAGATGGAAATGGGGAGGCAGTCAGACAGACTCCCACATGCGCCTGACTGGGATCCACCCAGCACGCCTACCAGGGGACGATGCTCTGCCCATCTTGGGGCTTCGCTCTGCAGCAATCAGAGCCATTCTAGCGCCTGAGGCAGAGGCCACAGAGCCATCCTCAGCGCCTGGGCCAACTTTGCTCCAATGGAGCCTTGGCTGCGGGAGGGGAAGAGAGAGACAGAGAGGAAGGAGAGGGGGAGGGGTGGAGAAGCAAATGGGCGCCTCTCCTGTGTGCCCTGGCCGGGAATCGAACCTGGGACTCCTGCACGCCAGGCCGATACTCTACCACTGAGCCAACCGGCCAGGGCCTGAATAAAACTATTAAAATAGAATTGTGCATCATCTCATATTTAATGATTATTTTATTTTGTTATTTCTCTAATTGGTTGCATAACAAAATATGCACATTAATACCTGAAAAAGCCTTGTTTTTCTAATAGTAAAATATATGAAAGCATAAATATATGTTATTTGAAACTGAATCAATAAACAGCATACACCCATATTATGAAATTTAATATAACAAAACATTCTTATGGAAATAATTTAAATATACATGTATTTGAAAATTTCAAATTATAAAAATTATAAAAATATATATTAAAATCAAAGGATGCATTTTATTTAAAATTTGGTATTGCCTGATCAGGTTGTGGTATAGTGAATAGAAAGTCAACCTGGATGCTGAGGACCCAGGTTCAACACACCGAGGTCACTGGCTTGAGCATGGGCTCATTCAGCTTCAGCCTGGGCTCACCAACTTGAGCAGAGGGTCGCCAGCTTGAGCATGAGATTATAGACATGACTCCTTGGTCATTGGCTTGAGCCTGGGGCCTCTGGCTTGAACAAGGGGTCACAAGCTCAGTTGGAGTCCCCCAGTCAAGGCACATATGAGAAAGCAGTCAATGAAAATTAAAGTGTAGCAACTACAAGTTGATGCTTCTCATCCCTGTGCCTTCCTATCATTTTCTCTCTCTCTTAATAAAATTGTAAAAAAGTAAACATAAATTGATAAGAATTTCTATATTGAAATATATAGAAATATATTCATTAAAGTAAAAAAAATCAGTGAATATACATTAACCAGATAACTGCCATACATAAATGGAAATGAAAAAAAAATGGATTTGACAGAGATGTCAGCTTTAAGAGTATCATTTTAATTTTTATATAAAAGATTATACTTAAACAAGAAGACTGAAATGAAAACCTTCTCAATCAAATAATATAATTAAAATACTTGAAACGATTTGAATTTGAAAGCTGTAAAGAGCCATATGGGCTGCACAGATAGATATCATGTTGGGTAACCTGCTAGCTAGAGAGCCTCAGGACGTGAACAACAGTGGAAGTAAAGGTAATCAATCACAAATGGGGGATATTTTCAAATTATTTTGAAATCAAACATTGGTGATATATTGAATTGATGTTGAATGTTGAGAAAAAAAAGATATGTGACAGTTAATTGAAATTTTAGAATTATAGAAAATGTGAAACTTAGTAAAATTTACCAAGATGGTTAATTCATTGAGAAATGCTTTTCTTTCTTTGTCTAGATGGGTGATATGGGTTAAGATACAAAATCTTGTGTGTAGTTGTTTTTTGTTTTTTTTATATCAACACTTACATCCTTTATATATATTGATAATTAAATAAAATTAAATTTAATATATTAAATCTCATAACTGGTTTCAATGGATTTATAGTTTAGTAATGTACTGATAGCCATGTAAAATTTACTTTTAAAAATTGATATTATAGGCCCTGGCTTGTTGGCTCAGTGGTAGGGCGTTGGCCTGGCTTGTGGAAGTCCCGGGTTCAATTCCCGGCCAGGGCACACAGGAGAGGCACCCATCTGCTTCTCTACCCTTCCCCCTCTCCTTCCTCTCTGTCTCTCTCTTCCCCTCCTGCAGCCAAGGATCCATTGGAGCAAAGTTGGCCCAGGTGCTGATGATGGCTCCATGGCCTCTGCCTCAGATGCTAGAATGGCTCCAATTGCAGTGGAGCAATGCCCCCGAAGGGCCTAGTATTGCCTCCTCGTGGATGTGCCAGGTGGATCCGGCAGGGGGCTTGTGGGAGTCTGTCTCTCTGCCTCCCCCCTGTTTTTCACTTCTGAAAAACAAAAAAGAACATAATCTGTTCCTGGCTGATTGGCTCAGCAGTTGAGTATTGGCCTGGCGTGTGGAAGTACCAGATTTGATTCCCAGTCAGGGTATACAAGAGAAGTGACCATCTGCTTCTCCACCCCTCCATCTCTCTCTTTTTCCCTCCTGCAGCCATAGCTTGAATGGTTTGAGCAATGTTGGGCCAGAGCATTGAGGGTAATGACATGGCCTCACCTCAGATGATAAAATACCTTGGTTGATGAGCAAGAAAGCAGTGGTCCAGACAGGCAGTGTCACCTGGCAAGAAGCTTGCCTGTGGATCCTGGTCAGGAGGCATGTGGGAGTCTCTCTCTGCCACCCCAACTCTCACCTAATTAAAAGAAAAGAAAAAAAGAGAAGAGAAAAGTAGAGAAAAGAAAAGAAAAAAAATAGAATCACTATTTAGTTTGAACTAAGACATTTTATAAAATGACAATAATTTATCTTTTCTTTGAATGAAATAATAGAACACATTTGTTCTCATTTAGTATTCTTTTAATAGTATTAATATGTAACTCCACATGTTTCAGTACTTTAAATCTTCATATTACTTTTATATCTCTTCTCCTTTACCATAACATAAAATTGTTATCTATACTCCTACACAGACTGTAGTGGATTCAATTATTCTTCAGCAAATAAGCACTCTTTTCCCCATTTCAGTCTCTAGGAAAGGAGTATACACTTTCATCTCATTGATGTAAGACTCAGGTGTGTAACTTGCTTTGGGCAAAGAGATATTATGGATGTGGTGTAATTGAGGGTTTGAAATGCTCTTGATCAATTGGTCTTTTCCTTATTTTCTCCTGCCTTTTGTCAAAAGGTTAACCTAGTTCACGGAGCTTCTAAATAAAGGCGATTGATAGATGTCTACAGCACACTGAGATCCACTCTTCTTTTTAAAGCCAGCTGAATCCAACTTAAATGAGCTTGACACCAGCCAACTTACAGCAATGTGAGAAATAAATGATTATTATTTTATATTGGTGAAATGTTATTACACACAAAACCTGATTCAAATTCAAGTTATAATTAATTAAAAGTAATAATCTTCAGGCCTTGGCTGGTTGGCTCAGTGGTAGAGCGTCGGCCTGGCGTTCAGGAGTCCCAGGTTCAATTCCCAGCCAGGGCACACAGGAGAAACGCCCATCTGCTTCTCCTCCCCTCCCCCTCTCTTTCCTCTCTGTCTCTCTCTTCCCCTCCCACAGCCAAGTCTTCATTGGAGCAAAGTTGGCCCGGGCGCTGGGTTTGGCTCTGTGGCCTCTGCCTCAGGCGCTAGAATGGCTCTGGTTGCAACAGAGCGAGGCCCCAGATGGGCAGAGCATCGCCCCCTGGTGTGCATGCCGGGTGGATCCCGGTCGGGCACGTGCAGGAGACTGTCTGACTCTCTCCTTGTTTCCAACTTCGGAAAAATACAAAAAAAAAAAAAAGTAGTGATTTTCATAATGGTAATAAAAAAAGAAGCAACATTTTTTTTAATGTTTTGTAAACCTAGAGGCATTTTTAGGCATTAGAAGCCATTTTTTTTGGATTACTACCAAATATAATGTATTAAAATTATTATAAAGATAAATCAAAAAGTTAATATTGTGCATAAGGAATACATGAATCTATGTGGTAAACAAACAATATGCAAATAAAACAATTTTTTATTTGTATTTATATTTTGACAACTGATATGCTTCATTAACAGATAACTATGCTCACTATTTTTAATTTTCTTAAAAACTATCCACAGAGGTACTTAACTGTTAATCATTAAAATTTTTGCCTTTTTTTCTTATAAATATGTGATAGAGATATCTTTCTCTATTCAATAATTTGTCTCCATTAGAATCACAATAGTGTATAACAAAGATAAAAAAATATATAGCACTATGTATCTAACACCTGAATGAATTGCTGAGTTAGTCTGTATAGTCATTGTTGATGTGCCTAAAAAGTAACCTATGATTACTGAGAAGCTGAAATTAACAAAATGAAGCTAACAGTCATTCAGATATATATCTGACTCTACAGAAGTACAGTTACAAGATATTTTATGGCATTTGAAAGTAATACACCTATAGAAGTTAACTCAAAACAAGTCGGAGTACTCAAATCTTGAGGGTACTAATCCATGTAGTTACTTTAAAATTTTCAGATGATCTTTGATCCATTTTGAGTTAATTTTTGTACAGGGGGACAAACTGTAGTCCAGTTTCATTCTTTTGCATGTGGCTTTCCAGTTTTCCCAGCACCATTTATTGAAGAGGCTTTCTTTTCTCCATTGTGTGTTGTTGGCCCCTTTATCAAAAATTATTTGACTATATATATGTGGTTTTATTTCTGGACTTTCTATTCTGTTCCATTGGTCTGCATTATTCCATACGTAGGTGGGACATAAAAGTGAAACTAAGAGACATTGATAAGAGTGTGGTGGTTATGGGGGGGCAGGGGGGAATGGGAGAGGGAAAGGGGGAGGGGGAGGAACACAAAGAAAACAAGATAGAAGGTGACAGAGGACAATATGACTTTGGGTGATGGGTATGCAACATAATTGAACGACAAGATAACCTGGACTTGTTATCTTTGAATATATGTATCCTGATTTATTGATGTCACCCCATTAAAAAAATAAAATTATTATAAAAAAAATTTTCAGATGAGTCATGCCTGAGTTCTTTCTTTCCTAGAAATTAAACAAAAGATAGCATAATGTTAGCAAAAATGATAAAGAGAAACTAAAAATTATTAAAATGATCCATGTCATTTCTTATTTAAATACTTTTGTTATTGCATGTTTATATTTTGATAGTTATGACAACTTCTTTCAGTAAGAGAAACACAGAGCGTATTTTAAGCCATGGAACACACCCTAATTTTGAAAGCATTTGAGAGGCTAAGTGAATTGTGGGTTTCATAAAAATTAGTAATACTTTCTTAGCATTGATTTGATGCATACTCAATAATTGATGTATAAATTGTTGCTGAAGAAAAGATTGTTTTAATTCATATAAAATCATTATCACTGTGCATCAGTTGTCCATTTAAAAAAAACACGTTTTTTAGAAATTTCTAATTAAATAAAAGATATTCAAAGCCTTGAGTTTTATAAAAATAGAAATTGTCATATTTTTTCATATATATTATACAATATGATGATTTAGAGGTGAAGTTTACTTTAGCAGGAATTTATGATGTGTTTTCTATTTTGTAAACTACTAAACTTTGTTTTGTCTTATACGACCAGGAACAAACAGCTAGTGTTGATAACTATGAAAGAAATTTAAATGATAGAAAAAGAAAGAAAAAGTAATATGAAAAAATAGATATCATTCATAAATAATGTTAATTCTCTGTTCATTAAAAATATTTAGAAACTACCATATTACAAAAACAGCCAAATTGCAATTACTATTTATGGTTCAAGAACATCAGCCTGAATGCAATTAAATTCACTATGGCCACAACTGTACTAAATAATTTTCACACGTTACACATATAGTAAAGTATAGGGTGATATACTCTAATTATAATTTTTAAAATAATGTTATTGGTTTCTGTGACATTTAACTAAGTTTAAATTATAAAATTTCTCAAATTAAAAAATGACAAAATTTAAAACAAACCTAGATTTGACTAATGCAGCTCATGCACTTAACTATAGGACGATATCAGTAATCACATTTGGTGAAAAAGAATATTAAAGGGAAACTCATAACTTTGTAAGATATTATTACCATAGAGTTAAGGGAAAAGAAAATGAGTTTTAAATGGTGCAACTTAATGTACCAGGGAAGGGTAGTCAACAGTGCAGGAGTATATAAAGCACATTATAATTGTGATCAATAAACTATAAGGTGTTCCATTTACAAAAGCAGTTACTTAAGGACAGACATAACTTGAGAGTTATTTTAGGAAGTTTCAGCCTATCTTCAAAGTCATAAGTGAGTGTTAAAGGAAATCGTAGAATCCCATTACATAATGAAGAAATGAATACAAAATAGTAATCAACAATCACTTTTAATGTATCTAGTTTATTAATGAAACATTCAATTATAATGTTTTGACACATATAAAATTAATATTTGTGGAATCTTGTAAGTATCTTTAAAAAGATAAAAATAAATTCAATTAAACAAAGTAATTTTTATACTAAATTAAATATAATTGTTTAGTCTGATAAAGATCTGCTCACTCAAGAAAGAGAAATCAACTTAAACCACTGAATCAAAAACATTGAATTGGATGTTCTCAGCTATCATCTGTCAGGTTGTAACATGACGTTTGTCATTTGATAAGCAAAGCAATTATTATCTCCCTTTTCCTATCTGTTAGATGTCAAATCATGCAAAAATTTTATTGAATCATTTTGACATATTTTGTTGCTTCTGTAAGTATAACAAATAGCTTTCTTTATTATTATTTTTTTGTGTCAATACTTGCCTAATACATAGAAAGATTTGTTAAAATAACTAAATAAGTTTTGGCCTTTTCCTGTTGCTTTTTTTCTGTGGGGGAGGGTTAGTAATCTGAAAAAAATATTATTGAAATAGAAAATAGTTTATTGCATTATGAGTAGTATAATGAATGACATTCAATAAAAATAACTATTAGAAAGAAAAGAAACAGGACTCACTGAGCAGAGAGAAGCAAAAATTATTTAAAAAGTGATTTAGATATATAAAAATGCATGAATAAAATATTATTACAGAACAATATCAGACATCTAGAAAGTTATTTAATGCTTTTATTGAAATTTTTAAAATCTAATAGAGTATACAAGAGGAAAATTGATTACTTTTGACATCCTGCCCATGATTGCACTATATCTGCTAATGTCAATTTGTAGTCAATCAGGATTAGAAGTCACACTTCTTGATTCACTGCTGTGGCATCTAGACATTAACTGGGCTCTCTGTTAGTCTCTTACTGCATTTTAAAATTCTAACTGACCAAATTGATCTGTTTATACACTCAAAATACCTATTTACACATTTGCTTTGCAGGTCATATTACTTATATAAATATATAATTATTACTAGGTTTTATAAAAATGAAAGTTTATGATTAGCATTTTTTTTTGTATTAAAACACCCTATGAACACAAGTAATCAGAGACTGATGGGCTTTGAATCTTCAGCTCTTCTTTTTTCCATTTTAAGACTGAAGCAGGGAATGTATAAAAGAAAGAAACCCTCCTATTTTCAGATTAAAGATATAGTTGAGAGTGTGTCTTGGGTTCTCCAAGATATCACAAAATATCTTAATCTCTAAAATCAGCATTTAGACTTCCTCCTGCACCAAATAATGTCTCCTGGCATGACCTCCGCATGTACTATATGAGTCAAATGCTTTTCTGAAGAATTCTTGGAAAATATTACTTCATAGTATAAAATTGGTTTCTTTTATCAAAATAAGAGTAAATGCAGGACAATAATGATATGAATGAAGAGCACCAATCATGAGGATTTACTTGGACTGTCTCCTTTAATTATGCTCCTTAATCAAAGACAATACTTGCTTGTCAATCAGTAACAACAAGCTGATTGCACTGATAAATTTTCTGCTGCCAAACTATTGTTCTTTCCTAAGATACAAGCTATTTAGCCATGTTTTCATGTGTTGTAAATAAGTATTCTTTCATTTACTTATTTATTTATTTTTATTGACCTTCATAAGGGACATTTACCGTTAACACTTCATCAAAAGACATCACCCATTTTGGTACCAAATAGCCATTAAATGAAGTGGGCATCTTCACTATGTTATTATTTTCTAGACCAAACTAGAGATTTAACATGTTTTAACTAATAAAATCAAAATTTGAACATACTTAACTTGTTTTATAAGGGGATAAAATAATTAGTTTCCTTTACCATTTAATTTCTTTGTTGTGATCAATATTGACCTTTCCTATTTGTTATTGTGATGTTGTTAAATTAACTTTAGTCATTAAAGTCCAGAGTTGGTGTCAGGCAATGAGCCATGGTTCAACACAGACTGCAAGGGAAAGTGAAATAAAGAACTATATTACGAGTCCTGGAGGAAGTACACAGGACACCCTGAGCGAGGGGTCACAGGGTGTAGACAGAGCGCAAGCAGCAGGGCCTGGAGCTCATGTCTTTATTCGAGCTCTTGGATAGAATATTTCTAGGATTCCTGAACTAGGGCCAGACTGGTCATTTCAAATCAGATAGAGCTGGTAGTAAGCACCTAGGAGATTTTACTTAAAGTATAAAGAGAAGAAGCTGGGAAGCAAGAGAGAGTGTTTATCACTAAGGGACGTAAGGAATTCACACCAGGAACTTACATTAAGTTGTGTCTCTTTTGGCTATTATATAGGCATACATTTGAGGGAAAGGCTCTTGTCATTTCCAGTACCTGGAAGGCCATTTAATCACACAAAATGGCAGTGATATTATGAAGTAACTTAACTGAACTCTCAATACATGTTTTTTTCTAATACTAATTTACTGTTTCTAAAATTTTAAATGGCTTACATAAAGATATACATGATATACTTGTTGAGTTTTGAATTTAAATTATATAAAGAATATTCAGTTTATAATCATATAATGTTATTTGTTAAAATATTAAAATATCTGTGAACCTTTTAATAAATAACCTCTGTTCAAATACTCAAAGAATATCTCCATTTGGATCCATACAAAGAGTATCTTTTTAAATTTAGTGAACACTACCATTGGTTTCTGTTTGCAGACCAAAAGTGAAATCCATATCTTTCAGCCTTCCCTGTCAACTCTGGGGCACCCCAAAGTTTGCGAGAATCTCCCTACCTCTTCAGATGACACCATTGGACTATGGGTTTTTCCCCTATTCTTGCTCTTTGCCTAGCTAGAATGCTTCTTGAACATAGCAATGGAATCTAACACCATCTAGATCCCTAAGTTTCTAGTCACTTACCTAAGTTGTCTTCATACGTTTGTTTGTGGGAAACAGTTTCTAATAGACCTGGCTTCAGGTAGCATTGTCCAGATATTCTATGGTGGAGGATTTGATCCCTGGTCAAGGGCACGTATGAGAATCAACCAACAAACACATCAATAAGTAGAACAGCAAATTGATCTCTCTCTCTTTCTCTCTCAAATCAACAAAT
Organism: Saccopteryx leptura; assembly: GCF_036850995.1. Classification (NCBI taxonomy): domain Eukaryota; kingdom Metazoa; phylum Chordata; class Mammalia; order Chiroptera; family Emballonuridae; genus Saccopteryx; species Saccopteryx leptura. Next base: position 63,465,214 of record NC_089506.1, on the reverse strand, counting down.
AAGAATTTTTAAAATGGAGAAAGTGAATGGATAAAATAGCCTACACTAAATAACTAAGTCAGGCATTGTGGGTTCCCTAGCATGCCGTGTTCTATGAAATGAGGGAAGCCCCAAGGAAAAGAAAACATGAATTGATAAAGTCTGGTTATTCCTTGAGTCTAAGTCTATATTTTTATCTTTCTAACCTGAGAAATACAGTAATACTTTATTTTATGGGAAGAATTAGTTAAAATTCTTTCACATAAATAATATATTAAATTTGTTAATAAAATTTAGTAAAATGAACACTAAATCCAAATAATTTATGGAAAAATCACTAGTTACTGACTTATTTTTTAACTGATATTTTTATATATACATACCTTTTCCAAATAAATTTAGGCAGGCCTGCTTTATGGTGGCAAAGTGGATAAGAGACGACCTGAAATGCTGAAGTCACCAGTTTGAAACACCGGACTCATCTGGTTAGGGCACATATGAGAAATAATTACAAGTTGATTCTTTCTGCTCCTCCCCTCCCAGTTTCTCTCTAATATCAAAAAATAATATTTAAAATAAGGTAATAAATTGAGGCAGAATTTTAATATCCTGATAGCTTTCTCAGTAAGCACACTTATGTTTTATTAGTAAATCCTAGAGTATTTAATATACAGTTTATTTTATTCTTTGTTATTTTATAAACGTACTTTGTTTTTATGCTGCTCTTTTTTAATGAATATAATTTATAAATCTATTTTTTCCATTGAACTTATTTAAACATCACATACTTCTCTTTTTTCATTGTACATTTGAATATCCAAAATATTAAGCCCAATGCATTATTCTATTTTTTTAACTTTTATTCTTTGTCTTTAAATGTTTTTATATTAAGCTAATATTAGTAAAAATAATATTAAATTAAAGTGAGTTAATATTAATTTTAATATATTGTTTTTCCCCATTTAAAAGTTTTTATGAATATACTGCACACAAAAATTAAGGGATATTTCAAAATGAATATGAAGCTATTAAAAAAAGCACTTAATTTTTTTTTCTTCAGTAAGAACATTAGAAAGCAAATGACAGGTCCAAGAAAATTATTTGGTTATGCAAATGTGATGCAAAACCAACTTTTATTTCATTGGTGAAAATGCACTATACAGAAGGATGAAAGCACTGGCATTTCTGCACGTTTCCTGATCTCTTAATTTTTGTAAGCAGTGTACTTTGCATCAGAGCCTGACCTGGTGGTGGCGCATTGCATAGAGCATTGACCTAGGACGCTGAGGACCCAGGTTTAAAAACAAGAGGTTACTTGCTTGAGCATAAGCACACCCAGCTGAGTGCAGGCTCATCATCCTAAGCACAGGGGTCACATGGTTGAACATGAGATCATAGACATGGCACCATGCTTGCTAGCTTGAGCCCCAAGTCTCTGACTTGAAGGACGAGGTTGCTGGCTTGAGCTCAAGGACACTAGCTTGAGCGAGGGGTTGCAGGCTCAGCTCGGCTCCCTCCATCAAGGCACATATGAGAAAGCAATCAATGAACAACTAAAGTGCAGCAACCATGAATTGATGCTTCTCATTTCTCTCCCTTCCATTTGTCTGTCCCTATCTGTTTCTCTCTCTCTCTCTCTCTCTCTTGCTAAATATATATATATATGTATATTTAATCAGAGCTATAAACTCTTCAATTTTCCCTGTTTTAATTTAGTAATATTTCTTTTTATTTCAGAACATGGTAAAGTTTTATAAATCATTTACATTTTTACAAAATAAAAATCATATTCTTAAGATAATGTTTGAGAAAAATAATATAGATTGAGAAAACTGGCTTAATACTCATTTAGCCAGATCTTATTAATAGACATATGCTTCACCAAATTTTAGGAAAACTATTACTTTTCTATTATTGTAGAATTATGTTTACTTTTCACTATATTCATTTTTATTTCATATAAATTGAACCTTGAACAACATAGGCTTTAAACTGTGGATCCACTTCTATGTGGACTTTATTTACTAAGTAAAATAAATGTGTTTTATATTTTCTAAATAACTTTCTTTTCTTCAGCTTACTTTATTTTAAGAATACAGTAAATAATGCTTACAAAATATGTATCAACAGTTTATATCAAGGAAAATTATTTTGTGAAATATAGGTAGGTATTTTATGATGTTAAAATGTTTTCATTCCCTAAGAATTTATAACAATCTTAAATTTCTTAGGAGGTAATATGAGATTCAAAAGGTAAAATTAAATATGAATAAAAAGAAAAGTAGGAAAATCCATAATCATCATGTAACATATTTCCTAAATGGTAATGAAAGCTGACCAAAAAGTAAATCAGTTAAAACATAGAATATTCAAACAATAATCATAAAATATATTGAATTGATACATACCAACAGTAGTAAAATGAATATACTTATTCAAGTAGATTCTCAAATTTATAAAAATTGACCTTGTTATAAGCCAGAGAGAAATAGTCTAAACTTTAAGGTTAAAAGCATAAAGTGTTTAAAATTTAATTAAAATTAATAAAACAGGCCTGGCCAGTTGGCTCAGTGGTAGAGCGTCGGCCTGGCGTGCGGAAGTCCCAGGTTCAATTCCAGGCCAGGGCACACAGGAGAGGCGCCCATCTGCTTCTCCACCCCTCCCCCTCTCCTTCCTCTCTGTCTCTCTCTTCCCCTCCTGCAGCCGAGGCTCCATTGGAGCAAAAGATGGCCCAGGCGCTGGGGATGGCTCCTTGGCCTCTGACCCAGGCTCTGGTTGCGACAGAGCGACGCCCGGGATGGGCAGAGCATCGCCCCCTGGTGGGCGTGCCGAGTGGATCCCGGTGGGGCGCATGCGGGAGTCTGTCTAACTGCCTCCCGGTTTCCAGCTTCAGAAAAATACAAAAAAAAATTAATAAAATAAAATATTTATGAAGAAAAGCCAGATCCTGGACCATAAACAATAGTTCAATATATTTAAAATAATTTAAAGTAAATAAGATATGTTCTTTGATAACAGTGAAATTGACATACAAATAAATAACAGAAAGTTAATAGAAAATTTCTTATATATTTAGAAACTAACATTTAAAAGCTATTGAAACACTTAAAATGAATGGGTTCAAAGAATTAAAACCATAAGGCAATCAACAAAGTATTTAGAAACAGTAAAATAAAATTAAAACATATCAAAATGCGAGAAGGGAAGGTAAAACGGTGCTTAAAAAGAAATTTATATATAATATTTGAAACTAAATCTAAATTCAATGACCTAAGTTTCTAACTTAATTTTAAAAAGTACTTATAGGCTAGAATACAAATAAAAACAGATATTACTGAAATAGAAAATGAAAACAGAAAATTACAATAAAATGTGTTTTTTTGATGAATTATAATCACTTAACCTCTAAAAAAGCAGATACAAATTACCAATATGCAAAATATTATTAGAGATCTTAGAGACATATAAAGGAAAATGTATATATATTATAACATTTTATAAATTTTAAAATTCCCATGGAATTGATCGATTTTTTAAACACAGATAGTCAAAGTTTATTAAAAAAACAAACAGATAATCTGAATAATTCTATACTAATTAAAGAAACTGAATATATAGTTTAAATTTTTAAACAAGAAAATTCCAAATTGAAATAGATTTACTGGTCAAATCGAATAGACTTTTAAATAAAAAACACCACCAATTATAACCAAACATTTCCAGAAAAGCGAAGAGGTATGGCTATTTATCAAGTCATTCTTTGAGGCTAGCATTAACATGATAGCAAAACCTCTAAAAGATATTACAAAAAAACAACAGATCAATCTACAAATGGAAAATGTATATAAAAGTCCCTAACACAATTTTAGAAAATTAGTTTCAACAATATATTGGAATAATAATGATGTGTTTAAATTTAGCCTAGAGAGGTAAGTTCTCTTATCATTTTAAAATCAAACAAAGTAATTAATAATGTTAACAAGAAAAAAATGAACAAATAGTAACCTCCAAATATACAAAAATTTATTAGACAAAATTCTACCTCAAGTTGAATACTAAAATTAAAAGAAAATTTTTGAAACAAAGAACCTCTAAAGAGAATATAACACTGATGTTATTGTTTTTGGTGGAAGAGTAAATGTGGGTTTTTTGTGTGTGTGTGTGTGTGTGTGTTTTATGTTTGTTTGTTTGTTTTTTTTAAGATCATGAACAGGCTCTGGCTGGTGGCTCAGTGGATAAAGCATCTGCCCGGTGTATGGACATCCCAGGTTCAATTCCCAGTCAGGGCATACATTAGAGGAGACCATCTGCTTCTCATCCCCTCCTTCTTACCCATCTCTCCCTCTTCCCCTCTCTCAGCCAGTGGCTTTATTGGTTAGAGCATGGCCCCAGGGCACTGAAGATGTATCCTGGGAGTGCATTAATTTTAGGTGTTAAAAACAGCGTTGGTCCCAGACAGGGAAGGGGGGGAGGGGAGTTGCCAGGTGAATTTCATTTCGGTCAGGGTGCATGCAGGAGTCTGTCTCACTATATCCTCTCCTCTAGCCTAAAAAATATATATATGTATTAAGGTGAAAGCAAAGATATCAAGCCTTATTACTCATATACATTTTACTTTAAGTATTGCCAAAGTAATGACAAAAAATATTGTTTTAAAAAGCACACAGATTAAAAAAGAAATAAACTATCTTTAGACACATACAACACTGTTGAAAATTGTAAGAATCCTACAAAAATAGTTATAAAAATCTAACAAGCAAGTTTAGCAGTGCTGCATGATATATGATCAATACACCTGGACTGAATTATTATTTAGTAACAATGAAATTCATGAATTTAACTAAAAAAGCAATACATTTTACAATAACAAAGCATGTAATATTCAGGAATATATTTATAAAATATTTGAATGATCTGTAAAATAAAAACTATAAAATATTAGTCAAAAATAAAGACTTCAATAAATTGAGAGATGGATCATGTTTTTACATCAAAAAGTTTACTATTGATACCAATTTTCCCCTAATTTTTAATCAACTTTATGCAATCCTAATTATATACATATTGCCTTCTATGTAGAAATTTAAAAATAGATTCCAAACGCTTCATGCAAATATGAAGGATCTTAAAACAACATTTTCAAAAAATAAGAACAAAAAAATAAGAGCCTGACCAGGCAGTGGGGCAGTGGATAGAGCATCGGACTGGGATACGGAGGACCCAGGTTCGAGACCCCAAGGTCTCCAGCTTCCAAGGACTCCAGCTTGAGCACGGGCTCATCTGGTTGAGCAAAGCTCACCAACTTGGATGCAAGATCCCTGGCTTGAGCAAGGGGTTACTCGGTCTGCTGTAGCCCCATGGTCAAGGCACATATGAGAAAGCAATCAATGAACAACTAAGGTGTTGCAACAAAAAACTAATGATTGATGCTTCTCATCTCTCTCCGTTTCATTCCTGTCTGTCTGTCCCTATCTATCCATCTCTCTGAGTCTCTCTGTCTCTGTAAAAAAAAAAAAGAAAAAGGACTTAATAGTACCTGATACATTATAAATGCACACTAATCAAAGCAGTATGGTATTGACATAAAGATAAACAAAACAATGAAATGTAAAGGAAAACTTCAAAAAATAAACCTACACTATATGGTCAATTGAATTCTTACAAAGTTGTCAAAAGTTATTTTTTGGAGAAAAGACAATCTTGTCAAAAACTAACATGGTATATACACAGAAAAAATATTGATCTATATTATATTCTATATGCAAAGAATATGTTAACTAAGATGATTTCATTGTAATTGCCAAAATTATAGTACTCATAGAATATGATAAAGGTGAATAATCTCAGCAGTCTTGTTTCACAGTGAATTTTTTTTTGTGTGTGTATTTTTCTGAAGTTGGAAACAGGGAGGCAGTCAGACAGACTCCTGCATGCGCCCGACCGGGATCCACCCTGCAAGCTCTGCCCATCTGGGGTGTGGCTCTATTGCGACCAGAGCCACTCTAGTGCCTGAGGCAGAGGCCACAGAGCCATTCTCAGCGCTCGGGCCAACTTTGCTCCAATGGAGCCTTAGCTGTGTGAGGGGAAGAGAGAGACAGAGAGGAAGGAAAGGGGGAGGGGAGGAGAAGCAGATGGGCACTTCTCCTGTGTGCCTGACCGGGAATTGAACCCGGGACTCCTGCACACCAGGCTGATGCTCTACCACTGTGCCAACTGGCCAGGACCTCACAGTGAATTCTTAAATACAACACGAAAAGCATAAATGATAGGAGAAATATTGTAATTAATAAATGGTATTTTCTCAAAATTTTATAAAGCTAAACCTTTGGCTTTTCAAAATAAAATAAAATCACACGCTATGCTTATTTTTAAAAAGACATGTCTCACAAAGAAATTTACATAAAATAAGAGCACTTACATCTTAATAATAAGAATACAAGAAATTTTATACAAAATAGGCAAACTGTTTGAATACATTCCTCAACAGCAAACATATAAAAAGGCAAATAAGTACATGCAATGATGCCAAGGATCATTAATTTTTGGGGGGGAAATAAATAATAAAACTACATTAATATAGTACTATTATAATAATCATGTTTTAATATTTTTGCTTTTTTTATGATACTTTGACATCTTTGCAGCAGATAGACCCAAGGCAGAATGTAAGGATGTACCTCCCGGGTTTAGCTAATTCCTAGAGGTAGAGAATAACTTGCCTGTAAATGCACCTTTGATAATACAAGTCAACAAATCCAAATTCCTATATTACCTACTTTCTCTTATTAGTATTCTGTAGTCCAGGACGCTATCCTTCTGTCCTACTGCCAGGGCCAGGTACCAGGCAACTAGAGAATATCCCTTTATCTCAGACCTTGCTAAAATGATTCAAACTGTTCAATCTTAAAACCTGTTTAATTGCTTACCATGCTTCCTACATTCCATCTCATGAAAATACCAATAAAGGCTTTTGCCTATGCTTTACCTTCATTCCTTCTGCCTCATGACTGACCTGGTACTTTCTTGTGTGTCCCTGTACGATATGCTTTTACTCTTGGAAACTCTGAGGAACAAACTATTTCTTTTTCTTTTTCTTTTTTTTCCTTTTTTTCAGTGAGAGGAGAAGAGGCAGGGACAAACCCCTGCATCTGCCCCAACTGGGATCCACCTAGCAGACCCACCAGTGGGCCATGTTCTGCCCATCTGGGGCATTATTTCATTACTCTGTAACTGAGTTCTTCTCAGCACCTGAGGTGGAGGCCATGGAGTCATCCACAGTGCCCTGGGCCAACTCATTCCAACCAAGCCATGGCTGCAGGAAGAAAAGAGAGATAGAAAGGGAGAGAAGAGGGAGGGAGAGGGGTGGGGAAGCAGATGGGCATCCACATGCCGGGCCATTGCTCTACTGTTGAGCAAACTGACCAGGGCCAAACTATTTTTCAATTATAGTCATCTTCTGACATCACCATACCTGAATAAAAACAAAATCTCTGGAACACTTTCAAATAACTACACTCACAACAGAATGCTTTTGAAAAATAAATAGCTATATTAAGTGCTGGCTACAATGTGAAACAATGATTTCTCCAGTATTACTGGTAGGAATATAAACATTTTCAATAACTTTGAAAATATTTCAGCAGTTTCACAAGAGTTAAAAACACACTATATTTCATTACTGCTGCATAGCGAAAAGATATAAAAACATATTACTGAAACAAGACTTGAAGCAAATGTTTATTTGTAATAGCTACATGTAAAAGCAGCCCAAATGTTTCTCAACAAGAAGTTGGATAAAAAAATTTGTATATCCTTACAAAGAAATTCTATTCAGTTATATGGAAATTTAAATATTTGATTGATACAACATTAAAGTTGTTCAAAATAATTATGCAGAGCAAAAGACGTAGTGTAAAGAAAATATAGCCTGATTCAATTTATATATATATACAGTCTTAAAATGTGGAAAATAATCTATAGTGAGTTCAGTAGATTAATGTTTGTTGGTTGTACTGGACACGGAAGAAAGTGAGAATAAACTGCAGAAAGGGATTGTAACAGAGCATGAAACAAATTTTAGTGGTAATGAAAATGTTAATAATCTTAATTTGGTCAAGATTTCAAACCTTTATGCATATGTCATAGTGCATCAAATTTTATACTTCAAAAGTATGCACGTTGTTTTATATTGATTAGACATCTGTAGAGCTCACAGATAAATGAGAAGGGGGGTGATTTGGCTTCCTCACCTCTAATCCAAAATAACAAAGAATGTCACTCTCACATAGCTTCTATAATGTTGATTTATGTTGAATTTAAATATGACCACATATTAAAATAATTAATATTAATTTAGAATAATTTTTAAACTATAGAAGTATGGTAATTATTCACATTAAAGTGTGCATAGATTTACTTGCTAATGCAACACTTCATTAGCATTAATTGAAGATAATAGTTTGTCAGTCACATTGAGATTTTCATACACAGATTTTACTCAATGAACAACTAAAATATTAATAAGCATAGCAATCAATATTACACTTAAAATTGTCTCTATGATATTTTTTACTGGTAGCTTTTCTGTTATTTCTGTTTTGTGATTTTTATATGCTCGGGGACCCTAAAAGTGAAATCCAGGATGTGAACTCAGGTTAATAACAGAAACTGCCAAAGCAGTCTGGTTGTCACTCCTTTCTGGGCTTCGTGCCCTAGCTCCAGCTTCCACACATATTTGGGATGTCTGACTCAGCTCTGGTTCCCAGGCTTTTCTAGGGTAACATCACCTTTTTGGGCTGCCTGAGTCATCAACTGACATCACCTCCTTGATGTAATGTGCTTGGCTTCTCGCCACTACTGTCCCGAAGTACTACATCTACCGCAGTGGGACAAGTAGGTCAGAACTCCAGAACTGCCATTCTGCAGGACTGTTTGGAACACATCATGGAATAAGGCATGTCTCATCTACCTAAAGCTCCTCTTGCTTTCTTCACCTTGGGAATCTCACCGCCTAAATCATTTCTTGCAGAGTGGGTGGGCTCTAAAAATATACAGTATAGTAGCTCATATTTTAATTTTCTTTTTCTTTTCCAAGTGAGAAGAGGGGAGATAAAGAGACAGACTCCAGCATGTGCCATGGTCGAAATCCACCCAGCAACTCCCATCAGGGGCCATGCTCAGCCTATGTGGGGCCATGCTCACAACCAAGCTATTTTAACTGCCTAAGGCAAAGGCTCTAGGAGCCATCCTCAACACCCAGGGCCAATGCATTCAAATCAGTTGACCTATGGCTGAGGAAGAGGGGGAGAAAGAGAAAGAAGGAGGAGGCAGAGGGGTGGAGAAGCAGATGGCTACTTCCCCAGTGTGCCCTGACCAGGAATCAAAACTAGGACATCTATATGCCAGCCAACTCTCTACCACTGAGCCAACAGGCCAGGATGGTAGCTTATTTTTTAAAAGCAAGTCTTTAAAAACTGAATTATTTATTAATTTTTATTTCAAACAACTAATTATTGTCAAACAAATGTACTTATTAATCATATGCACAGGCATTTAAAGCTCATACATTTTTTAAAGAAGTTATCTTCTGGCCTGACCTGTGGTGGTGCAGTGGATAAAGCATCGACCTGGAAATGCTGAGGTCGCTGGTTCGAAACCCTGGGCTTGCCTGGTCAAGACACATATGGGAGTTGATGCTTCCAGCTCCTCCCCCCTGTCTCTCTCTCCTCTCTCTCTCTCTCTCTCTCCTCTCTAAAATGAATAAATAAAATAAAAAAAAATAAAATAAAGAAGTTATCTTTGAATTTCTTTCAAACTTGTTTTTTTCTTTCTGTTTTTTTTCCCCCTTCTTTCTTAGCAGTGTATTAGAGAAATTGGAAATGGAAGTACACTCAAAATTAACTAGGATATTTCATCTAATTAAAGTACTCCTCTTACCAGCATAGTAGTCAATTAAAAAAAAAGTTTTATAAAGGACATTTTTAAAGTCCAAATATCTCTGTTTTATTGTAAATGAACTAACTAAATGGTGAACTACATGAAGAAAATACTTTTAAATTCTGTTATGTTAATGAACAGGTAAGTTATTACAATTATAGTATTATGGTTGTATTGTCAATATTTACGAAATATCTTTAACAGTTAATCAGTTATTTAAGCAGGAAATCTTTAGTTATCATTTAGGCAATGGAAAATATTCAAATTCCTGGGCAATAACTCTTATTATACTGAGATTTTAAAAAATAATATATGGCATATTGTAATATTCACATACAAGAAGACTTAGCTGATTGACTTCTTATAATTCATGTTTTAAATGCACACACACATGTATATTATATACTAAGATGATCAAAGATTATTTTCATCATGTAGGTCAAGTGTTGTCCTAATTTCTATCAGGTAAAATATTTTTAAGCTTATCAAAAATGTATCTTTAAGAAGGTTACCTTCATTTAAAAAGTTATGTTTAGTTACTCACTCATATGCTTTGATGCAATTCTGCATTAGACAATATTCATATGTTTATTTTCAAAATAAAATAATTTATTAAAAGCCTTTACAACTGGTATTAACCTTAAGTTAAATAAAACACTGGCATCTTGTTACTTTGACAATGTCAAGAAAAACACCTAAAAACTCAAAGAGGAAATATATATATATATATATATATATATATATATATATATTCACTTTGATAGAACTTCTTAGCTTCAAGACAGTTTATAACATTAGAAAAAGTAATCTATCCTAGACCCTCATGAAGTAAAATCAATGAAAATGCAGTAATAATTTTGAAAGACACTAATAATGATTTTAACCTTAAGACTTTTTCCACATTGTCTGACTTGTAGCAATGACTAAATGCTAAAACAGAAAAATATACTTGTTCTGCAGTAATACAGTGGATAAGGTGTCAACCTGGAATGCTAAGGTCATCTGTTTGAAACCCTGGGCCCAGTCAAAACAAGTATGAGAAGCAACTACAATTTGGTACTTCCTGCTAATACCCCTTTCTTTCTCTCTCTCTAAAATCAATAAATAACATCCTTAAAGTATAAAATAAATAAAAATAAGTAAAAAAAATTATGATTGAAGTCTAATTCCATTTAGACACCATTCCTACAAAACACTTTGCTTAAGGGTATATAACAAACTCATGGAGAAGTGGATCTGAAAAAAGCAGAATATTCTCAGTTTCATACCAATCAATATGTATCCATAAGCCTCAACTAGTGTGATATCAGAGTTAATTCAGAGAGGATAGCAGTTTTCTCAGTATATATGTGTCACAGTTTTCTACTTTCTGATATTGAATGAACATAATTATCAAGAAAAAATTTGTGACTTGTGTAAATATATTGAATACTGCTATATACTGAATACTGAGTTTGACAAAAGTAGGTTTACAGTTGTGAGTATGCAAAACTGTTCATTCTTGTATTATTTTTTATTAATTATTGTATGTTTCCAACAAACATGAACCTACTTTTGTCCCACTATGTATTTTATAACTCACTTCAATTACTCACTTCTTAAGCTTTTAATTTTCAGAAGAATTAATAAAAATTATTTTTAAATATTAAAATAAAATAAAAATGATTATTTAAAAGCAACCACTTTCACATAATCTTTAATTTCTAGCTATTCTTTCTGAGCCCATTTTAAAAATCTTATTCTATCTCTCTTTCTCTCTATATTGTTGCTATATGTCTTCTTTCAATTTTTATGACTTGTCTGTTCTTTTCTTACGATGTATTTTTATACTATTGAAGGAAGATAAGAAGCTTAAAACTATTTACTTCTTGCAAGCATAACAGGTAGAATGATAAATGAGAAGGGGAAAATAACATTCAGTAGCTATTGTTATAATCTGATTAAATGGGATTTTTAAAAGATTTTTAAATTTCTTTTATTAGAGAACAGTCACACTTTGAACTTATTTATTTATAAACAAATGATTTAATTACCTTGTAGCTACTTTGTTTACATAGTGACTATTTTTTACCACCCTACTAAAGTTTTCCCTTTTAATTTTCATTATTTAATTTGTAAAAATGATTAAAAATAAATAGTGTAGAGTAGTTTTAAAATATTAACGTTACTTCTTAGAAGCCTAGAGATTATCTTCTCCTGGAAATTGTTTATAATCAAAAGAAATTTTAAGATTTTTTCTTCAAACATAAACATAAGCACACATATTTTTTATTTGTGTCCCAAAACTTTATTTTATGTTCTTGTATTTTTAAAAAAATTTTATCCACATGCTAGAAAAAAGAATTTTTCTTGGTGTTAGCTTCTTAATATTGTCTGTGCTAGTTAGTGCTTAAAATTGGGTTGCTGGTTAGTCTCCAAAAGTAACTACCACTGGACTATGGATAAAAGAAAGAAAATAATTTTTTATTTTGAAAAAAACTGCATTTTAGCACAAAATTTTAAGTGTTTTTATTTTTGAAATTTAATTACTCAAAAAAGAAGACACTAGTAAATTCATTAATTTACCTTTAACTGATTCATTTTATAAACCTTTAATGAACCCTTTTTTAAAGTGAGAATCTGAGGCTTCTGGTATCCTGTAGTATATAAGAGTCTATTTATGGGAAAAAAAAGCATTGTAAAATATGATATGACCTCTCACTAGAAATATATTCATGGAACTTTGCAGGTTTCTGGTAATTTTAACCATTATTGTCTAAATTTTCAGATCCAAAGATAAATACCAGATTATTTGAAGTCTAAACTATAAACTAAGTGGGGATTTCCAGTAGTTAGATAAAAATAAAGGGAGTTAGAAATATTTTAGAAAGGAGGGCAAGTGTTGGAGTAGGAGCCAGTGGATGGTGTGTGACATAGGGACTCTCCGAGCGTACCCACTCTGCAGGGGATGATTTTGGCAGTGAGATTTCTAAGGTAAAAAATACCAGGGGAGCCAGAGGCAAGTGGTGCATGCTTCAAGGCTTTATTTCTGCTTCATGTCTGCTGCCCCTAAGCTCACACTGCAGGCACAGGTATATACAAGACTTAGAGACAATGGTGGCAATATACAAACATTACATCAACCATTACATCAGTGTTGTGATGTCAACTTGCTGTGTTAGCTAGCCCATGCCTTAAAAGGCAGTCTTCCAGGCAGCTGACCTAGAAATGCCTGGCAACAATGGCTGAATCAACAATCCCAAATATGCATAGGAGCTGGCACCCAGCATGTAATGTAGCCCAGAAAACCAGGGGAGCTGGTGCTGCTGCAGTTCCTCATGTGAACCAGAGCTCACATCCTGGATTTCACCAAGAGAGTACTCACATGGACAAACCAGAGAATAGAATGTAAAGTATGAAGTGGGAAAAACAAAAGCGGAGTTCTGATCATGAAATTGTTGTATGTTAAAGTAAATGCATTAAAATTTATTTTGTAGCCTGACCTGTGGTGGCGCAGTGGATAAAGCGTCGACCTGGAAATGCTGAGGTCACCGGTTCGAAACCCTGGGCTTGCCTGGTCAAGGCACATATGGGAGTTGATGCTTCCAGCTCCTCCCCCCCTTCTCTCTCTCTGTCTCTCCTCTCTGTCTCTCCCTCTCCTCTCTAAAATGAATAAATTTAAAAAAATTAAAAAAATTATTTTGTAAACAAGGAAGAAGCAGTATTGAAGAATTCAATCATAGAGGTATTATAAAAATATTTTTTAGAAATATATCTTTTATTTATTCATTTTTAGAGAGGAGAGAGAGGGGAAGAGAGAGAGAGACAGAAAGGGAGAGAGAGGAGAGACAGAGAGAGACAAGGGGGGAGGAGCTGGAAGCGTCAACTCCCATATGTGTCTTGACCAGGCAAATCCAGGGTTTCGAACCGGCGACCTCAGCATTTCCAAGTTGATGCTTTATCCACTGCGCCACCACAGGTCAGGCAGAAATATATCTTTTGTTATAAAGTCATAAGAGTTGAGGATGTCTGCAGTACTGATAACTCAAAAAAGTAACAATGATTGATCAAATTAATAGGTAAGTTCAAAAGATAAAAAGTAAACATAATAGATTGGGCCAAGTTATTTATCTCAAAAGGTAACAAGGTAAATGAAATGAGGGAAGCTATCCAATAGATTTTTAGTTGATAAAAATGTCTAGATATTTTTTTTGCCCAGCATGAAAGTTGCCCATCTCAGAAAGCGAATATCACTAGGGGAAATTTGGAAGCAGTTTACAACTTTTCAAAATTATCAAATAGAAAACAACCTTTTATTTAAATCTCTTTCACAAATAAAGTTAATATTTAAAGAGGTGTCACTGTTGTTGTATTAGCTCTCTAACTCAGCTTAATTTATATCTAAGTTAGTGTATACACACCTTTGAAAGATCAGGTGTGTAAAACAATAAGTGAATCAAATATAAAATTCAAGCACTTATAAGAAATTTTTCTGTAACTAAGGTTATATGATAAACAAATTGGCAAATGTTTTATTTATTTTTACTATTTGACATTTGATATATATCAATGAAAAATTACATTGTCTTTATTTCAATTAAACATTAATTACATTAAAAATGTGGGATTGGTTGGTCCGGTATGTGGAAGTCCTGGGTTTGATTACTGTAAGGCACTCAGGAGAAGCCATCATCTATTTCTCTACCCTTCCCCTTCCTCCTTCTCTCTCTCTCTCTTCCCCGCCTTCAGCCATGGCTCAAATGGTTCCAGAGAGTTGGCTCTGAGTGTTTGAGGATTGTTCCGTGTTCTCACCTCAGTTGCTAAAACGGTTTGATTGACAAACAATGGAGCAGCCGCCCCAGATAGGCAGAGCATTGCCCCCTAGCGGGCTTGCCAGGTGGATCCTGGTTGGGGCACATGCGGGATTCTGTTTCTCTGCCTCCCTGCCTCTCACTTAATATATAAAAAATGTGGGATTGTATTGATCAAATTTGAACTTATATATTTAATTTTTGTTTCATATTCCAAATTGAGATAGAGAAGAAACAGGTAGTTTAAATGTTATTATCATAACTGGAATTAAAATGCAAATACTTATATTTATGTACCATTGTTTAAATTTCAAATTCATTATTAAAATCATAATTATGTTTTCTGTTGAGGATTTTAAAGAAATTTTAGAAGGTGTAACTTTTATTAAAAAGACAGAGAAAGCAGTGTGGTGATTGCCAGGAAGAGAGGAGCAGGGCGAGGGAGAGGAGGGTAAAGGGGAGATAAGTTGTGAAGGATGGAGACTTGACTGGGGATGATGAACACACAATACAGTGTTCAAATGATGGAGTATAGAATTGTGCCCCTGAAATCTGTATCATTGTGTTAACCAGAGTCACCTCAATAAATTTAATAAAAACTGTAAAAAGGAATGAGAGAAGGTGTGCTGATGGAAATAGAGGTCAAAGAGAGACACACAGACAGATAGATATTGAGAGATGTTATGCTGCTGAATTTCAAGAGAGGAAATGGCCATGCACTGAAGAATAGTGGTGGCTTCTAAAGGTTGAAAAAGGCAATAAAACACAATCTCACCTCAGAGCTTACAGAAGGAATCAGCCCTAATGACACCTGGATTTTAACCTGTATGACTCATTTTGAACTTCTAACATCTATAACTGCAAGATAATTAATTTCTGTGTTTTAACTGACTAAATTCATCACAGTTTGTTATAGTAGCAATAGGAAACATATCCAGTAGTGATGACTCTGACTCTGGAGTCAGAGACCCATGTTCCATGTTCTCACCTCAGTTGCTAAAATGGCTTGATTGACAAACAATGGAGCAGCCGCCCCAGATAGGCAGAGCACTGCCCCCTAGCGGGCTTGCCAGGTGGATCCTGGTTGGGGCACATGCGGGATTCTGTTTCTCTGCCTCCCTGCCTCTCACTTAATATTTAAAAAATGTGGGATTGTACTGATCAAATTTGAAGTTATATATTTAATTTTTATTTCATATTTCAATTTGAGATAGAGAAGAAACAGGTAGTTTAAATGTTTTTTTATTATCATAACTGGAATTAAAATGGAGTCAGAGAGAGGGAATGTACAAAAAAAAAAGAAAGAAAAGAAAAGAAAAATCAAGAAGAAGACATTAAATTTTTTTTAAGAAAACTGTATTTGTTTGGTTAATAAAACCCAATAATTATTATAAACTTTAAAAAGTTTTTATGTGTGCATATATACAAACAAACACATATATTATAAATAATGATATTTATAAAGATGCTTTTACATATGGGCACTGAGGAGAAGATCAAAGTGTGCATTAAGTCTTGTAACAACAGGAGCATAATAACATTGCACAAAATAGTCTTGAAATTGCAAAGCCTGGTTTATCAGAAAAATAATCTTTCTTTTAAATATGTATGAAGTTTTAAGCAGACAATTTTCTATAATTTATCTCCCTACTGCATGCTATCATTATATCTTACTGGATAAAAAGATCATAATGAATTATGTAAATTCTTGATTGTGTTATCAAGCACTTTGTACCTTGATAATCACTCCTAGATTCTTTGCAATTTGAAAATAATGACCTCCAGGATGCTTGCAACCTATTTGTAACCTATTCAAACAATCAATACAAACATTGCTCTATATGATTAAAGAGTATCCTCCAATTAAAAGCATAACAATGATATATTGAGAAGCAGAAATAACTCATTGTGTTTTGTACAAATTACTTTTTAAAAGAATGAACATTTTTTGAATAAATTTGATCATACCAAACTAACTAATATTACTGAAATTAGCCATACTGTTATTTTATTGACCTTGGTAAGAGTAAAGCATTATTTTAATACATCTTATGTACTATGAAATAGTATACTGTGTGTTCTAATTCTGTTAACTAAAAAATCAATTTGTACATAAAATATTATATCAGAACACTATAGATGAAACATCATAAATTATACAAACTATCTGAAAGCATATGCTTTCTTTTGTTTTTGTTTATGATTTTCCATTATAAACAGACTTTGACATTTATGACTTTTATTTATTTTTTTTGTAATAAAACATTTCTACTCCATTAATATTCTGCCTATACTTTTTTTATCATCCATTTCTTAAAATTTATAAAGCTTTTGCCTGACCTGTGGTGGCGCAGTGGATAAAACGTCGACCTGGAAATGCTGAGGTTGCCGGTTCAAAACCCTGGGCTTGCCTGGTCAAGGCACATATGGGAGTTGATGCTTTCTGCTCCTCCCTCCCCTCTCTGTCTCTCTCTCCTCTCTCTCTCTCTCTCCCTCTCTCTCCTTTCTAAAAAAAAAAAATGAATAAAAAAAATGGAAAAGAAAAAATTTATAAAGCTTTTATTAAATGCTACCCTCACATTGCATTTATATTAATTAATATTCTTGATATATACTTTAAAATAACAAAACATGTTCCAAATAAAAGAAAAGTTTGTTTCCTAAGCTTGCAGGTTAGCACCTGGCATTTTAATTTAATACAATGAAAATATTGCCCTTTAACAATTCTTAACCTTGTAAAACAAATGGTAATTATATATATAATATATATCATATATTATATATATGATATTTTTGCATGAAGCTTAATTAAAATACATCAACATTAAATCTATGTAATTAACATTTTCAAGTTTTATATACATCCACAAATAAATAAAATATAAATTAATCTTTAAGTTGAAAAAATAACAAAGAATAGAAGAAGACTTTGTAATTTAAAAGTTACTTAAACTATATTAGAAAATGTTAAAAAGCCTCACTGTGGAAACTTTTTAGACAATTTGTAATAAAGTCTCAAAAACTAACTTGCTCTTTCATTTGAACTTGGTCTCTGCTAACTAAACTTCATTTTTACTTTAGAAGCCACAAAATAAGATCAATATGAAGAATATGTAAAAACAGAAAAATCAGAGAGAGAGAATGAGAATTTGACTGATAAGAAACACAGCATTGGGGAAAAAAGTAACGTGAGGACCAGCAAGAACAGAACAATAGTGCTTTACTTTGTAAATAACACAATGTGTAAATAAAGGAGTTGGATGGATTTGACTGACATAATAAGCAATACAAAAATATATTTATTTATCATAATTTTTTCTTCCTTTAGAGAAGAGAGAGAGAAGGGAGGACAAGCAGGAAGCATTGACTCCTATATGTGGTTTGATGAGTCAAGCCCAGGGTTTCCAACTGGTGACTTCAGCATTCAGGATCACTTTATCCACTGAGCCACCACAGGTCAGGCCTATCGATAACATTTGTTGCAGTCTCAAGTTCTAGCGGCTTTTCTGTAGATTTTATACAATTATTTACAAAAATATATAAATAAATAAAAACTTTTAAACATTTTTCTGGTTGGGTACATGCGGGAGTCTGACTGCCTCCCCATTTCCAACTTCAGAAAAACACACACAAAAAACACAAAACAGTGAAGGGTATGCACTTTGGCTTATGCTAAAATTATCCTTAGTTCTCCTGTACATCTGATACATTCACATAATAACGTTGTTTTTTTATTCATGAAAATTGATTGTGCTACCTTTGTACAACAATGGATCTATTTTTTATAAGAAAACTCTAAAGATTCTATTAGCATCTGACTGTGTTTTGCAAACCTTCCTTTTTCAGTTATAACTTTGTTTCTTAATACTGTATAAGAAATAACAAAGAAATCTATCACTCATTATTTCAAGTAATATTTTCATGAAGCTATAGTCATAACACTTCTCTTGGACACTCCCACAACTCTTTCACTATTCACTTGAAGATTTTCACGTGGGACCTACTTTAGACATTATTAATCTCTTCCTTTAGCTAACTGTTCTTTCTCGAGGGAAAATCTTCAGACTTTTAAACTGTTACACTCAATCTCATTAGAGACAGAACTGAGTATTTAAAAAGGACTAATGATAATTTTCTCACATTTGTGTATGATTTAATTTTTTCAGAATAGTGTATGCATGTTAGTCTTTCTTAAACAACTAGGATATTGAACACCTGATAAAAAACAAAGCAGTGTAATTAATGTTCTGCATCTAATATTCCTTTCTTTATAATTTTATAAGTTATAAAACTGTCATTTAATTGTTTCACTACTTCATTATTTTCCTATCAAACTATTTATTTTTGTCCATCCCATTTGTAAATTGCATTTAGAAGTGAAAATATTCTCATAGCTCATTGCTTTATAATAAGAAATAAATTTGATTTTAAGAGGCATCATTAATATATACTGAATTAAAATAAAGTCATGTTATTAGAGAAAATACTTTTCTTTATCTAAATTGTAACTTTAATTTTCTGCGCATTACATTCACCAGTCTATTTAATATAAATATTTCCCAAGAATTTAATGATAATTTATAATTTCTTACTTATAAGATAGAAAATAAATTTCATATATATGTGTTAATATATATATATATTTTTACATTTATATATGTACATGACACCTATATGTATATATGTATCCTAAAATTTATTGATTATAAAAATTTATATATTATCTGTTTACTTAATTATGATTGAAGCAGACATATTAGAATGATAATATAAAGGGGTTGCTATTTGTCAAATTATGGTTTTTGTTTTTAGATGTTTTAGCTAAAATATCATAATCTCTGGCATTCACTAGACTGATTTATTTTTATATGAATAAAATAGATTTATATTTAGTTTAATAATTTAACAATAACTGAATAACAACTATATACTATTTCTGTCAGTCTCTTTACTCAATACAGTTAGGTGCAACAACAGTTTATTCTTTTGAGTGATAAGTTGTACTCCATATTAGGTTATACTATATTTGTTTATGTAATCGCTCAATGTATATTTGGTTGTTTCCAGTTTATGGCTATCAAAATTAAACTACTATAAACATTTGTGTTTATGTCTCTATGTATAAATATATTTTTAAATAAAAATAAATGAATAAATTAAAAAATATGTTTTTAATACTTTTGGTCATAAGTCTAACACTCTAATAGATATAAGAAAATATTATATATATTGTATATATATATATATATTTTTTTAATTCAGTGAGAGCAGGGGAGCAGAGACACAG
This sequence comes from Saccopteryx leptura, assembly GCF_036850995.1. NCBI lineage: Eukaryota > Metazoa > Chordata > Mammalia > Chiroptera > Emballonuridae > Saccopteryx > Saccopteryx leptura. Next base: position 63,445,222 of record NC_089506.1, on the reverse strand, counting down.
ACTCCCACATGGGCCCTGATCGGGATCCACCCGCCAAGCCCACTAGGGAGCAATGCTCTGCCCATCTGGAGCATTGCTCCATTGCTCAGCAACTGAGTTCTTCTTAGCACCTGAAGTGGAGGCCATGGAGCCATTCTCAGCACCTGGGCCAACTTGCTCCAGTGGAGACATGACTGCAGGAGGGGGAGAGAGAGAGATAGAGGGAGAGTGAAGTGAGAGGGAAAGGGGTGGCAAAGCAGATGGGTGCTTCTGTGTGCCCTGACCAGGAATTAAACCTGAGACATCCATACACTAGTTAATGTTCTAACACTTAGCTAACTGTCCAGAATAATAAATATATTTTTTTCTTTTAATAACTATATTCTTAACATTCAACCTGCATAATTCTTATCCATTATGTTTTTATCCATTTACATTAAATAGACATCCTCACTAACAATTGCTATGTTCAAAGTTTGTTTGTTTGAATTTTTAATTTTCCATTCATTTGAGATAAGGGGTGGTAAGGAGGAGAGAGAAGGAGAGAGAGAGAGAGAGAGAGAGACCTCAACTCATCTTTACTTAGTTATTCTATTTTTTAATTGTGCACTTGCCCTGGCCGGTTGGCTCAGTGGTAGAGCGTCGGCTTAGCGTGCGGAGGACCCGGGTTCGATTCCCGGCCAGGGCACACAGGAGAAGCACCTATTTGCTTCTCCACCCCTCCGCCGTGCTTTCCTCTCTGTCTCTCTCTTCCCCTCCCGCAGCCAAGGCTCCATTGGAGCAAAGATGGCCCGGGTGCTGGGGATGGCTCTGTGGCCTCTGCCCCAGGCGCTAGAGTGGCTCTGGTCGCAACATGGCGACGTCCAGGATGGGCAGAGCATCGCCCCCTGGTGGGCAGAGTGTCGCCCCATGGTGGGCATGCCGGGTGGATCCCAGTCGGGCGCATGCGGGAGTCTGTCTGATTGTCTCTCCCTGTTTCCAGCTTCAGAAAAATGAAAAAAAAAAATAAAAATTGTGCACTCGTTGGTTACTTCTTCGATGGGTTGGGTTGGTGCTTTATCTATTGAGCTGCCTAGCCAGGCTCTGGTATATTCAAACTTTAATTTTGTTACTTTATCAGATAGATAGTGACATTTTATTGTTTTATTTCTATGAAATATGTCCAATTAATACTTATTTTGTGCATATTTCATGGATATTTCTCCGGGTCAGCTATTCAAACTCTTTACTGCAATTTTAATAGTTGATTGTCTCATTTGTGAGCTATACATGTTGTTTATATATTTTTGATGAAAATACTTTGCCAGAAACTTTTTAAAAACTCATGTTTCCTTATCTGCGGCTGTGTTTTCCTTTTCATTTTGTTAACAGTGAATACTGAAGATAATAATTTTTTCATGTTTTATGAATCCAAGTTTTTTTTCTTTCATTTTTATGCCTATCATCCTATTAAAATAGTGGTGCCTAAATATAAAAATGTTTTTCTTATAAAAGTTATTTCTAGATATTTAATATTTGACTGTCTTACATTTAGGCCAATGGTTGTCAACCTCAGCACTATGAATATTTGGTCTGGGTAATGCTTTTTTATGAAGGCTGTCCTATTCATTGTGTGTTGAGTATTTTTATCTGTACCTAAAACATTCCATTAGCATCTCCTTCCAATTATGTTCCTCTACTTCAGTTTCTTTCTTTATATAACATCTCAACTAATGGTATCTATCATTCAGGGTTTACCTAAGGATTAAATGGTAAAATGTAAATAAAGTGCTCAGAAAATTGCCAGGTGTACTTATATGATATATCACTGTTATTGTAGAAATAAACTAATTACCTTATTTTATGAAGAACATGGCATACTTTTATTGTTATTTTTTGTTTGTTTGTTTTTGCAGTTAAAGAGTCTCTCATAACTTTTGGCCAGTTGGCTCAGTGGATAGATGGTCAGCCCAGCATGTGGACATCCTCAGTTCAATCCCTGGTCAGGGCATAAATGAGAAGCAACCAACTGCTTCTCTCTTCCTCTCTCTCCCTCTTCTCTCTCTTTTCCCCTCCCACACCCAGTGACTCAGTTGGTTCTAGCATCAGCCTCAGGTGCTGAGGATGGCTCAGTTGATTTAAATGTCAGCCCTAGATAGGAATTGCTGAGTGGATCCTGGTCGGGAAACATGTTGGAGTCTTTCTCTATTTCTCCTCCTCTCACTTAAAAATAAAAAATCTCTCTTATCTCCCAGATACATTATTATTTCCACTGAGAAATTCCTTTTTACACCCTGCCTCCTAGCCAAACTACTATGCTTGCCATTTTGCTTTCCTTAATCACATACACACACACACACACACACACACACACACACACACACACACACACAATGGGAGCAGGTCAGTTCCAAATTTATCAATTCAACTATGTGCTCATTACCGCACCCCTTTCTCCTAGTAAACCACTATAAGCCTCAGAACTAAGAGCCAATAATTTACAAGCCTTATAATTTATCTCCACATGAGATACTAGCAAGAGTCAAAGTGAGCGTAATTATGGCCTTTAAATGGCGAGAAACCCAGGCAGTGTGTCAAACAGAGTCATTTTAAGCATAATTTTGCTAGCCTCATGTTGGGCAAACAAGTGTGTAACAAGTGTGTTAGGCTTGTTAGCTGGAATTTTGCCTGATTGGTGCATGATCACAGGGCAGCATTATGTGTGTATAGTCTATGTAAGGCTGCGGGTGCTTGCCCTCAGAGCAGCAGATTGCAAATTAAAAATTTCTTGCCTGCTTGGGAGGGGCTATTGTTTCCTTGGGGAGGGGTCCCCTGCTTCCACCTATTTTGCCTACCATTGCAAGACTCTAATAAATGAATGGCCCACCATTTTCTAGCTCCACAGTTTGCTTACCGTCTGACCCAATCCAATGTGAACCTGCATGGCCACGACCACTGGCCATATAACCTAGAAGAGCCAGAATAGAACCTGAGGTTCTTGACCTACAGCTTTCTCTATTGTGCCCTCAAAAACATTCTTGATTTGTTATTTGACACTACATGCCTGAATACTGACTACTTATATTTCACATTACTGTGGCATTCACTCAAAGCAAGGGGAGAGAAGAGGTTGATCTAGTGGGAAAAACTGCAATTAATTTTCTCTTAATCTTTTCCTCATCTGCTCTCCCACTTCAAATTTCCTCAGTATTATAGTAAAGTTAAAAATGCACAGCAAATGACACTTTAATCATTATCAAAATATGCAGAAGGACTAAGTGACTTTTTTATATTATGCTCTAATTCACTGTTTATTCTGTGATTCACACAGGCCCAAAGAAGTATCCCATAGCTAGTCTAGAGAAGTGTCCACTTAATTCACTTTGATTTAAAGGAAATCTGACCATAGTGTTTGCAACCTGAAGCAGAGGATAAAAAACAGCATTATCTCCCCCTAGTTATTTCACTGCATGTTTCTGACTTGCTAAAATATACACATAACATAAAGCATGTATTCATTTCTTCTTGCAACATCTTCTACTCACTTCTAGCCTCTGAGTGTTTGTACATTTCAGTATTTTCTTTGTGCTGTTAGTCACCTATCAATATTATTTCCTGTGGTTTTCTTATTGACTTGGCTATGTGTGACTTTCTTCCTCTTGAGGCCTTTTTCTCATAGCTCATTTTTCTCAGCCATACATACATATAGGTATGCACATTATGTGCCAGTATGTCCAGAAATGTTTAACCTTGTTTTGATTTACCTCTTAATTGGAGACTATTATTAATGTTCAATTACATAGAAATCTGTTAATATATTATGATAGGGCATTAATCTTTATTAAAGCAATCTCTTAATAACAATTTCCCAAATAAGTTATTTGGGAAATAACACAAAATACACTTGAGCACCCTTTCCCTCCTCTAGTAATGAAAACCCTCTATATTTAGGAACAGATTCACACCATACAATTGTATAAAAAGGTAGCATGGGCCCTGGCCGGTTGGCTCAGTGGTGGAGTGTCGGCTTGGCGTGCGAGAGTCCCGGGTTCAATTCCCAGCCAGGGCACACAGGAGAAGCGCCCATCTGCTTCTCCACCCTTCCCCCTCTTCTTCCTCTCTGTCTCTCTCTTTCCCTCCTGCAGCCAAGGCTCCATTGGAGCAAAGTTGGCCCGGGTGCTAAGAATGGCTCTATGGCCTCTGCCTCAGGTGCTAGAATGGCTCTGGTTACAACAGAGCAGCGTCCCAGATGGGCAGAGCATTGCCCCCTGGGGGGCATGCCGGGTGGATCCCGGTTGGGTGCATGCAGGAGTCTCTCTGACTGCCTCCCCGTTTCCAGCTTCAGAAAAATACAAAAAATAGAAAGAAAAAGAAAAGAAAAAGGTAGCATGTCTTTCACTTCTTTATTCTTCTATGTCTTTATGAAAATTATCATAAATCAGTAATGTGATAGACATTAAGTAGGATAGACTTCATTTTAGTTAATATTACTACTACCATAATGACAACTGCAGGAAATGTACAATTATAGCTGGAACCAGTTTTTTCTCTTACTTTTTTTTTTATAAATAAAAAAATGTGGATAGTTGAATACCTACAATGTGTTTAACCCTGTGCTATGCTTAAGGTATTCCACATTTATCTAACTTATGTACTATACTTTAGTAAATCTTCATTTTTGTAATCATGTTAAGCAGATAATTGACTTTCCCTTTTAGAATGTTTTATTTTCACAATCATGAATGTACCCAGTTAGGTACCACCTATGTTACCTCTGACTGCTAATGTTTAAATTGTACTAACTCTACCTTCATTTTTCTTTTTAAATTTAAAGAGAGGCAGGGAGAGAGAGACAGAGATAAAGAAACATTGAGCTATTCCTGTATGTGCACTGACCAGGGATCAAATTGGCAATCACTACACTTCAGAAAAATTCCCCAACTAATCGAGCTCATCAATTTTTGTTTAATCAATATCTAAAGCAAAAATTTGTGACATGGGTTTAACGAGAAAGGTTCTGCTAATATGCAAGTGTCCTAAAATTAATTTCAAACTGGTTGTGCGAAGCAGGTGTATTTCTGAGCATGTGATATTGTGTATAACAAAAACAAATGAAATGCAACTATTTTAATGGAAATTATGTTCTTTCTTAAATTAACTTCAGTGAGCATTGCAGGAAGAGAGCAGTAAGGTCTCCCATGTGGAGTTTCTTAAGAGTAGATGTCACTACTACTTAACAAAAATGAGCTTAATGTGTTACTTTTATCTCTGACTTCTGCAAAGTGTTTTTTTTTTTTCCCTAGTACAATACATCTGCTAGAGCAGTTTCTTCTGCATTTTGATGAGTGTGCAGGAGTTTAACATAAATAATTATACTCTGTTTCATCTTCCTATACAGTCATTTGGAATAATGCCATTTTCACAGATATTCAAATTATTAAGCTCTAAAATATTTTCAGCATAAAGCCCATATGCATTAAAAATTATCTGAAATCTTTATCAGATAATGGTGATTTTAGAAGTACAATCTCAAATTACTAAAAATGGTGATGCCTTTTGTCCTCCAGAATGGATTTCTATTCATTTCCAGGGAACATGATGGAATTTGAGCCCAAATACCAAGGAAATATAAAAAAGCAATCAAAGAAGAGCTGGAGCTTCTGTTTAAGTCAACAACATCTGGCTCGGGTGATTTGGATGAATGTTTTTGTTTTGTCTTGATTTAGGCTTGAAAATTTGAGAAACTTGTTCAAATCTCTCAACATTTGTCACTCAAAGACACCATCATTTCTCTTTTATGCAATAGTTTATAAAAATAAGAACATTATCCCCCCCAAAAAAACAAACAGACTATATACTAATTTAGCTGTGCAATTCATTCAACATTAATGTTTTCTTTTTTAAAACATATGGTAATAATAAATTGTTTTCAAATTGATATTTTAAACTGAACATATAATGCAAGTCAAATATTTATCTAATGAGGACACTAGCATGATGATGTCAGATTTCAAAAAACAGTGAGTGTGTGAAGATTCATAGTGATTGAAAGAAAAACATATTTGAATGTGATAGCTACTTTAATTATAAAATAAAAGTTCTGCAAGACAATAAAACTATAATTTCGGGGATTTTTTATAAACAGACCTTACTTGCAATTTTATCATACATGATTTATTTGATCTCTTTTAAAACTTGCTACTAGGTTCAATTACAGAAATATAAAATACCTTAATTAATAATACAGTTAATAATTTTCAAAACAAAAAGTTATACACTTTGAGAATCTTGAGCAAGAATGGAGAATGTGGGTTGTCTAGCATGACACTGGGGAAACACATAGTAATTCCTTTACTTTCACAATTATTGGATATTTTTTAAAACATATAAAACCCTCATACTGGCTATTATTATGACCAGATTTATATAAGGTCATTTATTTATTTATTTATTTATTTATTTATTTTTTTTTTTTTTTCTGAAGTTGGAAATAGGGAGGCAGTCAGACAGACTCCTGCATGCGCCGGACCGGGATCCACCCGGCACGCCCACCAGGGGACGATGCTCTGCCCATCTGGGGCACAGTTCTGTTACAACCAGAGCCACTCCATTGCCTGAGGCAGAGGCCATGGAGCCATCCTCAGCACCTGGGCCAACTTTGCTCCAATGGAGCCCCGGCTGCAGGAGGGGAAGAGAGAGACAGAGAGGAAGGAGAGGGGGAAGGGTAGAGAAGCAGATGGGCGCTTCTCCTGTGTGCCCTGGCCGGCAATCGAACCCAGGACTCCTGCACGCCAGGCTGACGCTCTACCACTGAGCCAACCAGCCAGGGCCTAGAAGGTCATTTATTAAAGATAGGAAACTCAGTCACTTTTTTTTTTTTTTTTTAACATTCAGTTTCTTTTTCTGACAGCTTCTTTTCATATCTTCTCGAACACTGGTGTAATCCCACTCTGGGAAAATGTGTAGTGCTATAAGGCTTCATTTTCATCTTGTGAAAAAATTGACCTTCTCTTTATTGATCATTTGCCTGTCCTAACTAGCTTCTGTTAAGCTATATCATCGTCTACTGCCTTTTTTGCACTTTCTTTTCAACATCTGACTTTTAGTTCCTCCCTGCAGGCTTTTGTTTCAATATGAGTTTGCTCCATACCTCTGTATGTAAACAAAGAGGCCTGTACCTATTCTACTGTCTGATCACCTCATAACACGTCCTTTATGTATGGAAGTCACCCAAGCTGGCTCTGGACCTTCATACATAACCATGGTATGCCACTCTTTATACCTTCTATTTTCTCACCGTGTGTTTAAATAAGAGATTGCTCTGGGAGGTTTGTCAAATAGTCAGTTTCCCCCCAGAAGCAAGTTACAATCTGTTATCTGTGCTGGAGTTCCCACATTTTATGGGAGTTTTATCTCCCCACTTAAATCTTCAACTGAGATTTTAATCTGAATATTGTACTACTCGGTACATCTCTTCTCTGCTTTTAAATTATTTTCTTCACCAGAAAAATGTAAATAATTTTCAAGGGTGGTCTGTTCTTTTATGTATTATCTTTCCAGTCTATTTTTATGGCATAACCATATGTGCTTATTCATGCCAAGTACAGCATTTTAAATTGCAAAATAGCTCATACTATACAATGGTGGCTTTAAAATAGCTATTTTAAGTGGCAGAGTGACAAATCTCACTTTTTTCTCCTTTCTGACTTTTTTTTAAAATATCATACACTTAATTAATAAATTATACTGAAGCTTTGAATGCAGCTGATTGATTCAATGTGAAAGGGCAAGTATGGAGTAGAAAGATTGAAGAAACATTGACAATCTGGCATGAATGTTAATTAATATATTCAAACCACATTTGCCTTTTTTATTCTACATAATTTAGTTACCTATTTTATTAGTTAATTCCCAATGTACAGCACAATACGTCACTCTTAAATTATTTATTTGTTTTTATTATTATTATTCACAGGAGAACTCACTGAAACAAATAAACACATTAAGAAAGAAATACAGCTTGACCAGGTGTTGGCACAATGAATAGAGTGACTGACTGGGATGCAGAGAACCCAGGTTCGAAACCCCAAGGTCACAAGCTCATCTGGTTTGAGCCCAGCTCACCAGCTTGAACCCAAGTTCTATGGCTTGAGTAAGGGGTCACTTGGTCAGTTGTAACCTCCCCCCACCCCAGTCAAGGCACATATGAGAGAGCAATCAATGAAAAACTAAGGTGCAGCAATGAAGAATTGATGCTTCTCATCTCTCTCCCTTTATGTCTCTCTCTCTCTCTCTCTCTCTCTCTCTGTGTGTCTCACACACAAAAAATACTCACACACACACAAAAAGAAAGAAATGCAACCCTGGCTTAGTGGTAGAGCATCAGCTCAGCATGTGAATGATCTAGGTTCAATTCCCAGTCAGGGCACCTAAGGGAAGTGCCCATCTGCTCCACCCCTCTCCCTCTCACCTCTCTCTCTCTCTCTCTCTCTCTCTCTCTTCTCTCTCTCTCTCTTCTTCTCCTGCAGCCATTACTTCATTGGAGCAAGTTCACCCTGGCACTAAGGATGGCTCCATGGCCTCGACCTCAGGCATTAAGAAGAACTGGTTGCTAAGCAATGGAGCAATGCCTCAGATGGGCAGAGCATTGCCTCCTACTGGACTTGCCAGATGGATCCTGATCAGGGCACATGCAGGAGTCTGTCTCTCGGCCTCCACTGCTGTCGCTATATATATATTTAATTCATATATATATATTACAGTGTTAGGCTTATGACCAAAAGTATTAAAAACATATTTATACATAGAGACATAAACACAAATGTTTAAAGTAGTTTAATTTTGATAGCCATAAACTGGAAACAACCAAATACACATTGAGCGACTACATAAACAAATGTAGTATAACCTAATATGGAGTACCACTTATTGCTCAAAAGAAAAACTTTTGTTGCACCTAACCATGTTGAGTAAAGAGACAGACAAAAATAGTATATAGTTGTTACTCAGTTATTGTTAAATTATTAAACTAATTTAAATATATCATCATTAATATAAACTAAAGCAATCTAGTGGATGCTAGGTGGATCTTGGTAGGGATGGATGTGGGATCTGTCTCCGTCTCCTTCCTCTCATTGAATAAAAATAAAAAGAAATGAATAGAATAAAAGAGAAAGAGACACAACCTCGCTATTCTAACCATGTCCTGCTCAAAGTGAATACTTGAATTGTAACAATGAAATGGTCTCTCTGTACCTACATGCCATCACTGTTTTCAAGATTACAACATATTTATTTCTGTTTTTTATATTGAAATGATGTCTTCCTTGTAAAGTTCTCTTTTTTATTATTTTTCTCCAGAAATGTCAAATTGCATTAAAGTTCTTTCTTGTAACAGTATAAATTGAAATATTCATATGTCACTAACTCTTATTAAATTCTTATTTTAAACTTTTCCACAGTCTTCTCTTCTTTTTCAGGTGGTAGTAAGGTCAAATGATTTCTAAATTGTTTTAAAGTTCTGATGCTCCTAAAATCAGTTCATTGAAGTGTCTTTTATCTTAGTTCTCTCTCCTTGTAAAAGATTTGTGATGCTCCAGAAATATATATGTAATTTTATGTATATTAAATTCTGAGTCCTTGTACATTTGAATATTATTTTAATTTATTTACTTAGATTTAGAGGGTGGTCTCTTGGGTATGGATTTCTAGGTGTAAAATATATTTTTTAATCTTTACTAAGTTTATATATTTATTTTTCTCTATGAGTATTTTAAAATATTAAATTATTATATTTTCCAAAGTTAAATTTTTTCAAGTATATTATTATCTTTCTCAAAATTTATTAGAATTAGTTAGCAATTTGATAGTGTTTCTCTCTTTAAAAATACTGACTATTCTTAAGTGATTATAATAACTTTTATTTTGACATTGTATTTGATGTTTTCTAATCTCACTTCATTCATACACTTTCTGTTTTTCTGAAAATAAAAATAATGTGAAACATATGGGTTCTTATATTGTTACTTTGCATTTTTCATCAACTATAATATACCAATTGATCTTTTAGATACCTCTTTTCTTCAGCAATTCTTAAATACAGAATATAACTTTTTAAAATATTCAGCAACACATTGCTTCTTCATTTATTCTTCTTTCATAGAAGTTACTTTTGTGTTTGCTTATGCAAAAAGCCTCTGAAAAATGTAGAGCAATCACTGGCTGAAGCCTACTGTATGTTATGTTCATCTGTTTTCTCCCTCAGTCTCTTCTCTGCCCACCATTGGCTTCTCCACAGATGGTTTCGTTAAAAGAACCAGAGCTGCGGTTTGAGCAATGGGGCACCAACAGATGGGCCAATGATACATATACAACTTCTATTACAATGATGCACAGAATAGGTAAAAATATGTCTTGCCAATAGCTGCAACTTTCCAACTATCCTGCTGAGGAATTATGAGTTTTATCTGCACTTTTTGGATTGAGTACATAGGGGCAAAATTGGACCCATAGTGAGTGTCACCAATGGGTGGCCAATTTAAGGAAAACATAGCTGTTAGCCCAGATGTGCCATAATCATGACTTATTTTTCTTTTCCTTTCTATTTAAAAGACACATTTCTTTTATCAAAGTTTCTATTTATTACTGTTATCCTTTTTGTTTTTAATACGTTTAACTTACTGTACTTTCAACAAATTTCTGGAATAAGTCTCTTATGCCACTACCTTACTCTGTATACTTAAGATATCCAGTGAAAGCATCCATATGTTGTGAGCCAATAGATTACTTATTATCTATAATTTATCTTATTAATTTTTTTAATTTTTATTTTTTATTTATTTTATTACTATTATAGAGACAAAGAGAGAGTCAGAGAGAGGGATAGACAGGGACAGACAGACAGGAACGGAGGGAGATGAGAAGCATCAATCATTAGTTTTTCGTAGTGACACATTAGTTGTTCATTGACTGCTTTCTCATATGTGCCTTGACCATGGGCCTTCAGCAGACTGAGTAACCCCCTGCTTGAGCCAGCAACCTTGGGTCTAAGCAGGTGAGCTTTTGCTCAAACCAGATGAGCCTGCGCTCAAGCTGGTGACCTCGGGGTCTCGAACTTGGGTCTTCCGCATCCAAGTCTGATGCTCTATCCAATGTGCCACCGCCTGGTCAGGCTATCTTATTAATTTTATTCTTCTATTTTTTTCTCAATTTTTACAGCAAAATTGTATATTTCCAACTATTACATTATTTTAACATCATGTCTTGAGATTTACATCTCCCTTAATAATAATGACTGCTTTTGAAATGAATTTAATGATAAACTCTTAATTTTGTCATATAAGTAAATAAGTAAGCTATTACATTATGAAAACAAATTCTATGGAAGATATAATTAAAGGTGTAATAAAAAATAAAAATGCTATAAAATTATGGGATTATTTTTTCCTTATTTCCCTTCTAACAATCCCCTATTTTCTTTTCTGTCTTGCTGTTAAGTCTATTAGCATAACAAAACAAAACATTGTTTAAAAGTAGACTAAAAATAAAGATATTCCTTAACATCCTGAGTTTTTCTATACCATTATTCTGAAATGTTTTATTGGAGAAGTATACCAGTTTTGAAAAAGAAAGGGAAAAAAATCAAGCTTAACTCTGTGACTATGCATTAGCAAAGGTCAAATATCAGCAGATGAGAAAAGTTCTAAATCAGAGTCAAGGTAGATTTTATACGAAATGTGTTTATTGTTCCTTTTAGTAGCAAACAAAATAAAAAGAATTTTATACTTAGTTTATCAGTGATAAACATTTCAATGACTGTAATGTACTTCATAACATACCTTTATTCTAAATACTCATCAAATTTTATTAAACATCATTTCATTCAACTTTACCTTTCAACTAGCTGTGAATAAATAACTTTTGAATATTTAACAATTTCTGTTTTCCGAAAGACTCTCATTAGTCTATATTTTGCTAAAAATGTTCATGTAGCAAATGTCTGTACTTCAGAACTAGACACTCAGCTATGAAATGTTACAATAACTTCTATTTTAACTGCCATAAACCAAGTAGAGTTTTAAAATTATTTATACTAACATCCTTTACAAATAATTGATAACAACTATTACATGACATGATCATTTACTTGGGTTATTTGCATTAATTTACACCTATATATTCACATACAGATAAGCTATTATCAAATTATTTGTGTGGTAGAAAATGGCAATATCAAGAATATTTATTGTAATTAGAATTGATTCAATAGCAGATGGTAGTATGGTATTCATTTATTTAGCTTAGCTATTTTTTATGATAATTCTGGATTAGTGAATCAAACTAAGACTACTTCAAATTTCAGAGTACATTATATTTTTTATTGTAAAAGCCCCCTTGGGCTGTTGGGGGAGTATAGATTCTGGGTGCTAGGATACTAAACAAAACCACTATACTGCCTGTCATTTTTCTAGTGGTAGAGATTAAAAAAATGATAATAGAGTTTTAACCTATACCATTCAGTAATAAGTACTGAAAAATGACTGGCAAGGTGAAGAAAAATTCTGGTGCAGAGAAAAAGTGCACTGTGGTCAAGAAAAGACTTCCTAATAAGGTAATATATAAGAGCAGAGAGTGAACAACCCATGATGATATAAAAAAATGATAAGCATCAATAATAATAATAATAATTCTTTTAAAAGAGAGATCTGGTTGTTGTCTAGAAAGACCTCTAGTGTGGCTGATGTGTTAATAACAGCATGTCTAATGTGGTTTGCATCAAGATACAGTGTTACAAGTTGAGCCATAGATTGGGGATAGAAAAAATTATATTAAAACCTTAGGACTCTTAAGTACTTTGGGTTTTACTCTCACTGAAAAGGGAAAATTTATATGGATTTAAGTAAAGAAGAGACAATATGTGACCTCAGAGTTTTAGTAGATTATTCTTGTTGCACTACAAAGAACAGACAATAAGCAAGGAGAGACCAAAGCACTGATTACTAAAGTATGTGTAAAAATGGGGAGAGAACTAAAAAAGAAATTCAAATATAAAATAATCACTCAATTACATATTTTTCCATCTCATTGTATCTTTTTCGATTTCCCTTAACAATGCTTTGTAATTTTCATTATATAGGTCCTTTACATTCTTTGTTATGTTTATTCCTAGGTATTTTATTTTTTTTGTTGCAATCGTGAAGGGGATTATTTTTTTGAGTTCGTTTTCTAATATTTCATTGTTGGCATAGAGAAAGGCTATGGACTTCTGTATGTTAATTTTGTATCCTGCGACCTTACTGTATTGGTTTATTGTTTCTAATAATCTTTTTGTGGAGTCCTTCGGGTTTTCGATGTATAGGATCATATCATCAGCAAAAAGTGATACCTTTACTTCTTCTTTTCCGATATGGATGCCTTTTATTTCTTTGTCTTGTCTGATTGCTCTGGCCAGAACTTCTAGCACCACGTTAAATAAGAGTGGAGAGAGTGGACAACCCTGTCTTGTTCCTGATTTAAGGTAGAAAGTCCTCAGTTTTATGCCGTTTAAAATGATGTTGGCTGATGGTTTATCATATATGGCCTTTATCATGTTGAGATATTTTCCTTCTATACCCATTTTGTTGAGAGTCTTAAACATAAAATTGTGTTGTATTTTATCAAAAGCCTTTTCTGCATCTATTGATAAGATCATGTGGTTTTTGTTCTTTGTTTTGTTGATATGGTGTATTACGTTAACCGTTTTGCGTATGTTGAACCATCCTTGAGATTCTGGGATGAATCCCACTTGATCATGATGTATTATTTTTTTAATATGTTGTTGTATTCGGTTTGCCAGTATTTTGTTTAGAATTTTAGCATCTGTATTCATTAGAGATATTGGTCTGTAGTTTTCTTTCTTTGTGCCATCCTTGCCAGGTTTTGGTATGAGGGTTATGTTGGCCTCATAAAATGTGTTTGGAAGTATTGCTTCTTCTTCAATTTTTTGGAAGACTTTGAGTAGAATAGGAACCAAGTCTTCTTTGAATGTTTGATAGAATTCACTAGTATAACCGTCTGGGCCTGGACTTTTATTTTTGGGGAGGTTTTTAATAGTTTTTTCTATTTCCTCCCTGCTGATTGGTCTGTTTAGGCTTTCTGCTTCTTCATGACTCAGTCTAGGAAGGTTGTATTGTTCTAGGAATTTATCCATTTCTTCTAGATTGTTGTATTTGGTGGCATATAATTTTTCATAGTATTCTACAATAATTCTTTGTATATCTATGATGTCTGTGGTGATCTCTCCTCTTTCATTTTGGATTTTATTTATTTGAGTCCTGTGCCTTTTTTCCTTGGTGAGTCTTGCTAAGGGTTTGTCAATTTTGTTCATCTTTTCAAAGAACCAGCTCCTTGTTTTATTGATTTTTTCTATAGTTTTTCTGTTCTCTATTTCATTTATTTCTGCTCTGATTTTTATTATCTCCTTTCTTCGGCTGGTTTTGGGTTGTCTTTGTTCTTCTTTTTCTAGTTCCTTAAGGTGTGAAGTTAAGTGGTTTACTTCGGCTCTCTCTTGTTTGTTCATATAGGCCTGAAGTGATATGAACTTTCCTCTTATTACTGCTTTTGCTGCATCCCAGAGATTCTGATATGTCGTATTTTCATTTTCATTTGTCTGTATATATCTTTTGATCTCTGCGCTTATTTCTTCTTTGACCCATTCATTTTTTAGAAGTATGTTGTTTAGTTTCCACATTTTTGTGGGTTTTCCCCCTCTTTTTTGCAGTTGAATTCTAGTTTCAAGGCTTTATGATCAGAAAATATGCTTGGTACAATTTCAATTTTTCTAAATTTGCTGATATTGTCTTTGTGGCCCAACATATGGTCAATTCTTGAGAATGTTCCATGTACACTAGAGAAAAATGTATACTCTGTCGCTTTGGGATGAAGTGTCCTGTAGATGTCTATCATATCCAGGTGTTCTAGTATTTCGTTTAAGGCCACTATATCTTTATTGATTCTCTGTTTGGATGACCGATCTAGAGCCGTCAGCGGAGTATTGAGGTCTCCAAGTATGATTGTATTTTTGTTAGTTTTTGTTTTAAGGTCAATAAGTAGCTGTCTTATATATTTTGGTGCTCCTTGGTTTGGTGCATATATATTAAGGATTGTTATGTCGTTATGTCTTCTTGATTCAGTGTCCCCTTAATCATTATGAAGTGACCATTTTTGTCTCTGAGTACTTTTTCTGTCTTGTAGTCAGCATTATCAGATATGAGTATTGCTACACCTGCTTTTTTTTGGGTGTTGTTTGCTTGGAGTATTGTTTTCCAGCCTTTCACTTTGAATTTGTTTTTATCCTTGTTGCTTAGATGTGTTTCTTGTAGGCAGCATATAGTTGGATTTTCTTTTTTAATCCATTCTGCTACTCTGTGTCTTTTTATTGGTAAGTTTAATCCATTTACATTTAGTGTGATTATTGACACTTGTGGGTTCCCTACTGCCATTTTATAAATTGCTTTCTGTTAGTTTTGTATCTAGTTTGATTCTTCTCTTTTGTATTTCTATCATTTTTTTTGTTTGTTTGTGTTCCATACTTCTTTCCTCTGTTGCTACCTTTTTTAAGTCATGTGTTTTTGTGGTGGTTTTTTCTAGGGTGGTTACCATTAAGTAATGAAAAGGGTACCTACCATATTCATTGTAGTACCCTATCTTATAAGTATTTCTGCACTTCATCGTCCTTTGCTACTGTTAATCTCCATTCTCTCCCCCCTTTTTTTCCTTTGTTGTCACAGTTTAAGTTTGGTTTTATTGTGTTCTTGGTGGAGCTGTTACTTGTGGTGTTGTTTTCTTTTGTTCTTTGAATCTGGTTGGAAAACCCCCTTTAGTATTTCCTGGAGTGGGGGCTTTCTGATGATAAATTCTCTCATCTTTTCTGTATTTGTGAATGTTTTTATATCTCCTTCATACTTGAAGGATAGCTTTGATGGGTATAATATTCTTGGCTGAAAGTTCCTCTCTTTCAGGGCTTTAAATATTGGGGTCCACTCTCTTCTAGCTTGTAGAGTTTCTGCTGAGAAATCTGATGATAATCTAATAGGCCTTCCTTTATATGTTGTACTCTTCTTTTCCCTGGCTGCCTTGAGAATTTTTTCTTTGTCATTGGTTTGTGTCAGCTTTATTATGATGTGCCTTGGAGTGGGTTTGTTGGGGTTAAGAAAACTCAGTGTTCTGTTTGCTTCTTGAATTTGAGGCTTTAGTTCTTTCCACAGGCTTGGGAAGTTCTCGTCTATTATTTGTTTGAGTATATTCTCCATTCCATTTTCTTTCTCTTCTTCCTCTGATATACCTATTATTCTTATGTTATTCTTTCTGATGGAGTCAGATAATTCCTGTAGGGCTTTCTCGTTTTTTATTATTTTTGAGTCTCTTTCTTCTTCTCTCTGTTGTGCCTCAAGTTGTTTGTCTTCTATTTCACTAATCCTATCTTCAATCTGGGCTGTTCTGCTAGCTAAGCTTGTTACCTCATTTTTCAGCTCGTGAATTGAGTTTTTCATTTCTGTTTGATTTGTTTTTATAGTTTCAATTTCCTTGGTAATATATTCTTTGTGTTCATTGAGTTGTTTTCTGATCTCCCTATATTGCCTTTCTGTGTTTTCTTGTATATCTCTGAGTATTTTTAAGATTTCTATTTTAAATTCTCTGTCATTTAGCTCCAAGGCTTCCAATATGTTAAGTCTTTTCTCCATAGATTTTTCCACATCTATTTGTGTTACCTCTCTTTCTTTTGTATCCATAATATTCTATTTCCTCTTTCTTATTGGCATCTGAGGGTGGTCTTGTTGATAGCACTAATTAGAATTAATAAAGAGTAAAAAGTAGAAAGAAAAAAAAAAGGGTAAAACACCCCACAAAAAAAGCAGTAATAATTTATTATTTCCCCCTTTTTTTCTTTCTTCTCTTTCCCTCCTCTCCCCTCCTCAGGGAATTATCGTGCCTATAATGGAGGGCCTGATTTGCGGTGAAGAGTTCAAGGGGCAAAAAAAAGGGGAGTAGGGACCTACTAAATGCAAAAAAAAAAAAAAAGGAAGAAAATCTTAGACAAGCATAAGATGATTTGCTTGTGGGTGATGGTCAACTAAGAGATATAATGAGAGGGATAAGAGGGAACCAGAAAAAAGGACAAAAAAAGGAATAATAAAGAAGAAAAAAATAAAAATAATAAGTAAAAATCTGTTTTATTAAGTGGAGCGGAGACTAAATACAATGGAGACCTTGGGTTGGGAGGACCCAAAATGCCACAAAAATAAACAAACAAGAAAAAAACAAAAACAAAAGTGAAAAAGAAAAATAAAGCCAAAAAAAAGCCTTGAGTCCCAAATTAACTAATTTGTTCGTGATTGAGGATTAAATTGGAGGAAAGTAAAACGAGAAAAGAAAAAACGAATAGAAAGGAAAAAATAAGAAAAAGAGAAAAACGAAGGAAGAAATAAAAAAGGAAGAGAAAAAAACAAAATAAAGCAAAACAACAAAAAAAAACAAAAGAGGAGAAAGTGAGAGTTAAGTGTTTTGGAGTATAATCTTAAAGGAGGGTGAGGATGAAGAAGAGAAATAAAATGTAACACTTATGGGTAGTGTAGTTCAAGAAAAGGGAAGCATAAGTTGGGCAGAGAATATAAGGACCGAGGTGGAGGAAATAAAGGCAATAAGATAGAAGAAACAAACAACAACAACAAAAAAAAAATTAGTGGAACAAGTTGTAAAGTCTGTGGATTTTTCTTGATTTTGAGATGTTAACTTCTTCCTTTTTCTTTTCTCTCCCTCTTCCTGGTCGGTGATTCTGTACCCCAGGCTCTGCCCCTGTGTCACACTTAGGTAGGGATTTGCAGTTGATGGGATTCTATGGCAATGTCATATAATTGGCTTTAGTCTTGCTGGTAGTCAAGGCTTGTTGGCATTTGCAGGGTCCAACGATGAGAGAGTTTGCTTTCCTGGATTCTCTCTCCTAGTCCCCCCTTCCTGAATTAGCAGCCTGGTGATCCAGCTATAAGGCTGCCACTGCTTCTGCCTGGGGAGTAAGAGGCTCAAAGAGCTGGGAAATCCCCACTCTATCCCCACTCAGTGCAAGGCTTTGGGAAAGGCTCTGGCACTCAGGGCCTCCAGTGTAATCAGGCGGGGATGGGAGTCAATTGTTGTCAAGGTGACTGTTCAGCGCCTAGCATTCCGTTGGACCTCTCAATCCAGGCTTTCCACACTTTGTAGCCTGTTTTGGCTGGGAAGAAGAGGCATTAGTCTCTGCTTGCGACTAGTGTAGTATAGATCTTATTATCTGCCAAGTCCTTCTTGTTAGCGTTTATCCCTGAATATGGAGGCTCTATCAATCAGAAGTTGCCCCCGCCCCTTTAGCGAGAGGCACTAAAAAATATCACGCCTCTTGTCTTGGGTCGGTGAACTGAGAGAGATCTTATCAATTAGAACCGAGGGTGCGCAGATTTCACGGGTTAAGTTAATTTCAGTAATTGGGTCGCAGCTGTGCTCCCGAAGGTATTTCAGGCTGCCTGCGCGTGCCCCTCCCCCAACGCTTGATTGTTAGCTTGAATGGCTGGGTGAGGTGCCCCGCCCAAGGAGAGAATCTCCCAAGTAGGGAATACCGCCCTGGGGCCTCTCCCGCTCCCCGTGCGCGGGCCGCTGGGAACGTTAGCGGTGCTCGCTCTGCAACCGAACTGGGCGCTGCTCGCAGCTGCTCGTGGTGGCTGCTCGCAGCAGCGGTGCTCGCTCTGCAACCGAACCGGGCGCTGCTTGCGGCGGCTCGCGGCGGCTGCTCGCGGCGGTGGTGCTTGCTCTGCAATCGAACCGGGCGCTGCTCGCGGCGGCTCGCGGCAGCGGTGCTCTCTCTGCAACCGAACCGGGCGCTGCTTGCAGCGGCGCGGCGGCGGCTCACGGCGGCGGCTCGCGGCTCCCGAGTATGGGCTGACTCACCACCACCACAGGCGCACTTCCTCGCGGCTTGAATGAACGTCCCTGCGGTAGCTTCCTCCACACCCTCGTCTCTCAGATTCAAGTGATAACAGTCCTTTCGCTTTCAGTTTGTGTGGAACTCCGTAATGCTCCGAAGATAAATTTTCCTGTTTCTAGTTGATAAATTTGTTGTGATTTTGGGGAGATCTGTCGGACGCGCTGCTCACGGCGCCATTTCCGTGACGTCACCCAATTACATATGAATAACATAATTGTACTGTAAAAAAGAAGAGAGAGGAGACGGAATTGGGAACTTTGTACTACTATATTTTGTCCATATAATCTAAGACTAAAGCCAAAAATGACAGAAAAACAAACATGGTACTAAAGTTAGTACACTTTTTATTAACAAAGGTGATTTAGCAATTTTAAATTATATTACATATACTCTAGTATTGAGCAAATAACTAAATATATTGTGGCTAAGTATGTTAAAAATACCAGTAGAAACACTTATATAACTTTTATTTGTTTTTAGAAAGAAGCAGGAATGAGAGACAGAGATATAAGGACATCAAGTTGTTCCATAACTGGGGATCGAACCGGCAACCTCTGCACTTCTGGACACCCTTCTAACAGAGTTATCTGTCTAGGGTTTCCTTTTTTTTTAATAGAGACAGAGAGAGGAAGGGAATGAGAGGGCAAGGGTAAGAGGAGCATTTTTTTGCTGTTACATTCAGCCATTCATTCATTAGTTGCTTCCCATGTGTGCCTTGATTGGGGATGGAACCTATAACTTTGTCATTCTGAGATGATGCTCTAACTAAGCTGATTGGCCAAAGACTATACTTTAGATGTAAATACCACAAGTAAAAGTAGATGTATTTAAAGAGTATTTTTAAATGAAATAATAAATAATCTTTTAACCTGACCAGGCAGCGGCACAGTGGATAAAGAGTTGGACTGGAATGCGGAGGATCCAAGTTAGAAACTCCGAGGTAGCCAGCTTGAGCACAGGCTATCCAGCTTGAGTACAGGGTTGCTGGCTTGGTAAGGGGACAGAGACATGACTCCATGGTCGCTGCCTTAAGCCCAAAGGTCGCTAACTTTAAGCCCAAGGTCGCTGGCTTGAGCAAGGAGTCACTTGCTCTGTGATAGCCCCCCAGTCAAGGCACATATAAGAATGCAATCAATGAACAAGGAGCTGCAATGAAAAATGGATGCTTTTCATCTCTCTCCCTTCCTGT
This sequence comes from Saccopteryx leptura, assembly GCF_036850995.1. Classification (NCBI taxonomy): domain Eukaryota; kingdom Metazoa; phylum Chordata; class Mammalia; order Chiroptera; family Emballonuridae; genus Saccopteryx; species Saccopteryx leptura. The sequence goes on along the minus strand of NC_089506.1, from coordinate 63,425,087 downwards.
CTGTCTGTCCCTATCTGTTTCTCTCTCTGACTCTCTCTCTATCTCTGTCAAAAATAATAAATAAATAAATAAATAAATAATATTTTAACTTCTGTTCTCATAATTTCAATTATATTTTATTTTTCAGGGTTTACATTTTTCCCATTTCTCTTTAATATTTAACCATTCTTTTATCATATAAAATTCATTTAACAATGACATATTTTAATGACTATTTTATCGCAAACATCTGTTGTTATATTGCTAGAATATACATTTCTACTTACTTAAAACACAAGGAATTTTCTTAATACCTGTATATCACTATAATATACAGTGGAGTATAATGAAAGAATATAAAGATGTCAGCTATATTTCATACTTCTGTGATTTATAACATCCAGAAACAATGTTGTAACTATAATGATGTAATTAGATCTCATGAAGTCTTCAAAAATTAACTTTATGAAGTAGTATTTCTTTTATGAATTCATATTCACTGTAGAAATAATAAAGCATACCTTAAGAATGTATTATATTCTGAGATGTTAAGTAATGATACCATAAAACAAAAAACAATCAAGACATAACAATTAAAAATCTAAAAGATGAAGACACACATCAACATTCAAGAGATACAGAATCTAGTACTTCACAGAATTTCTGATTTTGTTTTATTCCTCAGTATATTTCATATAAAAAACGTATTGATTTGCTTTGATGGCAGTCGCTCTCTACCTTCTATCTTGTTTGAGAAATGACAATTTGTCACTGCATTTTTTTGGTTATAAATTGTGTGTGTATGGGCTGGGTGGAGTGAAGAACAATAAAATCGACAGGTATTTGAATATCAATGCAATAAGAAACATAGAAGTTACAACACAGCACTAGGAGCTTGGTTACCTAGAGAAGGTAGGTGGGAACTAGGTGAAGATAACAGTCATGTGGAGTGAAGTGAAGTCACTTCTGACTGCCCCTTTTTGTACACTTCTGAATCATAGAATCATGATAACATTTCACATATCCAACTAAAACAAGTAATTTTAGTAAACAGTAATTGGAAAACAATACTTGAAATTAAATGCAAAGAGAAACAAAGCAACTAACCATATTTTAAGTGAATTTCATAACAGCAAAGAAGAATGGAAAGACAATGAAAAGTAACCAAGTAAATTTGAACATTGACTCTATATTTAATCTACATACCTTCAGCCTAAAAAGAAATATAGAAACTCAAATTTATAGATTTTGGGTGTTTTTACATATCCATAGGCTATCTTGAAACTACTTTCTAATAATTCTGGATTGACAAACAAGTAATCATATGTATTTTAGATCATGTTTTCTCACTGAGAGAGACATATAAATATGAAGAAAAGGAAACAAAGATATGTCCTGTTGCTTTGGTTTGAAGTAAGAGATAACACTATGAATTCATGACTTCATATAAAGAAGTAGAGATATACATTTATGTGTATAGGCATGGAAAAACATAACTTCATATACACATATGTATGAATGGCTGGGATGCATCCACCTACTTCCTAGCTCTGTTCACTGAGGAGCCAGAGAGGTGATGACACTCAGAATAAATAAGCACAACTAGTGCTCCTGCTTCAGATTCAAAAATCCTTCTTCACACAAAGGAACCAACACCCCTCAGAGAAATGATTGTCATGAGGGCTGGACAATAATATATATACAAAATAAATATAAAATATCTTGCAGTTACAGAAAATAAAAAGAAAAAATAATCAAGGAACAACGGGGTGATATATAAAGGACAAAGGGGCCAGTTTGAAGGGTTTACTAGTGAAAAAAAATGGATACAAGGTAGTGAATAAAATAAGAAAATACTCAGTAAACTTAATACAAAGTTATGCATATATAGATACATAAATACTAAAAAAGAATTCTGAAACAGAAAGAAAATTTTCCCTTATAATAGAAAAGCCAACAAATTATATAAGGAATTATATATTTGAAAGTCGTCTTTAACAACCATCATACAAATTACTCAGGCTGAAATCATCAATAAAACTAATGAATGAAAACCTCAGATCATGTGCTGCATTTAGTTGCATTTATTATCATTTAATCTGGTAAACTGTAATTTACATATTGTTGTTTCTCATTTATCATGTATCAAATTTATATATGTGTATAAATAAAACTATGCTTATGCACACATGCTAACTGTGTCTAATCTATCTTTATTAGACATTTGTTCATGAACTCCAGGCATTATTTTACATCTGCTTTGATTATTTTAATGTTTGTAACACTGAATGTCATTTTCTTGTCTCTGTCTCTGTGTATCTTTTTATCATGTTTTCCTTATCTTTAATCTTTATGATTTTTAAAATATATATATATCATGTTAAATTTCTAGAAACTTATTTGCTTATATAATTTTTATAAGTCTATTATTGTCTAACAAGAGCACAATATTTAAATAATTTAATTATAGGTTCAAATTTTAAAAAAAATTTTTCTTATTCCTGAATGTGCTCTGTTCTTTATTTCTTGTCTTTTCTTTCTTTCTTTTTTTTTTTTTTTTATTTTTCCAAATTTATAAGTGGGGAGGCAGTCAGACTCCCGCATGTGCCCAACAGAGATCCACCCAGTATGCCCACCAGGGGGCGATGCTCTGCCCATCTGGGGCTTTGCTTCCTTGTGGCAAGAGCCATTTTGCACTGAGACAGAGGACATGGAGCCATCCTCAGTGCCTGGGCCAACTTTGCTCTAATGGAAACCTTGGTTGCAGGAGGGGAAAAGAGAGATAGAGAGGAAGGAGACGGGGAAGGGTGGAGAAGCAGATGGGCACTTCTTCTGTGTGCCCTGACCAGGAATCGAACCCAGGACCTCCAGATACCAGGCCGACATTCTACCGCTGAGCCAACTGGTGAGGGCCCTTATTTCTTAATTTTATTTTTATTAATAGCATTCTTAACATTTTCATGTGAAACAATTTCCTGCAATTTTATTCTTGGTTTTCTATAGTATAAGAAAAAAATGTCTATTTAAACAATCTCAGATCATCTTTTCACCATAAAATTATTAATTTACAAAACTAACTTACAAGATTTACCATTTTATGTAGGTGATGAAAATAAACACAATGAGACAAATCAACCTCACTACCTATTAATGTGATTGTGTATGAATATCCCAACATTATTTCTGTAGCTACCTGATATATTGAATAGAATGAAAAACATTAGAAGCATGATCTACAAACTATCAATATAAAAAATGACATAAGATGGGGAAGTTTGAATGTGTATACAATTCCCAAAAAGAATATAAATTAAAGAAAAAACATGATAAATTATTTTACAGCAAAATTAAAATGGTTTGATGAATAAAGAACATTGTAAACAAAAGTAACAAGTCTTAAAAAGCTTAACTACTAGACCCAGACAATCTTAGACTGAGAAGAAATCAATATTTAAATGTTCAATAAATTCTTGCTGAAATATTCTTGCTGAAATATAAGTTTATTATAAAAATTAGCTAATCATAAGAATATGTAGATTTAAGACAGAAATGGTTAATTCCTGACAAATATATATAAACATACTCAAACTAAATTCAAAAACTAATAAGTAATAAGAATGTAAGTGAAAATAGTAATTAAACCAATTTACATTCAATGAAATGACATATATTATAAATGTACATAATACCAAGTGTTGGCAAATGCCCACTGAAAGAAATGCAAACTAAAATAATTTTCTGACATCATTTGTCCAATCAGAAATGCAAATACCTTATACTCAGAATTCCTGCATATAAACTTACTTTTTAGTGAAATTCTTATACATTTGATTATTAAGTATTAATACAAATATTCACATTATTATGGGGGTTTTTGGGTTTGTTTTTTTTGTATTTTTCTGAAGCTGGAAAAGGGGAGAGACAGTCAGACAGACTCCCGCATGCGCCCGACCGGGATCCACCCGGCACGCCCACCAGGGGCGATGCTCTGCCCCTCCGGGCCGTCGCTCTGTCGTGACCAGAGCCACTCCAGCGCCTGGGGCAGACCCAAGGAGCCATCCCCAGCGCCCGGGCCATCTTTGCTCCAATGGAGCCTGGGCTGCTGGAGGGGAAGAGAAGACAGAGAGGAAGGAGAGGGGGAGGGGTGGAGAAGCAGATGGGCGCTTTTCCTGTGTGCCCTGGCCGGGAATCGAACCTGGGACTTCTGCACGCCAGGCCGACGCTCTACCACTGAGCCAACCGGCCAGGGCCTTATTATGGTTTTTAATAATGTGTAGTTGAATAATCTAGAAACGGATCACTAGATGAGTGGAGAAGCAAAATATGGTTGATATATATGGTCGATATATACTGTGAAAAACTGCAACAGTTGTAAATAAATTAGATATTGTCAGAGCTACAAGATGGTTCTTATAAGTGGCTGGCTGGAAAATATAGAACAATGTCTTTTATGTAAAATATAATCAAATATCTATAAAAAATACAAATTTAATCTAACGTCCCTTTGAGAGGAATGCAGTAAGAAATGGAAAGAGACCAAAACTTTTACAAGACAAAAAATAGGGGAAGTCTCACTGCTGCCTGATGCTAATCTTTATTAAATTGAGGATTATAATTTAATACAATATTATACACTGATATCTAGTTAAAATATAGTCACCACCCAAAGAAATTATCAATATTTCTGGCATTTTTGTTAAAATTACTACTGTATAAATGTTATTTTTTAATTGTTAAAATCAAAATTATATTTGATAATTGCATGTATTTGATGTTTTCCAACACTGTTATTGTGTAGTTTTTAAAAATTAGAGAAGAGCTAATAAAATATTTTATTTTTCCCAAAATAAGTACCCATTAAGGCATTTGTAGCATAAGACTAAGTTTTGATGAGAAAAAAATGTTTCCTGAATGGGTTTATTTTTAACTTTATTTTTTTAAACACATTATAATATTAAATGATATTTTTAGTCCCTGAAATATACTTGCTAGTGTTTATAAACAAAAGCATCTTAAGTGTCACACTGCCTGATGTCAAGCTATACTACGAAGTCATTGTAATAAAAACAGCCTGGTAGTGGCATAAGAACAGGCATACAAGTCAGTAGAACTGAACAGAGAACCCAGAAGTAAATCCAAGCCGTTATGATCAATTAATATTTGTCAACGGAGTCTAGAGTATACAATGGAGTAAAGACAATTTTTTTAATAAATGGTATTGGGAGAACTGAACAGGTACATGCAAAAAAAATGAAACTAGATCATCAATTTATACCATACATAAGAATAAACTCAAAATGGGTTAAACATTTAAATAAAATCACCAAAAGAAAAAAAAATCCTAAGAGAAAACATAGGTAGTAGATCTCAGACATTTCTTGTACAAATATTTTTGCCAATATACCTCATCAGGCAAGTGAAACAAAGAAAAAAATAAACAAATGGGACTGCATCAAACTAAAAACCTTTTGCACAGCAAAAGAATCCATTAACAATATAAAAAGACAACCTACTGTGTAGGAGAACATATTTACAGATATATCTGATAAAGGATTGATAACTCAAAAATTTCTAAAGAACTTATAAACCTCATGTTGGGCAAATGAATTTGTAAAATTTTTGTTTTTTTCAATTTGCTCACTTTTATTGTTAAAAATGGCACAGGCCTGTGAAATTGCTAATTACCTTCCTTCTTGGGAGGTGCCATTGTTATGCTAATGTTTGCTAGAGGAGAAGTTTCACATCATAAAATTTTAAAAAGAAAAAGAGAAGAAGAATGAGACGGGAGAAAGAAGCCAAGATGGCAAGATACTGAAGAAGAGGCCAATTTGTGCAGAGAGTAGAAGTGAGGTGTGCAGATGGGGAACCAGAGGTGACTGAGACTGGTGGGGTCCGGTGATTCTAGGAAAAACGGAAGAATGTGTCAGGGCTATGGAGCCCTGTGTGTATTTACTCACTGGCTGGTTAGAGGCTATAATAAAGGAATGGCCCACAAGTTTTTGGCTCCACTGTTTTTTTACCGTCTGTCTGAATTCAATGAGGACCTGCATGTGAACAGCCATCACATCACAGCTGTGATGCCTGGCCATACACCTCAACACCAGGAAAACAAACATTCCAATTTAAAAATGGGCAAAAAATCTGAATTAACATTTCTCCAAAGAGGATACACAAATGGTTAATAAGTATATGAAAAAATGTTCAATATATCTAATCATCAGATAAAGGCAATTTAAAATTACAATGAGATAGATACCACCTTACACCTGTCATGATTGTGCGCATTAACAAATCAACACACAACAAATGCTGATGCATGAGTATGTGGAGAGAAGGGAACCCTCCTGTACTGCTGGTGGGAATGCAGACTGGTGCAGCTACTGTGGAAAACCTTATGAAGTTTCGTCAAAAAAATTAAAAATCGATCTGCCTTTTGACCCGGCTATACTACATATAGGAATATATACTAAGAATACTAAAACACTAATTCAAAAGAAGATATGCATTTCCATGTTCATTACAGCAGTGGTCCCCACCCTTTTTTGGACCACGGACCAGTTTAATGTCAGAAAATATTTTCATGGACCGGTGGGATGGATAAATGTATCACGTAATTGAGACAAGCGTCAAGAGTGAGTCTTAGACGGATGTAACAGAGGGAATCTGGTCATTTTTTAAAAATAAAACATCGTTCAGACTTAAATATAAATAAAACAGAAATAATGTAAGTTATTTATTCTTTCTCTGCGGACTGATACCAAATGGCCCACAGACTGGTACCGGTCCACCGCCCAGGGGTTGGGGACCACTGCATTACAGCATTATTTATATTAGCCAAGGTCTGGAAACTCCCAAGTGTCCATCAGTGAATGAATGGATAAAAAAAATTGGTACATTTAAACAATGGAATACTATGTGGCCATAAAAAGAAGGACATCTTATTTTTTGCAACATGATAAACTTGAAGATTATTGGATTTTTTTTTTCATTTTTCTGAAGCTGGAAACAGGGAGAGACAGTCAGACAGACTCCTGCATGCGCCCGACCGGGATCCACCCGGCATACCCACCAGGGGCGATGCTCTGCCCACTAGGGCAGAGCATCTCTAGTGCCTGAGGCAGAGGCCACAGAGCCATCCCCAGCGCCCGGGCCATCTTTGCTCCAATGGAGCCTTGGCTGGGGGAGGGGAAGAGAGAGACAGAGAGGAAAGCACAGCGGAGGGGTGGAGAAGCAAATGGGCGCTTCTCCTGTGTGCCCTGGCCGGGAATCGAACCCGGGTCCTCCACACGCTAGGCCGACGCTCTACCGCTGAGCCAACCGGCCAGGGCTAAACTTGAAGATTATTATGCTAAGTGAAGTAAGGCAAGCAGAGAAATGCAAGTACCATGTGATCTCACTTATGTGTGGAGTCTAATGAACATAATAAACTGAGGAACAAAATAGAAATAGACACAAGGAACAGATGGGCAGATGTCAGAGGAAAGGGGAAAGACTGGTTTGGATCAAAGAAGGTGAAGGGATTAAGAATAAAAAACCGTTTATACATAACACATTTATGAAGACAACAGAGTAACAATAGCCAAGGGGAAAGGGAGATTGAAGGCCAGAGAAGGAGTAGAGCAAAGGGGGAAGATGGAGATGCAAGGAGGCTTGGCATGGGCATCGGGGGAAGTTGATGCAGTGCGTAGATGGTGATTTATTGAATGGTACATTTGAAATCATCTCAACACAGTAAATAAAATAGACAAAAGAAATATTAGAAAAAAGAAAAACAAAAGTATCTTGTAAGAATTTTGGAAACTGCAAATGGATTTAATTATTTCTCTCAAACCACTAACACTTCATAGATAGAAAGTATGGCTCACATTTCAGGTGTAAATTTTAACAACCAACTAGGGTGCATAAATCAGAATTTCCCAAAATATGATCCCATGAAACACAGATGTCCTTTGGAAATAAGTAATGTACATTTAATTTTTTTAGAAATAAAATAGTATAATAAGTTCTGAATATTTAAAATTATTATAAAGTAATTATTAAAATATCTAAAATAACATCTTTATGCTTTTATGGTGCATTTGAATGCATTTGTTTCATTTATCTTTATTCAAGTCTATTGAAATTTTTAAAACCTCAGAATTTTGTATATCTGAAAAATAAAAATTCAGTAACAAAAATTTTAAATATTAATGACAGTACCTGATAAAGAAATATAGTAAAAAGAATCACAGTTAGCTCAGGACACAAAGAAAGAAACTACATAGATAATTTAAAGCTCAACCATTTTATTACCAGAGAAAATAACTCAATGTTCTTATTCAATTCAAGGAATGTCAGAAATGTCATCTTCATATATGAAGGTCAATGTATTTTATTAGAAGCTGTTTGCCCCTAACATAATTTTGGCTCCCTGGCTTCAAAGGAAAATCCATAAATGCTGTAAATCAGAGTTTTAGTAAATGACTCAGTTTCAGGTACAGATTTATGAGTGGAAAATGTAATCATTAGTCATGCACACTCAAGATACAGAATCTTCTGGAGATTCAACAAACTTATTTTAAAAGCTTAAATCCTTTTGGAAAAATTTCTATATTTCTTGAAAATTTTTGAGTTAAAATCCTAAGAAAATATATAATTGTATTTCAATTAATCCAAAATTTGAACACTTACAATGTATTTATTTGATACACAATCTGGTTAAAGAGAATATTTAATAATTAACTATCAATTTAGTCAGGAAAAATATTTGACTTTTGTTATCACAAAAATATTTTGATTGCGAATGTATTCATGCAAAATGTATATATTTATTACTCAAAATATTGTTTTAATTGCTTTTTAAAATTTTTGATTATGTAAAGCATGTATTTTAATTGTAACTATTTAAAATTAATACTATATAAATGAAAAGTTCAGTTGTACTGTATAATATTTATAGTTACAAATTATTTCATCAAAAAATTAAATTTTCTTTTATTCATATATGGAATAATTACATTATTGAGAAATTCTGGATAATTTTAAAGTATTGCTATCAAGTAAAATTATCTTATTAAATTTAAGAAAATTCAGTGAATGTATTCTATTATGTTTAACTATGAATTATATGTACCTAAAGTAAACAAACCAAAAAAATATATACAACAAATCTGTTCTTATTATATAAAATGCCATAGCAAAAATTTTAGCTGACAGCAAGGTCTTTGTTATTCTTATACATTTTTTGTTTCAAACTTTGAAAAGTAAAATATTTATAATGTGGTTATAGGTGTAGTATTTTGTTTGTTTTTTTATCTTAAATGCATTTTACCCAGGTGATTTTGCTGTGCTTTCTCTTGTGCATGTAATTGATGTCTTATATTTTCTATTATTATCCTAACCCTAGTATTAACCCCCTGTATTAAATACATGGTGAAAGCCACTCTACTCATATAGGGGAACTGCAATATTAACAGTCATTATATAATGCGATTTCTGCCTAAATTAAAATAGACCATAGGTCTACTTAGATAGACAGAGAGATAAGCTTTTATAAATATGAGCAGCAACTGTTTTTGCTGAGTACAAAAAGAACCTACAAACTCTACAAAGACATAGAAAAAAATATAAAACTGATCAGTTAGATATTTACTGGTGCTTTAAAACCAATTTTGAAATAGAAGTTTATATTGAAAAGAGGTTTGGTTTTATGTTAATTCTATACTTATAAGCACAAAAATTATATACCATAAATACTGAAAATCTAGCATATAACCTATTGATTTTGCCAGTTGCTTTCTCATTTGCTTTCAGATAAATAACTTTTTATTTCCACCTCTGCTCTAGATATTAGGGCAGAATCATTTCTCAAGCTACCTTGCCAAATGGCTTCTGTTCAAGTTCTCATAATTAATTTCATAAAGGGGGAGAAAGCAGGACATGTTTTTCAGGATTCTGGTTGCTCTCAATCATCAACCTTCTATAATTCCAGGTTCTACAGGACAGCTCTCATTATAATTCCAGTTCCAGGTGAGTGCCCAATATAATCTGTTCCATGGGAAATTAATTTTATGATGTTATTCACCATTCAGATTGTGTCGTTATTTAATGTGTAAAGCTCCTCTGCAAACAATACTTGTGGAAGAAAAAGAAAAAAAAGCAGTAATGGGCAGATGAATAAGTTGATCTGTGATACAGAACCAGCAAAAATCTTCACTGACCACATGGGACTATCTAGAGCAGGAGTCCCCAAACTTTTTACACAGGGGGCCAGTTCACTGTCCCTCAGACTGTTGGAGGGCCGGACTATAAAAAAAACCAAAACTATGAACAAATCCCTATGCACACTGCACATATCTTATTTTAAAGTAAAAAAAATAAAACGGGAACAAATATAATATTTAAAATAAAGAACAAGTAAATTTAAATCAACAAACTGACCAGTATTTCAATGGGAACTATGGGCCTGCTTTTGGCTAATGAGATGGTCAATGTGCTCCTCTCACTGACCACCAATGAAAGAGGTGCCCCTTCTGAAAGTGCTGTGGGGGCCGGATAAATGCCCTCCAGGGAGCCGTAGTTTGGGGACCACTGATCTAGAATTATGACACTTCTTGAGTGTTATCCTGACTGAGTTAAAGCAGTGATGGGATTCAGCTGGTTCTTACAGGTTCAGCAGAACTGATACCTAATTTTTGTTGAGTTCGGCAAACTGGTTGTTAAAATGGCATTTGTAATCAGGGTTCTCTCTAAGGTGAGCACCTGGGCAACCATCCAATGTGGAAATTAAAGATTTACATTCTTTACTTTTTTTAATGTTCATCTGTGCAACAACATATTCTAAGCACCTGTAGTAGTGTGCATTCCATCCATAGGTGTAAAAAATTGCAAGTGAGATTGCCAATCAAGAAGCAATGTGGAAATATCTTAAATAACAGTTCCATTTTTTTAATCAGGTATTATTTAATATTTTATATAAAATTTTAAAAGTCTCTATTATAACATAATCTAGTTTTGTGGACCTCTTTTATTGTTCTTATTTAAGTATTAAATGCATGAAATAATAAACTACCTTTTGGTATATGGTTTTTTTATACTTAAATGGAGATTAGGGCAAAGAATGGGTTATTAAATTGTTTGAATCCCACCACTGAGTTAAGCTGATCATCCTTTATGTACTCATTCAATCATTTTTAGATGTTGGTTTTGTGGAAAATCTCTAGGACTTTCAGCTGAAGACAGTCTAGTTCAGGGTCGGGAACCTATGGCTCACAAGACAGATGTGGCTCCTTTGATGGCTGCATCTGGCTCACAGACAAATCTTTAATAAGAAAATAATAACATTAAAAATATAAAATATTCTCATGTGTTACAATTCATTCATTTTGTACTGCTCGTGTTCATGGTTGCGGGTGGCTGGAGCCAATCACAACTGTCCTCTGGGACAACACCAAATTTTCATTGGATAATGTGTAACATAAGTGGGTCGTTATATGGCTCTTATGAAATTACATTATAAAATATGTGGCGTTCATGACTCTCTCAGCCAAAAAGGTTCCCGACCCCTGGTCTAGTTAGAGCATATATGGCTTCTGGGCCAACTGAATCTTTAATGAAAGAAGATCTGTTCAACCCAGATCATCCTTAGTTCCAGTTTTCCCTAGAGTGCTAATAAACTAACTTCTGGAAGAAATACAAGACATGAATAATATCAGATTGAACTAATAACCTAAGTGCTACATCTGGTCTCAGGGCCAAAGCTAAAACACATCGTCTTCTGTCTCTTCTACCCTTGATGATTTCCTCTGTCAGAGGGAACAACAGCTGGTGTCAATGCATTAGCTAGAGATGTAACCAAAACCTTAATCTCTGTGGGATTTAAGCCCTTGGCATCATTTTTTTTTCCTCAAGATCCAGTTGCTATATTTTTTCTGTTTGCTATCAAATTTGGGCAAGGGAATATAAGAGCTACTTAAGAGAGTCACTTCAGTACCTAATGACCTCCTCATCCTTTTTATTTTTTTTTTTATTTTTATTTTTTTTTTCATTTTTCTGAAGCTGGAAACGGGGATAGACAGTCAGACAGACTCCCGCATGCGCCCGACCGGGATCCACCCGGCACGCCCACCAGGGGCGGTGCTCTGCCCCCCAGGGGGCGATGCTCTGCCTATCCTGGGCGTCGCCATATTGCGACCAGAGCCACTCTAGCGCCTGAGGCAGAGGCCACAGAGCCATGCCCAGCGCCCGGGCCATCTTTGCTCCAATGGAGCCTTGGCTGCAGGAGGGGAAGAGAGAGACAGAGAGGAAGGCGCGGCGGAGGGGTGGAGAAGCAAATGGGTGCTTCTCCTATGTGCCCTGGCCGGGAATCGAACCCGGGTCCTCCGCACGCTAAGCCGATGCTCTACCGCTGAGCCAACCGGCCAGGGCCTCCTCATCCTTTTTAATGTTACTCTATCCTTATTTTATTCTGATGACCAGAATCAATTCCCCAACCTGCATGGTAACTCCTCTTCTTGAATTTTATTCTCTTCACACAAGGATGTATCCCAGTGGCAATCACAACTTTTGATTTACTAGGTCGTTTTATGGTCCTCTCCATTTAGGTACCAAAACTTCTAATTTAAAGATTCTCCCATCCAAGTACTAAACATGCCTGACTGTGCTTAGCTTCTGACATTATACCAGATCTGGTCCAACAGGGCAGTATAAATGTGGACAAAAAATTAAAAGAAATTAAAAGAATAAGGAAAGTTAAAGGAACCTTTGAGATATCACGAAGCATCACAAAATCCATATCATAAAGGAACCAGAAGAGAAGTGAGAACAAGTGATTAAAAACCTATTTGAAGAAATAGTGAATAACATCTTCTTAAATCCTATAAAGAAAAATGACACAAAAGACCAGAAAGTGCAGAGAGTCCCAAATAAAATGGACCTGAAAAGGCCCACACCAAGACACACTATAACTAAATGGTAAAGGTTAAAGACAAAAATAAAATTTTAAAAACAGCAATAGAAAAGGGGTTAGTTACCTACAAGAAAGCTCCCATAAGGCTATCAAGTAATTTCTCAAAGAAAATATTTCAGTCCAGAGGGAATTGACATAAAATATTTAAAGTGATGAAAAGCATCAATATTACTTCGCCTAGCAAGAGTATAATTAAAGCCTGACCAGGAGGTGGCACAGTGGATAGTGTGTCAGACTGGGATGCAGAGGACCCAGGTTCGAGACCCCAAGGTTGCCAGTTCGAGCACAGGCTCATCTGGTTTGAGCAAAGCTCACCAGCTTGGACCCAAGGTCACTGGCTCGAGCAAGGGGTTACTTGGTCTGCTGTAGCCCCACAGTCAAGGCACATATGAGAAAGTAATAAATGAACAACTAAGGTATCACAACAAAAAACTGATGATTGATGCTTCTCATCTTTCTCCATTCCTGTCTGTCTGTCCCTATCTATCCCTCTCTCTGACTCTGTCTCTGTAAAAAGAAAAAAATATCATTAAAAATCAAAGGAGAAATAAAGAGTTTCCCAGACAAGAAATCACTAAAATGTTTGTTACCATCAAACCAGTATTATAAAAAATGTTAAAGGGTTTACATGAAAAAGGAGAAAAAGAAGAAGAAATAAACTAGTTAAAAGAATAAAAGGACAACAAATATACTGCTCACAAAAATTAGAGGATATTTCAAAATGAATATAAAGTGATAAAATATACCCTAATTTCAATAATCACTTTAAATGCAAATGGCTTAAATGCTCCAATCAGAATATGCAGGATAGCTGAATGGATGAGAAAGCAAAACCCACATATGTGCTGTCTACAAGAGACCCAGCTCAGAACAAAATGTACACACAAACTAAAAGTAAAGAGATAGAAAAATATATTTCCATGGAAAGTAAAAAAAAGCTGAGGTAGCACTACTTATATCTGACAAAATAAACTTCAATGCAAGACTATAGTAAGAAACAAAGAAGGACACTACAAAATGATAAAGGGAGCAATACAACATGAGATTATAACCCTTATAAACATTTACATGCTCAAAATAAGAGCTTCTATATATGTAAAGCAAATTTTGATAAACATAAAGGGAGAGATAAGTAGTAATCCGGTCATAGTAAGGGAGTTAACACTCCATTGACATCAATGGATATACATCCATACAGAAGAGCAACAAGAAAACTGTGGCCTTAAATGACACACTAGTTCATCTTGATGTGATATATGTTCAGAGGATTTACCTGAAAGCAGCAGAATATGCATTCTTTTCAAGTACACATGGAAGGTTTTCTAAGATGGATACATATTTGGATGCAAAACAAGTCTCAATAAATTTAAGATTATTAAAATTATATTCAGCATCTTTGCTGCTCATAATGATATAAAACTAGAAATCAATAACAGGGAAACAAAAACACAAATACATAGAGGCTAAATATTAGGTTACTGAATAATAAAAGGGTCCCTGGCCGGTTAGCTCAGTCAGTTGAAAGCATTGTCCCAAAACAAGGCTGCGAGTTTGATCCCCATCTAGAACACACATGGAAAGCAGCCAAAAAATGCATGACTGAATGGAACAACAAATTCTTTCTTTTCCTTTTCTCCCTCATTGCCTTCTTCTCCCAATCTCTCTAAAAAAAAAAAAAATCAAGAAAAGTTAAGCCCTGGCCGGATAGCTCTAGAGCTGGTCAGGGTACATACAGAAATAGTTTCATGTTCCCGTTTCTCTCTCTCTCTCTCCCTGCCTCTCTCAAAAAAACAAACAAAAAACAACAGGCCCTGGCAAGCTGGCTCAGTGGTAGAACATAAGCCTGCAGTGTGGATGCCCTGAGTTTGATTCCCTGTCAGGGCACACGGGAGAAGACTCTATCTACTTCTTGAACTCTCATCCTCTTATTTCTCTCTCTCTCCCCCTCTTGCAGGTATAGTTTGATTGGAGTAAATTGGCCCCAGGTGCTGAGGTTGGCTTCAAGACCTCTGCTTAAGTCACTAAGTAGAGCTCAGTTTTTGAGCAACAGAACCATGCCTCAGATGGGCAGAGCATCACCCCCTAGTGTGCTTATTGGGTACATCTCAGTCTGGGCACATGAAGAAATCTGTCTCTGCCTCCACTCCTCTCACTGGATAAATTAAAAATAACAACAACACCATAAATGAATAGGTTAATAATGATCAAAGAATAAATATAAATAAATCTTAAAACAAATGGAAGTGAAAACACAATAACACAAAATCTATGGGACACAGCAAAAGAGTTTTAAGAGAAAATTTCTTAGCATTTCAGACCTATCTCAAGAAAAAAGCAAAATCTCAAGTAAACAATCTAACTTTAAACTTTAAGAAACTTGAAAAAAAAGCCACAAATAGTCAAAAGTGAGTAGAAGAAAGGAAATAATAAATATAAGAGCTAAAATAAATAAAATAAAGTTTATAAAAACAATACAAAAAAATCAATGAAACCAATAGCTGGTTCTTTGGAAAGATGAATAAGTTTGATAAACCTTCAGACAGACTCATCAAAAAGAAAAAGAAAAAGAAAAAGAAAAAGATAGAGGACCCAAATAAATAAAATCAGAGAAGAAAAAGAAGTAAAAAAACTGATACCAAAGAATACAATGAATTGTAAGAAAATATTATTATCAGCTATATGCCAATAAATGGGATAATCTGGATGAAATACAATCCTCAAAAACTAAATCAAGAAGAATCAGAGAATGTGAATTTAAACAAAATAACTTTCAACAAACAAAACCCCTGGACTGGATGGCTTTACAGGTTAATGTACCAAATATTTAAAGATGAACTAAAAATTATTCTTCTCAAACTATTTAAAAAATCAAAAGGTAGAAAGTTTTCAAATTTATTTTAGGAGGCTAAAATTGTCATAATTCCAAAACCAGATAAAGTTACTACAAAATAGACAAACAAATAAAAAACACGTCAGTATTCCTAGTTAACATAGATGCTAAAATATTAGCAAACTAGATAAAACAATACATTAAATAGATCATATACCATGACAATTAAGATTGGTTCTGGAAATGCAAGGTTGGTACAATAGTTTCAAATCAATTAACATTATATACCACATAAACAAAATGAAGGATAAAAACCACAGGATCATATCAATAAGTACAGAAAAAGCATTTCATAAAATCCAGCACCGATGTATGATAAAAACACTCAGCAAAATAGAAATAAAGAGAACATACCTTAATGTAATAAAAGCCAAATATATATATATGACAAATCCTCAATCGACATCATACTCAATGGGCAAAACCTACAAGCATGAGGAACAAGACAAGGATGTTCTCTTTTATCACTCCTTTTCAACATACTACTAGATTTTTTTGTTGTTGTTGTTGTTTTTTACTTAATTTCTTTTTTTTTTTTCTTAGTGAGAGGAGGGGAGCCAGAAAGATAGACTCCTGCATGCCCCCTGACTGGGATCCACCTGGCAAGCCCATTAGGAGGTGATGGTCTGCCTATCTGGGGCCCTTGCTGTATTGCAGCCAGAGCCATTTTTTTAGTGCCTGAAGTGAGGCCATGGAGCCGTCTTCAGTGCCTGCATCCAACTTGCTAGAGCCAATTGATCCATGGCTGTAGAATGGGAAGAGAGAAAGAGAGAGAGAAAAAAGGGAGGAGGGGTGGAGAAGCAGATGGTTGCTTCTCCTGTGTGCCCTGACCAAGAATCAAACCCAGAAGTTCCATAAACTGGGCTGATGCCCCACCACTGAGCCAACTGGCCAGGGCCACTATTGGAAGTTTTAGCCACAGAAATCATACAGAAAGAAAAAAACAAAAGGCATTCAGATTTGAAAGGAAAAAGTAAATTGATTATTATTTGCAGGTAATATGATAATATAGATAAAGAATTTAATAGACTCCACCAAAACACTACAAGAACTGATAAATGAATTCAGTAAAGTAGTAAGATACAAAATAAATATACATAAATCTTCTACTTTTTCTACACAAATAATGAACTACCAGAAAAAGAAACTGAGAAAATTTTATTCACAGTTTCTTCAAAAAGAATAAAATACTTAGGAGTAAATTTAACCAAGGATGTAAAAGACCTGTACTCAGACCTGTACTGTAGTTGGGAATGTGGATTGATCCAGCAACTGTGGAAAGCAATATGGAGTTAAAAATAAAATTTTATTATGACCTACCCAGTGATTCCACTTCTGGGAATATATCTAAACGAATGAAAAACACTGATTTTAAAGAATATGCGCACCCTTATGTTTATTACATCATTATGTGCAGTTGCCAAAACTTAGAAGCAGCTTAAGTGCCTATCAGTAGTTGAGTGGATAAAAAGCAACAAAAAACCTAGCATATTTACACAACATAATACTAGTCAGCTGTGGAAAGAAGGAAATCTTGCTTTTTGTGACAGTATGAATGGATCTAGAGATTATTATGCTAAATGAAATAAGCCAGAAAAAGACAAGTATGGTATGATTTCACTTATGTGTGAAATCTAATGAACAGAATGAACTAACCAAATAGAAACAGATCTAGATATGAAGGAGGGATGAAGGTTGGTGACTGGGTTAAAAAATTGAAGGGATAAAGCCTGACCTATGGTAGTGCAGTGGATAGAACGGTGACATGGAATGGTAAAATAGCTGATTCGAAACCCCAGGCTTGCTCAGCAAAGGCACACAGGAGAAGCAAGTACTAAAGTTGATGCTTCCTGCTCCATCCTTCTCTCTCTCTCTCTCTCTAAAATCAATAAATAATTTTTTTAAAAAAAAGTTGCAGGGATTGAGAAAAAAAAAAAAAAAAACAAAGGAAAAAAAACAAAGAAAAAAGACCTTGTAGACATAAACAGTGTGGGAACTGCAGGTGAGGAGCTGGAGGACCGTACAGGGCGAATAAATGGCGATGGAAGAGTTCTTAACTTTGGGTGGTGAACATACAATGCAGTGTACAGATGATGTGCAATGATGGTACTGTACACCTGAAACCAGTATGATTTTATTAACTAGTGTCACCCCAATAAACTCAATAAAAATTTAAAAATGCAAATAAAATAAATGTAGTCATTTACATAAAAGTAGCTTGGAAAACGCTCTCTATAGAACATGCCTGTGCCTTTTTTCACTCCCTTCTCCTAAGTAACAAGAACCTTTTCGCTCTAACTTGTTTCCTGAGCCATTTCTTCTAGGCTCATTTCTAGCTCTGTAACATTCTAAATAAACTTTCTTTTATAATTTGAAAAAATATATAAATAAATAAATAAGTTGTAGCCAGTGGAAGGATACTGAGATTGTTGACATATAGAGCTAATCTTGTTTTCAATTATTTGATTCTTGTCCTACATAGTTCCTTCTGAAGAAAAACTATATAAAGGTGTATGTGTAAATGCATCTGTGCATATATAAGTACAAATATATTACAACAGAGTTCAATCTGTCCTGAAATTGCTCCATTTCACTACAGTATTGCTTCTAAGGTGCATCCTTTGTGCACAGTATATCAGGTCAACTTCTGTAAAGTATTTGGATATAGAGGTCATGGAACCACTATCATTTGGAATAAAGTAAGAACACTGGACAGATATGATGACAAGGGGGATCCCATAATAAATCAGATACTCAATAAGGATCTATTCTAGACAGTTGTGCTGGCTAAGTTCCTGAGGCAGAAAAGCAGAACTCTTTCCTGAATTAAATGTCTACCCCCGTCAGAATGAACCACTGTCTCATATTGAAAAAGTGTACAATAATAAAATAAGGTTTCTTTGAGGGATTATGTTATATCAGTGACTTGACATTGGTGCTCATTGCCTGAAGAGTTGTAGATTCAGCAGTCAGGAACCAACTTTTTTTTTCTGTTTTCTGCTATGTGAAGATAACAGTGAGAATATGGCTGTCCACAAGTCAGAAAGAAGATTCTTTCCAGGAACTGAATTGGCTTGGGGCACCTTGATTTTGTAATTCCAAACATTACTAACTATGAGGGGAAAAAAATAAAAATTGTTGTTTATGCCAACCATTCTATGGTAATTTGTTATAGTAGTGCTAACAGTCAAAGACATGTGAGTCACTTAAAATTAGTTAGGTTTCTTTCTTGATTTATTTGTGTTTTTAAATTTTGATTTGTATATAGTTGTCTTATTCGTTGCTCTCTATGTACTTGAGGCACTTACCACAATCTACTGGTATTGATATTTCTTCAGTTAGAGTAAATGTCCAAATCTTATTTCTGTTTAAGATATTTTACTGTCTTCAATTTATAATATAATTATTTTAATAATCTCTTTGGCATACACTTGATATAAAAATCAGATGTTACAATTTTTACTTTAACCTTGACATAAGATTTTGAAATCTCATGAGAAAAATAGTCTATTGTATTACTTTTATTTTTACTGATTCCCATGTTCTTTTACTCTCTTGGAATTTCAAGCTTTCTTTTATTATTTCTTTTCTGTTTACAAAAAGGGTAGCCTTGCTAGTGACAAAATTTTGTTTTCTTTCATCTAACAATACTTTATTTTGTTTTCATTTCTGAATGACAGTTTTGCTGTACTATAGAATTCACAGTTAATGGTTCTTTTCCTTTCACTCGAACTGTGCAAGGATGATTTCCTTCTGACCTTAATGATTTCATATGAGAAATTTACTGTGTCTGAAATGTTATATTTATTACATGTCATTTCTCTCTGACATCTCTCAAGACTATTTTTTATTGTTTTTAAACCTTTAATTTTGTTGTGTCTTGGACTAAGTTTATTTAATTTTATCTTATTTGAGACTCAAGTCCTTACATCTTTAGATTTCTGTATTTCACAAAATTTGAGGACTTTAAACCACTATTTCTTTGAAAACTTTGTCAGCTCCACCTTCCTATCTGGGAGTTCAGTTTTAGGAATGTTATCTTTTTTGTTGTTGTTGCTCACTCTGAACTTTTTTTTTAACTATATTATGTCATTTTTTACTATATTAGTCCATCCATTTATTTTTCTCTGTCATTGTAATTTTGGATTCTATAATGTGCATTTAGTTCTTTCTCTATAATTTTTATAATATTGCCAAAGTTTTCTCTTATTTATTTTATTTAAAATAAATAATTAATTTTTACCAAAGTAATTGTGTAATGGCTACTTAAAATCCAAGTCAGATAAATCAAAGCCAGATAATCCTAACACCTGATTCAGCCATGAAGAATAAGATGAAAGATCAGAAACTTACTCCTCCATGTTTAAAACATAGAAGCAGGAGGAGGGATGGGTTTGTGTTGTTGTTTTCCTGGAATATAACAGGCATTGTCAAAAGATTTTCTGTTCTGTTTGGTCACTCTTTTCTTTTTCCTTTAGCTGGAGAATACTGCTTTTGGCAGATCTTTTATTTGTCAGTTTGTTGTAGTTTCTGACTTGCAGGTTTCTGCAATCGCCAGTCCAAAGTACATGGTAGACAACAAGAAAACCAGGACCCACTGCAAAGTTATTCTTCAAATCACAGAGTTCTTTACAAATTCTCCTTCTTCTTTCTGATTTCCAATATTATGCTTATTTGTTATCTTTGTCCAGGACATTTTAGTAGAATAGAAAGGACCTAGTAGATATAGGGCTACTCTGTTTTGGACAGCTTTTAATTATTTATAAATCTCTGAGGATCAGGCCCTTATCTGATGGTCTAACCTTGCCACTTCTCACTTAAAAAAGTAATTTCATCCATCTGGCTGCTATTTTAAGAGAGCTCTGTCATCCCATTAATTATCTGGAGGCTGTCCAGGATAAGCTCCTTGCATTCCTAGACCTATTGTTGAATATGTCAAGAATATAAGGGCCTGACTTCTTGCTAATCCTGGCCATTTGTCAGGAATGTTTATGCAGAAGTTTTGAGACAGGATTTCATATTCCCTTCAAAGCAAAACTTTCCTTTTTGATGCAATTAACTTCAGTGCTACTTACTACTTCTTTTTGTATGTATGTATGTAGGTATGTATGTAGGTATAAATTTGCTCCAATCTAAGAAAATTTTTTTCTCTGATAGCATTCATGAAACTGTTGCAGATAAGTGCATTCACTTGTAAGTGCAGTAAATCCAGTACCCTGATAGCGATCATTGAGCTTAGCTCCTAATTAACTTCTTATATCATCATCCTTTGTTTATGTAGAAGAGTAACCATGTTTTCCTCATCTATGCATTATCTTTTGTATTTTTTTAATTTATTAATTTTTAGAGAAAGAAGAAATGGAGAGGTTGAAAGGCAAAGAGAGACAAAGATAGAAAAGAAAAAAGAAACATCCACTTCCATTTATTTATAGCATCATTGAGTAATTCTTGTATGTTTCTGATCATCTTTTGTCTTTTATAACAGGTACTTTTGGTTCTTCTCATGGGACACAATTATTTTTGGTATTTTTTTTTGCTTTAATAATGAACTAACATGCCCATTTCTCTGAGTTTTTATAATATTTCTTCCACTGTCTGCCATAAAATATTCAGGTGTATCAACCATATTTAGTATTGGATATCACATTTTTAATGAATCCAAGAAATACTCTAGCAACAACTTTGCACAATATTTTCTGAAGTTCTTTCTAGATTTTTAAATTATGTGTCCTTAGAAGAGTTCTTCCAGTTTGCTGAACTATTCCTTATAATGCCTTGTCCACCTGATCAAGTTTAAATATTTTTCGTAGCTCTTGCTTTTATATGCCAGCTAGACCTTATAGCTCTTTTAGGTGGTTAGTCCTTTTTTGTTATTATTCCCAACACATACTTGGCTGGGTTACATTGCTGCCATTTAATCTTAGTCACAGACATTTTCAGGAGACGGCATAATGAAAGAAACTATAGTCAAAGGAGAATGGTATACTCTAAGATAGAAGAAATTTTTGTATCTGCTCTCAAGAAGGAGGAACTCCTAGGTCTTATTAAGAAGATTTGAGCCACTTTTGCAGGCTCAGTAGGCTCAGGAATATCTGGAATATCTGGTAATTTATGGTTCATGGAACAATGTTTCCATATTTTATGCCAATGTCCTATTCTTTTGTAATAAGGTCTTGATGCAGACTAAAGAAAGTTATGAGGAGTAAAATATACAAAGCCAGATAGAGATACAGTATATTTAACAATGAAGATATGATAATTATAGCACATAATATTTATGACTAAAAATATTATGTAAAATCAGTGGCTGACTATAGGCTTTTTTTGGGGGGGAAGGAAGGTATACTTTTTAACAAGAATTTTGTGCAAAATTTTCTCATGTATTTAAAATCAAATAAATAAAAACACTAAACTGTATGTAATTTATTATGTACTTGTTCTTTGATAAATTAAAATTACTAAAATTATTTTATTTTATTTATAAAAGGTATTGCTAAGATAATTTGATGATGTGTTAGGTATAATATAAGATTTTGTTTACAAGAGTTAATTTTAATTAGATTCATATAATTTAATAATTCAAATTAAACTCAGAATATTAAAAAATGTTTCACTAACATGAACTGTAAAATATAACTGCAGCTAAAGTCAGTCATTCAATTGAGACATTTCTCATGAAATGTAACATGCCTTTTATGGTCATTACATAAGCAGGATGTTTTATCTTCTATTATAACTTCATTCTGCCCTGAGCAACCCAGCTCCCAAAAAATTTATTATCAATACATGCATGCCAAAAATGATATTATACACTTCACTAAAACACATTCATTCAACATATTTATTCGGCAACCTCCAGCAGCTAAATATTTAACACAACCTTGAAATTACCTGCTACACTGGGAATTGAAAGAAAGATTTTCTCTAGTGAAAATTAAAAAAACTAATTGAATAATATAATTAGCAGCTTATTTCTTTAAATTCCAATAAACACATAGCTTACTTAGGCAGATCAATTTTTTTTTGGAAAAAAAATTTACTACACTTAAATGGAGTACTGTAATGCAACCATAGTGATTTAATAGAATGAGTCTTTGGATTAGGAGAAAATAAGAAAAATATTGATTCTTTCTATGATATTTTAAGCATGGATATAGGGAAATATTTTTATACATGTATAACAAATTATCTTTTATTTGTCCGACTGACGTTTGTGATTCATTCATTTAGACTAAATATTTCTTTCTGTGTCAGCTCTAGAAAGTCCATTCTATTGTCAAGACATATTTAATTAATTCTAGAAGCCATCATCCTCTGGCCATAAAAATTTAATCTAATATAACAACAATAAAATATACCTACTCATTTCACAGCTCTTCTTTTTGATTCTTGCTAAAAATTTGCGTTATGATCAATTTCTCATAAAATGGTCCCTTTACACAAGTGCTTTTTTAAAATCAAGACTTCACATAAAGAATATGAACAAATATATATTAACCAAGTATTTTATTTCAAAGGCATTTAAACAATATCCATATTTTATAACATTTTTCTTAAACAGATTGTTTTAACATTAAAATATTTTTACTTGAATTTATTGGGGTGACACTGGTTAACATAATTATACAGGTTTTCAGGTGCCCAATTTTTTTCTTATAGGTGAGAGGAGAGGGAAAGTGAAGTGGACTCCTGCATGTGAACCTGCTGATATCCACCAACAACCCCATCCTGGGCCCACACTAGGGTACTGAGCTATTTTTAGCTCCTGAGGCTGATGCACTCAGACCAACCGAGCTATCTTCAATGTCCAGGGCCTACACTTGAGTGAATTGAGCCACTGGCAGCAGGATGGGAAGAGGAAGAAAAGCAGTAGAGGGAGGGGGGCGAAGCAAATGGTCACTCCTCTTGTGTGCCCTGACCAGGAATTGAACCTGCGATGCTCTATCCACTGAGCCACTGGTCAGGGCCTTCAGGTAACCAATTCTACAACACATCTCTATAATCTTTATCCTATAAATTACCTCAATTCTATTCACTTAAACTCTCAATAGTCATTTTTCTTAATAAGTTAATCAGTTAGCTGAGGAAAGATACTTCATTGATTTAGATTTAACTTTCTCTCTTAACCACTTTAAAACTTATCTATATTCTATCATTTTATATAGGGTTTCAATTCTTTCCACTGACTTGACAACACTTTATTCTGATTTATTCTAGTAGTAGTGATTCATTCTGAACTGTTGTTAAATTATATCATTTAATGATTTAATTCTCAGCCTTGTAAATACTATTAAGTGATTACATATTATTTTGCTCTAATTTGTTCTAATTGTTTATAGATAATTTTGGAATAAATCTGGTAATATGCATGAAATAAAATTCTGCTTTTCCTATTAGCAAAATACTAACGTGATTTTACCCATAAATTCAAAAGTATATTTGAAAAAACCTGGTTTTATAATTAGATCACATTGTTGTTCATTCTTGAATTATTAAAAAACAACAGAAAGTGCAAATTTTAAGTAGTATAAATTAAATTAAAGCAATATAATTTTCATAAAATACTCATATACTTATAATCATTTAAGTATACTTATATCATTTATTGATATCATTAAGTATTTGATATCATTTATTTAATTTTTTAAGTCAAACAATTGCTCATTTGTTACTATATATTTCATTAAGATTACATACAGCTACAAGTAATATTTCTGAAAGTGTATGCTCTGTAAAATCTTGAATAAAGATTTAGGGAGGGACAATATATTGGCTTTTGTATTTCAGAAATATTTAATCTAAAAGAGTCATAACACATATACAAAAATAATAATTAGAAAAACACTGCCATTAACAAATAAATAACTTAGAGAATTATTACATGAAATTATAAAAGAAATGTCAATACATGGAAATAAAACTATAAAGAAATAGGTAAGAGTGTGCTATCAGAGTTATATTAATTTCATATCAATTCACATTATGTTTTTGCTTTCAGGAAATGTAAGCTTATTCAGATACAAAATCTCATTCTCTCTTTCACCTTTTTTTTTCTACAAAATGTCCACGTAGCTTTCTTCCAACTATTTATTTGAATACCTCCAATGACAGGCAACTTTATGCCAGTCAAACATAAAGTTGACTGTGTAGTGTTCAATAGAACAGTTTCAGTAAATATATATATATTTTATATATATATATATATATATATATTTTATATATATATTTTATATATATATTTTATATATATATTTTATATATATATATCTCCTTACAGCTTGTTTATATGTCATTAGAGGTTATAACTATATAATGCACACAAATATTTTTAAAATGAATTATTATATCCTCCAGCTAATTAGTTTGTGAATAGGAGAAATTATATTCAAACACACAAACTCTTTTTTACATTTTATTTAGACAATTAATTTTAACGGGGTAACATTGATAAACTAGAGTACATAGATTCAGAGAAAACATCTCTAGATCATTTTGACATTTGACTGTGTTGTATACCCATCACTCAAAATCAAATTGTCCTCTGTCATCTTTTATTTGATTTTTCCCCTCCCCTCTCCCCACCCCCTCACTGTCTTCCCTTCCCCTCCCCCTCGTTACCACCACACTCTTGTCCATACCCATAGTCTGAATTTCAAACACACAAACCCTTAAACACATTAATAAACCTAATGTATATAGATGTGTTGTTAAAATTGTTTATACTTTTATAAAAATTAAAAAAAAATATCATCTGTATATTTACAGGTCACATAAACTTAATCTTTTAAAATTTATTATTAAACTATAAAAAAATGACATAATCCATATGAATGTAGTCAGAAGTTAACAAGATTTTAATATATATATTCTTAACCAAAAAAGAAACTTTGAGATTATCCCTCTATCATTGTTATTTATAATAGTGGAAGGTTTCTAATATTTATTTCAAATAAATTTATTACTTATACTTTTATACCCTACATATTTAAACAAAGAGAATGTGACATTTTGATAAGATCCCATCACTGCAAATCTCATTGTTGGCATTGATCCAAGCCAATGATCTGAGTTATAAGATACTCTGATTTTATAAGTTACATATTTCTTAAGAACTTTCTGAAACTATCAACAAAGTGAAAAGACAACCCATTGAATGAGAAAATATTTTCACTGATACATCTGATAAAGGATTAATATCCAAAGTTTATAAAGAACTTATAAACTCAATACTCAAAAAACAATTCAATGAAAAGAAAATGAGCAAAGGAACTCAACAGACATTTTTCTAAAGAGGATATACAGATAGCCAACAGACATAAGAGAGGATGCTCGCCATCACTAATCATCAGAGAAATGCATATTAAAACAACAATGAGATATTACTTCACACCTGTCAGAATGACTATCACTATTAAATTCACAAGCAAGTCCTGGTAAGGGTGGAAATAAAATGGAATCTTGTGCTCTGTTGGTGGGAATACAGATTGGTACAGCCACTATGGAAAGACGTATGAAGTTATCTCAAAAATTAAAAATGGAACTGTCTTTTCATTTTTTTTTTTTCATTTTTCCGAATCTGGAAATGGGGAGGCAGTCAGACAGACTCCCGCATGCGCCCGACCGGGATCCACCCGGTATGCCCACCAGGGGGCAGTGCTTTTCCCATCTGGGGCATTGCTCTGTTGCATCCGGAGCCATTCTAGTGCCTGAGGCAGAGGCCACAGAGCCATCCCCAGTGCCCGGGCCATCTTTGCTCCAATGGAGCCTCGCTGCGGGAGGGGAAGAGAGAGACAGAGAGGAAGGAGAGGGGGAGGCGTGGAGAAACAAATGGGTGCCTCTCCTGTGTGCCTTGGCTGGGAATCGAACCCAGGACTCCTGCACGCCAGGCCAATGCTCTACCACTGAGCCAACCGGCCAGGGCCGGAACTGTATTTTGACCCAGTGATCCTAATTCTGGGAATATATTTTAAAAACCCTGAAATACTGTTTTGAAAGAATATGTGCACCCCTATGTTCATCATAGCTTATTTACAATAGCCAAGATCAGAAAACAACCCAAGATGCCATCAGTAGATGAGGAGATAAAAAGGCTTTGATACATTTACACAGTGAAATATCATGTGGCCATAAAAAAAAAATACTACCTTCTGTGACAGCAAGATAGTCTTGCAGATCATTATTTTAAATGAAACAAGCCAGTCACAGAAACACAAGTACCATATGTTTTCACCCATTTGTGAAATCTAATGAAGAAAATAAACTAACAAACAAAGACAGGCTCATACATAGAAAACAAGCTGACAGCAGTCAGGGTAGAGAAGATTAGTTGAGGGAAGTAGAGGGATAGAGCAAAAAATAAATTATAATAAAGGACAAAAAAATCCCTCATGGACATGAACAATAGTGTGGTGATTGCCAGAAGTGGGGAGGTAGAGCAGGGTATGGGGTTATAAATATTAATGGACAAAGACTTGGTTTGGATGAGTGAACACATAATACAGTGTACAGAGGTGTATTGTAGAATTGAGCACTGGAAACCTGTAAATTACATGAATCAGTGTCACCCCAATAAAATTCAATTATAAAAAAAAGGAACTTTCTCTTAGGAGAAAAAGCTGATAATATATTTATACTTATCTTATTTACATATTTAAAAACAATAATTTTTATGTAAATCATTTAAGAAGCTATTACATTTCAAATTTATTTTCTCTGCTTTTCAATACAGTATAAGAATTATAGTCAAGTAACTTTATTTTTAATAAAGTACATATTTATTAATTATTTACTTCACAATTGTTATGTTGATAAGTTATGTAAACTATAAAAAATGATAAACATAATTACTATCTTGGGAAAATAAATATAAGCTGAAGTATTAAAATAATTGGCATATATTATGAACTACATAAATGCTTTGTGTAGACAAAAGAGCTGAATTTAATATGAGTATAAGTAATAATAATAAAAAACTTAATATCCTACTTAATCAATGGGTAGATCATCCAAACAGAAAAGCATAAGAAAATATCTGCCCTAAACAATATATTAGACAGATGGAATTAAATGTTTAGATATAATTCCATCAAGATGCAACAAAAGACACATTTTTCTCAAATTCGCATAAAACATTTTTCAAGATATATCACATGACAGGCCATAAAATAAGTTTTTATAAATTTAAGAAGATTAATATTATATCAAGTACATTTTCTGATCACTCTTTTAGTATAAAACTAAAAATTAATTACACAATAAACTTGAAATATTCACAAAGGTGTGGAGACTACCCACAAGCTACTGAAATATAAATGAGTCAAAGGAGAAATCAAATAAAAATAAAAATGTAATGTCAAATTTATGGGATGAAGCAAAAAGAGTTCTCAGAGAGAAATTTATAGCGATAAATGGCTATCCCAAGAAAAAAGAACAGCATGAAATAAACAACCTAATATTAACGTTAAGAAACTAAAAAGAAAAAAAAAAGAACAAACAGTCCGAAGTTTGTCTAAAAAAGAAAATAGCAACGATTGAATTAGAAATAGATAAAATAGAGCATAAAAAGACAATAGAAATTAAGAAAACTTACAGCTACTTGTTTACATAAAGAAATGGACAAAACTTTAGCTAGATTAAGCAAGTAAAAGGAGGAGAACTGACATAAATAAAATCAGAAATTAAAGAGATTTTAATACTGATACTGCAAATATATGCCAACAAATTAGACAACCTAAAAGAAATAAATTAATTTCTAGACACATACAAACTACCAAGACTAAATCATGAAGAAATAGAAAATTTGAATATAACATCGTGGTTATTATGAACATAACACATTATAGTTTCTCATTATTTGGAGTAGTGATGTTCTAAAAAGGCATTTCTAAAACTAAATTAGCCACTTGTGAGATTGAGAGTTTTAGAATTGACATTTTATTCGGCATTCTCATGTGTGCAACCATGACAGTGCCTGAATCTTCTAGATTTTTAGCAATATTTTGAAGTCTTTCAAAGCTCACTATAAATATCTAATTCCTTAGTATTATTGTTTAATTTTTATTTGCTCAGCTTTTTGTTATCTTTAATAACGTTGTTACCTCATGTGATTGTGCTGTTAAAGAATTGCTGGTGTTTTGGTCCCTCCTCCCTCCAATAATCTTTGCAATCTGGTTATTGACACATAATAGCTCTGAGTCAATTCAAATAAACACAAGCTCCAAGAATGGAATTTTTAGGGAGATTCTAGACAAGTAAGCTGGTTACAACTCTGTAGGAAGGAAGCTTTAAGTAAGTAGCTCCACATCCATTCTTACAATTCCGGTGACTTCACCCTACTCATTTCAAAACTATTGTACTTGTGAGGGTGTTGGTTTTCAAGATAATATTGGGTTTGTGGAGAGATGATAATCAGTGTCAGAAGCTCACTGATCTTGCATAGATTTAACCTTTCTTTCTTGATTAATCAACTCTTGTATTGTTGCAAACCTTAATTTCCAAAGATTTGAAAAAATTAATTTTGATCATTTTTGTCAGTATTGTCATCACTTTTATCGTGGTACGGATCCCTATGATTTTTACATTGCCATTTCTGAAGTGTTTTTTGTTTTCATAAAACTTTCAAATAAAAACTTGTGTAAATTTTAATTAATTTGTTAATTAAGAATAAAAATGTAAAATGGTAAGATGGTTCCCAGAGCATTTGAGGCTATTTTATTAATCAGAAAAGATATTCTTTAAAAGTATGTTTAAATAAGATTTCTAGTTTAGATAGAAATCTTGTTAATTTCCTAAATGGCAATAAAAGAAACAGAGCAATTGACTTTGGGGTTAAATTTATGTAAAACTAAAAAAGTTTTAATGTTTAACTTGCAATTTGTGTTTGGGCTTTGAATGAACAATATAAACAGTAGAATCAAACATGTATACACAGTTTCTCGGAAACTTTTATTTTTAATTTGTACATTAGCCTGTTAAACATGTATGTTTGGGCCAGCTCTCCCTCCATGTTTTCTTCCCCATTTTCTCACTCTATACAGACATTAATCTTATAGACTTACTACATCTTTATTGGACTCACACTTAGGTTATGCAGCCTAAATTCATTTTAAAAGAAGCAATATATGTAGAAAAAAATATTGTCATTTATGAAATAAAATTATATTCTTGCTTATTTATAATTATTCTTAATAGATTTTGATAAGAAAATCTATAACACTGTAATAAAATTACAGAAATTTTTGATTATGTATAATTCACTATAATATCAGTATTTTATATAAAGTTTTTTTTTTAATTAAAAGAATAATTTTTACTATATGTAACTAAGTGGTTTAAATAAGTACTAATAAAATAAAATCACTGGGAAATGCTCTGCATTTCTATTTTTCATGAAACCTAATATTGTAAATGTAAACTTTATGATTTTAAACAGTCTTTCTTAAATTAAATGTAAAATTTTAATACTTCCCCAAATTTTATTAAATCCAGTTTTAAATGATCATTTGTATCATAATAATTACTAGCCAGAATATAATCATATTTACATTAAAAATTTTGTTATGAAGTGTTTTGCACTAAAAACAAAATATGTAATGAATACTACTTTAAATAGAAAAATAACTTTAAAATCAGCTCATAATAATTGAGGCACACATGGCTTATATTTTTTTTTCAAAAACTTTAATTTATCTCTATTCTCCCTAACCAACTGTAACTACATTCTCATGCAGGTATGTTTCTGTACACTTAATAGATTCCATTGGGTTTCTTTTGGAGTTTTAACTCTATCTCCAAATGTGTCAGATAAATTAACCAATGGGATTGCAATTTACTCATAAAGAACTATAATAATCTACTTTTAAAACTTAGGAATTTTGGTAATCATGCTGGTGAGGCCACTTTTTAAATATTTTGTAGAAATGTCATCAACTGAAAAAATCTTCAGTTAGCTCCTGTTTAAAAATTTAAACCACAATTACACTAATAAGCATTTTGTGTCCTAAAGACATTGGGAGCATTTGGTGGATATGTACATGTTTAATTTCTAGTTTTTGTTAAATATACCTGAAGTTAAATATTGGGTTCCACATTGATTAATTAGAAAATAAATATATATTATAGAATCAGTTTCCTGGAGCATAATTATGAAGTCGCATACTCTGGTGGACAGAATCAGTCCTCCATAGATCTTTTGCCTGTTCCAGGATCTTATTAAGCTGAACTCTGAAAAGAACAAAAGATATAGTGTATAACACTACATGATCCTAATATTAGCTTTATAATGTACTCATAATATGTGCTGATACCTACAACAAGTTTTGATTTTGAAACATAAAATAATGCTTTAAAATTTCTTAAATTAAAAAGGTACATTAAAAAATTAAAAATCATGAATTGGTTCAGAGGAGAGAATCATAAGTTTTCGAGAAAGAAATATTCTGAAAATGAAAGTACTATAGGGAAAAGAAAAAAGTTTTGTACTGCTCATGAGGTATGATTTAAATTGACCCAATGAAAAATAGCTGAAGCAGAAATAAAGTGTAGGAGAAAAAATAGAGCAATAAAATCAATTAGAATAAACCATATGGCATGGATTACAGTTTCCTTCATCACTATGAACATGCTTAGATATATGAGTATATATAGGTTAGAACATGTGTGTGTGTGTGTGTGTGTGTGTCTACATTCAATTTTTTTTTTCTATTGCTGTTTTATAAGGAGGCTGAAAAGCAGTGAGAAATCAGTAGCAACAATCACATTCTGTGCCTGGTTCTTGTTTTCTAAATGCCATTCTCTAATAAAAAGATTATTATAGAAATAGAAATATCTGGAGAAATTATTTATTCTAGAACTGAGGCTGAAAAGGTACAAGATGAGTCTGGAAAATCTTATACACAGAAAGAAATTAAGTGCTCAAAAAATAAACAAATGAATAAGGTGTGCATAAGATAAAAAAAAAAACACAGAAGCTAACTGAAACAGTTCTCAATGCAATAATAAGAACCATTTTAATAAACAAAATTATATCTCAGTACTGAATTATATGCCAAAGACTAAAATAATGAGTCCATATATATATGTATGTGTGTGTGTATATATGTGTGATTGAATATCTGTCCCCCAAAGAAAGGACCAATATTCTATATAGAATATTTCAACTAATTTATAATTTACTCAGACAACTGGCTCCCTCTTTTAATAGTCTCTTTTCTCAAGTGTGCAATGGACATAATGAATAAGTTCAAAACAGTTAATGTATAGAAAGGGGAATGCAGTATCTCTGCAGTGAAGACAGTTGACAGATACTAAATAGACCAGCTGAGCAAAGTTAAGAATTAAAATGATAAGTCATGATGATAGCATGTATTTTCTGAATTGATATGGAGAAATGTCATTTTTTTTTAACAAGTGAGAAGCACGGAGTCAGAGAGACAGACTTCTGCATGTTCCCTGACCCGAATCCCACTCAGCAACCCCTGCCTCGGGCTGATGTTTTACTTGGCAACTGAGCTATTTTAGTGCCTGATTTGAGGCCATGGAGCCACCTTTAGCACCCAGGGCCAATTTGCTCATTAGAGCCCTGGTTGTTAGAAGGGGAGAAACAGAGGGGGAGGAGGAAAAGGGTGGGGAGAAGCTAACAGTCACTTCCCCTACGTGCCCTGGTTGGGAATTGAACCCAGGACATCTACACACTGGGATGACACTCTACCACTGAGCCAATCAGCCGGGTAGAGGTATTCTTTCTAAAATACCACACTTTGGTGTAATTATAAGGAAAATATTAGCCAAACTCAAAGAGAGAGTCATCCTACAAATGCCTGATTAAAATGTTCATTAAACTTGGGATAATGGGTAGATTTATCACCTTGATAAAAAAAAAATGTAAAAAACTTACAGCTAGCCTTATATTTAATGGTGAGAAACTAATGGTGGTCAAGTACAAGGCAAGAATATCCCTCTCTCAATACTTGTTTTTAATGTTGTACTAGATGTTCTTGATGATTCAGTATTAACAAAGAAAAAAGAAAAAAAAGTAAAGTTATACAGAAAAGGAAAAAAAAGACATGGGAAACTGTCTTTGTACACAGATGATATGATTGTCTACAGAGAAAACTTGAAAGAATCAACAATAATAAAAGCAATAAAACTCTTGAAACTAACAAGAGATTGCATCAAGATTATGTGATACATATAAAAATTGCTTTTCATCAGTGAAAAAGTGGAATTTGAAATTTAAAAGATACCATTTACAGCCTGACCTGTGGTGGCGCAGTGGATAAAGCGTCAACCTAGAATGCTGAGGTCGCTGTTTCAAAACCCTGGGATTACCTGGTCAAGGCACATATGGGAGTTGATGCTTCTTGCTCCTCCCCTCTTCTATCTATCTATCTATCTATCTATCTATCTATCTATCTATCTATCTATCTATCTCCTCCTTCTCTCCTCTCTAAAACGAATAAAGTCTTAAAAAAAAAAAGAAAAAATACCATTTACAATTAAACCCTTCACAAAATGAAGTAGTTAGGTACAAATCTAACAAAATGTACAGAATTTATATAAGTAAAACTGCAAAACTTTGTTGAATAACATCACATAAAATAAAATACATGAAGAGTTTTTCATATTCATGAATAAGAAGACTCAATGTTAAGATATCTGCTTTTTCCAATTGATCTGTAATGTGAATACAATCTCAGTCAAAACACTAGCAAGTTATTTTGTAAATAAAGACAAATTCATTTAAAAGTTTATATGGAGAAGCAAAGGACCCAGAATAAACAACACAATATTAAAAGAGAACAAATGGAGAAAAGACACTACCTAACTTTAAGGCTTGTTATAAAGATACAGTAATGAAGACAATGTAGTATTGACAAAAAAATAGAATAATGAATCAATGTAACAGAAAAAATCCCAGAAATAGATCCATATAAGTATGGTCAACTGATCTTTGACAAAAAACAAAGGCAATGCAAGAGAGCAAAGATAGTCTTTTTTTTTTAACTGATTGATTTTACAGAGAGAGACAGAGGGAGAAAGAGAAATTGAGAGAGGCACATTCATTAGTTGTTTCACTTAGTAGTGCATCCATTGGTTGCTTCCCATATGTGCCTCGACCAGAAATCAAATCTTCATCCTTGGTGTTTCAGGATGATGCTCTGACTGAGCTAACTGGATGGGATGCAAAAATAGTCTTTCAAATCAATAATGACAGAACAACTAAACATCTACATTTAAGAAAATTAATCTATATCTGAATCTTACACACCTCAAAAAGTCAAATTAAAATGAATACAGACCTAAACTAAAAATGAAGAATTACAAAAGTTCTACAAAAAATATATGATAAAAATCTAAATTACTCTGCATTTAGCAATGAATTTTTAAATACAAAAAGTCATGACCCATGGAAAAAATAATTGATAAACTGGCTTTCTAATAAAGTAACAAAGTTCTGCTGTTGTAAAAGACAATACTAAGAGAATGAAAAGACAAACCAGAGGTTTAAAACGAAAAAAAGAAAAACTTGGACAGGACATATAAAGAAAAGTCCATTGAAACATACAAAAATGTGTTTTGATACTGTTATAGTTCGTGAAATTCACAAATATGAAAAAAATTTCAATAGAGAAAGTGTGGGTCTGTTTTTCGTTTTTCAGATTTAATACTGACAGAGGGCTGCCATTGCTTCAGCCATTTAATAAAAGTGAGGTAGGAAGTATGAAGAAAATTTCAACA
The DNA here is from genome assembly GCF_036850995.1 of Saccopteryx leptura. Classification (NCBI taxonomy): domain Eukaryota; kingdom Metazoa; phylum Chordata; class Mammalia; order Chiroptera; family Emballonuridae; genus Saccopteryx; species Saccopteryx leptura. The sequence goes on along the minus strand of NC_089506.1, from coordinate 63,390,534 downwards.
CATTTCAGACTACACAACAAATATAATAGCTGTATTACTCCAAAATTATTGTAATAGTTAAGTAAATGTTAGTTAGACTACCTTTTATTTACAGTGAAATTCATTTTGTTTTAGAAGATGTGTCAAGCTCAGAAGAGAAGAAATGACTAACAAGTCCTAGAGAAAAAGTAAAGATATAGAAAATTTGATAAAACAGGAATAAAGTGAAAGCTCAAAATTATACCTGATGATAGTTAATAAATAAATTACATGGATTTGAATTATTTTTTTTTATTGTTGCCACTTCACAAGCATTAACATTATTCTGAGTAATAAACATTGTTCATAGCAAAACTGGCTAAAACATATATGATGGTCATTAAGTTCTGTTAGGTTATATTGGATATATTTTCTTCCAATTTCCAGAATTTAGAATGATTTTCTAATTTCCTAAAACCAATTATTTTTCAAATTGCATAAAAAATTAGAAATATATTACAAGCTAAAATAGAAAATATCAAAAATATTATGCTTTTGTTGATGAGCGCCATTCTGACTGGTGTGAGGTGCTATCTCATTGTGGTTTTAATTTGCATTTCTCTAATGATTAGTGATGTTGAGCATTTTTTCATATGCCTATTGGTCATTTGTATGTCCTCTTTGGAGAAGTGTCTATTCATTTCTTTTGCCCATTTTTTTAATGGATTTTTTATCTTCCTGGTGTTGAGTTTTACAAGTTCTTTATAAATTTTGGTTATTAACCCCTTATCAGATGTATTGTCGAATATGTTTTCCCATTGTGTAGTTTGTCTTTTTATTCTGTTCTTATTGTCTTTAGCTGTGCAAAATCTTTTTAGTTTGATATAGTCTCATTTGTTTATCCTGTCTTTTATTTCACTTGCCCGTGGAGATAAATCAGCAAATATATTGTTGCAAGAGCTGTTGGAGAGCTTACTGTCTATGTTTTCTTCTAAGATGCTTATGGTTTCACGGCTTACATTTAAAAAGGAGAAATACACCCCCATGTTTATGGCAGCATTGTTCACAATAGCGAAGATCTGGAAACAGCCCAAGTGTCTGTAAGTGGAAGAGTGGATTAAAAAGCTGTGGTACATATATCAAATGAAATACTATAGGGCCATGAAAAAGAAGGAAATCTTACCTTTTGCGACAACATGGATGGACATAAAAACTATTATGTTAAGTGAAATAAGCCAGGCAGAAAAAGAAAAATATCATATGACCTCACTCATTTGAGGAATCCAATTTACAATGTAAACTGAGGAACAGAATTGAGACAGAGGAGGGATCAAAGAGATCAGAGGAAAAGAGAACAAAGGAAAAGGGGATGATAGGATGGGATAAAGCTGAAGGGAAGGGGGGAGGGTGTTATAGGAATGGGAGCAAGGAAGATGATGAGGGGAATATGGGGGAGGGAGGATGCATTTGGGGCAACACTAGAATCTATGTAAACACAATAAATTAAAATCAATAAAAATATTATGCTTTAATAAATGTTTTATAAAAAGAATAAAAAAAGTCAGAGTAATTAAAAATTTCCATAGAAAATATGTGAGAAACCCATTTTTAGCCTAAGCTTCTGATGAATGAAAACATCATCACTACAACACTAATGAAAAAAAAATAATTAAAAAGGCAAAACAAAAAGCCGATGAATTATAGTGGTAAATTAAAGTTTCATGAAGTTCTTATACCTGGAAATTTTAATTGTTTCTCCTCTAACAAATATATTATACATATTTATCACCATAAAAACTAAGGCCACTCTTAAAGATTGGATAAAAGCATATCAGTACACTTGAGCACTTGAAAAAATTAGTGCTCCAACCTCTTTGTTCTTCAAATCAGGTTAAAAAAATACAGTTTTAGCATGTCATGTAACATGACTTGCTTGTTCATTGCATGAATATATAGAAATTACACAATTTTTTGTATAAGGGAACAAAACATAAATCACCGTTCTGCACAGACTAACCAGGCAGTGGCACAGTGGATAGAGCGTCGGACTGGGATGCGGAGGACCCAGGTTCCAGACCCCGAAATCACCAGCTTGAGCGCGGGCTCATCAGTTTGAACCCAGGGTCACTGGCTTGAACAAGGGGTTACTTGGTCAGCTGTAGCCCCACGGTCAAGACACATATGAGAAAGCAATCCATGAATAACTAAGGTGTCACAACAAAAATCTAATGATTGATGTTTCTCATCTTTTTCCGTTCCTGTCTGTCTCTCCCTATCTATCCCTTTCTCTGGTTCTCTCTCTGTCTTTGAAAAAAAAAAAAAAAAAAGGCACCGTTCTGCACAAGTGACATAACTCTGATTATCCTTTTGTGTGTTAGTAAATAGAGTCAATTTTATTTGATTGATCAAAAATTATTTATCAGGCCACAGTGAGTACTGGGCATTAATTTGTTTTACCTTAAAACAAGTGAAGGAGAAAGCAACTATTTACAAACTTCTGACTCCAACTTACATTGCAGTTTTGTGTTATTCCATTGCAGTCTGTTCCTGTTTCTTATTTTTAAAATTAGCTGATCTAAAAGCATTTGGTAACACTTGGTCTTTGACTAAATTATTTTTTCTTCATACAGTTGAATCTTATACAACATGGGGGTTAAGAGTTTCCAACACTGCACAGTAAAAAATCTGCAAATAACTTTGGACTCCCCCAAAATTTAATCACTAATAGCTTAGTATTGACTGGAAGCTTTATTAATAACATAAATTGTAAATTAACACATATTTTGTTTATCATATGTATAATATATTACATTCCTGCAATAAAGTAATTGAGAGGAAAATGTGTTAAGTCAAAAGGAAAAGAAAATACATTTAAAATATTTGTATTTTTAAAAATTATCTTGTCAGTGAAACTATATAGTTCAAATGTCAATTAATCATAATTTTATTCTTCAAACATGTTGAAATTTATGAATTTGAGGTGAATATATAAATGTACATTACAAAATACAGAGCAGTGGAAAATAATTATACAGTATAAAAAATTGTTGCTTTCGTTGTTAAATATTTATTAAGAACCTCATTTATTTCTAAGGTTTTGACAAGTCAAGAACAAAATAAAAATATAATAACACCTATGCATCTCATATGTAGAAATATAACATTATTCTGTCAAGAGATAATAGTATTTGAGAAAAATATATACATGAATGTGAGTTTTATGCATTCCAACAAAAATTAAATTAATTACAACAGTTTCAAAACTGACATGGTGAAATGCACACAAACTTGAGAATATTCTTTAGACCCTCAAAAAAAAGGCAAAGAAATATTGTGCAAAAAAGGCAGTCATAACTTCTTAGGTAGCTGTACTGACATTTGTAAATACTATCTTCATAGTAATAGGATAAAAAGATAGTAATGGTAAAAAAAATTAGTGATTAATATTTTGCATCATGGTTATGTCTAGAGTTATTTATTGGATTTGATTTTAAACACTACACATTTATTTTATGATGGCAGCATTAAATGTGGCAGCAGAATGTTTGAACCTACTTTTCATTCCACTTGAACATTGATCTGTGAAAAAGCTGTAGCAGCAATGTTAATCAATGCATAAAGCTAGGACTACCATTCCATAATTCACCAGGATAGAGATATGAATGGTAGACCCAGCGTTAATAGGTGGCTGCACTCCTTTGGATTGCCGTCAGTTTAATTTAAGCAGAAGCTGAGTAGATCATTTATCAGGATTGAATGTATTACTGTAATTCATTGCAGTGATTGTAGGGAAACAGCAATAGTATAAATGTGGGGTTGTAAGTCATCGTGACACAACCTGGCCACTTACTTTCTATAGTGCTATTTTCAGCTAAAATAGTTTTTCACTCAGAAAATTTAGTATACCATTGACTTATTCAAAAATAAGGTCATATAAACAAAGCATTGTTTTCCAAAATATACTAAGAAGAATAAAAAGTTTGTCAGATCACTTAAGAACTAAAGAAGCATTTATAAAGGTAAATACATTATGCTTATCACTTATCCTTTTCCTTCTTCCAATACCATTATGTTTCCCATTCAAGGATTAAAATATCTACTCTTGCCTCATGTACATTGTGTGTGATATTTTCTTTCTTTCTTTTTTTCTTTTTTCCAAGTGAGAAGAGGGGAGATAGACAAACTCTCACATGCATCCCACTGGGATCCACCCAGCAACTTCCATTTGGGGCTGATGCCCTGCACATCTGGGGCCAAGCTCATAACCAAGCTACTTTTAGCACCTGAGGTAGAGGTTCCACAGAGCTGTCCTCAATGCCTGGGGCTGATGCACTCAAACCAATCAAACCATGGCTGCAGGAGAGAAGGAGAGAAAGAGAGAGAGAGAGAGAGAAAGAGAGAGAGAAGCAAGAGGAAGGGGTGGAGAAGCAGATGGTAACTTCTCCTGTGTGCCCTGACTGGGAATGGAGCCCAGGTCATCCACATTCCAGGCCAACACTCTACCACTGAGCCAATGGGCCTGGGTCACACTATGATATTTTCATAGGTCCTTGTAGAATTTAAATATTTGATCTAGGTGTACCCATGATATTTAATACTGAAATTCTAAACTTTAGAACAGTGGTAGTCAACCTGGTTCCTACCGCCCACTAGTAGGTGTTACAGCTTTCATGGTGGGCAGAAGCAGAGCAACCAAAGTATAAATAAAAAGATAGATTTAACTATAGTAAGTTGTTTTATAAAGATCTATTCTGTCAAACCTAGCGAAAATACGACATAAAGTACTTGGTAAGTAATTATTATATGCTTTAACTTGCTGTAACTGCTTTATAAATTTTATAAAATAAAGTTACTTCTCTACTTTATAAATCACCATTACTGTGGAACTGGTGGGTGGTTAGAAAATTTTACTACTAACAGAGATAAAAAAAGTGAGCAGTAGGTATAAAAAGGTTGAATACCCCTGCTTTAGAAGTTACTTTTTCTGTATCACATTGAGCTCTTCTAATTAGTTCAATGGAAATGATTCAGTTATATAATTTGTTCCTCCTCCTAATCTTTTCCTAAATTAGAGTTAAAACAATAATATAATACTGTATTGTACAAGCTATTGTATAGTTTCATAAACTCCTCAGTATTTCTACACACACCCTCAAGCCATTACTTTTTAAATCACTTTGTTAATCATGTAAATAATAAATGCAGGTACATCACTATGTTTAACTTACTTTGTTGTATTTATATATATATATATATATATATATATATATATATATATATATATATATATATATATATATATATATATTCTCACTCATATATTATAAAAAGCCTTATTGAGAAGTTATCCTTTGCAAATTTTTTAAATAGTATTTTAATGTCTAGCATAAAAATGGACTCTTGTAAATATTTCACATGTCCAGTTCACTGGTGTTAGTGCATTTACATTGTTTTGCAACTGCAAGCACATTTGAAGTGATTAGATTAATCAATTTCAAAATTATTTCTTTTTCAGACCTTTTAACTATTATCATCAAAATGAATCTAAAACCTTCTCTCTGTCTCATTAGTACAGGTTCTAGCCTCCTTTAACTTAGATACTTAAAATAAGTTTCTTACATTTTTCTCTGACTATAGCTATACTACTCTTGAGATAGTCTTATCAATAGATTAAAAGTTTTTTGTTTGTTTCTTTTAAAGAAAGTAAATCCAAACAGGTAAAGATTCTACTTTAAACTTTTTATTAATAACTAGAACCTAAAACTTACTATCTGATTTACACAGTGTTATCTATCTTCAGACTCCTGAGTAATTTTTCAGTTTTGTTTTTTGTCCCTTATTTCTCAAACATGCTGATAATGTCTAACTATTTTAGTAGTCTTAAATTTGCACGGGCTGCACATTCTGCTGGAATTGTCTCTTACTGTCATTAGATCTTTCTTTTAAGTATTCTAACTAAATCTTCCTCCCTTCAAAGTAAAATTTAAGGTTATTTATACATATACTAGTGTGTCTTCCATGGAATATATTTACAATTATATGCTTCCATGCAGTGATGGGATTCAGCCAGTTCATACCAATTTGGCAAAACTGATACTTAGTTTGTTGTTGAGTTCTGTGAATTGGTAGTTAAAACGGTACTTGTAATCAGGGTTCCCTCTAAGGTGGGCACCAGGGCAGCCGCCCAATGTGGAAATCACAAATTTACATTCCTTACTCTTTATTAATATTCATCTGTGTAACATCATTTTCTAAGTGCCCATAGTAATGTTCATTCTGTTCATAGGGGAAAATAAATTGCAAGTGATGATGCCAATTAAGAAGCAAGATGGAAATATCTTAAATAACAGTTTTATTGTTTTCTGTCAGGTATTATTTAATTTTTTCATTAATATTTTAAAACTCTATATAGCATAATATAGCTTTGTGTACCTCTTTTATTGTTCTTATTTAAGTATTATAGGCATGGAATAATAAACTACTGTTTGGTATATTGTTTTTTTATACTTACAGTGATTATTAGGGCAGAGAACCGGTTGTTAAATTATTTGAATCCCAACATTGCTTCTATGTTTATACCACTAACTAAAGTGAATTTAACTTCTACTTCTTTATACATTCACACATAATGTATTCACTCTTTGACACAACTTTTTAATAATTTTAAGGATAGTATTGTAGGAACAAAGATAAAAAGCATATTCCTCACACTAAAAATAAAAATATATAATTAAGACTATTGTATATAGAAAATAACTTTAAAATTAGCTAGTAATAATTGAACACTGAAGAATGTGTTTTTTTAAAACTAAATTTTGCTCTACTCTCAGTCCAGATGTAACTACTTCCACAGGCAGGCATGTTTCTCTATACTAATTAGTAGTTCCAAGGTCTCTTCTAGACTTTTCACTCTATCTCCAGAACTGTCAGATGAATGAACATATGTGGATAAAATCTCAAAATTTGTATCTTAGTAATTCTTTTAAATATGAATATCCTTATTGTGCTAAATTATTATAGTTGAAAAAAATTTATAAAAAGAATAAATGTCAGAGAATTGAGATATCATGTGTAGATATTTATAAATATACTGCTAATATTTAATTTATAAATTCAGACATTGTATAAATCATCAAGAAGACTTACAGGCAGCAATTTTTAGATGATATAATATACAACCATATATTGTTCTTATATTTACAAATATAAACAAAAGGTTAATTCATGTCACAGTCAGACTTTTGAACAACACAAATATTTTTAAGTGAAAAATATATTTCAGAGAATGTGTCATACAAAGTAAATGATATTTGATTTCTAAGTTACTTTGTCATGTTAATTATTTATATTTATTCATCATAGTTTGTAGGAAAAGTATTCCATTAAATTATGAGCAAGTGAAAAGAGACAAAACTAAATATATATTGTATATGAAAGCATGCTCTAAGACTTTATTTATATTTTTCAGATTTAAAAATGTTTATTATTCATGTCTGCATATTTAAAGTGTTTTAGCAGCACTGTTTTCACAAATACTTTTTTCTTCTACAAAGAGAATGAAACTATTCAGAGAAGCTAAATATAACATTAGAGATTGATGAAATATTAAGAAAAGTCACACATATATTAAAAATTAAAATAGTAATGAAAAAGTCATACATTAGATATGTTAATAATTGCTCTACACACTATTAAACTACTCCTTTCCTTTTCATTTGCCAATTCTGGAAATATTGAATCTCCATAATACCTTATAAAGTAATAGTAAAACAATAATAAAATCAATAAGTTGAGTTTTGTTGAATGCCCAGGATGAATTAATCTCTGATTAAGCCATATATATATATATATGTATATATATATATATTATATTTAATTTATTCCTTACAAGCATATAAGTATTCTTTGTTCTTATATAGTTAAGGAACAAGTCACATAAGGGTTATAATATTTATTGAGGTTATTATCTAAAGGGGACATACTAAAGCAATAAATTATTTCCATAACTGCATTAATGTATATATAATAATTTATATATGTTAATTTCAATCTCAATATTAAGCTCACTAAGCTCTTGTTTTTTACTCCTGAGTCATTCTTTCTTTTTCATTAAAGGTAGCTTATGGTTGCAGTTGAGTAGTTTTTATCAGACTTCTTCTTGCCAATAAATTGGAAGTTTTAACAATTTCCTCTCTCTTTTTCTTTCTTTTTTTCTTTTTTTCTTAAGTGAGAAGTGGGGAGACAGAGAGATAGGCTTCTGCATGCTTCAGACCAGGATCCATCTGTCAAGTCCCCTATGGGGCGATGTTCTGACAATCTGAAGTCGTTGCTCCATTGCTCAGGAACCAAATTATTTTAGTGCCTGAAGTGAGGCCATGAAGCAGTCCTCAGCACCCAGGGCCAACTTGCTCCAATTTATCCCTGGCTGTGGAAGGGAATATAAGGGAGTGAGAGAGAGAGAAAAGGGGGAGGGGGAGAAGTAGAGAAGCAGATGGGCGCTTCTTCTGTGTGCCCTGACTAGGAATTGAACCCAGACATCCACACACTGGCCAATGCTCTAATACTGAGCCAACCAGCCAGGGCCAATCTCCTCTCTTTTTGTGTTATAATTGTCCTTTTCAGTTTAACCTGGCAGTGTTTCTGCTCATACAATTATTACAAGAACCTTGTAAGTCTTTCCTGGATTTCATGGTGATATACTCCAGTAGCACCACCCTCCTCTCCCCAAAATTACATATATATATATATTCTTCCTGGGATAGCTAAGACATAACAATTATGCTTCCTAAATGCTATGGTTTGGTAAGAAAGATTTATTAGCAATATCTCTAGTCTCTTAAAGAGGGCTTTGTGTGACTGAACTCTTCAATCTTTTGATGTGTTTCAATCTTTCTATGTTTTTATAAAATCTTATAAAACAATACATTGGGGTTTTCTCTCTATGCCACATTTTCAGAAGCAATCCCATATTTTAAAATATTTGCCATCTAGATAAAATAAGAATTTCTCAAATTATGAAATGTCAGTGTCTTTTTAAAAAGTAATTAATCCCTTACATGATTAATCTTCTTTCATTTTAATATAAAGAATCCAGGATGTATCCTTTAATAATTTTCTTAGAAATATCCTGATATAAATATCTAAATTTATCATTTCTTTTTTTATTTTTATTTATTTATTTATTTATTTTATTTTATTCATTTTTAGAGAGGAGAGAGAGAGAAAGGGGGGAGGAGCAGAAAGCACCAACTCCCATATATTCCTTGACCAGACACTTGCAGGGTTTTGAACCGGCAACCTCAGTGTTCCCAGGTGGACGCTTATCCACTGCGCCACCAGAGATCAGGCTTTCTTTTTATTTTTTACAGAGACAGAGAGAGAGTAAAGAGGGGATAGATAGGGACAGACAGACAGGAAGGGAGAGAGATGAGAAGCATCAATCATCAGTTTTTTTGTTGTGGCACTTTAGTTGTTCATTGATTGCTTTCTCATATGTGCCTTGACCATGGTGCTACAGCAGATTGAGTAACTCTTTGCTCAAGCCAGCGACCTTGAGTCCAATCTGGTGAGTTTTTGCTCAAACCAGATGAGTACATGCTCAAGGTGGCGACCTCTGGGTCTGGAACCTGGGTCCTCTGCATCACAGTCTGACACTCTATCTACTGTGCCACCACCTGGTCACTTTTAAAATTTATACTAACTGTTTAAAGCAAACAAAGCTTTAACTATTATTTTCAAAATTTGTATTAACATTTTTCCAGCCTGTACCACTTTCTCATTCTAAAATCTTTCTCACATTTTAGCCATTTTTATAGCAGTGTCATTCTTCCAGTTCCCCAAATCTGTATCTACTTTTTTCTTGCTGTGAAACATTATTATAACAAGTTCTGCAACTCTAGAAAACACTGTTAGATCACAGCTTTCAAGGGTAAACATTCTATCATGGCATGGTTAGATTCTTTGCTCTGTATCTTTTAATGCTAAAAATGCTAAAATCAATACAATCAGTTTGGGTCTGTTTTATCTGGAAGATCTTGTGAATAGTTTAATTCCAAGTTCACTCAAGATGTTGGCTAAATTCAATAACTTACAGTGGAGTTCTAGTTGACCTTTATATCATATAGAGGTTACTCTCAGCTCCTAAGTTCCTTCAGAACTGTTTTTTTTTTTTTTTAAGATACTCTTATTTTCAGAGCCTCAAGAAAAAAATTTCTCTTATTGAATCCCTCTCACACTTTAAATTTTGACTTTTGTCTCTGACCTCTAGATCCAATGTAAAACCTCTAGTTGTTGGTTCTGGGTTTACTCAGATAATTTCTACATTTTAATAACTATTGACTTGAGCCCTTAATTACACTTTTATATGTTCTTGAAAACTGTGCTAAAGTTACTGTTTGACTTAAAAATTGAGATAAAGTGAGTGGATATCAAGGTCCACAACTACTACCAATATAATATACCTGATAATTTCCCAGCTTTTGCAAAAACAATAAATTAATATTCTTATTAAATTATCTGCCATTAATATCTTAAGATGCAATTTATAAATTATCATTGTATTTTAATCCTAAAATATTTATTTTGAAAATAAAAGATTTAACTATTTTCAGACAATATGATGCAAACTCTTGTATGCACCCCTACAAAGATCTACCCAGCAACCTCCATCTGGGGTTGATGTTACAGTTAATTGAGCTATTCTTAGCACCCAAGGCTAATGCTTAAACCAGTTAAGCCACTGGCTGTGAGGAGAAAAGGGAGAGAAAAGGGCAAAATAAGAGAAAATAAGCAGATAGTCACATCTCATACATGCCCTGACCAGGGATTGAACCTAGCATATCTGCATGTGGGGCCAACACTTCATCCACTGAGCCAGTGGGCCAGGGCTTTTTTTGTTTATTCAATTTAAGAATTGCCAAAATAATTTTATAAAATAAGTGGTTGTACATTGAAAATATGAATTTAGAAGATGACTTTTGATTGAAATATCTAGCATCAGTTTAGGTAGCTGTATCAGGTAATGTGTTTTAGATACACTTTTTTGTAATTCTGAAAACAAGGTAAATAATCCATTAAACCTTGCTTTTTTTCCTTTTAAAATTTCATTTATTTATTTTTTATTATTAAGTGAGAGGTGGAGATGCAGAGAGACAACTCCTGCATGTGCCCTACCCGGATCCACCCAGTAAGCCCCCTACCAGGTAATGCTCAAACCATTTAGGGGCATTGCTTTGTTGCTAGGCAACCAAACTATTTTTAATGCCTAAAACAGGCCATGGAACCATCCTCAGTACCCGGGACAAACATTCTCAAACCAATCTAACCATGGCTTTGGGAGGAGAAGAGGAAGAGAGAGAGAAGGAAAGGGAGATGAGTAGAGAAGCAGATGGTTGCTTCTTTTGTGTGCCCTGACTGAAAATCAAACCTGGGACTTCACACACCAGACCAATACTCTACCACTGAGCCAACCAACCAGGGCCTTGTCTAATTTTTTTTTAAACTGACACCTAGACTTAAATATTAAAGGTTCCAATAGCTACAAATATATCTGGAATATTCTAACTATCTGATGTATTTTATGAGTTTAGATGAGTCCTATCCTGAAGATAATGTCTTATTTTTCTTAAAAAAACAAACAAACAAAAAAAACCCTTTTCTAACAAAGTGAGACAATAGAAAAGTGGGACTTCATTGAGATAAAATAATAATAATGTTTTAATAACATTTTGTTACTGTTTACTAATTAATTTTAGCAAACTTTCTATTTGAATACCTGCTATAATTTAAGTCACTCATACAGTTAAGAGAAAATTGTCAAATTTAATCTAGATCTAATGGTTGGCATTTATTATGATTTATCAAATAGTTTTTTATGATTAAATTGGTATGCTATTTCTCATTACTCATGCTCTTTTTTATTTTTTATATTTTAAACATTTATTGACAGTCTATTCTAATTTTTTATTTATTTATGTATTCATTTTAGAGAGGAGAGAGAGTGAGAGAGAGAAAGGGGGGAGTAGCAGGGAGCATCAACTCCCATAAATGCCTTGACCAGACAAGTGCAGGGTTTCGAACCAGAGACCTCAGTGTTCCAGGTTGACGCTTTATCTACTGCACCACCATAGGTCAGGCACTCATGCTCTTTTTTTAAACACATTTTTTTCTTTATGAATATATTTTCTAAGAAAAAAGCTTACTTTTTAAAATAGAGTTAATAATTATACAATTAATACAACAGAAAGACTATGATATATAAAACACTTTGTCTCATAACCCTTCCAAAATCTAGTTACTATTAATAATACAGAAAAAAATAGTTTGGTGTTTAAAAAGCATAATCTTAAGTGCTAATAGTTGAATAATGACTTGATTCACTCATCTATTACAAAAATGCTTTTTAGAAAACAGGCACTAAGTAAGTAAAGATTTTACATTTGACACACACTGAAAATTATTAGATAAACAATAATGAGGTAATGTACTACATATTGAAATAACTTTAGGAAGAGTTCCCTAGAAATATTGTGAGAGAAATAGTCTGTTTAAAAGATCAGGCCCTGGCCGGTTGCTCAGTGGTAGAGCGTCGGCCTGGCGTGCAGGAGTCCCGGGTTCGATTCCCGGCCAGGGCACACAGGAGAAGCGGCCCATCTGCTTCTCCACCCCTCCCCCTCTCCTTCCTCTCTGTCTCTCTCTTCCCCTCCTGCAGCGAGGCTCCATTGGAGCAAGGATGGCCCGGGTGCTGGGGATGGCTCCTTGGCCTCTGCCCCAGGCGCTGGAGTGGCTCTGGTCGCGACAGAGCGACGCCCCAGAGGGGCAGAGCATCGCCCCCTCGTGGGCAGAGCGTCGCCCCCTGGTGTGTGTGCCAGGTGGATCCCAGTCGGGTGCATGCGGGAGTCTGTCTGACTGTCTCTGAGTAAATTCCTAACAATGTAACCATATATAGGGGGTTCTCAGGCTACAGCACAGTTCCATTTCTTTTTTTTTTTTTAACGATTGTTTTTGTTTGTTTGTTTGTTTTATCTATTTTAGAGAGGAGAGAGAGAGGGAGAGAGAGAGAGACAGAGAGAGAGACAGGGGGGAGGAGCTGGAAGCATCAACTCCCATATGTGCCTTGACCAGGCAAGCCCAGGGTTTTGAACTGGCGACCTCAGCATTTCCAGGTCGACGCTTTATCCACTGCGCCACCACAGGTCAGGCGCACAGTTCCATTTCTAAAGTGGTGATGTAACTCAAATTTTGGTGTAAATCAAAACACACCCTAGTCTAAGTCACTTAGCTATTCTAACAGAGTTGTAAAAACATAATCTAGACCATAGAAGCACAACTAAGTCACAGAAAAAGAAAAGGACATAAATATATTATACTATATACTGTGCAGTGTTAACAAAAAAAAATGGCAAAAAATGAGTGTGAAAAAATTTACCTTTATTCCTGTCATTGGCTTGCACACTAGAAGGGGTATGTAAGGTGGGAGAGAGTGACCTATTGGGAGAAAGAAGCTAGAGAGGCAGGAGAACCTGCAGAAGGTGCTGGAGATACTGGGTCAGGTGAATCAGGATTGCTTAAGGAACATTCAGGAGACACTAGAGATAATTCTACCTGTACTACAGGTGTTTCTTTTTGAGAAGCAGTTGACATAGAGGGTACAGGATCTGTTGCAGGCCTCTCTAATTTAAAGAACTGTTCTAAGCTAGTCTGGAAGGTTGATGATTTCTTCTCTTCCAAAATCTGCCTATGGCATTGCAAGGCTTCCATAACAGCTCTGTAGGCCTTATTAAACCTGTCATCGCTGGGATCCTCACCTTGAAATTTTGCTAACTCATCCTCTACCATAGAAAAACCTTCTTCCAAACACTTGGTAGTAAGTCTTTTGGTTTCTTTGATTTCTATCTCTTTCTCTTCAATCAGCTGCTTTTCCAGCAGAATGAGGTCCTCAGCAAACAGCTCCTTTCCATGTGATACCAGTAGCTCTGTAACATCAATTGTGATGGCTTCTCTTTTCTTTGAAGCACTAACATCTTAAGACTCTGACTTTTGTTGAGGAGCATGATAAGGTCCAAAATGTCGCCAAGCAAAGCAAGATAAATGGAACACTTGCACTTTAAAATGTCCAAAATGACGTAGGTAGGCATACTGGGGTAAGCTAAATTTTTCACTCATATGCCATGTTACTGTATATTATTCTGCTGTGCCGTGCACAACCAGTTAGCCCGCATAGTCCATAAGTATGACACTAACAGTATAAGCTGAAACACTCACTGCTGGGGGCCGAAATAGAAACAGGGTATTTTTACAATCTGGATATCTCAGGGACAGAATTGTCGGGCTTAACCCCACACCTCACCTGCCTAGTTAACAAAGAGCTATACCTGATTCTTGCTTGTCCCACCCAGGTTCTCCAGAAGAGGCTGAATGCTAGTTTTTTATTGGTGTAAAGTTAGATTTGAATGGTATGGTGGGGTTGTCTTTGAGTTGCCTTGGAATTAATTGAATTGCTAATGGACCATGTTTTTTTCCCTGAATAAAGACGGATGTGCTTCTGCGGGCCACGATTATATTGGCTCAGGAACAGTAGAGACTGTTTGCCATACTTTCCTCCTGAACCCATCTGTATGTATATATCTTTAAGTCTCTGTCTATCATTTATTCAATTTCATACCTTTTCCCTTTTGAGACTCTGTAATAGACTCATCACAACTGGAACACGAAAATTGGTGGCCATATGTGTGGCCATCAAAAAAAGGAAAGAGGAGAGGTAATGGAACTCCCCAGAAGTGTGCATATGAAGTAAGTATAAAGCTATTAGAGAGTGAAGCTTTTAAGTTGTTTGGCGGGGGGGGGGGGGGAGAATGTAATAATAAAGTAATTTGGGAGAAAATAACCATGAAACAGATAGGTAAAAGTGAGGGACCTTTTTCTTTTTGTACAAATTTTTTTATTTGAGAATAAGTTGTTTGATCAGAATGAGGTAAAAACAGAGGAATGTAAATATGAGAAGAACTTGGAGTCTGAGAATAACTTGGGAGATGAGAATATCATGGCTGTGATCATTTTAAACTTTGTGCCTCCACTGCCCTCTGCTCCCAAAGTCTTTGTCTCAGACCCTTGAATATCCCCACTCCAACAAGCTTTGGATCAAGCTCAAGATACAGGGAAAGAAATGGAGGAATTCAGCAATATTAAGCAAGGTCCTGATGAGCAATATCAAGAATTTGTTTCACGGCTGATTCCGGAAGTTGAAAGAATAGTGTTAAAAAAAGAAGTTTATATCAGAATATGCGCCAATGTTGGGACTTCATACATGCAAAGTCTTGCTCTTGCCATAGGTGTAAAGGCAAGAATTCCAGGGTATTTTGATAAAAGGCAAAAGAAGGAAAGTCAGGAAAATATTTATGCCAGAGGATTTTGTTTCCAATGTGGAGATTCGGGGCATTTTGCTAGAAACTGCCTTGCTCCCCCCGAATATCATCCTCGGCCTCTTTTTTGAACCTGGTTGGTTCCTAAGGATCCAGACATTTGCCCATCATGTGAAAAAGGGAAACACTGGGTAAACAAATGTAAATCCAGATATAATACCAAGGGGCAAAGGACTCAGAGAAGCCATGGAGGCTAATGCCACCTTGAGCCTCAGCCGCTGCCAGCGCAGCCTGGCCATGGTCCCCTCTTGGAAGTGCAAGCCGCAGCAGTTGGCCTGCAGAGCACGGTCCCAGTGCAAGGCCTGTTGGTGACTCTTGGTCACAATGGGTAGGGCTGGCCAAGAGTGGCAGCAGCACTATGGCGGGCTGACCTTTGTAGGGGCTGCGCATGGCTCTGCCCAGGAGGCCCAGCCCTGGGAGGTGAGCGGGGAAGCATTCCCCTACCTTTTGGTGGGGGATGAAATGGAAGGATTTAGGCTGCCAGATGCAGCAGCTATTAGAATTAAAAATGTACAGAAGACTGGGATGCCTTTTAAAGTTGTATTATTATTTGATTTTCTTTAGTAAATAAAAAGACTTAAGAGTTTGAAAAAATTACAGCTTTTTCCCTTTATTCTCTAACTTTCTCTAAACTATCATTTTATTTCTTTCCTATTCTATGCCTGAAAAGAGGGCGAAACAGATGCCTGTTTGGATATGGCTAAACAAAAATATCATACGGCTGTCTTAAAATTTTTTAAGAAATATTTCTATTTAGTATTTATTCCTATCATGTTCCTATTAAAATAGCCCTACGTAAGATCAAGTAGTCTAATCTCTAAAATCCCAGGTTTCACTCTTGATTTGTGTAATTGTATATGAAGTCTTTGTTTAATGTCTAAATGTGTCTGGTTTTAAGTCCTGAATTAAGTTCTTGCATGCAAAAATTGGAAATGTCAGCTCTAATATTGAAAAAATAAAATGAACCTGACCAGGTGGTGGTGCAGTGGTTAGAGTGTCGGACTGGGATGTGGAGCACCCAGGTTTAAGACCCTGAGCTTGCCAGTTTGAGTGTGTGCTCAGCTGGTTTGAGCAAAAAGCTCACCAGCGTGGACCCAAGGTTGCTGGCTTGAGCAAGGGGTTACTCGGTCTTGCTGAAGGCCCATGGTCAAGGCACATATGAGAAAGCAATCAATGAACAACTAAGGTATCACAATGAAAAACTGATGATTGATGCTTTTTATCTCTCTCTTTGTCCCTGCCTGTCTGTCCCTATCAGTCCCTCTCTGTCTGTCTAAAAAAATAAAATAAAATAATGTCCCTACAAATTTTTAATTTTAATTGAAAAATTAAGTGTACTCATTTAAATTTAAATAAAATGGAATGTGGATCCTAGAGAC
The DNA here is from genome assembly GCF_036850995.1 of Saccopteryx leptura. Classification (NCBI taxonomy): domain Eukaryota; kingdom Metazoa; phylum Chordata; class Mammalia; order Chiroptera; family Emballonuridae; genus Saccopteryx; species Saccopteryx leptura. Next base: position 63,373,778 of record NC_089506.1, on the reverse strand, counting down.
TTGCTAATTTGGCCAAACTGCTGCAAGCTGCAAGCTGCAAAGCTTGAAGCAGGGTGGATTAACTTAGTATAGGAAAATAATGAAAGCCACACTGGAATTTTCCAGCTTTAATATACTCTTTAAATTGCCTGTTAATTAATAAGGTAGAATTTTTTGATAAGTATGAAAATATTACTTGGAAATGCATTTATTATATTTTGTTAGAAGTTAACATGAAGAAAAGTATTTCTTACAATTTTTGAAGTCAAGGTATTACAAAGTGTGCTTAACAAATGCTTAAAGGTTAATTGTAAATGATTTTTAAAAAAGGGTGAATCATATCCTGGAACTCCTGAAAATCTTTCTTATCATGCTTTTTACTTAAAAAAATTTTTTTTGAATGCTGAGGTACAGGGTTATTCAGCAGCAGAGAGACTCTGGAATCCTACAGGAGATGCCAAATCTTTTTCTCCTGTAAACTTCTACCCTTTTTTATTTGATCCAGCTAATAATGCTGTTTTGTCTTTTTCCAAATAGCTCTAGATATACAAAAAAAGTTTATATAGGCGGATGAGAACCCTCAAACCCCTCAGTGAGATCTTCTGAGCATGGCTTTTAAGCTCTATAATGACCAGGAGGAACAGAAAAGGTAGACAGAGTCCAAAAGAGATCAGGCAAAATATCACCTTGTGGCATATGCTCATAAAGGCTCCAACACCCCAAAGGGGCCTCATAGGACTTTATCAGGGCCCTGATGCAAGAGTGAAAAGAAAGGTCATTGAGCTAAAGCCTGCCAGGCTTCTCGGCCCCCACCAGGGCCATACCTTTGCTATAGGAAAAAGGGACACTAGAATGTAAGCTGCTCCCTTGTTCCTGTAAAAGAGGGGTCGGTTTCCTGCAACCCTGTTTCAGCCACCTGTGACCTAACCTTGCCCAGCCTTCTGGGACTTACCACTGGAGGCTAAAGGTGCCCAGGGAAGTTGGGCCCATCTCATGTCACTGTGGATGAGCCTAGGGTATTTCTTCCAAGTAGTAGGTAAACTGATCTCATTTCTTACGGACATGAGGGCCACTTACTATGCCTTGCCTGAATATTCAGGTTTTTATTTATCCCTCGAAGATCTCTGTTGTGGGTGTTGATAGTCTTATTTTCTGCTTCTTTGTTTAATATAGAGTGTCTTTTTTATTCCCCTTGCTTCAAAACCCCAGGCTGGGACCTGCTCCTAATTTAGACAAATTTACCTCTGCCACCCAGCATAATGTATCCCAAGTTTCTCTTCACCACGCCATGGCTGCAGAGCTCCAGGGAAATGCATCCTGGGTTCATCTCTTCAGTTTAAAGAAAACAGAAGCTCTGACTTTATACCTGCTGCAGATGGCTTTTCCAGTCTACCTGAATCATTGTCCAGTGGGACATGGACTCTAGCTGCAAAGTATTGAAATGTGACGACAACTCCAGTGCTTTGTGGATTTTTCCTGAATGTGTGTGTCTCCTGCTCCTTGGGACAGTTCTCAGACTGAAGTGGGATTGGGTTACATTTACAAATAATATGAAGTGATGATGGTGTCAATATGCACTTGGTGAAATTACATTAACATGTTAAGAACTTTTAAGACTGTAAGAATTTTATTTTAGACCCTGCTATATTAGTTAAGATTTTGCTTAATGATCTAATAGGCTTTATTCACTTCATTGTATTAGGACACATGTTATAGTATCTGTTAGCATTGGCTATTTTAATTTTGTTGTTTATTTTATATTTTTCCAGTCTGCCTCCAAAGCAGAACATGGGAATTCAGATGAGTATGAATCACAGCATACAAATTGAAGTTTTAAAAAATACAAAAGGGGGATTTGTTGGGGACCGAAATATAAACAGGGTATTTTTAAAATCTGGATATCTTGGAGTTAGAAGTGCTGAGCCTACCCCCCACCTCACCTGCCTAGTTAACATAGAGCTATACCTGATTCTCACTTGTCCCACCCTTGTTTTCTGGAAGAGGCTGAAAGCTAGTTTTTTATTGGTGTAAAGTTAGATTTGAATGGTATGGTGTGGGTTGTCTTTAAGTTGCCTTGGAAACCATTGAATTGCTAATGGACCACATTTTTCCCGGAATAAGGATAGATGTGCTTCTTGGGGCCACCATTGCCTCAGCTCAGGATCAGTAGAGACTATTTACCGTGCCGTCCTCCTAAACCCATCTGTATGTATATATATCTTTAAGTCTCTGTTTATCATTTATTCAATTTTATACCTTTTCCCGTTCGAGACCCTGTAATAGACTCATCACAGCTGACCATGACAACTCACAACTTAATTTTTTTGTTTTTATGTGAGTGAGTGTTGCAAACTGAAAATGTCGTATGTCAAGACTGTTGTAACCTGAGGACCCAGTGTAAGCATATTTGGGCATGCTTTAAAATCCATGCAATGACTGTAAATTTGTACTTCACCCTGTAAAGTGGATTTGGCCATTTTCATTCTGCAGTGAAAGATAGGAGATCAAAGACCATTTAAGCCCAGGCTCTTTAAACTCAATCTACTGTTTCTTTGAAATATTACCACTAATTAGCTTGTTGTATTTAATTTGTTTGCCAGTAACTGCATGTCACAATTATCACAACTTTGACTTGATATACTTTTGTAGTTACTGTGTTGTTGCTTCATTGTCTCTCTTGAGTAAAAGGAGAGGTATCTTGGGATTAAAAGGCTTTGTTGGGAGAGCTTTATGATTCATCTGATATTTAATATATGGCTATTTGGCCAATTTAGAATAATTAACTTGGTTGTGAAAGACATGACCTTAAACTAATCATTAGTGTAGAAGAATTTAGTTTGGTTATTTTTGTTTACAAGATTTTAATGTTATGTATTTTCTTAAATCTTTTAGTATTAAGACCTAATATGCATAACATTTTCTGATTTTAATATATAAAAACTCTCAGAGAAGGACAGAGCAATAAATCTCACTCCCAACGTCATGGACCATTAGCACAATTATTTTGATGCCCTCCATGTTTCTTCAAATGTACCAAAACACTAGTAAATTACTCTACACATAGTAAGTGATTCAATAAATGAGTGACTTATAGGAGTTATATAAGTGATGGTCATAAGGATCATATTAAACAAAGATGACTGTACTGAATTTCAGCAGTTCCCTGTTTAGGAAGTCTACCTCAAATGTCCAATGTAATGTAGGATTAATTCCAACTCTATGTTTCTGATCTGGTATACTATAAAAATAAGTGAGATAAATTTAAGTGTTTTAACAATTTTAACATTCCAAATTTTTTGTACCTTTTCTATTACTATTGTCTTCTCTTTTAAAATAAGTTATTTTTGACTGCATGTATTTTTTATAATATTCTATAAAACATAGTCAATAACCAATACACACTCCAAAATGTTCTGTATTTGAATCTCTTCCCTTGAGTCACATGTATGTTAGAGGTATAATCAAACTCAAATGGTAGTTCTGAAATTGCAACATTGATTAAACCAAATTGCAGTTTAAATTAACTTAAAATTATGGCTAATACATAAGATTGTTTATTTAAAAATATATTTTTATTTGATTGCATTTTTTATTGATTTGAGAGAGGAATTGAGTCAAAAAGAAAGAGAGACAGAAGCATCATCTTGTTCCACTTAGTTGTTCATTTAGTTTGGTACTCATTAATTACTTTTCATATGTACTGTGACTAAGGATTGAACCTATGATCTATCTCACCAGGACAGTGCATTATCCACTGAGACTCCTAGCCAGGGCCTAAAGATATATATTTTATATATTTAAATTTTTTTTTTCATTGCCTTGAGAGAGGAGAAGAGAGGTAAAGAGGGAAGCATCAACTCATTGTTCTACTTAGTTGTACACCCTTTAATTGTTTCTCACAGTGCACTGACTGGGGCTTGAATTGGGCAATATTGGGTACAGCTGCTGTCCTGAGGATTCAGCCACTGACCTCTGTGACCTTGGTCTCCAAGATAATGCTCTTTACACTGCCCTACTTGCCAGGGCAAAAGATATATATATATATATATATATATATATATATATATATATATATATATATATATATATATATATAATTTTTTTTTTTTAATTTTTCCGAAGCTGGAAACGGGGAGGCAGTCAGACAGATGACAGACTCCCACATGTGCCGGACCAGGATCCACCCAGCATGCCCACCAGAGGATGATGCTCTGCCCCTCTGGGGCGTTGCTCTGTTGCATCCAGAGCCATTCTAGTGCCTGAGGCAGAGGCCACAGAGCCATCCTCAGCACCCGGGCTATCTTTGCTCCAATGGAGCCTTGGCTGTGGGAGGGGAAGAGAGAGACAGAGAGGAAGGAAAGGGGGAGGGGTGGAGAAGCAGATGGGTGCTTCTTCTGTGTGCCCTGGCCGGGAATCAAACCTGGGACTCCTGAACGCCAGGCCAACGCTCTACCACTGAGCCAACCGGCCAGGGCCAAGATATATATATTTTAATGTCAAAATCTTTAGCTTAATAGATTCATTAATCTTGACCACATACATATGTTCTTCTGGATTTCATGGAAGGAACTGCAATATGAAATTCCTAGAGAACAAAGCTGAAACTTTTTGTATTTAAGGATACTACAATCAAATGTTCTGTGTCTCAGGTATTAAAATTTATAAATATTTGGTGATTCAGCTCTGGGATTATAAAATCAAAAAGTCTAACAGTATAATACAAAGGCCCAATCTGTTGTTAAGATTTAAGCCCTAAACTTATTTGAGAAAGATCAAAAAACTTTCTCAGATCATAGGGATGCCGAACAGGAAAGTAGTGCAGGGTAGTGTGAATGAGAACTAAAAAGCCAAGAGCGAGAACCTGGCCATTCTGAAATTGACAAAATGGGAGCACTTATTTTATATTATTGAATAGATTCAGATTTGGAGGAAACTTAAAGATATAACACAGACTGAAAACTGTATTGCTCAGTAGGTAAAGGAAGGCATCATATAAATAATATAAATAACTCCATGGACAGTGTAATGCTAATTTTAGGTGTCTACTTGGCTAGCTGGAGTACCAAGTTGTTTGGTCAAATTAAGTAAAGATGTTGCTGTGAAAATATATTTTTAGATGTGATTGATATATAAATATTCATAAAACAGACCCCCTCCCATTATGGCAGGCATCATCCAGTCAATTAAAATTATAAATGAAAATTTTGAACTCAAGACTAAACCTAAAAACCCTCCTTGAATTTCAAGCCTGTCTGGTTTACACTGCGAATTATGGACCCAAGACTACAACATCAACTCATACTTAAATTTTCAGTTCAATGGCTTGCCCTACCAATTTTGGACATAGTACCATAATCAAGTGAACAAATTTCCTACAATCTTTCTTTATATATAGATGGATGACAGATAGATGATAGATTAGATAGATAGATAGATAGATAGATAGATAGATAGATAGATAGATGATAGATAGATAGAAATAGGTAGATGATAGATATAGATGCAGATATATAACATGTGTAATATATATAATATATAACTTAGTAAGATATATATAAACAAGCTATATATTCTATTAATTCAGTTTCTCAGGATAACCCTGAGAAATACAGAAAGCTTTAAAAAGTATATTAAAATCTTACTCTGTATCTACTGGGGGAAGCTGCATGAGGATGACAGAGGGATTGAGTGACAAAGAACAACAAAAAAAAAGGAGAATAAACTCCCAGACAGGAAAACAGCACAGTGATTGCCTAAAAGGCAGGTGTGTGTGTGGGGGCGGGGAGTAGAAAACAATTTAGAGGATAAGTGGTGATGGAAAAAGACTTGATTTGGGGGGATAAACATGCATTATGCTGTACAGTGATGTGTTATAAAATTAGGCACCTTTGAAACCTGTAAAATTTTGTTAACCAGTGTCACCCCCATAAAATCAATGAAAATAAATAAACAAATAAAAGAAAAATATATATTAAAAGAATAAAACATATTTTACAATGTCTGCATTATCTAAAGAAAATACTTACAAAGTATGTGCATTTAAGTTTTATTGGTTATAATGTAATTGCTGATCCCCATATAGATTTAAAATCTGTAGCAAAATATTTATATCAATTGAAAGTTCTAACAGGGATCCAATATTCAGATTCTATTTTATTTTTCTGCCTTCCATGTAATAAATAATGCTGTTATTTCAGTTAATTGCTATGAAATTATACTAATTTGGATGTATACTAAGCTTAAATGGAAGGATAAAATGAATAATTTGGTGAGACTGAAGGTCTTAGAGTCGGAAATGTGGTGCTGAATGAGAAAAGCAAAGATGAACTAAATATAAAAGAAAGTAAAAGATGAGAAACAGTGGTAAATTGAAATGCTAAAATTTACTGACAAAAAAATGGAGTGAACTGTGTAGATTTAATTAATTAATTTCTTCCCTCAGAAATTAATGCTGGCCCTGGACAGTAGCTCAGTGGCAGAGCGTCGGCCTGGCATGCGGGAGTCCCGGGTTCGATTCCCAGCCAGGGCACACAGGAGAAGCGCTCATCTGCTTCTCCACCCCCCCCCTCCTTCCTCTCTGTCTCTCTCTTCCCCTCCCACAGCCAAGGCTCCACTGGAGCAAAGATGGCCCAGGTGCTGGGGATGGCTTTATGGCCTCTGCCTCCGGCGCTAGACTGGCTCTGGTTGCAACAGAGTGACGCCCCAGATGGGCAGAGCATTGCTCCCTGGTGGGCGTGCTGGGTGGATCCAGGTCGGGTGCATGCGGGAGTCTGTCTGACTGCCTCCTCGTTTCTAGCTAAAAAAAAAAAAAAAAAAAAAAGTAATTAATGCTGGAAGACTAGAAAGAATGGTTTGAATTTTTGCCTGATTAAAAAATATATTCTATTAAGCAAAACCTATCTTTTATATTATAAAAATTTACAATAAAAAGAAAGAAAAGTGATATCAATTTAAGGACTACTATAGACCTAAAATGTATTACTTAAAAGCACATGCTGTAGTACAGTTTTGTACATGAAGAAAATAATTGGTGCCTTAAAAAATTTTTGAAAGTTTTTATAGAAATTATTTATAATATTAAGTTCCTAAATAAAAGATCCTCTAAATCTGCCACTTTTTAACTTACCACTCTTAAATTTGATTATATATAAATTAATATTTCTAATTGCTTCTATACCCACTTTAATTTAAAATATGCTTGAACAGATTTAATAATCTTCTTAGACCAATGACAGCTCTTTATTGCCATTTCTTCTGAGACAATTTGTTATCTTTACTGTGAAATTAACAAATAGCATACAGCAGAAAAGGGAGTTATACACTGATACAGTTAAGGTATAAATTAATTACAATAAATCATAACACTAGCAATTTCCTTTTTTAACACCTGAACCTGAAGTGTTAACAAGTCCAGCAGAAATGATAAACTTGAAGGAAGAAAGACCCTTAAGTATAGTCTGAGCTAACATATAAGTATAAGCTGTAGATATTTTCCAATCACCAAAAATACAGTTGGCATCAAAAGGAAATTCAAATGGTTACAATATTTTCTTAATGGGATTAAAAAGCAGAAAAAACCCCCAATAATTTTAGGTAAAAATTTTCAGAGAAGATATCCTGTGATAATACTTTAAGGAGAAATGGAAGAGGAAGAATCTAGTTTATTAAACTGTACACTAAAAATTGAGGATGTCAAAATGTTCATATTATTAAATATTTCAAAATATCCCATAGCAGATGAAATAATTTAGAACTAAAATCTGAAATAAGACAGAACATACACTTTTAAATCTTTTACAGTAAAGCTGCATAAAAGTTGGTATAGCAAAAAGAAATCTTTCATCAAAGGCAGCACTCATAATTCTCCAAAAATACAACACTATGGGCAATAGATCGAGATTAGAAAAATGAAAACAATATTTTAGCCAATTTATTTTATATCATCTGATAGCCATCTTATTAAATCATTAGATATCAAGTGACACTTTTCTTTTGGACTTGAAACTTGTTAAAAATCAAAATAGAGAATCAAATATCTCCATACATTCACTACTTTCTAATTTTGTAAGTCAGCATTTTATATCTACCTATTTATATCTATCGATCATCTATCTATCATCTATCTATCTATCTATCTATCTATCTATCTATCTATCTATATAGAAAGAGAGATTGTAGGAAATTTGCTCACTTGATTATGGGACTATGTCCAAAATTGGTAGGGCAAGTCAGTGGACTGAAAATTTAAGTATGAGTTGATGTTGTAGTCTTGGGTACATAATTCACAGTGTAAACCAGACAGGCTTGAAATTCAAGGAGGGTTTTTAGGTTTAGTCTTGAGTTCAAAGTTTTCATTTATAATTTTAATTGACTGGATGATGCCTGCCATAATGGGAGGGGGTCTGTTTTATGAATATTTACATATCAATCACATCTAAAAATATATTTTCACAGCAACATCTTTACTTAATTTGACCAAGCAACTTGATACTCCGGCTAGCCAAGTAGACACCTAAATTAGCCATTACACTGTCCATGGAGTTATTTATATTATTTATATGGTGCCATCCTTCACCTACTGAGCAATACAGTTTTCAGTCTGTGTCATATCTTTAAGTTTCCTCCAAATCTGAATCGAATATAAAATAAGTGATCCCATTTTATGAATTTCAGAATGGCCAGGTTCTCGCTCATGGCTTTTTAGTTCTCATTCACACTACCCTGAACTACTTTCCTGTTTGCCATCCCTATGATCTGAGAAAGTTTTGTAAGTCAGTTTAACTTATGCTGGCTCGTAAGAGGTGGCCATTTCAGGACATCTGTTATCCAGCAACCACATTTGTTCCTCACAAGCCACAAAAATGAGAGAGAGATAAGAAGATAGATATCTGACTACCTTGGAGTCAGGTGCTGAGTAAACACACCGAACAACTTGTAAGTTTAGGTTTATTAGGGAAAGAGGGGTTTAGAATCATCCAGCTTCTTTCTTCCACCCAGATGCTAGTTGTATTTCATTAGGAAATCTGGAGAGTCACTGAGATCTCAGAGAACATAATGCTGCTCGAATGTGGGGAAAAAGAACCAAGAGGTTGTGGCCTGTTTATCACTTCTTCTCATGTCATGTATAGAAAATGTTTTGGATTGTAAAAAGGATTAAGAATGGATTCCACAGGAAGTCCTTTTGTTCAGCAAAGGACAGAGAATAGAAAATTTGTCGCAAGAAGTAAATGGACATGGAAAAGGTGGAACAGAAACATATAAAAATAAACAATACGATGGTCCCACAGGATGCTAAAAATTATGCCCTATAACCTTTATAATAAAGCAGCATTTGAGTTTTTTATGACTCAGAGTATTGTAGCCATTAGCCAGACAAATAGTTACAACAAATAGACAACAATTAGTTACACTATTCATATATTTTCTAGTCAGGTAAAAAGACCTTATATATTTTTTCTATCTCTTCTCTTAGTCCTACCATTTTATGAAAGGTCAAATTTGCTAAGGGCCAGATCATAGCCCCACCTTTTCCTCAGTCTCCTAGTCATGACTCTAGTCCAGGGGTCCCCAAACTTTTTACACAGGGGGCCAGTTCACTGTCCCTCAGACCATTGGAGGGCCGGACTATAAAAAAACTATGAACAAATCCCTATGCACACTGCACATATCTTATTTTAAAGTAAAAAAACAAAACTGGAACAAATACAATATTTAAAATAAAGAACAAGTAAATTTAAATCAACAAACTGACCAGTATTTCAATCGGAACTATGGGCCTGCTTTTGGCTAATAAGATGGTCAATGTCCGGTTCCATATTTGTCACTGCTAGCCGTAACAAGTGATATGACGTGCTTCCGGAGCCGTGACGCATGCATCCCGCGTCACTAGAAGTAGTACTGTACATGAGCGATGCCGCCACATACAGGACTCCAGGAGCACAGGATGCGGATGACCACTAATGAAAGAGGTGCCCCTTCCGGAAGTGCGGTGGGGGCCGGATAAATGGCCTCAGGGGGCCGCATGTGGCCCGCGGGCCGTAGTTTGGGGACCCCTGCTCTAGCCTGTACTAAGCCAGAGAAAAGATGAGGTTTGAATTAGATATGCAATAAATATTTAAAGGTAAATAAGTCTATACAAATTGCAGAAAGTAATAAAAAATTATGGGAATCTGAACAATGTGGTTAGCACAACAACTATCCAGTGGTACAAGAATGTGCATCATTACATGGTTGAGGGACAACTTTTGAAAAATAAATAAACACAAGGTTTTTTTTTATATTTATAAAAGTTGAAATGGTTCAATAAAATATATGCATACAACACCAGTACTAATTAGAGTCTTTCATTAGTTTTTATTAATGCTGAATGCTAAGCAGTTTAGAGAGTTACTAGGCTTGATATTTCATTCTAACCTGAAAGAATATAAAAAAATAAACTGCATTACTTTATGCAAAATTATTTTTGTTTATGGCAAACATAAACATTTTATTTTTAATACTTCTAATTATTCAGGTAAATAATACTGATTGGGAAACCTTTTCCTAACTTTTAGCACTATTCTGAAAACAGAGATAATGTGGCTGGGGTGGGGAGATATACTTTTTGCCCGATGTTTTGACCTTTTCAGATTCACATTAACTGTGTCTCACAATTTTTTATTTGAGTCGTTTGTCAAATGTTTCTGTTCCACCTATGTATCGAATGATTAAAAAATTTTCAAGGATAATATTATAAATCTTTAGTCTACATTTAACTTTCATGGATTTAAATATGAAGCTTCAGAAAGCCATTTTTACTTTCTTTCTATATTTAATATAATAATCAGTGAGTAAGAAATTTTATGCTTTGGCATTCATTCTCCACAATAACAACTTTCATAATTTACAAAATTGTGAAAATTGTTTCTTGCATGATAATTTATTTAAACTTAAACAATATACTAAACAAAAGAAAAGAGCCAAATTAATCATAAGCTATATCTTCCTCAATTTTTTTCATTACTTCTGATGGTATAGAATTTAGAGGGATTTAGAAAGGGGGTTTTAGCATGATTTTAAAGTGAGAAATTATGGAGCCTGAGCAATGTGATTTCTGAAATAACAATGAACATTTAAATGAAATGTTTTTTAATTTAATTTTTATTGATTTTAATTTATTGTGTTTACGTAGATTCAAGTGTCCCTCTGAATAGATTTCCCCCCTGCCCCAGTGTTTCCCTCAGTACCCCACATGCCCCCTCCCCCCAACGTCTTCTGCCCTTTCCTCCAGGATTTGCTGTTCTGTTCTCCATAATACTGTATATAATTTCATTAATCTCTTTCCCTTCTCTGATCCCATCCTGTCATCCCCTTTCCCTCTGACCACTTTCCCTCTGGTACCTTTGATCCTGCCTCTGCCTCTGTTCTCTTGTTCAGTTCACATTGTTCATTAGTGTCCTCAAATGAGTGAGGTCATATGGGATTTTTCTTTCTCTGCCTACCTTATTTTACTTAGCATAATAGTCTCCAGGTCCATCCATCCATGGTGTCACAAAAGGTAAGATTTCCTTCTTCATGACCATGTAGTATTCCTTCGTGTATATGTACCAAGCTTTTTAATCCACTCCTCCACTGATGGACACTTGGGCTGTTTCCAGACCTTGGCTATTGTAAACTATGCTGCAATAAACATGGGGGTGCATATCTTCTATTGAATCAGTGATGTGGTGTTCTTAGGAAATATTCCTAAAAGTGGGATAGCTGGGTCAAAAGGCAGTTCCATTTTTAGGTTTTGAGGAATTTCCATACTGTTTTCCACAGTGGCTGCACCAGCAGTGCAGGTGGGTTCACTTTTCTCCACATCCTCGCTAGCACTTAATATGTGTTGTTTTGTTAATGAGCACCATTCTGACAGGTGCTTTAACTTAGCTGTGCAAAAGCTTTTTAGTTTAATGTAGTTCCATTTGTTCATCCTGTCCTTTACTTCACTTGTCCGTGGAGATATACTGGCAAAGATATTGTTATGAGAGATATTGGAGAGTTTACTGCCTATGTTTTCTTCCAAGATGATTATGGTTTCATGAATTACATTTAAGTCTTTTATCCATTTTCAGTTCGTTTTTGTGAATTGTGTAAATTGGTGGTCTAGTTTCATTTTTTCACAAGTCCCTGTCCAATTTTCCCAACACCATTTGTTAAAGAGGCTGTCTTTACTCCATTGTATGCTCTTACCTCCTTTGTCAAATATCAATTGTTCATTAAGGTGCAGGTTTATTTCTGGATTCTCTGTTCTGTTCCATTGATCTGTATGTCTGTTCTTATGCCAGTACCAAGCTGTTTTGAGTACAATGGTCTTGTAGTATAACTTAATCAGGAAGTGTGATAACTCCCACTTTATTCTTCATTTTAAGATTGCTGAGGATATTCCTGTTCTTTTTTGGTTCCATATAAATTTTTGGAATATTTGTTTTATATCTTTGAATTATGTTATTGGTATTTTAATAGGAACTGCATTGAATTTATAGATTGCTTTGGATAATATAGACATTTTAATGATGTTTATATTTCCTATCCATGAACACAGTATATGCTTCCACTTGTTTGTATCTTCCTTGATTTCTTTTATCAATATTTTATAGTTTTGCAAGTACAGGTCTTTAACCTCCTTGGTTAAATTTACTCCTAGGTACTTTATTTTATTTTTGGTGCAATAATAAAAGGGTTTGTTTTCTTAATTTCTGTCTCAGACAGTTCATTGTTGGTGTATAAAAATGCCACTGATGCCTGACCTGTGGTGGCGCAGTGGATAAAACGTCGACCTGGAAATGCTGAGGTCGCCGGTTTAAAACCCTGGGCTTGCCTGGTCAAGGCACATATGGGAGTTGATGCTTCTAGCTCCTCCCCCCCTTCTCTGTCTCTCCTCTCTCTCTCTGTCTCTCCCTTTCCTCTCTAAAATGAATAAATAAAAAATTTTAAAAAATGCCACTGATTTCTAAATATTAATTTTATATCCTGCTACCTTGCTGAATGCAGGTCTAGTAGTTTTTTGACTGAAGACTTTAGGATTTTCTATGTACAGTATCATGTCATCAAAAATAATGATAGCTTTATTTCTTTTTTTCTAATTTGAATGCCTTTTATTTCTTCTTGTCTGATTGCTGTGGCTTGGACTTCCAGAACTATATTGAATAAGAGTGGTGAAAGGGGGCACCCTGCCTTTTTCTTGATCTTAAGGGGATTGGTTTTAATTTTTTCCCATTAATTATGATGGCTGTTGGCTTGCCGCAGATGACCTTTATCATGCTGAGGTGTTTCCTGTGTTCCCACTTTGCTTAGTTTTGATCATAAATGGGTGCTGAATTTTATCAAATGCTTTTTCTGTGTCTACTGGTATCATCATGTGATTTTTCTCCTTCCTTTTATGTGATGAATCACATTGATTGATTAGCAAATACTGTACCAGCCTTGCCTCCCCAGAATAAATCCCACTTGTTTATGATGTATGCTTTTTCTCATGTATTGCTGGATCTGGTTTGCTAATATTTTGTTGAGAATTTTAGCATCTAAGTTCATCAGGGATATTGACCTATAGTTTTCTTTCTTTGTAGTGTCTTTGCCTGGTTTTGAAATCAGTATTATTGCCTCATAAAAGGACTTTGAAAGTCTTCTTTTTTTCTTAAATTTATGGAAATTGTTAGAAAAGGATAGGAGTAAATACTTCTTTGAATATTTGGTGAGATTCGACTCTAAAACCATCTGGCCAAGACTTTTGTTTGAGTGTTTTTGATCACTGTTTCAATCTCATTTGTTGCAACTGATCTGTTTCATTTTACTGATTCTTCCAGATTGATTTTTGAAAGATTATATGTTTCAAGAAAATTGTCCATTTCACCTAGGTTGTCTATTTTTTTTGGCATACAGTTCTTCATAGTATTTTCTTACAATGTTATGTATTTCTGTATGCCAGTTGTTTCTTCTCCATTGTCATTTGTAATTTTATTTATTTGAGTCCTCTTCTTCTTTTTTTTTTTTTTCTTGGTGAGTCTGGTTAAAGGTTCATCAATCTTTTTTTTTTTTTTTTTTCAAAGAACCAGCTCTTGGTTTCATTCATCTTTTGTATTGTTTTTTTTAGGTTCTATGTCATTTATTTCCACTCTGATCTTTATTATTTCCTTCCTTCTACTTCCTTTGGGCTTTACTTGCTGTTCTTCTAGTTTTTTTAGATATAGAGTTAAGTTGTTTATTGGAGCTCTTTCTTCGTTCTTAAGGTATGCCTGTAATGCTATAAACTTCCCTCTAAGGCCTGACCTGTGGTGGCGCAGTGGGCTAAAGCGTCAACCTGGAACACTGAGGTTGCCGGTTCGAAACCTTGGGCTTGCCTGGTCAAGGCACATATGGGAGTTGATGCTTCCTGCTCCTCCCCCTTCTCTCTCTCTCTCTCTCTCTCTCTCTCTCTCACTCTTCTCTCTCTAAAAATCAATAAAAATAAAAAAAATAAAAAAAACTTTCCTCTAAAGACTGCTTTTGTGGTACCCATAAATTTTGAGTTCTATATTCATTTTCATTTGCTTTATAGGAAATTTTTTATTTCTTCCTTGTTCTCATTGTTAAGCCATTCATTATTTAATAACATGATATTTAGTCTCCAAATGTTTGAATCTTTTTCAGTTTTTCTATTGTAGTTGTTTTCTAGTTTCATACCATTGTGATCAGAGAAGATGCTTGATATGATTTCAATCTTCTTAAATTTATTAAGACTCATTTTGTGGCCTAACTTGTGGTCTATTCTAGAAAATATATTATGAGCACTTGAAAAGAATGTATATTCTGCTGCTTTAGGGTGAAAGGTTCTGAAGATATCTATTAAATCCAGTTTATCTAGAGTGTCCCTTAATTCTGCTGTTTCTTTGTTAATTTTCTTTCTTGAGGATCTATCCATTGATGTTAGTGGGGTAGTGAAATCCCCTACTATTATAGTATTGCTGTTGATCTCACCCTTTATATCCATCAAAATCTGTTTTATATATTTAGATGCTCCTATATTAGGTGCATAGATATTTATAATGGTTATATTTTCCCGAATTGCTCCCTTTATCATTATGTAGTGACTTTCTTTATTCCTAACTATAGTTTTTGTTTTACAGTCAATTTTGTCAGATATTAGTATTGCTACCCCACCTTTTTTCAGTTCATTTGCATGAAATATTTTTTTTCATTTCTTCATTTTCAGTCTATGTGTATCTTTTGTTTTGACGTGGGTCACTTGTAGACAGTAAGAGTCCAGTTTTCTTATTTATGCAGCTACCCTATGTTGTTTTATTGGAGCGTTTAATCCACTTATATTATATTTAATCCACTTTAATTATATTAAAGTTATTATTGATATGTAGTTGTTTATTGCCATTTTATTCTGTAAATCTACATTCCTCTTTTTTAAGATTTTTTTGTTCTGTTTACAGCAGACCCCATAACATTTCCTGCAGCATTGGTTTGGTTGTAATAAATTTCTATATTTTGTTTTTTTGTTTGTTTTTGTTTTGTTTCGTTTTGTTTTGTTTGTTTGTTTTTTTGTTTGTTTGTTTGTTTTTTGTTTTTTTTGTTTTTGTCTGGGAAGCATTTTATTTCTCCTTCAATTTTAAATGGTAGCCTTGCTGGATAAAGATGTCTAGGTTGTAGGCTCTTGTTCTGTATTACTTTGAATATTTCTTGCCATTCCCTTCTGGCCTCAAGTGTTTCTTGAAAAGTCGTATGTCATCATTATGGGGACTCCTTTGTAGGTGATTGGCTGCTTTTCTCTTGCAGCTTTTAGTATTCTTTCTTTATCTCTTAATATTGTTATTTTAATTATGATGTGTCTTGGTATAGGCTTCTTTGAGTTCCTCTTTAATGGAACTCTGTACTCCTTGAAAATGTGTGATTTTTTTTTTCATCAAGTTAGGGAATTTTTCAGCTATAATTTCTTCAATCGATTCTCTATCCCTTGTTTTTTTCTCTTCTCCTTCAGGAACCCCTAAGATATGGATGTTGTTTCTCCTCATGTTGTCACAGAGCTCTCTTAGAGTTTCCTAAGATTTTTGAGCCTCTTTTCTGTTTGCGGTTCTGCCTCCGTGTTTTCATTTATTTTGTCCCCTAAATAGCTGATTCAATCCTCTGCTTCGTCCAGCCTGCTGTTCATTCCTTCTAGTGTGTAGTCTTCATTTTTGATATTGTATTTGTCATTTCTGACAGGTTCTTTTTTATGATTTCAATGTTTTTTTTTTTTTTTTATGCTTGCTATCTTTATTAAGGTGCTCATTATGTCCATATATTTTTGCTCTAGGTTTCTTAAGCATCCTACCAATCATTATTTTAAATTCTGCATCCAGTACCTAGATTATTTCCATCTCATTCAGTTCTTTTTCTGAGTATTTTTATTGATTGATTTGGATTGCATTTCTCTGTCTTCCCATTTTGTCTGTGTATAGACTCCTCCTTTGGGTGTGCTGCTAGTGTACCTAGCTGAGTGTAGGGTTGGTTTTGTCTGCCTCGTGCTTTCAGTTGTGTTATTTCTAGATCTTCTTGTGTTGGCTTCAACTATCATTTGTAATCTGCTGTGGGTTACTTGTCTGCTGCTGCTGCTGTTCTTTTTGCTCTTTGTGTCAGCATTTTCTTTGCCTTATCTGAGTCAGGTATGAGGAGCCCTTCCTTAAGATACTACTCTAACTAGGGTTGTTAGGTCCTGAACTGATGCTCTCTATATCTGGCTACTGGATGTGACAGGCCTGAACCTCCCTTGCCAGAACCTGGTGCAGACCAGTGAGGGTCACTGCCTATGTCTGGCCCTTAGCAAACTTCTTGAAACTATAGGCAATCCAGAATTTGTTGCTGCATCTACTGGGTCCACGTGTCACTCTAAATATCAGCTGCACACCAAAGCTGGCTTTTATCTACTCTCGGCCAGTGGGTGTGGCCTCTGTGTTCCCGAGGTGTGGTCTGTCCACTAGCCCACCAACGTTGCCACCTCTACCTCCTGGAGTACTTGGGCACTGGCACCGCCAGCGCCAGCCCACTGCTGCCACTGGAGCACAAGTGTGCGGGCCACTGCGGGCTTCCTCAGGCAGTTGCAGGCTGCCAATGGGCATGAGGCCGCTGCCACAGCTTGTCCCGCCAGTCCTTTGGTGAGTATTCAGCAGTGTTTGGGGGGACAGTGTAGCTCGGGCCTCAGCACTCAAAACCTATTTCCCTGACATGGTCTCTGCTTCTAAGGCACTCTTTGCTCTGACTAGAGCAGAAGAGCCTCCTGTGGGCAGGGTAACAGCTTCTCTTTGCTGGTGTTGATTCTCCCAGGAAAAATGGCAACTTAAGATTTGGGAAGTGACTCAACCCAGGGGTTAGGGTGTCTGTCCCCTACAGTCTCTCTCCTGTGAATCTGAGATTATACTCTCCTCTCACAACTCTATTACTCGTAGCTCTCCCTGCTCCCTGAGCCCCAGGTAAATGTCTGTGAACAAGGTTTTCTACGCAGTCCCTTTAAGATGGAACCTGGTTCTGAAAGTTCTGTCTCTTTCTCTCAAACAGTAACCTGGCTCTTTTCTCAGCTAAATACTCTTTGTACACTTCTTCTAGTCTCTGAATCTTTATGCTGGGGCTCTGGTCCTGGGGCTGAGGACTCACATCACTCCAGGCAACACACCCCACTGTGAGAGTCCCTCCAGACCTCTGCTCGCTTGTGGGAGTGTGGCAGCCCTTTCCACATCTCCGCTCTTCCTACCAGTCTCAGTGTTGTTTCTTCAGTTTTCCTTGGTTATAGACTTCTCTCAGTTTAGTCCAAAATTGGTTTTTTAAGATGATTGTTCTAAAGTTATAATCCACTTTGGTTCTGGGAGGTGGGAGTTGGAACATCTGCCTACTTTGTCACCATCTTCTCTCTCCTAAATGAGATGTTTTTATTTCATTCCTCTCTAAGATTCTAGTACTAAACATACTATAAGCTGAAATCAGAATGTAATGTCTAATGTTAGTTTGTCTTCCTAGATAATTTGCCATTTTTATTTATATGAAGGAATATAGGTAAGAATCTTTAAATGCTATTAACATTTTTACAACCTGTTTTGCTCTCAAGCACTGTCATAACTAATAACATACATATTTCACATGTAAAGTAGGAACACTTTTATAATCTTGGAACACTTTTTATTTGTGTTTATCACCAGAAAATTGTAATAATTCCAGGTGAACCTATGAAATGAAGTTTGTAATGTGTAACTGAAGTTAGCATAATTGCATATTTATATTTTTATTTATATAATTCTTGTAAAGAATTGACTTCTAATAAAAACAGAGAATATCAATGATTCTAAATCCTCTCCACAATTTAGAAGGTTATGTATTTGAATGATTGCTGAGCATACATTATTTTCACTGCTCTCAGCCAATGGTAATAGAAACTCACTTAAGTACTATTAATTATTGAAATGCACTGCCTATAGATTGGATATATAAAGCCATAGTCTTACCCTTTCTTGTGCACTTCTGACATAAATTGTTTCTATATATTTATACATTAATGAGAATCAGTACATATATAGGTTAACTACAAGATATAAAATGCAATAAAATCTGCTAGATAGATTTTCATAAAGAAATATATCTTAAATAGATTCAGAAAGTGTTAAAACATCACTATTCTTAAGATAATCATATTATAAATTAAATGAATATCATGCTATCTCTTTTCTTTGGAGACTTATATTAATATAAATTAAGAAAGAAATGCAAGAATAAAAAGTTCAAAATTCCATCAAATTAAAGACAAGTAATTCTATCAAAACTTTAAAAAAAATTGCACAATTTTATTGACTTGAACTCAGTAATGAAAATAAGGTTTTTCACTAATAATTAAAGGATTTTCTTAGTTGTAACACATTTAATTAGCTAGAAAAAACAAAGTCAAACTGAAACTAGGTATTTTCAGTGCTTCAGGAATTACACACAAAGTTATAAAGTTTTATTTTAGAAAATATTTGTTTAAAGTAAGGTATGCTTATATTTATTTTCCAACTTAGTTTATATTTGTAAATATCTGTATTAATTTATTTTTCACCTTCTCAGACTGATACTTGCTTTTAGGGCTCAAATGTTTATCTTTAGCAATTGTGTCTATATTATTCATTAAAATAACTCAAAACTGTTAATAATTTTAGATATTTATAATTATAATAAATATTTTATTATTGAAGTGAGTCTAATATTGTTATTGTTTTCCATTCATTGTAGATAAAAGTTCAGTTATCTAATACTTTAAAAATTACTAAGAAATATGTGATATAAATAGTTTTAGTATATTTGCAGTAATTTATACTTAATAAACTTAGGTAGTTCAAATATATTACTAAAGAACGATTTTCTACAATATTACTTTTAGTGTAATATCAACAATATTTTTAAAATAAAATAAAATGTCTTTAAAACAAACTGAACTTAGATAAGAATTTAATGTTAAATTATATTGTATAGTCAATGGTTTTACCTCCAGAATTTCTTGGCCTTGTAATTAAAAGCTGTTGTCCTTAGACATGTTAAAATGTATATATAGCATTAATATCACTTAAGAATAATAATTTATTGAGCATCTACTGTATTAATTTTGTATTGTAACAAATTACCAAAAACATAAGAGTATTAAAACAGCACCGATGTATTATCTAAAAGTTTTGTAGTCAGATTTCTTTAAAATGGACTTCAGTAGGCTTAAATCAAAGGATGGGTAGGGCTGTGCTTATTTCTGGAGTCTCTTGGAGAGAAATCCTTTCTTGCCTGTGCTTCTAGAAGGTGGTCCCTTTTTCTCTTACTTTGATAATCTATGATTTCACTGAGCCCACACTCATATTCCAGAATAATTGTTCCAACTCAAATTCTAAATTTAAGCAAATTTACATACTTTCTTTTGGCATATAACATACTAAAACATCCCGAAGATGTGGATGTCTTTAAGGAGTCATTATGCTGCTTACCCCATCTACTGTAAAAATGCCTGATGTGTTATTGAAAATAAAAGTGAAGTGGTTCATGTGAAACTTGAAGAGCAGGGGAAAATGCAAATATCAATAATATGTTTACATTAAAATTAAAGTGAGAAAATAGAATCAATAAAACAATAGATGAATTTAGATGAATCAGAGATAAAATTCCTTTAAGAATCACACTTCAATATATATCAGTAATAAGAGTAAGATATATGGTATAAATTACCAAATGTTGAAAAGATTTATATCTTGATGGTGATTAAGTCATTTTTTTCCTATGCTGTATTTTATCATCTAAAGTATTTATGATCTTTGGAGAGAATTCTTAAGATTTATGAACATTACCAACATTCAAAGTTGGAGATTGGTAGAACTAAAACTATTATAACAGTTATATATAGTTGCATTACTATATGCAAGCATTAAGTACAGTAAAAAAATGGTAAAGACTTATAAAGTAATATTTGATACATTTTTGGAAAAAAAGAAGTTTTAAAAATTAACAAAATACATTTGAAAAGTAAATTGAACAATGAAAGGGTAAATTAAGTAATTGCAAAGGATAATAAGAAATGATATGCTTCAATACAATGACTAAAACATAAGGATACACTTAATAACTAGATTAAGAGATAATCTTTAAATTCTAATACTAAGGCATGAATAACCACTTCTGGACACTATAATGAATAACAAAACATTTGATTTCCGAAGGCAGAATTAATAATGCATTTTGTTGAAAGAGTAAAAATAAATTAAATTGCACAAAGTAGTCTTTAGCTGCAAATAAAAGAAGAATATATATGCAAAGTTGTGGAACTAAATATCAGCCAGATTTGAAATCTGGGTTTTCTGAAATGCTCCTAGCATATGATATTTCCTTTATCCAAACAGTATTGCTGAAAACTTTCAACAAATGTTAATAAATTGCTTATACCTGGTGATTATATTGACACACAGGTAGTATATGCAAAACTGTCAGAAAGGAGAGGTTTTCAAGAACATAGAAAACAATATGTGAAACATGCAAAGACTACACACCTGGCAGAATCACTACTCTGAATTGAAATTATCATCCAGAATACAAGATTTTTATGGGAAATTTGCACAACTTTCTGTCAAAATATTCTCTTGACAACTATAAAAATCAATTTGCAAATTGAAATAAAACTAATTTTAAAAATTTAATGATCAAATAGATTTGGAAAGATATACAAGTAAGGAAAATCATAATACCAGAGTGTAAGAAAACAGAACGACTTTGTGTGTGTGTGTGTGTGTGTGTGTGTGACAGAGAGAGAGTCAGAGAGAAGGACAGATAGGGACAGACAGACAGGAAGGCAGAGAGATGAGAAACATCAGTTCTTCATTGTGGTTCCTTAGTTGTTCATTGATTGATTTCTCATATGTGCCTTGACTGTGGGCCTTCAGCAGACTAAGTAACCCCTTGCT
The DNA here is from genome assembly GCF_036850995.1 of Saccopteryx leptura. Lineage (NCBI taxonomy): Eukaryota > Metazoa > Chordata > Mammalia > Chiroptera > Emballonuridae > Saccopteryx > Saccopteryx leptura. The sequence continues at coordinate 63,352,365 of NC_089506.1, read as the reverse complement.
CGAGCCAGCGACCTGGGCTCAAGCTGGTGAGCCTTTCTCAAACCAAATGAGCCCACGATCAAGCTGGTGACCTCAGAGTTTCTAACCTGGGTCCTCCACATCCCATTCCAACGCTCCATCCACTGCACCACTGCCTTGTCAGGCAACAGAACAACCTTTTTATTGGCCTTTCAAAATTGTATGCTTGGTGATGGAAAAAGAAGATTTTTCATTAAAGTATTTCTCACTCTGTGACCATTGGAATCAAAGTTGAACACTAGAATCTTGTGGTACACAAATTCTAACATTTGTGTAAATCTATACTAAAAATTGAAATTTCATGCTGAACTTGTTTGTGACAAAAGATATAAAATAACAATAGTTTTCATGTGAATTAAGAATGGATGTTCATCTCAACTAAGTGTTTATAAAGCAAACTACCTCAACATAATAAATGTCATATATGACAATCCATAGCAGAATCTTATTCAATAGTGAAAAACACAGAGCATTTCCTCTATGATCAGAAACAAAACAAAGATGTCCACTTTCACTAAACATACGGTTGAAGTTCTAGTAATGGCAATTAAGCAAGAAAAAGAAATACAAAGATCAAATTGGAAAAGAAGTAAAAATGTCACAACTTGCAGATAACATAATACTGAATATATTAGGTAATATATAAAATCCTAAAGCCTGTACTCAAAAACTGATAACTAATATACAAATTAGGCATTGTTGCATGATACCAAGTCATTATACAAAAATCTATTGTGTTTCTATGCAAAATAAACTATCAGAAAGAGAAATAAGAAAACAATTCCATTTGCAATTGCATTGAAAAAAGTAAAATGCCTGTAATAATTTTTTTTTTTTTAACAGAGACAGAGAGGGATAGATAGGGACAAACAGGAATGGAGAGAGAGGAGAAGCATCAATCATTAGTTTTTTGTTGTGACACGTTAGTTGTTCATTGATTGCTTTCTGCTATGTGCCTTGAGTGGGGAGCTTCAGCAGACCTAGTAACTCCTTGCTCAAGCCAGGGTCAACCTTGGGTCCAAGATGAGCCCACGCTCAAGCTGGCGACCTCGGGGATTTGAACCTGGGTCTTCCACATCCCAGTCCGATGCTCTATCCACTGCATCACTGCCTGGTCTGGTGCCTGTAATAAATTTAAGCAAGGAGGTGAAAGATCTTTACACTGAAAACTGTAAGACATTGATGAAAGAAATTAAAGTTGACAAAAAATAGAAAATATTTGACATTTATGGTTTGGAAGCATTAATACATATTTTTAAATGTCCATATTATCCCAAGCAATCTACATGCCATGCGTTGCCTATTAAAATTACAAATGGAATTTTTCACAGAAACAGAACAAAACCCTAAATATTGTTTGGAAAAAACAAACCAAAGAGCAAAAGCAATTTTGAAAGGCAATAACAAATCTGGATACATCATGCTTCCTGTTTTCAAACTAAATTACAAAGCTGTCATAATCAAACAGTACGATATTAACATTAAAAAGACACATATATTAATGGAACAAATTAGCGAGCCCAGAAATAAGCCCATGCATATATGGTCAAATAATTTTGGTAAAGGAGCTAAGAATATACAATGGGGAAAGAAGAGTCTCTTGCACAGTATATCAGACACACAAGAGTTAATAAGTGTCCCTGGGATAGAAAACAAAAAGGAATAATTTTACCTTCCTGGTGACCAGACAGAGATTTAAGAAAGCTGTCTCTTGTAAGAATTCTTACCCTTTGTCAGTTTTGCTAGTTTTTGCAGGATCCCATCTGTAGTCTATGGGGCTAGTGAGCTTTAAAATAAAGAGTGTAGCCCCAGTGTCTAACAGAATTTTGCAAGGTTTTTCATTAATTTTTAATTTTAGTTTTTTCTTATCTCTTTAACTCTTTAAGAGAATAATTGGAAAGAGTTTACTAAAGAATCTCTCCATATCCTATTAATTATGGAAGAAACATATGTGAAGCAGATATATGGAGATATTAGAATTGGTACAGTGGATTTTAATAAAAGCTTTAAATACAATCTTTTCTGTAGTGATCCAGTTTATTGCAAATGAAACATCGATTTCTGAGCCAGTGTCTTGATGATGAATTCCTTGGATGGTGCAGTATCAGAGGTCCAGGTGTTTTAGATTTCTGGCCTTGGTGATAGACTTTTTTTCATGGTCTTGTGGTTTCTGAAGAGTGAAAAATCAACTCAGAAAAAGAATGAGTACAATGACTATTCATGCAAAGGAGAAAAGAGAGAAGTAATAACCAACATCTCAGTCTTTCTTTTTTAAAAATATTTTATTTATTGATTATATGGAAAGCAGACAGAGAGATAAAAAGGCAAAGGGATGAGGAGTGGGAAACATCAACTCTTAGTTGCTTCTAGTATGTGTCCTGACAGGGCAAGCCTGGGGTTTGGAGCTGGTGACCTCAGCATTCCAGGCTGATGCTTATTTACTGAGCCACCACAGCTCAGTCAACATCTTGGCCATAAACTTGTATTTTAGGTACATCTTATGTCTTTAGTTTTTTTATTAGCTCTTTGCAATAAAACTTTTAATTAAGCTGTTTTGCAATCTTGAAAACTTTGGAAGCTTCTCCTTGACAATTAAAATAGGTATCTGTTAAGCATTGTTTGATCCAAGAACCCTTATTTTCCACAATCTTGTCTAATTATAATGTTTCTCATAATGATAACTATCACTCTTGGTTGTCTTAGTCAGATTTTGGCTACTATGTAGAGATGCACAGCCTGCAGAAGTGTAGTTCTTAGTCATAAAATAAGTATATGTGCCAGAGTGTGGAGTCTTCAATCCTTTGAAATTTTAGGATCCTATTTCTTTAGCTCAAACTTCTGTTTATTGAAGACAAATTAATACCTAAGAAGAATGTGATTCGGGTTGGGCACTTTTGTGGTGTTTTACTGAGTGCTTCATTGTACATAAGTTTTCTTGAGGTTGACAGATGACCTAATATATATCTAACCTGTTCCATATACCATGTATCCCAGCATGGTAAATGTAGAGTTAGGTGGCAAGCACTGTAGCAGCATTTAAGTAGACTCAATTTTGCAATTTTGGCTTTGGAGATTCCCATTAACAATAGATCTATAATTTCTTATAGGAGATTTCCTTGCAGTGGCAGACAGCCTATTTTCTTTTAATAGTCTGAATTATTTCAATTTTGACTTTGATGGTCCAAACAATTTTATACATGATTGTATGGCCACTGAACCCATTAAAATAATAAAAAAAAAATTATATTGAACGTAAACTGTAGTTAAAAATAAAATCTGATCTTAATTTATTTCTCCAAGTCCCTAACCATTTATGCCGTGGACTTAGACCTTGTGGCTTTGGGAATTCCTTGAGAGCTGCCACTCACTATGGACAGTGGAATTTCTTCTTCTTGGATACCCTAAAGAATGGCTGTCACTCATGTGTACTTCTACATTTTATGAGACCTCAGAACCATTTTGAAGACTTTAACAAAGCCTAAAACATTTTTGGAGCCCTAGAACCTTTTTGAGATTAAAGCTTTTACTTTTAATGAGGTTTATTTGAATCAGAGATCCAAATGCAAGGGAGAAGCTCAAACTGAAGAATGATTTCCTTTACAATGATGAGAGAGAGAGTGAACTCAAAAGGTTCAGTAGATCCCTTGCCTGTTCACTTTGCTGCCTTTAACAGTCAGCTTCAGAACCCATTCTTTGTCACCAGAAACTGATAAGAAATTAGTAAAGAAGAGCCTGACCAAGTGATGGTGCAGTGGATAGAGCATTGGATTGGGACACAGAGGACCCAGGTTTGATACCTCAAGGTTCCTGGCTTGAACACAGGCTCATCTGGTTTGCGCAAGGCTCACCAGCTTGATCTGTAGGTCACTGGCTTGAGAAATGGGCCACTCGGTCTGCTGTAGCCCCCTGGTCAAAGCACATATGAGAAAGCAATCAATGATCAACTAAGGTGCAACAATGAAGAATTGATGCTTCTCATCTCTCTCTCTTTCTGTCTTTCTGTCCCTCTCTCTGCCTCTTCTATCTCTGTCAAACACACACAAAAAGAAATTATTAAAGAAGACAACTTAAGTCTCATAAACTTCATTTACATTTTGTCAAGAGAACAGTAAAATAGGATAGAATGCTGGAAACCTTTGTAGAATAAAGAATATAAAACAAGGAATAGAAAAATAGAAAATATCCTATTGGCTGGAGTCACACAACCAAACTTCTTTATAGTGAGGAAAAATAAAGAAAAAAAGTACAATTTACCATAAACAATGATGAGGTTAGGAGAGCTGACCACTTCCCATCACATACACGCACATACACACATGCATACACACTCACACAGAGTAGAAAATCTATGTATAATTTTGACTCCCCCAAAACTTAACTACAAAGGCCCGGGAATTGAAAACAGTATTTTCCATCTTTAAGTGGAAATCTAAGGTCGGAAAACTACAATTGTAAATGCGAAAATACTGTTTTCAATATGTCATTCATTAAACCTGCCTAAAAGAAAACTACACAAGTGAAACACAGGTACAAAAGCCAGCTTTATTTATTAAAAATATTCTACATATAAATTGGTCTATGCAGTTTAAACCCATGCTGTTCAAGGGCCAATTTTACAGATGCAGGGTAAGTTTGGAATTTGGGATTGGATGGCAGAATATACTGAATTTCTGGTCAAGCAATGCATTTACAGAAACAAAATATTTGGTTTGCCAATATGGTACTTGAATGACAGCACCATCTTGGGATTAAAAATGCATTTCAACACTAGTAAGTACTCTTTGTTAGAGAAAACATTTTCTATAGGTGCACTTGCTGTATATGGAGTCAAGCTGGTGTCTCCTATCATTTAGTCTACACAGTAAATATTTCAGCAATTTCAGCCAGAGTTTTTCCACAGAGCCAAGTTAGTTTTAGGTCCAAAAATCAGTTATTATAGTGATAATCATGTTGAAAAGGCAAATATAGGATTGTAGTATTTATGCCTATTAAATAGTTATTTGGCTTGGTATATCTTGACAAAAACTGATCTTCCTGGCCATATACTTACTGTTATTAGTATAGTCATCGGCACTGAAATCATTACAGAATTAAAAGTACCATGTTCTGTAAAAGAAAATTCTAAGTTAATTCAATTCCTCATAATATTCAATTCCACATACATAATACCTAGGTCAAATAGATCACTTAATATAACATTAAATATAACAGGATTGCATTCCCACAAACTTGTAAAGTATATATTCAATGTCTGGTATGGGACTTTAAACCTTTCTGTTAACTTTCTACTTCTTATTGATGACATTGTACTTTTAGGTGCAAGTCATTTATTCCAAAACAAAATTCAAGGATCAGATGAAATATTTAAGTATGTTAAACATACTTAATATAAAGCAGAATATTATTTTTCAAATATGAAGAAATCCTCTCAGAATTACAAATTTTCTGAAATTATGCTTAATGATGTTTAAAGGTTTTTATCAAAATGAAAAGGAATAAAGCAGAATGAATCAAACATGGCACAATATATTTTGGAAATGTAATATATACTCTTGATGAGGCATTTCCTGTATATTTGTGAGTCAAGATTATTTTGGGCCATTCATAGGTCTCTTACATTATTAGAAAAAAAATACTTGAAATGAGGACAGGCCCTGGCTGGTTGCCTCAGTGGTAGAGCATCAACCTGGCGTGTGGGTGTCCCAGATTTAATTCCCAGTCAGGGCACACAGGAGAAGCATCTATCTGCTTCTCCACCTCCTCCCTTTCCCCCTCTCACTTCTCTCTCTCTCTCTGCCTACCACCTCCTGAAGCCATGGCTCGATTGCAGCAAGTTGACCCTGGGTGCTGTGGATGGCTCCATTGTCTCCATCTCAGGCACCAAGAAGAGCTTGGTTTCTGAGCAAGGGAGCAATGCCCCAGATGGGCAGAGCATCACCCCCTAGTGGGTTTGCCAGGTGTATCTTGATTGGGGCACATGCTGGAGTCTCTCTGCCTCCCCTCCTCTCACTGAATAAAAGAAAGAAAGAAAAAGAAACAAATGAGGACAATAGTTTTGTGCCGATAGAAAAGCTTTGTTCTACATTGTGAGAGAAAACAATATAATCAGTAAGTAAAAAAAGAGAAAATATAATCTTATGAGCAAATAATAAATATTTATAACTATATATCTGTATAATTATATATGAAGCTATGTATATGTGGTCTGTACATGCATATATAAATGTGTATAACTTATACATGTGTATAAGTATATATATGTATATTTATACATATGCAGTTTATCATTTCATATAATAAAAACAATTATTTCACTCAAATTTCTAGTGTCTATAAGACATTAAATAAAAAACATAAACGTGTCATTTGTTTATGTGTTATTTTGCTTATTTCTAATCTGTAAGTTTTGCTTATTCTGGTTATAACAATATCAAACTATTAAAATAAAAGTTGGCTTCCATCTCATGTAATGTTGGGGGTGATTTTATTGCTGTATATTTGTTTCACTTTAAAAGCAATTGAGCTTGACTTATGATGGTGTAGTGGATCAAGTGCTAACCTGGATGCTGAGGTAACTGGTTTGAAACCTCGGGCTTGCCTGGTTGAGGCACATATGGGAGTTGATGCTTCTTTCTCCACAACTAAAATAAATAAATGAAATCTTAAAAAAGAAAAAAAAAAAGAAGAGTGTCTTGTTCTTGATTGTATCTGTTGTTCTGCAATCTGAACATAGTTTCTTAGAAATAGCTGACTTCAGAGGTTGCGGCTTGTGTCTGAGAAAGGTTTATGGACTGAGTTATAAAGTCATCATGAGGGGACAACTCATAAGGGTTTTGCAATAACATGAAACATTGCCAAAAGAAAAAATCATGCTAATTAGATAGATTGGATGAGAGTAATCTATGCTGCTTTCTATCACAAATCTGAAGGAATTCCAAGATTTTTATTTCCTTATTAATTTATTTGTTTATTTCTTTTTGAGAACGTTATAGGATTAATAGGGTAAAGGGAATTGTTTAAAGTTACTTAAAGTTTGATAGACAAGTATTCTGATTAAAATAATTTTTAGGATCATTTCTTATTTCTATTATCCAGTAGTCTGGTAAAGATGGAAAACAAAAGTGTAAATAGCCTTACCCACGGTAGTGCAGTGGATAGAGTGTGGACCTGGCATGCGAAAGTTCCAGGTTCAAAACCCCAAGGTCGCTGGCTTTGAATGCAGGCTCATCAGACTGAGCACAGACTCACCAGTTTGAGCAGTTGGTCCCCGGCTTCAGCCCAAAGGTCTCTAGCTTGAAGCCCAGTGTCTCTGGCTTTAGCCCAAGGTTACTGGTTTGAGCAAGGGATCATTGGCTCTACTGAATCCTGCCGCTCTCCCTGTCAGGGCACATCTCAGAAGCAATCACTGAACAAGTACAGTGCCACAACTATGAGTTGATGCTGTTTATCTCTACTTTTCTCTCTCTCTCACCTTCTCTTCTCTTTCTCTCTCTCTTGCTAAAAAGAAAAAAAAGTGTGATTTTTATCTGGAAGGACAATGCTATGTATTACAGATTTCTTAGCAATTTATATACACTATAATTTAATAGAAAGAGGAATAATCACATTTTTTAAAATCATGAGCTACTCTTTCAAAGATGAGGATGCTATTGGAATAAACTGGGTATCAAAGGATGACAAAAGTCCAAAAACACAAAATACAGCTGAGAAAATTAACTGGTGAACATGAATTTTGAATCTTCTGGTCAGAAATAATAAAACAGGTTTTATTATTATTATTATTATTATTATTATTATTAGCTGAGTGATGTACCATGGTTAAAATTTCAAGATCCTTGATTGATTCAGAAAGAAAGAAAAAGTAAGTAAAAATAAATCTATTTGGCATAGATTTGCTTAGTGGTGAAATTAAAGTAATTTAATAACAGATTCTCTGCCATAATGACTATTTCAAGTATAAAAAAATGACATGCCAAAAAGTAGTTTATTATTTCATGCATTAAATACTTAAATAAAAAACAAAAAGAATTTAAAAACTATAGTTATAAAAAAAGAGTTTTAAAATATTAATAAAAATATTAAATAATACCTGACAGAATATAAAACTTTTATTTAAGATATTTCCATATTGCTTCTTGATTGGCATCCTTACTTGCAGTCGTTTTTTTTTTTCTACCTATGGACAGAATGAACATTACTATGAGTGCTTAGGCATCACTGTTGCACAGATGAAAGTTAAAGAAGAGTAAGGAATATAAATTTGTGGTTTTCACATTGGGCAGCTGCCTAGATGCCCATCTTAGAGAGAACCCTGATTACAAATGCCATTTTAATAACCAGCTTGCCAAACTCAACAAAAAAATTAAGTATTGGTTATGCTGAACCAGTGCAAATCGGCTGAATCCCACCACTGGGTCTGCTTCAGTAACTATCAAAAGCTCAATTTTATGACTTCCACAACCAGGGATCATTAGGGTTTAGAGATACAAGCACAGCTAAAGATAAATTTGACTTCCATAAGCTCTTCTAGTGTGTTTCAACCAACAGCACTAATGAATCTTGTAAAGTATTCTTTAGCAGAATTTTGAAATGCTAAATTTTCTAGTCTTTCCTGCTGAAAAGAATGACATATTTGGAAAAATCTAAAGATTGCTAAGTTTTATTATCAGTTTTATTTGTTTTGCCATTTGCTGGATAAACTTTCCTGTATTCTTAGGTATACCATGCTCTCATTAATTATTTGAAAAGGAATTCTGAATTTGAAAGCCCATTAACTTTGATTTGCTCTCTCTCATTCTTCTAATTCGAAATGGGATTTTCCAAATCATTTAATGATTTTTCAGGCTTAATCAAGATTTCTATATCTCAGATAATGCAATTTTTTTTAATATTCTTAAAATTGTAGAAAAACACAACTTTTAAAACCACAAAACTTAGAACAAGACTTTATTCCTTACTAATATTTGCCTTGATCATCAGCCTCTTTGAATTGTTTTTGCTGTAATCAGAGAAAGAGTGCTTCAATGATTCTCAATGCTGTAATAAGAAGAAAGGAAATCATGATACTAAGGGATTGGCAGAAGGTAGTCCTTCCTGCCTTCAGCTAAAAATAACACAGAATAGTGAAAACTTAAGCTTTTTTCTTTTCAATATTAAGCTTGCAAACATTTCTCTGATTATAAGCATAAAATTATTTAATTATTTCTAGGCACAAAATTATTTATAAATTAATTAAATTTAATTAATTAAATTTAAACAGTCTTAAGAGTGTTTAGTCTCATTTAAAAATTGAGTTAATTAAATGTCTTAAAATACATAAATACATTTATTCAGTTGATTTCATTATAAATATTTCAGTGTTTTTACTTAAAAAAAACCTCTGTGTACTATATACTGCTAATAATTTTAATAAAATAATCCTACAAATAAGGGAAATGTTCAGTCTCTTCATATACTACAATTTATTATATTTTAAATTCCAAACTGCTCATAATGATTTTATCCTGAATGAGCCAACTTCATGTATACATTGCAAGTATATCATATTCAAAATATTCATAACTACTTTTCCACCAAAAATATCTTTATATTATTTGTAAATCTGCCATATTCTTAAGACTCTTAGATCTTCTGTTATTGGATATTTTACCAACAAAGTTTTGACTGAGACATGGAACTTTGCTTGTTCAGAGACATTCTTCTGAACACTACCTAAGGAAGATACTAATAATAGTATCTCTAGTAATTTGGGATTAACTTTTAAACTCTGTAGGCAAAATATAGAAGATAGGATACTGGCTTCAATGAAGCTCCCACCAAATGGTTTAGTTTGGGATGTTAATCATATACTAATGAAAATTTTAATTTTGAAGTTTATAGCTTGATAAAAGATGGTATTTCCAACTGTTTAGAATGTGCCAATTCTCAGTGTCATGTCTCTCTTGGTGGCACCATTCAACAAATAAAGAATGACTCTCTGAAACTCTCTATTGGAGATTAGAGGAAAACTAACAAATCAGTCACCAAACACTGTGTAAATTTAATTTTGCCTTCATCTGACAATCACATAATGAAAAATTATGAGCACAACTTTCATACTAAAATTTCCACTAGAGCCTGACCTGTGGTGGCGCAGTGGATGGAGCGTCGACCTGGAAATGCTGAGGTCACCAGTTCAAAACCCTGGGCTTGCCTGGTCAAGGCACATATGGGAGTTGATGCTTCCGGCTCCTCCCCCCTTCTCTCTCTCAGTCTTTCCTCTCTCTCTCCTCTCTAAAAATGAATAAATAAAATTTTTTAAAAATTAAAAAAAATTTCCACTAGACAAATCAATTTTTCCTTTTTTTTATTTCTAGGAATATTAGTAATCAATGTTTTATATCTATTTGAATTATTTTAACTTCATTAAATTCTATTTTGCTCTGTGTCAATTTTTTCATTTTCTTTTTGTTTTTCAGTTTCCTAAACTAGACATAGAAGGCTTGGTCTCTGATTTAAGACCTTTTTTTTTTAAAAAATTTAACAAAGACATTTACAGCTATAAATTTCCCTCTGAGCACTGATTCTGTTGCCTCTTCTAAATTTTAACATATTGTTATTTGTTTTTATTAATCATATATTATTTTTAAATTTTCTCAGGATTTCCTATTAATAAATTATAGATTTAGTTGAATCTTTGACCTATATAGTTACAGTAATAGAAAAGATTTATTTACAATTAATGTGTACAATCATACTCTATTATTAACAATACCCTCAACATATTTGTTCATGTTTCTTTATTCTTCCTAGAGATATTAAGCCAGAGCATAAAAATAACAGGATTAATTTTTAAATTGTATTCTATTTTATTAGACTCATATTTTCTTCATGCATGGTAGGACCTTAACTTCAACTGTTTATTTTCTTTTTTTGTGTGTGTGTGGTTTTCTTTTTCAAGTTGAATATAATTACTACAATTAAGTTAAAAGTTGAAACAAAAACATATTACAATAACAAGTTAATATTATACTTTGACCTACATTTTTATATTATGCAATAATATCTAATTAAAATTGAATTAGAATATGCTCTAATTTGCACTTATTAATGAACCAAAAATTAAATGATATATTTCAATAAACTTTTACATTTTTATTTACATGTGTGATAATAAGTTTAAAAATATTAACTTTTAATTTTAATTTTCAAATGAATACTCTGTTTGCATATTACAAAAGGACTTTCAGAAATATCTCCAGAGAAAACCTAAAGAATTTTAAGCATTATCAAAGACTCTAGTGTTTTGTGTAAACATTGATTTAATTAGTCTCTCAATATAACTAGTGGTGATTGAATTCCCTTCAATAATCCTATATTTAGTGAAGTTCTATAATTTTATTTTTATTTGCCTTCTACCCATACATTATATGAATAATCTCTGAAAGAGAAAGACCTAATTAAGTAAAATCTCTGGAAGTAATATAAGTATTTTAATTAAATTCTGGTTATTTTTTTAAGATTTTTTAATTTAATTAATTGTGTTTACATAGATTCTAGGGTCACCCTGAATGCATCCCCTCTCCCCCCTTCCCTTCAGGATTACCCCATCCTATCATCCCCTTTCCCTCTATCCTCTCTTCCTCTGGTCCCTTTGATCCCTCCTCTGTCTCCATTCCATTCTTCAGTTCTCATTATTCCTTGGATTCCTCAAATGAGTGAGGTTATATGATATTTTTCTTTCTCTGCCTGGGTAATTTCACTGAACATAATAGTTTCTAGGTCCCTCCATATTGTTACAAAAGGTAATATTTTCTTCTTTTTCATAGCCCCATAGTATTCCATTGTATATATGTACCACTGCTTTTTAATCCACTTGTCCACTGATGGACACTTGGGCTGTTTCCATATCTTCGCTATTGTGAACAATGCTGCCATAAACATGGGGGTTCATTTCTTTTTTTCAGTTGGTGATATGGTGTCCTTGGGATATATTCCTATAAGTGGGATGGCTGGGTCAAAGGGCAGTTCCATTTCTAATTTTTGAGGAATCTCCATACTGTTTTCCACAGTGGCTGCACCAGTCTGCATTCTCACCAGCAGTGCAGGAGGGTGCGCCTTTCTCCACGTCCTCTGCAGCACTTATTGTGTGTTGCATTGTCAATGAGCACCATTGTGACTGGTGTGAGGTGGTATCTCATTGTGGTTTTAATTTGCATTTCTCTAATGATTAGTGATGTTGAACATTTTTTTATTTGTCTATTGGCCATCTGTATGTCCTCTTTGGAGAAGAGTCTATTCATTTCTTGTGCTCATTTTTTGATTGGATTGTTTGTCTTCCTGGTGTTGAGTTTTACAAGTTCTTTATAAATTTTGATTATTAATCCCTTATCAGATGTATTGTTGAATATGTTCTCCATTGTGTGGTTTGTCTTTTTATTTTGTTTATATTGTCTTTAGCTGTGCAAAAGCTTTTTAGTTTGATATAGTCTCATTTGTTTATCCAGTCTTTTATCTCATTTGCCTGTGGAGATAATTCAACAAAGATATTGCTGTGATAGATGTCATTGAGCTTACTGCCTAAGTTTTCTTCTAGGATACTTATAGTTCCACGATTTACATTTAAGTCCTTTATCCATTTTGAGTTTATTTTTGTGAATGGTGTAAGTTGGTGGACTAGGTTCATTTTTTTGCAGGTAGCTGTCCAGTTTTCCCAACACCATTTGTTAAAGATACTGTCTTTACTCCACTGTATGCTCTTACCACCTTTGTCAAATATCAATTGTCCATAAAGATGTATGTTTATTTCTGGGTTCTCTGTTCTGTTCCATCCATCTATATGCCTGTTCTTATGCCAGTACCAAGCTGTTTTGAGTACAATGACCTTACAGTATAACTTGATATCAGGAAGTGTGATACCTCCCACTTTATTCTTCTTTTTCAAGATTGCTGAGGCTATTCGTGTTCTTTTTTTGGTTCCACATAAATTTTTGGAATATGTGTTCTCTATCTTTAAAGAATGCCATTGGTATTGCATTAAATTTATAAATTGCTTTGGGTAATATAGACATTTTAATTATGTTTATTCTTCCTAACCATGAGCATGCTATATGCTTCTACTTGTTAGTGTCTTCCTTGATTTCTCTTATTAATGTTTTATAATTTTCTGAGTACAAGTCTTTAACCTCTTTGTTTAAATTTACTCCTAGGAGCCCTGGATGGTTGGCTCAGTGGTAGAGCATCGGCCTGGCATGCAGAAGTCTTGGGTTTGATTCCCAGCCAGGGCACACAGGAGAAGCACCCATCTGCTTCTCCACCCCTCCCCCTCTCCTTCCTCTCTGTCTCTCTCTTCCCCTCCTGCAGCCGAGGCTCCATTGGAGCAAAGATGGCCCGGGTGCTGGAGATGGTTCTTTGGCCTCTTTCCCAGGCACCAGAGTGGCTCTGGTCACAACAGAGCGACACCCTGGAGGGGCAGAGCATCGCCCCCTGGTGGGCGTGCCAGGTGGATCCCGGTTGGGTGCATGCGGGAGTCTGTCTGACTGTCTCTCCCCGTTTCCAGCTTCAGAAAAAAAAAAAAAGAAAAGAAAAAAAAATTTACTCCTAGGTACTTTATTTATTTATTTTTGTTGTTGTTGCAATAGTGAAGGGGATTGTTTCCTTAATTTCTCTTTCTGACAGTTTATTGTTGGTGTATAAAAATGCCTGTGATTTTTGTGTATTAATTTTATATCCTGCCACCTTGTTGAATTCGTTTATTAGGTCCAGTAATTTTTTGACTGAGACTTTAGGGTTTTCTATATACAGTATTATATCATCTACAACTAATGATAGTTTTACTTCTTCTTTTCCAATTTGGATGCCTTTTATTTCTTCTTGTTGTCTGATTGCTGTGGCAAGGACTTCCAGTACTTGGTTGAATAAGAGTGGTGAAAAGGGGCACCCCTGCCTTGTTCCTGATTGGAGGGGAATTGTTTTTAATTTTTGCCCATTGAGTATGATGTTGGCTGTGGGTTTGTCATAGATGGCCTTTATCATGTTGAAGTATGTTCCCTGTATTCCCACTTTTCTAAGAGTTTTGATCATATATGGGTGCTGGATTTTATTAAATTCTTTTTCTGCATCTATTGAAGTTATCATGTGGTTTTTATCCTTCCTTTTGTTTATGTGGTGAATCACATTAATTGATTTACAAATGTTGTACCATCCTTGCCTCCCCAGAATAAATTCCACTTGTCATGATGTATGATTTTTTTCTCATGTATTGCTGGATTTGGTTTACTAATATTTTGTTGAGGATTTTAGCACCTAAATTCATCAGGGATATTGACCTATAATTTTCTTTCTTTGTGTTGTCTTTGCCTGGTTTTGGAATCAGAATTATGCTCGCCTCATAAAAGAAAATTGGAAGTGTTTCTTCCTCCTGAATTTTTTGAAATAGCTTAAGAAGGATAGAGGTTAGTTCTTAGAATATTTTGTAGAATTCACCAGTGAAGCCATTGGACCCAAGAGTTTTTTTGGGGGGGGAGTTTTTTTTATAACTGTTTCAATTTCTTTTGTTGGAATCAGTCTGTTTAGGTTTTCTGATTCTTCCAGATTGATTTTTGGAAGATTATATGTTTTAAGGAATTTGTTCATTTCACCGAGATTGTTTAATTATTGGCATACAGTTGTTCATAGTATTTTATTACAATATTTTGTATTTCTGTTGTGTCGGTTGTTATTTACCCACTCTCATTTCTAATTTTATTTATTTTAGTCCTCTCTCTTTTTTCTTGTTGAATCTTGTTAAAGGTTCATTGATCTTGTTTACCCTTTCAAAGAACCAGCTCTTGGTTTCATTGATTCTTCCTATTGTTTCTTTAGCTTCTATGTCATTTATTTCCACTCTGATCTTTATTATTTCCTTTGTTCTACTACCTCTGAGCCTTATTTGCTGTTCTTTTTCTAGTTCTTTTAGATGAAGGGTTAAGTTGTTTATTTGAGCTTTTTCAAACTTTTTAAGGAATTGCCTGTACTGCTATGAACTTGCCTCTTAGGACTGCTTTTACTGTGTCCCATAAATTTTGAGTTGTTGTTTGCTTATTATCATTTGTTTCTATAATTTTTTTTTATTTCTTCTTTGATCTCATTGTTAACCCATTCATTATTTAATAACATGCTATTTAGTTTCCATGTGTTTGAGTATTTTTCAGTTTTTATGTTGTGGTTAATTTCTAGTTTCTTACCATTGTGATCAGAAAAAATGGTTGATATGATTTCAATCTTCTTAAATTTCTTGAGACTGCTTTTCTTTTCTAACATGTGGTCTATCTTAGAGAATGTACCATGAGCACTTGAAAAGAATGTATATTCTGCTGCCTTAGGGTGAAAAGCTCTAAAGATATCTACTAAATCAAGTTGATGTAGTGTGTCCTTTAAGTCTGCTGTTTCTTTGTTCATTTTCATTCTTGAGAATCTATCTAGTGATGTTAGAGGGATATTAAAATCTCCTACTATTATAGTATTGCTATTGATCTCACCCTTTATATCCATCAAAGTCTGCTTTATATATTTAGGTGCTCCTATATTAGGTGCGTAGATATTTATGATGGTTATATCTTCCTGTTGGATTGCTCCCTTTATCATTATGTAGTGACTTTCTTTATCTCTTACTATATCCTTTGTTTTAAAGTCCATTTTGTCTGATATAAGTATTGCTAACTCAGCTTTTTTTTCCATTTGCATGAAATATTTTTTTCTATCCTTTTACCTTCAGTCTATGTGCATCTTTTGTTTTAAGGTGTGTCTCTTGTAGACAGCATATGTACAGGTCCTGTTCTCTTATCCAAACAGATACTCTATGTCTTTTGATTGGATCATTTAATCCATTTACATTTAAGGTTATTATTGATATGTAGTTGTTTATTGCCATTTTGTTCTTTAAAGCTGTATTCCTATTTTGCTATATTCTTTTCCCACTTTGATCTGTTTACAACAGGCCCCTTAACATTTTCTGAAGCATTGGTTTGTTTCTAATGAATTCCTTGAGCTGTTTTTTTGTGTGTGTGTTTTTTTGTTTGTTTTGTTTTGTCTGGGGAGCTTTTTATTTCTCCTTCAATTTTAAATGATAGCCTTGCTGAATAAAGTAGTCTTGGTTGTAAGCTCTTGTTCAACATTACTTTGAATATTTCTTGCCATTCCCTTCTGGCCTCAAGTGTTTCTGTTGAGAGGTCAGATGTCATTTTTATGTGGGCTCCTTTGCAGGATTTAGCCTTCTTTTTTCTAGCAGCTTTTAATATTTTCTCTTTATCACTTAGCTTTGGTATTTTAATTATGATGTGTCTTGGCGTAGGTCTTTTTGGATTTCTCTTTAATGAAGTTCTCTGTGCCTCTTGAACTGTGAGACCCTTCCTTTCATCAATTTAGGGAAGTTTTAAGCTATGATTTGATTTAATAAAGTTTCTATCCCTTGTTCTTAATCTTCTTCTTGAGGAATCCATATGATGCAGATGTTATTTCTCTTTATGTTGTCACAGAGCTCTCTCAGAGTTTCCTCAGACTTTTTGAGTCTCTTTTCTTTTTTCTGCTCTGCTTTCATGTCTTTGTTCATCTTGTCCTCCAACTCGTTAATTTGATCCTCAGCTTCATCCATCTGCTTTTAATTCCTTCCATTGTTGTCTTCATTTCTGATATTGTATTTGTCACCTCCGACTGATTTTTTTTAAATATTTCAATGTCCTTTTTTATACTTGCTATCTCTTTATTTAGGTGTTCATATTTACCCTCCATTGTTGTTCTAAGATCCCTATGCATCCTAACAATCATTAATCTAAACTCTGCATCTGGCAGTTTGGTTATTTCCATATCACTCAGTTCCTTTTCTGGAGATTTCTTTTGTGGTTTCATTTGGATTGCCCTTCTCTGTTTTCTCATTATATCTGTGTGTTTGAGTGTGTTGTTTGTAGGGCTGGTTGAGTTTAGGTTTGGTGTTGTCTGCTTCCAATTTTCAGTTGTGTTATTTCTAGGTCTTCTTGGGTTGGCATCAGCTGTTATTTGTAATCCACTTTCAGATTTGGGCTGCTTTGAAGTCTTGATTTGTTTGTTTTCTTCTCAGTTGTAGTCTTGTTTACTGATCTCTGCAGGGGGCTTATTTAAAACTGTATCCAGGCCTGACCTGTGGTGGTGCAGTGGATAAAGCATCAACCTGGAAATGCTGAGGTTGCCATTTCAAAACCCTGGGCTTGCCTGGTCAAGGCACATATGGGAGTTGATGCTTTTTGCTCCTCCCCCTTCTCTCTCTCTCTCTCTCTCTCTCTCTCTCTCTCTCCTCTTTATAATGAATAAATAAAAATAAAAATAAAACTGTATCCAGGAATGCGATGCGTGTAACCTGAGATTCTGAAGGACTGATCTGCTAGATACTCTCTCTGGGGCAGGGTGCTTTCTCTGCTTCAGTAGGGGGAGGTGTATCTCAGATCTCCATGGAGACCTGAGTTATTACCCCTCCTCCCCACTTCTTGTTTTCAGCTGTGTCTTTTTGTGCTGATTGGAGCTGGAGAGATTTCTGGAGATGTATGATCTGGAAGCACTTTAGCCTTGTGTTATTTGGAAGGATCAACCCCTCCCCAAGCTATGGCCTCCTCCAGCACTGGATGAGTCAGCTTCTCAGGTCCTTCCATGTATTCCTCTGCCAGTCACCATCTGTCTCTCTCTCCCCTCTTTCCTTTTGGAAGATAAGCCAGCCCTTTCAACACACCTCATTCCCTGTTCCCCAGGCAAGTGGCTGTGAGTGATATTTACTACTCTTTTCCTTGGAATGAGAGCCCTTCTGGGATCTCAGCCTCACAACCTCTTTGTTCCTGTAAGCAGGTGAGACTCACTGCTCCTTGGCACTCCCTACCGGGCTCAGTGTGGCTTTTTCTTTGCTCCTTGGTTTTTGAGAGCTGTTCTTGTAGTCCAGAGTTGGTTTTGCATTCTGATTGTTCCTAAATTAATTTATAATCCAGTTTGTTGGTGTGAGCTGTGTGTCTGTGCATCTGCCTACTCCGCTGCCATCTTCAGGTCCCTGTATGTATTATTTCTAATCAGTTCTGGTTATTTAAAGACTGACTAAAAAGTTTGTTTTGTTCATGATCTAAGAGAAAAGAGTCTAAAACAGAGAACATTTTAATGACTAATAAAAATATAATTTATAAATTATTTACAATAATTAATTAAGTTGTATTTTCTTTGTGATTAATCTTGGTATTACTTTAATAGAATTAAGATTATGCAAATAAAATTTAAATATTTAAATGCATATAAGTTTACTAATAATTAACAAATGCTGTTTGATTGTAATAGCATTTTTACATCAAAATAATCTGAATAAACTGTGCAGTTAATGAATATTTTTACTTTAGGTAAATATTTAATTTGCATTTTCAGCTTTCCAAAATAATCGCTTTAATGGCTGCTGTTGTAATTTTATATAACTGTCATTCAATTTAAACTATAAAATAAGTTTTAATTTTAATGATCTACAGTCTCCTGACTTAACATCTTAAATGGAGTTATGTAAAAATGTAAAAGTAATTAAATCCAAAGCAAGGTGTTACCTCAGTTAATGTGGATCTGTGGGTATAAACAGGATAATTTATAAAATCTACATGCAAGAAAACAATATTATATATTAAAGACAAAGTACTCTGACTATATTTATAGAAAACCATTAAACATTGTCATGGATATTTAATAAACTAAATATTATTTATTTAGCTCCTTCCTTGTTTCTATGAAATGTTATGTCATCACATTATTAAATTGCCAACAACTTTTTAAAATGTATTTAGTTTGTGTAAACTTTTTACTCATAAGTGAGCTATTTAAGTAATTATTTTTAGTTTACCTGATTAGTTTTAGTTAGGTAAAACCAACTCTCTGAGTGATAATAACCACATAATCTAAAACCTGTATTTTTCTTATGCTGAAACAAATATATACATTTTAAATTATTAAGTAATATTTAAATTATAAACCCTGGATTTATAAAAACTTAAAAGAAATTAATTCAAAATTTGTAAATAACAAGGAAGGATAATAAACAGGAGTCTGAAGAATATGATTTTTCTTTTTTGAGTAACTGATAGGATTTATTGTGTTTGTCCTCAAAACTTAAGATTACAGTTTAAATATCCTTGTTCTATGTTGGACTTGAGTTTCTCACTTAAGAATTTATAATATAATTTAATTTTAATATAATTTTTGAAATTTATTATATATTATTACTTATACCTGGTTTTGTTTATGAAAAAATGTATTTGAAAATACAAACATATTTATTTGTTATCATCTTAAATTTGCCAACATTTTATGAATTTGTTATGTTTAATTCTGAATAAAATCTTTGGATATATAAAATTGCCATTTTTTTTAAAGTTAAGAAAAAAACCTTTGGGATATCTCATTTTTATATTCTCAATTTTTCTCTATGTGGTGATTATTGGTATGAACATAATTGCTTAATTTAGTGTTACTCATGTGTCTATGAGAAGTTGTACATATGTATGTGCATACCTATTTTCTCTTATCAATCTACCTCTTTATCTACCTACCTATAAATATATCAATCTTTTATTTATTATTTATGTGTCTTTTTTAGCTTGAGCTAAACCAAAATATAAGACTTAGTGGCTTAAATAACAAAAATGTATTTTCTCACAGTTCTGGAGGCTGACAAGTTCAATAACAAGGTGCCAATTGATTTGTTATTTGCTGAAACCACTCTCTCTGGTTTTAGATGACCACCTTCTTGCTTTGGCTTCATATGGTAGAGAAAGTAAAAGTGCTTATTACTCATCTTATAAGGACAGTAGTCCATTATAAAAGCACCACCCTCATGACCCCATGTAAACTAAATTGCTTCCCAAAGTCTTACTTATAAATATCATCTTATTGGAAAGTAGGGCTTCAACATATTAATTTTAGAAATTTGTAAATTTACCTATTATCTATCCCATTCATCTAGTATCCATCTAATATTCCTTATGCCTCTGTCACTATGTTCTTATATTTCTTATCCTTTATTTACTTTATTACTCCAAATAGTCTCAATTAAATTACTATATATCACTATGTTTATTTTACTTTCACTTACTTAAGAATAAAATCAGGATTTTGTCTGTTGTTATTTTTGTTGTCTTGACATCAGTTTTATAAAACGTAAATACAGCTACATCTGTTTTTCTTTGGATATTATTTGCTTGGACAATCATTTTTCACCTTTTTACTTTAACTTTATCTTTGCAAGTTAGATATGTAGCCTGAAGGCAGTATATGTTTGGGTTTTGCTTTTTTGATTCAATGTGCTATTCTATACCTTTTTAATGATGAATTCAGCCCATTTACATCTAGGGTAATTAGTAATCCAAGAGAATTTCCTATAGCCATTTTATCTTTCTTCTTTTTCCTGGTTTCCTTGAGAATTTTTTCTTTGTCATTGATATTTGATAGTTTGTTTTTTTATATACATAAATTTTTATTAATTTTAATGAGGTGACATCAACAAATCAGGGTACATATTTTCAAAGAAAACCTGTCCAGGTTATCTTGTCATTCAATTATGTTGCATGCCCATCACCCAAAGTCAGATTGTCCTCCGTCACATTCTATCTAGTTTTCTTTGTGCCCCTCCCCCTTCCCCTTCCCCTCTCCCTCCTTCCCTCTGCCCCATAACCACCACACTCTTGTCCATGTCTCTTAGTCTCATTTTTATGTCCCACCAGTGTATGGAATTATGCAGTTCTTGTTTTTTTCTGATTTACTTATTTCACTCCGTATAATGTTATCAAGATCCAACCATTTTGTTGTAGATGATCTGATGTCATCATTTCTTATATATATATTTACTGTGATTGAAGCCTTTAATCAAACTATTGGCCAATACAACAAAAATCCATAAAAGAGTAGTGTCCTTAACATGTTCACCAAGTCCAAGTTGGCACCAACACCATTCCAAATCCCTTCAAATGCATCTCAACCCCAGTTCAGTCTGTTTGGAGCTATCACAAGGAGCAGGAGTCTAGAAAAAGTCCACATCCAAGAAAATTCCGCATGGCACTGGAATTGTTGCCACAATTCTATATTTTGCAGCTCACGTCCAAGTCCCAATGACCGCTGATTCTAGCTGGTAATGATTCAGGTAGACTGGAAAAGCCATCTGCAGCATGTGTGGAGATGGAGCCTCTGTTCTCTGCCTGGAGAGATGAGACCAGGGTGCTTTTCCCTGGAGCTCTGCAACTGTGGTGTGGTAAAGAGAACCTTGGGATACACTAAGCTGGGTGGCAAAGGTAAATTCACAATAGAAGTTGGCAAAAGGGGGAGAGAAAGCTCTAAATTAGGAGTAGGTCCCAGCCTGAAATATGAGTGGGGCATTGAGGTAGGAGGGATAAAGGAAACACTATATATTAAACAAAGCAGCAGAAAATAGGACTATCAACACCCACAACAGAGATCTTTGAGGGAAGAATAAAAAATCTGACTATTCAGGCAGGACATAGTTAAGTGGCCCTTGTGCAAATGAGATCAGTTTACCTACTTCTTGGAATAAATACCCTAGGCTCATCCACAGTGTCGTAGATGGGGCCGACGGCCCTGGGCACCTTCAGCCTTCAGTGGCAAACCCCAGCATTCTGGGCAAGGTTAGGTCATAGGTGGCTGGAGCAGGGCTGGAAGAGACTGAGCCCTCCCTTAGAGGAGCGAGGGGGAAGCCTACCTTGAAGTGTCCCTTTTTCCTCACTGCAATGACATGTAAGCCTGGCAGTCTTTAGCTCAATGACCTTTCTTTTCACTATTGAAGCAGGACCCAGATGGATTCTTATGAGACTTCTTTGGTGCGTTGTAGCCTTTAAGGGCATATCCCAAAAGCTGGTAGTTCACCTGATCTCTATTGGGCTTTTTCTGCCTTTTGGTACCTTAAAGGCCATGCTCAGAAGTTCTCGCTGAGGGATTTGAGGATACCCATCCACCTATATAAACCTTTTCCGTATATCTGGAGCTATTTGGAAAAAGACAAAACAGTGTTATTAGCTGGATCAAATAAAAGAAGGTAAAAGTTTACAGGAGAAGAAGATTTGGCATCTCCTGTTCATCGCATTCAAAAGAAATTTAAAATTTTTTAAGTAAAAAGCATGATATGGTAGACCTGTAGGAGTTCCACAATATGGCTCCTCCCTTTTAAATTTTTTTTTTAAATTGACCTTAAAATATTTGCTGGGTATGCTTTAATAATACCTGTGTCTTGCAGAAAGCATCTTTGGATTAAGGTAACTAGGTGTTTTGTTTATTTCTTGGATTCAAGGATATAGCTCTTTGCATAGGTGTGAGAAGCTCTCATCCATTATTTGTTTAAATAGGTTTTTTGTTCCCTTATTCTTCTCTTCTTCTGGTATGTCAAGTATTCTTATACTGCTATTTCTGATGGAGTCAGATAATTCTCATAGAGTTCTATCATTTTTTTTTATTCTTGAATCTTTTCTTCCCTCTCTATCATCTCTAGGCTTCTATCTTCAGTATCACTTATTCTTTCCTCTCAGCTCTATTGGTTTTGATCGTAGGTTCATTCTTGATCTCATTTATTATATTCTTTATCTTCATAATTTCTGTTTGTTATTTATTTATTTTTTTGTATTTTTCTGAAGTTGGAAACGGGGAGGCAGTCAGACAGACTCCTGCATGCGCCTGACCGGGATCCACCCGGAAAGCCCACCAGGGGGCAATGTTCTGCCCATCTGGGGCATAGCTCTGTTGCAACCAGAGCCATTTTAGTGCCTGAGGCAGAGGCCATAGAGCCACCCCCAGTGCCCAGGCCAACTTTGCTCCAATGGAGCCCTGGCTGCGGGAACGGAAGAGAGAGACAGAGAAGAAGGAGAGGGGAAGGGGCGGAGAAACAGATGGGTGCTTCTCCTGTGTGCCTTGGCCAGGAATTGAACCTGAGACTCCTGCACGCAAGGCCGACACTCTACCATTGAGCTAACTGGCCATGGTGTTTGTTATTTTTTGAAGTTCCAGTTTTTTGGTAAAGTACTTATTTTTTTTTTTTTTTATGAGTGCATGAAATTGCCTGTCTGTGTTTTCTGGAATATCATTAAGTATTACCAGAACTTCAACTTTGAATTCTTTGTCATTTATATCCTAAGTTTTCATGTTTTTAAATTTGCTTTCTGGAGGTTTTTTTATTTTATTTTATTTCTGAACTGTATTGCTTCCTTGGTAATTCATGGTATTAAGCAGAGTCCTCTTTTGTCTAGACAACTGTGTGACTTGATTGTTAGTAGATAAATTCCAAGAGGTCTTTCTATTATTTTCCAGTAGGTGACACTGAGTCAAGTTTTAGTCCTGTGAAATCTCTGTGCAGACTCTCACATTAATGCTGGCTATTGTCAGTGTATCTGAGATGCTGGTGGTGGGGTACGCTGAAGAAACCTTGCTTCCTTCTTTGTTCTTCTTCCTGGCAATGACAACCTCAGCCTCCTTGTGTTATCCCTTACACCTCAACTGTGGACCAGGAACAGAATATCCCAATGCTCCGGGGAAACAGTCGTTGTTTAGTGCCAGTTATCAGGTATGAGGCTAATATATTCTGCATCTTGGCACCAAGGATGAAGAGAGGTGAGTTCGTGAAGGCTGAGGGATTGTGGGCTTTGCGTATCCTTATCCCTGTATAGATAGTAAGTTTTAGGCAGACCACAGGTTGTTCAAGGGAGAACTGGCATTGTTTCAGAATTGCATACACTGCCCAGGTCTCTGCAGTCAACCACTGCTCTAATTTTTATGAGAGTACCCACCGATTTCCTCCTCTTGGCATAAGAAATTCTGGACACACTTGAGTTCTTCTCACCTATGGAAACTTGCTATGAGTTTTCTACTGCAGTACTATATCCTTAATTTTTTACCCTACCCCCATCTGCCCCCATCAGTCCATATCTTGTTGCTTCAATGCGTGGATCTATCAAACATGACTCTTGCTGAGCTGGGATTCCTTTGATGAGTTATAGCTGTTAAAATTGTTAAAATTTCAAGGGAAGAGATATCAAAAAGATCTCTCATGCCACCATTCCTTAACATTTATACACCATTTCTTAAAGTTGCAGTTTACAAAAATTTATCTAAATAAGGAAGGACTTACTGTTACATCTTTTTGGCATTACCATTGCTTTCAAGCTATATCAAAGGAAAGAAATAATAAGCATATGCTTGTTTGATTATACTGTTTTTAAAAATCTCATGCATATGTCTAAGTTTTTAACTCCATGTTTTTAGTTTGCTTATCTGTGTCAACTAATATTTAAATCTTCATAATCCAAGTATTTGGCCATTCAAAGTAATTAAGTTTATAAGTAGTAGTAGGAAAATAAATTAATAAAATTGCATTATCTTAAACATAATTGTAGTTAACTTTTTATTTCATAAAGCAAAATTCCATTTATAGAACCTAGAATTAATAGCTATACAAATCTTTTGATGGTCATGGAGTTTATTAAATCAAAGGACAACATGTTCTAATGTAAAGTATTCTCATTTTTAATGAATTCTTGTGTTTTAGACAGATATTTTATACTCATATCAGTAAATGGGATTGATCTAGCATGTGAAGTATTTTATTGCCTAAAGTATCTTAAAAGTAAAGGGAATATAGAGGTGACAGCATATTTATTGGGGTCAAATTATTAAATTATTCACGACAGAGTTTAAAGAAATATTATTTGTGAAATATTCTCAAATGTAGAATTATTTCAGACAGTCAGAAAGAGGTTTTCTATTAGAGTGCATTGGATTTGTAGAAATGATGAAATAAAAATAGTCCCTTAGGCCCTGGCCGGATGGCTCAGTGATAGAGTGTCAGATGGCGGGCAGGAGTCCTGGGTTCGATTCCCAGTCAGGGCACACAGGAGAGGCGCCCATGTGCTTCTTCACTCCTGCCCCTCTCCTTCCTCTCTGTCTCTCTCTTCCCCTCCCGCAGCCAAGGCTCCACTGGAGCAAAGTTTGCCCGGGTGCTGAGGATGGCTCTGTGGCCTCTGCCTCAGGAGCTAGAATGGCTATGGTTGCAGCAGAGCGACGCCCCAGATGGGCAGAGCATCGCCCCCTGGTGGGCATGCCAGGTGGATCCCAGTTGGGCACATGCGGGATTCTGTCTGACTGCCTCCCTGTTTCCAGCTTTGGAAAAATACAAAAAAAAGAAAAGAAAAAAAAAGAAAAAATAGTCCCTTATCTTTATCTTCACTGAGAATGGATTTATTGTTTACTTTCTTTCGTTTTCAATTGCATATAATTTAACATGCCAAGCAGCTTTTAACAGTAAACAAGGTGTTATTGGTGATAATTATTGGTCTGAAAAATATTAAAGTATGGAAAAATAAGGAGGAGGGAGAAATTGATCCGAGAGAAAGTCCTAGAGGACCTGCCTGCATTGCAAATGTTTGATGGGTAAGGTATTCATTGCTTTTCCAAGAGTTACAAGATCACTACTGCAGGTTAATTGGTTTTCTATGGTCTTAGCAGAGGCTTCCAAAGTTGTGCCTCTGATCAGTGAGATAGTTACACATCAGGTTAGGGAAGCCTTCATTCCAAATGTAATATAAGTGACCATGCAGGCCAATAAGTAGCTGACCCTATGTATGCACATTTCTACTGGCACTTGTGCATTGAGTACTTCCTCAACCCTTCTATAAATTCAGTACATTTTTTTGGAAGGTCCTGTCATTCAGAGGAAAAAAAGTCCCTACCAATGTTACCTATTCAAAGAAGTGGCAAATAAATAGAAGATTATAGATGGCTATGTTAGAAAATTAATGATAGAATAAACATTCTTTTTGTTTTAGAATAGCTGATGAGAAAGAAGAATAGATGGGACAGAAGGCATTACATGTCTTTCTTATTCTACTTAGGGTTGTCGGGACCATGTATATAGTCCTTTTGGACAGAATGACAAAATTAAGATATGTTAAAACTTTAAATAGATATTGTCTTATTACATAAACTAATTTTAATAATCAAAATATAAAAGCAGTTATTGGAAACAGATTGAGATATCAATAAAGGAAAGCTATTGTTTATCAGAAAAAAGTGGTTTGATAGAGCATAGTTAATAATTAATATTGCAAAAATAAGACCAACTGTTATCTATACTCAACAAGTAGAAATTTTGCAAATACATTTATTTTGCCTTAAGGGGAGATATATATATATGTGTGTGTGTGTGTGTGTGTGTGTGTGTGTATTTAATCTTTTTTTTGTTGTTTTCTGCTTAAAATTTTCTGCAGATATTAAAATATACAAAACAGTAATTCTAATTGATTTTATATACAAAACTTTATAAAATTGTATGTATTCAATATTTCATATTAAATATAAATTCACTGCATTAATATTTATGTGATGAAGCTATCATAATAATTGGTCATTATTCTGCTCTTATATTATTGTTACTTGTGTGAGACTAGCAGAGGTATTCCTCTTTAATATAGCCTATCACTCTCCTACTCTATGACATGCTTAATTTTTATTTATAACACAAGAAGATTTGCCATGGGGTCATCTGAACAAAGTTAGGGTACAAGATTTTACAAGCTTCAAACCCATATAGATTTTGTTAGTTTTATTATCATCTCCAAGGTCATATTTATTCAGAAACATGAGAAACATATTACTTAAGAGATTGATAGAGTTAATATAGCCTACTTGCTTTAATATTAAAAGGTTTACTTTCTTATGAAATTAAAAACTTTCACAAACACTGAAAGCAACAAAAGAGATGAATTCAGGCAAACTAAAAATGCCCTACAGCTATGATCTGTTTGATTTGAGGATTGCATCCTGATGGGAATTAAATGTGTCACTTCATACTCTCTTGCAATGTTCACATCTTTTGAAAAAAATTTTTTTTTTTTTTTTGTATTTTTCTGAAGCCGGAAATGGGGAGAGACAGTCAGACAGACTCCCGCATGCGCCCGACCAGGATCCACCGGGCACGCCCACCAAGGGCGATGCTCTGCCCACCAGGGTCAATGCTCTGCCCCTCCCGGGCATCACTCTGTTGCGACCAGAGCTACTCTAGCGCCTGGGGCAGAGGCCAAGGAGCCATCCCCAGCGCCCGGGCCATCTTTGCTCCAATGGAGCCTCGGCTGCGGGAGGGGAAGAGAGAGACAGAGAGGAAGGAGAGGGGGAGGGGTGGAGAAGCAGATGGGCGCTTCTCCTGTGTGCCCTGGCTGGGAATTGAACCCGGGACTTCAGCACGCCAGGCTGATGCTCTACCACTGAGCCAACCGGCCAGGGCCCACATCTTCTGAAATCTTAATGTTAAAGCAAAACATAGCCTATTACTTTACATGTGAATGTCAGTAGAATATATTTAAAATCTTTATAATAATGTGTAATTTCAAATATTTATCTAAAGTGAGAAAAACCTTTTAAATAAAACAATTTTCTGCTAATTTATTAAGAAAATATTGTTTTAACTAAAGTTATCATAAAAAGATAAGCTATTGTGTTTTACATTAAATTATAATTGTGCCTTTGAAAATATAGCTTTTTATCTTGAATTTTCCCAGTATCAGTAGTGTAGGAAGCCATAGTAATGCAACTATAATATTTAGAATTTTTTTTGGTTTAGTCCATTATACAACCTACAAGTATTTTCTGATTGTCCACTGCTTCTAAGAACCACTCAAAGTGCTATAAAATGGTGGCAGGGGAAAACCCCTATTTCCTTGGCACATTCAACTAGGGAGAAATTGATAATACACAAATAAATTACATGCCATGTATTACTAAGTGATGTGAATTTGACTAAAGCAAATTTAGAGTCTAGAACAGCAATTTTCAACCTGTGTGCTGCAAGAGGCACACTGGTGTGTCTCAAGAATTTTAAAAATATGCAACCCCTGACTAGTCAGGTGAACTGACCTCTCTTTTCTGTTACATTGTTAAATTAAAAAATGACAACAGCCAAAACAACCATAGCAATCCACTGTGAACGAGTAAAAATTATACCTATTTTTTGTGTCTAATCTGCAACAAAAATATTTTTTGTGTGACAAAGAATTTTAATAATTATTTTGTGTATGTATGTGCCATGAGAGAAAAGTTTTAAAATGGCTGGGCTAAAAAATGAACAGGAGGGGTGATGATAAAACCAGGACCAGCTTTATAAACATTTGGCCTATCCTGTCACATAGGGTCTCATCTTCAGAAGAACCTTATGTTTAGGTTAATGCTCTGCTTTCACTATCTGAAAATATTTCATTTTATTTTTTAAAAAAGAGACAAATATTTTAATTTTTCTTTGAGCTGCACATATTATATAGTCAGTGACAGTTGATATTATACTAGAGAGTGTGGCTCAAGGAAGACATATCTGATAAAAACTTAAATATTGAAGTGTTCTTGGCATCAGTAATTTCCGCAGTGATTATAGTAGGAACTCTCTTAGGGAATAACAAGTACAATGTCCTGTAAAAATTAAAGGAATAAGAGTTATGTTAGTAAGAATACAAGAGAGAATGGTAATAGGGTCTTGGAAGCAGGGAATGAGGGCTAATCTTGATCAGAGAGTATGGCCCTTGTGTTTAATGAAAGCACTTTGTTTTAGTTGAGTGAGATCATAACCTTTGAAGAATTTTGAGGAGAGAGGTATAGACTGAAATACTTATGAGGAGATTTAGTTTAGATGTATAAGGAGAGAATTTCACCAATCTACATAAGAGTTAATATGTAGAGAGTAAACTGTAATGGGATAAATGTAGAAACAAGATCAGAGACTAACTGCAACTGGCTAATAATAATAAAAAGACAAAATAGTGAACAAGTTAATATCAGTTTCTGCAATTTTTCTGTAGATAACTCCAGAGTTGCCCAGGACATATCTAATCAGAGGATATTTGCAAATGTCTTTGTTGTGTTTGAGATGGAATGAGAGATACAGGATAGGAACAATATTGCAAGTGTCTTATATACTGTTAGGGTTCTGAGTAAGACAGCTTTCTATAAATAAGGCCACTTTCTGTCATTCTTGCCTAATGTCACTTACCAAGGTATTGCTTTGACTAAACCTGTTTATTTTCCAACCCATAAAAAAGGCCAGTTTTCTTATCAGTATCCCCTGGGAAGTGAAAAAGTAAATCCAAATTTGAAAGCCTCAAAATCTTTGGGACATAGACTGCAGGAATTTATACATCTATAAAAAACACTGCCTGTGCCTTTATTATTCATAGAAATACTTTAGTGACTTTTTTGAGAGTCAGTAGGCCATTTAAGTCAAGACCTCTTTTTGGAGGCTGTATTATATTGTTTTTCAAACACCAGTCAGCAGACCTGTGCTGGTCCTCCAGAATTCTTTTGCACACTGGCATGAAATTTCTGGCAGACCAACATTTGAAAAACATTACTCTAGTTCATTTCATTGATCTATGTGTCTGTCTTTGTGCCAAACATGCTGCCTTGATTACTGTAGTTTTATAATAATTATTTAAATCAATACATCTAAATCAAATTTGATCTTCATTATCAAAATTGGTTTAGCTTTTTAAAATTATTTACTAATTTATATAAATCTTAAAGTAAACCTTTTAATTTAGTCAAGATACTCATTAGTATTGATAGTATTGTACTTCATCTATTGGAAAACTGAGAGGATTTTCATCGTAACAATATTTATTTCCCTAATTCATAATCACAGTATGTTTCTCCATTCATTTAGTACTTCATTGAAAAGTGATTGGAGGATTTAATATATACACATCTTGTGAAATTTATTCATGTGTCTATTTTAAAGATATTATGAATGAGACTTTCAAAAATGTATTTTAATTATTAATTTCTAATATGTAGTTATACAACTGATATATTTATATTGATCTTATGTCCTGATATTTTGATAAATTCATTGATTTACTTCATATTTCATGGACTCTGTAGAGTTTTCTATACTTATGACCATATAGATATGTGTTTTTTTCTTCTTCCTGTACAATTTATATGATTTTTATTTATTTTTTTGCCTTATTAAAGTAGTTAGATTCTTTAATAGACAGCTCTATATTTAAGGTAAAAGCAGCCATCTTTCTTTTTTTCTGATGTTAAGTAGAAAAATAATAAATCTTTTACCAATGGGTATCATATTCATAAATAATGTGCTAGTCTGTCTCTAAGTGTCCCCATGTGTTTAAGATTACAAAAAATAAATTCTGTTTAAATGAAACCATTATAATAATAGATATATTTTAAATGGATTTAATCTAATAAAAAAGTGATGGTGTCTAGGATGATTTTATTTTTATCTTTTAGTAAGTCTGACATGGCTGTGCCATCCATCATTTCTATTTTAAACCTTGGAACTATGAATTGCTATCTTTTATCCCTATTGTGAGAGAGCAGTCTGAATATCAACCTGCCCTCGTCAGTTAGTTCAGCTGATTGGAGCTTCATTCCAATATGCCAAGGTTTCAGGTTCGATTCCTGGTCAAGGGACATATATAAATCAACCAATGAATGCATAAATAAGAATAACACATTGGTACATCTCTCTCTCGTTCTCCCCCTCTAAAATTTCTCTATATATAAACTTAATAAATAAAAAATTTTAAAATAAATACCAAGATAAGAGTGAAAGTCCCTCACAGAACAGAGATATATTTTAGGAAATAGTTTTAAAAGAACATTATAGTGTTATTTATATTGTGCATGCATTCATGCAACAGTCATCCATCAAAAATACAAAATTATAACAATAATAGACTTATAGTATAATTTTTTTGTAAAAAGGTATAGGATATTGAAACTGTAGACCATTCAAATTAATATTTTGTATTAGCAACTGATTATTAGCAGCATACAATATATTGTAAAAATATATCAAAGGCTGTGTCCCTAGGTAAAACTCCATGCAAATTAGATTTTTTTTTTTAGTTTTTTGCCTGGCATGCAGAGGAGAATCTAAATAAACACAATATTGGATATTTTAGAAATAGAATGCAATAGCTTAACGTGATAATTAAACATACTTAGTGGTCTATGGGAGCTGGGAAATGGAGCCAAATTCAATGAAACATTTTCAATTTTAGCTAGTATAAAAATGGTTTAAAATTATTATGTATGATACATGATTTTCAAAGATCACCTGTTCCATAAGGGATGATTTAAGTGGTGGGATTCCCAAGGTGAAGAAAGCAAGAAATACCACAGGAAGATAATACATGCTACAATGCTTTATTCCATTCTGTACACCAAGCAGTCCTACAATCCTGAAGTTCCAGAGTCCTAACCTAGCAGGGACAGCACAGTAGATATAATACGTAAGAACAATAGTGGCAGGAGACCAAAATATAAAATCAGTGAGTTGATGTCAGTTGCTGAGCCAGGCAGCCTGGAAAGGTATGGTTTCTGTAGAAAGTTTTGGGAACCAGAGCTGAGTCAGGCAACCCAAACATATGTGGGAGCTGGAGCTGAGGCAAACAGCACAGAAAGACATGGGAGCTGGGTTGCTTCTGCAGTTTCTGTTGTTAACCAGAGCTTACATCCTGGATATCAAGATTAGGGTCTTTACATTCCAATCCTACAGAATGAGGCTTTGTTTTATAGGGCAGTTCTTTGGGATCAGAGGCCACAGCAATAATACAGCATGTAACAACTCACCATCAAGCAAATAGCAAACTGGGTGATACCAATTAAGATCCATAACCAAGACTGATGAGGTGGTTGCACAGTGAATAAATAAAGGGTCAGACTTGGATGCAGAGGACCCAGGTTCGAAACCCCAAGGTCACCAGCTTGAGCACAAGTTCATCTGGTTTGAGCAAGGCTCACCAGCTTAAGCCCAAGGTGAATGGCTTGAGCAAGGGGTCTCTCAGTCTGCTGTAGCCCCCCAGTCAAGGCACATATGGAGAAGCAATCAATGAACAACCAAAGTGCCACACAAAGAATTATTGCTTCTCATTTCTCTCCCTTCCTGTCTATCTGTCCCTATCTACTGCTCTCTCTGTCTCTGTCACACACACACACACACACACACACACACACACACAAAACCTATCACCAGATACCCCCTATATATTTTCATCAGGTGATTAAAGAGTAGTTCTGTAGAACCTGTATGGCCTGGATCTCTCCTTTCATCTCTGCTAGGTCGTCCTTTACTTGCTCTTAGGGATCAGGAATAGATGCCGAACATTCTATGTGTAGTAAGGCACATGTCCCTCCTTGGAAAGCAGTTAGAAGGTGTAGGGCCACTCTATTTTGCAACACAAAAACTAAATCATTTAAAGTCTTGTAATCAGAGAAAGACATTGTTTTTTAAAGGACAGATTTAAAACTTAGTAACACTGAGGGAAAAAACAACAACAACAAAAATTATATATTGTGATATGATGATGTTGCAACTTTTTAAATTTACATATCATATAATCAAATTTATAAGAATTAAATTTATGATTTGTACAGCTGCATAACATAATCATCAATCAGAGGTTTTTTTCATGGTTATTAAGCTTGATTCCAATGTTTTTTCATGAGGTGAAGTGACAACTAGTTTAGTTGGTTGGGGCTTTTGTAACATGAAGTGTCAATAGTGGGAATACTAAAGCTGTCTGGAAAAGAGAAAAGAAGAAGGAAACCATTTTCTCATGATTTCTTTCTTTTTCTGAAAGTTACCCAGTAATGATCCTTAACGTAGCAGCAAAACTCTTGCCATCATCCAGAAGCTTTCAGAACTGCCACAACCAGTCTCATGATGCTTTACTCACGGTATCAACACCACTTCAGCAGGGTTCATTTCTCCAAGATCTGGGGTTCATTTACACTGGAGTCTCCCATCAGATTTCTCGTATACCAAGGCCAGGCAGATGTCATACTTTCTTGAGAGCCTTGAGTTTCAAATATACAATAATTCTTACTGAGCTCCTGAGCTACAAATGGGAACAACACTCAGAAATCTGCAATAAAGTCATTAATGTTTGGAGAATTTTAAAAATAGTAAAAATGTATTTATTTACTAAATATCTAATTGTAAGATATTGTATAATGTATAATAATTTTAAAGGCATCCTTCAGAGTATAACAAAAAACAACAGCTAACAATTGTAAGGTCTTTCTACATACCAGACTGTAAGGTTATTGCTTTGCTTGCACTAACATAAACAAAGCTATACTAAAAGCTATTTTCCTTTGTAGAATGTTAGAAAAAAATACATAATTTTTTCAACATCCCATAGTTTTTTAGTTGCTGAATTAAAACTAATATTGTATTAGTTAGTAGTTTTGTTATTTTTTAATAAAAAACATTCAAAGTGACCCTGACCCAGATAGAGCATCAATCAGCCCAGCATGTGGAAGTCCTCACTTCAATTTCCAGTCAGTGCAAACAAGAAAAGCAACCGTCTGCTTCTCCACTCCTTCCCCTCTCCCATCTCTCTCTTTCTCTCTCTTCTCCTTCCATAACCATGGTTCTACAGTTTGAGCAAGTTGGCTTGGGGTGCTAATGATAGCACCACAACCCTGCCTCTGGGTTAAAATAGCTCAGTTGCAGAACAACAGAGCAATGGCCCCGGTGGGCAGAGCCTTGCCTAGTATGAAGTTCACTCAGTAAATCTAGGTTGGAACACAAGCAGGAGTCTGTCTCTCTGCCTCCTGGCCTCTCACTTAGTAAAACAAATAAATAAAAAAAAAATTTAAAAAAGGAAAAAAAAATAATAACTTTGAAAAAACATAAAAAATTTCAGTTCTCTTTTAGATATGCATTTAGGTATAAACAATACACATATGGTAGATTTATCATATCATAAGAATCCAGAAATCCGATATTTAACTTTATGCTCCAACAAAAGTATAATAAGAGCCTCATTCATGGACTAAGATCATTGTCTAACCACAAATACACTTTCCAGACTTCCAGAAGATAGTGAAAGTGTATTCTCTTTAAAAATATCTTAAAATTTGAACTGTATCACTGCTGACACCACATTTACATAACTATGCCCTGGAGCAAGATATTACAAAATGTAGTCCTAATTGTAGGTTGTTTTGCATTCAGATAATGCTCATCATTACATTAAATAGATGAAAGTGTATTCTCAATTTTGGGAAAAGTAGCTATCTATGCCAATGATACTAAAGACCTGGCAAAGACAAGAGTGAATGAAAAAATTTGATCATTTAAAAATGCTTCAAGAAAAAGAAAATGCAAAAACAATGTTTTTAGTTACTGAATTCTGTAATTCTTTTTTTAAAATTTTTATTAATTTTAATGAGATGGCATCAATAAATCAGGGTACATATGTTCAAAGAAAACATCTTCAGGTTATCTTGTCCTTCAATTATGTTGCATACCCATCACCCAAAGTAAGATTATCCTCCAACACCTTCTCTCTGGTTTTCTTTGTGCCCCTCTTTCCCCCCTTTCCCTCTCTTTCCATCCTCCCCGTAACCACCAAACTCTTGTCCATGTTTCTTAGTCTCGTTTTTATATCGCACCAATCTATGGAATCACGCAGTTCTTAGTTTTTTTGATTTACTTATTTCACTCTGTATAATGTTATCAAGATCCATCCATTTTGTTGTAAATAATCCGATATCATCATTTTTTATGGCTGAGTAGTATTCCATAGTGTATATGTGCCACATCTTCTTTATCCAGTCATCTATTGAAAGACTTTTTGGTTGTTTCCATGTCTTGGCCACTGTGAACAATGCTGCAATGAACATGGGGCTACATGTGTCATTACGTATCAATGTCTCTGAGTTTTAGGGGTATATACTCAGTAGAGGGATTGCTGGGTCATATGATAGTTCCATTTTCAGTTTTTTGAGAAACAGCCATACTATCTTCTATAATGGTTGTACTACTTTACTTTCCCACCAACAGTGAATGAGGGTTCCTTTTTCTCCACAGCCTTTCCAACACTTGCTATTACCTGTCTTGTTGATAATAGCTAATCTAACAGGTGTGAAGTGGTATCTCACTGTAGTTTTGATTTGCATTTCTCTAATAGCTAATGAAGATGAGCATCTTTTTATATATCTGTTGGCCATTTGTATTTCTTCCTGGGAGAAGTGTCTGTTCATGTCCTCTTCCCATTATTTTATTGGATTGTTTGTTTGTTTGTTGTGGAGTTATGAGTTCTTTGTATATTTTGGATATTAGGCCCTTATCTGAGCTGTTGTTTGAAAATATCATCTCCCATTTAGTTGGCTGTCTGTTTATTTTGTTGTCAGTTTCTCTTGCTGTGCAAAAACTTCTTAGTCTGATGTAGTCCCATTCATTTATCTTTGCCTTCATTTCTCTTGCCTTTGGAGTCAAATTCATAAAAAGCTCTTTAAAACCAAGGTCCATGAGTTCAGTACCTATGTTTTCTTCTATGCACTTTATTGTTTCAGGTCTTATATTTAGGTCTTTGATCCATTTTTAATTAATTTTAGTATAAGGGGACAAACTGTAGTCGAGTTTCATTCTTTTGCATGTGGCTTTCCAATTTTCCCAGCATCATTTGTTGAAGAAGCTTTCTTTTCTCCATTGTGTGTTGGCCCTTTTATCAAAAATTATTTGACCATATGTATGTGGTATTTATGGACTTTCTATTCTATTTCATTGGTCTGAGTGTCTATTTTTATGCCAATACCATGCTGTTTTGATTGTTGTGGCTCTAAAATATAATTTGAAGTCAGATATTGTAATGCCCCTAGCTTTGTTCTTTTTCCTTAGGATTGCTTTGGCTATTCAGGTTTTTTTATAGTTCCATATAAATCTGATGATTTTTTTATTCCATTTCTTTAAATGTTGTTCTCATAAAATGTGTTTGGAAGTATTGCTTCTTCTTCAACTTTTTGGAAGACTTTAAGTAGAATAAGAACCAGTCTTCTTTGAATGTTTGATAGAATTCACTAGTATAACTGTCTGGGCCTGGACTTTTATTTTTGGGGAGGTTTATAAATAGTTTTTTTCTATTTCCTCCCTGCTAATTGGTATCTTTAGGCTTTCTACTTCATGACTCAGTCTAGGAAAGTTGTATTGTTCTAAGAATTTATCCATTTCTTCTAGATTGTTGAATTTGGTGGCATATAGTTTTTCATAGTATTCTATAGTAAGTCTTTGTATATCTATGATGTCTGTGATGATTTCTAGTCTTTCATTTTGGATTTTGTTTATATGAGTCTTTTCTCTTTTTTCCTTGGTGAGGCTTGCCAAGGGTTTGTCAATTTTGTTGATCTTTTCAAAGAACCAGCTCCTTGTTTCTTTAATTTTTTCTATAGTTTTTCTGTTCTCTATTTTATTTATTTCTGCTCTAATTTTTATTATTTTCTTTCTTTGGCTGTTTTTGGGTAGTCTTTGTTCTTTCTTTTTCTAGTTCCTTAAGGTGGGAAGTTAAGTGGTTTACTTGTGCTCTCTTCTGTTTGTTCATATAGGCCTGAAGTGATATGAACTTCCCTCTTATTACTGCTTTTGCTGCATCCCAGAGTTTCTGGTACGTCGTATTGTCATTTTCATTTGTCTGTATATATATCTTTTGATCTCTGTGCTTATTTCTTCTTTGACCCACTCTTTTTTTTTTTTTTTTTTTTTACAGAGACAGAGAGAAAGTCAGAGAGAGGGATAGACAGGGTCAGACAGGAACAAAGAGAGATGAGAAGCATCAATCATTAGTTTTTCATTGCACATTGCAACACCTTAGTTGTTCATTGATTGCTTTCTCATATGTGCCTTGTCCACTGGCCTTCAGCAGACCAAGTAACCCCTTGCTCAAGCCAGCGACCTTGGGCTCCAGCTGGTGAGCTTTTGTTCAAACCAGATGAGCCCACATTCAAGCTGTCAACCTCGGGGTCTCAAATCTGGGTCTTCCGCATCCCAGTCTGATGCTCTATCCACTGTGCCACTGCCTGGTCAGGCTGACCCACTCATTTTTTAAAAGTATGTTGTTCAGTTTCCACATTTTTGTGGGTTTTTTTAACCTCTTTTTTGCAGTTGAATTTTAGTTTCAATGCTTTATGATAAAAAAATATGATTGGTAAAATTTTAATTTTTCTGAGTTTGCTGATGTTATTTTTGTGGCCCAACATATGGTCAATTCTTGAGAATGTTCCTTGTACACTAGAGGAAAATGTATACTCTGTCGCTTTGGGATAAAATGTCCTGTAGATGTCTACCATATCCAATTGCTCTAGTGTTTTGTTTAAGGCCAATATTTCTTTATTGATTTTCTACTTTGATGAACAATCTAGAGTAGTGGTCCCTAACCTTTGGCCCACTGACCATTACTGGTCTGTGGGGCATTTGGTATCGGTCTGCAGAGAAAGAATAATAACTTACATTATTTCTATTTTATTTATATTTAAGTCTGAATGATGTTTTATTTTTTAAAAATGACCAGATTCCCTCTGTTACATCTGTCTAAGACTCATCTTGATGTTTGTCTTGGTCACATGATACATTTATTCGTCCCACCCTAAAGGCTGGTCCGTGAAAATATTTTCTGACATTAAAGCAGTCCATAGCCCATAAAAGATTGGGGACCACTGATCTAGAGCCATCATCAGTGTATTGAGGTCTCCAAGTATGATTGTATTTTTGTCAGTTTTTGTTTTTAGGTCAATCAGTAGCTATCTTATATTTTGGGGCTCCTTGGTTTGGTGCATATATATTAAGAATTGTTATACTTCTTGAGAATTAAATACATTAAAAAAAAAGAATTGTTATACTTCTTGATTCAGTGTCCCCTTAATCATTATGAAATGACTATTTTTGTTTTTGATTACTTTTGCTGTCTTGTAGTCAGCATTATTAGATGTGAGTATTGCTAGACCTGCTTTTTTTTTTTTTTTTTTTGGATGTTATTTGCTTGGAGTATTGTTTTCCAACCTTTCACTTTGAATTTGTTTGTATTCTTGTAGCTTAAATTTGTTTCTTGTAGGCAGCATACAGTTGGATTTTCTTTTTTAATCCATTTTGCTACTCTGTGTCTTTTTATTGGTGAGTTTAATTCATTTACATTTAGTGTAATTATTAACACTGGAGGGTTCTGTATGCCATTTTATAAATTGCTTTCTGTTAGTTTTGTATCTTGTTTGATTCTTTTCTTTTGTTTTTCTTTCGTTTGTTTTTGTTTGGTTGTAATTCATATTTATT
Organism: Saccopteryx leptura; assembly: GCF_036850995.1. NCBI lineage: Eukaryota > Metazoa > Chordata > Mammalia > Chiroptera > Emballonuridae > Saccopteryx > Saccopteryx leptura. The sequence continues at coordinate 63,314,246 of NC_089506.1, read as the reverse complement.
TCCTCTATTACTACATTTTTTAAGTCATGTGCGTCTGTGGTGGTTTTTTCAGGGGTTGTTACCATTAAGTAATAAAAAGGGTACCTACCATGTTCATTGTAGTACACTATCTTATGAGTGCTTCTGCACTCCATCATCCTTTGCTTCTGTTAATCTCCATCTTCTTCCCTCTTTTTTTTTTTTTTTTTGTTATCACAGTTTAAATTTGGTTTTATTGTGTTCTTGGTGGAGCTTTTTCTAGTCGTTTTGTTTTGTTTTGTTCTTTGTACCTGGTTGGAAAACTTTCTTTAGTATTTCCTGAAGTTGGTGTTTTCTGATGATAAATTCCCTCATCTTCTCTGTATCTGTTTTTATTTCTCCTTCATATTTGAAGGATAGCTTTGATGGGTATAGTATCTTGGCCTGAAGTTCCTCTCTTTCAGAACTTTAAATATTGGGGTCCACTCTCTTCTAGCTTGCAGAATTTCTACTGAGAAATCCGATGATAACCTAATAGGCCTTCTTTTATATGTTGTATTCTCCTTTTCTCTGGCTGAGTTGAGAATTTTTTCTTTGTCGTTGGTTTGTGCCAATTTCATTATGATGAGCCTTAGAGTAGGTTTGTTGGGGTTAAGAAAACTCAGTATTCTGTTTGTTTCTTGAATTTGAGTCTTTAGTTCTTCCCACAGGCTTGGGAAGTTCTCGTCTATTATTTGTTTGAATATGTTCTCCATTCCATTTTCCTTCTCTTCTCCTTCTGATATACCTATTATTCTTATGTTAGTCTTTATGATAGAGTCAGACAATTCCTGTACAGCTTTCTCATTTATTTTAATTTTTGAGTCTCTCTCTTCTTTGTCTGTTGTGCCTCAAGTTGCTTGTTTTGTATGTCACTAATCCTATCTTTTATCTGGCCTATTCTATTAGCTAAGCTTGTTTTTCAGTTCATGAATTGAGTTTTTCATCTCTCTTTGATTTTTTTTTCATAGTTTCAATTTTCTTGATAATTTATTCTTTGTGTTTGTTGAGTTGCTTTTTTGAGCTCCCTAAATTGCCTTTCTGTGTTTTCTTGTATATCTCTGAGTATTTTTAGGATTTCTATTTTACATTCTCTCTCATTTAACTCCAAGGTTTCCAATATATTATATATTTTCTCCATAGATTTTTCATCATCTATCTCTGCTACATCTCTGTCTTTTGTATCCATGATATTCAATTTCCTTTTACTTAATGGCATCTGAGAGTGGTTTTGTTAATAACACTAATGAGAATTAGTAAAGAATAAAATATTAAAAAATTAAAATAAAAAGTAAAAAAAATATTTTTTTTCCTTTTTTCTCTTCCTCTTTGAGAAAATATCATGAAAAATTATGAATTATATTGTGCTAAATGGAACAAAAGCTACCTATAATGGAAAGCCTAAGTTGGGGAAAAGTGGTAAAGGAAGAAAAGAGGAGGTAGAGACCCACAAAATGCAAAACAGAAAAAATTTGAATCAAGAATAAAATGATTTGATTGTAAATGATAGTCTTTGAGAAATATAATGAAAGGGATAAGAAGGAAACAAGAAAAAGAAATAAAATGCTATTTTATTAAGTGGAACAAAAACTAGTTAGAATGGAAAGCCGGGTTTGGGGGAATGCTAATGAGTTAAAAAGCTAAGTAAAAAGCACACAAAATGTCACAAAAAAAATTTCAGTCCCAAATAAAATAATTTGTTCATGAGTGAGGATTGAATGAGAGGAAAAGTAAAGGAGAAAAGAAGAAACTAAGAGAGAGGGAGAAAAAAGAAAAAGGAAAAAAGAAGAAGAGAGAGTTAAGGGTTTCGGAGTATAACCCTCATAGAGAGAAAAGATGAAGAAATGAAGAAAAAAAGGGGGGAAACGTAACACTTATGGGTAATGTAGTTCAATATGAAGAGAAAAGAATAAGATGAGCAGAGAAGGACCAACATGGAAGAAAAAATAATAATAAAGACAAGAAGATGAAAGAAACAAAAAAAAAAGTGGAAAAAGTTATAAATTCTGTGGATTTTTCTTGATTTTGAGAGGTTATCTTCTTTCTTTTTTTTCCTCTCCCTCTTCCTGGTCAGTGGCTCTGTACTCCAGGCTCTGCATTGGTGGCATGCTTAGATAGAGATTTGCAGTTGATGCGTCTCTATGGCGATGTCATATACTCGGCTTCAGATTCATTGTTAGTTGGGGTTTGTTAGCATTTGCAGGCTCCAACAATGGGAGAGTCTGTTTCCCCAGAGCCTCTCTCCCAGTCTCTCCTTCCTGAATTAGCAGTTTGATGATCCAGCTATGAAGTTGCTGCTGCCTCTGCCTGGAGAGTAAGAGGCTCAAAGAGCTGGCAAATCCCCACTATATCCCCACTCAGAGCAGGGCTCTGGGTAAGGCTCTGTCAGTCAGAGCCACCAGCGTAATAGGCAGGGCTGGGAGCCAATTGCTCTCAAGGTGCCTTTCTATGAGCCTCCAGGCATATCCAGTATGCCTCAGCACTTTGTGGGACCACTCTTCCCAGGCTTTTTGCACTTTGTAACCTGTATTGGCTGGGAAGAAGATGCCCTAGTCATTGCCTGCAGAATACGAGTTCTTAAAAGCTGCCAAGTCTCTCTTTTTAACGTACAGCCCTGAGTATGAAAGCTCTGCCAATCAGAACCACCAGCTTAAGCAGGTAGGGGGGGCGTGTTGACTTCTGTTTAGTTCCCCAGGTATATCTAGTTAAATTTGCCTTAGCGTTCCATGGGATTGTTTCCTGCAGGCTTCTTTCTTGTTAAAGAGCCTACAGCCTATCCTGTCTAACTTCTTCAGTGTTCTCTGAGGTTTGTTCCGTAGAAATGTGTTTTTCACTCTGTATCGGCTGACAGGAAGTTACCCCAACCCTATGTGCATAGCAAGAGGCACTAAAAAATACCATGTCTCTTGTCTTAGATTGCTGATCTGAGAGAGACCTTGTCAATTAGAGCCATGTAAGTCAGTTGGGAGGTGAGCAGACTGGGTTAAGCAAATTTCAGCGATTGGATCCGCAGATTTGCTCCAGAGACTGATTGCAAGCTGCTTGCGTGCCCCTCCCTCTAGTTCTTCTGTATTTTTTCTTCTTCCCTGGGAATGTGCTTTGTTAGCCTGATGGAGGTACCCCGCCCACCTGGAGAAGTTTGGGCGTAGGGAAGTTTGCTTTCTCGCACTCCTCCCATGCTGTTCGGGGAGCAGGAACCATACCGAGACTCTGGTCGCAGCCCATGCATAGGCCTCTGAACCTGCCCCTCTGTCCGGGAAACGAGATGCCCACTCCTTGGGCGCTAGGAGGAACCTCTCATACATTATGCGTGCTCGCCAACCAGGATATAGGGGGTAATGGAGGCCACCACTCTCCAGCTTTCGCCGGGGTTTGGAGCCAGCGTTAGCTCACATGGGCTGAGTCACCATGGACACACTCTTTCCTCGGCTTGGACATCTGTGCCTCAGCCTGGTTCCCTCTGCACTCCCAGCCCCTACTCTCTCTCAGTTCCAAGTGAAAGCAGCCTTTCCTCAGGTTAGTGAGGAAGGTGGAGTGTCCTGTTTTCCATCTTATATCCTACAGGGTTGATTATATATTTAATCAATTTTTTGTTCCATCATACCTTCGTATTCAGTGTGTGAGACTTCCAGACACTCCAAGGATAGATTTTTCTGTCACTGGTTATATAACTTGTTAAAATTTTGGGGAGAGGTATCGGGAGCACTCCTCATGGTGCCATTTCTCTGACGTCACTCCTGAATTCTGTAATTCTAAAAAAAAAAGTTAAATAATTGTTCAAATGCCTAAATACTGACTTTATCTTGGATATAAATAAAACGTCACAATTATTCTCTAAAACTAAAAATTAAAGATTTATTTATATAGATAACAGCCAATATATACTGTATATTGTTATATTTTACATCTTATTAACATGTTTGTGGAAACATTCTTGTATTTGGCATATAACTATTATAATACAAAATATGAAATTAGTGTAACCTATATATACATACATATATGCACACATTGAGAATGCATAAGTAGACAATTTTTGTCTAAATATTTTTCAGTATGTTTCTCACATGAACACTAGCATGCTGAAGTATTATTGGTTACTTTCACTGAAATTTTTAGATTTTTAGCTAAATTACACATGTATAGATACATTCTGTATACTAACTTCATAATAACATTGGATGTATTATACCAAAAAAGTTGCTATGCCTGCTGTGAATTGAATAGTTTTATATATTTTAGCAAAAAATATTTCTTTTGTTGAATTCCCTACAATATACCACTAAAAAAGTCAGAGAAATAATGTATTTTTAATGAACAACAATTATATATGTTACAATTTATTTCATACTTTTGTATCGATTGTCTCTATATAATTTACCAATTTATTTTATCTTAGATTAAGATTGACAGTTTAGGATGCTCATAGTAAATTAAATATGTCAAGTAAGTGGTTCATTAAGTCAAATATAAAATCTTGCTGTTTAATTAGCAACAAAAAATAATAGGAGGAGGAGGAAGAAGAAAAAGAAGACAATGATAACATAGATACTTTATGACTAATTTTAAGGTATTTCTTATAGTAATTATTACATTTAAATAAACTTCCAAAGCAGAATTATCTTTCCTAATGTGTACTGGTGTTATTTTAAGGAGGATAAATGTGCCTCCATGCAATGGTACTGGCTAATCTTTGTATTCTATTATTTACCTCTAGTGTTAATATCTTCTAAAACTATGAAATATAAAAACTAACATTTTGTTACATTTATCAGCTATGTAACTGAGTAATGGACTAAATCTAAAACAAGTTTAATAATATCATTCTAATATTTTTATTTTAAACAATATACAGAATATATAAAATATTAAAAATTTAATAATCAGTCATATTCAATTTTATAGTCACTGAAGGAAATATAGTTATTAGAAACCAAATCTTAAATTGATGAATACTTTTTTCTTTCTTTTTTTTAAGTGAGAAGAGGGGAGACAGACAGACTCCAGCATGTGCCCCTACAGGTATCTACCCGTCCAGGCCCTTACTGGCCATGCTCTGCCCATCCACAGAAATTGCTCAGAAATCGAGGTATTTTTAATATCTGAGACAGAGCCATCTTCAAGGCTGAGGCCAACTCACTGGAGCCAATCAAGTGATGGCTATGGGAGGAAGAGAGAGAGCGAGAGAGAGCAAGAAGGGGGTGGGGTGGAATAGAGAAGCAGATAGTTGCTTCTTCTGTGTGCCCTGAGTGGAAATTAAACCTGGAACATCCACATACTCAGCCAATACTCTACCACTAAGGAAAATGGCCAGTGCCTTAAAATTTTAATAAGTAATAAAACTATAAAAAATAAGTTGGCTATGAACTAGAAATTATCTATAATTTTTAAACCCATTTGTAAAATAGCAACTATTCTACCACTTATTAGTAGAAAAGTAAAAATATTTTCTATGAAATTTAATTTAATTATAATTAAGTATATCTCATAAAGGCAGCATTACATTATATAAAAGGCATTGAATATTTTATATTTATATATTTATGTTAAACTATACAACTTTATCATAATTGAACAAAAGTAGCAGCTGCCATCTGACATTTAAACAGTTTTTAAATAAATTTTCTGCACTAATTGCTGCATTGTCCTATTTTATTTAACAAGCAACAAACAACTACATTGTGTAGTGATGATTTTTGAAGCAAGAATACAATATAAAAACTACCAATGTTTAATGAATGTGGTTATCAAATTAATGAAGTTATTTCTTCTTTCAAAACGAGATAACTTGTTTCACTGGCTCACTACATATACCAAGTACTGCTATGCGCCTGTTTAGAATAGAATAAACAAATATAATATCCTCTGTGAATTTAATCTGATCAATCACTTAAACAAAACAAATATTTTAAAATGGAAAATCACTCTTCTCACTTAATGGCTGATAATAACAACAGCTAAGATGTTTGCTTCTTAATAGTTTTTCTGCTTAATGAGTGTTTCCAACTAATTTTTATACATTTCCCCATCTTATCTTGCAAATTCAGTCTGAATATATTTTCACAAAAATGATTTTGTAAGCATAATTATAAAGTGTTGGCTTAGGTACATAGATTAAAAAGCAAACAAATCTTGACTCAATTGAGTTTGCTGGAATATGCACATAAAGTCTCCTAAAGAGATTCTTGCTCTAATTAATTATGTGCAAACCCTAAATACCCCATGCCTGATTGAGCTGATAGAACTATCCAGTTTTTACTCTTCTGAGTGGTTCTATAAAAACATGCTAAATGGAATTAATTTTTCACAAATATGTACATTATAGTTATCAATAGATATTATAGAAAACAGTAAAACACTATTCTCTTAGAGAAATTTTGTGTCATGTGTAACATTCAATCAAAGTATCAATGGAGTGTATATACTGATATTTACATTTTATATGTTTTATACTTTCTGTATAAATATTACATCTTAACAGAGCTATGTAAACATGCACAACTCCAGAATTTTAATACAGTAATGGGATGATGTCATGTCTTAGTGTATAAAAGAGTAATGGATCAATAACAATATTTTGGACTGAGATATGATTTTAGTTTGACTGTAAATATATGAATGGTCTAATTTTGCATTTTGTAGACTTAGAGGTAATTCAACTCAATATAGAGAATATTTATTTAAAAAATTGAGATATATATTTATTTTATTAAAAATTTTTGATACAGATAGATATAGGTAGATATAGATATAGATATTAATATAAATGCAGACATGTAAGTATAGAATTTTTTATTCATGCACAGATTAACTATATACATGTGTGTACATGTATATATATATATCTAAAATACACATATGTATCTATACACATATGCATATGTATACATACTTTATTTTGTTTTGGATATATATATATATTTACATATATATGATACAGTGTATATAAAATATTTATATATTTGTAATGAAGTTCATAATTTTTTCTTATTATACATTGTGACACAGAATTCTGTAGAACCATTTAAAGAGATATACATTATAAGAAGGAAGGATACACATGACTTGAAGCCAGACTTTCTACATTCTGCTTCAAAGGGAAGAGTACCAAAATAATATATATTCATAAATGACATACAACTAGTTTTGTGTAAGTCATTTTTCTGCTTTAAAAATTGTAAAAACAATGGCTAGTATAAAAAAAAATGTACTCAAATTTTTTCCTGGGGAGCCCATTTATTGTTCATAAATCTTTTTTTTAGAGAAAAACAAGTGTGATGAAATGATTATTTATCCAGATCTCAAAAGATCAAATTTAATCATAGTTATCCTTAAATGTCTCATTCAATTATCATGGCCAGTTAGTTGCCAAGTTGGCAATCCTTCTTCTTGAATATCTTTTTTATCAGTTCTTTCAGAATAACATTAAAGTAATGGCAGTGTGAGAGATAATCCTGATATCTCCCCTTGAAATTTCAACAAATTGAACTCTTATGCAGTGAAAGAACTGCAGTTGGGTTCACAGATGTGCCTGAAAGATCCATGCACTAAATGGACGTACGTTGCTTTTTTAGGGTTCTTAACTCTCAAATGCTATCAAAAAAGAAAAAAAAATTGAATATCATGGCTACACAAGACAGAGACATAGTTCAGAAAGAAAATTAAAAGTCTCCATAAAAAAAAATTAATCATGTGGAAATCTTGGAGTTAAGTGATAGAGGATTCAAATTTGAAGTGAAAATATTCAATGAGATGCCAGAAAACATCAATAGGCAAATTAATGAGCTCAGAAAACAAATTAAGGAACAAAATGAACACCTCATGAAGGAGACTAAAAACAGATGAAAAAGTCAGTCATGCAATGAAGACTGAGATAGCAAGTTTAGCTAATAGAACAAGCCTGATAGAAAAAGGATCAGTGAAATTAAAGACAGGCAACTAGAGATGCTACATAGAGCAGAAGAGAGAGACTCACAAATAAAAAACTCTGAAAGAGCTCTACAAAAATTGTCCGACTTCATCTGAAGAGCAATATAAGAAAAATGGGTATAGAAGAAGAAGAGTAGGAGAAGGGAATGGAGAGTCTATTCAAACAAATTATTGATAAGAATTTCCCAAGCTTATGGAAAGAGTTAAAACTTCAATTCCAAAAAGCAAGCAGAACACTGAGTTACTGCAACCCAAACAGAACTACTCCAAGGCACATTGTAATTAACCCTTTGAGTAGTACAAAAGTTTATGTATGCCCTTGTGCCTCCTGACCATCCAGAGTATGATCGTACATGTATGTCTTAAACTACTACAAGAAGGGGGTGTAAACAGAGGGACACAAGAGTAATGTACATTGAATGTAACAAACCACTTTTCCTGCATCCATGTTTTGAGAAAAACCAGTTTAAAAAAATTTTAAACATAAGGAATAAAAATACCTATAAATTGTCCTACGAATGTCATCATATGCAAGTACATGTTTGAGATTGTGATAATAACAATACTTCTTTATTTACAGATGGAAGGTACACAAGAATTGCATGAGATAACAAAAATTTTTATTTTAAAAATGAGTAAGACACCTTGGTCGATAGGCTAAGCAGTAGAGCGTTGGCCCGGCGTGTGGAAGTCATGGGTTCAATTTCTGGCTAGGGCACACAGGAGAAGCATTCATCTGCTTCTCCACCCTTTTCCTTCTCTGTCCTCTTTGTATCTTTCTTCTGTCCCTGAAGCCAAGGCTCTACTGGAGCAAAGTTGGCTCACACACTGAGCACAAGTCCATGGCCTCCGCCTCATATAAGGGAATGGCTCCGGCTACAATGGAGCAACACCCCAGAGGGGCTGAGCATCGCCCCCTGGTGGGCATGCCAGGTGGCTCTTGGTCAGGTGCATGCAGGAGTCTATCTGACTGCCTCTCCACTTCTAACTTCAGAAAAATACAAAAAAAAATGTGTAAGGCAACATTAAAGAAAGGCAAATGCATGTTCTTCTTGTTTCCATGAATTGGTTATCAAACAAACATGATTTTAAGTTAATGAAACTATAACTGGAACTAATTTTATTTTTTGAAAAAACACTTATTCCAGGGGGTCAGCAAACATGAATAAAAACTCACTACGAATGGGTTAAATTGGTAAAAATCAACAACAATGTAAGAATCCTTAAGGCAGCTAGAAAGAAGAACATAACATATAAAGGAAAACCCATTAGGTTATCACCAGATTTTTAAGCAGAAAATCTACAAGCCAGAAGAGAGTAAACTGAAACATTCAAAATACTGAAAAAAAGGGATTACCAGCCAAGAACACTATATTCATCAAAGTTATTCTTCAAATATGGAGAAATTAGAACTTTTTAAGACATACAGAGGTTGAAGGAATTTATCACCAGAAAACCCCCACTGCAGGAAATACTCAAGGGGGTTATTCAACCAAATACAAAGAACATCACAAATTAAAACTATAAGTAAAAGGTTCAAAAAAGTCACAAGAAAGACAAGGATAATCTGTGACATCAATAACATAAAAGAAGAGAGGATAAAGATCTGCAGTAGAAAACGAAGATGAAGTGCAGAAGCACTCATAAGACAAAGGAACTTAATCTCTTAACAACCTAATGAAAACCACACACATACACACACACACACACACACACACACACACACGAAATAAATAAATAAATAAATCTTCCAGAAAAGAAGAAACCAGGGAAAGAAGTATGAAATATCACAAACACACACACACACACACACACACACACACACACACAAATACTGAAAGAAACAATAAAAAAGATGAACCAAACAAGAAACAGAGCTACTAGAAAATAAAACATAAAACGGCTATATAAAATTCTCAAATGTCAGTAATTACCCTAAATGTATATTGGCTGAACTTAACTATACAGAGGCACAGAGTAGCAGATTGGAATAAAAAGCAAAATTCAACCATATGCTGTCTTCAGAAGACACATCTAAGCAGCAAAAACAGAAGCTGATTCAAAGTGAAAGGTTGGAAAATGATTCTTCAAGCAAATAATATCCAAAGATAAGCAGGTATAACAATACTCATATCTGACTTTAAGACAAAAAAAATGAAACCAGAGTCAAAGATGAACATTTTATAATGACAAAGGGGACATTGTGTCAAGAATACATAAAACTTTTCAATATATGTGCAGTGATTTAGGAAGCACCAAAATATATAAAACATATACTCACTGATATAAAAATAAAAGCAGAAAAAAACATGATTATATCTGGAGATTTCAACACACCATTGACAGCTTTAGAAAGACTATCCAAAAAGAAAATTAATAAAGAAATATCAACTTTAAATGATATTCTGAGTCAAATGAACACAATAGACATTTGTAGGACATTTAATCCAAAATGAGATTATATATTTGTCTCCAGTGTGCATAGAACATTCTCAAGAATAGACCATATGTTGGACCATAAAACTAACATGAACAGATTCAGGAAGATTGAAGTTATATCTAGCATATTTTCTGATCATAAGGCTTTGAAATTAGAATTCAACTATAAAGGGGATTAAAAAAAGAAATTGTTAAAAAGAAATAAAGTAATGTCCACAAAAACATAAAAATTAAACAATATACTTTAAAAAATGACCAGGTCAAAGAAGAAATAAAAGAGATCAAAATATATATACAAACAGATGAAAATGACAACAGAACATATCAAAATTTCTAGGGTGCAGTAAAAAGAGGGACGTTTATGTTATTACAGGCTTATATTAAGAAACAAGAGAGATCCCAGGTAAACAATCTAACATCACACTTTAAGTAACTAAAAAAGAAAAACAGAAGCAACACAAAGTAAGCAGAAGAAAGTAAATAGTTAAAATTAAAGCAGAACTAAATGAAATAGAGAAAAAGAACTATAGAAAAATTAAAACAATGAAGTGTTGGTTCTTTAAAAAGATCAATAAAATTGACAAACTACTCACTAGACTCACTAAGAAAAAAAGATGGCCTCATGTAAACAAAATTTAAAATGAAGAAAGAAAAATTACCACAGACATCATAGAAATACAAAGGAACATAGTGGAATATTATGAAATATTATATGCCACCACATTCCACAACCTAGAAGAAATAGATAAATTCCTATAACTATGCAATCTTCCTAGACTGAGTCACAAAGAAGTGGAAAACCTAAATAGATTTATAAGCAGGAAGGAAATAGAAACAACTATCAAAAACCTCCCCAAAAACAAAACTCCAGGATGAGATGGCTACACTGGTAAATTCTACCAAACATTCATATAAAGGTTAGTACCTATCCTACTCAAAGTCTTCCAAAATAGAAGAAGCAATACTCCCCAGGACATTGTACAAAGCCAACATAACCCTCATACCAAAACCTAGCAGGGAGAGCACACACACACACAAAAATACTACAGACCAATATCTCTAATGAATACAGATGCAAAAATTCTAAACAAAATACTAGCAAATTGAATACAACAACACATTAAAACAATAATACACCACGATCAAGTGGGATTCATTACAGGAGCACAAAAATGGTTCAATATACAGAAATTGATCAATGTAATACACCACATCAACAAAACAAAGAGGAAAAGTCATATAATTTTATTAATACATGCAGACAAGGCATTTGATAAGAAACAATATGCCTTTATATTTAAAATGCTCAATAAAATCAAAATAGGAGAAAAGTACCTGAACATAATAAGGGCAATATATGACAAATCATCAGCTAATATCATACTAAATGGTGAAAAAAATGCAGGCTTTTTCTCTAAAATCAGAAAAAGGACAAGGTTGCCCACTCTCTCCACTCTTATTCAACATCGTTTTGAAAGTTTTAGCCAAAGCAATCAGGCAAGAGAAAGAAATAAAAGGCATTCATATCTGGAAAGAAGAAGTAAAGTTACCACTTTTTCAGGTGACATATCTTGTATATAGAGAACTGCAAAGACTCCACCAATAAACTACTAGAAACAATAAGCTAATACAGAAAAGTCACAGGGTACAAAATTAATATACAAAAGTCTACTGATTTCCTATACGCCAATGATAAAACATCAGAAAATGAACTCACAGAAACAATTTATTTTACAATTGCAACAAAAAAATATAAAATACTTAGAGGGATAAACTTAACAAAGGACGTGAAGGACCTATATACTGAAAACTACAAAACATTATTGAAAGTAATTGAAAAAAAACACACAATGAAATGTAAAAGCATTTCATGTTCACGGATTGAAAGAATCAACATAGTTAAAATGGTCATATTACCCAAAGCAATATACAAATTTAATGCAATTTCCATCAAAATCCCAATGTCATTTTTTAAAGAAATAGAAAAAAATTTATCAGCTTTGTGTAGAACCATAAAAAAAAAAGTACCAAAGCAATTTTGAGGAAATAGAATGTAGCCAGAGGTATCACACTACGTGACTGCAAATTATACCATGGTAATCAACATAGCATGGTATTGGCAGAAAAACAGGCATACAGACCAATGGAACAGAATTGAGAGTTCAAAAATAAAACCACATATATATGGACAAATTATCATCTTCAACAATGGAGCCAAAACCACACAATGTAGAAAAGAAAGCCTCTTTAATAAATAGTTTTGGGAAAATTGGAGAGCCACATGCAAAAGAATGAAACTTGACTACAGTTTGTCACCCTGCACAAAAATAAATTTGAAATGGATCAAAGACCTAAGTATAAGATATGAAACTATAAATTACATAGAAGAAAACATAGGTACTAAGCTCATAGACCTTGACCATAGAGAACAATTTATGAATTTGACCCCAAAGGCAAAGAAAATAAAGGCAAAAATAAATGAAGGAGACTATATCAAACTAGAAAGCTTTTGCTCAGCAAAAGAAACTGACAACAAAACAAATAGGCAGCCAACTAAATGAAAGTTGATATTTGCAAACAATAGCTCCAATAAGGGGTTAATATTCAAAATATATAATGAACTCACAAAGTTCAGCAACAAACAAGCAAACAATCCAATTTAGAAATGGGGAGAAGACTGAACAGACATTTTCCCAAGGAGACATATAAGTGGGGAACAGATATTTGAAAAGTTTCTCATCTTCACTATCTATTCGAGAAAGACAGAGAGAGGAACAGACAGGAACAGACAGATAGGAAGGGAGAGAGATGAGAAGCATCAGTTTTTTGTTGTGGCACCCTAGTTGTTCAACGACTGCTTTCTCATATGTGCCTTGACCGGGAGTCTACAGCAGACAGAGTGATCCCTTGCTCAAGCCAGGGATCTTGGGTTCAAACTGGTGAGCTGTGCTCAAACCAGATGAGCCTGCGCTCAAGCCAGCGACCTCGGGGTTTCAAACCTGGGTCCTCTTAGTCCCAGTTTGATGTTCTATCCCTTGTGCCACTGCCTGGCCATTCTAAATAAAATTTAAAAATTAAAATTCTTTCCTTTCATACTCTGTCCCACAGATAACTTAAGGTCCTCATAATTTTGGTCAATTATTCTAACAGCCTCTGAAAAATCTTCATAAATTTATTGTCCATAGTGCTAAAATACCTAATATGCAAATCTGTATGTACAAGTCTTCTATTTAAAAGTCTTCTAAGATAACTCATAGCTTATATGAAAATACTATTTGGTATGGCATATGTAATATAAAACCTTTCATTTTATAATTTCTTAATATACAACTTCAACTTTGCCAATGTCTCATGTCCTATACATCATCCAGACATATCAAATGATCGTGATTCTTTTAACAACTCCTCTATGAACATCATTCCTACTTTTTACGTCATAGTTTCTTTTTTTTTTATTTATTCATTTTAGAGAGGAGGGGGAGAGATAGAGAGAGAGAGAGAGAGAGAGAGAGAGAGAGAGAGAAGGGGGAGGAGCAGGAAGCATCAACTCCCATATGTGCCTTGACCAGGCAAGCCAGGGTTTTGAACCGGCAACCTCAGTGTTTCCAGGTTGACGCTTTATCCACTGCGCCACCACAGGTCAGGCTCGTCATAGTTTCTTATGAGCTTGTTATCTGTGAAGATATATCTCAACTGTCATTTATTTAGAAAGTCCTTTTCCCAATTTTCTACACTGTTATACTATCTCTACATTTTAGTCACATCTCAGTGGTATTTTTTTACTGAATCATCATAATTTTTAAATATGATATCTTAAGTACTCAGATATAGCCATCCCTTTTGCTTAAGAAGTTGGCCTGAATAATCCTTAAATAGTTAAAACAGGCCAAGATTGTTTGCAAACTTTCTGCTGAAATATTACCTTTTAGTAAAGAAAGGGACATAATTAATTTTTAAAAATGTTCCCTGGTATTTAGAAAATTCAAATTATGTTTATATAGGGAGTATCCATATATATACAATCATGTATGCCTGTATGATTTTATTATATATTTTAAGATGATTTTTTCTAGATTTTTGCTAGTTTTTTTAATACTTAAATGAGACTATCAAATGTCTTTCAATTTTTCTATAGTGTCTAAGCTGCAGCATTTCTATTTTCTTTTCCATGGTCTTAGATATTAAAATGTTAACACCCATTATGTCTCCAGATAATGTTTTTTGTCTATTAGAGTGAGCAAGACACTTACTTGTTACAACAACTACTTCATTGAGAATTTGTCACTTGCTTTCCAGTATTAAACTCATTATCATTTGCCTTTAAGATCTCTGAAATGCTTGATATATATTATCACATTTTTAGTGGTTTCTTCAATATGCATCTTTCAATGATCATTTAAAACGTTACATTAAACTAAATTGATATTTTTTCTGACATAACATCCATGGGTTGTATTATTAACTGATTAGATCTATAAAGGAAAGATCTGCCATGTGACTTCATATATTAGAAAAAGATTAACTTGACTAAATAGAAAAATCCTATCTGTATCTCAAAAAATGACATTGTAGATATTAATTTTCTGTAAAGAGATATTTGTAATTCAGTTTTTATGAAATGATAACAAAGGACCTGAGCTGTGATGGCTCAGTGGGATAAAGCGTCGACCTGGAACACTGAGGTTGCCGGTTTGAAACCTTGGGCTTGCCTGGTCAAGGCACATATGGGAGTTGATGCTTCCTGCTCCTCCCCCTTCTCTCTCTCTCTCCCCTCTCTCTAAAAATCAATAAATAAAATATTTAAAACAATTTTTTTAAATGATAACAAAGCACATCAACACTGTAAACAAAATGGTTTTGGTCTCATTTTTCAAATGTTTACCTCAGTTATATATATGCATATGTATATTATGCTAATTCATTCATTATATGTAAAACAAAAACCATTACAAAGAAGCATGTAGAGGGCAAAGAACATTATACAAAATTTTAAATACTTCTTTAATTGATAATACAATATCTTAATGATATACATTTTAATGTAAAATTATTTTAACTGTTTTATATTATATTCTGTGGTTAATTAAAATTTTATGAGAATAAATTGAAATAGGCTGTATATTGAAATAATTCACTTGGGTGAATTTTCATTAAATTGTTATAGTAACAGAATTATGAACCTCTTTATTATCTAGTTATATATTTAAGTTATATTAGTGGTTAGAATTCAATGAATGGTGAAGGTATACAACATAAAAATTTCAATCTACTTTGTGAGATAGTTTTACAAAACAACTCTTTAGTAACTTTCTGAGAATATATGCTGTTACTGCAAAGACCCCTGGTAACCTCTTTTATGAAGAGGCCATAAATGACATCAATAATGTGTATAGTGGTAGTTATTACCACATCACTTTGATTTTATTCACATCTGCCTTAGACATCTATACTAAAAAAAAAAATTAAAAATGGGGAGAAGACTTATCAGAATTACATCTAGCATCATTATCATCTATGAATAATGGACTTGATAGTTTTAATGCCTATTTTTTAGTTTTAATTTATCTGAAATGTGGGTCATCTATCAAGTATAGTATATTGAAAATGTGTGAAAACTAAAATTTTCCTCAATTTATATCTAGTTTATCTTTTAAACAAAGGTATTTAATCAGTAACTTAAACGTCACGATACAACCAATTGTCACATTTAGTCCTAACTTATTTGTTTTGTTTTAGTTTCTAACAGTTACAAAGATGTCTATTAACAAATACAGTAAATTTCTTAAATTTCAAGATGAAATGGTTTTGTGTTGAGCAATAAAACTGAAAGAATTAAAAAGAACTATGAATATATTAAAGTACTTTAAACATTCTTTTGATTGATATTTATGGAACACCTATTATGAGTTAGGTATTTTTTTAATATTTTATAATTATGACAAAAATACAGCACTTTCTCATGATTTCAATGTTTCCTAACAAAGAGAGGTTAAAAATAATGATGCAGCTGTAATATAGTATAAATAATGTATCATCATTAAAAAAAAAGGAGTACTTAATTCTGTTTCTTGGAGGAAAGGTTTTGGTGTTGTTGAACTGGATAAGTACTTGGCACAGAAGAAAAAAGGAGGAACTGATTAATTAGAAAAAAATCAATTTGTCAAATGAAAGTATAAACTTTTATATATACTGACAACTGATTATTCTCTAAATATTTGTATACCACATACACAATAAAGAAACGTGCTTCTCTAATAGTTAAACATATTTGAAAAAATTTAAATTTCAAAGGAGTCCATTGTAATAATGCCTAACACTGTTGATTCACTTAATGTTTTAAATTCATTAAGCGAAAGTATGCACACAATGTTATAATACAGATTGGTAACCTTGTGATAATATAATAAACTAAATTTAACTATCATGGATTTTTTCCAGTAAATAAACTAATTTTGCCTTATTTTTCTGGAATTTAGTATATTTTGCTACATATTTTTTAGTTTTTAGTTTTTGTAAATCTAGTTCTAGGTTCCTGCAAAGCAAAAATAAAATGAAAATAGCAGACAATGAAGAACGATCTTGTTCTATTCATAGGTTCTTCTATCTTCCAGGACTTTCTGAGGGCTGTGTCACTTTTGTCACAGAATTTTACTTGTCAGAGAATGGGACACTTTTTATTCTAGCATTAATATCATATCATAACTATCTATCATCTGTTTCAGTGTACATATTTCTCATCAACATTTATTGTAATTAGTAGATCCACTAGGAATTTTTACCTCTTATGAAATAAGAGGTTCAGTCTGCAGAGTTGCCACTCTTTTAGAATATTTTTTAAATCCATCATTACTGGCCTGACCTATGGTGACGCAGTGGATAAAGCATCAACCTGGAACACTGAGATCGCCAGTTCAAAGCCCTGGGCTTGCCTGGTCAAGGCATATACGGGCATGGATGCTTCCTGCTCCTCCACAGTTCTCTCTCTCTCTCTCCCACTCTATCTGTCTCTCTCTCTCTCTCTCTTCTCTATAAAATGAATAAATGAAATCTTTAAAAAAATTCATCATTACTGAACATACTATTGGAATAAATTTTTATTGCATATATTATATGACCTTATTACTTTCTGCATATTTATTGCATGTGACCTTATAACTATCTTACTCACATGTTGTATTTATCTGTTTTCTATTTATACATTAAAACAAGAACATATCAAAACATAAACTATTGTGTTTAGAAAAACAAAAATGTCTACATTAAGACTTTCTACTTAATAATATCAACAAATAATTATATATAATTATAAACAAACCACTGATTATCCTTGGCCAGACACCTCAATTGGAGCACTGTCCTGAAGCACAGAGGTTGTTGGTTTGATCCCTGGATAGGGAACAGTTAGATGTTTCTGTCTCTCCTGCTCTCTCTCTTCCTCTATTTAAAAATTAATAAAATATACAAAGAACTTATAAAACTCAACAACAAACAAACAAACAATCCAATAAAAAAATGGGAAGAGGACATGAACAGACACTTCTCCCAGGAAGAAATACAAATGGCCAACAGATATATGAAAAGATGCTCATCTTCTTTAGTTATTAGAGAAATGCAAATCAAAACTGCAATGAGATACCACCTCACACCTGTTAGATTAGCTATTATTAACAAGACAGGCAAATGTTGGAGAGGCTGTGAAGAAAAAGGAACCCTCATACACTGTTGGTGGGAATTAAAGTAGTACAACCATTATGGAAGAAAGTATGGTGGTTCCTCAAAAAACTGAAAATAGAACTACCTTATGACCCAGCAATCCCTTTACTGGGTATATATCCCAAAAACTCAGAAACATTGATATGTAAAGACACATGCAGCCCCATGTTTATTGCAGCTTTGTTCACAGTGGCCAGGACATGGAAACAACCCAAAAGTCCATCAATAGATAACTGGATAAAGAAGATGTGGCACATATACACTATGGAATACTACTCAGCCATAAGAAATGATGACATCAGATCATTTACAGCAAAATGGTGGGATCTTGATAACATTATACAAAGTGAAATAAGTAAATCAGAAAAAAACAGGAACTGCATTATTCCATACGTAGGTGGGACATAAAAGTGAAACTAAGAGTCATTGATAAGAGTGTGGTGGTTACGGGGGGAGGGGGGAGAGGGAAAGGGGAAGGGAGAGGGACACAAAGAAAACTAGATAGAAGGTGACAGAGGACAATCTGACTTTGGGTGATGGGTATGCAGCATAATTGAACGACAAGATAACCTGGACATGTTATCTTTGAATATATGTATCCTGATTTATTGATATTGCCTCATTAATAAAATAAAATTATAAAAGAAATAAATAAAATAAAAAAATTGGTTTTCTCTTACTGTATGTTGACATTTCTGTGTAAAATAATATAAATTCATGAAGTATTATCAGGTTGACTGTAAAATCAATATTATTATTTAATGTTCCAGGTTTTACAACTAACTAAAAAGAAATACTTCAGTACCCTTCTTGATTTTATCATTACATTGTGCTTTTCTTCAAATATGTTCAGTTTTGGTGATAATAGTATATTTCATATGCATTTTATTTTTCTTGCACTAAGGCATAAAATCAACTGTTGTCCAAGAATGATTTTAGGGATCAAATCTGAAAACTAATGTTGTTCCTGAGTTTGATGATGAGTAAAGTGTTTTTGTACTTGCTATTTTTTCACCTTAACATTGACATATCAAAAAAGTACATCTTTTAAGGTAATGCATTACATCAATTTTTCCCATTTTTTTATCCCATTTTTTTTTTTTGCAGTATATAGTAATATCAACCATTAAAATTTCTTCTACTTGGAAACTAAGCGATTCTGAGGTCAACTTAGATTGACATATGAATAACAATAAAATTAAATGAGCAAAAGCATGAAGTTCAAAAAGAAGAATATTACTTTTAAAACACTATTACAAAAAGTAGTATTAGTTTTGCAAGAGAAACTTGCATGAGATGAGGTATGTGATATATATAAGGGGATGTCAACCCATTGGCACCAATTGAATGCCGACAGCAATTCCAAATTTGGGGTGTGGAAGAAGGTAACTATTTAGTGCAAACAGCTCAATTGTGATACAGAATGTGAGGAGTTTCTGGAGCAAGGCCCCTCTCAGGTTACTCTGTTCTGCTCCAGCCAGACATTTTTTGGGGAAGAAAGTTCAGTGCAGCTTCTCTCTGAAGTGTAGTTTGCTGAGTACTCTGTGCAGAATTAGGTGGTAGATTCTGTATTTCTTAAAATTTGAGTCCATTTTTCCACCAGTAGTCTTTCTTAATAGATACCTTTTTTAATAAAGGCCCACAGGAATAACATAGCCTTTTTGTTTATTTCAAAATACATTTGATTTTATTTGCATCAATTTGTTAGTTTTGTATATTTAAATATTGCTTTAGAATTTTTTTTATTCTAGTAACTTTTTTTTCCCAGGGACAATGAGAATAATTGTCATGGTCATTAAAAGGGATGGCAAAAACAAGTATTGTTTAAAATTTTCTTTTGTTACTGAGACAAGCAGACTGGAGAGTAATGAGGCAAGAAATGAAAGGTTACTACAGTGGCACTGTTAAGGAGATGTGTTAGCTTAGAACTGAATTTTAGCAATGTTAACAAAGAATCAAGTCGATTCAAGAGATATTGAGAAATTCAAAGTGATTTTTAATTCAACAAGTATTCAGATAGGAAAATAGAAAAAGAAAAGTGTGAAAGATAAATAGCATATTTAAACATTTTCAAACAAGATACCTTCTGGTATATTTACTGAAATAAAATACTGGAAAAGAAATTTTTATTTTGTTCTTTTATTTATTATAAATATTGGTAACCTTGAAATAGATTCAAATTAGAAATGGAATTTCAGTGTTCACATCAAGATATACTGAAATTTGATTTATGAGAACTTAAGGAAGCTGAATCGTTAGAAGTAGTAAATACATAGTTTATAAGAAGTGATGTTTTTACATTATACTTTATTTTATTTTTAAAGATTTTATTTATTCACCTTAGATAAGGGAGAGAGAGAGAGAAGGGAGGTCGGGAGGATCACAAAGCATCAATCCCATATGTGCCTTAACCAGGCAAACACAGAGTTTCAAAAGAGGGACCTCGGCATCCCAGGTCAATGCTTTATTCACTATGCCACCACATGTCAGGCCAGTTTTTACATTATAAATGAAAGGAATATTATAGGCAAAGAGGGTAAAGTGCAGTGTGTTTATAAATATTAGCAAATTTTTTGTTGTGTGTATTTTATAAGTATAATATTATAAGAAATACTTTTGTAAATTACTCAAAATATTAGAAATATGGTTAAGGTTAACAAAATACACTTGTTAATAATATGTTTTATATTATATCATACAGTAAGTACAACATATTCAAGTCAGTATGAGTAACTAAAAAAGAAGGCTTTCTTTAGTAATATTTTCATGCACTTACATAAATATAATATAATGCTCAGATGGGTTTATATATTAAAAAGTAATATCTGTTATCTTTTACTGAAATTAGTTTCATTTCTTTTATCAAGAGAAAGGGTGATGAAAATATATGTTGCAGACAAAGGAGATGTCAGGAAAAAGACAGAAGATTATCACCCAGAAAACAAGTCAACGTTTTCTTGTCAACTTTTCTTTCTATTGTCAGAGAAATTCCTCTGAGTTTTTAGGCTTTCAGAATATTTGACACACTAGTTTTAAAATGGCTAACACTGTTGCAGAACATGGTATAATACATAATATTTATTTTTATGTCAGTTCCAATTTCTATGTCTCATTACCAATTTTGTTCACTCAAAATATAAAGATTATTGCTTGACTTAAATATTTCTCTGAATAATTTTCTCTTACAAATCAAACATGTTCATTTGGTTCTCTGAATGAATATATCAAAGTTTGTGGTTCATAATGAGATACATTTTATTTTTTCTGTTGTATGAATTATTTATTTATTTTATATATATATATATTTTTTATTTATTAAATTTAATGCAGTGACATTGATAAATCAGGGTACATATGTTGAGAGAAAACATCTCTAGATTATTTTGACATTTGATTGTGCTGTATACCCCTCCCCCAAAGTTAAATTGTCTTCTGTCACCTTCTATCTGGTTTTCTTTGTGCTCCTCCCCTCCCCCAACCCCTCTCTCCTTCTTCACCCCATCCCCCCTCCCCCTACCCCCCACCCCTGTTACCATCACATTCTTGTTCATGTCTCTGAGTCTCACTTTTATGTCCCTTCTATGTATGGATTCATCTTAGTTTTTTTTTCTGATTTACTTATTTCACTCCGTATAATGTTGTCAAGGTCCATCTATGTTATTGTAAATGATCCGATGTCATCATTTCTTATGGCTGAGTAGTATTCCATAGTATATATGTACCAAAGCTTTTTAATCCACTCGTGCTCTGACGGACACTTGGGCTGTTTCCAGATGTTTGCTATTGTGAACAATGCTGCCACAAACATGGGGGTTGTATGAATTATTTTGAATGTTTTTAAGTTTATCTGATGATGATTCACTTTTTCTCATGAAAAGAAAATGAAGGAGGAAATGGGGTGGTTGTGTTAATGGCAAATGGCACCAGATGCGAGACCTCCGTTTGTGAGTTCATCTAAGAATTCAGAGCCAAGGAACTCAAATATAAGGAAACATTTATTTAAAAAGTCGTATGGGTGGAAGAAGTGAGTTGTGGAAGAAACGGGCTAGCTGGGCTGTGTGGAATCAGGAAATAAAAAGCAAAAGCAAAAGAAGGGCCTTTGGAGGTTAAGAGAAATAAAGGCAAAGAAAGCACTCCTGGAGAAAAGAGAAAAGGAAAGGTGTGAGACGTTCTCCACAGAAAACACCCAGGGGAAAGAAAGGGAGCAAAAAAAAAAAAAAAAAAAAAAAAAAAGCATATATGCTCCAGGGAAAGTAAGATATGCTGGGTTCTTTGCGGTAAAGATTTTATGTGTTTCCTAAAGGTGGGGATTTTAGGAGAGGTCTCAGGGCAGGATCTCAATAGGATATTCACCAGCTTTCCAGGCACGTCTTTTCAGGGTCGTGGTCTCCATGTATTAGTTGGCTCCAGGGCAGGGGGTTATTAGTCATGGCAGCTGGTTTTCATATCAGCCATGGTATCGCCCTGCCTTGCCTGGATGATTTTCTGAGCCTGGGACTAAAACACAACTGAGGACTACATGTTCTTTCTAGTTTGACCACAACTCTGTCTCTGTGGTCAACAAACCCAAGGCTTTGTTCTGAAGACTAGGTCAGAATTAAATCTTTGCAAGTTAATCTCATAGGCCAGAACTTCATTGTCTCAAAGTCTTAATGCTTAAGGAATGGCCATGCAAGGGCTTGCATGGGAGTTCTATAAGGCTATTCTCAAGTTCCCTGTACCTTCTCTAATGGAGTATAGCACATGGCTAGCAACATGCCAGGGCAGGAAAGGTAAGGGGAGGGTTTGAACTGCATGATCAGCGATATGAAGGGTCATAGGGGTCTAAATTGCATGACTAGCAATATGTTAAAGGAAGAAAGTTCAGGGGAGGGTCCAAACTGCATGACCAGTGATATTCTAGAGAAGAAAATGTCACCCTTAGGGGGTGCTGTCTCATCATACTTCTGCTTATTGCTAGGTACCTGAGGCTTTTCTGACCAATTGTTCCTACTCTGATAATGTCTGTCTAATTATCCATTATATTCATCTAAGGAAAAATCTTTGTGACATTGGTTTCTGTCAAAACAAGTAATTTTTATTTAAAATTTTTTTGATATTTCATATTATATATATACTATTGATTTTAATTTATTGTGTTTCCATAGATTCTAGTGTTACCCCAAATGCATCCCCCCTCCCCCATATTCCCCTCAACATCTCCCTTGCCCCCCATCCCCATAGCACCCTTCCCCTTCTCTTCAGCTTTATCCCATCCTATCATCCCCCTTCCTTCTGTCCTCTTTTCCTCTGGTCCCTCTGATCTCTCCTCTATCTCCATTCCGTTCCCCAGTTCACATTGTTCATTGGATTCCTCAAATGAGTGATGTCATATGATATTTTTCTTTCTCTTCCTGGCTTATTTCACTTAACATAATAGTTTCCAGGTCCATCCATGTTGTCACAAAAGGTAAGATAAACTTGCAAAGATTTAGTTCTAAAATAATTTTTAAAAATAAATTTATATAGAAAATTTTTTTCTCATTTTAAAAAAATTTGCATGACATTCCGGTAGAATAAATATTTTATATTTTACTTTATTGGATTAATGAAAACATATACAGTTTTATATTAGGGCACATGATGACAACTTGCTTAACTTTTAACTTGTCATTAAAACACTTAAAGGAATGTAATCTTTGTGAATGACTATAGCTTAAGAACAAGTCAGCAAATTTTAGTACCTACTTTTTAAAATACTAAAACACTTACTACTCTAAAACCCTTAAAATTCATATATCACTTTTCATTTCTATTTTTTGATAATTAATAAAGTTTTGCCTTTTCTACAAAATCATGAGCTCTTTAACTAAAGATGGGTCTTGAAAGAAAAGCTTTGATTAAAGAAAAGTATATTTGGCAGGGACAAAATAATTTCTAGGGTAAATTGTTATTAAAAATGTGTAAAATAAATGTACTACGTTTAAAGAATCTGGGTAAGACTTAATTAAAATAAAATTTTGATTTTGTATTTTGAAATTATCAAAATGAGCAGAAACTGAAAAAATACCTGGGTGTTGTAAGACCAATCGGTTTTTATGGTTTTTAAAAAATGAGTGTATTAGATCCAAAGGATGAAATATAAGAGTAAATGTATCAAGCTGTAGATCAGCATGTAAGGTTAATTTGTGGATGACTTTGAATTCTTTAACTTCAGTAATTTCTAGACAATAGAAACTTAATATTTTTTGCTTGAGTAATTTCTGTTCCATAATATTATATTGGTTGATTTGTACAAGAATTATTGGAATCAGAAAAGAATTTATAAGGCGGTATTAATAATGCAAGCATGATATAGTGAGGTTCAAATTCATTATGGACAATAATATTTTATAAGATTTGATGACCCTGATTTGAATAAGGCATTTAAAAGAAAGCATTGCAAAAACAGCTAAAGAGTTGAAGCTTTTAATACTAAGCAAATGCATAAATGGTTGTATTATGCTATGGAAGATTTTTACTGACTAGAAGGTATGGAAATGTTTCAATTGGGGATGAACAAAAATATAACAACTATTTTTTATGACTGACAAGTACTTACTGAACATTTATTTAAATTTCTAGCACTGTGTTGGCTCTGTGAAGGATAAAATATATGCATTGTATTTTTCAGAGTAGGAGAGGATAGGTAGATACATTAAAATAGATTTAATTATTCAGTAAAGATTATTGACAGCCTACTATATACCAGACTCTTGGCAAGGATTTAAACATTATTAAAAATGTGCATTTCCTTAAGTTGCATCCAGTAGAGTAAGAGACAAAAATAAAGGAATAAAATGTATGTAGAAAAGGCACAGGGGCTATATTAAACTAGGTAACCAAGGACTCTAAGACACAACATCAGAACAGAAAAAAGGGGTCAAGTGTATGAACATTTGCTTTCAGAAAGTTAACTTATTTATTCAAATATAAATTATCACAACTATATATGATGCATTGTACTAGAATAATTTTTAATTTTATAGTGCTCTCTTACTATATAGAATTTACACTGTAATATTAAACCAAAGTTTGAATAAGTAAAATACATAAGATTTTAATAGAATTAGTGCCATAAAATAAAATGTAAGGTTTAAGAGATTATATTTCATTGTTTAACTTAGACAGAAATATATTTGAGGAAAGAGTGTCATGAAAGTCCTTTTGAATGAAGTGGTATTGATGTATGAAGCTTGAAGATGTGTAAAAATCTACAAGGGAAAAATAAAATGAGGGTTATAAGAATAGTGAATGTCATGGCCAGCAGCATTACCGAACAAGAGAAACATTTGTTTTGGAAAATTTTTCTGAAAATAATAAGTATAAGATTTTAAACAAAGTAAGCCTAGATGAAGCTTGTGGTTTAAAAAGAATATATATATAAATATATACATATATTGTAAATCAGAAATTGGCAAACTTTTTTCTTCATGAACTGAACAATACACATTTTCAACTTTGCAGGTTTTGTCATATGTCATAACATTTTCTAAATTAGTAATAAAGAACAGCTTTTAGATAAGTTTTAGAAAACAACACAATTTTGTTGTAGAAGATACAGAGAACTCTCATATATTCCCTTTTCAAACACATCCATAATATCTTCCATTATTGACATTCATACCACAGAGGTACATTATTTTGTAATCAATTAACCTACATTGACACATCATTTTCACCAAAGTCCATAATTTACATTCAGATTCATTCTTGGTGATATAAAATTCTATGGCATCTTACACATGTATAGTGACTATAGCCACTATTGTATTATCATATGAAGTGAATTGTTGCCTTAAAATTTCTCTGAGTTTCACCTATTTGATCCTCTCTTCCCTGTAACTCTTGAAAGGTGTCGATCTTTTTTGTGTTTATATAACTTTGCCTTTTCCAGAATGTCATATATCTATACAGCATGTGGCCTTTCCAGTTTGGCTTTTCTCATTTAGCAAAATGCATTTAAGTCTATTCTAAGACTTTCTGTGGCTTCTCTGGTTATATGAGAGTTTACTAGTCATCTACTGAAGGATATATTGGTTGCCTCCATGGTTTGGCAGTCATGAGTAAAGCTGCTATAAACATCTGTCTAAAAAACAAACAAACAAAAAAAAACATCTGTCTGCATATTTTTATGTGGACATAAGTTTTTAAGTGGGTGTCTATTTTTTTTCATTCTTCCCAGCAGTAAATGAAAGTGTCTGTTTCTATATATCATTGTCAGCATTTGATAGTTTAAGTGGTTTTGAATTTTGGTCATTCTAATAAGTGTGTAGTGGTAGTTCTTTGTTGGTTTAACTTGCAATATCTAGTGACATATACTATGGAACATCTTTCCGTATGCTATCTGTGTATTGTGACATCTGCTGTTGTGCAAAGAAATTAGCCATAGACAGTTAATTAAAATATGACTCTGGGCCTGGCCTGTGGTGGTGCAGTGGATAAAGCGTCAACCTGGAAACGCTGAGGTTGCCGGTTCAAAACCCTGGGCTTGCCTGGTCAAAGCACATATGGGAGTTGATGCTTCCTGCTCCTCCCCCCTTCTCTCTCTCTCTCTCTCCCCTCTCTATAATGAATAAATAAAATAAAAAAAAGACTCTGTTCCAATAAAACATTATGAACACTGAAATGTTAATTTCATACAATTTCTGTAAATCACTTATTTAAGCCACAATTTCAATCAGAGAAAACAGTTAAAATCTATTAGAGGATACAGTTGTTCCAAGAAGTAACTGTAATGTGTGAAAAGATAAGTAGATTTTTAAGTTAAGTAACTGATATTTTACTATTTTTAACTATTTTTACTGATATATATATATCATTCAAATCTGGTATTTTATTGTATTTTCCAATCCTTATTACTCAATATATATACATTATGATGGGCTCATTACATACTTGATGAAGGGCAGAATCAGCAGGATCTTTTATAAGTTAATAAATATATAGTATAGTTAGAAAAAGAAAGCAAAAAAATACTAAGAATATTTTTGAAAATTAAAAAAAATCAAATATTAATGACACTGGGAGATTCTAGGATATATTATTGAAAAAAAGTGAGGAGAAAGAATATGCATAAAAGATGCAAGAGTGAGTCTCAATAGTCCATGAATTTTTATGGGATATTAAAGGAATGCTGAAAGCATTCTAAGTAAAGACAATTACATAAAAAAATAGAAGAATATATGATGGGTGTGTGTGTATATTATGTAGAGTTAAGTTACATTTTTTGTTTCATTTTATTTTACAGTTATGATCCTTATTTATAAGGAAAAATATTGGTTTTCTGAAAGGTTCAGCAGAAATAATGTTTATATTTAGAATCATGACCAGGCATACTCCAGTAAATTATCAAGAGAATAAAATAAATGCAATTATTTTAATAACTATTAGTGAGTACCCTCTTATAAAATAAGCATGTTTCTCATTAATAAGAGACAGATTAAAAATAACCCACTAGCCATGATCTCAGAAAATTCACAAACTATTTATTAGAACTTTGAAAACCTTAAAGTAAAATACAATAGTTACTAAATCAGGGTATAAATAAAATTCAATATGGTCAACAAGAAAGGAAAAAATATTTCTGCTTTACCTAGGGAGGGGAAGGTGGTAGAAAGTTAACCTGTTGGGTTAATGATGATAAAATTTGTAGAAGTAATTTAATATTAAAAATAATTCTAAGAATATTGATAAAATAAACTCAGTGTATATTAATTATTAATTATATATTATTTAATTGTAATTAAATAATATATAATTGTAAGTGTAAAATAATTATATATTATTTTTAGTGTACATACTAAAAAACTGCAGTTTCTGCACAACTCCAAATATAATAGTTAAGGACATAAAAAGAATGGACTTATTTCCTAGTAAAGAGATAGAAATTTGAAAAAGTTGAGTCACAAGTGTTCTCATTATTCAAATACAGAATTTTAAAGTAAATTTTGTTAAAAGTTGGTACACACATTTATCTTTTTCTTTATATTTCTCCTTCAAAGCTGTAAAATATTTGATGTGTTTTATAGCTTCTGCTCAATCTAAAAAAATTTATCTAGTTCAAATCAGGTATTTTATTGTATTTTCCAATCCTCATTACTCAATTCAGAGACATTGAATCCCTTATTTGCATGGTTTTATATGTATATTTGGTCAATAGAAATGACTGCTCCAGTTACACTTTAATCTTACTTTGTTTTTGTTGGAATATATATATATATATATATTGATTTTAGAGAGAGGCAAGAAAAAGAGAAAGAGAAAGATAGTGGAGTGAGTGAGAAGCAGCAACTTGTTGCAGCTGCTTCCTGTATGTTCCTTAACCTGGCTAGCCCAGTGTTTCAAAACCATGACCTCAACATTCCAAATTGAAATTTTATTCACTAAACCACCACAGGTCAGGCAGTAATTATATTTTGATACTTACTAAAAATATTGAATGTCCTTAGGTGGTTGGTTCACTGGTAGAGCATTGGCACGGCATGTGGATGTCCCAGGTTCAATTCTTGGTCAGGGCACACAGGAGAAGCAACCATTTGCTTCTTCACCCTCTCCCTTCTCTCACTCTCTCTCTTCCTCTCCTGCAGCCACAGCTCTATTGGTTCGAGCAAGTTGGCCTTAGGCACTAAGAATGTCTTATGTGATCTCTGCCTCAGGCACTAAAAAAATGGCTTGGTTGCTGAGCAACAGAGCAATAGCCCCAGATTGGCAGAGCATCATCCCCTAGTGGGCTTGGCTGGTGGATCCTAGTTGGTACAAGTGAGATTCTGCCTCTGCCTCCATTCCTCTCATTAAAAAATAAAAAAAATAAAAAATATTGGATGAGAAAAATAATGTGTAATATAATCTCTCTCTTAGACAAAACAAAACAAAAAAGTAGAAATACTTTACAGAAAGCTAAATTTTTCAGTCATATGCTACTGTAATAGAGAATCATTTTATGTTAGTCACATAAATGGCATTAAAACCTTAACTTGATTTCTCTAAAATGGAGGTTATTAGATGATTTTCTCCTGACTGTTTAACCATTCAGGCATTATTTTGGTAAAGAAAAGACATTGCCTTTGAGGCAATTCTATGTAGTTTATTTTATATATATCCAGATTTAGTATGTTAAGCAAGAAAACTGAGCTAAAAAAATGTGATATTCCCTATAATTATGCCAACACATACTTCAAAGTTTGCATTATATTTATTTATTTTCCTTTCTTTTTTTACTATTTTTAAATTTTTATTTATTTATTTATTTTGAGAGAATCAGGCTGAGAGACACAAGAACACAGAGCTTCTCCTCTGTGTGCCCTAACTGTGGAATCCAACAACCTCCATCTGAGGTAAGACACTTCAACCTACAAAGCTATCCAGCTAGGGTTTAATTTCTTTTTTATTTTCAGAGAGACAGAGAGAGGAAGGGAGAGAAAAGGGAAAGAAAGCATTCATTTAATGTTACATATAGTCGTGCATTCACTGGCTGCTTTCTGTGTGTACCCTAACTGGGGATCAAACCTGCAAACTTGTTTTGGGACACAACTCTAAACACACTGAACTAACTGGCCAAGTCCCAAAGTAGTATGAACATTTCAATTCTTTGATTTGTATAAGTGCTTTCAATCTTAAATTACTTAAAACCAATTAAGTGGAGCATTATGAAAGTTTTGTACTTTTATATACCTAAATTTTATTTTTTTTTCTTTTTTCTTTTTGTTCCTACAGAGACAGAGAGAGAGAGAGACTCAGAGAGAGGGATAGATAGGGATAGATGGACAGGAATGAGAGAGATGAGAAGCATCAATCATCAGTTTTTTGTTGGGACACCTTAGTTGTTCACTGACTGCTTTCTCATATGTGCCTTGACCGCGGGCCTTCAGCAGACTGAGTAACTCCTTGCTCAAGCCAGCGACCTTGGGTCCAAGCTGGTGAGCATTGCTCAAATCTGCACTCAAGCTGGTAACCTCGGGGTCTCGAACCTGGGTCCTCCGCATCCCAGTCCGACGCTCTATCCACTGTGCCACCGCCTGGTCAGGCTAATACCTAAATTTTCATTGTTTCAAAGGGTAATTCTGCTTTGATTCTTATTTTTGTTTTTTTGTACATAATTTGTCCTTATTTTCTGGCTAGTTCTAAGATATTCTATTAATAATTATTTTATGCATATTGGTTATGATTTACCTTGCTGAAATTTTCTTCACCTACTTTGTATGGAGATTTAGTAATATTCTTAGATCTATGAATTTATAGCCACAAATTTGGAAAATTCTCAGATACTATTCAATTATTTTTATGTTCTTCATTCTCATTGCTATCCTTTTGGAACTTCAATTATGCTTGGAATGTTTAAGTAATTTAAATATTTCAGCCTGCCTAAATTTTTACAAATTATACTAGTACTTTATTATTTTTCAGGTTTTTTTTATTCACTCTCACTTTCAAATTAGATAGTTTTTACTTTGTCTTCATATTCATTAACTTAACTTAATTCTTGCAGTATCTAATCTGTTGCCATTTAATGTCATGCATTTGCAATTTCAAACATTATATTTTTCAATCTTAGAATTTCAAATTGGTTATTTTTAAGATAGCTCAGTTTTCTTAACATACTAAATCCATATTTCTCTGTCATCTTGAACATAGACAATGGAATAACTTTTTTTTGTATTTTTTCAAAGTGAGAAGTTGGAGGCGTGGGGAGGCAGACAGACAGACATTTGCATGTGCCTAACTGGTATCCACCTGGCATGCCTACCAGGGGGTGCTGCTCGGACCCTCTGGGGTGCTGGTCTGCCTCAATCAGAGCTACTTCACTGTGGGAGGGAGAGGCCATGGAGCCACCCTTAGCAACTGGGCCAACTTTGCTCCAATGGAGCCTTGGTTGCGGGAGGTTAAGAGAGAGACAGAAAAAATGGACTGGGGGAAGGGTGGAGAAGCAGATGGGCACCTCTCCTGTGTGCTCTGGCCAGGGATCAAACCTGGGACTTTCACACGCGGGGCAGATGCTCTACTGCTGAGCCAATTGGCCAGGGTCAAAAACGTTTTTATAGTAAAATTTTTTATTTATTTATTTTTTTAATACAGGGACAGAGATAGAGTCAGAGAGAGGGATAGATAGGGACAGACAGACAGGAATGGAGAAAGATTAGAAGCATCAATCATGTTTTTCATTGGGACACCTTAGTTGTTCATTGACTGCTTTCTCATATGTGCCTTGACCATGGGCCTTCAGCAGACTGAGTAACCCCTTGCTCAAGCCAGCGACCTTGGGTCCAAGCTGGTAAGCTTTGCTCAAACCAGATAAGCCTGTGCTCAAGCTGGCAACCTCAGGGTCTCAAACCTGGGTCCTCTGCATCCCAGTCTGACACTCTATCCACTGTGCCACCACCTGGTCAGGCTATAGTAAAATTTTTATAGTAACTTTTAATATCCTTGTTTACTAATTCTATAATATATGTTATTTCTTTGTTTCAATTGATTAATTTTTAAATAATCTCTATGGATTCTATTTTCAATCTTGTTTGTAAGCATATATTATTTCATTTGATTTCAAAAATTCTGAATTTTATCGTGTTGAACTCTGAATATTTTTATACTCCTATACTCCTTTTGAGTTTTGTCTGGAAGTAAATGAAATTACTTGGAATCAGTTTGAAACTTTGAAACTGATTTGTTAGATAGGACTAGAATACACATCAATCAGTGTCTGCATTGAATAGGAAAATAAAATTTAGGTTCATTTTACCATTGCAATACAGGATGTTACTTATGTCCTAGATTCTGTAAGTCAGTCAAGTGTGTGTAGGGAAGACATGAACACATTTTAGGTCCTCTGTTATCAGTGGCAGGTCAGAACTAGTAATCAGCACTTTTTAAAATATACGAGATCTCTATGCTCAATGAAACTTACCCATATAAATAGTCTAAAATTCCTCTTGAACAGTATTGTAGAAAACCATACTTTATATATTTTTTATCTCACTGTATGGTCCACAGTAAGGTCCATTTACTCCTTTAATCAAGGTTGAGTCTGAGAACTGGCTTGAATCTGGGACTAGTTAACAGGATAGTGTATTTCCCACTATGATGGCTGATATCACCTTTTTCGTATCTGCTCTTAGTTTTATTCTACAGAAAAAAAAGACAAAATCATTCTAGTTCAAGCACACCTACATTATTTTAATTTTCCTAAGTTTATGCATATAAAGATAAACAAATTTTAAATACAATTTTAAAATTTTATATTATAGGCCATGGCTATAATATAAAATACTCAGTTGGCTAAGTGGTAGAGCATCAACCTGGCATGTGGAAGTTTCAGGTTCATTTCCTGGACAGGTCTCACAGGAGAGGTGACCATCTGCTTCTCTTTCTCTCCACCTCCCCTTCTCTCTTTCTTCCCCTCCTGCAGCCATGGCTTAATTGGTTCAAGCATGTGGGCCCCTGGCACTGAGGATAGCTCCAAGGAGCCTCTCACCTCAGGCACTAAAAATAGATTGATTGTGACTTGCCCCAGGTGGGAAGAGCATCAGCCCCAAATGGGGCTGTTGGGTGGATTCCGGTCAGTGTACATGTGATTGCTGGTCTCTGTATCTCCCCTACTCTCACTTAAAATAAAATTCATATTACATTCTAAATTTCAAGATGATAGACTGACCATATTATATAAATGGCTTCAGCATAAGACCTTGACAAAAGGAAGACTGGAAAAAAGTGGTATAATCATTAGTCATATGATTATTAATGTACTCATAATATAGAGGAGTATTTTTATAAGTTAATTAGTTGAATATGAAATTTCAACATTCTCATTATTCTTTAGACAGTAGAAATATGTGAAATAAGTCAGTCAGAGAAAGGTAAGTACCATATGATTTCATTCATATGTGGAATCTAATAAACAAAATGAACTAACAGACAAAGTAGAGAGACTCAGAGATAGCAGGCTGCCAGCTGGGAGAGGGGGGAATGGGTGCGGGAGGATTGAGCAAAATATTTTAAAAAAGAGAGAAAAACTCAATGGATATGGACAAGAGTGTTGATTGCCAGGGGTGGAGGGGGTGAAGGAGGTGGAGGAGGGTACAGGGGGATAAATGGTGATGGACAGAGACATAACTTGAGGTGGTCAGCACACAATTTAGTATACAGAGGATGTGTTGTAGAATTGTGCACCTGAAGGCTGTATAATTTTGTTAATCAATGTCATCTCAATAAATTTTAAAAATAGTAAAAATAAATAAATAAAAGCTACCTAATACATCATGTAGCAAAAGTAGGTTTATAGTTGTTCATATTGAAAATAATATAATTAATAAATGATAATACAACAGCAAATTGTATTTTTCATATTCACATTTATAAACCTACTTTTGCCCCACCCAGTATATCCAAAAGGTTAAAACTATTAATGAATATAATAAATATTATTTAGTTTGTCTATCAGCATTCCTATTAATTTTTACATGACAAGTAAATTCTCTATTCTACCTTAATAACTATGTCAATTATTTGTTCTAAGATTAATAATATGTACATGTTAATATGTTGTTGATACTTAATATGACACAATTAATGTAGTTGAAAATACATGTATTTTATTAATCAAAATATGCTGCAGTCAAAAAAATATTTTGGTGGAAGGCTTTTAATAACATTTTTACAAAGCCATAACATTTTCTTACATGAAAAAATTAAAAGAGCATGACCAGACAGTGGCACAGTGAATAGAGCATCAGACTGGGACACAGAGGACCCAGATTCAAGGTTCTGAGGTTGCCAGTTTGAGTGTAGGCTCACCAGCTTGAGTATGAGTTCACTGGCTTGAGTGTGAGATCATAGGCGAGACCCATGGTCCTGCCCTGAAGCCCACGGTCGCTGGCTTGAGCCCAAGGTAACTGGCTTGAGCAAGGGGTCACTGGCTCGGCTGGAGCCCCCTGGTTAAGGCACATATGAGAAAGTAGTCAATGAAGAACTAAGGTGCTTCAACAAAAAATTAATGCTTCTCATCTCTTTCCTTTCCTGTATGTCTCTCTCTCTTGCTAAAAAAAAAAATGAAGGAAAAAAATAAAGGAAATAAAATATTATGTAGTAAATTTATTATCCACCCTTTTTTAATTTAATTACATAGAATTTAGAATTATTTAGTATTCTTTTAAAGCTATTTTAATTTCTAATTAAAAACTGAGCTTTCTTTTCTTTTCAATCTTGATTATGCTTATTTCTTACGGCCTTTAAAAAATTCTTGTTGAAAATG
This sequence comes from Saccopteryx leptura, assembly GCF_036850995.1. Taxonomy (NCBI): domain Eukaryota; kingdom Metazoa; phylum Chordata; class Mammalia; order Chiroptera; family Emballonuridae; genus Saccopteryx; species Saccopteryx leptura. The sequence continues at coordinate 63,279,907 of NC_089506.1, read as the reverse complement.
AGAGAAATGGTGCTTTATATTGCATTGTACTAATTAGTTTCCTCATTCAAACCAATGTGTATGTAATACACTGCAAATGTTTATTTTCACATAGCTACTTTCACATAGAAAATACTTTGAAGGAATTCATTCATTTTTATCCTTATTGTTTGCCTAAAAGAAGAAATTACTACATGTATCAATGAATGACCTTAACTGTTTCATATATCTGAGTTATGACTGTTTACAGGCATCTGGCATAAAAATATTCTATTTTCACACAGTTGAGACACTAGGTCTTAAGTGATATTTATGTTCATGTACGAGCTTTACTGTGAATCATGTGATTGACCATTTTGGAATGCTAAAGTACCTTATTAATTAAAATGGCATTATGAGATGAAATACTTTATTTTACTTTTATTTACACAGCCTATTTCAGCACTATATGCAGGTATTTATATTATGTACACTACAAATGTAATTATTATTATATTCTATTATTTAAATTATTCAAATGTCTTTAATAATACCCATAGGTTAAAGTTTACAATATCAATATTGAAAATTATGAATTAAGAGAGAATATAGTTTCCAGTTCTTGTACCATTTAGGGAATCTTATATCCTAGAAATGCAACTTCATTTATTTATTATTAAATAATAGTAAACAAATTATTCTATATTTTATACAAGAAGTATTAATTTTATAGTTATTTTATACCATAAATGTTACATGCAGTGAAAAATATTTTACATAAAACCAAATGCATGTTAATATTATATATTTATTTTAACATATGAGGCAGTGATATTTCATTACCATTGTCCAAAAGCAGTAGTTTTCTTAAAAGAACAAAATTATTAAAGAGGTTACCTTATATCATTTGAAATTTTAAACCAGTAACACAAAATTATTTCTATAACTCTTCTTGCTAGATTCAGTATTATGTGTGTGTGTGTGTGTGTGTGTGTGTGTGTGTATGTATTTGCTAGAGACAGAGAGAGAGATGGAGAGAAACAGACAGGGACAGATAGACAGCATGGGAGAGAGATGAGAAGCATCAATTCTTTGTTGTGGCACCTTAGTTGTTCATCGATTGCTTTCTCATTACTTTGTTGGTGGGGGTACTAACAGCAGAACAATTGACCCCTTGCTCAAGCCAGCGACCTTGGGCTTCAAGCCAGCAAACTTTGGGCTCAAGCCAGCTACCATGGGGTCCTGTCTATGATCCCACACTCAAGCCAGCGATCCTAAGCCCAGGCCAAATGAATCTGCACTCTAGCTGGTGACCTCAGGGTTTGGAACCTGGGTTCTCTGCATCCCAGTTTGACACTCTATCTACTGCGCTACCACCTGGTCAGACGAAATTCAGTATTTTATCCTTATTTATTTATTTATTTATTTATTTATTTATTTATTTCTTTTTTTTCTTTCTCTCTCTCTTTTCCTCACTCCTCTCCTTTCTCTTTCTCTCTTTCTTTCTCAATTTTCTCATATACTTGACAGAGTTCTATGAAAATAGTTTTATTAAATAAAGGTTTTAAGAGAAGTAAGAGATAACCTTCAAAAGCAGGGGTCCTTCCTGCTTTTCTTCCATGCCTTTGGCTCCCCTTGAAGCTTTGTTATCTGAGTGGAATTGTTGTGTGAGCTTTCTGTGACAGCTCTGCCTGCTCTTCTGCTTTATGCTATTCAAAGTACATTATATGAAAAAGACTTAGATAATGACTTCTGCTGGTCTGGTCACCCTGTTTGCTTTTTCCACAAAATAGCCCCTCTGATAATTGCTTCATTTTTAACTCCAAAGAAGAAGTTATATTGAAATCAAAGGAGCCTGTTACTTTACAGCATACCTGTCTTAGGTTATGGAGTGACACAGTGAGTGTCTAGTACCAGAATGCTAGCTTGTACTTTTTTTCTTTTACTAATTACTACCCAGTGATTTTATATTACCTTGATATTTATCCTGTGGACACCACCTGCTGCAGCATCAATGATCAAGGTTATTACAACAAACTCCGTAGACACTCAGTGGTCATTCCAAGACAGTAAAGGATGTGAAAAATATATGAGTTCTAAAACTTCTGTACAACCTCTAATGCCACTCTGTTGAGTGCCTCAGGCACTGCCCTTACTCAATCCACACAAAGACTTTGACCCTCATAGTCTTTGTTTTCTCTAATGTGTTTTTCAGGAATTTTTGTGTTTTTTATTATCACATTGGCTGTTTGGGTTGTTGTACCAGGAATATGTATTTACTTCTTATTTTTATGGTTTATCAAGGGCTGATAAGTACTGTGGAAACATAAACATATCCTAATTCATAACCTTGGCATATACTGTCTGGCAAAACTACAATAGGAGAAAGAACATTTGGAGTGTGATTCTGCTTAAATACCTGATATAGCAGATTCCTAAGCAGTATAAATCAAGTAGTCTATTGACTTTTCTAACTGCCAATATAGTAGTCAGCGTTTTCAGCTCTGCTAATTTAGTAACCATCCAGGCATCTGTTCTTCAACCTCCAAAATTCTTTTTTCTGTTTATTCATGGGTTTTTTTTTCTCTTCTTTTTATTTTTTTTCCTAGGTTTATAATTTAAAAAATTATTTTAGTGGAGTTTTGGAAGAGCATAGTATAAATGGGTATGTTCAATCTGTCATCTTTAATCATTACATTTTATGCATAGTGAGGGAGACAAGCATATATATTTTAGGAAGTATTATAAAGGAAAATTAAATTTACTTTAGAAATGAATATGATTGCATATCTTAATGGCAGGAACAGAAATAAAACATGCAATAAATATTTTCAAATTAAAAGTAACAGGAGGGTTTAAAAGTATTGTTATACATATTAAGGTGAGCATGCTTTTACTGCTCCATTGGATTTTCCATGCTTATTAATATCTTTATAATGAAATTATTCTCTTTTATTTAGTTTGCACTAGAATTGATTTCTCATTCCAGCAGGCAGAGTACACAATATTTATTCATACCTTGTTATGAATCTGTCAAATTAACACATTAAGTGGAGCAAGAGTGTCAAATGATGAGCCATGGTTCAATAACAGACCACAAAAAAGACTGAAATTGAGAAGTTATTACTCACAATTCTCAGAGGAAGTACCTGAAATGTGCCGACAGACAGTGAGGACCTATGGCACATGCCTTTATTAGCTCCATCAGTGTGGTACTTTGGGTTTCCTGGGCTGGGTCTGGATTAGAAAATTTAAACCAAAAGAGCAGGGTTTGGTAAGCCTCACAAAGATCTTATATAAGGAGCAAAAAAAGGGAAAGGCATTAGGAGGCATAGGCAACTAACAATCAAAAGGACTGTTAAGCCTGACCTGTGGTGACACTGTGGATAAAGCCCCAACTTGAAACGCTGAGGTCTCTGGTTTGAAGTCCTGGGCTTAACAGGTTAAGCAACTATGAATTGATGCTTCCTGCTCCTCCAATACTTTGCCCCTCTCTCTCTCTCTCTCTCTCTCTCTCTTTCTCTTTCTTCCCTGTCTCTAAAATCAATAAATAAAATCTATAAAAAAGTCTGTTGAGAAAGTCTTATTAGTGACTACCATTTCTGTGACTCAGTGGGTTGCTTTAAGGTCCCTACACTTAGCTTGGTCAAACAAAATGGATGCCTAAGGCAGCAATACCATGGAGTAGCTTAGTCAAACTCTTAACGCATGTTACACCGGTGACTGCTGTTATTATCAAAGTTAATCCCAGAGATTGTCAACCTCTTTGTGAATCCATAAAATAAGCTCTATTTCCCACTTCAGTCATTTATTAATCAGAAATATTTAAATTATATAAATATTACAGAAGTTTAATCACAATTTTGACTGAGACTTTACTTAAATTGCATTATAATAGATGAAGGATTCATGTATTTATAAGTATTTGATTGTACTATTTTTAAAAGAGACTAATATAAGTGAAACAACCTTTAAGATAAATTTAAAATTGCTTTAAAGGAACACTTTTTTAAAAGATAATGCACTGTAGATGAAGTCATTTAATTTAATTTAATTTTAATGCCAACATTGAGACTTAAACTCTCTGGATTATTTTTGATAGCAGGCTAACTAATTTTTCCTTTAAAAACTCTACTTATCTGAATTTGTACAGAGCCCATCAGGGAAACAATTTATTTTCTGAGAAGAATATCTTTAATAAAATTTGGCTTACTGTATTATCACTGGTTTTTAAAGAGGACATTTTTCTTGGCTAATGAACCACTTTTGTAGAAATAAGATACATAAGGGAAATAAAATAACAATATGTATGTGTCAAAATAAGAATGTAAAGGTATAAATATAAAGAAAGTGCATCCTCTTCAGTTCATAAAATACCATATGCAGTTTTAGCAAAAGGTGATACCTATAAAAAATAATCTTTAGTGATTGAGGCAATAATAGTGATGAGAAACTAGGGTATTTTATCAGTACAGGTATGTCTTGGTAACTAATCAGAATTTTTTATGAAAATAAAAGGCACACAATATGAACTGGAAGTTGAAAAGGAGGAGTTTCCAGAAGAATAGATAGATGGAAGTAAGGAGTCATAGTCGGATCTCTAAAATGGAGAAGAGGTTCTTTCAGTCAAGATGAAGTCTAGATATTAACCCTTCACTATCTAAAATCTATGACTGCTAGAGTACACAGTTAGATAGGCATGAGCAGAACAAGAATAATAGGCTAGGTATAAAATGTCATTAGGGAAAAAAGTCCCAGTCCCTAGCAATGAAGAAAACTAGAAAAACAAGTACAGTGGTACCTTGACACATGAGTTTATTCCATTTCATGGCTGAGCTCGTGACTCAATTTGCTTGTGTGTCAAATCATCTCCATTTAAATTAATGAAAATGCAATTAATCTGTTCCGGACCCCAAAAGTCATGCAATATGATTTTTTTTTTTTTTTTGCATTTTTCCGAAGCTGGAAACCGGGAGGCAGTCAGACAGACTCCCGCATGCGCCTGACCAGGATCCACCCGGCACGCCCACCAGGGGCGAAGCTCTGCCCACCAGGGGGCGATGCTCTGCCCTTCTGGGGCGTCACTCTGTTGCATTCAGAGCCACTCTAGCACCTGGGGCAGAGGCCAAGGAGCCATCCCCAGCACCCGGGCCACCTTTGCTCCAATGGAGCCTTGGCTGCGGGAGGGGAAGAGAGAGACAGAGAGGAAGGAGAGGGGGAGAAGCAGATGGGTGTTTCTCCTGTGTGCCCTGGCTGGGAATCAAACCTGGAACTCCTGCACACCAGGCCGATGCTCCACCACTGAGCCAACCAGCCAGGGCCGCAATATGATTTTTATGTGTGTGTATATATATATAATGTAAAAAATAAACTGGTTTATGAAGTGTATTTACCTTCTAGGTCAGGCAAAGATGCTGGCAGGTGGGGAGGAGACTGGAGGAAGAGGTTTTCATTTCATGCACTATTACATAGCATAACTTACACAGTACACACTTAAAAATACATTTAATTGCAAAATTTAACTTTCACGCTACATATGATATGTAACTTTATTATTAAACATAATTGATTTTTTTTTTTAATTTGCTTAATCATCATTGTATGGCTTCATTTTCTATCCCCTTCTCCTTCTCTGCTCTTTTAGAAAACTTTTTTGGCACAAAAACCCCTCCAACAACATTAGCATAACAATGGCTCTTCCCAAGCAGGAAGGTAATTAGCAATTTCACAGACAGCTGCCCAGCACTATTTAAACAATAAAAGTGAGCAAACTCTGAAAATACAAATTTTACAAACTCATTTGCCCAACAATCATCATGTTCTTCACTGACTTTTAGCTTTTTCACCACACTTTTCTCACTTTCACTTAGAGGCCATTTTAACAAAAACCTTTTTACGAAAGTTTGTTTCTTCCTCCCTTCCAGAACGTTCAGCAGGCCATCTAGTGGAGGGTGCTTGAAAGTTGTGATACAAATATCTGCTCATGACTTAAAGCAAAAACTCCCATGAGTGACTGTTCCTCTTTCAAATTGCTCATGACTTAAAGTGCTTGTGTGTCAAAACACCACTGTATTAGTGTCTAGGACTGTACTCACAAGGTGACATGTTCTCTCCACCATATCACTAGCATGCAATTTAGATCACTTGACCATTCATATAGCTAGCCATATGGTTTAGACCAGGGGTCCCCAAACTTTTTACACAGGGGGCCAGTTCACTGTCCCTCAGACCATTGGAGGGCCAGACTATAAAAAAAACTATGAACAAATCCCTATGCACACTGCACATATCTTATTTTAAAGTAAAAAAAAAAAAAAAAAAAACGGGAACAAATATAACATTTAAAATAAAGAACAAGTAAATTTAAATCAACAAACTGACCAGTATTTCAATGGGAACTATGCTCCTCTCACTGACCACCAATGAAAGAGGTGCCCCTTCCGGAAGTGCGGTGGGGCCGGATAAATGGCCTCAGGGGGCCGCATGTGGCCCGCGGGCCGTAGTTTGGGGACCCCTGGTTTAGACTCTATTAGAGAAAGAACAAGGGACCAGAGAATAGCCTCACAGGACTCCCATACAATTGCTTACATACCATTCCCTTAAGCATTAAGTTCTCCAGACAAGAAGATTCTGGCTCATATCAAATATTCATAAGAATAAAGCCTTGGATCTGTTGATTACAAAGATAGAGTTTTGATCAAACTAAAGATAGCATCTAATCCTCAGTTATGTTTCAGCTCCAGGCCTAGAAAAGCAACACAACCAAAGGTAGCAATGCCATGGCTAATATCATGACCAGAGGCAATGACTAATGATTCCTCTCCCCTATTGCCAAACAATGAGTAGTAGAGATCGTGACCTTGAAAGGACTTGGAAAGCTGATAAATATTATATTGAATTCTTCCCTGAGAACTCCTCTAAAATCCTTGTCTTTGGAAAACAGATAAAAACCCTTAAGACAAAGAACCCAGTGTGTACTTTCTTTCTTGAGCCTGCCCAAACTTTTCCTGTCATCTTTATATTAAGCACTCTCTCACTCCTTTTCTCCCTATAGCATGCCTGCTTCTTGCTCCCTCTTCTCTCAGATACATTTTCTTTCTCCTAAGATTCAAGGGCCCTTCTTTGCCTTTGTATCTTGTTTCCTGAATCTTTGCAGCCAGCTGGCTCACTTCTACTTCTTGAAGTAAACATCTGTGTTCAGGTTCTTGCCTCTAAATTCTTATTTAGACAACCTTAAAAACCAAGGTTTAACAACCTCTATAAACATTTCTATATCTACATCTATATTATCTGTATCATCTAGTTCTCCTGAACATCAATCCAATGAAACACATTTTTATTATTTTAAACATAAAAAATGAAATTATAGAAAATAGAAGTCATTTATTTAAGGCTGCAAAATTAATGTCTTCTGTATCTAAAATTAGAATTAATTTTTCCTAGTTTGATTCTAAAACTAATGTTTATTGTCTGCAGAATCTTAGGTTTTCTCAGTCATTCTTCTATTGCTACTAATAAAAAGGAGTATTGGTGCTGTGATTAAATTGGTTGGAGTATAATACACTGTATAGATTAAATTATGTTTTTAAAAATATTCAGTCTTGCATTCTCCCACACCAAGATTTGGAGAGTAATTCCCTACCACATTGATACTCATGTGACTAATTATTTCATCAAGATTAGTGGCATCTACATAACTCTGGACCTTAGGCTTCTTCATGTGATATATAATGCTCCATAACATGTTTTGCCATTAGAGGTAGGAAATGTATTTGTGTATTGGTTTTATCCTCTTAAATGTTTGCTGTTGCCATGAGAATAAATGGCCTTGATAAGCCACTAATTGAAGAGAAATGAGAAATATGAATGAAGCACATATAATAAACTTTGGAGCTAAGCCAAGCTGAGTCCATCTTTATTGATCAAGTCTCAGCCAATTTGAAAAGAAATGAAAAAATAAATTATTATAATTTCAAACAGTTGAATCTTAAAATAATTTGTTGTACAGATTTTTTTGGCAATAATTGACAAACACAGTCACCAGCACATGTTCAAGCTATAGAACCATTACTTTAATAATTGCATATATTAGATTTTAAATAAACATTTCTCAAAATAGGTTAGTGGGTTTTTTTGTTGTTTTCTTTTTTAGGTTAGTGTTTTTTAAGAAATTGTAAAATCACAGTTTTATATTATACCATAATTAAGTTCATTAATAGATCATAAAAATGCTGTGTTTATTACATTTTAATTTATTTTTCTTTAATCTATATTCCTCTAAGTCCTATAGAAGCTACATATAACAAATTTATAATTATCCAACCAAAATTTTGCATAGACATTTTAGCAATCTGTTCATTTAAATGTATACTCTCTCTCACTAAACAACAATTAAAAAAAAATCCGAGACTTTTATGAGTACACAGGTAAATTTTAACTATCTTCTTAAAAAAACATTTAGAGAGAATTTAAAGGATCTAAAGGAAGCAAAAGAATCCTATAATCACTGATCAACATGTTATCATTAACATAAATGAGCTCTTAAAACCAAATAGTCATTTTTAAGTACTTTGCATGAAACTATGAGATTAAATATATTCTAATCTTAGTATTACAAAGAGGAACAGACATTTGAATAGTAAAAGTTATACACAAACTTCTCTAATTTTTCTTCTTATGTCAAATATTTAATTTTTGTATAACTGCAGTATTTTTTTTTAATTTATTTATTTATTTTTTTAGAGAAGAGAGGGAGAGACAGAGAGAGAGAGAGAGAGAGAGAGAGAGAGAGAGAGAGAAGGGGGGAGGAGCTGGAAGCATCAACTCCCATATGTACCTTGACCAGGCAAGCCCAGGGTTTTGAACCAGCGACCTCAGCATTTCCAGGTTGACGCTTTATCCACTGTGCCACCACAGGTCAGGCTATAACTGCAGTATTATACACTCTAACATCAAATATTTTCATAGATTATTGTGTAAATGAGTAATACTTAAAAATATCCAACTAAATTGCTATAATATAGTCAACTACTTGCTAAAATAATATCCAAAATTAACTTATCATTGTCCTGTAACAATAGATTAGTTAGGAAAAACATGTATTAGTTTCTTTAGGATATTTTTATATCAGAAAATCAGTCAAATGTTTTTTTTTCTTTTCTTTCAGTTAGTTATTAATTATCCTTAAAAAAACACTTCTGCTTTCTCATGATTTGTTTGACTAGTTGTGGATCAAATAAGTTTGCAAATATGATGCATATGTTTGCTTGCTTATAGTTTGCATTAAGTGTGAGGGAGAGTCTGTAAGCAGGCAGGGTTGTTATAGTAAGCAGGCAGGGTTGTTATAGCCTAGCCTTTCTTGCCCTTTAATACTAAGATCTTTTCAAAACTAAGCTTTTCCCCACACCTTTGACTGTTTCATGATGTGGGGTGGTGCACTCTTATGAGAAATCCCATTTATGCCTCAGATAAATGACTTTGTATCAGAGACTTCCTTATTTGTATGTTGGTTTAAAGGTTTTGATTTCTACACTATAAAATGAGACAGACAGGGAAATTGCTCTCTCTCGGTTCCTAAAATTAGCATTGCATAGAAGAGGCAGCCAAGATGGTGGAGTGCTGAAGGAGAAGCCAGTTTGTGCAGAGTTTGTGCAGAGAGAAGGAGATGGGGAACAGAAGTGAATAAGGCTGGTGAGGTAGAAACCTTTGATTCTAGGAAACTCGGATGAGTCAGTAGATTTGGGAGCTCTGAATGGAAAGGAGAGTGTTTTCCCACTGTGTGTATTTCTTGCTCGTCTGGTGCAAGCTAGAATTAAATATAATGGCCCACCAGTTATTGGCTTTGTTGTTTCATTACCGTCTGTCCGAATCAAATGCAAACCTGCACCAGCCAGGTGGCTTTGATGGTGGCTGTGGCTACTGGCTTTACACTAATCAAAGTTAGACTTGGCTTTTATAATGAATATCAAATCACTGCTAGTTTTCCCACTTTGATTAAGTAGATGTCAATGGATCTAGCATCCTTTGAGTTAGTGTACATAATAAGTTGGTTTGCATTTTTATTTAACAATACTGACATAGATCTTTCTGTAACTACTGTACTTTTTACCTACTTGCAAATATAGTCTTATTAAATTTATTTGATCTTTATAATAAGCCTATAAATCATAAGAGTAGAAATATTTCTAAGAATTCCAAAAAAATAAAATATATAACAGTACTAGAAACAACTCTAATTTTTGACTCTGACTTTGATCAAAATCATCAAAATTTTTCAGTAAATTTCATGCCAGTAAGTATTTTTATTTTATTGGTCTTGGTGATAACTAAACTCAATCTTGTCATTGTAGTGCTAATACAGCTACAAACATTACATAAATATGTAGACATGGATCCAAAAAAAAATTTTGTTTTACAAAATGAGGCAATGAACTGAATAGAGTCAATGGACTATAGTTTGGCATTTACTAATATAGAAGGTAAGTACTGAGTATAGTTCTGGTCATGCAAAAGTGCAATGGAAACAAAAAAATACTTGGCACTAAACTCTCAATACATTATTCCATTCAGGCATGCTCTTTTTGGAACACTAAAAGCGATCCATGCTCATTAAAGACAAACAAATAACAAATGTGATAAAAGAAAGAAAATTATATATGGTACCATAGCTGAATATAATATTTGAGTAGTTTCATTTTTTAATATGTGAAGCCAAAATAAGCACTCTTTTCTTTTTAGTTGCAGTGAATAAAAAATAGTCAAGAAATGAAAGTTCATTTTAGAAAGGAGCCATGGTTATATAAACATTAAATCATTTCCACAGATTGTACCTCTGATTGTACACAATTATTTTGTCAGGATGTTTGCTGGGTTAAGACTACGTCATTGATATAAGTCAAAAGATCACAACAAATCTTCTAATCTTGAATTTTAAAAATATAGTAACTCAAAATAACAGCAGGGAAGTAACACTGCTTTTGCATATGAGAGAGATTACATTTAGTTTCCCTATTGATGAGAAATTTATGACTTTTAGTTTATTTGGTTAGCAGAGAGGAATTGAACACCATGGCCCTGGTAGAGAATTAAATACATCTGTATACTTATTATGCCAAGCAAATGCAACAATTTAAAAATTGGGAGTAGTGCAGAACGTTGTCATTCTGGGCAAGAACAGCATCTATCATTTCATACAGAAACAGAACACCCTGTTCAGAATGTTCCTACCTTGGTTCTCAATTTCCAATATAAATCTTAGTCCAGACCGTCAGTGATAAGAGACAGCAGAGAGAATAATAGAGAGTTGACAATGCAGTGATTAGTTAATTAACCTGGGTACTCTGAGACTAATCCATAGGAAATAAGGGACAAAGAACTGGAATATGCAAACATTTTCTATGTTTGTAATGATTCTAATTCAGATATTTTTATTAATATCATACCACTACTTCTATGTGTTAAATTTAAGAAAATATATAATTAGAGAGAAATGTGACTTTTCATTCATTAGATAGTATAGGTCCTCAGATAATCAGATTTAGTGGGCATCATTAAAAAAAAAATTAGGCCCTGGCCGGTTGGCTCAGCGGTAGAGCGTTGGCCTGGCGTGCGGGGGACCCGGGTTCGATTCCCGGCCAGGGCACATAGGAGAAGCGCCCATTTGCTTCTCCAGCCCCCCTCCTTCCTCTCTGTCTCTCTCTTCCCCTCCTGCAGCCAAGGCTCCATTGGAGCAAAGATGGCCCGGGCGCTGGGGATGGCTCCTTGGCCTCTGCCCCAGGTGCTAGAGTGGCTCTGGTCACGGCAGAGCGACCCCCCGGAGGGGCAGAGCGTCGCCCCTGGTGGATCCCGGTCGGGCGCATGCAGGAGTCTGTCTGACTGTCTCTCCCCATTTCCAACTTCAGAAAAATACAAAAAAAAAAGAGGAAAAAAAAATAACTCTACCAATGAGGAGCCACTGAGCCATTTCACCCACAGGTGTTGTAAAGTACCAAAGGCTACAGAATTAATATTAATATTTTAGGAGGCTTGGAGGACATTTTATTAATTTGGGTTAAGGTGTGAAGAGAAATTGTAAGAATAGTCTCTGTTCTGTGTGATTGGCATAACCAGGATGGATCTTGCCATTGTATTGTAAATGAAAAGGGAAGGAAAGCATAGATTCCCTGACATTCCACCACACCTGTGGGGAAAGGAGTGAATGGCTAGCCAGGTGCAGAAAGGGAAAAGCCAAAATAAACCTTTTCTTATAACTATGAGCCATTTGCAGGCATTTGTCCCCACGGAAACTACCTCTCTTATGTAAATGCATGTGGTTAATACCTCTGACTCTGGACAGAGAGATGGCGGATGAACACTAGAAAATATAGGAAGGCCTTTTAATATGTAAAGAGATATCTTTCTACCATTGTGTTGACTTGTAAATTTTGTTTTCTCCAAAACGATGTATGGTTTGCAAATTGAACGTGGTCCTATCATGTTAAAGGACATATGACTATAACCAATAGCGGTAAGGGGCTCCTAATTGCAATTTTTGCTTCTGTACTTCCCACTTACAAAACTATAAAAACTAAGTAGAACAAAGGGCCAGCGCGCTCTCCGTCAGATTTCTGTCGGAGTTCCCGCCGCTTGGCCAAGCTAGACAATAAAACTTTAATGTGTAAACGACGGACTTTGCTCCTGTCTTCCATATTTCGGGTTCCTCCGTATTTGGATTAACACCAACAGAGGGTTTAAGTAGACATTTTTCCAAACAAAACATACAAATGGCCAATGGTCACATGAATAGATGCTCAACATCACGAATTATTAAGGAAAATGTAAATCAAAACTACAATGAGATATCACTTAACACCTCTTAAAATGACTATCATTAAAAAAAGAAACAGCAAAAACAAGTGATGGTATGGATGTAGAGAGAAACCTTGTACATTGTTCATAAAAATGTAAATTGGTAGAGCTACTTTTAAACATATTATAGAGTTAGTTAAGAAAAATTATTCAGTCATAAAAAAGGAGGGAAAGCTGGTATTTATGAGATGGGTGGACTAAAGGGCATTGCAGAAACTAAAATTGATCAGATAGAGAAAGACAAATACTGTATCATCTCACCTCTATGTAGATCTTAAAAAGGCCAAATTTATAGTGCACATTAAATTGGTGAGGGTTGTGGTATATGGGAAATGGACTAAAATTGGTCAAAGGTGCAAACTCTCAGTGATAAGATAGAAAAGTGCTGGAAATGTAAAACACAGCAAGGAAATTACAGTTGACAATACCTTATTATGTATTTAAAAGTTGCTGAGAGTAGATCTTAAATGTTCTCACTTCACATGTAAATAATGCTAATTACATGAAGTGATAGACACGTTAACTAACACTGTGCCGTCAATACATACATTTATCAAATCACCTTAAATTTATACAATATTATATGTAAATTATATTTTAATTAAGCTGGGGGGGAAAGCCCTCAGAAGAATGGGATACAGACAATGGTGGGAATCAACCAGTTTCCACGGGTTCAGCAGAACTGATGCCTAATTTTTGGTTTAGTTCAGCAAACAGTTGTTAAAGTGGCACTTATAATCAGGGTTTGCTATAAGGTGGGTGGAAATTATAAATTTACATTCCTTACCCTTTTTTAACATCCATCTGTGCAATAGCATATTATAAGTGCCTGTAGTTATGTTCATTTTGTCCATAGGTAAAAAAAAAATGCAAGTGAGGATGCCAATCAAAAAACAATATAGAAATATCTTAAATAACAGCTTTATTGTTTTTGGTCAGGTTAATATTTTTTCATTAATATTTTAAAATGTTTATATAATGTAATCTAGTTTTTGTGTACCTATTTTATTGTTCTTATTTAACTTTTGTTTGTTTGCTTGTTTTGGGAGTTTTTTTGTGACAAAGACAGAAAGAGAGACAGAGACAGGGACAGATAGGGACAGACCGACAGGAAGGGAGAGAGATGTGAAGCATCAATTCTTTGTTAAAGCTCCTTAGTTGTTCATTGACTACTTTCTCATATGTATCTTGAAAGGGGCTACAGTAGAGCAAGTGACCCCTTGCTCAAGCCAGCAACCACGTGCTCAAACTGGTGACTCCATGCTCAAGCCAGATGAGTTCACGCTCAAGCTTGCGACCTCAGGGTTTCAAACCTGAGTCCTCTGCATCTTAGTCCGATGCTCTTTCCACTGTGCCACCACCTGGTCAGACTTATTTAACTATTAAATGCATGAAATAATAAACTATATTTTTATATATCATGTTTTTATATATTTAAAATGGTCAATCATTATGGCAGAGAACAGTTGTTAAATTATAGCACTCCAGTCCGCTGGGAACTCCTATCAGTGTTGCATGGAAAATACTGCTTAAGACTCAAACTGATGTCCAGAGAAGAAAGCTACCAAGAGAGACAAAGACCTCCTGAATCTTCTCCCTCAGCTTTTAATAATCAGAAGCAGAACAAGCATAACAGAATTACAGGGGAGGGAGATCAGGTGATAAAGAGAAAGTATGACCAATGTACTTCTTGCTGACATGGAAAAAGAGCTATTTTCTATCAGTATATTTTGTTAATTAACAAGCACAAAAGAAGGGGCAATCTAGAACTCTCTAGGCTAATTACTTAAAAGCCAGGTCAAAAGTATTTCTTTGTTTTTGCACAAAGGTCACTCACACAGTTTCTTGGTGTTTGCATCCAAAAACACATTCATAAAATTCCCTAATCCAAGTCATAGAAGGTTCAAGCTTAGATAGGTGATTCCCTACATTAAATTACTCAAAGACAGGCAAGCAAATAAACAAAGGCAAACCTGCTTTTCTCAGTGAAGGACAAGGGATCAGGAAAATCACACCTCAAAGTGGTGGGAGAGAGATCTGGGAGAATAGCCCTTGAGGGAAAGCACCCGGTAACCTTACCTAGACTATCCACACATGGTGCTGCCACGTACTCATGCACTAGTCAAGGAAAGTGCTTGCAGCCAGTACACCAGTGAGCAAGTCTAACACAGCTGTTTTGCTCACACCTAGCAATGTTCAAAACTAGGAAAACAAGAACCTCACCCTTCCCCAAGATGACCTTTCCACCCATAACCAGTCACATGGTTTAGATTCCTTGATTTCATGTCATTAGTCTTGGGATTTGGACCCTCGCCTGACCTTTTCTCCCCTAGTATATCACAATTCATGTGGTTTTAGACTGTCTTAGAGGAGGAACAAATAAAAAAGTTGGAGAATAGTACTTAAGCATTAACCCTTAAAGATAACAGCTAGGCCTCATTGATGTTTCAGCTCCAGGCCCTGAATAACAGCTGTAGGCCAAGGGTCCCTGCCATCGTGGCCATCCACATGCAGGTTCTCACTGAATTCGGGCAGATGTAATGAAACAGTGGAGTGGAGGATAGTGAGCCATTCTGTTTATTGGTGTCTCACCAAGACAGGCAAGCCACAGAAAGCCAAGGGAAAGCAGAAACCTGCTTTTCTCCTGGAAGGCAAGGGATCAGGGAAGAAAAAAAACACCTACTGCACCTGTCACTGGTGGGGCAGAATCTCTCTTCCCCTTCTGCTCTTTCTTTTCAAGACTATCTGGTGTAAAACCTCTCCTCCAGCAAACATTAACAAAACAATGGCCTTTCCCAAGCAGGAAGGTAATTTGCAATTTCACAGACCACATGTACCTGGCGCTGCCCAGCCCGCAACGCAAACTTTAAGCAAACAAACATAAAAATCCTATTTTACAAACATATTTGACTAACAGAAAAGCAAAGAAAAGTCATGGCTGACCTCAGGACCAGCTGCCTTGACTAAAGACCCCTTGCTCTGGCTCTGACCAAACACTGGAGAACATGATGTCAAAACAACATACCTGGAAACTGATTAAGTTTGGGCCAGGACTCCTTTAAACTCAAAGTCCGTTTAAACTCAAACTCCTCTCACCAAATATTCAGCTGTGGTAGCTTTCTCATTAAGCATCTCTCTCACATGACCTCCCCTCCCCTTAAGTAACTCTCCTCACCCTGGGAAGGTTCTGGGAAGTGTCCTTGAAACAAGGCCTTCCACTGGGTCGTGTGGGTTGAGGAAAGGGAGACAGTCTGTGACCAAGGTCACAAACCAGGCTATGCTAATCTGAGCATGTCCAGGTGCACCAACCCCTATGTCAGCAAATGCTTGCCATAGTCCCTGTATCAGAAACCTCCTTCCTGCAGCTCTCTGCTGATATCACTAGCATCTCAGCCTGTCTGTTCACAGATGCATAAATAAACTTCTTATACAACTAATCAGGCCGTATGCATGTAAAGCCAGCAGTCAAGGCCAGGGCCACTATCACAGCAGCCCGGCCCATGCAGGTTCGCATTGGATTCGGACAGTCGGTAAAGAAAGCATGGAGCCAAAAACTGGTGGGCCATAGTCTTTAATCCTGCTTGCACCCAGCGGGCAAGTAAAAATACACACTGGGCTCCAAAACCCAGTCACATTCAGTGCTCACAAAGCTACTGATTTATCCGAGTTTCCTAGAATCAAAGGTTTCTAGCTCACCAGCCTTATTTCCCTCAGTTCCCCATCTCCTTCCTTATCCCAGATACAAACTCTGTACAAACTGGCATCTCACTCAGCACTCCGCCATCTTGGCTGCTTTTCCTGGCCTTCTCCACGTGGCCTCCTTCCGCTGCTGGCTCTATTCTCTCTGCTCTCTCATGCTAACCTCAGGAACCAAGAGCCAAACTCCCGCTCCGTTCCCATTTTATAGTGTAGAAATCCAAACCCTTAATCCAATATACATAATAGGGAAGTCTCTTAATACAAAGTCACTTCTCTGAGGCATGATAGGATTGTACCACCTTACACCAAAAAGGGTAGGAAAGGCTTAATCCCAAAACCAAGCCCCAGGCTACAAGGATTCTGCCTGCCTTTAGCCCACCCCAACACACATTAATATCACCTGGGCAACGGCCTCTTTAACAAAGTGAGCATAATACATTTTATCTGCCCAACAATGCATCTCTCCTTCAGCTGACCTAACAGAAACCTAATGAATAGTCTATTGAACCCTGGCCAGTTGGCTCAGTGGTAGAGCATCAGCCCAGTGTGTAAAAGTCCCAGGTTTGATTCCTGGCCACAGCACACATGAAAAGTGTCTATCTGCTTTTCCATTCCTCTCCTTTTTCTCTCTCTCTTATTCTCTATCTCTCTCTCTGCCCTTCTCCCATCCATGGTTCAAAAGGTTTGAACAAGTTGGCCCTGGGAACTGAGAATGGCTCCATGGCCTCTCCACAGGCAATAAATTACTCAGTTGTTAAACAAGAGAGCAGTGGCTCCAAATGGGCAGAGTATTGCTCTGTAGGGTACTTGCCAGGTGGATCTCAGTCAGGGCGTGTGTGGAAGTCCATCTGTCTGCCTCCTTGCCTCTCAATAATAATAACAATATTAAATCTAATAAGATCCTCCCATGGGCCCTAGTGAGATAGCTCAGTTGGTTAAGAGCGTCATCCTGAAGAGTAAGGTACCTGGTTTGATCCCCAGTCAGGGTACATACAGAAACAGCTTGATGTCTCTCTCTCTCTCTCTCTCTCCCCCTTCTGCTCTCACTGAAATCAATAAAAATAACAAATAAAAAAAAGAGTCTCCCCTGTGACCTTCCCACAACTCCTCACCCTTAAAATCTCTTAGGACACAGGTCCCAGTGAGTTTTTCCTTCAGGTCCCCACACTTTTCTTTTCCCTCTTCTCCTTCTTTTCTTCTCCCACCAGGTATGCATTTTTATCCCTCTCTTTTTCCTAAGTTCTAAGGGACTCCATGAGACTTGCAACCAGGGAAGCAGTAGTCCGTAGCAGCTCATCCTGGGCTAAACCCCTGGACCTGTCTTCAAGGTTCTCTTTCCTCTAACTTTCTTACTGTACATCCAACAAATGCTTCCTTTACTTACTACATTTTGTCTCTTGATTGACTTCTTTCTCAAAAGAACAAACAAAAAAAAACAAAAAAGCAGTCTCCTTGCTCTCCCTGTAACACAGAGATATATTCATCTAGTAACAGAGAGCAGTACACAATATTATAAAATAATGTAATTAAGAGCCCCGTCGCTTACCAATATTACATCTCCTAAATGTTTAGCGGTTCTCAACCTGTGGGTCGTGACCCCGGTGGGGGTCGAACAACCAAAACACAGGGGTCGCCTAAAGCCATCGGAAAATACATATTTCCGATGGCTTTAGCTGCTAAGAAGCCACGCTACCGTCTGCAGGAGCGCTATTCAGCTTGAACGCACCCCGTTATGGACGTGCGTTCCAAACTGAATGCCTGTGGTCATGTGCAGATGTGCAGATGTGATTGCATCATCCTGTCCGGGGCCTAAGGGGCAGGGGAAGTGGTGGTGGGAGAAATGCTCCACAGTCCATAGCAGCGCATTACGTGTGTTCGGCGCTTGCTGACATCATCAGTGGGCGGGTGCAGCAAGCGCCGGAGGACAGAAGCCCAGGAGGCAGAGAGCCAAGAGGTGGAGAGCCAAGAGAGCCTGAGAGACAGCCTGCTGGTGTAAAAAAGATTAATAATGTAAAAACAGTACACACACCATACACACAATACTGTGTAAGTGTAATGTGCTTTGTGTGTAATCATTACACAGTACATAAAGCAGCTTACACTTACACAAAGCACCATACATTTACACAGTGCGAACTACATCAGTCTTATACTATAAGAGACCACTATAAGATGTAGTTCACACTGTTCCCCAATGTATAATTATCTCCCATATCTCCCACTATTTTCCCATATTCTGAATTAGGAAACTGCTGAAATCAGTGGTTTCCGGCATTGAATCCGCCTCCTATTGATTTCATTGGGAGTGCAGCGGATTTTGTGGAAGAGAGCTCCCGAGAATCTCAGGTTACCTCACAATCTGCTGCAGCCTCCTTTTGATTTCAATAAGAGGCGGAGAAATGACAGTTTCCGACACATTTCTTCCTCTCCTATTCAAGTCAATGGGAGGCTGCAGCAGATTCTGCTCAAATATAGAGCATGTTGCTTAATTTTTTCCACGCTAGAACTTTTCCTAGAGCAGAAAAATTCCAAAGGTGGAATCCGCCACCCCCAATAGACTGAAAGAGGCCTCACACTGAGGAATCTGCTGTGCGGATTCTGCAGTGTAAAAGATCTGCCTCCTATAGAAGTCAATAGACTGAAAGAGGCCTTACACTGAGGAATCTGCTGTGCGGATTCTGCAGTGTAAAAGATCTCCCTCCTATGGAAGTCTATTGGCCACCCCCAATAGACTGAAAGAGGCCTCACACTGAGGATTCTGCTGTGCGGATTCTACAGTGTAAAAGATCTGCCTCCTATGGAAGTCTATTGGGCGTGGTGGATTCCACCTTTGGAATTTTTCTGCTCTAGGAAAAGTTCTAGCGTGGAAAAAATTAAGCAACATGCTCTATATTTGAGCGGAATCTGCTGCGGCCTCCCATTGACTTGAATAGGAGAGGAAGAAATGTGTCAGAACTGCGTTTCTGCCGTACAGGGGATCTCTCTTCTGCGGAATCCACGGGTCTCCCATTGAAGTAAATGAGATGTGGATTCCACTGCAGAAACCGCTGCTTTATAGTGTGAAAGAGCCCTGAAAGATACCATGTTGTGCAGAAACTGCAGTGTATCCTATGACGTAGTTCACACTGTTCTTTTTTTTTTTTTTTTTTTGTATTTTTCTGAAGCCAGAAATGGGGAGGCAGTCAGACTCTCGCATGCGCCTGACCAGGATCCACCCAGCACACCCACCGGGGGGGGGGGGGGGGGGATGCTCTGCCCATCCGGCGCGTCGCTCTGTTGCAATCAGAGGCATTCTAATGCCTAAGGCAGAGGCCACAGAGCATCCTGGCTATCCACAATCATTTCCATTCTAAAATTTACTCATAAATTTGTTATTTTCACTATAACATCAATCACACATACACACTGTCTACTGTTTTGATTTTTTTGCTTGTTTCCTATTAACTGCTGACTTTTTTTTTCTTTTCATTTCTTAGTTTCTGTCATGGTTACACTGTAAAATTTGTCATTAAATCAACCTACTATCTGTAGGTAGGATATTTTGAAATATCTCATTTTTTTTATTACACAATTTCAGGTCACTTTATCAGTTCACTGATATCAGTTACTTTTTTAGACTACCTTATCAAATTGTATAGCTAGATTTCACCAAAATCATAACATTCATTGTTTTGAACACTTTTTTTTTCTCTACTATTAAAATTATCCTTTTTTTTCTGTACATGCTAAAATATATGACTTTTTTACTGTAGGTATACAAGTGTAAATTATTTGAACATCTTTGTAGCCCTTATTTCTACTGACTGGTGAAACTCAACCTCAATATAAACCCTACAATCTACATTTTGTAGGTGATCATTAAAAGAAATAATCACATAAAACAATATAACAATTATAAGTTAAAGGTTTGACTTTCACACTTCAACTTGGACTTGGTATTTTCTTGAAACACTGTTTTTCCTTAAATGTTGATGTGAGATAAATGTCTGTCAATGTATTCACATCTGTTCATAGTCCAAGATACTAAAGTAAAAAAAGTAAAAAGAAAAAATTGGTTTAAAAATTGATTATATAGCAAATGTGCTTTGGAAGCTTTGAATCAAACATTTCATAAAAAATATTTATATATTTATCATTTTGGAAACCTGTTTATAATCTAGTGAGGTAAAACTAGATACACTTCTGTTCCCAACTCACCCAACCCAGGGAATTTTATTTATATTTTGAAGAAAGGTGTTAATATTAGTAACTTTTTTTTTTTTTTTTTTTTACAGAGACACAGAGAGAGTCTGAGAGAAGGATAGATAGGAACAGACAGACAGGAATGGAGAGAGGTGACAAGCATCAATCATCAGTTCTTCATTGGGACACCTTAGTTGTTCATTGACTGCTTTCTCATATGTAACTTGACCTTGACCGTGAGCCTTCAGCAGACCTTGGGTCCAAACTGGTGAACTTTGCTCAAACCAGATGAGTCTGCACTCAAGCTGGTGACCTCAGGATCTCAAAACTGGGTCCTCCGTATCCCAGTCCGACGCTCTATCCACTGCGCCACCACCTGGTCAGGTTATTAGTAACTTTTTTTATTCTATGCTGTAAATGAATATTATTCATTGCTTACAGGTTGGAACAAAACAAAACACTTGACACAAAAGAGATGGCTGAACTACATTTCCCAGAATGCTTTGAAAGCTGATCTTCAGGTAACATTTAAGATTTCTTTTGCACTCAACTTTTCCCAATTTCTCTTTCCTCCACTCCCATCACTCCCTTTGATAAAGGAATTACAGAGTAGTCAATATTATCCAATATCAACAGTTGTGCACAAAATATGATTGAATTTCAATCTCAGGTTGTGCTATTTTTCTTGACATGTATTCCACTTGCCTTTTTCCATGAAAATCCATAATTATATATTCTGTCTCTGCTTTTTTAATATGTTGTGTGGCTGTGAATGATTTTACTCTCCTTTCCTTACATATTATTTCTTTCAGAGTAATATGTCTTTAAGATTCATCAAAAAACCAAAGACTGTATTACTGTATTATATTCTCATAATTTTGGGGGTTGGTTGCTGGGAAAAGAATAGAAACATGTCAATTTTACTAAGCTAGGTAGAAATCTGCCTTATTTATTTGTTTAATTATAATTATCTTCCAAATACTGTTCTAACCCCATTGAAATTAAGTTGGAATTTTGCTTGTACCCTGATGCTCAATGTGAATGTTTTTCTAAATACTTTATTTTTTCCTTCGTATTGCTTGTATTATGTCTGAAATATATCTTATTGTTTTAGGGTCCTTTATAGTTTGCATGAGCTTTCCACTTGTAAATTTTCACGTCTTGGGATCGACCTTATTTCAATTATAATCTTAGATGTTATTGTGGTATTATACTTCAGGAAAACTTAGGTCTGCTTTACTCTTTATTAGAAACCCCAAATTGGCTAGGTGTCTGTTTTAGGTTCTCTTAAATATAATTTATTTCTTTTATTAGTGTTTTATCCTTCAGGTTTTTTCTTTAGTCTGATCTCATTCTAATTCTTCCATCAACAATTATTAAAGGCCCTGGCCGGTTGGCTCAGTGGTAGAGCATCGACCTGGCGTGCAGGAGTCCCGGGTTCGATTCCCGGCCAGGGCACACAGGAGAAGCGCCCATCTGCTTCTCCACCCCTCCCCCTCTCCTTCCTCTCTATCTCTCTCTTCCCCCTCCCACAGCCGAGGCTCCATTGGAGCAAAAGATGGCCCGAGCGCTGGGGATGGCTCCTTGGCCTCTGCCCCAGGCGCTAGAGTGGCTCTGGTCTCGACAGAGTGATGCCCCCGGATGGGCAGAACATCGCCTTCTGGTGGGTGTGCTGGGTGGATCCCGGTCGGCGCATGCAGGAGTCTGTCTGACTGCCTCCCGGTTTCCAGCTTCAGAAAAATACAAAAAACAAACAAACAATTATTAAAGTTATCTAAATTTTAAATTAAATTTTCCAATCTTCTGAGATACTCATTTAAGAATTTTCTTAATTTAAATTACTCTTTGTCATTTTTATAATTATTAAAAAATGGTTGTGTTACTTAGAAATTGTTTAATTCCATTAGTATAATTTAAATAACTTTAATGTTTTTAAATATTCATTTTTTATTTTACTTTCCCGTGTTTTCTAAATCTTTGTATTTTATTACTATAATTATGAATATTTTTGCATTCAACTAATATAACTTCTTTCTTCTTCATTTACTCTCTGACCTCAGTTATTTTTGCCTCACTAAATATTTTCTGCGTGAATATTAATTATTTGTCATACAACATATTCTGAAAAGTTCTTTCAAAAATAATTACCCCATGGACTACCAGGATTTGAACCTTGAGAGTAAGAATTTCTTCCTCAGAACATAGCAATCACTACCATATCCTTCTAATATCCATTTTACGGCCTTTCTGACTGATTTTTTTTTTTATCAGATTATTACTAGTTTTTCTTTCATCATCCTGTGTTGATGGGGGCAATTAATTCAGAGTATAATTTTTTTAGGGACATATTTACTTTTTTGTTTTTGTTTGTTCACTCTACATAAGTGTTACACTAATACAAGGGCTTCAAATCAGCTTCCAAATATACATTTTTATCTCATTTTTATATAAATCTAGATTTAATTTCATTTGATAAGAAAATTTAGAAACCATTTATTACGACAAATAGCTTTGAAAATTCTAAATGTTTAATAAACCAACAGGAGTTGAAAATACTGCATCATTCTTCATTCTTTGTTAAAAGGAATTTTTTTACATATATCTAAACATTTTGCAACCGAAGAGGATGAATAGGAGCCATTCTTTAATAAATTTGGGATTCCATCTGACTTTTCGACATAACTGTGTCTCGGGTACTGGGGTAAAGCTATTTAAATCACTGGCATTTAGATGTCATTATCTAACACTGCTTTTCTGTGCTCCCCGATTTGATACCACTTTTTTTTTTTTTATTCTGAAGTTGGAAACGGGGAGGCAGACAGACTCCCGGCATGCGCCCGACTGGGATCCACCCGACATGCCCACCAGGGGCGATGCTCTGCCTATCTGAGGCGTTGCTCTGTTGCAACCAGGGCCATTCTTGCGCCTGAGGCAAAGGCCATGGAGCCATCCTCAGGGCCCCGGCCAACTTTGCTCCAATGGAGCCTTGGCTGCGGGAGGGGAAGAGAGAGACAGAGAGGAAGGAGAGGGGGAGGGGTGGAGAAGCAGATGAGCACTTCTCCTGTGTGCCCCGGCCAGGATTCGAACCCGGAACTCCTGCAACTCAGGCCGACGTTCTACCACTGAGCCAACCGGCCAGGGCCCACTTCTTTCTTTTTAACCTCAAATAGTTGCATGATGGAAAGCTAAATTTCTTTTCAGTATGTAATACCTGGAACGTTAGAGAACAATGATAATGTTTTTAATATCTAATGATATTCTAGCATAATTTAGGCTTGTCATAAATCCACCATAAACTTATTTATTAGGTCTAACTCTCAAGCACATTCCCCACCATTGCAACCCTTAGAAAGATTTAATTCTATGGCTGCTACAATATTTATAATCTTTTCTGGGCAATGAAGCAAGGATTCTCACAGCTTGATGATGAATATGCTGGCCCATTAAGATAATTAGTTATGAGTGCCTTCACTAGTGGTTTCTATTCTTTCAATATAATTTTTCTCTGTGTGGAGTCTCTTGGAATGTAGCTCCTTCTTTTGTCCATATTTGAGTTAACAGTTATTTTTAAAATATAATAATTATGAATCTGCAGAGATACTATCTCAGCTTTTCTAAGTAGGGCAATACCAGATCCTAAGATCCCTTCTGCATATTTGGAACACATGGATCAAGGCTGATAAAACCATCATATGTATTGTTACCAATAAATATGTATGGCATTAGTACAATTTAGAAATAAGATCGGAATAAAAAAAAATTGTTTATGGTATGAATCTCTCATTTTTACATATTCTACCTCCAAATACTTATCTGTTTAAAAAAAATGCCATGACCTTCTCATAAACATCTTTGTACAAATATTTGAAGGTGGTTATATGTGCCGTGACCCATCTGCCTTGAAAAAAATGAAAGTATTTTTCACCTTCTTTTTTTTTTTTTTATTAAGTGAGAAGTGGGGAGGCAGAGAGACAGGCTCCCACATTCAACCCAACCAGAATCTACCTGGTAACCCCTGTCTGGGGCCAATGGTCTGCCCATCTGGAGCTGCTGCTCCACTGCTTGGCACGAGCTATTTTAGCACCAAAGAGAGGTCATGGAGCCATCTATAGTGCCCAGGGCCAACTGGCTTGAACCATTTGAGTGATGACTGTGGGAAAGGAAGACAGAGAAAGGGGGAAAGGAAGGGGGGTGGAGAAGCTGCTGGTTGCTTCTCTTGTGTGCCCTGATCCAGAATCAAACTCAGGACTTCTACAGGCTGGGAGGACACTCTACCACTGAGCCAACCAACCAGGGGCCAGTTTTCACTTTCTTTAAATAAATTCTGTTTCCATTCACAATTGACATTTCAGAGGAGTATGTTAAGATGTGGTATGAGAAAGTTTGCTCAATATTTTTTAATATTAAAAGCAATAAACTACAGTTTACTTTTTCACACCCATGAAACTATCTTGATTGTTGAAAATACATAATTCAGTAACTCTATTGTTCAGCATACAACATCCCATTAAAATAATTGGCAGTACTTCTCTCAGAGTGTCTAAAAAAAATAACTAGAAATTTAAACACTGCCTACAAACTACACAACAGTGATTACTGTAGTCAACAGTCCATAAAATGAGTCATCAAAAGGTGTGTCATTATTTTATTTTGTATATTTTTCTGTTAGCATCTTTAGTAAGTACTGTATATGTATATCAACAGAAATATTTTTCTAAAAAACAAGTCTGAGTATTTCTTGCAATTTACACCTTTGAATCATATCTGAACGTGATAGCTAAGACTATTCTTTTGTTCTATTTGGCTCAGTGGAAGTAGTGCACTTACAACCTGCCTTGGAATTGATAACTATTTATGAGTTATTTTTTCTTTGTCTATAAGCATCCCCTGCTTTCACTTACTGTCTGTTTTGATTATGGAGTGACTTTAATGATATAATTTTTCTTGTATTTCCTATGCTTAGAGTTCGGTGAGTTTTTAGGCATGTCATTTTATACTGTATTTTTCAAATTTGAAAAATACTTTACCATCATGTCTTCATTTATTTTTTCTTCCTACCTCCTCTCATTTGGAAACTCTGATTATACATATATTAAACCTCTTAAAGTTGTTCCACAGTCCATGGTTTTCCTGTTCATTTTTCTTTCAGCTTATTTTCTCTTTGTGTTTTATTTTGGATAGTTTTTATTGCTTTGTTTCAAGTTCATTAAACTTTCTCTTTTATTAATTCAATTAGCATGTTTTTTTTAATTCCAGATATCCTTAGACATTGTCATTCTAATTTCTAGAAGTCCAATTTGATTGGTTTGTTTTATATTTCTCATTTTTCTTTGTAACAGAATATTCTTCCAGACTAATGAACATATGTCATACAATTAGAATAACTCTTAATGTCTTTGTTGGATAACGCTAATATCTGTGTCATTTCTGGTCAATTTAGAGAAATCAGTGTGTTTCCTCATTATGGGATGTATTTTTCTTTTTTCTTTTTTTTTTTTTTTTTAGTATAACTGCAAGTTTTTTTATTAGATGTTAAGCACTATTGATATTACCTTATTGTGCGCTGGATGTTTTTGTATTATGGTAAATATTCTTCATCTTTGTTCGGAATGCATTTTATGTTACATAAAAGCAGTTATTCTTTCCCCATTGCTGTGTGCTGTTAAACTTCGTTAGGGAATCCAAGAGAGGGATTTATTCTAGGCTAAGTCTAAATATTCTACACAATGTGCCTTGAAATATGTGCCATTGTACTTTAATTTGTAGGAATAACTGCTGTTCACAGTCTTTTCCTAGTGAAGGTGATATTTCTTTAATCATGTTTGGTATTTTTCACTGGTCTTAGGTGATTTTTCTCACATAACTCTGCAGTAAGCACTCTCTTGAATTCTTGACAATCTTTGGATCTACAGAAATCTGTCTCTGCCCAAATCTCTCTTTTTTACTACTCTGCCTTTTGACCTTTAGCCACTTTGGTCACTCCAGACTCTAATCTATGTCTTCTTATTTGAGACTCTGCTGGGCACCATTGTGTGCTATGGCCATCAAACTCTCTCAAAAACTTAGGGTTCATTTTATTTCATGGCTCTTTGTGAACAATAGGCCAATGCTGTGAAAAATGTAGCAACATATATTTTGTTTGAGTTTTTATTTCAGGCAAAAAGTTAAATCCAGTCCCTCTTATTATTACATCTTTGCCTGATGTGGTACTTTAAGTACATTAAAATTATTGCCTTATCTTATGAAGCATTACATTTATGTTTCACTATTTTATATGTTATTTAAATGACCTATATTCCTCACTAAATTTTAAACATAACTAAATATCTATATATCATAATGAATATTTTATTCATACCCAAGGCCTGGAAACTATCTCAACCTGAGCATCTTTATTGCTTCCTGAATCTAAAACAAATTATGCATCAGAGCAAAACGAATAAGCATTATACATGTTAAGATATTAAAAAAAAACAACAAGCAAAGGAAAATGGTTTTATAAACATAATTTAAAATGTACTTTAAATTATCACTGATGCATTATTTTTGGAATTAAGTAGAACTCTGAAAGGGTTGATAAATAATAAGTTCATTTCCATTTCAAAAAGAAACAACTCGATCCAGCCAAATTGTAAAAAGACAGCCTCATGCTGATAAAGATGTTTTACACAGTGCATCATTTCTTATCACCAGAATCAAATGAACACAGTTGGTCTGTGGCACAGTAATTCTTTAAGATTTAATTTTTTTTCCCGAAGTTGGAAACGAGGAGGCATTCAGACAGACTCCCGCATGCGCCCGAGCGGGATCCACCCAACATGCCCACCAGGGGGCGATGCTCCACTCATCTTGGGGTGTCGCTCTGCCACAATCAGAGCCATTCTAGCGCCTGAGGCAGAGGCCACAGAGCCATCCTCAGTGCCCGGGCAAACTTTGCTCCAGTGGAGCCCTGGCTGTGGGAGGGGAAGAGAGAGACAGAGAGGAAGGAGAGGGGGAGGGGTGGAGAAGCAGATGGGTGCCTCTCCTGTGTGCCCTGGCCGGGAATTGAACCCAGGACTACTGCACGCCAGGCCGACGCTCTACCACTGAGCCAACCAGCCACGGCCAAGATTTGATTTTTACAATAGAAATAGCATGAAGAGAGTACTGGAAAAAAAAAAAAGTTTAGTAATGTTCTCTTATAAACATTAGAAGAAATTGATTATCTTCTTTAAATCTTCAAATTTATTTCTCATATCTATTAAATATTTTAATTGACTAATTTATATTACACTATTGAAATAACAGTATTTATTGAGAACTTATATATTTATAGTTGGCACTGAAGATATAGAATTGAATCATAGATAACCGTAGTCTTGGGGAGCACATCATCTATTTGTATATAGAGACAAACAAACAAGACATACTATAAAAACTGCCATAAAATACATGTGTGCAAAGGGTAATGAGAAAAAAAAAATCTTTAAACTTCTTTACCTAATTTTACTTCCAAATATGCAAGTTGGTTGAGGCTTAACAAATTTGTCTTAATATTCAATTATACTATAAGAAAGAGTAACTGTCTTTCTAAAGTTCATCTGTTAAGTCTCTCAAAGTTTAAGGATAAACATAATATGGAAACATAATAAAGAAACGATAAATGTATGGAACTAAAATTGTCATTACATTGCTTTTAAGCGGGCTTTTGAAAAGATGTGAATAAAGTAACACATTTAAGAAATACTATTGTTTGTTAAAATATATACAATATTTGCAGCATTTTAAAAATTATCTCATTTTAATGTATGTTTAATCTGTTCATGACAATTTAAAAAAGCAAGATAATTGAAAACATGTTTACATTAGACCTTGTATTTGACACTGTGCAGTTACTTTGTATATAAAACTGTAATACTCAAGTGTTATCATCTTATCTGATACAAGGACACACACACGTAAACTCACAATGTTTTGTGCTTGTGATGTTCATCTAAATGACTTAAAGGAGCTAATATATAAGCCAAAGTATCTATACTTAAAAATAAGCAAGTTATTTGTATTTTAACAACTTGATACTTCTGACCAATGCTTTAAATATCTAAGGATATAATTCAGCTAAAGAACAAAAAGTAAGGAAGAGGAACTGGGTACAATATGCACAACACAGAATTTATGATTCAGCCATCATAACACTGATAAATAAAATTGTGCCTGGATCAAACTGCTGAGTTGATGCCAGTATCCCTTACTCATTTTGGCTTCCTTCCACATCAACCCAATTCTGAAATATTCCCCCTCTCTAATTTTTTCTTTTCTATATCTTCCATGCTACATATACAAACCCAGGAGCTATGAGCTAATCTTGGAAATTGATTCTTTTATTATCTCCTCTTACTCTTTTTATTAAAGTAATCAAATCTGGAAAAATACATGTATCATTTGAAGGTCTCTCTATGCCATCAATGGAGTTCAAATAGTGCATTTTTCATTTATCTTGCAGAATCTAAACTTTTTTAATTTAAAAAAATTAAAGAGTGGACAAAAGGAGAAAAAAAGAAGGTAAAGCAAATTAAGTGAAATAAAGACAAAAGATAAAAAAAACTACCAATATTTTCTCAATTTACTTATATATAATCTAAGCCTCTATATTTACTAAACTTTTTATCTCTGTTAAATTATTGTTAGTGTACTTTCTTTCATAAAATATTAGGTACTCACTTCTAGATTTCTCAGGATATGTTGACAATAGATAATAGTTACTGAAAGTTTACCTTTATATTGGGGAAAGCATTTTATAACCATTGACTAACAGAAACTGTGGAAAAAATACTTATGAAAGGGATAGATATTATATTATCAGTGAAGAAACAGGATATTAGAAAATTTAAATATGTAGGCAAATCAGAAAATTAATGTTATTTAGACCATGGCTATAACACAGTGTTACAAAATCCAAATTATTTAAACAACTATGTTCCAAATTTTATATACATACATATACATATTTCTAGATACTACATTCTTGCCATCTATAATGTTTCCAATTAATTGTCATGTACTAAGAGTGCATAAATGGTCACACATATTCTTGAGAATAATTTTTGAAACTTATTATATTTTACACACAATTATAAATGTATAACATAAAAGGAAGACAAAGAAAATAACAAATTGACCTTGAATGTATATGGTATAACAAGGAAACTAATTGGTTAATTTGCTAAGAGTCAGATTTATGAGGTCGGTGGACAATGGGGGAAGGTCATGTGAGGAACCAGACCTGGGAACTTTGGCTGGAACCACCCACACCCATTGACACTAAAAGAAACTTCCCAGGAGTTCATTGGAAAAGAGCAACCATCTGTCAGCCAATAAAATTTTGCCACGTCATATTACCTCGACCACCCTAGACGACCCTTTAAATTTCCCCAATGTGATTTCCTCCATGTGACTTCTCTGGCCTCTGTCCCCCAGACCAGAAAACCTAGTTGGGCAGGATGTGCTGAACTAAATAAAACTTTTATTATTCCACACTTCGTGGCTATGACCATCCTTCTTCCTCAGTGGAGAAAAATACCTTACATTTGGTGCCAAAACCCAGAAGGAGTTGAAGCCTGCTGGGGCCACTCCTCTCCCTTTCCCTTCTGAGGAAGAACCAGGATCTCCAACTTTCCACCCACTTCAGCACATGGTGCGGTAAGTCACATGCCTCCAGCCTCCCCTCAGTTCTTTCCGCTGAGACTCCCTGTCTGTAATCACAGATGCATTAGAGACCTTTTTTTCCATTCCAAGTGCATGTGTGCATGTGCAGATGTGCCGGTCACTCCCACTCTACCAAACCGTCCAGTGGTCAGAGCTTAAGTTGTGGGACCCCAGTCTCTGACCACTCCGAGAACTGAGGGCAGCCATGGGAGGCACAGGAATCTAAACCTGACTCAAAAACACTCCTGGAGTGCCTTATCTGAAATCTCTCCCTCCCTAAAGAAGAAGAAACTGTTCTTCTCCACTGTGGCCAGGCCACAGAACCCACTGAATAACCAAACCAGGTGACCTCCTGAAGGGACTTTCGATTTTAACATCCTCACCAATTTAACTATCACCAAAAGAACTGGGAACTGGTTGGAGATTCCTTACATTCATGGCTTCTAGTATTTGCGCTCCAGTCCTAAACTCTGTGCTGCCTGCTACGTGGCACAGGCCTTTTTTGGCCAGAGAAACCTGTACTCCTGATCTTTTCTCCTTAGCCGACCCCCAACTCTCTTCCCCTCCTGCACGGCTCCCTCTGTCCTATCGGACTCCTCCCCTTCCTTCGCTGAATCCTGTTTCTCATTCACCTGCAAATGCCAGTCCCTCTTTCTTTTCCCCTGCTGTCCAGGGGCCCCTCTCTTCCTCACTTTCTTCTTAAGCCCCTCCCCCATCAGGCCCTCCTACACCAGGCATTGAACTTCACCCCGATTTGCAGGACTCCTGACCCCATGGCCCAACCCCCATCTTCTTGCAGGAAGGCCTGGCCCTGTCCTGCCTCTGGCTCCAGCGTTTCTGCTGGATCTGAGTGCCGAGCTCCCCAGGAGACCCCTCCTCTTATTGTGACCCCCAAACCCCTACCTGAGACCTGTGAACATGGCATTTAAACTTTTAAAGGTTACGTCCAATAGAAAAAGGCCAAGGCTGTTCACCAGGCCCGCATGCAGCGGAAGGTAACACTCCAAACCCAGGCTTTATGGCAGCCCTGAGTGACAGGGACAAGGATAAGAGGTGCCTGACCCAAGCCGGGCCACAAAGAGGATCCCCACCAGGAGCTTGCTTTAAATTTGTCAAGGAGGGTCACTGGTCCTGACAGTGTCCCTGCCCATGGCTGCCCACTAAGCCCTGCCCTAACTGCAAACAGCCCGGTCACTGATGGAGTGATTTCCCCTTTTGGGCAACAGGCTCGTCCTCAGCGCCTCTATGTGGAGAACAAGTCACCCAAATGGGTGGCCAAGCTAGCTGATGGGCCCATCGCTTGAACTTCTAGGCCTCGTGGATGACTGATGCATCCCAGACTTGAAGACTCCCATCACCCACGCCAAGCCCAGGTTAATACTATAAGAGTGGGTAAGTCCATCTCATTTCTTGTGGACACGGGGGTCACCTTCTCTGTTTTGCCATCTGGACCTCTAGTTCCCTCACAGGTCTCAGTTATTAGAGTTGATGGGAACCCTTCTTTTTTTCTTCGCATGCCACCGCTGACATGCAGTTTGGACGGAATCCCCTTTTCGCACTCCTTCTTAGTTATGCCCTCATGCCCTGTACCCCTCCTGGGTTCAGACTTTCTACAAAGTCTCGATCCTTTAAATTTCCCCCACGCAGTATCCTCTATGCGACTTCTATGACCCCTGTCCCCCGGAACCAGAGAACATCGTCCAAGAAGCACTGTACTAAATAAAGCTTTTATTATTCCACACTTCGTGGCTATGACCTTTCTTTTTCCTTGGTGGGGAAAATACCTTACAAGATTAGTAATGCAAAGTGTAATGAATATCTATCTGTATTACAGGTTTGATATAATCAGGGCATTTCCTGCAGTAAGAAAATTCAGGGGAAATTAATTTAGAAGTATAAACAA
Source organism: Saccopteryx leptura (assembly GCF_036850995.1). Taxonomy (NCBI): domain Eukaryota; kingdom Metazoa; phylum Chordata; class Mammalia; order Chiroptera; family Emballonuridae; genus Saccopteryx; species Saccopteryx leptura. The sequence continues at coordinate 63,247,635 of NC_089506.1, read as the reverse complement.
ATTAGTGAAAAAATAAGAAAAAGCAGGCCCTGGCCGGTTGGCTCAGCGGTAGAGCGTCAGCCTGGCGTGCGGGGGACCCGGGTTCAATTCCTGTCCAGGGCACATAGGAGAAGCGCCCATTTGCTTCTCCACCCCCCCTCCTTCCTCTCTGTCTCTCTCTTCCCCTCCCGCAGCCAAGGCTCCATTGGAGCAAGGATGGCCCGGGCACTGGGGATGGCTCCTTGGCCTCTGCCCCAGGCGCTAGAGTGGCTCTGGTCGCGGCAGAGCCACGCCCCGGAGGGGCAGAGCATCGCCCCCTGGTGGGCAGAGCGTCGCCCCTGGTGGGTGTGCTGGTGGATCCCGGTTGGGCGCATGCGGGAGTCTGTCTGACTGTCTCTCCCTGTTTTCAGCTTCAGAAAAATACAAAAAAAAAAAAAAAAAGAAAAAGCATTTCAAAAATTGAGGAAATGTTTAATTATTTTAGGTTTGAAGAAAGCTTAATTAATGAGAGAAAAAAACAAAAATGTCCAGTGTGCTTAGAGCTAAAAATTGCACTGTCAGACGTGCTAAAGTACAAATTTTCTTAAGAGAAACTGATTATGCAGTAAATAACACACTGAAAAATTTCTAATTAAGAAACAATAAAAACGTTCGAAAGGTTTTGTTTTGAAAACAAAATATTTTAAATTAATGTATTAACTTTTTTTAATCCAAAATTATTAATCAAATTCATCTAGTCTATTGTGCCATTTAAACATGCTGTTTTATTGATAAGAGTGTGGTGGTTATGGGGGAGAGGGGAGAGGGAGAGGGAAAGGGGGAGGGGGAGGGGCACAAAGAAAACTAGATAGAAGGTGACAGAGGACAATCTGACTTTGGGTGATGGGTGTGCAACATAAGTGAACGACAAGATAACCTGGAGTTGTTATCTTTGAATATATGTATCCTGATTTATTGATGTTGCCCCATTAAAAATAAAATTATTAAAAATAAATAAGAGTAAATAAATAAATATGCTGTTTTCTTGTTGATTTTCTGTCTGGATGATGTCAGTGGGATGTTAATGTCCCATACTATTACTGTATTACTATGGATTTCTCTTTTTATGTCTGTCAATATTTGCTTTATATATTCAGGTTGCATAAAAGTTTATAAGTGTTATATCATCATGATAGATTGACCCCTTTATCATTATGAGATGTCTTTCTTTGTCTCTTGTTATAGCCTTTGTATTAAAGTTTATTTTGTTTGATATAAGTAATGCTACCCAGTTGGGTTTTTTTTCTATTTACATGAAATATTTTTTTCATTCTTTTACTTTTATTCTGTGTGTGCCGTTTGATCTGAAGTTATTTTCTTTTGGGCAGCATATGTATAGATCTTGTTTTCTTATCTATTTAGCCATCCTTTGTCTTTAGATTGGAACATTTAATCCATTTACATTTAAAGTAATTATCGATAAGTATGTAGTTACTGCTATTTTATTGATATTTTATTATTATTTTTTCTTCTTAAAGAAGTCCGCTTAACATTTCTTGTAATACTGGTTTGGTGGTGATTAACTCCTTTCCCTTTTTCTTGTCTGGGAAGCTCTTTATATGTCCTTTGATTCTAAATGAGAGCCCTGCTTCACAGAGTAGTTTGGGTTGTAGGACTCTGTTTTTCATAACTTTGAATATTCCCTTCCAATCCTTTTTGTCCTGCAAAGTTTTTCGTGAGAAATCAGATGATAGCACTATGGAAGCTTTCTTGTGCATAATTAATTACCTTTCTCTCTCTCTCTTTCTCTCTTTCTCTCTCTTTCTCTCTCTTAAGGTTCTTTCTTTGTCTTAAACATTTAGCATTTTAATTTTGATGTGCCTTGTTGTGGGCTGCTTTGAATTAGTTTTGTTTGAGACTCTCAGCACTTCCTGGACTTCTATATCTAATTCCTTCACCAGATTCAAAAAATTTTCCATCATTACTTTATCAGATAAGTTTTCAACCCCTTGATTTTTCTCTTCTTTTTCTGGTATCTTTATGATATGAATTTTGGTATGTTTGATGTTGTACAAGAGGTCTTTTAGATTATCTTCATTTTTTTTTTCTTTTTACTGTCATCATTGGATGCATTCTGGTACCTTGTCTTCTAAATTACTGATTCAATTCTCTGCTTTATCTAATCTACTGTCAAATTCTTCTAATATTATCTTCATTTCAGTTATTTTTATTCTTCATTTCTAACTGATTCTTTTTATGTTTTCTTATCTTTATTCTTACATTTTCTATTTTTTTAAGTTCTCGCTAAGTTCATCTACTCATTCTCTAACTTAATGTAACATCTTTATAATCAGAGTTTTAAACAGGTAGATTACTTGACACCATTTTGTTTAACTCTTTTTTCTGGAGCTTTATCCTGTTCTTGCATTTGAGACATTTTGTTTCCTTATCCATTTTTGGCTGCTTCTCTGTTTGTTTTTAAGCTTTAAGTGGATGTGTTACATCTCCTGCCCTTACATTATATAATAAGCATCCTGTAGATGCAGTGGCACATTCTTCCCAGTCACCTTAACCAGGCACTACAATGGTGTTCCTTATGTGAGTCATATATGCCCTCCCATTATTGTTGAGCCTTTTTTGCTGTGATGTCAGTGGGACAAATTGACCCCAAGCTAACTAGCTGTAAGGAATGGCCATGACTATAACAGATAAGATGTTTTACAGTTTGACCCCATGGAGCATATTTGTTTTAGTAAGGCAAGTATTAAAATTTTTAACTGGATTTTATGGAAAAAAAAATTATAGCAAAACTAAAAAAAATTTGCCTAGGTAAAATTTAAAAAAATAACTAAGTATGACTATCTGTGGGTTGTTTTTTAGATTTGTTTTTATTCATTTTAGAGAGGAAAGAATGAGAGAGAGAAGGGGGAGGAACAGGAAGAATTAACTCCTATATGTGCTTTGATCATGGAAGCCCAGGGTTTTGAACCAGCAACATCAGTGTTCCAAGTAGGCACTTTATGCACTGTGCAACCACAAGTCTGGCTTCTGTGTGTTGATTTTTAAATAAATTTGTATTGACAGAAGAGAAAACAATGATTAATAGAAATTGTTATATTTATGTGCAAAGTCAGTACAGATAACCATAATTTTGTCATGAATTATACAGTCCTGTTCCAGAATGATATAGAATGATTTAAAAAATTTGCCTAAAAGTAAAAGATTGAATTTTAATTTCATACTTACATTCTTCTTTTCTGAATGACTTTGGCATGTTATTAGAAATATACTTTGCTTTGTATATCAAAATTTCTAAGGAAATATCTCACATCTTGATATCTGTGAGATTGCAAAAACTAGTGAAACATACAAAACAGGGAAAAGATATACTGATACAGGGCATCTCAGTATACTCTTGTTCTCAAGCCCTTTCCATCTTTCCACTCACCAGTCTTCTCACTGGCTCGTTGGGAGAATTAAGCCATAATCTTATCAAAATACATGGGATGATTGAAGAATGATTGTCAAAATTTTAGAGAAGAGTGATTATTTCCCTCAATTTAATTTCTTACTCCCAAAAAAGAGAAAAATCCAGGTGAACTTTTATTGAGTAACTTGCTTCTCATAAAAGCCTCTTGATTATAAAAGGTTTCCCGTTTTGGAGTACAGTGAAATACATGAATTTAAAGCTGAACTTCACTATCATGACAGATACTTACTCTATTATACAACTACAAGGCCTTCACCATACCACTAGCTCATGAAGATTTGAGCCAATAATGTTCTCATGTGTTTTGTAGTGGCAGCAATTTCTAACCCACAATGGCACTAATACCTTATCTTTGCCTAAACAATGTGTTTGCAGTAACTGCAAATAGTTCTTACAAAATTTTTACAAGCAGATATATAAGCATGTTTTTTACATGTGTGTTTATATAAACTAATAATTCTGTGACTCAATTTTCCTGATAGAATTTTTTGAAGACATACTCAGTAATTTGCTTTTTTTCTAAAAGCAACTGCAAATAAATAAGGTTAATTTATAAAATGTTGACTTGCTCTATGCTAGAAAACTTAAAATTGTTTTCTATATTTTTATTATAGTGAGAGTATGAATGATTGTATGCAAAGAACACTTTAGATATATTGAGTAATATTTATTATATTGTGATTTACTTGATTTTTCCTTCAAAATAATATTTTACTCTTTTCATTTAATCCTAAATCTAGACAGAAACAAGTTACACATATACCTTAGAAGTAAGGAATTTTTAGCTTACTAACCACAAAGTAGGTTAGCCACAAGGAAGCTCATCACTAGACATGGCATTATAGTTAAATTGACTGAATGTTTCATGCAGTAGTATTTCATACATTGCCTATTATCAAGCTTAGTTCAAAATATTTATCTCATTCAGAGAATGAGAAGTCATAGTTACTATAGTTATAGCAAGAGAGATATAAATTAGATTTCCAGAGATTTATTCACTTGCTTGCATTTGTATTCTTCAATCATTTGTGCATAATGCAAAAAAAAAAAAGAAAATACAACGCATTATAATAAAGAAGATGTATCGTGTACAAAGGCAATGGTTAGACTATTATAATAAAATGTAAAATTCATGGTTAATCATTTAAATTATATCAAACCTTTATTTGAGAGACAAGTAAATATATATATATATGAAAATTGCATAGTAAATGCTAAATCTATATGAAGATTGTATTTAATTTATATGTAGATTATATTATAATTATTTAAACTATGGACATAAAATAAATATCAATTTTTTTAAAGAGCATGAATTGTTGATATTATGGGCCTAAAATATTGAATTTATTAGAATTGGAAAGTTATGTAGTCATTAGCAGCCTGTAATATTATTCCTTTATTACTTTATAAACATTAACTTGCCTCTCATAACAATCATAAAATATTTTTATTGTATAATCTCATTCTTGTTCTGTTTCAAACAATTTTCCCCATGGAAAAGATAAAATGCCATAAAATGAGTGATAATATTCCATTTTAAAGTTATATACACTCAAATGTTATTCAACCCTCTTAAGTTTTGATAATTTTATTAAAGCTTATAACAAGAATGTGTTAAGTAGAATAACAGCCCTCTTAACACATCAGGTTTTAACCTGTTGAGTATGTTACCTTATCTGACCAAAGAGAAGTTGCCAATGTGTATAAATTAAGGATGTTAAAATGGGAGTATATTGTGGATTATCCTGGGGGAGAGGTCTGCTTAATCTAAAGTGTCTATATAAAGGGAGTTGGGTAAGAGAGACAAAGTTAGAAATGGAAAATCAAAGTGAGAGATCGATTTAAAGTGGTTACGCTAAAAAGTTTGAGCATAAAGTATGAAGTCAAAGCATGTAGGCACCTCTAGAAGCTGGAAAATACAGAAGAAAAGAAAACAACCTGCTCTCTACTTGAGACTTGAAAAGGAATGTGGCTCTATTAACATTTAGATTTTAACTCATTGCAGATTTGTGTCCTTGAGAACTACAATAATTAATTTGTCTTGTTATAAATCACACTGTTTATGGTAATTTATTGCTGTGGCAGAAGGGAACTAATACCAAGATTTATAAGTATTATCTACTTTTAATCTCTTTTTATCTACTTTGAAGAAGAAAGAAAAGAGAAAAGCATAACCCAAGGTCACAAGGCTATCACTGTTAATGCAGAATTCTGATCTCTGGATTTGTGTGTGTTTTACATTATATTATACTTTGCCTCTGATAAAATGATGAACAGAAATATATCACTTCATATACACCCATAATGCCCAAGGTAGGAAGGAGCATACTACAAAAACAACTCTATTGCCAAGAGATTTCTCTAGGGTATGTTACACAAAGTACGCCACAACTCTCATTGCTATAGTCCCCTTCTTTTACTCATTTACTCATGACTTCAAGTCACCAAGATATCTTTAATTGTCAGAGCCTCTAATCACTGAAGAATGCTTCAATTAATTCCTCAACTGTTGACTTTGACTTCCTCACCTAAAAATAATTCCACTTTATTGGCACTTTCCTTCATGAAGCAAGCTGATCAAACTTACATTTCTGTTATTCTGATTTTCAACGTAAAATACATACTTCTTCTATTTTTTACTTTTTCATAAATTGATTTTCATCGTCTGCACATATCTCTTATATTCTAACCAGCACCTCCATTTTCCTTATGCTTATATTATGCCACCTAAAATTGGAATTCACAGTTACCAAAATTTACTTATTTATTATTTCTTCATCTAACTCTCTTCACTATTTGAAAACTAAAAGTTTTTTGAGGTCCACTTCTTGTCCAAAAGACATCTCAATTTTGAAATACTTTGTATTACAGACCCTACATACTGTAATATACAGAATTGAAGTCCCCTTTGTTTCCTAATACAGCTTTCAATCTCTATTCTCCCACTCTTCGGTAAATACCCCTTCATCCAGAGGGTCAGTATTAAACTATTACAATATTAATCTACTCTCACTCTAGCTTTGTCATTGGCTTTTATACATTGGTCACTTCCCAGATTCATTAAACAGTACCTGGATCAGGGCCAACTTCTGATATTATCATACATTATTGCAGTATCAAGAGGTATGTCCCCTCAAACATGTTGAAATATTGTTTCCTAATTTCCTCTCCATTAATGACTCTTTTTTAATCTATCGCAATTTGGGAACATACTCTTGATTTTATTTTACTTGCAATTAAATAATTGATCAAGGAAACACAGCCTATCAGTTATGACCTTTGTTCTATATATTTACTTATTCTTTGTCAAAATTTAGTGTTGCCTAATTTAAAACATAAAGCTTTTCAAATATTAACATGTTTAGAATTACCTGAAGAGCTTGTAAGAATATAGATTCATAGGCTTCATCCCCAGAAATTTTTAACTGAATAAGTATGGCCAAATGTCTACAGAAAAGGGTTTTCTGTCTCCTCTTCCAAAATATCATGACCCCAGTGGCTAGTATTCATGCCTAACATTGTTCTGCAGAGACTCTTACTAAATCACTAGTGCTTGCACATTGTTTAATTTATTCGTATTTCTTAGTTTTCAATTACTTAAAAAATTAATTACCTTGAAAGACTTGACAATGTTAAAATCTTTCATTGGCCTCAGTGACAATCTCCTTATTATTCCTTTTAAATTTCTATCTTTTTGTGTCATTTAGAATTTCACTGGCACATAGCTTTTAATTTAAAATTTTTTGATCTCTCACTTGTGTGTTTCTCTTCTAATGATATATTTATTCTTTGGGGAAATACTCTCTATATATCTTGAATATTATTAAATAAGAATTGTAAAAAAGAACCTGGGGATTTTCATAAAATATGAAAGTGTATTATATTACTCTGAGGTAATTTTTAAATGGGCATACCATTTTAATAGGTTCATATTTTGCCATATTTTTAAAATTAAAATTCAATACTAATTAAAGCATTTTCTTAAGCTGTCTTAGAGTTTCTTCCAATGTTATGTTATATCCCTTATATAACCACTATTCTGCCACTGTAATTACAAATTTGCATTCTTTTTATTTAAAAAAAAAAATCAATCATGTCTGACCAGTGGTGGCTCAGTGGTTAAAGTGTCAACCTGGAATGCTGAGGTCGCTGGTTGGAAGCCCTGGGCTTGCCTGGTCCAGGCACATGTGGGAGTTGATGCTTCCTGCTCTTCCCCCCCCCTTATCTCTCTCTCTTCCTTTCTCTCTCTCTCCCTGTTCTCTAAAATAAACTTAAAAAATTTAAAAAAAATTCAGTCATAATATATTATTACTTCATGTTGTTCAATATTCTGTAAGTATCAAAATCACAGATAATAAAGTCAATTGTTTCTTCCTACTAAAAATATTAGTAAACTTTGTACTTAGACCTGTAAGATTTGTGCATTCATTTTTCTTGTTGTTTAGTACTGTATTGTATTTATAATCCACAATTAATTTATCTACACTTCTACTGAGGTACAATTACATTTTTCTGCACTGGGGAGATTAATATAGTGCTGCAATCTATATTCCTACACATGTATACCAGTGCAATAATTCCTCCAAGATAAACCCACCAAAAGCTGTGTATCTGCTCCCTCACTCTTATTTTGTGAGATTGCCAAATTATATCTTAAAATGCAATTTATACTACTACCAAAAACAATCATTTTGTGTTAAATTTTACCTCAAAGAAAGTTTTAATTTCTTGAGTAATAGTGAAATTGAGTATTTGTTAATATAATTATATTGTAGTCAGGTCTTTACATCATTAATTGCACTTTATTTAAAAAGTAAAATTGAAATTATATGAATTGAAAAAATTAAATATGTAAGACTGTAATGCTCAATTCCTTCAATAAATGACAAACTTCTTCACAAAAACAAACTATCTCATTGAAAAATTTAAGGTCTAGTAACTGGACATCAACCTATTTCTCTCTGTTTCTCTCTCGCCTTTTGCATATGTTTTTACGTATCTATTATTATGTGAATAAAGAAATAATAAATGTGAATGTGGTAAAATTGAAAACAATATATAGAGTGCCTTGTATAGTTTTAATGATTTATAGAAAATCATAGTTAATATGTTAATTAATTTGCTGCAAGTGAATGTTGAAAAAAATATATATATACTTATATTGAATCTCTGAGTTCAACTAATTACTAATATCAAATGATTAAAACAATAATGCAAATTGTACTCTTGTTTCATTCTAACAAATTCAAGCCTCCTCCTGAAGCTTATGTTTATGGTTACTTCTTTGTTATTGAGACTGGTAAGTTTATAATGCTCTCTACTACTCAGGAGCATGAGGCATAATTATGTGGAAGTGAAGAATCAGACATTCATGTTTTATTCCAAACATATGAATATGTTGAGAAAAATATGTTGATTAAAACCTTAACCTTGTCTTATCTGTAACATATCCTTCAGTTTCTCTATATCAATTAACACCATTAATAATTATTAAGTTTTATAATTATGCTTTTGTCTATGTCTACTAAAGATTATAATAAACTTCATGATGAAAGAAGATATTTATGGTTGATACAAAAGCACTGAGAAAATTACTCTTTATTTATATACTAAGATCTGTTTATGTTGGATTTTTATAAAATTCTATGGTTAGCAAATTTGAAAAATAAGTTAGAGTATATTATGATCATATAGATATTTCATCAAAAAATACTTAAACATAGATTCTATGGAGACATTTTTTACAATTATGTTTTAGCTTTATAAAAAGCAAGACCTATCTAATATATTTTGGATTTTGTTATGTTCCCAAGCAAATAGATCTAGTGAATTTCCTCAAAATTATTTATAATATTTATATATTTCTGATATTTTATGTTTGCCTAGCATATAATAGACAAATACTAAATCTTCAGCTATTATCTATATGCAACTGAAATAAGAAAAATTAATAAAGTATGAAAATATTTCAACTTAATTGACATATAACCTGCTTTGCTCTTAATATTAGTATACTATTTTTCTCAATTTGAGAATGATAATTTTCAAATTACCGGCATGTATGTTATAAATTTTATCATAGAATATAAAAATATATAGAGCTAAAAATATAAATATTAATTACATATATTATATACTTTGAAAAGGTTTTCAATTAAATGTAATAATAATCAGAGAAGAAATCATTTTTTAAAATACAAACTTGTAGGCTCTGGCCAGTGGCTCAGTGGATAAAACTTGGCCAGGTGTATGGACATCCTGGGTTTGATTCACAGTCAAGGCATACAGAAAAAGTGACCACCATCTGCTTCTCACCTGCTTCCCCTTCTCTCCTTCTTCCCCACTAGCAGCCAATTGGCCTAATTGGTTCACATGTGCCCTGGATGCTGAGGATAGCTCAGTTGGTCTGAGCATGTGGGCCTTCGTTGATAAAAATAGCTTGGTACTCAAGCCTTGACTGCAGACGGGGTTGCAAAGTAAATGCTGGTGGGGGCACGTGCGGGAGTCTTTCTCACTATCTCCCTTCTTCTCAGTTAAAAAATAAAAAATAGCCCTGGCCGATTGGCTCAGCGGTAGAGCGTCGGCCTAGCGTGCGGAGGACCCGGGTTCGATTCCCAGCCAGGGCACACAGGAGAAGCGCCCATTTGCTTCTCCACCCCTCCGCCACGCTTTCCTCTCTGTCTCTCTCTTCCCCTCCCGCAGCCAAGGCTCCATTGGAGCAAAGATGGCCCGGGCGCTGGGGATGGCTCTGTGGCCTCTGCCTCAGGCGCTAGAGTGGCTCTGGTCGCAACATGGCGATGCCCAGGATGGGCAGAGCATCGCCCCCTGGTGGGCAGAGCGTCGCCCCTGGTGGGCGTGCCGGGTGGATCCCGGTCGGGTGCATGCAGTCTGTCTGACTGTCTCTCCCTGTTTCCAGCTTCAGAAAAATGAAAGAAAAAATAAAAATAAAAAATAAAAAAATAAAATAAAAAATAAACTAAAATACAAACCTGTAATTACTTAATATTATTAAGAAAAAAATTATTTTTTATGAAAACATTTAATATTACATTAGGTAGATAAAAATTAGTTATTCATTAATAAACAGCTGTGAATTATTTAAAGTAATTAAAAATTTTACATGAAAAACTTTGAGGTAATATTTAAGAAGGCATTCATCAAAATGGCCACAAGAGGTCAAAGTTGAGGAAAAAATACTTTCACTAACATAAAACTTAATCCTTTTCGATGAGAATAATTTATGATTATCTAATAAACAGCTTAAGAATTTGACACACAATTTCCCTTTTAACAGTTTCTTAGCATCTTAATACCATGAGTTAATAAGCTTTACAGAGTATAGAAAGTTGTTTTGAAAATTGACAGAAAATGAAAACTTTCAAAATAAATTAGATTAAATAAAAAAGGAAAACACTCTTTTTTTATTAATTTTACTAGGGTGACATCAATAAATCAGGATACATATGTTCAAAGAAAACATATCCAGATCATCTTGTCAATCAATTATGTTGCATACCCATCACCCAAAGTCAGATTGTCCTCCATCACCTTCTATTTAGTTTTCTTTGTGCCCCTCCCCCTTTTCCTCTCCCTCCCCCATAACCACCACACTCTTATCAATGTCTCTTAGTCTCGTTTTTATGTCCCACCTACGTATGGAATAATGCAGTTCTTGTTTTTTTCTGATTTACTTATTTCACTTCGTATAATGTTATCAAGATCCCACCATTTTATTGTAAATGATCTGATGTCATCATTTCTTATGGCTGAGTAGTATTCCATAGTGTATATGTGCCACATCTTCTTTATCCAGTCTTCTATTGAAGGGCTTCTTGGACTGAAATTGTGACATTTTAATTTCTTGCTCATTGTCTTTATCTTTGAAATCTAACAAAATCTAAAATACATTGAAATAAACACCTCATTCTCTGTTATAAACACATAATTTAATCTAAATTGCAAAAAAATCACAATAATTCCATAAATTTGGATATTTGAAAAAAAAATCAGCCAAATGAAAGACATGCTGACTTGAGGTGGTGCAATGGATAAAGCATTGACCAGAATTGCTGAGGGTGCAGGTTCAAAACTGTAGGCTTGCCCAGTCAAGGCACATATGAGAAGCTCCAACTATGAATTGACACTTCCCGCTCATTCAGCTCTCCATATCTCTCCCTCTCTCCTTTCTCTCTAAAATCAATAAATAAAATCTTTTCAAAAAAGAAAAGATCCTGACCAAGTGGTGGTGCAGAGGATAGAGAGTTAAACTGGGACGTGGAGAACCCAGGTTTGAAATCCCGAGGTTGCCAGCTTGAGTGTAGACTCATCTGGGTTGAGCAAGGCTCACCAGCTTGAGCCCAAGGTTGCTGGCTTGAGCAAGGGGTCACTTGGTCTACTGTAGCCCCCCGATCAAGGCACATATGGGAAAGCAATCAATGAACTAAGGTGCTGCAACAAAGAATTGATGCTTCTCATCTCTATACCTTACAGTTTGTCTGTTCCTATCTGTTCCTCTCTCTGTCTCTGTCATAGATAAAAAAATTTAAAAAAAATAAAAGAAAAAGAAAGATAATGCAGTATGTTATAAGTTTAGAGAATATATATTTTTATGTATGGCAAAAAATTTTTAATTTAGTAAATTAATTTATTGTGAATCTGTCATCTATAAATATGGTAACCTCAAATAAATACAGTGTTTGCCTATAGCTATTAACAATGCTTATAGAATTTTACTTACAGTACTAAATATATAAAGGTATAATTGATATACTCAAAGTATAATATATATTTTATGGACATTAATATATATTGCAAACAATATTCTTTTTTACTTATTTCATTGAGGTGACACTGGTTAATGTAATTATATAGGCTTCAGATGCCTAATTCTATAACACATCTGTGAACAGCTTATTGTGTGTTCAGCCCCTCCTAGGTCAAATCTTTGTCCATCACCATTTAACCCACTATACCCTCCTTCACCCATCACCGGCTCTGGCAATCACCACACTGTTGCCCATGTCCATGAGATTTTTTTTGTTTTTATAATTTCTTATCTAAATTTCAAATAGTGTCTATTACACAACCAATAACTGAGAAATTTATTTTAACTTCTGAAACACTATTTCTTGCTATGCAGTAAAGCCTAGACTAGGTCCTCTCATTTTTCCTCTGTATTTAATGTGAATTATATGATGGTGCTTATCTGTGGGATCCACATTAAATATGATAATTTTCTTGCATCTATTAACATACTTTTATTAGTAATGAATATCCAACAAATACTATTGCCTTTATAATTATAGTTTTTATTTGCTTTGATACTAAAATATCGAAGGCAAGGGGTAATACAACCAATTTATATAATATCACTAATTCTTCTCTTTCCTCATCTATTTAACAATTTATTGATAGTAATTCATAACTGTTTATTTTGAATATTTAAAACACATTGTAAACATACTAATTTGAACTTACATAAATTGATATATTGAAATATTTTACCAATAGGTATAGTTATTTGTTGCTATATATCATATAACTTTTTTTTATTAATAAATCAGGGTACATATATTCAAAGAAAATATTTCCAGGTTATTTTGTCATTTAGTTCTGTTGCATACCCATCACCCAAAGAGAGATCGTCCTCCGTCACCCTCTATCCAGTTTTCTTTGTACCCCTCCCCTTCCCCCCCTCCCTCTGTCCCTCCCCCCACCCCCCCATAACCACCACACTCCTGTCCATGTCTCTTAGTCTCACTTTTATGTCCCACCAATGTATGGAATCCTGCAGTTCTTGTTCTTTTCTGATTTGCTTATTTCACTTCGCATAATGTTATCAAGATTCCACCAATCTGCTGTAAGTGATCTGATGTCATCATTTCTTCTAGCTGACTAGTATACCATGGTGTATATGTGCCCCATCTTCTTTATCCAGCCTTCTATTTTTTTTACATTCATTAAAAGCCTTTAAGCAAACTCTTGGCCCATATAGCAAGAATCCATAAAAGAGTAGTGTTCTTAACATGTTCACCAAGTCCAAGTTGGCCCCATCACCATGTCAAATCCCTGAAAAATGCAACCCAACCACATATCATATAATATTTTTTCTCTACAATTTTCTGTTTGATAAAAGAGGGCTAAAAAAAGAGGGTATGTGGAAGCATGCAAATCATACATTGGGTAAGGACTTGTATTTAGAATTTAAAAGAAAACTTCTAACTCTCCAAATTTAAAAAGATAAAAATACAAATGAGTTAAAATATAGAAATTTTGTGTGTAGACAGTTCTCCAAGAAGATATATAAATGATCAAAAAACATGTAAATAATACTCAACATCTTTAGCCATCAGTGAATTCATATCAAAGTCATAATAGAAGAGTACTTCCCATCCACTAGGTGGGCAATAATAATAATAATAATAACATGTTTTGATGAGAATGTGTTGAATTTGAAATCTGTATACACTGCTGGTACAAATGTAAATCGATGCAACCACTTAATTCAGGCATGGCCAACAGTTTTTGCCCCTGGGCCAGATTAGAAAGAAAACTTTTTTCATGGGCCAGACGAAATAATTAAAATTAAAAAATGTTAAGTACAAAAACAATTTGTTTAAGTAAACAAAATATTATTATGTAATTTGTTTATGAATAAATGCAAGTAAAAATGTTAATATACAATATTATTTTAATAAAATATAATTACATACTGTATAAATATCCAAATTGTATCGCAGTCAATCAAAACAATACTTAATTAATAGAATGAGCTTGAAAGGGTTATATCGCAAATAAAACAATTATTTCATTTTACAAATAGCCTGGACACATTTTCAGTTATCAACTGCAGCTATTATCTATGCTACAACGCCACTTGATTCAGCACACTTGACCACAAAAATAACAAATTGTTTGACCTTTGGTGCACCCTGGCAAACTCCGCCTAAAAGAATGTGGGTTTTACATAGCCTCTAAATGTCAAATGTCATATCGAGTACAGACAAGTACAAAAGTTGTAAATTTTTATAATGGAATTTTTTAAAAAATAAAGAAGTATCGCAAATCCATTTGACGAATTATTGGAAGTTAACCCTAGATTAGTCACACATGGAATTCTTTTCCATGTATCACTATCTCCTTAAATATCATGATTTCCAATAATCAAAAACTCTTCCGTTTCTGAGTAGCTGAGATTTTAAAGTAGCAGAGAATATTAAAAATTTAATCATGGGCCACATAAACTCATTACCAGCCCATGGGCTGTATGTTGGCCATGCCTGACTTAATTAAATAATCTGGTTATTCTTCCAAATGTTAAAGATAGAGTTACAATATAACTTAGCAATTTGTCTCTTAGCTATTTACTCAATAGAAATAAAAACTATATTTACACAAAAAGATGTTTATGCATGTTCAAAGCAGCATTATTCATAGCAGTCGAAACGTAGAAACAATCTTCGGGGTTCTTAGACCCAATTCCAATGAGTGTTTAAAGGTTCCTCCCATATCAACAAATAGTTTTTGGACACCAAGGGTGTGTTCAAGAATTCAACTCTTTCTAACACTGTTTACCCAAGAGCATTAGATACCACAGGTTAAGGGTTTAGTCACCCCACTTCAGAAACCAGTCACAAGCCCAGGTTATTACCTGTTTCTATAGATTAGTTATACATTTAAAGTTCCAAGGACTTCTCCTTAGATTTCCAATGTTATTCATAGGTCCGGATTTTTACATGTACTTCTGACTAACAAACTACAAATTAAAAGTTCCTACAATCCCTCATCAGGTGCCAGTAATTTGCTAGAGCAGTACACAGAACTCTGAGAAATATTTTACTTACTAGATCACCAGTTTAATATAAAGGATACATCTCAGAAACAGCTAAATCAGAAAGATGCATTAAAGCAAGGTATGGGAAAGGAGCACAAAAATCCCATGACCTCTCTCCCAGTCTCCACACATCAACTTGAAAATTCTTGGAAACCTGTCCTCATGAGTTCTTCTGGAGGCTTTATTACAAAACCATGATTGATTAAATCATTGGCTATTGGTTATTGACTCAACTACCTGGCCTGTTGGGAGTAACTGTTCAATCCTCTAATCACATGGCTGGTTCTCCTGGCAACCAGTCCCATTCTTAAGAGGTATACAAAATCTATTTCATTTACATAACAGAAGACCACTTTATCACTCTCAACACTTAGGAAAGTGAGGTTTCCTCTGGTTTGGGGAGTTGTGAGTCAGGAATTGTGTATGAAGACTAAAAATATATGAGAAATATATTTTACTCATCTGAGTGACTGGAGGGCCAGGGGCACTGCTGTCATGCCCATTCACATGCAGGTTCTCATTGAATTTGGACAGACAGTAAAGAGACAGAGGAGCCAAAAATTGGTGGGCTATTCCTTTATAAAGTCTTGCACCAGCCAACAAGCAAACAGGCAGGGAAACACTTTCCTTTTCATTGAGGACTCTCAAAGCCACTGATGCATTCTTCGGTTCCACAACCAGGAGAATCTTCTCTGGTTTCTCCTAGAATCAAAGGCCCCACAAGCCTCAGCAGGGCTCCCAAAACCCCTCAGCTCTGGTTCCCCATCTGCACACTTTCTCTCTCTGCACAATCTGGCTTCTTTGCATTCTCTCTGCTTCTTCTCTGAAAACATAGCTTCTTTCTGCCTCTCCTCCTCCTCTCTAATGCAAAACTTTCCAGTGCAAAACCTCTCCTCCAGCAAACATTAACAAAACAATGGCCTTTCCCAAGCAGGGAGGTAATTTACAAATTCACAGACCTCATATACCTGGTGCTGCCAAGCCCTCAATGCAAAAACTATAAGCAAGCAAACATGAAAATCATATTTTACTAACTTATTTGACCAATAATGAATATATATATATATATATATATATATATATTAACTCACATAGCACAAATGCCCATCAATTGATGAATCGATAAATGTGGCACATAAATATAACATAAAAATAAATCAAATACAGATATATGCAACAACATAAATCTTAAAAATGTTATGCTATGGAAAACAATATTTAAAAAATTCTACATATTAAATAATGTCATTTGCATAATATTTTCAGAATAGGTACATTTATAAAAACAGAAAGATTACTCTTTACCTAAGAATAGCAGTGGGGATTAAATATTAGATATTGGTTGCTAATAGATACCTGTGTTTGTTTGAAGAGATTGCAATGTACTAACATGGACTATATTGATGGCTGTATAAATATGAATATACTGAAATTCATTGTCATGTAAACTTTAAATGAGAGAATGGTATAGAGTCTGACATATTTCAATATACTTGATATAATAAAAGAATAAACAATATTTAGTTTTGAGCAGTTAAATGTACAGTGGTCATATTCAATGTCTAAATTGAAAGTGGCAGGGCATAAAATGAAAGAAACTGAGAGAGTCATGTTAATATTTTTACACAAAAATAATGAAATTTATTCACATTAAAAAATACAGGGTCATTAGAATGTAATGTATAAGTTTAAAACATTTGCAAGTATATACGTGTATACACATAAACCCACATTTTTATCTATGCTTCCTATGGTTCTAATTCTTTCCTATGAACTTTCTGTTTCTCTTAACTGGGACAGATACATTTTTAAAGAAAGGCTGTCTTCATTTATTACGATTGAAGAAGAAATTCACTTAGATATTATTAATAGGACTTACTTCCATAAAAATAAGAAATCCTGAGAGATAATATTTAATTTGCATAATGTTCCTTTTTTTAAACATCTATAAAATTTTGAAATTATCCACCCAAATCTATTGAAAGTCATGTTCTGCTTCATGTTATTTACGCAAATTTTATTATTAGAAAAACCCAAACTGAAAAAGGCAGTTATTTCTTCTCAATTTAATAATATATCACTAAAAAAATCAAGATAGCTTAAATTGGTGATTATAAAATTCTTTTTTAATAATTAAAACAAAAACAAACAAACAAAAACACTATAACTACTATAATTTCTGAAGAAACCAATGTTTAAAATAGCAATATTGATATATAGTCAATTTGCCATTGACTCTAAGGTAGCTCTTCTGAGTCCCTCCTAAATATTGTCAAATAATCTTCAGGAAGAACAATATTATTTTTTTAGTAATATTGAACTTAATTTTTTAGAAGCAACAAGCAATATTTACTTTTTGAATATTCTATAAAGCTCCTGATATATTAAAAAATAGTACCTTCTCTCTAATAACATGAATCTCTTTCAGATTTTATAATCTTTATTTTTCCTATAGATGACTTTAAATAATGAGAGATAGCATGACCAGATTTTCTACCTAGATTTAAAATAACAATAATACTTAATTGATAGGTATGTAATTACTTCAGGTTGAAATAACCAAAGATTAAGTACACTGTCCAACCACTACAGAAACATTTCTCAAGAGTTTATATTGTAATAAAATAAATGTTCATGAGTTCACTTTAATTTTGGTGAGCTAATTCTACCTTTGTACAATATTTTTCTGTATGTCTATGATTTTCAGAGTCATGTCCTTGACATTTCAATCAACTTATTTTGGCAATATTTTGATGATAGTGGCAGATAAATTTATGTTTCCTGTAATTACCTACAAAATAGATCTGACATGACATTAAATAGTTTGGCAGTTCCTCAGATGGTGATAAAAATGGATGAGAGAGATAGCAATGAGAAATTAAAATTCAGTTTTGACATGTTTTATAGCAAACAAATATAGATACCTAATATTAATGTGATATTTATGTCAATCTTAAAAGAGAGATCATAGCTAGTGATTCAAGTTTGAGAATTGTGGAAGACATCTTTGGTTTATTCAGATATTTGATCCTGCATTTTTGATAATACGCGGGAAAAATTCTCTCGTGAGTGCACATATTCATGCCTTTATTAAGTATATGACACATTCCAAAATGATTTGTTTCTATTAGAAACTGAAGCACAGACATTGTGAGTTGTTCTTTTACCTTATCTAGAAGATAAAGTTTCAGTTGCTAAAATTTAAGGACTGCCCTGCCCATTGCCATAAAACTTATAAAGTTCTTGTGGTTAAAGTCTTTCTTTAATACTATTGTGTGTGTGTGTGTGTGTGTGTGTGTGTGACTGTTGGTTTTAACAACCAACAAACAGAAAAATCAATAAATAATTGAAATTGGTTTCAGAGAGCAAGTTATAGGCATTATTCCTTCTGGAATATATGAGATGAGTTTGAAATTGAATACTGAGCTGCATTTCAGTGAATAGCAATGAGCATCTGATTCATACTTCAATATGGTAAAACAACAGTTTATTTAAGGAAATTGAGAAACAGTTGCTGAAACTATTGCTTAGGTGTGTGGGACCATCAGTTTCTTGAAGATGTTCTTAGCCACCAGATAGTTGATGCCATCGGATGACTTAAAAGTTAGTGTAAAGCCCAGGTTTAAAGAATCTGATTTGCCTGACCTGTGGTGGCGCAGTGGATAAAGCATCGACCTGGAAATGCTGAGGTTGCCGGTTCAAAACCCTGGGCTTGCCTGGTCAAGGCACATATGGGAGTTGATGCTTCCAGCTCCTCCCCCCTTCTCTCTCTCTGTCTCTCTCTCTTCTCTCTCCCTCTCTGTCTCTCTCTCTCCTCTCTAAAAATGAATAAATAAAATAAAAAATAAATAAATATAACACATGCAAAAAAAAAAGAATCTGATTTGACAATGTTGAAAAATAACTGAGAAATGTACACACTCAAATATCAAGTGGAGAGTTTGGCTCCAGTTTAAAAACGGTGTATGATTTTTCAGGTCTGATCATAGGCTGTACTTGGCAGGTCTTTAGAGGAA
Organism: Saccopteryx leptura; assembly: GCF_036850995.1. NCBI lineage: Eukaryota > Metazoa > Chordata > Mammalia > Chiroptera > Emballonuridae > Saccopteryx > Saccopteryx leptura. Next base: position 63,228,335 of record NC_089506.1, on the reverse strand, counting down.
AACTGTCCTCCTCACTCCCAAAACATACTAGATTTGCTTTGCAGGTGGTGCCTGGAAGTCAATTACACTCAAGTCCCCTGGTCAGTCATGAATTTGCATTCTTACCCCAGGCACCTTCATTCTTAGGTCTCTTTATCTGAGGTCTTAGATGGAGATATTCAAGCACTTCTTTTGAGATCTCCTTATGACAGAAAGAGAAAACTAAAAGGTACGCTTCCCCATTCGGACTCAGTACCCAGTGTTTTCCACACTTCAGGCTCCTCTACCTTTTGGAGCCTTTGGTTTGGGGTTACTTCCACAATGAGACAACCCCCATGTCTATTCTATCTGAACCTCAACCAATTCCTCATTCCATGGGAAAAAAATGGAACTGGGACAGAGTTTTGTCTAATTTTAAACTTTTGCTTAAACCATTGCAGTAAGTGATTACAAGGCTTTAAATATTTTCATTTTCAATGAAAATGAAGAAATCATCACTATCAAGGACATCAAGGATACTGGTCACCCTAGACCATTTAATAGAAGTTGCCATTTTGGAGAAAGAACACAAAATATGTTGATATACATTTTTATTTATATTCTATCAGATGTGTTTTTCTTATCTGAAAAATCATATATAGTTTTATTATTCATAACAAGATTACTAATTTTCCAAATGCATTTTCTCATTGCCAATAAAAGACAAACATGAGAAAAAAATCTTTTTAAGATTGAACAATACCTACCACAACTATGTTTTTAGTTTTCTAAAAGAAAGCATAGGCAAAACCAGGTTGTTTAACACAAGCACATAAATATTTTCAAAATATACAGTAGTCTCCTTTTATCTGTGGTTTTACTTTCCAAGGTTTCAATTACTCACAGTCAACTGTGGTCTGAAAATATTAAATTATACCAACCATAAACATTGTCTGTCTTCAACATCCAACTATCAACATCTTCATGGCTGCATGATCACCCAAAGCAGTTGATCTTCTTTTTGCCATATAATAAAAAGGTCAAAAGTAGCCTAACTCTACATTATAATTCCTCCATTATTCACTTCAATTCAACTCATCACATAAACATTGTATCATTTTACATAATCACAAGGAGGATAAAAACAGTACATTAAGATATTTTTAGAGAGAGAAAAAACACATTCTCATAAGTTTGATTACAGAATATTGTTATAATTGGTTTATTTTATTATTAGTCATTAGCTTCACTATGCCTAATTTATAAATTAAGTTTAACATAGGTATGTATGCATTGTAAAAAACATTGTGTGTATGTATATATTATGGTATATATTGTGTATATGTGTATATTATTGTACTATTTGTTGTTTTAGGCATCCACTAGGGATCTTAAATTTATCTCCTGTAAATTTATATATATTATATAAAATTATATTTTATATAATATATATAAAATATATAATATATACATTACACAAACAATAGAAAAATAATCTCCCATGCAACTAATCTACTACATACTCTTCTGTGTTACAATCTTTCACACTTTTAAGTATGAAACGCTCATTCACCCAAGTGCTGGGTTGTGGTTAATGTTATTTTCAGCTTAATCTGGAAGTTAAAGGGAGAGCTCCCTCATTTGATGTCATCAACCTCCAGGGCTGCCAAAATCTAAGGATTGGTTGGCATGGAGCTTTAAAAGCCCAACCTGGTTGCCTCAAGGAAGAACTGTTATGAAGGTTTTTCAGAATTTACCATGAGATTGTTGTCTAAGAATTCTGTTGCAACTAAATCAATGTTTTTACATTTTCCAGTTCTACTTCTATCACTGCTAATTTTCTCTTGATATCAAGAGACACCAAAAAACTTCTTGCAAATATTTATCTCAGAATCTTATTTACAGAGATTTTGACCCAAGACTGTTGGCCCAAGAAGTGATCTGAGGAAGAACTCTAAAAACAGTGTTTTGAAAAGGAACCCCACCCTGCTTGCTATCATAGACAGAGACAGAGCATGAAAAGTCCCTGGCATGTTGTAATGGTAAAGTTTTATAGTAGGACATGAGAGTAAGTAAATGTACTGACAGGTGCGCTATTCTAAGTATACAAAAAGTTTTTTGGAAAGTAGTAGTTGTAAGGAATAGAAATTGTATGATTGCTTGTGGGAAATTATCATATACTGGAGAAAAACAATAGCATGCAATAAAACAACAATTGAAAGTGAAGGGTGAAAAGTCAGAGGGTTTTCTTGACTCTCATTTCCTGCAAAAAGAAGGCAGAGAAACAAGTTCAGAATTTATTTTGAAGAGTAGCAGAGCTTCAAATTTATAGGTTTAATTCTCAAGCTTGGAAGCTTCATTATGCCTAATGGAGAATAGATGAGTTACTGGGAGAAGGGATAAGTAATCTCTCTCCCAATCTTCTCTTTCTTCCTTTTTCTCTCTCAATTTCTCCTTCTCCCCAACCCTTCTCCTGAAAAAGAGTTGTTGACATATATGAATGGCTACAGCCATGCCATTTAAATTGAACAATAGTGCACTTCCACAATTGCATGTACTCCATTTTGCTTAATACTTCAGCAATTTTTGATCAGATTAAATGCTGTGCCCAATACACACTGAAAACTCAATATCAGCCCCAGCTGGTTGGCACAGTGGTAGAGCATCAGCCTGATGTGTGAGTGTCCTGGTTCAATTCACAGTCAGGGTATACCAGAAGTGCACCCATCTGCTTCTTCACCCCTTCCCCTCTCACTTCTGTCTCTCTCTATATATATCCGTCCTGAAGCCACAGCTGATTGAAACAAGTTGGCCCTGGACACTAAGAATGGCTTCATGGCCTCTGCCTCAGGTGCTAAGAAGAGCTCGTTGCTTCAGGTAGGCAGAGCATCGCCCCGTAGTGGGCTTGCCAGGTGGATCCTCATCAGGACACATGTGGGAGTCTGTCTCTGCATCCCTTCCTCTCACTGATTTAAAAAAATAACACAAAAAACCCCTCAATTGCTTTTATGTACTCATGTACTTTCTAAATTAGCTCTTAAACCAAAAGCTATATGCTGTTATTGATCAGATAAATATATCTCTAGAACTGTGATTTCCAACCTTTTTATTTCATTTCATGACACACATTAATTAAAATTTGACAGCACAACAAAAAATATATTTGATAAAAGATAGGTATAATTTTGACTAATTTATAAAAAAATTAAAATAAGAGTAATTAATTACCTACAATTTTTTATTTAAACTGACTTAAAAAAAATCAGATGCCTAATCATGTATATAAGGATTTCCGGTACCAAGATTTAACCAATCAGACACAAACTTATTATGTGACATAAAAAAAAAAAAAGATGAGGCCCTGGCTGGTTAGATCAGTGGTAGAGCGTTGACCTAGCGTGCAGGAGTCCCAGGTTCAATTCCCCGGCAGGGCACACAGGAGAAGCGCCCATCTGCTTCTCCACCCCTCCCCCTCTCCTTCCTCTCTGTCTCTCTCTTCCCCTCCGGTAGCCAAGGCTCCATTGGAGCAAAGCTGGCCCGAGCGCTGAGGATGGCTCTGTGGCCTCTGCCTCAGGCACTAGAATGGCTCTGGTTGTAACAAAACGACGCCTCAGATGGGCAAAGCATCGCCCCCTGGTGGGCGTGCCAGGTGGATCCCGGTCGGGCGCATGCGGGAGTCTGTCTGACTGCCTCCCTGTTTCCAACTTCAAAAAATACAAAAAAAAACAAAAAACAAAAGATGAAACTCTATTATATGACCTACATACTTATGGTTCAAGAGAGGACACTCACATTGAACAGTCATTATTGTGTTGGCTGTTATCATTTTTTTATTTAAGAATCTAAAGAAAAAAGAGGTCTCTACCTTTGATTAAATAGTCAGGTACTGCATGTATTAACATTTTTTTGTGGCTCATCAGTTGAAAATTGCTGTTTTAGAACACTGGGTACAATGTGTGACTTGGACATAACATTGGAAGCTCAGTGGTTAAAAAAAGTAATTATATTAAACAGTGATGTCTGTTGTCCTTCCTTTCATTTTTGAGAATTTGTTTCTTTTATTTCAGTCTTCTTAATATAAACCTGATGGTAACAAGCTAGAAAGCATGCCATGCCCTCAATTTAATCTATCTGTATTCATTCACTTTAAATATGACTTTATAAATGCATGATAAGTAATACTGTTTTTTTTTCTGTTGCTGATATTTGTTCTTTTGTTTCAATATCAAAATATTTTTTAAATAAGAGAATCAAACATTTTATAATTATTTTACTTACTCATATTGATTGTCATTTTGAGGACTTTTTTATTTAATTTAATTTTTGTTACATTTTTTAAAAATTTTTCTGAAGTGAGAAGGGGATGAGGCCAACAGACCAACTTCTGCATGCACCTGGCTGGGATCCACCTGGCATACTCACCAGGGGGCGATGCTCTGCCCTTCTGGGGTGTTGCTCCACTGCAATCTGAGCCATTCTAGCACCTGAGGCAGGGGACATGGAGCCATCTTCAGCATCCGGACCAACTTTGCTCCCATGCAGATTTGGCTGCGGTAAGGAAAGAGAAAGATAGAGAGAAAGAAAAGGAGGAAGGGTGGAGAAGCAGACGGGCACTTCTCCTGTGTGCCCTGGCCGGGAATCGAACCTGGGACTTCCACAAGCTGGGCCAATGCTCTACCACTGAGCCAACCAGCCAGGGCTTAAGATTTTACTTATTTATTCATTTTAGAGAAGGAAAAGAAAGAGAGAGAAAGAGGGAGAGAAGGGAGGAGGAGCAGGAAACAACAACTCCAATATGTGTCTTAACCAGGCATGGGTTTTTTGTTTTTTTTGTTTTTTTTTTTAATTATTATTTTATTTTATTTATTCATTTTTAGAGAGGAGAGAGAAAGGAAGAGAGAGAGACAGAGAAGGAGAGAGAGAGGAGAGAGAGACAGAGAGAGAGAAGGTGGGGAGGAGCTGGAAGCATCAACTCCCATATGTGCCTTGACCAGGCAAGCCCAGGGTTTCGAACCGGCGACCTCAGCATTTCCAGGTCAACGCTTTATCCACTGTGCCACCACAGGTCAGGCTGGCATGGGGTTCTAAACTAGTGACTTCAGTGTTTCAGGTCAATGCTATATCCACTGCACCACCACAGATCAGGCTCTTGAGGACAATTTTTAAACCTTGTTTGTGTCTGTTTTTACTTCTCTCTTCTCTTATTTTGGTTTGGAGCTTGAGCTCTGTAGTCTGAGTCCTTGGTTTCAAAAGAGAGCTCTACTACTTTTAATAATTGTGTAAAGAAGAGCAACCTATACTATCTGTGCTACATTTTCCTCATGCATAAAATGAAGCTAATAAAATATATGAATGAAAGCTCTTCTAAGCTTTTATTTGTAGTATAGTATCTTTCTCCATATACCATTTTGAGTGTTAAAGAAAGAGTAAAATAAAATTATGAATTTTTATTTTCACTTTGCTGTGGAAAATTATAAAATATATGCATATTTTTATATTAATTTTATGAGTTTAGAAAAATAGTGTAATACATCTTATTTACAAAGTCATTATTTTAATTTTATCTTGATGAATATACATTTAAATCTTTTTAAAATAACTTATTTAGTGTGATTTTAACATTTTCAATTATGAAAATAACTTGTGCTTACCTAATGGACAACTAAGATATATACTAAGATATATACTCCCCAAATTATAGTGGTTATTTTAAGATAATTTATATTTAGTTAGAGCAGGATTCAAATATCATCTTCTTTAGTTTCAAACTAAGAAACTTTGGGTAGAGTTTTATATAATTTTCAACTACTGATATCATTTCTTTCCTTACCTATAGAGTTAAAATAAGGAATATATGATAATTATCTCAGTGGGCTACTTGGAGGATTAATTAAAAACTACAAAGTATGAGTTACAGTGCCTGGAACATAATAAATATTTAATAATATTAGGAGATTGTATTTCATTTTTCTTTTCATTGAATTTATTTGGGTGACAGTGATAAATAAAATTATAAAAGTTTCAAGTTTACAATTCTTTAATACTTCATCTATACACTGTATTGTTTGTTTACCACTCCAAGTGAATTCTCCTTCCATCATCATTTATTCCCCTGCACCCATATGATTGCATTTTATTTAACTATTTGCATAGATAAAATTAGTAGATCTTAAGTGTTTTCCATCAAAATGTTTAACAACACTTCATTGTTTTCTGTATTTTATTGTAAAACAATATTTGATGACAATCAAGTATTTTTATTATCATTCATTTTTTTACTTTCTTACTCTAACATTTATTACTGTTGTTTTTTAGTATTAAATGTAAATATATTTCTTCTTTTACCAGTTTTATTACAACTAATTAGTTTCAATCCATGTGTCATTATAGATTTTATGTGCATATCAGAAAGATAATTTGATACACCTAACTTGTAGCATAATTTTTAGCATCTAAAATGCAATTGATGATATACTGCCAATCTCATTAAAAAGTAGTAGTATATGTAAATCACTGCTATAAGGCATAGATTCTGTGAGTCTCACATTTCTCCTAACCAAATAGTTATATATTAATTTATTTATTGTATTTATATTACATAAAATACAATGTCTATCTCAATGTCCTATTTTATCTTTAGTCATCTACTCTTACGTTACTTCAGTAAGCAAGTATGTATTGGAATGTTTACTGTATGACAATAATTATGTTATATAGCATCATTTCTGGTAATTGTAGGAAATGAATCAATAAAAAATAGAGGATGCTAATACAAGTGACTTAAATTTACTTACAGCAGGAAACCACCTTTCTTTTTAGTTATCAAAGATGTTAAATTTCTGTTCTACAAAAGCATTTTCAATTCTTTAACTTTGATGATTTTAAATTAAAGCTAATGAAAACAATTTATTCATTTAGAAAGAGCAACTTATTTTTGAGGAAGGTTACTAGTCACATATATGTCTGTAAACACTGTAGTTTATTTGCTTCCAGGAACTTTGAATTATAAGTTAAAATATAATGCAAAAATGAGATGCAAATTACATGATCTAAAATCCTATAGGGATTTGTTCATGTAATACATATGTTGCTAAAATTAAAGTAATCATTCTGAAGTCTTCTATTTTTTTTCCTTTCATTCTATCTTTTTTTCTGTCCCCACCCCTAGGTGTTTGAAATGGTCAGTCTCTAGAATAACTAAAAATATTATTTAGTTAGGTAAAAATACATATGTTCTATTTGAATTGCCATCCCATTGACTTCAGCCTTTTGACTGCAGTCTGTAAAGCACAAGTATAACAGAAAATTTCTCTGTATGTTTTCTGTATTAACTAGGTTTCTCATGGCATTAGCATTATAAGATGCTTCTAAATCTCTTGATTAGTATTGACTTGTCTCTGAGTTGTGTGTCAACTTCTGTAAGCTTCCAGAGTTGCATACCTTATTTTGATCATGGCTTGGCATTAATCCTTGTGAGTGATAGAAATGTGTGGCATTGGAAAATAAATTGTTTTGAGTGCATGCCAACTAGTAGTACTGAACAAAACACTTAAATCTTCAAGCAGTGTCTTTGAGATTTGACATTATTGCTACTATATAAGCTTTGCTGTTTTAAGATGTAAATATTAATAAAACTAATGTTAAATAAATTTATGTTATCTTTTTGGCATGAGGTTAATATATTTTTCATAAGTAAATTATGTTGGCATGTATTAATATCTATATGAATAAACTTCTGATTGAAATTTTATTTTTTATGTAATTAGCTGGTATAATTAACTGCTTTTATATCCAGACACAATTTGAAGACAAAATACAATTATAATTAACAAAAATGAAAGTTTTTAGCTGTTTTTGTTTTTGTTTTAAATGAACTGAAAAAATTGGGTATTTGAGAGAAATTGAGTTTGTGTGTGGAAATCAAAATAGGGTGTTAAAAAGAATAGAGTTTACAAACAATGATTTCTCATCTAAGAAAAAAATTCATAGGAAGAAAGTCTGTAGCAAATATTGCATCGTTTGAGAGTATTGCATTGTCTGGGTGTTAGAAACCCATAGGTAAAATTTTCACATTCATCCTTTCAGTAACAAATGGGCTTCTCTTCACAAGATAACTACTGATCTTCAAGCATCAGGCCCATGTTCTAAACAAATTAAGAAGAATAAAGGGCAAACCACATGTACTAGTTGTTAAGTGAAGCTGCAGGTGACTGGTTCACTGGGGAAGGGGAAAGCCTCTGTTCTGCTTCTCTAAGCAACAGGCGGGTCAGTATATACCCCCAACTAGATCAGACCTGGAGAGAACTCCAGGTCTAGACTGCCTTATCCTGTATGCAACAGATGACAGGCATGCCCTTTCCTGGGTCCGTGGGTGGGCACTGGAGAGAACTGAAAGCACGAGGCTGGTGTATTCCAAAAGGAAAATATATAGTATAAATGCCTGGATGCAAGCATACAAGTGGGCTGAAACTCACCAGTTCCAGCCCCAACCTGTGGCAGGGTGCATTAGATATAGGTAATTTGCTGGCACATGGGCAAGCTTAGATTTACATATCGGGGTTTCTGTGGCCTTAGTTACTGACTTAATGAGGGGAATTCTGCTGCAGAGACACAAGTTCTTTGATGTAGTACAGACTTGGTGTCTTTGACAAATTTTAAAAATGATGAAGAGGTCAGTCTCCCAGTAATAGCTGGGGGCTTTAGTCTGTGAGCCTGCTTTCACAAACAGCTATTGTGATTTAAAGCTTTCCTAATGGTCAGGTTTCTCCCAATGCAAACTCTGCTACATTTCAAAGTGAAAGCCAGGCAGCTGTTAGGGGAGAGAATAGCAATCAAATTAACTGTCTTTATAAAATGTTTGGGTGAAGCATATATGAGTTTTACAAGGACTAATTTAACTCTAACATTAGTGAGCTTCCTAACATTTTAGTAGTTTTACCAGAAGCATCACCAAGCAATTTCTCTCTGTTATTTCCAGTAATTTCAACCTCAATGAACATGTGCAATGTAGTATTCCATCTGGGAAATGTATAAATATACATAAACTGTAGATTTTGCTAATAAAACAAAGGCAGATAATGGATATTAGGTAATCAATAATCAGAGTATGTTTCAAATGTGAGAGATAGACTATGATACACCAAGCTTTATTTGAAAACTTTAGGAGTTTAAAATATTGCAATAAGCTTAGGATACCAATGACGTACTTCACAAAACTAGAACAAATATTCCAAAAATACATGGAACCACAAAAGACCCTGAATAACCACAGCAATCTTGAGCAAGAACAACAAAATTGTAGAAATCACGCTATCTGATATTAAACTATACTATAAGGCCATATAATCAGCACAGCATGGTACTGTCATAAAAACAGACATATAGATCAATAGAATATGGTCATTTAATATTTGACAAAAGAGGCAGAAACATATTGTAAGGTATTTCCCACTGAGGAAGAAAGAAGGACGTAGCCACCAAGTGTGGACTAGCAAAAGCTTTGTTTAAAGCGCATCCCGGCCCTGGCAGGTTGGCTCAGTGGTAGAGCGTCGGCCTGGCGTGCGGGGTACCAGTGTTCAATTCCTGGCCAGGGCACATAGGAGAAGCGCCCATCTGCTTCTCCACCCCTCCCCCTCTCCTTCCTCTCTGTCTCTCTCTTCCCCTCCCGCAGCCAAGGCTCCACTGGAGCAAAGATGGCCCGGGCGCTGGGGATGGCTCCTTGGCCTCTGCCCCAGGTGCTAGAGTGGCTCTGGTCGCGGCAGAGCGACACCCCTGAGGGGCAGAGCATCGCCCCCTGGTGGGCAGAGCGTCGCCCCTGGTGGGCGTGCCGGGTGGATCCCGGTCGGGCGCATGCGGGAGTCTGTCTGACTGTCTCTCCCCTTTCCAGCTTCAGAAAAATACAAAAAAATAAATAAATAAAATAAAGCGCATCCCGAGTGAGGTTCACTGATCTGCAAGACAGGGGCCAGGGAAGTCAAACAGTTTCTCCCACCCCCGGGGGGAGTAATTTATAGCATTGGTAAGGTGGTGGCGGGTTGATATGATGTGGCAAAATTTTATTGGCTGACAGATTTTTCAAAATGCTCCTGTGCCGTTTCTTTTGGCTGTCCTGGATGTGGGTGGTTCCATCCAAAGTTTCTGGAACTGGTTCCTTACGTGACCTTTACCCATTGCCAACTGACCTCACACATATAATGTAATAAAGATAGTCTGATAAGTGGTGTTGAAATTATTGGACAAAGATGTGCAAAAAAAAAAAAAGGAAGAAAGAAAAGAAACTAGATGGCCTGACCTGTGGTGGCGCAGTGGATAAAAGCGTCGACCTGGAATGCTGAGGTTGCCAGTTCAAAACCCTGGGCTTGCCCGGTCAAGGCACATATGGGAGTTGAAGCTTCCTGCTCCTCCCCCTTTCTCTCTCTCTCTCTCTCTCTCTCTCTCTCTCCTCTAAAATGAATAAATAAATAAATAAAATAAAATAAAATAAAATAAAAGAAACTAGATTACCTTAGATTACCTTCTTATACTATAAAAAAAATTCAGAATAGATTAAAGATATAGATGGTAGACTTGAAATGATAAAAAATCCTAGAAGAAAAGAAAACTTAGACATTTCTCATAACAATATTTTTTTCCTGATATATGCCCATGGGAAACAAAAATAAAAGAAAAAAATTACAAATGAGACTACATTAAACTAAAAAGTTTTGCACCACAAAGAAAATCTTAAACCAATGAAAAGAAAACCCACTGAATGGGAGAACATATTTAGTGATATATCAGAAAGGGGTTAATATACAAAATTTATAATAACTTATAAAACTCAACACCAATAAAACAAATAATCCAATTAAAAGTGGGCAAAGGACCTTAATAGATACTTCGTCAAAGAAGACACAGATTTTGCCAATAGACATATGAAAAGATGCTCAAGGTCATTAATCAGCAGAAAAATGCAACTTAAAACCACAGTATGGTATCACTTCACACCTGTCAGAATGGTGGCATTGATAAATCAGTAAACAAATGTTGTCCAGGAGGTGGAGAAAAGGGAACTCTTTGCTGGGAATGTTATATCTGGACAGCGAGGAAACAAATGTTTTGCCACACAATTAAGTATCCAAATTAAGAGTCTTTAATTTAAATACACAAGGACTATAGTTACCAAATCATGCAGCCTTGAACAAACTCAGAAGTTTGCTTTTAAAGGCAAAAAGACGTGTGTGTGTTGAGGGGGGAGTAGTTGAGCATCTAGCCAAAGCAGTTTTAAAAAAATGAAACAAGCTTTTGGTTATTGTTCTAACAATTTAGGGCAGGGGTCCCCAAACTACAGCCCGCAGGCCGCATGCGGCCCCCTGAGGCCATTTACCAGCCCCCCCCCCCCCCCGCTGCACACCCGGAAGGAGCACCTCTTTTATTGGTAGTCAGTGAGAGGAGCATAGTTACCATTGAAATACTGGTCAGTTTGTTGATTTAAATTTACTTGTTCTCTATTTTAAATATTGTATTCGTTCCCATTTTGTTTTTTTACTTTAAAATAAGATATGTATAGTGTGCATAGGGATTTGTTCATAGTTTTTTTATAGCCCGGCCCTCCAATGGTCTGAGGGACAGTGAACTGGCCCCCTGTGTAAAAAGTTTGGGGACCCCTGATTTAGGGAGAGAGTGCTCAGGAAAGCATTTTATAAAAAGCAAAAGAATGTGCTCGGTTATCTTGGCCTTTTACAGAGGTTGTTAAGGCAGCATCCTGAGAGCTTTTCCGGAATCTAGATATCAGGGAACATTTATGGCCTTTACAGAACTCCTTTTATTTACTTATCTGCAACTCTTTAATACTTGTTCTATGGTCATGGATATGGTGTTTCTACATTTTAGCCCTATTGGATTTACTTAATTTTTAATCAAATCATTGATTCAGTTTCATCGCTATTATCTTAGATAATTGTATATTGCACTCTGATCATCATTAATTTAATAGAGTTTATCCTTTCCTGAATAAAGCTTATTATAAAATTGATCAAACATGGTCCTAATACTAGACAAGACAATATTAAAGTAAGAGGACCAATTGCTGCAGACAATAGGGTTCTTAGCCAGGGCGACTGATTAAACAGTCTCTCAAACTAGTTTTCTGACTTTTCAAATTTTTTTCTTCTTTTTTTTCTATGTTTTTCCTGACCACAGACAGACTTTTCTTAATTATTTTTGTATTATTAGCATAGAAGCAACAAGTTTCACCTAATGCTGCACATAAGCCACCCTATTGGAGGAAGAGTAGATTTAAACATTTTCTCTTTTGTAAAACTATTCCCATTATACAAATAAACTTGAGGCATAATGTATACTAGAATATACAATAAAGGCTTATTCTGTTCTCTAAATCTGTTTTTTTCTCTTTGTACAAACCTCTTACAACATGCACAAACTTTCTGCAATTATATATCATATAACCTCAACTTTTTTGAACTTTCTTGTCTATTCAGAATTAACTATCTTTCATAATACCTTATTTTCTTCCTTTTTTGTTTTTTGAAAGTATCTCTATATCTTATACCTTCATTATTAAAACCATGCAATTTCTTTCTAATTAATTTGAACTCTTAATTTCTAAAAACCTTAAACTTTATTGACAACTAAGCTAGCAACAAGCAATTCTCTTTCAAAATATATTTCCTTTTGGAGGTGTCCGCTCCCTAAGTACTTATCAGACATATGATTAATATTTACAGGTTACTCTACAGGGGTAGCTATGAGCATACATATTTTTTCATTCACTTTGTAGCATCTCTCCCAGCAAAAAAACCTACACCTTTTTCTGTATGACTCATAGCAGCACATGTATTAAACCTTAAGATGACTTGTTCTGGACTTTCTTTGACCTTAGTTTCCCTTTCTTCCCAAAGTTCAATTATAATGAGTTCCACAGTGAGGTTCCTCAGGATTATGGTGTGCATAGACCAGCCAGCTTCATGGCCAGAAGGTTTGTGGCTAGAGCAGGACATATCATCCTTTTCAGAGTCAACTTACAAGGGTTGCTGGGATCTGTCTGCACCATTTACAAGGGGTATCTAAGAGAGCTTAGGGAGAAGGGGTGTTGCCCTGCCTAATACAATTTTATACAGGGTGAATTCTGCTTGGTAATAGGTGCATTTTATTTTCAAAATAACAAAAGGAAGAAGATTGACTCAGTTTTCACTTGTCTCTAAAATGATTTTAGTTAGGACTTCTATCATAGTTTGGTTCATTCTTTCTACCTGTCCTGAACTCTGAGGCTTGTAAGCACAATGTAATTTCTAATTAATATTGAGTGCTTTTTCTACTAGCTGTGAGATTTTGGATATAAATTCAGGCCTATTATCAGACTCAATATTAATGGGTAAGCCACATCTGGGAATGATTTTACAGAGCAATTTTTTAACAACTGTTATTGTGGTATCATTTCTAGTAGGGAAAGCTTCTATCTATCCTGAAAAGGTGTCAATAAAGACTAATAGGTACTTATAACCCTGTGCTGGTGGCTTTACTTCATTAAAATCTATTTCTTAATGTTCTCCTGGGAAAGCTTCTCTTTCCCTATTTTTTTTTCTAACTTCTCTACTTTGCTTAACGTTACTTGAGTACAGACTAAATGCTTGGATACTATGGTTTCTACAATTGATTCTAAGCCTGGCAAATAGTATACATAATTTTTCTTAAATAATTCTATTAGCTTAGTATGGTCTGAATAGCTCGATGTAGCTAGCTGATAATCCTAGGGCTTCAGGTAAGAAAAGTCTCTTATCTGGCAGTTCTAACTATCCTCCCTTAATTTTAGACATTCCTTTCTTGTCAGCAAAATCTTCCTCTAGTTCAGCGGTTCTCAACCTGTGGGTCACGACCCCAGCAGGGGTCAAATGACCAAAAACGGGTCGCCTAAAGCCATCGAAAAATACATATTTATTATAAAATACATTTTTAAATAAAATATGTAATTCCAATGGCTTTAGGCGACCCCTGTGTTTTGGTCATTTGACCCCCGTCGGGGTCACGACCCACAGGTTGAGAACCGCTGTTCTAGTTGGTTATGAAAAGGAGCCGCTGACAACAAGGGTTCCAGTAAAGTCACTAAAATTTCTAAAGTACTACTGGTTTTAGGGCTACTTCTTGGCTGCTTAATTCGTGGCCCAATTTTCTTTTGCCTCTAGTGAGTTTCCTTTCTGGTGCCCTGGGCAATGAGTAAAGGCTGCAGTCTCTGGTAACCAACTGGCTTCTAGTAAGGCTAAAATTTCTTCTTTGTTTTAATGTCCTTATTAGCAGATCTCAGAAATCCTCTCTCTTTGTAGATCGAAGTATGAACATGAGCAGTATACCTACTGTCAGTATAAATGTTGACCATTTTTTCTTTGGCCAACCTTAATGGCTGGGTGAGAACGATAAGTTCTGCCTGTTGAGCCAAGGCTCCATGGGGCAAGGCTTGGGCCCAGATGACCTTATCAAGAGCCACTACAGCTGCTCCCGCATGTCAAACCCTATCCAAGACAAAACTGCTACCATCTGTGAATAGCTGTTCTTTTACCCTTGTTAAGGGTTTATTAGTGAGGTGTGGCCTTGCAGTCTGAACAGAGTCTAGTACCTCAGAGCAATCATTCAAGGGGATGCTAGGATCTTCATCAGGCATCAGGCTTGCTGAGTTGATGGCATGTGTCTAAAAAACTTGATGCAAGGCTGATCGATGAGCAGATCCTGATACTGTATGATTCTAGCATTAGCTATCCACCTTTCTGGAGTCCCCTTAAGCAAAGTCTCTACTGCATGAAGGGGAGGGGATGTTAAGAACAGTTCTTGCCTCATAGTCAAGTTATCTGCTTATCTTACTAGTATGGCAGTAGCTGCTATGGCTCTGAGACAGTTTGGCTGTCCAGATGCAATAAGATCTAGTCTCTTGGAGAGGTAAGTGACAGTCCTGCACCATGGTCCTAACGTCCGGGTAAAGACCCCTTTCACCAGTCCTTTGCTCTCATGAACAAAGAGCTGAAAAGGCTTTGTAATGCTGGGCAGAACCAGGGCAGGAGCCTTAGTGAGAGCCTTTTTGAGGGTTGCAAAAGCTTCTTGTTGTTTATCTGACCAAATTAATTCTTGAGTTCCTGCTGTACAGGAGTATAAAGGATTTGCTATCTCTGCAAACCTAGGGATCCACAACCTGCAGTATTCTAACTGCTCTGAGGAATTCTTGGAACTGTCTCTTAGTGGTGGGGGTTGGGATCCAAAGTATAACTTCTATAGTCTGGAAGTGAGAATATGCTTCCCTGTCTCAATGTGGTAGCCTAAATAGGTTCCCTTGGAAGTGCAGAGTTGTGCCTTTTTAGCTGACACTCAGTTCCCCAGAGTCTTTGTAAAGGGCCCTTAGTGGCTGTCTGGCAGCTTACCTCTGTTTCCACAGCTAGAAGTAAATCATCTACACACTGTATCAGCCTGCATTCTGGATGCTCCTGGTGAAAGGCGAGCAGGTTCTGATGTAGTGCCTCATCAAAGAGGGTCAGTGAATTCTTGAAACCTTGCAGTAATCTGATCCAGGTTAGTTGCCTCAAGATGCCTGTTTTTGGGCCACTTTACTCAAAGGCAAACATGAGCTGACTTACAGGGGAAAGGGAAATACTGATGAAAGCATCCTTTAAATCTAAAATTTTTTTTAGGGGTTAGGCACAGGTGGGTGTATTGTTTCAACTCACTTTTTGAATTCCCTTATTCATGGACTGGATGATAGTCTCTGGTGCCTGGCTTCTGAACCGGCAGTAAGGGGTATTCTATGCCGATTGACAAGGAACAAGAACACTGCTAGCTTCTAACAATCTCTTAATATAGAAAATTATTCCCCTTTTAGCTTCCCTTTTTATTCTGGTGTTCTAGAACAGCTACAACTACCTTAGTCATTTTCTCAGTTTGTTTCTTCTCTAAGGTGTCTCTATTATTGTAAACTTTCTGAATTATCTCTAACAATTGGGAAATCACTATCCCTGGGAAGCCATCTAACTTTTGTAGCTTTTTCTTAATATCTGGAGCTGACTGGGACATGAAAGCTAAGTTAACAGCCCTAGCATTTCTAATGTCTCTGGGTCTAGAGGTGTATAGACCCTGTAGGCTTCCTGCAATCTTTCGAAGAAAGCTGTGGGAATCTCCTGAGGATCTGGAATAACTTCTGACACCTTAGAGAAATTCTTAGCAGCTACCTTGATCCTAGCTAACAAAAACTGGTGAAAATGTTCAAAGCTTCTCATCTTGCTATGGTGTTAAGGTCTTATTCAGGCTAGGTAACCAGGAACACTTTCTCAAGGTGGTCTCAGTTATCCTCCTCAGACCTATTTATTTCTAATATAGCAGCTTTTCTCGTCTCAGTTTGATTCTTTTCCTTTCTTTGGAAGTAAACAAGGTAACTAGAAGCTGCTGACAATCGTTCGTCCCAAGTGGGGGGATGTGTGTACAAGACAGATTCTAACAGTCCTGTTAGGGCCAGAGGCTTCTCCAAGAAAGGAGTATTTTGAAACTTCCAATTGGCCCTGGCCGGTTGGCTCAGTGGTAGAGTGTCGGCCTGGCGTGCAGGAGTACCGGGTTCGATTCCTGGCCAGGGCACACAGGAGAAGCGCCCATTTGCTTCTCCACCCCTCCCCCTCTCCTTCCTCTCTGTCTCTCTCTTCCCCTCCCGCAGCCGAGGCTCCATTGGAGCAAAAGATGGCCCTGGGCACTGGGGATGGCTCCTTGGCCTCTGCCCCAGGCGCTAGAGTGGCTCTGGTCACGACGGAGCGACGCCCCAGATGGGCAGAGCATCGCCCCCTGGTGGGCGTGCCAAGTGGATCCTGGTCGGGCACATGCGGGAGTCTGACTGCCTCCCCGTTTCCAGCTTCAGAAAAATACAAAAAGAAAAAAAAAAAGAAAAAAAAAAAAGAAACTTCCAATTAAACAAGTCACTAGAGGAGACATGGACATAAACAGGAAAAGTTTCTTCCCTTTCCCTTCCCTGTGATGGTGGGGCTTCTTTCAATGGTTAGAGGGATTCTGCTTCCTTTTTCTTTTTTGCCTCTTAGTCTGTCTTGACCTTGGCTCTTGGTTCTGTGATGCAGGTGGAGCCGATGGAGAAGGGGGGTGTGGTGGAAGTAATTCAGATTCCTCCTCAACAGTCTGTACCTTCTTTCTTGATTTTGGGCCTGTTGCTAGAAAACATGATGACTGTCCCTGCTTGCACAGCCTTTCTCCAGAGAGGGGGTTTTCTACCAGAGCCCTCCACTGATCTATATAGAAGAACTTGTCTGGGTGACCTGGGGCTTAGGTGATATATTCTACATAGCTCTGATATCTCTAGGATCTAATGAGCTCTGTGTTGGCTACCCTATCCTAAGAGAAGGCTACTCTAATTCACAAAGAGTCTGAAGTCTCCCCCTGCTTAATTTTACACTATATTCATTAGAAAATCCAACTTTGGAAATTTTAGGCATACACTCAAGGGGAGTTTGGCTCTTACTTTGCTCTTCCCTATTGTTACAAACAATATTAGCACAAATGAGCTTCCTAAGATAATGAAAGGGATTAAGAATGGAAGTTTGTGCCAACTCTCTAAAATGTCCTTTATTGGGTCAATTCCTGGAGACCCAAAGGACAGAGAGCTTTCAGACAAAGTTTGACATACAAGGGAAGGGGGTGCCACATAAAGAACCACTCAGGTGCCCACCTGGCCACATCACTCAGGGAAACTCAAGTGTCTCTTTAGCATTGGTGGGTCAGTATAAAGCCCCGACTCAGATCAGAGAGTGTCTGATACCACCCTAAACCATATGAGGATTGCCACAGAACTTCAAGTTGGGGTCCATTAGGGCTCCATAGTTATTCACAGTGGAGCCAAAAACTGGAAACTCAGGTACAGGTATCAGAGCTCCTTATTCACATACCATTTACTCAGGAATTTTCAGTGTACAGACAGACTAACAAAGCAAAAGCAAAGAACAAGATTTTGGCAAGAACAGATAGCACAAACAGATGTGTCCCAAGAAGCCGGAAGCAGGATGAGGCAAGACTTAACTCAGTCTCAACTGACATCTTCCCTTAGAGCACACTTACTCTCCACCAGTGCCTTGGCCCTGGAGATCTCATTGTGTGAGTGTGATCGCGTCCAATCCTTGATCACAATAGGTGCAAGACGGCTAGCTACAAGTTACAAATTGAGCAAATTGCAAACTTGCTTTACTCACCTTTGGAGGCTTTCCTGATGACTCCAAATTGGTGGATGAGCATGCTGATTGTCTGTGGCTGACTGTCAGCCAGACAGAAACGACCAGCAAGGACCTGGAATGTTTCAAGTGGTACCTCCCCTGCTGGGTTTCTGCTCACAGCAGTAAGGCTGAGGAGACCAGATGCCCATGTGTGGAAAAACCAAACGAGTCCAGAGGACACAATCTCACTCAGGCCTCCAAAATGTTATATCTGGACAGCCAGGAAATAAATGTTTTGCCACATAATTGAGTAACCAAATTAAAGAGTCTTTCATTTAAATGCCAGAAATCACACAGGGACTATAGTTACCAAATTATGCAATCCTGAAAAACTCAGGGGTTTGCTTTTAAAGGCAAAAAGAAGTGAGAATAGCAGGTGAGCACTTAGCCAAAGCAGTTTTACAGAAACAAAACAGGCTTTCAGTTATTGTTGGAACAATATAGGGAGAGAGTGCTCAGGGAAGCACTTTACAAAAGCAAAAGAATGTGCTCGGTTATCTTGGCCTTTCACAGAGGTTGTGAAGGCAGCATCCTGAGGGCTTTCTGGAATCTAGACATCAGGGAACATTTATGGCCTTTACAGAACTCTTTTCATTTACTCATCTGCAAATCTTGCAAAAGCCATTCTATCGTCAGAGATATGGTGTTCTACATTTCCAGAAGAAGCATGAGGAGGTAGAGGGATTGAGCAAATAAATGAAAAAACAAACAAAACAAAACAAAAACCACACACAACAAAGAACTCATAGACACAAGCAACAATGTGGTGATTGCCAGAGAGAGGCAGGTAGGGAGAGGTGGAGAAGGGTATGGGGGTAAATGGTGATGAACAGAGATGTAACTATTTAACTGGAGTGGTGAACACACAATGCAGTATAAAGAGATGTATTGAATAATTGTGCACCTGAAACCTAATGGTTTGGTAACCATTACCACCTCAATAAATTTAATTAAAAATAAAAATGATCCAAATTTTATTTTTCACAAATGATTTTATATTTATTGCATTTTTAATTGCAGTCTTTCTTTATTATTCAAAACTAGATCTTTAGGCCCTGGCCGGTTAACTCAGTGGTAGAGCGTCAGCTTGATGTGTGGAAGTCCCAGGTTCAATTCTTGGCCAGGGCATACGAGGAAGGCGCCCATCTGTTTTTCCACCTTTCCTCCTCTCCTTTCTCTTTCTCTCTCTCTTCCCTTCCCATAGCCAAGACTCCATTGGAGCAAACTTGGCCCAGGCACTAAGGACGACTCCATGGACTCTGCTTCAGGTGCTAGAATGGCTCTGGTTGCAGTGCACCAAAGCACCAGATGGGCAGAGTATTGCCCCCTTGTGGGCATGCTGGGTGGATCCTGGTTGAGTGCATGTGGGAGTCTGTCTGTCTGCCTCTCTCCACTTTTCACTTTGGAAAAATACAAAAAAAATCAAAACAAAATTAGATATTCATGTTCTAATTTCAGTTCAAAGCTGTTTAATTTTTTTAATATTTTGGTTTTTAAAAATTAGAGATACGTAATTCTGTTTAATCTTCATATTAATCAAATTTAATGGCAATTATAATAAATTTCTGTCATAGATTTTATTATTACATATCTAATTTTTTTGTTATATAAATCATTTATTTTATGTGGGATTTAAATTACTTGGCCTGAGATTTGTCAGGCTGACATTCTTGTAAATAAAATTCATGATTGGGGGCAGGGCACACACCTAAAAGTTTAAACTTTTAAGTTTAAGAATAGTTTTTTAAATTATTTTTGAAATGTTCATTCTTTTACTGATTGTTTTTACATTGGTTACTATATTTCATAGTTATTGTTACACTAGGTTATGCTTATTTTTAATGTTATGTTTAACTACAGTTTACTTAGGTACATCATATTTTTTCATAAAGAATATTTTAGATCTATTTAAATGTAAATAAATTAAGGTAATTTTTATTCATATTTTGCATATGATAATTATATATTACCAAGTGAACAGTAGGTCGTATTTAAAATAATTACATTGAAGACTGGCCAATGTCTCAATTATCATTCTATAATCATGAATTCTAGACTGTAAGATCCTCTGAAGCCCATGGTAAAGCTGATCTTACCTCTGAAACAGTCGTTTATTTTTCTAGTCTCTGGTTATTGTATACTTTGTTACAATTATTCTATTGCATGCTTTATGAAATCTTGTAATTTTATACAACTTATTTTTGTAGGTTTGCTCTTTTCTATTTTCCAGAGTTCTTGGAGATTTCTTTTATTTCTTATGTACAATTACTATTAATAATATTAAGAAAGAACAATGCACATGCATGTCAACTGGCTTGATGTTCTGCTCTAAAAATATAATAACTTTGGCTTTGGGTGGTAAAAATGAAAAGAAGTGGAAATAATTTTTATCATAACTAAGAAATAATTTTGGTATTTTTCTCCTCAGCATAACTCATCTCCAGCTATCTGAAAATCAAAGCTCTATTCAGAGTCTCACTGTTGGGATAAATTAATATTAATGCAACACAGTGAGATTATCAAAGCATTAAGTTATTTTGCAAGACACAAGAAACCATGTCTCATAAATTTAATGGTGTTTAAGGTAATAGTATTTTACCTTGCTACAGATAAATCAGAATCAGAATTTGCATTCAAAACCCATGCCTGTTTCCATCTACTTGTATTATTTATTTATTTATTTATTTATTTATTTATTTATGACATACCCTAATTACATAGTGTGGAGCATATGCACTAAACTCAGTTATATATATGTATGTGTGTAGATATGCATGTGTGTGGTGCTTATGTGTGTATATATATATATAATAAATATATATAATACATATATATAATAAATATATACATACATACATATTTATTTATTTATTGAAACTTATTTAATTAAAGATTCCCTTTTTATTTAATGCCAATCTCCATAGCATGACTCTGAACATCTTTTTCTGTGTCCTACTACCTTGAATGTAGCTCTATACATATATGGAAATTATGGTAACTGCCAATCACTGAGTGCATAAGAGTGAAACATTCATTAAAAGAATTTTTAGAAAGACTTTGTGTATAGCAGTCTATTTTCTCAAGAAAGTTTCAGTTAATAAAATAAATCAGACAAAAATACAAATGATAGATTACTTACATAAATAAAAAAGGCACATAAATATGTGCACCGGGGAAATAATTATATTGAACCTCAGATATAAGTAGTCAAGAAAATAACAAGGTTAGGTAAAAATTAACCTGAATAGGTATTCTTGAGATTCAAAATTTGAGGGCAAAATTTAACATTGAGAGTGAAAAATATTGGTCTCCAAAAGCTCTGTTGTGTCAATTATCTGTTTCGGAATAAATTACCAAAAATCTCTAATTTTGCTTAAAATTACACTTACAAATATTTCAACCTCAAATGGTGTTTTTTGAAATCATAGAAGACCTGAAGTAAAAACACTTTTGAAACTCCTTATAAAAATTTACTCCATAAGTGATAAAACAAACTGTTTAGTTTTTTTCAACATAACTGATTAGTCCTCCTATAATCTAATAATTCTAAAAAGTTACTTAAATCCATTCAATTTATTTTTCAGTGATTACACTTTCCAATATAAAATTTTTATTAACTACATTTTTTTTATTTGCTCTCTATTTTGTTAGGATTAGAAAACCAGCTTTACTCTGTCATTCAGAACAATTGAATACACCATGGAGAGTCAACTGTAAATAAAATGACCTGACCTGCTAACTCTATCAAAAATCTGATTCCTTAGACTGACATTAGAGGTTGTCACCATAGCTAGGTCAGTTTCTAAGAGTAAAATAAAGTGAAAACAATCTCGTTCAATTTTTGTCAATTGAAATATTGAATTTGATTTGCCAAAGAAGCAGATTTAGAGTAGTTCAATATAAATAAAACTGTCTAACATGACCCTGAGAGATCACTCTCTGTTACCCGGACAATGAGTTTGGTACTGAGAGTATGCCCCTTCCTTTTATATACAGGGTGACTGCGTTTAATATGTTTCCATGGGATTTTTGGTTAACTCCAAAAGTAGAACTCTAACATCCAATTTTTATTCAAAAGCTCAGAGACAGAGTAGCTGATATTCTCAGACAATTCTTAAAGAATTTACACTTCATAGTTAGACTGCTTATTGTCAACAGGTTAATTTTTACTTCACTTAGTAAAGTTAAGTGCCAGAAAGGGGGGCAATAATTAAGTAGTGGTGGCAGATGCTGCATTAAAATATCAATCCATACTGCCAGTCTACATTCACCCTGGCTCCAAGATGGGAATAATAAGAGAATAGAGAGACCTATGCCCTAACTTCTCTATTGTTTGACTATAAGTTTGTCAGTTTTCATTTTCAATCAAGCTCTTTCTTAACCCATGCCATGTTGCAACTGAAGTTCATCCCAAACCTTAGTTCATAACAAATGAAGATTCACACAGAGAAAAAGAGCACTCAGATACCTCATAGATACCATACCATTAAAAATATATAGTACATGACCCCTGACCTCTTTAACTGGGATTGAAAATAACAACAGTAAAGAATAACTTATCCATAAATATTGTACAAGAATACTTTTTCTATACACACACAAATTAAATGACCATATTTTTATAGATGTGCAAGATACTTTCAGATAGTTTCTTGAACTCAACAGTTTACAGAGTCATGATAAGGTCCTAAGGTTACACTGTAGACATAAAAATTAAAAAATAGATTATTCCCATAGTTATTTTAGACAATAGTCTAATTTACTCTGACATGTTTTTTTATTTCATTTTCTTTATGATGTGACATGGGAAGATGAAACAGCAGACACAGATATAAAGACCAATAGTAATAAAAAAGACAATAGCTTCACTAAAATACATAGATAAAAAAATATAAACACGTTATTTTGACCTTTTATATGTCCTTGATTCAGACAATAAAAATATTAAAATTAGGATATGCATCTGTCTTTTTTTATTTCTTTATTTTTCATCTATATTACCTAAACATATACATTCATATTCATACATACATATATATGTTTCAGTCATTCAAAGTATTATATGTACATTTAAATATTTTCCAAAATTCTATAGGTATTCATAAGATATCTATCATAATTTTATATTATACTGTTTAAATTTTACTTCTTAAGTTTAAAATAATTATTAAATTTATTGAGGTGACATTGGTTAATAAAATCATACAGGTTTAAGGTGTACAATTTCATAACACATCATCTGTTCACTGCACTAAGTGTTCACCACCTTTAGTCAAGTACCCCTCCATTACCATCTATCCCCCCTCTACCCTCATGTACATTCTCTCATTTCTCTTCCTTCCTGCAATCCCCACACTGTACTGAGACTATGGGTTTTTTTGGTAATTAATCCCTTGATCTTTTTAAGTTTAACTTTTAATGCTGTGGTTCCTTTTCATTTACAGTGGTACCTTGAGATACAAACTGACCAACAAATGAATTTTTTTAAGATACAAGCTGTGAGTCAGTCTTTATTTTTGTTTGAGATCCAAGTGAAATTCTGAGATACAAGTAGTGATTTGGGAAGCTACCTCTAGTTGGCATGTTGGCTCACAGGTCCAGTATAGGCAGTTTGAGATACGAGTTGATTGATTTTCAAGCTTTGTTACAGAATGAATTGAATTCATATCTCAAGGGGCCCTGGTCAGTTGGCTCAGTGGTAGAGCGTCAGACTGGTGTACTGGAGTCCCAGGTTCGATTCCCAGCCAGGGCACACAGGAAAAGCGCCCATCTGCTTCTCCACCCATTCCCCTCTCCTTTCTCTCTGTCTCTCTCTTCTCCTCCCACAGCCAGGGCTCCATTGGAGCAAAGTTGGCCCAGGCGCTGAGGATGGCTCCATGACTCTGCCTCAGGTGCTAGAATGGCCCTGGTTGCAACAGAGCAATGCCCCAGATGGGCAGAGCATTGCCCCCTGGTGGGCTTGCTGAGTGGATCCCAGTCGGGCGCATGTGGGAGTCTGTCTGACTGCCTCTCCGTTTCCAACTTCAGAAAAAAAAATTCATATCTCAAGGTACCACTGTATTATATCTGATACTGCTTATATTTGTGATAATTTTAACAGACTTGTAGTAATATCAGACCTAAACTCAGTGTATATCTGTCTTTTTACTATTTTTATAACAGAACCTTTTACTTCAAAAATGTAGATACATCTCATAAAATTTTTGAAGTAATGTGAACAGTTTGTTTTTATTGATATAAGAATATGAAAGGAAAAAATTAAGTGTTACAAAGAAAGAGCATTAACATTAATAGTTTATTAGTTATTTTTATTGGAGCTAAGCTTAAAATGATGACTTAAAGGCTTTCAAAATATAAATTTTAAATGCCAGAGATTTACATGTTACAGTAAATTGAGCAAGGGATTGAAAAAAAAGAGCTGATCTCTACTTCTGACACTATTAGAAACTTAAGAGTATTTTCTTAATTTATTTTTGATTGAAACATGCACTAATTTTTCTTTTCATTCTCATTTTTAAAACTATTATGTTGGATCTGTTGGGGTAAAATTGGTAATTAAATTGTATAGGATTTATGTGTACAATTCTATAATATGTCATCTGTGTATGCACCTGTATGTTCATTGCTGCATTTACTATAGCCAAGATTTCAAAACTGCACAAGTGCCCAGCAGTAAATTTTTAAATATGGTGAATGTGAGATTTTCAACCGCCTACTATTTCTCAGATATTTTTCATTTCTCAAATGAAATTAACACTTTGGTGAGACCAGTGTTATTTTATTATATATCTGCTTAATCAGCCTCCAAGCTTTTTAATAAATTTATTAGATTCATTATTTGGGTAAAATCAAATGATATCATATATTTAATATGAATTGTATGACTCAAGAAAATACTTTTATGGCTGAGTAGTATTCCATAGTATATATGTACCAAAGCTTTTTAATCCACTCATCCACTGACGGACACTTATAAGAAATGATGACATCAGATTATTTACAATAACATGGATGGACCTTAATAACATTATACTGACTAAAAGAAGTAAATCAAAAAAAGCTAAGAACTAGAAAACTAGATGATTTCATACATAGATAGGACATAAAAACGAGACTCAGAGACATGGACAAGACTGTGATGGTTACAGGGTGGGGGAAGGAAGCAGAGAAAGGGAGTGGAGGGAGGGGAGGGGCACAAAGTAAAGCAAATAGAAGGTGACGGAAGACAATTTGACTTTGGGTGAGGGGTATGCAACATAATCAAATGTCAGAATAATCTGGAGATGTTTTCTCTGAACATATGTGCCCTGATCGATCAATGTCACTCCAATAAAACTAATTAAAAAAAAAAGAAAATGCTTTTAGATAAAATCAGTTTGAAATTAGAAAGTTTGAAATGCTCCTTAAAGATCTTGCAGTCAATTAGAGTATATACAATTACCATTTTAAACTAATATGATCTAAGCCCTAGCCAGATACTTCCGTTGGTTGTAGCACTGTTCTGGAGCAGGAAGGTTGCCTCCTCCATCCCCTGGTCAGGGCACATATGGAGTAGCTCAATGTTTCTGTCTCTCTCTCCTTGCCTCTCTTTCAAAAATGAAAGAAAGAAAGAAAGAAAGAAAGAAAGAAAGAAAGAAAGAAAGAAAGAAAGAAAGAAAGAAAGAAAGAAAGAAAGAAAGAAAGAAAGAAAGAAAGAAAGAAACCAAATCTAGTAGTACGTAGTACAAGCATTGATTATATTGTTTCCCAAAATATAAACTGACTTATAATATCAAACGTAGGACTTAAACCCAGAACTATCACTTCCCTGAGTTTCTTAGCTTTTAAAAATATTTTTAAAAGTGCTATATCAAACATCAGTGCCTCCAATAAGAAAATAAACCTATTTCGGCCCTGGCCTGTTGTCAGAGTGGTAGAGTGTTGGCTCAGCATGTGGAAGTCCTGGGTTTGATTTTTGGTGAGGGTACACAAAAGAAGCACCCATCTGCTTCTTCATCTCTCCCCCTCTTGCTTCTCTCTCTCTTTCTCTCTCTCTCTTTCTCTCTTCCCCTCCTGCACCCATAGCCAAATTGGAGCGAGTTGGCCTTGAGCACTGAAGATGGCTCCATAGCCTATGCCTCTGGCACTGAGTAGAGCTCAGTTGTTGAGCAATGCCTCAGACGGGCAAAAAATCAATCCTTAGTGAGCTTACAGGGTGAATCCTGGTCAGGGAGCATGTGGGAGTCGGTCTCTGTCTCCCCGCCTCTAAATGAATTAAAAAAATAAAAAGAAAGTAAACATTTTGTTTTATGGTATCTTTTGATGGATAAAAAATCATTGTAAAATCATGAAAAGTTATGATGTTATAATTACCTGCATTCTTATTCATAGAATGGGAGAAATGTTCTTTCTTCATTTTTACCTCTTAGGCAAACCTTAAAGTTCCATAAGTGCTTGTCAAAACAAAAATGGAAAATTGATAAATTTTCAGGTAAAAAAGCTGGTTAATATTTCAGAACAGAAAACAAATTGATGATAACATCCTATACTCTTGCATTCCAGACAAGTAAGGAATTGTCCAGTTAGAGGACATTCTATAATTCTGGATATCAAGAAGCAAAGCCCAGAACTTCCATACCAAATTTGGGGTGTGGGTCTAGATATTTTAAAAATTTTATATTTTAGTTGTTAAGAATAGTGGATCAGGAGGTGATGCCAATGAAAGTGGTAAGTAAGCAACTCTAAAAGCTCTCATTAATAATGTCAATATAAAAAAACTAACAAATTTATCAGAAACAATGCTTTCAAAATCATGGTATTAATGAAAGACTCAAAATCTGAGAGTATGTATTTCAGAAAAAAAAATCACTGAATCTTAGTAAGAACTGTGGATATTTTAACTTGCTTCATTTTTGTTTCTGCCTTCTCTAGTTTTTAGGTAGTCTTGAAACCTACTCCTTGTAAATATAGTGAAACTCAGCATCCTGGCAGCCACACAATGGAGCTAAAAAAGCTAGATATACTTCAAAACTACTTTCCAAGAGAATTATATTTTACTTGTGTAGTTATTCACTGTAAGATCCTAATTTCATGTCTGTCTTTATTCTGTTCTGATTTGGAAATCTCCAAGGACAAAGTGCTTTTTCTCCAGAGGCTTTTCATCAGAAATCATTAGAGGCCTGACACAGAAGCCTAAATACTATATTCTCAATTTAGTCCATTTTAAAAAAGCAAAATTATAAAAGAAAAAAAAAAACCACATAATAGTTGCCAGAGCTTATTTGGGGAATGAATAAAAAGTATGGGATGATAGTATTACTGAACATTTATTGTTTTGTTGGTTAAAAAATTGTGTATGTTTGTCACAATTTACAGAACTGTACATATAACAAGGTTGAATTTTATTATATGAATTATATCTCATTAAATTACCTTAAAAGTATAATATAAGGATTTTTGAATTTTGTAAATTTTCACCAAATTTTATTTTTTAACCATTCACTGAGGTCCTAGTTGCATATTATTTCAAATATACATAATATTAAACATGCATATAAATGATTTTTATGACAAAACAAATAAAAAGTACAATAAAACTTCCCTCTGTGTTTAACAGGAGACTGGATATTTAGTTGAATATGTTTTTCTGGAGCAAAACAGGTACAAGCAAGGTTGCCAAAGTGAGTATTTTCAAGACACCATGAAAACTAATAGTGCCAAGTTTTTACACAGAGAGATCAACTCGGAGATTTCATTACACTTATGTTAGAAAATTTTTTCTTTAACTGTGACTCATATTATACATGAACTATTAAGTTGATTAATTCCCCAGTATGTACATAAGATGTACATAAGCCTTATTCCCAAATGCTTTTACCACAGGAAAATGTAACATTACTAATTAATATTATAGATACACATATTACATATTTGAGATTTTACCATTTTAATTTTTCTGTGTTTTTTTTTTTTTTTGCAAAATTCACTAAGAAATTTGTTTTTGGCCTCCCAGGGTTTTAATTTTCATGTAAGTCTTGAAGAGGAGAGAAAAATGGCAATCAAATAAAAAAACTTCAGTAGTATTTATTTAATAATAAATAATAGCATTTATTATTATTATTATATTATTATTACTGTTATGTTGTCATTTTTTTTGCACTTAGACAATTCAATTTATATTCCTGCTTTTAAGTCTCATCAGTATCATGGCCATAAGTATGAACTTAGGTGAAAAGATTCAATTTTTAAAAATTTTCCTTCATTTATAATCTTCTTCATAAAATATGTTAAACCAATGCATCCTTGATATTTCTATGTGTGCAAACCAGTAATTAAAAGAATTAGAATGATTCTATTTTAGTTTTGGTAACATTGTTTTCAGCACACTATTTACATGCTTGTAGTCTTTGAAAATAAAATGTATTCAGTATTATTTAAAATGTGTTGGGGACCAAAATATAAACAGGGTATTTTTACAATCTGGATATCTTGGGGACAGAGGTGCTGGGCCCAACTCCCCACCTCACCTGCCTAGTTAACAAAGAGCTATATAGCTGATTCTTGCTTTTCTCACCCCTGTTCTCCAGAAGAGGCTGGAAGCTAGTTTCTTATTGGTGTAAAGTTAGATTTGACTGGTATGGTGGAGGTTGTCTTTGAGTTGTCTTGGAAACAATTGAATTGCTAATGGACCACGTATTTTTCCCTGAATAAATACTGATGCGCTTTTGGAACAGGCATGTTACAGCTCAGGAACAGTAGAGACTGTTCTTCGTGCCATTCTCCCGAACCCATCTGTATGTATATATCTTTAAGTCTCTGTCTATCATTTATTCAATTCCATACCTTTTCCCATTTGAAGACCTCGTAATAGACTTGTCATGGCTGGACCGTGACAACTGGCGCCCATATGCGTGGCCATCGAAAAAGGGAAAGAGGAGAGGTAATGGAATCCCCCATAAGTGTGCACACGAAGTAAGTATAAAGGTATTAGAAAGTGAAGCTTTTAAGTAGAGTTAGGGGGGAAAGTATAATAGTTAAGTAATTTGGGAGTAAATAACTATGGAAATACTAGGATCAAAAATAAGGGAGCTTTTTGTAGAAATGTTTTCATATGAGGACAAATCGTTGTCTGAAGAGTATCAGGGTGAGCCGGAAATGGAGGGATGTGAATATGAGAACAACTTTTAGTCTGAGAATGACTTGGGGGATAAAAATTTTGCGGCTATGGCTGCCTCAACTGCGGGGCCTCCGCTGCCCTAGGCTCCTTCCTACGTTCAACATCTGCTCCTCCATTCCCTTATTGGGCTAACTCCAGAGTCTGTAACCTAGTATCTGGGAAATCCCCTCTCCAACAAATTCTAGACCAAGCTCAAAATATAGGGAAAACAATCAATGACTTTACCTGTTTTCCTGTTGTAGAAAGACAGGACGATAAGGGGAAACTAGTGCAAGAACATGAACCTATACCTTTAAAACTTTGAAAGAACTTAAACTTGCTTGTGCTCAGTATGGGCCTACTGCCCCTTTTACACTTGGTTTATTAGATACTATTAGTGCAAAGGCTCTTCCACCAAATGACTGAAAGGTGATTGATTATGCCTGTCTCTCTGAGGATGATTATTTGCTGTGAAAGTCAGACTTTCATGAAAAGGTCGTAGAGCAGGATGAGAAAAGTCAGCAAGAGGTGGTTGCTGTTATTAGAGATATGTTAACTGGAGAAGGACAATATGCCCATACGGCAACTCAATTAGAGTATCAACTAACTACTTATACTATAATTAATCAGATAGCCACAAAGGCATGGAAATGCCTGCCTACTCCAGGGGCCAAAACAGAAGAATTTGGTAAAATTAGACAAGGCACAGACAAGCAATTTCAAAAATTTGTTTCACAGTTAATGCAAGCAGTTGAAAGAAAAGTAGAGGATGAAAATGGAGGAAAGATTTTAGTAAAGCAATTAGCATATGAAAATGATAATTTGGCTTGTCAGGCTGCACTTGGGCCTCACCGCAAGAAGGGAGATATAGAGGACTATATCAGAATATGTGCCGATGTTGGCACTTCATACATGCAAGGTCTTGCTTTTACCACAGACATTAAGGCAAGAATTCCAGGATATTTTGATAAAAGGCAAAACAAACAAAAAAAGGAAGGTCAGGAAAGTACTGCTGCTCTTGTTTCCAATGTGGGGGTGTGGGCCATTTTGCCGAAAGTTTCCCTACTCCCCCTGGATATCAGTCTCAGCCTCCCCTTCAAGGGCAGCCAGCTCCTAAAACTCCAGTCCTGCCCACATTGGGTGAATGAGTGTAAATCTAAATATACTATCAAAGGGCAGGTAATTCAGGGAAATGAACAAAGGAGCCCTCCCCCACCCCATCAAACTATACGGGAGATGTCAGGGTTTCCTCAGCAAATTATGATTCCAGCAGGCCAAATATTGTCCAACTGGGCAACAGCAGGCAGTGCAGGACTGGACCTCAGTCCCAACTCCCAATTTGTATTAACTCCAGACATGAGACCTCAAGCTATACCCACTGGAATTCTGGGGCCACTTCCCAGTACACAGTAGGACTATTATTAGGCAGAAGTAGTTTAACTATGAGAGAATTTTTTGTTCTCCCAGAGTAATAGATTTGGATTATACAGGGGAAATTAAAGTAATGGCTCACTCTCTGAGGAATATAGTCATTATCTCCCCTGACATGAAAATTCCTCAATTAATCCTTTTGCCTCTTTTAAGATAAGGCCAAACCCTACAAAAAGGACCCCGAGAGAATCGAGGATTTGGCTCCACTGATGCTGCCTATTGGATTCAAAAAATAGGTCAGAAACACCCTGAAATGGAACTAACAATACAAGGACGTAAATTTAAAGGACTTTTAGATAACTAGAGCTGATGTATCTGTTATTGCTAAGCTACAATGGTCTCCTTCCTGGCCTACTTATGCAGCAGCCACATAATTGCAAGGTATAGGGCAGAGTAAATCCCTTTAACAAAGCTCTAGTTTTTTTACAATGGGAAGATAAAGGTCATTCTGGACTTTTTCAGTCTTATATACTCCCTAAATTCCTAGTTAATATGCGGGGTAGAGATTTTTTTTGTTTTGTTTTGTTTTTGTTTTTGTATTTTTCTGAAGCTGGAAACAGGGAGAGACAGTCAGATAGACTCCCGCATGTGCGCCCTACCGGGATCCACCCGGCATACCCACCAGGGGCGACACTCTGCCCACCAGGGGGCAACGCTCTGCCCCTCCGGGGTGTCGCTCTGCCTCAACCAGAGCCACTCTAGCACCTGGGGCAGAGGCCAAGGAGCCATCCCCAGCACCCGGGACATCTTTGCTCCAATGGAGCCTTGGCTGCGGGAGGGGAAGAGAGAGACAGAGAGGAAGGAGGGGGGGTGGAGAAGCAAATGGGTGTTTCTCCTATGTGCCCTGGCCGGGAATCGAACCCGGGTCCCCCACACGCCAGGCCGACGCTCTACCGCTGAGCCAACCGGCCAGGGCCACGGCGTAGAGATGTTTTGTAAAATATGGGAGCGTTGTCTGTCAGTCCTAACAGTTTAGTCAGTACTCAGATGCTTCATCGGGAATTTTTGCCCACTACGGGATTAATGAAAGAACAGTGGGAAATTCTCACCCTGATAGAAGTGGTACCCAATACCAGAAGACGTGGATTAGGATATCAAAATTTAGCATAAAGGCCTTGGTAGCTCCTGCTACCCCAATAAGCATAAAGCAGACCCAATTACTTGGAAATCAGATAATCCTGTATGGGTAGACCAATGGCCCATTTCTCAGGAGAAACTTAAGGCAGCTGCTCAATTGGTAAAAGAGCAGTTAAAGCTTGGGTACACTGAATCTTCTAATAGCCCAGGGAATACACCTATATTTGTCATTAAAAAAAATCATGAAATTACAAGTTGTTACAAGTTTTTTTTGTTTGTTTGTTTTTTTGTGTGTTTTTTTTTACCATAAATTTTAATTTATTTTATTTTTGTGGCAGAGACAGAGAGAGAGAGAGTTAGAGAGAGGGACAGACAGATAGGAAGGGAGAGAGATGAGAAACATCAATTCTTCGTTGCTGCTCCTTAGTTGTTCATTGATTGATTTCTCATATGTGCCTTGACCGTGGGGCTACAGCAGACCGAGTGACCCCTTGCTCCAGCCAGTGACCTTGGGCTCAAGCTGGTGAGCCTTGCTCAAACCAGATGAGCCTGTGCTCAAACTGGCGACCTCGGGGTCTCGAACTGGGATCCTCCACGTCCCAGTCCGACGCTCTATCCACTGCACCACTGCCTGGTCAGGCAAGTTGTTACAAGTTTTGAGAGCAATAAATAAGACTGGAAATTATGGGTCCTCTCCAGCTAGGAATCCCTTCTTCTACTGCCATTCCATGGAATTTTTACCTTGTAATTATTGATTTAAAGATTGCTTTTTTACTATTCCTTTGAGCCCTTATGATTGCAAGTGTTTTGCATTCAGTGTTCCTTCACTTAATTTCTAGGCTCCAATGGAGCATTACCAGTGGAGAGTTTTGCCTCAAGGTATGGCTAAGAGTCCTATCTTGCGCCAAAAAATATGTTGCTCAAGCTATCTTTCCAGTACAAAGGTAGCACCCTAAAGCATACATAATTCATTATATGGATGATTTTCTTATTGCTCATCCAGATAAATACACTATGCTGACCATTTTGCAACAACTCGGATATTCTTTGAAAGAGTCAGGACTTTATATAGCTCCTGAAAAGGTATAGCAATCTTTACCTTTCTCTTATTTAGGACAAATTATTGAGGGACAACAAATTCATCCACAAAAATTAGAAATCAGGATGGATCATTTGAAAACTTTAAATTATTTCCAGAAATTATTAGGAGACATTAATTGGCTTAGACCTTCCTTGAAATTAACTACCAGGAAATTGAAGCCACTTTTTGATACTCTTAGAGGCTCGGCTGAACCAGCTTCTCCTCGGCTACTTACATTTTCAGGACAGCAAGCTTTAAAGCTTGTAGAAAAAGTCTTGCAACAAGCACAACTAAAATGCATAAATCCTGAAGAATCAATTGCCTTACTAATTTTTCCCTCAAGTTACATTCCAACGGGACTATTGTGGCAAGCTTCAGGTCCTATTGAATAAATTCATTTACCTGTTCCTCCTAAAAAAGTTTTACCTCTGTATTTTGATCTTGTCGCCTCCTTGATTATCAAGGGGCATAGGCAACTTTTACAGCTTACAGATTTTGAGCCTCAAATTATTGTTGTTCTTTTTTCAAAAGATCAACATCATTGGCTCCAGAAAACTTCCACAAAATGGCAAATTGCTTTTGCAAATTTTACAGGCCAAATTGATTCTCACTAACCAGTTGATAAAATAGTTCAATTTTCATTAATTATTACATTTGTCTTTCCTAATACAATTGTTAATGAGCCCATTCCTGAAGCACCTACAGTCTTTACTGATGGGTCCAGCTCAGGAATAGCAGGCTTAATAATTGATGGACAAGTTTATACTGAAACAGTCGCCTTGAAATCAGCTCAAAGAGTAGGATTATATGCCATTATCATGGCTTTTTAGCATTTGCCATGTTCCTCCTTTAATCTGTATACAGACAGCAAATATTTACTTATGATTGATTCCACTCTAGAGACTGCTGTCTTAGGGACAACTGCTAATGAGGAAGTATTTCAGCAATTTCTCCTTCTTCAAAGACTTGTACATCAACATAGAGCTTCATGTTTTATATGACATATTCGAGCTCACTCCATGATCCCTGGAGCATTAGCACAAGGGAATGCCCTTGTTGATCAAGCTACCTAAGAGAAAATTATTGGAGAAATCATGACAGATCAAACAATTCAGTCTCATACTATTCATCACCAGAACTCTGCAGTCCTGCATAAACAGCTTCAACTTTCTCAGGAAACAGCAAGGCTAATTTTTTTTTTTTTTTTTTTTTTTTTTTTAATATATATTTTTCTGAAGCTAGAAATGGGGAGAGACAGTCAGACAAACTCCCGCATGCGCCCGACCGGGATCCACCCGGCACGCCCACCAGGGGGTGACGCTCTGCCCACCAGGGGGCAATGCTCTGCCCCTCCGGGGTGTCGCTCTGCCGCAACCAGAGCCACTCTAGCTCCTGGGGCAGAGGCCAAAGAGCCATTCCCAGCGCCTGGGCCATCTTAGCTCCAATGGAGCCTCGGCTGCGGGAGGGGAAGAGAGAGACAGAGAGGAAGGAGAGGGGGAGGGGTGGAGAAGCAGATGGACGCTTCTCCTGTGTGCCCTGGCCAGGAATCGAACCTGGGACTTCTGCACGCCAGGCCGATGCTCTACCACTGAGCCAACTGGCCAGGGCTAAAGCAAGGCAAATTGTTAAATCCTGTCCAAGGTGTCCTATACTACAATCTGTCCCTTCGTTTGGAGTTAACCCTCAAGGACTCCTACCAGGACAACTTTGGCAAATGGATGTTACTCATATACCTTCATTTTGCAAACAGTCCTTTGTCCATGTTACAGTGGATACTTATTCTGGATTTATAGTAGCCTCTGCCAGAACAGGAGAGGCTGCTAAGCATGTTATAGCTCATTGTCTGTATGCATTTTCTATTATTGAACTTCCTAAACTGATTAATACTGACAATACTCCTGCATATGTAGGAAAAGCATTTACTACATTTTCTCAGGCTTTTGGATTTGACCTGAAGACAGGAATTCCTTACAATCCCCAGTGTCAAGGCATTGTAGAGCATGGGCATCAAACACTTAAAAATCAATTAGAAAAAATAAAAAAAGGGGAATTATACCCTCAAATTTCTTCAAATCTTCTTTGTCATGGTCTTTTTACTACTTTAAATTTTTTGAATACTGAGCTACAAGGTCATTTAGCTGCTGAGAGACTCTGGAGTCCTACAAGGAAAGCCTTCCTTGAGGTGTGATGAAGGGACCCACTCACAGGAATCTGGCAAGGGCCAGACCTTGTTTTCTTGTGGGGCCAAGATTATGTGTGTTTTTCCTAGGTCTGCTGAAGCTCTTCAGTGGGCTCCTGAATGATTGGTGAGACACCATGATTCTGAATGAGAGATTCACTTCACAAGGGCAATTGTATAAGGCTTATTTTACCATGCTCTTATCCCTTTCTCTGTAAAACCTTTTATCCAGCTAATAATGTCATGCCTGGAAAGAGAGCGAAGGGGAAGCCTGTTTGGATATGGCTAAACAGAGATCTCACATGGCCAACTTGAGATTTTTCAGGAGAGATTTCTGTTTAGTATTTTTTCTTATCAAGTTCCTATTAAAATAGCCCTATGTAAGATCAAGCAGGCCATGTTCTAATCTCCAAAATCCCAGGTTTCACTCTTGATATGTGTAATTTTATGTGAAGTCTTTGTTTAATGTCTAAATGTGTCTGTTTTTAAGTCCTGAATTATGTTCTTGCATGCAAAAATTAGAAATGCCAGCTCTAATATTTAAAAAATAAAATGATTTCATCCCTACAAATATATAATTTTAATTGGAACAAGTAAAGTGTGCTCATTTAAATTTAAATAAAATGGAATGTGGATCCTAGAGTCTTGATATTTTGGCCAAACTACTGAAAGCTGCAAGCTGTAAAGCCTGAAGCAGGGTGGATTTACTTGCTATAGGATATAATGAGAGCCACACTGAAATTTTCCAGCTTTAATATATACTCTTTAAATTACCTGTTAATTAATGTTAAGAAAATATTTTAATAGGTATAGAAATATTGCTTGAAAATGCA
This sequence comes from Saccopteryx leptura, assembly GCF_036850995.1. NCBI lineage: Eukaryota > Metazoa > Chordata > Mammalia > Chiroptera > Emballonuridae > Saccopteryx > Saccopteryx leptura. Next base: position 63,192,409 of record NC_089506.1, on the reverse strand, counting down.
TTTACTATATTTTGTTAGAAGTTAACATAAAGACAAGAATTTCTTACAATCTTTGAAATCAAAATATTATAAAGTGTGAACAACAAATACTTAAAGGTCAATTGTAAATAATATTAGCAAAAACGGAGGAGTCATATCCTGGAACTCCTGCAAATCTATTTACTTTAAAAAAATTCTTTTAAATGCTGATGTACAAGAGACATCAAATCTTTCTCCTGCAAACTTCTACCCTCTTTTATTTGATCCAGCTAATAATGCCATTTTGTCTTTTCCCAAAAAGCTCCAGATATACAAAAAAAGTTTATATAGGCAGATGAGGACCCTCAAACCCCTCAGTGAGGTCTTCTGAGCATGGCTTTTAAGGTCTATAATGATCAAGAGGAAGAGAAAAGGCAGACAGAGTCCAAAAGAGATCAGGCAAAATACCACCTCTTGGCATATGCCCATAAAGCCTCCAACACCCCAGGGGGCCTCATAGGACTTCATCAGGGCCCTGCTGCAAGAGTGGAAAGAAAGGTCATTGAGCTAAAGCCTACCAGGCTTCTCGGTCCCCACCAGGGCCATACCTTTGCTGTGGGAAGAAGAGACACTGGAAGGTAAGCTGCCCCCTCGCTTCTCTAAGAGATGGTTCAGTCTCTTTCAACCCTGCTCCAAACACCTGTGACCTAACCTTGCCTAGCCTGCTGGAACTCTCCACTGAAGGCTAAAAGTGCCCAGGGCTGTTGGTCCCATCTCACATCACTGTGGAGAAGCCTAGGGTATTTCTTCAAAGTAGCAGGTAAACTGATTTCATTTCCTTTTAATCATCCCTCAAAGATATCTGTTGTGGGTGTTGATAGTGTTACTTTCTGCTTCTTTGTTTAATATATAGTGTCTCCTTTATTTCTCCTGCCTTTAATTCCCCTTGACTATTTTAGGCTGGGACCTTCTCCTACAGATTTACCTCTGCCACTCAGCATAGTGTATCCCAAAGTTCTCTTCACCATGTCACAATTGCAGAGCTCCAGGGAAAGGCATCCTGGGTTTATCTCTCCAGTTTAAAGAAAACAGAAGCTCCATCTCCATATGTGCTGCAGATGGCTTTTGCAGTCTACCTAAATTATTTCCAGCTAGAAGCTCTGGTCATTGGAACTTGGACTCTAGCTGCAAAGTGTGGAAATGTGACCACAACTCTAGTGCTTTGTGGACTTTTCCTAAATGTGTGTGTCTCCTGCTCCTTGGTACAGTTCTCAGACTGAAGTGGAGTTGCATTACATTTACAAATAATGTGAAGCAGTGATGGTGTCAACATGGACTTGGTAAAATTACATTAACATGTTAAGGACATTTAATACTGTAAGAATTTTATTTTGGATCCTGTTGTATTAGTTAAAACTTTGCTTGATAATCTAATAGGCTTTAATCACTTCATTGTATTAGGACACTTGTTATAGTATCTGTTAGCATTAGTTTTTTTAATTTTGTTTTTTCTTTTATATTTTTCCAGTCTGCCTTCAAATCAGAACATGGGAATTCAGATGAGTATGAATCACAGCACACAAATTGAAGTTTTAAAAAATACAAAAGGGGGATCTGTTGGGGACCAAAATATAAATAGGGTATTTTTATAATCTGGATATCTTGGGGATAGAGGTTCTGGGTCCAACTTCCCCCCACACCTCATCTGTCTAGTTAACAAAGAACTATACCTGATTCTTGCTTGTCCCACCCTTGTTCTCCAGAAGAGTCTGGAAGCTGGTTTCTTATTGGTGTAAAGTTAGATTTGAATGGTATGTTGAGGGTTGTATTTTAGTTGTCTTAGAAACAATTGAATTGCTAATGGACCACATTTTCTTTCCCTGAATAAAGACTGATGCACTTTTGGGAGCAGTCATGTTATGGCTCAGAAACAGTAGAGACTGTTTGCCATGCTATCCTCCTGAACCCATTTGTATGTATATATCTGTAAGTCTCTGTCTATCATTTATTCAATTGCATATTTTTTCCCATTCGAAGACCCCATAATAGACTCATCGTGGCTGGACTACAACAAAAATGTATATGTTTTTAATAATTAAGGGCAAGAAAATAGTTTTAGTAATAGTAAGAAATAACAAAATCAGTTGAAATAATATTATAACAATGTTTTGTTGGAGATTGGGATAGCCACTCTTCAGTATTTTAAATATATTCTAAGTATAAAAATTCTTTATGTCTTGTATAGTTTAAGAATAATTAAACAGGGATAATGAAATTATCTTTCTTTGCCTAGAGACTAATACTCACATATCACAAAACTTGAACACTTTTCTTTCATGTACATTTATTCTTTTTAGTGTAAGAATTAATAATAATTCTTTCTGGTAATTTATAATCACTTTAACCCCTGTAAAAAAAGAAAGTTGGTGCTGGAATATTCAATCAAGTGAAGTACAATACTATTTGGGGAATTCCCTCATGAGTCTTCTACAATTTCATGAGATTACCTTATATTTTTATATAAAAAATAAAATAGAGAGTAAAAAAGATAGAGGGTATATGGAAGAAGTGGAGAGACCAGAATAAGAGGATGGATGGCATAATTTATACAGAAGACAGGATGTAAGAGGCAATTGACTTCTTGTTTATACTCATGTATTATCAGAGTAAATGGAGTTCAGATTTCCATTTATGTGTCTATCTTTCTTTAATTATTCTACCTCACTGTTTTTAAGAATTTTCCTATTTGCATATTACTTCAAATATATGTAATATTAAGTATACATAATAATGTATGCTAATTATCTATTTTGGTGAACATGCATTTTAATGAATTTAGTATAAATTATCTTTGCCCAATTTCTTTAGTATTAAGTGGTATTTTATTCTTGACCTAGTTTTCATTTCCTGCATTCATAAAGTGGTTGACTATTTCTTCATGTTTATTTTCTCTTTCTGATCTTTATCAGAATTGTATGCTTACAATTTTTTTTTTGGTTTTTATTGATTTGTTTACTATAAATTGTTGCCAAGTAGTTTTCAGTAATATTTTATTTTCTATACACATACCAAGTACAATATGTCCAGTTTGTGTATTTATTTTCTTTATTGGTATTTTTAGTAATGTTTTAATATAATATGGATACATTTTTTATTTTCTTGTGAACACCAAGCCTCTTTTAGAAATCATTTTCTAACAGCTTGACCAGGTGGTAGCATGGTGGATAAAGTGTCCACCTGGGATGTTGAAAATCCAGATTCAAAACCCCCAAATTTCAGCATTGAGTGCAGATTTACCACCTTGTGCATGACTTGAGCATGGGAGCATAGACAGGACCACAGGGTCTCTGGCTTGAGCACAAAGATCACTGGCTTGAGCAAGGAGTCAATGGCTCAGCTGGAACCTCCCAGTTAAGGCAAGTATGAGAAAGCAACCAATGAACAAATGAAGTGACACAACAAAGAATTGAGGCTTTTCATCTCTCTTCCTTCCTGTCTGTCTGTTTCTCTTTTTCTCGCTAAAAAACAAACAGCAACAAAAAAAATGTTATTCACTAACATAAAATTGTAATAATATTTCTTATATTTCTTTCTAAATTTTCATGTAGGTTTTTTAAAATTTGGTTTTTATCAGGTAGATATCCATTCTTGTACATGGTTACATAGTAATTAGATTATTTCTCTTTCCCATGTGGATAGCTAATTGATACAGTATCATTTTCTAATTATTATTTTAACAACATTCTTCTATTGACCAATGATATGAATTACTTTTTTATGTGGTCCTTGGGCATTTGTATGTTAACTTTTGTAAAGATTTTGTTCCAGTAATTGCCCTTTTCTTAGAGATGTTAGTTTATATAAATTATTTATATATCCTAGATACAAATCACTGCAAGTTTTATTTTCTAAATGCTTGTATTTAGAGGTACAGTTTTCTAAATGTAGTTTTAAAATATAGTACAATAATATTTTGACAAGCAGTACTTAAAATATCTGGCAAAAAAAAAATTTAACAACTTAAAGATTGCAGTAAGAATTTTTTATGTGTTCAACCAGATGATTTTAATTTAAACCTTTACATTTAAGTCTATACTGCATCACAATTAAATTTTGGAAGGAGTGTGAAGAACTTAGATTCATTTACTCCATATGAATATCCAATTATGTTGTAATTATTTTATTAAGAATTTTCTTTCCCTAATAGATTGTTTGGCACTTTACAAAGCCAGGAATGTTTTAAATTGTTTTATACTGCTAATTAAAAACTAGGGGATAATTCATTGCTTCATATTCATTTTGAAATATCACTTAATGTTTGTGAGCAATATATATGTAGAGGCTATAATTTTATTCATTTTTTTTCCTTTATGCCCATACTACATTCCCTTGCCATTTGTAATTTTATAGTTTGATTTAACCCTAATAAAACCCTAAGTTCTCTAACGTTGATTATTTTTTTCTGTTTGTTTGTGGTCTCCTAGATTTTTAATTTCCATGTAAATTTTAGACTTGGCTGCTAAATATGCGTGCGCGCGCGCACACACACACACACACACACACACACATATATATATGTAAAATATATATATAAAACCGGCTGGAATTTCTACGTGATTCTAATTTAGTTGTAGGTCATTTTGGTGAATAATTTAATCTATAATGATTTCAACTATCCTGCTTGAATTTATGATATTTTACCTTTGAAAATTTTTAAAATTATATAACTAATAATTTTTCTACCAGTTTTCTCCTTCTGTCCTCTCTATCTTTTTTTATTTCATTCTGGTCCTATAATTACTTATTACTCTGCAGTAATAGATATATCCTGAGAAATGAAACTAATCAGATGTGCATATATAGTAAAAGAGATTTATTTATTTTTTTTAATATTTTATTTATTGATTTTTAGAGAGAGAGAGAGAGAGAGGGAGAGAAGGGGGAGGAGCAGGAAGCATCAACTCCCATATGTGCCTTGACCAGGCAAGCCCAGGGTTTCAAACTGGCGACCTCAGTGTTCCAGGTCGACGCTTTATCCCACTGTGCCACCACAGGTCAGGCTATAGTAAAAGAGATTTATAATAAAGAATTAGCTCATACAAGTATGGAGGCTGGTGGCCAACAGCCTATAGACCTAGGAGAGACAATCATGGAAGTTCAGAGTAAAGCAGTGTTTCTTTATTCATGCAGAGACTGTTTCTTTTCTTTTTTTTTTTTTCAGGCCTTTAACTGATAAGATGAATTCTTCTCCACATATACATTCTGGAGGCAATCTGTTTACTTAAAGTTCCTGATTTAAATGTTAATTTTCTCTATAAACATCCTTCAACTTGACACAAAAAATAAGCATCCCACCTGCTTGATAATTTTTCAGATTGTTGAGTATCGTTTTTCCTCAATGTTTATTCTTTTCTTGTTTCAAATCATTTTTTTCATATATTCTCAAGAGTACTCATCTATTATTCTTCTATGTCTAATGCTCAGTTAGCTCACCAGTGAAATCAAATATGAATTGAATTTATATTATCTTCTGAGAGATAACAGAACCATAATAATACCAAAATATATCATTTGATTTCTGCCTTTTCAATACTTAGGGGCACTTCAAAACTATTGAAATTTTAAGCCAAAACTAAAAATTCTAATTCTTAACTATGTGACTCTTTAAGTGTTATGTCATAATGTTGATAAGATCTTTACTTCATCTAAAATATGAAAAAAAATTACTAACATTTACTAAATTTTTATGACTTTTAAAAGATTGTTTTTATAGAAACATATATAATAAAAATTATTTCAATAGCCACTATGGATAAAACTCATCATATTTTAAAATATTATATTTTCTTATCTATAGAAAATATACAGCATGCACTTTGGGAAATTTATATAAAATTATGTCAATTATAAAAGAAGAACCTATGTGTATTTAAAGTTTGGGTTTCAAATTTTAGGTAAATTAGGCTGTGATTAATGTAAAACTAGAAAGAAGTTTTATTATTTATATGAATGTAAGATAATTAAAATGTTTTGCAGCCATCTGATGAGTTATTTAGATTTTTTAAAATTAATCATTACTGCACAAATGTGATGAAATTAATTGATAACACTTAAACACTGTAATCTTAAGATTTGGTTTATCCAGAAGAATTTTAAAATAGTCACCATTCCTTTACAACTCTCATATCCTAATTCAACATTGTGTTAATCTATACTATCATATAATGTAGTTATTGGCATTGATTCAGAATCTCTATATGGCTTTCTCCCAAAAAATTACTTAATAATTTTTTCTTGCTTTATACACTGAACTCTGATACATTTATAAAAATCACTGAAAGTTTGTCCCAAAATATACAAAGAGACTCTCTATGTTAATTATGTTCTTCAATGACTAATGCATAACAATAACTAGATAAAAAAGAGAGAGGATCAATAAATAACGGAGTTTTGTGAGTAAAAAGGACTTTATTATAATGCCAGAAGTAATTTGCCACTTATGATATCTTCCTGCCTGATGAACACTTCCAAAATTAATAGTGAAAAATAAATGTTACTAAAAATTTCTCTTTAAGTACTTTTTTACAATGACTAGGTAATAATAAAATAAAATTTACCTAAAAGACTTATACAATAAAGTATAATAAAGTAAATTAATCAGAATATTTATGAAACAAAGCTATGGTGATGATATTATCATTAAACTGTCAGGAAGAGAAATTAAGGAAGCAATCCCCTTCATCATTGCAACCAAAAAAATAAATTACCTAGAAATAAATTTAACCAAGGATATTAAAGACTTGTACTCAGAAAATTATAAAACATTGATAAAAGAAATCAGGGAAGATACAAACAAGTGGAAGCATATACCGTGCTCATGGTTAGGAAGAATAAACATCATTAAAATGTCTATATTACCCAAAGCAGTTTATAAATTAAATGGAATACCAATTAAAATACCAATGATTTACTTCAAAGATATAGAACACATAGTCCAAAAATTTATATGGAACCAAAAGAGAACACGAATAGCCTCAGCAATCTTGGAAAGGAAGAACAAAATGGGAGGTATCACACTTCCAGATATCAAGGCCATTGTACTCAAAACAGCCTTATACTGGCATAAGAACAGGCATATAGATTAATAGAACAAAACAGAGAACCCAGAAATAAACCCACACTTTTATAGACAACTGATATTTGACAAAGGAGATAAGAGCATACAGTGGAGTAAAGACAGTCTCTTCAACAAATGATGTTGGGAAAATTGGAGAGCTACCTGCAAAAAATTGAAACTAAACCACCAACTTACACCATTTACAAAAATAAACTCAAAATGGATAAAAGACTTAAATGTAAGCCATAAAACCATAAGTATCTTAGAAGAAAACATAGGCAGTAAGGTCTCTGACATTTCTCACAGCGATATATTTGCTGATTTATCTCCATGGGCAAGTGAAATAAAAGACAGGATAAACAAATGGGACTATATCAAACTAAAAAGCTTCTGCACAGCTAAAGACAATAAAAACAGAATAAAAAGACAAACTACACAATGGGAGAATATATTTGACAACACGTCTGATAAGGGGTTAATAACCAAAATTTATAAAGAACTTGTAAAACTCAATACCAGGAAGACAAACAATCCAATCAAGAAATGGGTGAAAGAAATGAATAGACACTTCTCCAAAGAGGACATACAGATGGCCAATAGGCATATGAAAAAATGCTCAACATCACTAATCATTAGAGAAATGCAAATTAAAACCACAATGAGATATCACATCATACCAGTCAGAATAGCGCTCATCAACAAAACAACACAGAATAAGTGCTGGTGAGAATGTGGAGAAAAGGGAATCCTCTTGCACTGCTGGTGGCAATGCAGACTGGTGCAGCCACTGTGGAAAACAGTATGGAGATTCCTCAAGAAATTAAAAATCAAACTGCCTTTTGACCCTGCTATACCACTTTTAGCAATATACCCCAAGAACACCATAGCACTGTTTGAAAAGAAATGCACCCCCATGTTTATGGGAGCATTGTTCACAATAGTGAAGATCTGGAAACAACCCAAGTATCCATCAGTAGACGAGTGGATTAAAAAGCTTTGGTACAGCCCTGGCCGGTTGGCTCAGCGGTAGAGCGTCGGCCTAGCGTGCGGAGGACCCGGGTTCGATTCCCGGCCAGGGCACACAGGAGAAGCGCCCATTTGCTTCTCCACCCCTCTGCCGCACTTTCCTCTCTGTCTCTCTCTTCCCCTCCCGCAGCCAGGGCTCCATTGGAGCAAAGATGGCCCGGGCGCTGGGGATGGCTCTGTGGCCTCTGCCTCAGGCGCTAGAGTGGCTCTGGTCGCAACATGGCGACGCCCAGGATGGGCAGAACATCGCCCCCTGGTGGACAGAGCATCGCCCCCTGGTGGGCGTGCCGGGTGGATCCCGGTCGGGCGCATGCGGGAGTCTGTCTGACTGTCTCTCCCCGTTTCCAGCTTCAGAAAAATGAAAAAAACAAAACAAAACAAAAAAACAAACAAACAAAAAAAAGCTTTGGTACATATATACTATGGAATACTACTCAGCCATAAGAAATGATGACATTGGATCATTTACAACAACATGGATGGACCTTGATAATATTATACTGAGCAAAATAAGTAAATCAGAAAAAACTAAGAACTATATAATTCCATACATAGGTGGAACATAAAAATGAGACTCAGAGACATGGGGGGTGGGAAGGAGGAGTGGGAGGGGGTTGGGGGCAGCGAGGGGCACAAAGAAAACCTGTTAGAAGGTGATGGAAGACAATTGGACTTCGGGTGATGGGAATGCAGCATAATCAAATGTCAAAATAACCTAGAGATGTTTTCTCTGAACTTATGTACCCTGATTTATCAATGCTACCTCATTAAAATTAATAAAAAGAAGATAAAAAATACAAATCTGGAAAAATATTTTAAAAGGGTCAATTATAATATATATATCTGGTGATTTATAACTTCTAAGAAAATATAAATGTATTAAAGCAGATAAAATCACTGACAAATATGTTAACATAAAAAAGCTCAAAATACTAAGAAAATGATCTATTGAGTAATATTTAAAATTTGTTTAGTAATCTTCCTTATACTACTTGCTTAGAAATCTTCTTTACAAGATATGACATTTCTAATAAGATGTATTTTAAAATAAAACTTGCTAAGTATTAATTTACCTTTTAAGATCAACTAGTAGTTCAAGCTTATTGACAATTATCAGTGTAAATCACTTACATAAACTTAAAAAGGAGCCTGACCACGCGGTGGCACAGTGGATAGAGCGTCAGACTGGGATGCTGAGGACCCAGGTTCGAGACCCCGAGGTCTCCAGCTTGAGCGTGGCTCATCTGGTTTGAGCAAAAAAAAGCTCACCAGCTTAGATCCAAGGTCTCTGGCTCAAGCAAGGAGTTACTCAGTCTGCTGAAGGCCCGTGGTCAAAGCACATATGAGAAAGCAATTAATGAACAACTAAGATGTCGCAATGCGCAACGAAAAACTAATAATTGATGCTTCTCATCTCTCCGTTCCTGTCTGTCTGTCCCTGTCTATCCCTCACTCTGACTCTCTCTCTGTCTCTGTAAAAAAAATAAAAATAAAATAAAATAAAAATAAACTTAAAAAGAAGGATGCATAAAAACGACCTAGAGATACTTATATAGGCATGTGTTATGCTAAATCAGGGTCAGTTGGTATACATTTTTTTTTTGCACCATTAATAATAGATCACTATTAGAAATGTTAAAATGCAACATCTGTCTAAAACTGATTAAAAATATGACAGTCAATGTGAAGTTTTTCTTTCTTTAAATTTTTTTTAGTCTAGTGAATTTGTTTTTGAGCAATTATTTGATTTCAGTTTAGTATTATATTTTAAAATAAATTTAAAAATGCACTAGTGCTAACTACATGACTATTATTTTATTTTATTTTATTTTTTTGTTCTGACCAGGTTATAGAACATCAAATAACCAGATATATATTACAAAATCAAAGAGATTTAATGGTACTTAATTTTTTTTTCAAGAGCTTGACAAATGAGTAAACTTGTATTATTTAGTAAAATTTACATTGTTTGGAAGTCATAATACAGAGCATACTGAAAGATATTAGTATTTCAATATTTCACAATGATGTAGAAGATATTTTTGTCTTTCAAGAAAAAATACATACAGTGCTAAGTTAAAGACAGTGTATATGGACTGTTAACTTGCAAAACAAAAGAAAAAGAGATAACCCCAACTAGCATTAATTTTACAGATATCTTATTAAAGAGACAATGTATAGGATAATTTAAAAACTAAATATATCAAATGTAAAATAACAAAATTAAGTTAGGTCAACATGAAAATATTTCAAATAACTAGAAATTATCAAGAAGGAGAAATGAAAATCTTAAAAAATAATTTATGTAGCTAATGTAATTTTTTCAGATTTTATTGGTTGATTTTACAGAGAGAAGAGGGTGGGAAGATGAGAAGTATGAACTCATAGTTGCTTCCCTGTAGTTGTTCATTGATTGCTTGTCATATACGACTTACCCAGGCAAGCTCAGGTTTTTGAAGTAGAGACCACAGCATTCCAGCTTGACACTCTGTCCACTGCATTATCACAGGCCAATTGTGACTAATGTACTTTAAAATCCAATATAGCTAATTTACTACAGTGTTTTTCATCTATGACTAAATGTTAAGTTGTGTAAGTTTTATTTTGGGCCTACACACAGGTTTAGTAAATGAGTCTTTAATATAAAAAAATCCCACAGAAACAGTTCAAAGAATATTTACAAATACAGTATAAAATCAATGTTTAATTTTCATTCATTTAAATATTAAAAAAGTTTATTGAATCTATAGTTACTTCACTCTAGATAGTATTTTAGTCACTGTTACTATGGCAATATAAAAGAAAAGAAAATCCAGACAGTATCCAAACTTTATTCAATATAACATCTAATATTAATGAATTATGTATATATGTGCACACATATACACAAAATACAGTTATATATTATTTGTTATACATGTACACCACAAAGTATAAAAAATGTCCAAGGGACATATATACAATATTTTCTATGTATTATTAATAGAAACATAATGGAATCTGCGTTTGAGCCACAAAGATATCAGTAGAGTGTAGAGACAGCAAACTCACAACAATCTGAGCTGAGATGCTCATCAAAGGTCAGTAAAGAGCAGGAAAGTCATTTGAAGCTTCTGACTTAGAATTTTAAATTACAATTGAGCTACTATATAAAGAATATACCTTGTGGATTTGATTGGACAGGGATGAAGGCAAGAAGATAACTTTGGATGCTACTGGAATAGTTAAAATTAGAATTAGGGATGCAATATGGGAGTGATAAGGAATAATGAAAATATAATACAGTGATTTCTTGGTTTTTGTTGATAATCCATCTGAAAACAATTGGCGAAATTAAAAACTGATGAAAACCGAGGCAATTATAAATATTTCCATATGAATCCATGTAAATCCAATTAATTCATTCTAGACACTCCAAAACACATTTTATGGAGAATAAATGTAGTGTTTAATACTAAAAACAATAAGAAATTAATATAAAATGAATATAAAAGACTAATGTAAAGAATAAATCAACATTTAACATGGCATTTTTCTTTCTGAAGACTCCTCTTGGCATATGGAAGACCACGAGGAGGGAAGAGAGAAGTGCAGATACTGTATAGACAATAATCACTTGCATACACAAGCAATTAAAAATATACAAAACACTGGAAAGCAATGGCATTGTTTGGCTAGATGCAGGAGGTGATGCTCACATTGATAGATACATGAATTACAACTGCCCTTTTGCTGTTCAACTTGGCTGCCTGACCCCACCCTTAATTACTGGATAATCACCCCTGGAACAAAGGAATTCCAGGAAGCTGGTCAATCACCCCAAAGAGGAGTATTCCAGAAAGCCGAACATACCAGGACACCCTTGCTCGAGGCTATCCCCAACTCTATAAAGTTTTACCTTAGTCTGTTTTTGGGGCCCTTCTTTTGGAGAAGTACCCCGGCAGGTTTTTCTCCTCTAATAAAGCCTGCACACCTGGAGTTCAAGTGCTGTCTCATTCTTACACACTGAGAAACAATGTCACACTGAGCAGGAGAATGCGTGTTTCCTCTTTTGATTTTACCGAATTAGAAGTGAGGTCATGTGGGCACGCCTACAAAATCTGAGACAACTGATGAAAACCCAGACAAATTTTTTCATGGAAAGAATTGACGAAAACTGAAGCCGACAATAACCGAAGTCAATGAAAACTAAGTCACTACTGTATATATTTCAGGTAATAAGGAAATGCTTGTGATGGATTGAGTGAATTGCATGGAAAAAGTCAAGAATGACTTACATTTACTTAGCTTCAGCAATAACAAAGTAAATCATGGTATTAATTACTGAGCTGGAAAAATATATAGAAATAGCATATTGCAGGGAGTATTTAAAGGTTCAGTTTTAGACATTTTTATTTTGTATTTATATGGAAGGTTAATTAATAAGTTATCAAAAAACTACATATCTCTGAAAATCTGTACCAACAAAAATGTGATTAGTACAATTTTTTGCTTATTTGAAATTTTCAAAGTGATGAGTTATTAAGGACCTTCAGGAAGGAAGTATAATCTTGTTACACAAATTATTTTACTTGGTATGATTTCCTTTTTTTATCTCACAAACTCCTTTTAATTGAATGTTTTTTTAGGTTTATTTTTCTATCTAAATATTTGTGTGAAGCAGACCACATAAGTACCAGAACTTATCAACTCAGAAATAAGAAGCAAAAATAATTTTGCATGTGGCTTACTTACATAGGCTACTTTGAGTATCAAATATGCATTGTATACCCTGTTTTCTCTCTATGCTAATTGAATTTATTATCATCGTATTATAGTTCAATGGCACAAATTAAACATCAACCGTGAACCCCATAGCCAAAATACTCAATATTTTCACTTATTGTATAAGACAATGTTGAATTCCCAGCATTCTTATCCAAGATTTTTCTAAAGTATTCATGGGCAACAACTTAGCCAGCCTTAGGGGAAGAATCATGATTGGTCTAATTCAGTTAAATTTAATTCAACATCTCATAACGTAGAAGAAGTGGGGTGGCAAAAGAATAGAAACACACAGAGACTGTTAATACAACACAATTATGCCTAAGCAGACATAATGTCAAGGTGGCAGCTTCCTGTTCTTGCCAGGTTTAAGATTCCCTTTGAGAGCTCTCTCTGACTCCTTAACTCCATAAATTATCCTGAAGAATATATGGTAAAGAAGCAGAAACCTCAGGATGTAACTCTAATTATTGGAGACTTTTGTATTTGTCTCAAGTTCTTATCTTTATTCCACACCCATACTCTGAATTGTTTAGTGAATCCAAACATGAGCTTTTTTGGGGATTGAGGGTAAACATTATTGAGCTCCTGCTTGTCATCCCCTTTGAGGTGGCGCTTGATAATGTTTGATGTTTGCTAATTCTCCATTTCCTTCTCAGCTTTCTGAAATTAGTTACATACTTTTCTGTAGTTAACACCAATTCAGTTTTATTTTCCCAATATGATTTTAAAGCTGTATTATCTGCATTTTGATGTAGCTATGGAAGGAATAAAGGATAAAAGCATCTTTAGTTTCAAACTAAAATTCTAATTAGAAATGCCTAGTAAATGCTATTTATGAACTAGTTGGTGTGTTGGCCAAAAACTAATAACATAAAAAAGCTACTATAAATGGAAAGCTTTTTCTTAATGTTAAATGTTCTCAAAATAGTAATGTCTGGACTATCTTAATGGTGTAATTTAATCAAGCAGTGCAGGTAACAAACCATGGAAAATCATGTAATAAATCATTAATGGGATTTTATCTGTTTCACTGATTTTAATTTCTGGAACTCATTATGCATTTGTTCTATAAACTCTTTTTAAAGTGGTAGGAAATAAAAAGTGTCTGCCAAGAAAGGATATAAAATGTTGGATGGTGTTGTTAAGTCTAATTTAAATTTTGAATACTTCTTTGTGAGTATTTCTGTAATTTGTGGACTACAACTATATTGGAAATTAAAATGGAACAATTTTGGCAAAAAAAAGGTTTTCTTATTTTTTATACATATTTGCACATATAGCTTAAATAAAATTTGGTGACTATGAAAAGATAGAATACAAAATGACACTTTATAAACTTCAACTAAACCAAACATGCTGATGTAAAAGGTTGATTACAAAAATACATACTATAGAGAGTGCGCTGAGAGAAAACAGGAATCAAGTAGATTGATTCTAGCTATAGTGCTGGTGCATACTTGCTTCTAGTCTAGAGGAAAGACTGGCAAAGGTTCTAGTAACATCACAAGACAATTATTTTTTAAGTTTTTATTCAAGTAATGTTATATTTAAGTGCAATGGTTTTCACTTTTGGAAATAAAAAAGCACAAAAACAACAAAAATTGTAGTGTAGACTTTCATGATTACTGATAACAAAAGAAACAAATGTTCAGATATTGTTGATATTCTTTCCACATATAGTCACCTGAGAATTGGTCAGGATTATAGCACTGTTTCTATTAAAGAAGAAAAGAGAAGATAAATTCAGCTTTTTCAATCCTGTTCTTCAGAAATCAGGATTCTTATTTTGAGTAAATATTTATCCTTCTCCTTTTAGTTTTTTTTTTTTTTCTGCAATAATTCAAGATAAAACACTGTTAATGAGCACCTGGTCATTTAATTTTTCTGCTTCTAAGCTTTATACACATAAAAGTCACCAGGTGGGGGGTAAATTTTCAGTTTCTGATGAATTTGAATAATTTATATCCAAATTAAAAGGAAAAGGCCATTTGATTAAAGAAGATAAAAATATATACTGTATAATGAGAATGGTTTTCATAGAAAATGACTTTGAAGGACCTTGAAAATTTTCATGGAAATTCTTGTCTTATTGATTTTAGTTAAATGTGTTACCTTCAAAAGCTCAAATGAAGCTCTGCAGTCTATCACACCAGATTAATTTTTTAAATGATCAACAAAATAAACAATAAAAGCCTGATGCATGGAGATATCTAAATGACCACCAGACCAACCTCTATATATGTTCTATATGCATATCATAATCCAGAGGTGGTATAGATGTGTTTTTATATTGCTGCTGATAATGCTCTGTATATTAAATCATTATTTTGTCTTTAATATTTCTGGATATTTATAACTGCTTTAAATTGACTGTCAACTAAATGCAACATATAAGGTATCTTGTCATTGGTTTTTATAGACTACATTTGAATGGACTTTAGGTCATAGTTCATGTTTCTTCAAATTTTAATTTTTTATTGCTTCCTCTTTATTACATGAAAAGTTTAGACATTTAGATATTGTGAAGTGGCCTAATCTTTTTATATTTATTAAGGTATAATATATAAATAAAATTATAAATATTTAAAATATGCAGAGATGATTTGATGTAGTATATTCATTATGAATGGATTTCCATAATCAAGTTAAGACATCTATCACATCAAATAGTTACCTTTAATTTTTAAGAAATTTTGGTAAGATAGCTTAGTATCTATTTTCTTGGCAAATTCTCGTTATTCAATACCGAATTATCATAGTCACCATGTTAAACATTACATCCTCAGAATTTATTTATCTTATAACATAATGTTTATAGCTTTCTATCAACCTCTCTTATTCTACAACTCCAAGTTCTTCCCACCCCTAGTCCTGGGAAACCATCATTATACATACTATGTCTATGAGTTTGGCGTTTTTATTTTTACTTCTCATGTATAAGTGATACTAGGCACTACTTGTCTTTTTCTCTCTTATTTCATTTAGCATAATGCCCTCCAAGTTAATCAGTTTTGTCACTATGGTAGGAATCTTTCCTTAAAGCTGAATAGCATATTATTGTGTATGAGTGTGGGTGTGTGCATGTGTATATGTCTGTACACCACGTTTTCTTTGTCTATTTATTTGTTACAGACACTTTCATTTTGGGAAATGATATGGAGGTTCTTCAAGAAATTAAAAATGAAACTACCATATGATCTCGCAATCTGATTTTTGGGTACATATTCAAAGGAAGTGAAATCAGTATCTCAAACAGATATTTGCACTCTTATGTTCATTGCAACATTATTAATGATAGCCAATAAATGTTTTATATTTTTGGTCATAGATTTCAATTATTCACTGCTATTCATTCTGAAATTTTGTATCCTTGAATGTAAGACGCTATAAATGCATGAAAAACCTAATATTTCCCCCCAAAATTACAACTGGTTAATTAAGCCTTATATCTAAATTCTGTAAACTTATTTTCAAAGCATAATTTTAGAAATTATTATGGAACTTTATGTTGTATTCCTTTTCCAAAAAAAAAGTCCTCTCTTGTGTTTAGACCTCTCTTGTGTATATTAAAGATCTTGTGCTGGAGCCGTTGAGTACTAAGGAAGCAGTAATATAGACTCATTTCTGCAAGCAACAGATTTCTCACTTCTTCTAGAAATGTACTACCACTAGTAAGTATCCTTTATCTTTCCTCAACTCACCCATTCTATGACAAGCTTCAAGGAGGTTCTTTCTGGGCATAAGCAGCCGAGCCCTCATTTAGGGAATCAGAGTGGAGCCTTGGTTCTTCATTTGCATATATATATTTTTTTCAATGTTCAAGCCCTATGGTTGACAGTTGCTTCATCTTTCCTTAAAACTTGCCTCAACTTCTTCAGTTCACTGCCAACACCATGCTCTGCTTGAACTACTAAACTCTGATTTTAGTTAGACTAATTGTGGAGTCAGAGGTAAATCCAATAAGGGCCTCACCTTGTGAGTGTCCATGTTCTTAAGTATCCAACATCTAAACACATATGCTTATATATTTTGCCTTGTTTAATATAGATATACAAACAAAAGTGCTGCTCCTATACCTGATATATGTTTAAAGTGGGAGCAGATTTTATTCTGGAAAATAATAATTCAAATATGGTATGTCCAATGTCATAGTTTTTTTCTCTTGAGAGAATTCATTTTTAATTTTGTATTTCACTATTTTTTTTTTCCTGAAGTGAGAAGCAAGGAGGCAGACTGACTCTTGCATGCACTCGATGGGAATGCACCCGGCATGCCCAACAGGGGGTGATGCTCTGCCCATCTGGGGCTGCTGAAACCCATCTTTTCTGGGTTTCAGAGCATCAGTCGAGCATCAGTCCAATGGGCCAAGTATCAGAAATGCATGTCTTGGTAAGGAAATCTGGCAACAATGGAAACAATTCTAAGTCTAGAGATAATTATGAAGAAAATGTATCAGAGGATGAAAACAACATCAAAACATCTAACAATAAATATTGGCCTGACCTGCAGTGTCTGAGTGAGTAAAAGCTCCGACCTGGAACACTGAGGTCATCGGTTCGAAACCCCGGGCTTCCCTGATCAAGGCACATATGGGAGTTGATGCTTTCTGCTCCTCCCTCCCTTCTCTCTCTGTCTCCTCTCTCTAAAATGAATAAATAAAAATCTTTAAAATAAATAAATATATGCAATATAATAGTATAGTCTTCTAATAGAAATGGAAAAAGGCCAGAAAATATCTGTATATGCAAACAAGTTATATAGTGTACTGCATAGACTATGGAATCACAGTGAACAGCTATTTAAATGGAATGCTATTTCATTTTAAGTGATTTTTTTTCTTTCTAAAGATTGTTTTTGAGAAATTTTGGTTATTTGCCCAGAATTTAAAAAAAGAAAAAAAAACACTCTATTATGAACTAGAAAATTACAAACAATTATCTATACTAGTTTTATATCTAAGAA
Organism: Saccopteryx leptura; assembly: GCF_036850995.1. Taxonomy (NCBI): domain Eukaryota; kingdom Metazoa; phylum Chordata; class Mammalia; order Chiroptera; family Emballonuridae; genus Saccopteryx; species Saccopteryx leptura. Next base: position 63,174,579 of record NC_089506.1, on the reverse strand, counting down.
CTTAAATATAAAAACAACAATTTAAAATTTTCTCACAACCCTAAATATAAAATGTGTTATCATGTATTATAACACACAATGGCAACCAATATGTTTTAAGTCAATTCTTAAACCTTTTTAAGGTATATGGGATTACTTTAAGTGATAGAACAAAAATATAAATTTTAGATCCTGGCCAATTTGCTCAGTGGTAGAGCATTGATCTAGTGTGTGGATATCCCAGACTCGATTCTTGTTCAGGACACACAGGACTATCTGCTACTCTACTCCTCCCCTTCTCTCTTTCTCTCTCCCTATCCCGCAGCCATGGCTCAAATGGTTTGAGCAAAGTTAGCCCAGGGCACTAAGGATGGCTTCATGTCCTCGCCTCAAGTGCTAAAATAGCTCGGTTGTGGAGCAACAAAACAGCGTCCCCTCATGGGCAAAGCATCACCCCAGTAGGGGACTTGCCAGGTGGATCTGGGTTGGGGTATATGCAGAAGTCTGTATGTCTGTCTCCCCACCTTCCACTTAATAAAATAATAATAATAATAATAATAATAATATAAAATTTAAGAACAGTCTTCAGATTTACCTAATATATCATCACACTACTTCTTTAATATATTACTTTAAATATTTATATTTATTTGAAAATATGAATAAACTCAAAGTAGGTTTTTTTTCTTTATATAACAGATTTCTAAACAGGATAATTTAGAAATACTTGAATTGTGACATAGAAGGCCACAGTCACCATAGTTACAATTTTTAAGATTCCCTTTCTTTCTTAAGCTTTATGGGAGGAAAAACTACGTTTTAAAACCTGATAACAAAAAAGAAAAGCAATACATAATTTGAGCTGTTAGATATTTTAAAATACAATAAATTTTACAAGATATTTAAAACAGTGAAGGGCTAACTAATGCATGCCAGAAAATAGTCATTTTAAAGAAAAAGTAGTTTTTAACTCTAAAAGAAGTTAATTATTGTATTTATTGTTATTTTCTAGATTCTAAGAAAACTACACATTTTTATGTAAACCTAAAACTAAAACTATGATTAGAAAAGGAGATTTTTTGAAGCCATCACAAATATCAATTTGTGACAATGCAAACTGTCATCTAAATATTGTTTGTTCTGAAAATCCTGAGATGTTTCTGAAAGACTTCTTCATTTTAAAATCTGTCTTTAGACTGCATTGAGTCTGCATGATATTTTTTATGCATACTGTGAGCTTTCCTAATTATAACAATTTTTCACAGTAAATGCTAAACCACACTTATAACATTCATAAGTACCATGTGGACATTTTCTCTACCTCATTATGAAAGAAAGAATGTATTTATATAATGGAGAGACAAGACTCTGCTGCTTTAGCTCCATGTGGGTAGTACTGTTAATGTCTTATATTCATTATTAAATATATGTAGTTGAATAATTCTCCTCATGAGAAATAAAATTGAAGACAACTATACTGAAAATATTTTGGAGGCTTTTTGGTAAGTCCAACCTCAGTTGGTAGAGGGGAAGTGCTCCTGATTGTCAGCCCTCTAGGAAAAGGAAAAATTCCAAGCATAAAAATAAAAACAAGCAGACAAAAATATATATTAAGAATAATAAGGTCGCCTGACCTGTGGTGGCGCAGTGGATAAAGCGTCGACCTGGAAATGCTGAGGTCGCCGGTTCGAAACCCTGGGCTTGCCTGGTCAAGGCACATATGGAAGTTGATGCTTCCAGCTCCTCCCCTCTCCTCTCTCTCTCTCTCTCTGTTTCTCCTTCTCCTCTCTAAAATGAATAAATAAAAAAAATTTAAAAAAAAAGAATAATAAGGCAGTTTGAACCCTGCACTTGTCTGGTCAAGGCACATATGGGAGTTGATGCTTTCTGCTCCTCCCCCCTTTCTCTTTCTCTCTCTCTCTCACTCTCTCACTCTCTAAAATGAATAAATAAATAAATTAAAAAAAGAATAATAAGGCAATAGTTTTATTACAAATTGAGCCATTCAAATAGCTCTTCAAAATTTTTTAATATTTAAAAGTCAAAAATAAATAAAGAGGTCTAAATAAGTGCACAGAACAAGTAGCTATAAGAATTGTTGTTTAGAGTATGTCTGGAACTATTAACAAAGAAAATCTTTAAATTTAGGGGTCACAGAAGAAAAATAAAACTTCTTTTAGTTTTATAAGTTTAATATCTATGTTTTCTCCTATGTAACTTATTGTTTTAGGTTTTATATTTAGGTCTTAGATCCATTTGAGTTAATGACAAACAGCAATCTAGTCTCATTTTTTGGCTTGTTGCTTTCCATTTTTCTCAGCATCATTCAATGAAGAGGCTTTTTTTCCTCAACTACAATATATATTTTGGCTCCTTTATTGAAAATAATTTGCCCATTTGGGTTTATTTTTGGGCTCTCAACTTTGTTTCAATGATCTGTGACACCAAAGGACAGGTAAGTAAAAACAAAAATAAATGAATAGGACTATATCAAACTAAAAAGCTTCTGCCCCAAAGAAATCATCAACCAAAAAATGGCAACCAACCAAATGAAAGAAGATATTTTCAAACAAGGATATAATATAAAAAAGATAGAAAATCTTCATACAATACAAGAAGAAAAAAATGGTCCAAAATTACAAAATTTAAAGAGGAATTATACAGATACCTCTTCCAAGAAAACATACAAGCATCTAATAGATATATGAAAAGAGGATCAACTTCACTAACTATTATGAAAATGCAAATCAAAGCTACACTACCTCACACTTGCTAAAATAACTATTATTTACAAGACAAGTAATAGCAAGTGTTAGAGAGGTTATGTAGAAAATGAAAACCTCCTTCATGCTGGTGGGAAATAAACTGGTCCAACCACTAAGCAAAACAGTATTATAATTCTCTCTAAAATTAAGTATCAGAGTTAGTATATGGTCTAGCAACCCTTCTTCTGGGTATATAACTGAAAAATGTTTCACATTTATTTGCAAAGATATATGCACCCTTATGGTCAGTGCATTACTTGTGATGGCCAAGACATGAAAACAAGCAAAGTGTCTGATAAAGGATTGGATAGAGAAAATGTGATTCATATATTCTATGGATACTACTCAATCATAAGAAAAGATGAAATTCTGATATTTGCAACAAGCTGGATGGACTTAAAAATACCATGCTAAGCAAAATAAGTCATACTGGAAAAGTAAGAAACCATATGATTTTATTCATGTGAAATATAAAACTGGAAGAAATAAATACACAATCAAAGGAAAAACTAAAAAGAAAAACTCAGAGATAACAATGTGGCGGTTACCAGAGGAAAAAGGGGTTTAGGGATAATGAAGAAAATATAAATTTAGATGGTGGGCACACAATGCAATATACAGATGACATATTATAGAATTGTACACTTGAAACTTATGTAATTTTATTAACCTTACACCCCAATAAATTTAATACAAAAAAAAAACAAAACATTTTCAAGGTTGGAACAAATAGTTATGTATGATCCAGTAGTCATAATCTTAAGAGAGAAAATTATGTAGCTTATTTCTATTAAATCTAGCTGTAGAATTTAACTTTAGGTGTATTGTTAACAGGATTAATAACACAGAAATTTTTATATGAAAAGCCTTATTTACTTAGGCCCTTGCACAGCTGTTTTATTCCTAGATCAGATGAACCAGAATGCATCTTCAAAAGTAGAAGCAGATTACAAAAAATCTCTGTAGAAATTTCACTTTAGCTCCTCTCTTAATTTTAATAACAGAAAGAAGATCAAATTATTCCAATAATCCCCACATACACACAAAAGAGAAAAATTAAAATATTCTTCCCACAGCCAAATCTCATGAACAGGAAATGGGAAATGGGTGTCTCCTGATAAAACAAACAGACAAAGCCCTGGCCGGTTGGCTCAGCGGTAGAGCGTCGGCCTGGCGTGCGGGGGACCTGGGTTCGATTCCCGGCCAGGGCACATAGGAGAAGCGCCCATTTGCTTCTCCACCCCCACCCCCTCCTTCCTCTCTGTCTCTCTCTTCCCCTCCCGCAGCCAGGGCTCCATTGGAGCAAAGATGGCCCTGGCACTGGGGATGGATCCTTGGCCTCTGCCCCAGGCGCTAGAGTGGCTCTGGTCGCAGCAGAGCGACGCCCCGGAGGGGCAGAGCATCGCCCCCTGGTGGGCAGAGTGTCGCCCCTGGTGGGCGTGCCGGGTGGATCCCGGTCGGGTGCATGCGGGAGTCTGTCTGACTGTCTCTCTTTGTTTCCAGCTTCAGAAAAAATACAAAAAACAAAACAAAACAAAATTAGGTCAAGTGTTTAAATGAAACCTAAATGATTACGCATTTTCAGGTCAATAGCACCCAGTGGACATTGAGGCACTATAGACAACTTACTTTTAGAAAGGATATCAGTATCTTTAAGTATGTATTCTTTCTCATCTATTCACTGCTGGTCAATCAGTAAATTTTTTTGCAAGTGAATACATTATTTAAAAAAGAAATTTCAGTATAGGATGTGGGTGTTTTCAGGCTTTCTGTTTCTATTCATCAAGATCTAAAAAACTGTTGATGGGAATGGAGTGAGAGATGATAATTAGCCAAAGAACATCTATCAAACTAAAATGTAGACAATCACACACACTTTCAAGAGTTTGGCAGAATCATGTAAGACCTTCAAAATTAATCCTGTCATGGAACACCTTCTTATTTGATCAGCTGCCAAAACAATTATAATTTTCTTCACCCCTTAGCTGAACTTGCTACTATATTTCCATTGTTGTCCTCTGGAATTCAAGGTCTGAAAATAGTACACAGTGCTATATATCTTAAAACTACTCTCCGGCCCTGGCTGGTTGGCTCAGCGGTAGAGCGTCGGCCTAGCGTGTGGAGGACCCGGGTTCGATTCCAGCCAGGGCACACAGGAGAAGCGCCCATTTGCTTCTCCACCCCTCCCCTGCGTTTTCCTCTCTGTCTCTATCTTCCCCTCCCGCAGCCAAGGCTCCATTGGAGCAAAGATGGCCGGGGCACTGGGGATGGCTCTGTGGCCTCTGCCCCAGGCGCTAGAGTGGCTCTGGTCGCAACATGGCGACGTCCAGGATGGGCAGAGAATCGCCCCCTGGTGGGCAGAGCATCGCCCCTGGTGGGCGTGCCGGGTGGATCCCGGTCAGGTGCATGCGGGAGTCTGTCTGACTGTCTCTCCCTGTTTCCAGCTTCAGAAAAATGAAAAAAAAACAAAAAACTACTCTCCTACAACTCTACTTCTCTTCTAACTGAAGACTAGGTTTCTAAAAGAGCCATATATATAAATTTTAAGTCTCTCAAAGACAGTTGTTTTTTTTTCTTTTCTCACCCAGGTACCATAAAGTATGTAAAAAATGAAGTGCTTTCTTTGTTCTAATTATTTCTTTTTCCTTTCGCCATATCCCTTCCGGAAACAAAACAAACAGTTCTTTGAAACACATGCTCTCTAACAATACTACTTGGATGCTTTCTTACATTCTCTGAATATTGTATTACCTGCTTCAATAATTCTAATAAATAACACTAAAATTTTAATAATGTTCACCTTTATACAGATTATTCATGTAACACTTTAAATTTAAGTTTCTTAATCTTCTCAATTTTTAAAATTATATTTGTCCATTTAATATTAGCCATTCAATTTCATGGTTTTGCCTTAAATCATATATCTTCTAACAATACATTTCTTTAAATATCTAGATTTCCAAATTTTTAATTCAGTTCAAAATCACCTATATTTTTACATAAATCATTTCCAATTCAGCAACTATTTCTTTAATCAAGTAATTATTTAACATGCATGTCCTCTGATATGTTGACTCATTAATCAGGTCTACATACATATTCCTGCTTTCAATATTAAATGCTGTTTTATTGATAAATTTATTTATTTACTTATATCTTAAATATATTTATTATTTTCTCCCTTTCATACTAGCTGAAAAATGGTCGTCTTCCAAATGGTTGAATCAACACAGTTTACCATAATTATTCTTATATGTATATATACTAAATCTCAACTCGATACTTTCATGTACTAGAACTCTATATTCTTACTCACATCACTAATCAATTCACTTTTCTCCTTTCCTCTCAAAATTATACTTTTTGTTGCCATTGATTTACAGATACTATAAAAACAATCAAATGACAACTTCCTAACCTTTCTATATAATCATATTATCTGTATCCTTTTCAAATGCAATTTGTTTTCCCTGATTTTACAAGAGATAAAATTGTTCTGCTTTCATCTGGGTTTAAATCACTTTGCTATGTCTTGGACCTTTCTATTATAATAGAAATAGAAGTGTCTACTATATATTTCATGTGTTTGTTTTGATTTTTTTAAAAATCATCCTTTAATTTAGGAGAGAGTATGTCACTAGCTTTTTTGTGACAGAGACTGAGAGATAGAGAGAGAGAGACAGATGGGGCAGACAGACAGGAGAGAGATCAGAAGCATCACTTCTTCATTGTGGTTCCTTAGTCTCCTTAATTGTTCATATGTGCCTTGACTGGGGGGCTGCAGCAGATCGAGTAACCCCTTGCTCAAGCCGGGAACCTTGGGCTCAAGCTAACAACTTTGGGCTTCCAGACAATGACTTTTGGGCTCAAGCCAGTAACCCCAGGTCATGTCTATGATCCCATGCTCAAGCCAGCAGCCCCAAGCTCAAGCTGGTGAGCCCACACTCAAGCCAGATGAGCCTGCACTCAAGCCAGCAACCACAGGGTTTCAAACCTTGGTCCTCCGCATCCCAGTCTGATGCTCTATCCACTGCACCACTGCCTGGTTGGGCTATAACTAGCTTTTGAATAAAAATTATTTGTATCCCATTTGGACAAAAGCAGTTGAAAGTAAAAATGTCTTCTACGTCTCATACATAATGATTATAGGAACCCCATATTCTAGCTGGTGTACTTGCAAGATATATAGTTTCCATCAACTTCACCCCTGAGTAATTGTTTGGAGCAGAAAGCCTTTCAATGCCTGAAGGAGGAAAAATAATCATAATAACCTACTGAGATTTTTGAATGTGCCTGTGTGGCAGCAGGTGCTAGTTACTTTGACTAATACATGAGTGCTTTCTGTTTACTCTTATGTTTTTTTTTATTTTCTCAATAATTTTCTCCTCTATTTTATTTTAAAACACCTACAAGTACATTGTATATAAAATAAAATAAAAAAAAAATTAAATGTGATAAATATTCTAATGCATTTGTATTTCCTTTTGAGTTACTAGTCTATTTCTCTGATAATCAGTTCAAAGTTACCTTTAGTCCTTATTATGTATTATTCTTCCTTACCCATATTTGTTGTAATCATTTCTATCAGGCTTTCATTATAAAGATTTCATTTAAGATTTTCTGTCAAGATCACCAACCAACTTGACCTTACCAAATTCAATGGTCAATTTAACACTTTATAATTGATAACTTAAATTATTAGAGAAAATTTTATTCATAAGTGTCATTGCCAAATAGTGGACAGGTTACTCACTATTTACAAAATGAATAGGTATCATTCCATTCATTTAAAAAAAATAAAATCATGTGGATCTAAACATCTATATCTACCTTTATATGTCTGTCAATCATTCTATCATCTATCAATCTATCTGAAGGCACAGTTTTCACAAGAACAGGAACTGGTAATGCATAGATCCTAAGGTGGCACTTTGGTATTTTTCAGGCATAATACATAGGGAAACATGTAAGGCTAAATCAACAATGTGAGACTAGACACATAGGAGAAAAATTGTTTAAGATATTATCAGCCACTTTTTTACTAACAATGATGGCAGAATTTGAGTTTACCATCTTGCACTTAATGCACATCTCTTAAATATAGGTCTTTCAATTTGAGAAATGCTATGTAATTACCTCAATTCAAAATTGAGTAGAAAGTCAAGATATCAGTTTGATAAAATAGTAAAGATTTTAAACATTTTGTAAAACTCATTGATAAGTGTATTCCTTTTGATCTCTTATTGTTCTGTGGTGAAACTAAATTGATATTAATTATATTAAGCTGAATCAAAATATAAAAATTAAGAGTGTTTTAAATCTATTTCATTAGTATATAATTAAATCTAAATAATTTATTATCTGTAATTTATTTTTTATAATCTAGTTTTTGGAAAGTTTTTTCCTGTGTTTTAAAATCTCAGTACAAATTAAATATTATCTTGCTACCATAATAATTTACCAGTTAGCATATTTTGTGCCATGATAAATTACTTTTCCTTAAGGAGATTAGAGCATTATGAGACACCATTAGTAGTAATTATAATATTTTTAGAAACTATCTAAAATAATATGGAGAACTTTTATGCTGTATAACATTTTTAATATAGGTACTTAATAAAAACAAATGACCATCCCTGAAATGGCATTGACTATGATGGAAAAAATAATAAATATGTAATGAAAAATTTATAGACTCATAAAGCACAAATATATTACTTTCTATGTTAAATAACTACAAATTCCTTATAATAGTTAATATTGAATATAATAGTAATAAAATTACAGTATTGTAGTTTTCTACCAAAACAATTTTAGTTTTTTTTTTCTTTAGGAGCTTTATAACTTGGAAAATTTTTCATGAAGAATTTTCAAATGGTAAGTTCTATTATATTATAATACTTGGCATTACAAACTCTGCAGTCAATTAATCGATAGTACAGTATGATAAATGTACTAGAGAAGAAATGTATCAATCTAGAACACAAAATAGGTTAATAGTTGTTAATATTCTGTGTACTAATTTTTTTCAATTAGCTCTTAAAAAGTAATTACATGCAAAAAAGGAGACTTATGCATAATTAGAATTTTAGAATAACTTATTTAGGTAGTAACTCATTTGAGGCAATGATAATATTGAATTAAAAACAAATCCTTACATTGTTTATTTCAGAAAACAACTCAAATCTAAAAGAAGGCATAAAAATTAACAAAAAATAAATTCTTATGATACCAAAAGACATCTGTAACTTAGAGGAGTGCTATTTGTAGACTAAACAGCAAAGCAGAGAACAATAAGGAAGTCAGAAATACTTGCAAGCCTGTCAAAACAAAACTCAATAGTGGAATCCTCAGGTGAGAACATAAAATTTTTAATGAGGCCAGATTCAATCAAACTTTGCTAAACCAAACCAGATAAACAACCATCTATCCACAAAATAACCACCAAACAATCAACCAATCAAAAACCATCTAAAAGCATTTGTTTATCTCTTGCATACTGGGAAGAAAACAGTAGATATTAATCAACTTGTCAAGTAAATTTTCTAGTGAAAGAAACTGAAGAGTTAGAAAACCATATTAAGTATCTATGTCATGTTGGTTCTTTAATGTGACCCACACAAATATCTTGCTGAATAAGAAGGAGATAAATACACAAGGCTGAGTACTTGTGATATGATGCTTGGTGTTAATTTAGAAAAATTTAACTGATGTGCATGGTCTTTTCTATACTCTTATAACTGCATGTCTCAGGACAAATGATACATATTCAAAGAGAAATGACAACTACAAAGATTCTGTCTTGGGACTTACTCAGCTGCACTACTAAAAAGAACAAAGAAGCACAATGCAGATAAAAAATAAAACAAAATTTATTATACTATATAAATTAAATTCATAAACAGATTCTTGTTTTTAATATCTTAGAAATTCAAAACTGGGTTTTCAAATAATAGACATTAAGACAACAGAAGACCATGAATATTAAGCCAGTAGTGCCCTAGATATAATCAGTTGAGAGAAAAAAAAATGATAATATAAAAACAAATTATAAACAGACATAACTTGCATCACTTCAAACAGTAAACATGGAAAATACACAACTAAAGAATTTATAAAGATTAGATAAATTTAAGCAAAACACAAACGTACACATCTGCACACATATATCTCTTGAAGTGATGATAATAAGTAGATGATATAAAAGAAAGTATGTGGCTGACTATATAGTAGCACAGTGGATAAAGCATCAACTGGGAAGTGGGGTACCCAGATTCAAAACTCTGAGGTTGCTGGATTGGCTGTTGGTTCACTAGCTTGAATGCAGTGTAGCTGGCTTGAGCGTGGGATCATAGATATGTTCCCATGGTTGCTGGCTTGAACCCAAAGGTCACTGGCTTGAATTCAAAGTTTTTAGCTTGAACAAGGGGTCACTCACTCTGCTGCCTTCCCCCAAGCCCAGTCAAGACACATATGAGAAGCAGTCAAAGAACAACTAAGGTGCTACAACAAAGACTTGATGCTTCTGATCTCTCTCCTTTCCTATTTATCTGTCCCTATCTGTCCCTCTCTCTGTCTCTCTCTGTCTCTGTCACAGACAAAAAAAAAAAGAAAGTATGTAATAGAAGATAAAATGTCTTAGATTAAAAAATAAGGATATTTCATATCTATAAGTTAAGAAGTCTTTCTTTTGCCCTGGCCAGTTGGCTCAGAGGTAGAGTGTTGCCCAGGATGTGGAAGCTCTGTGTTTGATTCTTGGTGAGGGCACACAGGAGAAGTGCCCACCTGATTCTCCACCTTTCCCCCTCTTCTTTCTTTGTATCACTCTCTTCCCTTCTGGCAGCCAAGGCTCCATCAGAGCAAAGTTGGCCCAGGTGCTGAGGATGGCTCCATGACCTTCACCTCAGGTGCTAGAATGGCTCAGGTTGCAACAGAGCAACACCCCAGATGGACAGAGCATCACTCCCTGGTGGATATGCCAGGTGGATTCCGGTTTGGCACACGTGAAAGACTATGTCTCTGCCATCCCACTCCTCACTTAAGAAAAAAAAAAAAATCTTTCTTTCCGAAAACAACAAGAAAAAAAAACCTTTTTATGGGAAATTGTTAATCTGTCATCAAACCAAATAACATTATTATAATTTAACAGTAAATATTGTGTCTATATTTAACTAGAAAAATTCTAATCTATTTTCATAAAATGATGTATTTTTCTCTCTATTTTTATAAAATCAATGTGTTTTTATATTTTTCTACAACAAATTGAGGCCAAAAATTTTTTTCCAACCATACAGCCTTAAAGCTTGGAGAAAATAAAAATATATATATATTATAAACTATACCTAGAAACAAAAATATACGTATCATATTTTATCTAATTATAATTCTTAAAATCATAATACTTAAATATTACATATATGATATGAATAAATTAAGTTTTTATGATTAAATGTTCCAGAAATATATTTATACTTCTATGTGTAATTTGAACTGTCCCATTAGAATGATTGGAAATACTGTGTTGAAAATAATATATATATTTATACACATTAATAATATAAATATGCACACAATACAGATATACTATTATGTACTATATGTGGTATGTATATGTATATACACACAGAGTGAACACACTGTGAATATATGTAAAAATTCTTATATATGCACACATACATACATACACACAGTAAATATACTCACACATATATATTAATAGTCTTACTTCTCTGGTTTATTTTCTTTTTTTGAGAAAGCACTAAAAGATTGCATGTAATCATCACATACATATTTCTTTTCATATAGTAAGAAAAGACTGACCAGGCGGTGGTGCGATGGATAGAGCCTAGGACTGGAATGCGAAGGACCCAGGTTCGAGACCCAAGTTCACCAGCTTGAGCACAGGTTCATCAGGTTTGAGCAAAAAGCTCTCTAGCTTGAACCCAAGGCTTGAGCAAGGGGTTACTCAGTCTGCTGTAGTCCCACGGTCAAGACACATATGAGAAAGCAATCAATGAACAACTAAGGTGTCGCAACGAAAAACTGATGATTGATGCTTCTCATCTCTCTCTGTTCCTCTCTGTCTGTCCCTATCTATCCCTCTCTCTGACTCTCTCTCTCTCTCTCTCTCTCTCTCTCTCTGTAAAAAAAAAAAGAAAAAGAAGAGAAAAAGTAATGCTTTTTGGAAATAAGTGTTACTATAAAAGTGTTCATTTAGAACTGCCTGTTCAAAGTATAAAACCATGTATTATATCTTAAATCAGAATTCATCTTTTCATTTTGTGTACTTTTTTTTAGTTAAATAAATGTTTAATATAAGGCCACCTTCAAACATATGCCTTGGCTCAGTAAAAATACAATAGATTATTCATTTTAAAAACATTTTAAAAGTATAATCAATGTAATACCTATCTAAAATATAACTCATTTACACACTCATTAATAGATTCAACAGCAAATTGATGTCCCTTGTCTACCTTTCTCTCTCTCTCTAAAATCAATTAAAAAATGTTTTTAGTGTACATGAAAAAAATTATAACTTATAATGCTAGGGTAACCATTAAAGAACCAGATTTTAGAAATATCTTTTGTTGTCAACATATTCAAGAAGTTTTAACAGCATGCTAATTACTTCTTGTTAATGCTAAACACATATGTGAAGGGAAAAAAAATCATCATGAAAGAAAATTAAAAGTAGCAAACAAAATCAAGACAATTCTTAAAATGTATTTTAAGTCCTTCTCATTAACGACTTGTTTTTGAAATGTAAATCATCCAAGAAACATTTGATTGACTGCTTTGTTCCAAACTGCTGTCATTATCCCGGTGCATATTAATAACTGAGAAGTGATCACAGACATGAGTGTGTTTGTGGTGGGAATATGACAAGAAAGGATTAAAAATCAAAATGAGAATGCCCTATGAAGTTTGTTGTTGTAGGTTGTGAAAGTTGTTTCTTTCTGGATCTCAGCCGATTCTAAAATGAAAGCCACAAATATCCTCTCTAAATATTAGCAGCTGGGGTATTTATTTTCTGGCTGTTGTGCTCTATTTGAGGGTTGCCACTATAGATAATATCTGCAGAAGTGTTTAGTGGGCTTTATGTGTGCAGTGAGTTTGTTTCAAATATCAGAAAATCTCTCAAAACAAATGTAGAAAGATGAGCAACAGTCACTGTGGGAGAGACTGACAATACAAAATGAGTCTTAGGCCACACAGAATTTTCGGTACTTCCTGCTGAAGTCAGTAAGTTAAGGAGATGTAATGCACACATAGGAAAGCTCTGACATACCTGGAGACACAAAGAGGACTAAGTCCGGGCCATTGTAGGACCAACTACAAGTCTAGAAGACAATAGTGACTTTTAAATAAAGAATGACAGATATAGAGTGAACTGTGTCAAATATAATTACTATATATAATATCTAAATAATAAATGAAAAGCAAAATAACTATAAATAACTGCATTGGTTTGATAGAGAGTTTCAATGGTTTCCAGTTGTATTAACTTCTTATTGCTGCTGCAACAAATTACTGTACCACAAATTTTGTGGTTTAAAACAATACAAATTTATTACTCTACAATTTCCAAGCCTACCAATTTGAAATCAGTTTCACTAAGCTAAGATTACTGATGTAAGCTCTAGGTGAGAAGTTTCCCTTGTCTTTTCTAGCTTCTAGATTCCTTAGCTCATTTTCCCCACCCATCCTTCTCCTTTCCATATTTAAAGCCAGACAATGTAGCATCTTCTTTTCTCTGACTTCTGCTTACATTCTTATATTTTATCTCTCTGGCCCTAATTTTACTTTTTCCCTCTTATAAGGACTATTGTGATCACATTAAGCCTATCTAGATAATTTAGGATAATCTTATTTTAACATTATTAAATTCATCACATCTAAAAAGTCTTTTTTTCTATATAAAATAGCATATTCACAACTTCCTGGGATTTAATGATATTCAGTACCCAACAGAAGCATTTTGAAACAAAAATATAATTTCTGCCTGACCAGGCAGTGGCACAGTGGATAGAGCATTGGACTGGCACATGGAGGACCCAGTTTCGAAACCCCAAGGTTGCCAGTTTGAGCACTGGCTCATCTGGTTTGAGCAAGGCTCACCAGCTTGAGCCTAAGATCTCTGGCTTGAGCAAGGGGTCACTCGGTCTGCTGTAGTCCCCAGTTAAGGCACATATAAGAAAATAATTAATGAGAAACTAAGGTGCCACAGCAAAATTTGATGCTTCTAATCTCTCCTTTCTAGTCTGTCTGTCCCTATTTATCCCTCTCTTTGTCTCTCTCTCTGTCAAAAAAAATTTTATATATATAATTTCTGAGTTTATCAGATTATGAATGAATAAAATGTAGCTACTACAATCCACTTTGGTGTTTTGAGACACTTATATGTATTTCTACCTACCTCTGAAAGTTCTTATTCAAAGCAAACTTTTCATGAAGTATAAACTGTAGGTAGAATGCAGAACTCATTCCTAGCAGCTGTGGCTGATGCTATGCTGTGAGAACACTCCAGCACCTTTAACCCTCCTAGCCACACCCAGGAGGGAGCTCACCCGCTATAAGGAAGTGACTCAGTGCTAACCAGGCAGCTCCCTTATCTTTTTAGCCATTGGCTGTGAAGGACACACTGTAACATCCTATAGGCTGAACTTGTGTATATAAGCTAGCTTACTTCCTGAATAAAGTGAATCTCCATCACTGAACCTGGTCCCCGAAGTCAGGTCTTTGTGTCTCCGTCGTCCTCACCCCCGGCAGGACTGGTCCACGACTGGCGCCTGGAACAGAGACCTAACTGGCATCCAAGGGATGGGTGAGTGACCCTCTGCAATGGAAAACCTTCTCCCCGACTCTCAAGCCCCACAAACTTGAGTCCTACATGCCCTATTGCAGAGTAGGCGAGTTGAAGTTTGTGAAAAGGATCTCTGTACTTACTGGAAGATTATCTCTTGTCTCAATCATTGGATTGAGGACATGTCCCTCTGAGACCTGGACACTAGGGCCAGAGCTCTCAGACGCGTTCGTTTGGCAGAGGTGCATGGGGGGCAAACCTTCCCTCTTGACCTTACTCTTGCCTTATTGGCAATACACGCTTGCTTGACTGGTGCTCCTGCTGGGGACCATCCACCAGTCCCTAAAGTCCTCACCTCCCCCTATAGAGGAAGGAAAGGGTTGGGCCACTGAATTTGACGGACTTGTAGCTGAGCATGCAGAAACAAAACTCGATACATTAGAAACCGTGCCATCAGCTCTGCCACCCGAAGAAGCAGAAGTCGCTACTTCCGCATTCCCTGCTGGGGCTCAATGCCCCACCCCAGCCTCTCAGATGCCGTTTTCTACCCCAGCTTTAACTCCAATACGTGTTCCTTCTGTAGATCCATGGGCCAGCCTATATGCCCCATGTGTCTTTTTTCTTTTCTCCCCTCATTTGTCTGTCTGTCTGTCTTGTCTATTTTTCTGTATCTCTCGCTCTCTCCCCCTCTCTCTCTCTGAAATGATGCTGGAAGGACCTAGCCATGGCACAGTGGCAAGGATCACACCCTCTTCTAACACAAGGGAGAGGTTATCCTTGTGTTTTTCAGCCCCTTTGGATCCCAGGAACCCCCCAACCTGGTTGACAGGGTTTCTTAGGCACGAACTAAGTGGTTCAGTCTTCACCCGTCTAAAGCCACAGCCCTGGCCTCCTCCACACCCACTACACCTGAGGTGAAGAGGTCCTCGGCGCTCCAGAAGAAGACCTCACGGCCGGAGTGCACACCCCATCACCTGGGGGGATGTGGAGGCTTTGGCGGGGCAGGTCCAAAGAGTGGTCCCTGGCAGCCCCCAGGCCCTGGTACTCTGTTCCTCCTCATGTGTGCTATACTAACTGCTAACTCCCAGACGCGGGTGGACCCCCACGTTGGGGCGGTTTTTCCCTACCCTGGCATAATTATGCCTGTTGAAGTTAATAGCCCACAGTTTCCAGAAGTATATTCCAGTAACTGCTTCCTTAGTTTCCCTTGTGACAATAGTGGCCAGGAATCCCAACACTGGAATGGCACTATATGGGGTAACCTCAGTGACCCAATGCTACTTAAGTTTACTCTGAATAATAACACCGTCCCCTCGGAGCAGTGGATCCTCCTTTGAAATCATACTACGGGGGACTTTGTTGAAAACGGTACTACCAACCAAGGTTCAGTACTTGGCCTACAAGCCCTCCTCCCCCAGCTACCAACAGCTGGGCCTGCCCCACTAACCTTCCCTTCCCAGGGTTGCTTCTTTGCCTGTTCCTGTATGACAAACATCTAAAAACACTCCTGAGAGAAAGAATTTTCTGGGGAGACTGCCGCATTGCCTCTGGCCCAGATGCGCAAACCATCAACCTCGGAGTTTGTCATCGGAAACTGAGAGGTGGTATGCAACCATATGCAGTATGCAGCCCAAGGCAAACCATCCATTCTGTGTGTGGACGTTGAAACCTTTGTGGGAAGGGGGTGTGCATGAACCTACGTCCGTTTTTTACAATCTAAATGGAACTGTGTTTAACAGCACCTAGAAGGTCTCTGTAACACAATGGGAGGGAAATGACATCCCGACCCCTAGGAGGAATCCCCTGTTTAAGACCCCCATTCTATTTTCTAACTAGTCAAACATTACAGAAGCTTGCCTCATTGTTTAATCCAGCTAATCTATTAGCATATAGTATAATAGGTATTATAGTTGTTTTAGTTCTACTAGGGTTTTGTTGCATAATGCATAGCATTCAGAAGCTACAACAACAGCAAGCTGTCATTCATCAAGTCCAATTGGCCCTAATTAAAAGAGAAGGGGGAACTGTAGGTAGAGTGCAGAGTGCATTCCTAGCAGCTCTGGCTGATGCTATGCTGTGAGAACACTCCAGCACCTGAAACACTCTTAGACACACCCAGGAAGGAGCTTGCCTGCTATAAGAAAGTGACTCAGCACTAATCAGGCAGCTCCCTGATCTTTTTAGCCATTGGCTGTGAAGGATACACTGTAACACCCTATAGGCTGAACCTGTGTATATAAGCTAGCTTACTTCCTGAATATAGTGGATCTGCATCACTGAACCTGGTCCCTGGAGTCGGTTTTTTGCATCTCCGTCGTCCTCACCCCTGGCAGGACTTGTCCACAACAAACAACTCAAAGACACCAATGAGAGACAAACTATGGATGAATTATTCCAGACCCATTGAGTGATTCTCTCTGGGAAAAATAGTTTTTTGTTTTTATGTTTTCTCTACATGTTTTTTAAATCTGTTTGAACATAAAGAGTTAAGCTAAATATTTTTTAAACAAACTCTACAAAACTTAATTATTTTATATGGTTACTGAACAACCATTTAGAGTTACATATATTTCTCTGTTCTCTTAAAGGAAAATGTTTCATGATTACTATATTGACTGCTATTTTAATTATTTGATATACCCTTTTCCTTTGGAGTAAAGGAGAAAATGATTACTGGCAAAATTTATTATGTGGATATTTTGGAAAAACTATTTTTTTTTTAATTTTGTGAGAGGAGGGGATGCAGAGAGACAGACTCTCACACATATTGCAACCAGGATCCACCTGCAAGCCCACTAGAGGGAGATCTTCTGTCTATCTAGTGTGTTGCTTTATTGTTCAGCAACTGAGTTTTTCTTAGCACCTGAAGCAGAGGCCAAGGAGTCATTCTCAGCATTCAGGGCCAACTTGCTACAATCAAGCAATGGCTGCAGGAAACGCATATATATATGGAGAGAGAGAGAGAGAGAGAGAGAGAGAGAGAGAGAGAGAGAGAAAGGGAGGGAGAAGGAAAGAGATTGGGGAAGGGTCAAGAAGCAGATGGGCACACCTCCTGTGTGCCCTGACTAGGAATCACACACACACAGGGGGGATGCTCTACCACTGAATCAAGTGGCCAGGGACTGGAAAAACTATTTTTCTCAGTCATAGATACCTAAAATATACTTCATTTCTGTATCTGATTACAATGGTAAATATCAAGAAAAAGTGGTTTTACGTGTATGTTCATAAAAAGCATATCGTGTGCAGGGAATTTCATTATCTAGACTAAAGGGTATATTTTGTATTATAGTCTCAATGACTTAAAGCCTAGCTATCTTATAGTGATTTATAATTCTGATTACAGGGATGTTCTGCATGATGAACCAGCCATTTCATCAGCCAAAAACTTCTCAGTTGTGCAATTCTCTATCTTGAATCAAAGCTGTTTGTGGAAAGAAAGATTTAGGAAAGTATTCTAAAGTTTTTAGAAACATAAAACTAAATCTAGAATTGCAAACTACTCTCTCAGCAGATTTAAAGGTTACGAGTAGAATTTGCTAAATAAAAGTTTTTATTTTTTTGTCCTTCATAGAGCACACACACTACACACACATATATATTCCAATACAAATACACAATTATTTCTACAATATTTGAGTAATACTTTACAATAAATATTACCAGAAAAAAATTTTAAATTATTAATGACAATAATATGTGTGATAGCAGATGAAAGAGCAAAAACCTGGCCCCAGCTGGTTGTCTCAGTGGATAGAGCAGGGGTCGGGAATCTTTTTGGCTGAGAGAGCCATGAACGCCACATATTTTAAAATGTAATTTCATGAGAGCCATACAATGACCCGTGTACATTATGCATTAACCAATAAAAATTTGGTGTTGTCCTGGAGGACAGCTGTGATTGGCTCCAGCCACCCGCAACCATGAACATGAATGGTAGGAAATGAATGGATTATAATACTGAGAATGTTTTATATTTTTAACGTTATTATTTTTTTTATTAAAGATTTGTCTGTGAGCAAGATGCCACCATCAAAAGAGCCACATCTGGCTTGCAAGCCATAGGTTCCTGACCCCTGGTATAGAGCATTGGCCTATCATCTGAACGTCTCACATTTGATTCTCAGTCAGGGTACCCAGGAGAAGTGACCATTTGCCCTCCATCCCCACTTTCTCCTACTTTTCTTCCTCTTCCCCCACTCTCTCTTCTCTCCCTTTTCCCCTCCTACAGACAGAGGCTTGATTGTTTCAAGCATCATCTTGGGCACTGAGGATAGCTTGTTGGTCCCAAGAATCAACCTTAGTTGCTAAAAATAGCTTAGTTGATTTCAGCATCAGCCCCAGACAGGGGTTACTGGGTGGATCTTGGTTGGAGCACATGTGGGAGTCTGTCTCACTATCTCCCCTCACCTCACTTAAAAAAAAAGACCCAAAACCATGCCTGATAGAGAATCATGCATATAAGTAGTAATTAAAAGATTTTAAATAAAAAAATATATCTACCTCTGAAAACTCCAAAAGTAAATTTTGAAACAACAATACAATCACTTATATGTTTAAAATATTATTATTAATACAGAAAAGTACACATAACAGCACATTATACTGATTTTATTGCAACCTGAAAACACCACACAGATCATACAATAAAACATCTCCTACAATATATAAGTCTTAGGGTTACATTTCAATCCCTATTACTTCCCAAGAAAAAATACTTCTAACAGGATGAGTTATGTCCACTTTTTGCCTTTTATATAAATAAAATTCTATAAAGGTACTGCTGTTATTGTCTTCATGTGGCTTATTTATGCACTGATGATTTGGAAGGTTCTATCTTCTATCTCTATTTTGTTACTGTTTCATTTAAGAAATATTAATTCTATAATACAGAAGACAACCATTTAATAAAAGAAAATTGTATTGATTTTAATATCAAAAACCCAAAAAGTAATTAATTATACAAATTTTATATTTACACATGGATTTAAAAGATATAATTGGAACCATATAAAATGTTTGAAATACCATATGGATCCCAAAGTACAATGTCTTATAATACATTTTGTAACCAAGAAAATAAGTGTTCACATGTGTTTTTATAATGATTTCAATATATTCAAGACTGTTGGGCTTTTAAAGAACTATTCATTTTATTTTTAAGAACTTTTTTAAGAATAGTTTTTTTGTTGTTATTTTTGTCCACAAAAATATGCTCAAGTATTCTTATGCATTAGATTAATGCCAGTTTAAGGACCCTCCCCTCAAACATTTTAGGTGTGCCAGTGATAATTACAAATTATTTTTTGAAGAATGTCAAATAAACTTATATTGAAAATATCTTTACATATTTTAATTGAGGAATGTTCTTATGATGGAATTACTAATTCCTAATTACTAATTAGAGAAGGGTTCTCTCTTTTAAGATACCGTGTCCTGCCACAGACCAGCACAGCTCATAATTCTGGGTCTTGAAGGAGAACAGTGCAGAATTAAGAAAACAGACTCATTAAGAAAAATAATGGGATCAGGAGGCCACTTCAGTGCTGATGTCAATATCAGAGTGCCCCATGGCTCCAGTTTGCTTTATTATATAACCATATGCAAAACAAGGAAGTTCTTAATACAAAGTTACACATCTGAGGCAAAAACAGGAACTCTCCCAAGGCATAAACAGGAATCCCCCCACCATGCATAAGCAAAATCAACCAACATCTGAACAAACAAAGAGTGAGAGGAAGGGCATATAAATTGCTTCCAGCAACTTAAGCAAGCAAGTGAAGTGGGTGCAAATACTCAGCATCATAGCCAATATGGAGGTGGAGAGGGGAAAACTTAGCCTTTTGCTAAGCCTCGAATTTACAAAGGCTTTTTGCCACTTGCAGTCTACAACAATTTCATATTATTACATGCAGTTTTTCTGTACTTAATCATCCAGCATCCAAAGCAGTGTGCCTAAATTTTCTTCATGCTAGAATACACATAATTTTAGTGTTAATACAATATATAGATAAAGCTCCATGTAACTGGAAAAGAACCCTAACACTGGCTATCTCAGTCATCATTCAGAAACACTGGGAACAAATGGGATCAATAACTTTAGACATACCTTTCACGAATGGAGAGCATTCCAGTGTGCTCTTGTATATCCATTTAAATACTATGCTAAAGCCTTACTCAGCAGTGTGGGTTGCATAAAGGTCAGTTTTGAAGTCATTTGAAAATTTGTTAGAAATTTAGAGATTAGATTTCATCCTATCTTGCTCAATCAGGTTGCATTTTAATAAAAGTTTGAGTGATCTATTTGCATATTACAAATTTAAGAAGTGTAAAAAAATAGTAAGCACACCGATTATATGTTTTGATAGGAAACGGGAGAATTAGGATACCTATTATTTTCTAGATAGAATAGAATAGTTACTGTAAGAACATGTAGATATTTTATTTGCATCTTCATAAAAAATACTTTAACAAAAAATAGAATAGTTTTTATTAAAACATCATTTCTCACAAATTATTTTTCAGTGAAATGTTTGCATCTCTTTCTTTTCCTGTTCTGATTACCTATGAAGTGAGCAGGCAAGAAAACTTTATTAATTTAGTCATTAGAAAAGTAATTTATTTATGTTTTATTAAAATTTAAAGTGAGATTAGATTTAAAATTTATATGTGGGTGTTCTGAAATCCTCTGTGGTTTCAGATAACCATGTTCTTTCCTTATATTTTTAGGTGTCTATTGCTTTCTTATTCACTGTCATGTTTAAGCGTGTACCAAAGACAAAGAGGAAACTCTATTATCTTTTGTCTTTGGAGAGATTCTTAGCTATAGTTGTAAAAGAAAATGTGTGTTCTGCAAACAAACTAAGTTTGCCTATTTTATAAAAGTCAATATTTCAGGTCTATTAGCCAATTCATCCCAGGGCACTGTGAGCGAAGCTGTGCTTTGTCTCATGGAAGTTTTGCTCTCCATGGCTTCCAAGTAATCAGAAGCATTTGATGCAAACTTTTGGTTAATGAATGTCTATATTGAGATACTATTTTACTATTCCAGGGAATTATGTAAATGTTTCCTTTACCTTATTAGCCAATCAGTTTTTAAAAATATTTTTTCAGCATGTAATTTACCTAAACTCCTAATGTATCTGCATGTATAAAGTTTTTAACAAAAAGACTCATTTTTGTGTTTTGTCAATCCAGGTCCATTTTTTCTAGAGAAAAAATGTTTATATTTATGCTAAGTTCCTCACTGATGTCCAAAGCCAATCTTTTTATTTTACTTGACTACTGAAATTACTTTTCAAGTGATATACATTTCTGTTCTCACAATACATATTATAATAGAAAATTTCCACATAATACATGGTTGGAAGAATGTAAAAATTCCAAAAAGTGACCAATTTCAGAAAAAAATGTTTTTAAAATCTCCTCATCATTTTTTGTCAGTAATGTTTTCCTGATAGGTTAATAGTAATTATTATTATCTATATCTGCATTATTTAACCATTGAAGTAAGTACTTGTTGAAATGTTGTTTTTAAAATAAAAACAAAGTTTTTGTGGATTATGTGGAGATTTGCATACTATTTTTTAAAACCCATTAACTTTTTGACCTATTAAAACAAAAGCTATAAATAGTTTCATTTATAAAAAAAACAAACATACAAGAAAATTTGAAATAAAAGATACAGTGAGACACTAAGCTAAACAATATAGTATATATATTGTATACATACAAATTTATAAAAATGCATATATATCATATGGATAATTATACATATGTATTAGTACTAAACCGCATACAAGAGAATAAAGAGTCAGAATGCTATTTGCAATGTGTTTTCACAATTTAGGTGGCTTAAGCATGTTTTGTTTTGTATTTATAGTTTGTTTGTTTTTTTATGGAAGTTAGTTATTCTGTTAGAAGTAAGCCCAACTTAGTTACAAAAATTTACACAGTTTTCTAATTTGGTTGGTTATTGGAACACAGGAAGCTGATTTCCAAGACAAAGTGATTTAATATATGTTCAAAAACTCATGAATATAGGATATTGTTTTATTGACTTTACAGAGATATGCTGTCATGAACAAAGATGAAAAGATAAGTAAAATTGAGTTGATGTTACTTATTATCAGAATAGAGCTAAGATTTATATTCTAACTGAAGCTTTACCTTTGTAGATGTGTTGCCCCAAAGAAAATATGCACTTATTTATTTAGTAAAAAGTAAGTCTTAATAAGACATTGGAAAATTAATGTATGTAACATTGACAGGCTGCTATATTTTCAACAAAAATTGGACCCACACACAAATAAAAATGATCCTTTATAGCAGGCAAAAATATAGTTTCAAAGAGTAGTTATATGTGTATACAGATTAATACATATATTCACACACAAAATTTCAAAATATAAAAAGTTATAATTTAAATTTTAATAATTAGATTTTCTCTCATTTTTATGAAGTAAAAACATTTATGGGATATCTAGATTTATTAATATGTAATGAGTTTTAAAAGACAGTAAAATAATTATATATGTTTATATATAAATAATATTTATATATTGTTCTTTATTAAAATACTGGCAGTGGTATGATAGCAATAAAGTATGTTGTTTATTTTATCCATTTTGTTATTTTTACATTTAATTCCTTATTTAAAGTTAATTATTATATTGTTTTTAAATGTTAACTTAAAATTGCTACCTGTACTTGAAGTAAAACACATCTTTATGGTTTATATGTTTTGTAAATGGGTAAAGGTGTTAGTGATATAATTATTATGCATACCATATATTTGTGTACATATATTATATAAATATATTATTATTTATGCAGTACACACTACACACACATTAATATTTGTATGTGCATCTAAATTTATTACTACACATATTGTCTTATGATGTTATAAGAAAACTAGTAACAAAAAATATGCAATGAATACTAAATAAAGATGTATATTTTGAATACTGAAATTCCCTTTAAAATATGGTGTGATGGTACAATTTGTAAATGTCTCAAAACATAATTAGTTGACATTCTTTAACCATTTGTTGATTTTTTTTTTAGATGTTAAGTTTAACTTTTATCTAGCAACATAATATACCCACCCAGGCAAAATTAAGAAAGGGTATAGTCTTCATCTGTATTGTCCCTGGCTTCTTTCATACTTTCTGAAAGCTATAACATTTATTTGTTTACTTGTTTGAAACCTACACATTACAGATAACATTAACAATACTATAACATTTCATTCTGATATACATTTACCTATAAAAATTTTTATTTGATTATCATAACTTAAAATTCCACGTATATTTTTACTGTATTTTAATATCATGCCTTCAGCTTTCTACAAAACTCATTACATAAAATATCTTACAAAACAGTTTAAAATGATTCTGAGTGCTATAATTCTAATACCTTCTGACTAAATATCTTTCCAAGGACTCTTTAGAAATTCAATGATAAAAAATTTTGCATTTTTTGTGAGACCATAAAACTCCTCCATTCTTTTAAGATAAATGAATATTTTGGTTATATTTCCCATTGGAAGCAAAGATATACACTTATATGAACTGCATTTTTTTTTTTTTTTTTTTTTTTTTTTTTTTTTATTTCTGAATCTGGAAACCGGGAGAGACAGTCAGACAGACTCCCGCATGCGCCCGACCGGGATCCACCCGGCACGCCCACCAGGGGCGACGCTCTGCCCACCAGGGGGCGATGCTCTGCCCATCCTGGGCGTCGCCATATTGCGACCAGAGCCACTCTAGCGCCTGAGGCGGAGGCCAAGGAGCCATCCCCAGCGCCCGGGCCATCTTTGCTCCAATGGAGCCTTGGCTGCGGGAGGGGAAGAGAGAGACAGAGAGGAAAGCGCGGCGGAGGGGTGGAGAAGCAAATGGGCGCTTCTCCTGTGTGCCCTGGCCGGGAATCGAACCTGGGTCCTCCGCACGCTAGGCCGACGCTCTACCGCTGAGCCAACCGGCCAGGGCCTGAACTGCATTTTTTTCTACCTTATTTTCTGCTATTTACTTCTTCCTTTAACCTGAATTTGATTTTCTAATTTTATCATTATTACAATTTTATTACACAAAATAGAAAAAGCTGCTTACAGGTAACCAAACAACAAATTAATAAAATAATATTTTGTCTGATAAAATACTAGAATACTAGTATTTCTTCTTTTTTTTCTTTTTTCAGGTGAGAGGCAGGGAGATAATGAGGCAGATTCCCACATGCACCCCAACTGGGATTCACCCAGCAACCCTATCTGGAGCAATGCTTGAGTTCCAAACTATTTTTAGTACCTGGGGCTGATGGGTTCCAACAGACCTATCCTAAGCATATAGGGTCTATGTTCCTATCCTAAGCATATGTTCCAATGAATTATGCCACTGGCTGCAGGAGAGAAAGAGGGAGAGAAATGGGAGAGGGAGGAGGGAAGAAGCAGATAGTCACTTTTCCAGTGTGCCCTGACTGGGAACTGAACTCAGGACATCCATACACTGGGCTGACACTCTATCCACTGAGCAGCCGAACAAGGCCTGGTATTTCTTTTAAAAGAGCTTATTAGCACCTATCATGTGTTATTTTGTCAATGAGCACATTCTGACTGGTGTGAGGTAGTATCTCATTGTAGTTTTAATTTGCATTTCTCTAATAATTAGTGATGTTGAACTCTTTTTCATTTGTCTATTGGCCAACTCTTTGTCCTCTTTGGAGAAGTGTCTATTCATTTCTTGTGCTCATTTTTTGATTGCATTGTTTGTCTTCTTGGTGTTGAGTTTTACAAGTTCTTTATAAATTCTGGTTATTAATCCCTTAACAGATGTATTGTAAAATATATTCTCCCATTGTGTGGTTTGTCTTTTTATTCTGTTCATATTGTCTTTAGCTGTGCAAAAGCTTTTTAGTTTGATATAGTCCCATTTGTTTATCCTGTCTTTTATTTTATTTGCCTGTGGAGATAATTCAGCAAAGATATTGCTGCAATAGATGTCGGTGAGCTACTGCCTAAATTTTCTTTTAGGATACTTATGGTTTCACGAGATTAAAAAGCTGTGGTACATATATACAATGGAATACTATGGGGCTATGAAAAAGAAGGAAATATTACCTTTACAACAATATGGAGAGACCTGGAAACTATTATGTTTAGTTAAATAGAGAAAGCTAAATAGAGAAAGAAAAATATCATATGACCTCGCTCACTTGAGGAATCCAAGGAATAATGAGAACTGAGGAACGGAATTGAGACAGAGGAGGGATCAAAGGGACCAGAGGAAGAGGACAGAGGGAAAGGGGATGATAGGATGGGATAAACCTGAAGGGAAGGGGGGAGGGTGCTGTAGGGAGGGGGGCAAGGGAGATGTTGAGGGGAATAGGAAGGAAGGGGGATGCATTCGGGGTGACCCTAGAATCTATGTAAACACAATTAATTAAATAAAAAAATAAAAGAGCTTATTAGTTTGCATTTCTCTAATGACTGTTGATGTTGAATATTTTTTTATCTGCCTATTGGCCATCTATATGTCCTCTTTGGAGAAGTGTCTATTCATCTTTTGCCCATTTTTTGATTGGATTGTTTATCTTCCTGGTGTTGAGTTTTACAAGTTCTTTATAAATTTTGGTTATTAACCCCTTATCAGACATATTGTCAAATATGTTCTCCCATTGTGTGGTTTGTCTTTTTATTTTGTTCATCATGTCTTCAGCTGTGCAAAAGCTTTTTAGTTTGATATAGTCCTATTTGTTCATCTTGTCCTTTATTTTACTTGCCTATGGAGATAAATCAACAAATATATTGATTGCTGCTAGAGATGTCAGGGAGTTTACTGCCTATATTTTTTTCTAAGATGCTTATGGTTTCCCAACTTACATTTAAGTCTTTTATCTATTTTGAGTTTATTTTTGTGAATGGTGTAAGTTGGTGGTCTACTTTCATGTTTTTGCAGGTAGCTAATTTTCCCAACACCATTTGTTAAAGAGACTGTCTTTACTCCATTGTATATTCTTACCTCCTTTGTCAAATATCAATTGTCCATAAAGGTGTGGGTTTATTGCTGGGTACTCTGCTCTGTTCCATTGCTCTATATGCCTGTTCTTATGCCAGTACCAGGCTGGGTTTTTTTTTTTAGTACAATAGCCTTGTAGTATAAATTGATATCAGAAAGTGTGATATCATCCACTTTATTCTTCTTTTTTTAAGATTGCTAGGCTATTTCTGTTCTTTTTTGGTTCCATATAAATTTTTGGAATATTTGTTTTATATCTTTAAAGTATGTAAAATTAAAACCACAATGAGATATCACCTCACACCAGTCAGAATAGTACTCATTAACAAAACAACACATAGTAAGTGCTGATGAGGATGTGGAGAAAAGGGAACTCTCTGGCATTGCTGGCAGGAATGCAGACTGGTGCAGCCACTGTTAAAAATAGTATGGAGATTCCTCAAAAAATTAAAAATGGAACTGCCTTTTGACCTAGTCATTCCACCCTTAAAAATATATCTCAAGAACACCACATCACTGATTCAAAAGAGGAAATGCACCCCATGTTTATAGCAGCATTGTTTATAATAGCCAAGATCTTGAAACAGTCCAAGTGGCCATCAGTGGACAAGTGGATTACAAAGTGGTGGTACATGTACACAATGGAATACTATGGGGCCATGAAAAAGAAGGAAATTTTACCTTTTGCTGCAACATGGATGGACCTGGAAACTATTCTGTTAAGTAAAATAAGCCAGGCAGAGAATGAAAAATATCATATGACCTCACTGTTTGCAGAATTCAATGAACAATATGAACTGATAACTGGAATAGAGACAGAGGCAGAATCAAAGGAACCAGAGGTAAAGTAGACAGGGGGAAAAGGGATGAAAGGATGGGACCAAAGAAGGGACAGAGATTGGTGAAATTATATACACACAACACAGCATTATAGAGAGCAAAATTGCAAATCCTGGAGGGAAGGGAGGGTATTGTGAGAAGGGGGACAGGGAGATATTGAAGAGAACATGGGGGGAGGGGGGTGCATTTGGGGGAACACTAGAGTCTTTGTAAACATAATAACTTTAAATTAATAAAAAAGAACTTATTAGTATACTTTAAGCCTTACTTTCATTTTTATAAGATTAAAAAAATACAGACTTAAATGTATTTGTTTTAAATTCTGTCATTTTAAATGTCTGTGTCCAATATAGCAGTATACTATATTTAATTTCAATGTACTATACAATAACTCTAATAAAGAATAATTTAAATTTTATAAAATTGAAAAAGAGATTAAGTTAAAAGGAAGGAAAATAAAAATTTCAAATTATATTTAGGATGGTGTTTTGATAATAAGATATTAACAAAGTATTTTTGAAAGACATTTAGTTAAATTAAGAGATGACAGATTATTTTCTGTTAATTGCCTCAGGTTAAAATAATGTATAAACTTTTAACTTAATACAATGACTTTCCAAATTTTTTTAATGCATGAGTGATCAACTAATTCTTTCAATTACTTACAGGAGTGTAAATAAATATCTTTACTAAACATTAGTAATTTTGAGTAGTTTCTTTAAGACCATAGTGATATTTGAAGAAGCTGTAAGTGAATGTTTAAAGGTTGATCTTTAATGAATCATTCAATCAGTTAGAAAATTTTAATGTGTACCTACTATGATTCAAGAACTTCTTTAGATACTAAGAATCAACACCCAATTAAAAAAATCACCACCAAATTAAATTTGTTGGAGATGCTCAGAGGACACTGACTTCATTAGACTATAGGAAATACACTGTGGCGCCAATTTGGTTAGAGCATTGTCCAAACACACCAGGATTTTGGGCTCAATCACCAGTCACAGCATATACAGGAATCAACCAATAAATGCATGGATGGGGAAAATAACAAATCAATGTCTCTCTATCTCTCTTTCTCTCTTCTTCTCTCTCTCTCCCTCTCTCTTTCTCTTTTCCAGTTACTCCCTTCCTCTCTCTTTAAAATCAATCAATAAATTAAAAAATGTAAATAAAAAAGTTTAAAATAAAGTAATATAAAATAACACTCATTTATTATATCACAACTTTATAGGTCAAAAGACCAGATGACTCAAACAGGTATTCTGCTTAGAGTTTCACAAGATTAAAGTCAAGGTGTCATCCAGATTGTTCTTTTTTTTTTTTTTTTTCATTTTTCTGAAGCTGGAAACAGGGAGAGACAGTCAGACAGACTCCCGCATGCGCCCGACTGGGATCCACCCGGCACGCCCACTATGGGGCGACGCTCTGCCCACCAGGGGGCGATGCTCTGCCCATCCTGGGCATCGCCATGTTGCGACCAGAGCCACTCTAGCGCCTGAGGCAGAGGCCACAGAGCCATCCCCAGCGCCCGGGCCATCTTTGCTCCAGTGGAGCCTTGGCTGCGGGAGGGGAAGAGAGAGACAGAGAGGAAAGCACGGCGGAGGTGTGGAGAAGCAAATGGGCGCTTCTCCTGTGTGCCCTGGCCGGGAATCGAACCTGGGTCCTCCGCACGCTAGGCCGACGCTCTACCGCTGAGCCAACCGGCCAGGGCCATCCAGATTGTTCTTTTAGCTCAAGGACCTGTGAAAAAATTCATTTCTGAACTCATTCAGATTGTTGGCACTTCCACTTCACTTCTGTGGTCCCCATTTTCTTTCCAACTGTCATCTAGGGCAGTGGTCCCCAACCTTTTTTGGGCCACAGACCAGTTTAATGTCAGAAAATATTTTCATGGACCAGCCTTTAGGGTGGGACAGATAAATGTATCACATGACCTGGACAAGCGTCAAGAGTGAGTCTTAGACGAATGTCTCATAGGGGAACTGGTCATTTTTAAAAAAATAAAACATCATTCAGACTTAAATATAAATAAAACGGAAATAATGTAAGTTATTTATTCTTTCTCTACGGACTGGTACCAAATGGCCCACGTACCGGTACCGGTCCATGCCCCAGGGGTTGGGGACCACTGATCTAGGGGTTGCTCCCTGTCTAAAATCTTACTCAAGTGGCTCCTTCCATCTCGAAGCAAGCGATGGAAAAATGAGTTCCCACACTTACATTTTCTTCTGCCTTTCTTTTTGCCTTCAGCCAGACAGAGCTCTCTGTGTTAAGGTTGTATATAATTAGACCAAACACACCTGAATAATTTTTCTATTTAAACATACATGAAGTGATATTGCATCATATTTACAATTTATGAAGATTAGAACAGAACAGTTGGGGAGGGGAGGAGAGGGCAGAAGAACATTTAAAAATTTTTACCCATCCCATTCAGTTTCTAGGTCTAAGTGAATTCTCAGACCCCAAAACTTAAATATATAATGGTATAAACTTAAGGAAAGACATCACAGAAAAACTACAACTTACAACACTTATCAATGCTTCACTGACCAGGCTGGAAGCCACATTCCAGTGCAGTGTAGTAGACTCTGGTATGTTGCCCAGATATTTCTTTTAGAACCAAAGTTTTTTTTTTTCCCTATATAGCAAGAGTTGGATTCAAATGACTCATAGCTAAGAACTTCTCTGGATATCATTCTCAATTGATTGTAAGCATAGGAATTGTATTTCTTAATTATAGGCTTTCACAATAAAGTAATAATTCTCTGCCCAATATTATTTCTACTTTCCTCATCTTGTTGTGAATGTATTTCTGAAAGTTCAAAATACATTTTTTATGCAAATGTTTGCCTCAGGCTCTAAATTTATTTATTTATTTTCAATGAATTTTTTTATGAAGAAATAAAATATGGTTTATATTTAGGCCATAAAACATAAAGTGAACAAACCCATCAAGAAGTAAATCAGCCTGACCAGGCTGTTGTACAGTGGATAGAGTGTCAGACTGAGAGCAGAGGACTCAGATTTGAAACCCCGACATCACCAGCTTGATTGCAGGCTCATGTGGTTGTAGCAATGCTTGTCAGATTGAGCCCAAGGTCATTGGCTTGAGCAAGGGGTCACTCAGTCGGCTGCAGCAACCCGAACAAGGCACATATGAAAAAGCAATCAATGAACAACTAAGGTGCCACAACAAAGAATTGATGCTTCTCATCTCTCTCCCTTCCTGTCTGTCTGTCCCTATTTGTCTTTCTCTCTGACTCTCTCTGTATCTGTCACAAAAAAAGAACAATTAAATCAAAACTCAAAAATAAAATAACAGAAAGAAACCCACAACTAAACTTACTTGCTCAAATGTAAAAACATCAAAGAAAGAATGAACACATAACAGATTTTGTAATGAAAAAAAAAACACCCAGCAAAATTTACAGTATTTTCTATGTGGCAAAACTATATAAGTACTACTTTATTTAAAAAAAATAAAGCTGGTTCTAATAAATCTTATCAGGAATTATCAATCTCATTTATCATTTATATGATTTTTCCCCTGATTATTCTGTTCACCGTCATTTTATTAAAATTAAAATTTTATTTAGAAAATTAAATTAAATAGGGTGACATTGATTAATAAGAGTACATAGCTTTCAGGTTAACATTTCTACAGCATTTAAAATGTTGATTATGTTGTGTACCCATCATCTAAAGTTTGTTCATTTTCTGCTACCTTATGTTTGTCCCTCTTTATTCCCTCCTCCCTCCACAACAATTTCCCCCTGGTAACCACTTCACTTTTATCTATGTCCACGAGTCTCAGTTTTATATCACACCAATTTGTGAGATCATATCTTTCATAACTTTTTCTGACTTACTTATTTCACTCAATATAATGTTCTCAAGGTCCATTCATGTTAATCTGATTTGAAATAAAGTAAAATGTGCACTAAAAAATTATAATACCTAGATTTATTGAGAACTGTTAGTTACAAGGTCTGAGTAATCTGAATAACAGGGGATACAATATGCTGATTAATCTTAATACCACTGAAAAGAGTACAAAGCATTCTGTCAATTTCAATGGTTCTCTAAATATTGGCTCTCCTTGCTGGTGGAGAGGTGAGAAAGAGAGGTTTTCTTTATGCAACATCACTAAATTATGCAACAGATTTCTATAGTAATAGCCTTAGTAGCTTTGGCAGCAGTCTCATACCATTGAATCATGAGTTTTCTGTTCACTAAAATGTTTGATTGTTTTTTTATAAACAAGTATTAGTTCAAAAACAAAAACAAAATTAAACTACATATATTTAGCCTGACCAGGAGATGACAGAGTGGATAGAGCATCGGATTGGAATGTGGAGGACACAGGTGTGAAACTTCAAAGTCACCAACTTGAGCAAGGCTCAACAGCTTGAGTCCAAGGTTTCTGGCTTAAGCAAGGGGTCACTCTGTCTACTGTAGCCCCCTGGTCAAGGCACATATGAGAAAACAATAATGAATAACTAAGGAGTTGCAATGAAGAATTAACGCTTCTCATCTCTCTCCCTTTCTGTCTGTCTGTCCCTATCTGTCCATCTCTCTCACAAAAAACTACATATGTTTACATTAAGAAAGGTATTAATGCATTTTATAGTACAAATCCAAGTGAACTGACATTTTACCATATGTTGTCTTATATCATATATTAATTTCCTGATGCTGTCTAACATGTTACTACAAATTTATCAAATTAATGGAAGATCCACTTATCAACTGACATTCTTGTAGGCCTGAAGTCCTGATGGGCATGACTGAGTTCTATGCATAGTTTCTTATTCCTTCATGTTTTAAAATTTTAGTTTATAAAGAATAGAAGAGAAGGAGAGAGAGAGCAAGAGAGAAGGGGGGTGGAGCAGGAAGTATCAACTCGTAGTTGCTTCTCACATGTGCCCTTACAAGGCAAGCCTGGGGTTTCAAATGGAGACATCAGCATTCCAGGTTGATGTTTTACTCACTGCACCACCACTTGTTAGACTCTGCATAGCTTCAAAAGGCTATGGTCATGTCAGCCAAACTAGGCTCTTATCTGTGGACTTTGATGAATAGTCCACTTCTCAGTGCATTCAAATTGTTGGCTAAATTTAGTAACTAGAAGTGAAACATTTGCTCTTCATAGTGTGGAAGACACCTGCATTCCTTAGTATGTGGCCCCTTCTATCTTCAAAACATGATATGGTATGTCTTTAAATTCCTCTTATTTTTCTACTACCAGGAAAAAAACAAAACAAAACAGAAAACTCTGCTTTTACAGAATGAGTTTGATTATATTAGGTACACTTAGATACTCTATTTTTTAACAAAATCATGAAGTGATGGTTTATCATATATACAAGCTATCCACATTTAAAAGGAATAAGGTTATACAAGAGCAAGGAATACGGGTTCATCTCTTAGGATACAGTATACCACATATCCCCGGTGTAAAAACATATAAATCTGAACAGATGCTCCAAATAGAGAAAAAATACAATATCAACTCAGAGGTTTCTGCCAATATTTATGTTGCCAAAACAATAATGCAGAGTGTATCAGAAGCTCAAAATTATGCGACAAATAAATTTAATGTCTACAATATCTTACGTGAACATAATATATTCCTGAAAATACATTAAAACAATTAAATTACTAGACATAATTTAGTTTTCTTTTCTTCCTTTTGCATAATGAAAGCTCCTGAAAATCCCAAATTTACTACAAAAAGAAAGAATAAGATTAGACCTTTGGATATTTTTCTTGATATTTTTTATGTTAACACCTGTAGTACATACATAATATGGAAAGGATGCTGCTTATTATTCTATTGGAAGTATTTAACAATCTGGTAAAAAATATATATATAAATAAAAAAATCTGTCCCTGGCCGGTTGGCTCAGTGGTAGAGCATTGGTCTGGCATGCGGAAGTCCCGGGTTCGATTCCCAGCCAGGGCACACAGGGGAAGCGCCCATCTGCTTCTCTACCCCTCCCCCTCTCCTTCCTCTGTCTCTCTCTTTTCCTCCCGCAGTGGAGGCTCCACTGGAGCAAAGTTGGTACCGGGCGCTGGGTACTGCTCCGTGGCCTCTGCCTCAGGCACTAGAATGGCTCTGGTCGCAACAGAGCAATGTCCCAGATGGGCAGAGCATCGCCCCCTGGTGGGCATGCCGGGTGGATCCCAGTGGGACGCTTGCGGGAGTCTGCCCGACTGCCTCTCTGTTTCCAACTTCAGAAAAATACAAAAAAAAAAAAAAAAAAAAAAAATCTCAGCTAAGTCAAATTGTAATGTGCAACTTTTCTTGGATGCTTCATTAATTCTCGTATACTGAAATAATATATGTGACATACTTTCAAGAACAATGCTCGATGCTATCTGCCATTTCTACCAGTGTGCATTATTAAACTGTCTACATTTGGTTGGCCTTCTACTGTGACACTAGTTTCTATGAAAGTTTTTTTTCCTCTTCTTTTCCATTAGAAAATGCTGTTGAGATTTATCCATCTGTTGGATTTCACCTGAGTTTGAATGACTGAGAATATCTTTCTCAAGTACTTTATGTGTTTTATTTTATAGATTTTTGGTGCCTAAACCTAGAAGAGTTTTTCATTCTATAGAATATAACATTATATTAGTAACTTTCTTATAGTACTTGACAACAATTCTGGGGTAATATCAAGTGTAATTTTTTTATTATTTTAATAACATAATACATATTAGTTTAAGTATTATGAAAATTTTAAATATCTAGTTTGAGTGGTAATATACAAATTATTTTATTTGGTATACTCTCAACTAATATCACTGAGTTCATTTATTATTTATTCATCTTTTTTTTGCTTATTTTCTTCAACAAAAATTTACTGAATTATTAATGAGTCATAAAGGAAAAAAAGTTGCCTTATTTCTTTTAAACATTTTCAAGTGAATCTGATATCATATAAAATATTTTAAAATTAACTACAAACTGGAATGACTTAGTAATAATAGTGTGTATGTCAGGTTTTATTAAACTTCATAATTAGCAACATTTAGTGGTAACACCTTTATTCAAAAATCTTGGGTTTTATTCCAATTATTGGCTTTATAGCTAATTGACAATAAGCAAATAACCTCATATAAGAGGCAGTTTTATTTACAATTAAAAACCAATAATTTTATATACTGTTACACACATATAGCTTTAATGATGATGATGATAGAGATAATGATGATGATGTAACCATACTTTTTATCCTATAATAACTTCATGATCTGTAATTGACATGCTCCAATCTTAACTGAATATTCTATCAGGAAGAAATGTTTTGTTTTGTTTTCTGAAATAATATACTTTATAAAGTTTCAAACAATATAACCATTGAGAACTCACAAATTTTGAACATATGAATTATTTTTATTTTATCTTAATTTGCAGTTATTTATGTGAGGAAAATTGATTATAATAAAATTTCTGTGTAGAACCAAAGAAAACCATTTGTACAACAGATGGCCATAAGAAATCCTTCAAGGGTGTATTGAAGCAAAATTTAAATCAATATGATAAAATTGTCAATATTAGTGAAGCCAACTCATATTCTTGTGCAGCAAAGTGTAAAGAGCTGTCTCAGAATAAAAAGAGACAGAACTATAAACAAAAAATTATGTAAATGGTATCCTGTCGTTAAGCCTGAGATAATTTATACATATAATAAATGTTATGGAAACTTCACTTTATTGATTAAGCCATTTGACTTACAATATGTGTTTTTACATTGGGTGTCATCTGATGCCACAAAAGACAAAAATAACCAAACAAAAATACACATGTATCTTTTATTCACTGCTTAAAAAAATTATTATTTGATATGTACTTGTAATCTTTTTAAATCTATAATACAGAAAGAATATATTGTTTAATATTAAGCATATATAAAAATATACAATAGTTACTATATAATCTAAAAACAATGTAAAATATTTTTCAATTTATGCACTCACTCAACAATATTTTATGAGTAAATATCATGTGCTAGACTATGGAGACAAAATACTAAACAACAAAAGTGCTTGTTCTATTATTATTATTAAGATGGAAAAAATAAAAATAAACAAGCAACTATTATGATTTATGTTTAATGTGTTAAAGAAAATAAAGCACAGTGGAAGAGTAAATACTGAGAATATCTAACTTCACCTACACAGTTTTTGAGAAGTTTTCTCAATTGTCTTTCTTCCACTTTAGCAAGATATCTCTCAAACTAACTTTATTACTTTAGTTCAATATTTTTTTTAAAACCTGTTTTTTAATGGTTACTTTATTGATTTTAAAGAAAAGATAGAAAGTGGGAGAGGAAGACAGGAACATCGATCTGTTTTTGCATGTGCCCTGACAGGAGATTGAGCTGGCAGCCTCTGTGCTTCAGGGCACTGCTCTAACTAACTGAGCTATCTGGCCAGGGCTCAGTATATTTTTTAAAACTATGGTAATAGTTTTATTTTAAAACAAACAAATCTCATGAATAATGAGTATTACATTATTTTATTAAAGTATTTCTTAAGTATGTTCAGTCATAAAACAAAAAGAAGTCATTTTTCTGGTGAAACTTCAAAACATATTCTACAATGATCACAAAGCAACATAATTTGAATTACTGCATTGGATGGTATTTAACTAATGCTAATAGCTTCTCACAATAGGAATATGGGCTACACTTCGAAGAGTCAGATTTTGGAGTATGACCTGATTTGCTGATAAATAATTTCTTTTTTTTCTTCAAATTTATTATGAGGAAGGGAGGCAGAGACAGACTCCAGCATGCACCCTAACCAAGATCCACCTGGCAAGCCCACTAGGGGGCAATGCTTTGCCCATCTGGGGCATTGCTCTGATGCTCAGCAACCAAGCTATTCTTAGCATGTGATGCATAAATAATTTCGTATACAAAATTTACTTCAGAACTTCAAACAAACAAACAAACAAACAAAAAGTTCTTTCCCAAGGGTTGGCTTCAACAAAGAAAGTACACAGAGAAGAATTGAGTTAGAAAGTCAGTGCATACTTGATAACGAGCAAATATTTGCACAAGGTCACTCTCTCAAATAAGATATAAGAAGCATAATAAGACTCAATTACACAAAGAGAAAACAAATAATAAAAATATATTTAGAAATAACTTTTAAAAATATATTTAGTTTGTTTCTCAGAGATATAAATGATGGATGTGTACCATTAATTAAAAATTATTATATAAAAGGAAGATATTTTGGGGAATTAAAACTAAAGTTTTTAAATTTAAAAAATGAAAATAAAAACAAATTGCAGAAAATGTAGTTAATTCAATACTAAACAAAACTGAAGTGATAATTACTATGTCAAAATGTTAATCTAAAAAATTATCAGCCTGACCTGTGGTGGCGCAGTGGGTAAAAGCATCGACCTGGAATGCTAAGGTCGCCAGTTCGAAACCCCAGGCTTGCCTGGTCAAGGCACATATGGGAGTTGATGCTTCCTGCTCCTCCCTCTGTTCTATCTCTTTCCTCTCTCTGTCTCTTTCTCTCTGTGTGTCTCCTCTCTCTAAAAAAAATGAATAAATAAAAATGTGAAAAAAATTATCAGAAAACAGAACTAAATATTATTTAGAGCAATAGTATACAATCCTGTAAAGTTATGCCCACAAATATACATTTATCACACAGGACTGTTAAAGTTACAAAGTAAAACTCTATAATCCTTAATAGTGTCTTAGAATAGGGGAAAAATAGGAGACAGTCTAGTCTTGTATGCAATGTTTTTATTGTTTAAGAAAATGTATTCTTATGTAAGGAAAATTTAAAAGAATATTAAATAATGAATTTATCTGGAAATAAAGCAGTAAAAGGTAATATAAAAATACACCTGGACTATATCTTAGTAACCAATTCAATTAAGTAATAGTTGGAATTCAAATTTAAAAGACAATATTGATATAGTCAATCATTCCTTTCTAGTTTAAAGAAATATAAGAAAGAAAAGAAAGGAGAAAAGAAGGAAAGAGAAAAGAAAAAATATTTCTATTTATTCTACTCTAAAATTACTTAGAATTCTAAAGTTTTCTTAATACAGAGACTCCCAAAAATGTCATCATTTTAAATTTATTTCAGCAACAAAACAATAATGTAATGAACCAATTATTGAAATAATTAACTGTTACCAATTAAAATACAATTTCCTACTTGGTATGATAATATAACTTTACGTTAATTATAGATGTCTACTAATAACTTAACAGATGTTCTTAGAAGCCTACACAGCATTTATCATATAACCTAAATTTAGCTTTAGGAACATAAAAGTTACATGGGCCACCCTGGCCAGTTGGCTCAGCGGTAGAGCGTCGGCCTGGCGTGCAGGAGTCCCGGGTTCGATTCCCGGCCAGGGCACACAGGAGAAGCGCCCATCTGCTTCTCCACCCCTCCACCTCTCCTTCCTCTCTGTCTCTCTCTTCCCCTCCTGCAGCCGAGGCTCCAATGGAGCAAAGATGGCCTGGGCGCTGAGGATGGCTCTGTGGCCTCTGCCTCAGGCGCTAGAATGGCTCTGGATGCCACAGAGCAACGCCCCAGAGGGGCAGAGCATCACCCACTGGTGGGCATGCCGGGTGGATCCCGGTCTGGCGCATGTGGGAGTCTGTCTGACTGCCTCCCCGTTTCCAGCTTTGGAAAAATGAAAAAAAAAAAAAGGTTACATGGGCCTTGGTCCCTTTTTGTGTGGCTTAATACTCATTTGTATTAATAAATTATGTCGGAAGTGTTACACGATTATAGTAAATCATCAAGTGCTTCATTATATTATAAAAACCTAGTGCTTTTAATATTTGTAATAGATATGATAATGATTTATTTTGTAAATGTAATAAATCCATATTTTGCATAACATGTTTCTTTGAAATCATAATTATGAAAAAATATTACAATAAAAATCTTGCAAAATAAATGTTATTTAACCTAAACTTATTTTCCCTAAATGAAATTTTTAAAAATGAAGTGTTTTTGGCCTGACCTGTGGTGGCGCAGTGGATAAAGCATCAACCTAGAAACACTGAGGTTGCCGGTTCAAAACCCTGGGCTTGCCTGGTCAAGGCACATATGGGAGTTGATGCTTCCTGCTCCTCCCCCCTCCTCTCTCTCTTTCTCTCTCTCTCTCTCTTCCCTCTCTATAATAAATAAAATCTTAAAGAAAAAATGAAGGGTTTTATATCCAGAAGTTTATTTCTTTCATTTAGCAAATAGTTCAAATTTAAATATAAGTATAAATGTGTTGAGATTGAATTTCTTCTTTCAAATTGTTTTACTTTTAAGAAATTAATTTTTTTACATATACAACTTTTATATAAATAGTATTATATAGAAGCATAATGGCATAAAATTATGGCAAAACAATTTGAATTGCTCTTTGATTATATAGATATATAACTTTTTCATATTAGTTTACTTTTTGAAATCCAATAATTATTTATTATTTAAGTTATTTTTTCATTGAAATGATCTAGAAAAAGCAATGTAGGAAAAGTAAGAAGATAGTAATGTAAAATAAAAATTAGGTCTGAAGAATTCAGGTTGAGTGAGAAATGTAGAAACTAAAGAGAGTTTTGCTGTCTTTTATAACAAAAACAAAGTTAGAAAATAACAAACTAATAATTTTTTTGTACTTATCAAGCAGACAAGGTATCAGAGCACACTATTCAGTTATGTGTAGAGAGACTCCTACAACAAAAAAGACAATCCCATATTTACTTACCTAGGACAAAGCTGCTGGATGATATCATACAGGAAAAAGACTATTCATTAATAATTTTTTAAAGTTATTAGTGGAAAATTAGAAAGGAGAAAGAGTAAGAAGAGTCTTTAGACTGTCATCACGAGAGGAAGATTGCACATTATTAGTTTTTTCCTCCAAGATCTCTATGAGACATTCATGAGGAAGTCCTCAAAGAAACATCAGAAGAATTTGCTATGGTGCAGACTGGGAAAGGGAAATAGCAGGCATTGTAGAAACTCCACTCACATCTAACAAAACAAAACACAATAAAAGCCTTAATATACTAAACATTTAAAAAAGAAATACTACTCATTTCACAATATCTTCTCTAAAACACCCAAGAGGAAGTGCCCAACCCAATTTATGAGATGAGAATTACTCTAATTCCAAACCAGATGAAAGTGTAAGAAAGGAACAAACAAAATTTTAGAGTGGATAAACCTGGCAGACACAACTTTAACACAGTGATAAAAAATAATGGGAATAAAACTTGGATATCCTGTTGATGTCATGTTTATTGGTATAATGCAAAGAGAAGAGTTCTTTGTGATATTCTTTTTCAAGGTTCATAACCCCTTGCCCTGGCCAGTTGGAACAGTGGCAGAGCATCACCCGGCATGTGGATATTCAGGGTTTGATTCTCAGTCAAGGCACACAGGAGAAATGACCAGCTGCTTCTCCAACCCCAACTTATCACTGTCTCTCTTCCCCTCTTGCCACCATGACTCCATTGGTTTGACAAGTTGGCCTCCTGCACTGAGTGACCTCCTTCATGTGCTAAAAGAACGGCTGGGTTGCTGAGCAACTGAGCAATGACCCCAGATGGACAGAACATTGCCCCCTAATGGGCTTGCAAAAAGGATACTGTTGGATGTATACAGGAGTCCATTTCTCTGCCTCCTCTCCTCTTACTAAAAAAAAAAAAAAAGTCCAGGCCCTGGCTGGTTGGCTCAGTGGTAAAGTGTCGGCCTGGCGTACAGGAGTCCCGCGTTTGATTTACCGGCCAGGGCACACAGGAGAAGTGCCCATCTGCTTCTCCGCCCCTCCCCCTCTCCTTCCTCTCTGTCTCTCTCGTCCCCTCCTGCAGCCGAGGCTCCACTGGAGCAAAGTTGGCCCGAGCGCTGAGGATGGCTTCATAGCCTTTGCCTCAGGCGCTAGAATGGCTCTGGTTGCAACAGAGCAACAACCCAGATGGGCAGAGCATCGCCCCCTGGTAGGCATGCCGGGTGGATCCCGGTTGGGCACATGCGAGAATCTGTCTTACTGCCTCCCCATTTCCAACTTCAGAAAATACAAAAAAAAAAAAAAATGAAAGAAAATCCATAAATCCAGTATAGTTATAAGAAAAATCCCAAACCAACAATGTCCTATAACATTTATGTCCAGCACTCTTCCAAAAATGTTAAGATCAGTAAATAAAAAAGTATTGCATACTCATTGCAATGTTGAGAAGACTCATGAAACATGATGACTAAATACAACTTGATATATTAATGAAAAAATTTGGTAAATATACCACACAGAAAAACTTTTAACAACCCTTTGAAATTTTAATAAAGCATTTGCTTTACCAGTATTGCATTTTTTATTTCTTAATTTTGTAAATATACCAGGTTATATAAAATGTTAACATAGGGGAGTTTGGTGAAAGATATACAAGATCTCTCTGTACTATCTTTGCAACTCTAATCCAAATGTAAAATTATTCCAAATAAATTTAAAAATACAAAATAAATAAAATGAGCTTATAGTCATATTTTCACATGCATCAAAATTCACAGTAGACTATTGTAAGACTTTTACATTGTAAGATGTTATTAAATTATGACTAAAGTTGAACTTTGACATATGAGGAGCTTGTGTCAATTCAGTATCTCTGCTAGAAGATCTTGTCATAAACATAGACATTCAGAAATGTTACTTTAGTTAATACTTGTAATAGAAATAGAAAGAGGAAGCCAGATGGCACATGAGAAATTTTCAGAATAAAGTACCGATCTGAACAAAAGATGAGAGGGAATAGGATGGGCAAGTAAAATTTGAGACCATTATGCAAATCTGACAAATTTTTGACCACAATGATGAAGACTT
The DNA here is from genome assembly GCF_036850995.1 of Saccopteryx leptura. Classification (NCBI taxonomy): domain Eukaryota; kingdom Metazoa; phylum Chordata; class Mammalia; order Chiroptera; family Emballonuridae; genus Saccopteryx; species Saccopteryx leptura. Next base: position 63,133,293 of record NC_089506.1, on the reverse strand, counting down.
TTGAAATAGATATTGCCTAGTACAAGAATTTATATTAGACAAAAGTCACCAACCTTGGTAGCCCTTCTACATTCACTCACTAGCTGGGCCTGTACAGGAAATGTGTGATCTCAGCTCAAATTCAGAGATGAACCTAAAGATACTTCAGTTGAAGACCATCAGTCACTTACCATCTTTACAGCTGAATTCAAGTGCTTTTCTGAAGGAAGATCTGAACAAGACAAGGGTAGGATAATCATGGTAGAAATAGATGATGACATCTTGGAAGAATAATTGGTTACTTCATATAGATATAGATAACTATACTTATTGAAATATATAAATATATAAAAAATTAATTTTATTTTATTTTGACTTGTGCTTAATATTTGATTTTTAAGAATTATCTTCTAGATACTTATAAAAATATGAATAAAACCCTTTAATGTGTAGAAGATATACTATCATAGTATAAAAACTTTTGAGGACATGAAATTGAATTGCTAGTTTATTACAATAAGAAAAATATTAAATTATTAATGTTAAAAATTATGTGATACTGAGAATTATTTTATATGCTCCATATAGATTTAAATAAGTAAATAGTAATTTTATATTAAAATCTCAACTGTATAATGTACTAAAATTATATTTAATCTTATACTAAAAATCATGATAATTAAAAAAATTTGCAGAGTATCATTTTATTCTTAATAACCATTCAAGAAAATGACGAAGCAAAACAGATTGATCATTTCTGGCAAGTAGTTTTGATAGCTGAAGATGAAAAAAATTCAGGTAAAGAATCAAATGTGGTATATCTGGAAACAATTGCTTACTCTAATCCATAAAAACTTTCATATCTTGTGACTATTTACATATATGTATATTTTATTAGAGCATACAATTCTACTTAAATGAATAAAAATTTTCTTTAAAGCAAGTTTTTTCATCATTACTAGTATGCCTACAGATTGCAGATATTGTTTAAGGACATCATTCATCCATCCATCCATCCAACCATCCATCCACCCATCCATCCATCCATCTTGACCAGAAAATTGCATGTATTTTCTCTAATATGTTAAGGTTTTAGATCTAAATGATGGGCTGATTTGAGCATTCATTTTTTTTTTTCTAATGAGACTTGCACTAATGTGAATAGAATCACTACATTTGCTTATACAAAGAGTTATATCTTATTTTTATCCTAATTCTCTGTAACTTTACTTTTATGCTTTGATTTAATGAAAAATATTAAATTAATATGGGCTTATTTGAAATATCTTAGAAAACTTACAGAATGAACTAGTGCCAAATTAACCTGAAAAATTACTTTAGTGTCAGTAAAATACTAAATTGCAAGTGACTGATAAAAAATATTCTGGCCTGACTTGTGGTGGTGCAGTGCATTCTGTGTGAACCTGGAATGCTGAGTTTGCTGGTTTGAAAGCCCAGGCTTGCCAGGTCAAGTCCAATACGAGAAGCAACTACTACTACAAGTTGATGCTTCCTGCTTCTATCCCGCTTTCTCTCTCTCTCTCTTCTCTCTAATAAGTCAATAAATAAAACCTTAATTTTTTAATTTCTGAATAGAAGAAAAAGTTGTTTCTACTAGAATCTACTTTAAATGGTATTAAATATCTTAAGTTTTAAAATATTTCAAGTTTCAGTATTTTAAACCCTTGTTCACCATCACTTAAAAGGAATAAATATATTTTTTCTTGTATTAAAAAATACAGAAATTGGGCCCTGGCCAGTTAGCTCAGTGGTAGAGCGTTAGCCTGGAGTGCAGAAGTCCCGGGTTCGATTCCCGGCTAGGGCACAGAGGAGAAGTGCCCATCTGCTTCTCCACCCCTCCCCCTCTCCTTCCTCTCTGTCTCTCTCTTCCCCTCCCGCAGCGAGGCTCCATTGGAGCAAAGATGGCCCGGGCGCTGGGGATGGCTCCTTGGCCTCTGCTCCAGGCGCTAGAGTGGCTCTGGTCGCGACAGAGCGACGCCCCGGAGGGGCAGAGCATCGCCCCCTGGTGGGCAGAGCGTGGCCCCCTGGTTGGCGTGCCGGGTGGATCCCAGTCGGGCGCATGCGGGAATCTGTCTGTCTCTCCCCATTTCCAGCTTCAGAAAAATACAAAAAAAAAAATACAGAAATTGTACTTTCAAAAGTGTAAAATACTGAAAATAAGGATGGCAAATTTGTTTAAAAATATTTGTGTCCAGCCTGACCTGGTGGTGGTGCAGCAGATAGAGCATTGGACTGAGACACGGAGGATCCAAGTTCTAACCCCGAGGTTGAGGGTTTGAGTGCCTGGTCACCAGTTTGAGCACAGGGTTGCAACAATGAATTGATGTTTCACATCTCTCTCTCTTCCTGCTTGTCTGTCCCTATCTGTTGCTCTCTTGTCTCTCTAACTGAAAAAAGTATATATATTAAAAAAAATTTGTGTCCAGATGGGAACAATCTGATAGTTGACAATTTAAAAATATTTACAAAACAACTAGTTTTATGTAATATTATAAGGGAAAAGAAAATTGCTGGTTATTTTACTGAGTTCCAAATTGCCTGGGATTTTTTTATTTTGGATTTTAGGGGAAAAACTTAAATGTAATATGAACTATAAAAATGTGCATCCACTATTTGTCAGTTGAATTGGTGTGCTTTATTAAGTTTAAAAATGAAGAATTAAAAAAACTGTAATAAGTTACTCTAAGTGAATATATCAAGCTAGTGAGATTCACAGAGAAGTAAGTAAAGCTATAACTGATAATGATGTTAAAAAAGAGAAAATAAAATTGCATGTCTGAGGCTTATAAAATCTGACAAACCACAAAAAATTCTGGCAGCACCAAAAAAAAAATCAAACAAGATATGATAAAAATAATGTTTATTTTCTATTTTATTTGATATATTGATAATTTCTCAAGCTTATTAAATATATCAAGTGTAGGGTGTAAACTCTAAGCTCTATTTATGTTCTGTATGATACAAAGTTTGGACTGTATTATGTTTAAAATGGAATATAAAATTTAATCATGATTTATTTATGGTGGCAAATCAAATCAGACAAATTAGTTAAAATGAGAGACTCTATTTAATATATTCTTCATTTTTATATTGATAAATATGCAGCTATTAGAAAACAACTGAATATATTTGAATGATTTGAATTCATTAACATTTCTCTTTGGAAACTATATCTAACATTCTCGCCAAAACAGGTTGTGATTTTATTTTGAATAAACACAAAGCTGAGGCTTTGCCTCTGATATACTTATGCATCATTTTATTTTAAAAGAAGCAATGTAAAATGTATTACAGTCACTTATAAACCTGCCAATTTGCATCAAAATATAACCTGTAATTTAAAGCAGTATCATTTTCTGCGTACAGAAAAGCATAGGTTATTTTATTTCTAAGTGTCATTGGTTACAAAGAAAACTAAATTACATTTACCATCACTAAATTTTGAGGTATTTGATGATAGAATATTGAGTTATTAATTTTGTATTCCTGATCATTAGCCAAGAACTTGGCATATTGCAAAATTCAAAATCATCGGAAATTAGATGGCTGAATAGAGAGAAATAACTTAGAAAATATTTAGATTTTTCTGACTTAAAATATTATTGTTAATAGGAAAAGTAGAAGTTTTTGGGTCTAGCTTGATTGGTGAATCTTTGGCTGAGTTCTGCAAGGTAGAACAGAGAATTTCTCTCTCCCCAGGGCATTCTAAGTGTTACTAAGAATCAGAAAATGTATCATGATAACATGAGGGGATAATTTGCAATGAGCAAGAAGAAAAGTCTAGAGAGAATTAATCAGGAGAGAATTATGATTGGGATACAGTCTATCCCTGGCATCACTAAGATCAATTAACCCTCTCTTCTGGATTTTGGCTTTATTCTAATAATATGAGTATAACATTTACACATATATATCATGATAGAATAAGTGAAAACTCAATCTTTCAAGAAGGTCAAAAGCAGTACCTTAAAAAAAGGTGAAATGGCAACTCAAGCTATGGCGAGCTGCTGAAGGTGATTCTAAACTTTTAATGGCTATTTATTATTTCTCTACTCAACCATAAATTTAGATTTTCTTTACACTTAGATAGCATTTCAGATAGTATCATTTGTTTGCCTGTGGGCACTGAGTCTTTGAAGCTATACTATTCTCAGGCAATGGATGCTGTTATCTATTATTCATAATTAGAACATAAAAGCACTGAAAACATACCCCACTGAATCCCTTCAGTTTCATATATAATCTCACTATGTCCATTATTTAGTAGCTATTCTATCTTTTCATGGAAATCAGTCAATTTTTGTGCTAGCATACTGACATTCCCAAAGGCATGAGAAATCCAAAGTTTTGTGTTTATAATCACAGCTTAAGTTCCACATTAGCAAAGCCCTTTTTCCATGAACAGAATGCCCTGTACTACTGAAGGGACCACGAAATATAACTTGACAACGTGTGAGGTTTTTAGGGTGGGGAGAAAATATTTTATAACTAGATTCCTGGGCATAATGGTGAAAGGAACAAAACTTCAATCCTGTGTTTTCTGGACTTCATATATATATCGTGGCACTTGAAACACAATATTATTCATTGTCTGATAGTTTAGGACAGACATTGGAATATGAAAGACAGCATCTGAATTTTGAAAGTGATTTCTCTTTAATGAGACATTATTCAGGGTTAGGTTTAATAGCCTTGCTGCCCTTCAGTAATGTGATATGTGGTAAGATTAGTGAACTACACAATTTTGATCTCTCTATTATTTATTCTTTATAATAAAATTGGTCTTATGATCTGAATGAGGCATTCTGTGAACTCTCAAATTGTGTTCCAGAGGTCTCTAAACTTTTTACACAGGGGACTAGTTCACTGTCCCTCAGACTTTTGGAGAGCCACCATATACAGTGCTCCTCTTACTGACCACCAATGAAAGAGGTGACCCTTCCAGAAGTGTGGCGGGAGCCAGATAAATGGTCTAAGAGGGCTGCATGTGGCCCGCGGGCCATAGTTTGGGGACGCCTGATAATAAATTTTCTGAGCTGACCCCTTGTAAATTAGTGTCATGTTTAAGGCTCAGGAGTAGCAGTGCTCATAAATTTAGTATTTAGTAGTGGCACTGTTAAATAAGCCAGAGTAAATAGAGCATGTTAAAAAAATGTAGTGCCATCACTCCTGCTCTTATGGTCAATCTCTCCATTTATTGATTGTGGAGATATCTGGGATATGGAGGAGAGGCTGACTAACTTCATTAGGTCTCTTATATTGTCCACATGATAGCATTGCCTATGAGATGGATTTTGGTGGACATTAATGTGAGATACAAAGATCATAGGCTTTCTGTCATTCTCACTGGTCTATTCATACCTCTTTACAAGTCCTTTTCCCACCCAGTATTCCAGGGTTATGCTATCCATATTAAATGTTATCCAGGCAAAGACATTATTTTCCCTCTACTGAGATACCAATATTAAAGCATGCATTAGGCCACTTCTCCATCCATTCTATATGAGGCAAGGAGTGTGTTTCTTAGTCCAACAATTTTTTTAACCATAGTTCTTCAAGGACTTACTTAGCCTGAATGGAATGGAATGTTATTTCTCTCCACTTTGGGGCACCATTACTACATTTAATGATATATACGTAGACTAGGCACATGCCTTTTCTTCCCCCTCAGTGTGTCATCAGGTAAAAACAAGGTAAGAATCAAAGAACAGTTCTTTTTTTTTTTAAGTTTCCACTTGTTTATTTACTAATATTCTTTTTTTTCTTTTATCACAGGAGAGATATTTTATTTTTTATTTTATTTTATTTTATTTTGTATTTTTCTGAAGCTGAAAACGGGGAGAGACAGTCAGACAGACTCCCGCATGGATCCAGCCGGCACGCCCACCAAGGGGCCACACTCTGCCCACCAGGGGGCGATGCTCTGCCCCTCCGGGGCGTCGCTCTGCCGCGACCAGAGCCACTCTAGCACCTGGGGCAGAGGCCAAGGAGCCATCCCCAGCATCCAGGCCATGTTTGCTCCAATGGAGCCTCGCTCCAGGAGGGGAAGAGAGAGACAGAGAAGAAGGAGAGGGGGAGGGGTGGAGAAGCAGATGGGCGCTTCTCCTATGTGCCCTGGCCGGGAATCGAACCCGGGACTTCTGCACGCCAGGCCGACGCTCTACCACTGAGCCAACCAGCCAAGGCTATTTTTTCATTTTTTATAAATTTTTATTAATTTTAATGGGGTGACATCAATAAATCACGGTACATAGGTTCAAAGAAAACATGTCCAGGTTATCTTGTCATTCAATTAAGTTCCACACCCATCACCCAAAGTCAGATTGTCCTCCATCACCTTCTATCTAGTTTTCTTTGTGCCCTTCCCCCTCCCCCTTTCTCTCTCTCTCCCTCTCCTCCCCCCCATAACCACCACACTCTTTTCCATGTCTCTTATTCTCATTTTTATGTCCCACCTATGTATGGAATCATGCAGTTCTTGTTTTTTTCTGATTTACTTATTTCACTCTGTATAATGTTATCAAGATCCAACCATTTTGTTGTAAATGATCTGATGTCATCATTTCTTATGGCTGAGTAGTATTCCATAGTGTATATGTGCCACATCTTCTTTATTTAGTCTTCTATTGAAGGGCTTTTTGGTTGTTTCCATGTCTTGGCCACTGTGAACAATGCTGCAATGAACATGGGGTTGCATATGTCTTTACCTATCAATGTTTCTGAGTTTTGGGGGTATATACTCAGTAAAGGGATTGCTGGGTCATAAGGTAGTTCTATTTTCAGTTTTTTGAGGAACCACCATACTTTCTTCCATAATGGTTATACTATTTTACATTCCCACCAATAGTGAATGAGGGTTCCTTTTTATCCACAGCCTCCCCAACACTTGCTATTACCTGTCTTGATGACAGTAGCTAATCTAACAAGTGTGAGGTGGTATCTCATTGTAGTTTTGATTTGCATTTCTCTAATAACTAATGAAGATGAGCATCTTTTCACATATCTGTTGGCCATTTGTATTTCTTCCTGGAGGAAGTTCTGTTCATGTCCTCTTCCCATTTTTTATTGGGTTGATTGTTGTTGAGTTTTATGAGTTCTTTGTATATTTTAGATATCAGGCCCTTATCTGAGCTGTTGTTTGAAAATATCATTTCCCATTTAGTTGGCTGTCTGCTTATTTTGTTGTCAGTTTCTCTTGCTGAGCAAAAACTTCTTAGTTTGATGTATTCCCATTCATTTATCTTTGCCTTCACTTCTCTTGCCTTTGGAGTCAAATTCATAAGATGCTCTTTAAAACCAAGGTCCATGACTTTAGTACCTATGTCTTCTTCTACGTACTTTATCATTTCAGGTCTTATATTTAGGTCTTTGATCCATTTTGATTTAATTTTAGTACAAGGGGACAAACTGTAGTCGAGTTTCATTCTTTTGCATGTGGCTTTCCAGTTTTCCCAGCACCATTTGTGGAAGAGGCTTTCCTTTCTCCATTGTGTGTAGTTGGCCACTGTATCGAAAATTATTTGACCATATATATGTGGTTTTATTTCTGGACTTTCTTTTCTGTTTCATTGGTGTGAGTGTCTATTTTTCTGCAATACCATGCTCTTTTGATTGTTGTGTCTCTATAATACAGTTTGAAGTCAGGTATTGTAATGTGCCAACTTCATTCGTTTTCCTTAGGATTGCTTTGGCTATTCAGGGTTTTTTATAGTTTCATATAAATCTGATGATTTTTTGTTCCATTTCTTTAAAAAATGTCATTGGAATTTTTATGGGAATTGCATTAAATTTGTATATTGCTTTGGATAATATGGCCATTTTGATTATATTTATTCTTCCTATCCAAGAACAAGGAATATTTCTCCATCTAATTGTATCTTTTTTGATTTCCCTTAACAATGCTTTGTAGTTTTCGTTATATAGGTACTTTACATTCTTGTTATGTTTGTTCCTAGGTATTTATATTTTATTGTTGCAATCGTGAAGGAGATCAGTTTTTTAGTTCGATTTTTAATGTTTCATTGTTGGCATATAAAAAGGTTTGAACTTTTGTATATTAATATTGTATCCTGCGACCTTACTGTATTGGTGTATTGTTTCTAGTAATCTTTTTGTGGAGTCTTTGGGGTTTTCAATGTATAGGATATCATCTGGAAAAAGTGATAGCTTTACTTCTTCTTTTCCAATATGGATGCCTTTTATTTCTTTATCTTGGATTGCTCTAGCTAGAACTTCTAGAATCGTGTTAAATAACAGTGGAGAGAGTGGACAACCCTGTCTTGTTACTGAGTTAAGGGGGAAAGTCCTTAGTTTTATGGCATTTAATATGATGTTAGCTGATGGTTTATCATATATGGCCTTTATCATGTTGAGATATTTTTCTTCTATACCCATTTTGTTGAGTGTCTTAAACATAAAATGGTGTCGTATTTTATCGAATGCCTTTTCTGCATCTATTGATAATCATGTGGTTTTTGTTCTTTGTTTTGTTGATATGATGTATTATGTTAACCGTTTTACATATGTTGAACCATCCTTGAGATCCTGGGATGAATTCCACTTGATCATGATGTATTATTTTTTTAATATGTTGTTGTATTCGATTTGCTAGCATGTTGTTTAGTATTTTAGCATCTGTATTCATTAGAGATATTGGTCTGTAGTTTTCTTTTTTTGTGCCATCCTTGCCAGGTTTTGGTATGAGGGTTATGTTGGCCTCCTAAAATGTGTTTGGAAGTATTTCTTCTCTTTCAATTTTTTGAAAGACTTTGAGTAGATTAAGACCAAGACTTCTATGAATGTTTGATAGAATTCACTAGTGTAACCGTCTGGGCCTGGACTTTTATTTTTGGTGAGGTTTTTAGTGTTTTCTATTTCTTCCCTGCTAATAGGTCTGTTTAGACTTTCTGCTTCTTCATGACTCAGTCTAGGAAGGTTGTATTGTTCTAGGAATTTATCCACTTTTTCTAGCTGGTTGAATTTGGTGGCATATAGTTTTTCATAGTATTCTACAATAATTATTTGTATATCTATGATGTCAGTGGTGATTTCTCCTCTTTCATTATGGATTTTGTTTATATGAGTCCTTTCTCTTTTTTCCTTGGTGGGTTTTGCCAAGGGTTTCTCAATTTTGTTACTCTTTTGAAAGAACCAGCTCTTTGTTTTATTAATTTTTTCTATAGTTTTTCTGTTCTCTATTTCATTTATCTCTGCTCTGATTTTTATTATTTCCTTTCTTCGGCTGGTTTTGGGTTGTCTTTGTTCTTCTTTTTCTAGTTCCTTAAGGTGTGAAGTTAAGTGGTTTACTTGGGCTCTCTCTTGTTTGTTCATATAGGCCTGAAGTGATATGGACTTCCCTCTTATTACTGCTTTTACTGCATACCAGAGATTCTGATACATCATATTGTCATTTTCATTTGTCTGTATATATATTTTGATCTACACTTATTTCTTCTTTGACCATTCATTTTTTAAAGTATGTTAAGTTTCCACATTTTTGTGGAGTTCTTTCTCTCTTTTTTTGCAGTTGAATACTAGTTTTAAGACTTTATGATCAGAAAATATGCTTGGTACAATTTTTATTTGTCTAAATTTGCTGATATTATTCTTGTGGCCCAACATATGGCCAATTCTTGAGTATGTTCCATGTACACTAGAGAAAAATATATACTCTGTTGCTTTGGGATGAAATGTCCTGTAGATGTTTATCATATTCAGGTGCTCTAGTGTTTCATTTAAGGCCAATATATCTTTATTGATTTTTTGTTTGGATGAACAATCTAGAAACGTCAGCAGTGTATTGAGGTCTCCAAGTATGATTGTATTTTTGTCAGTTTTTGTTTTTAGGTCAAAAAGTAGCTGTCTTATATATTTTGGTGCTCTTTGGTTTGGTGCATATATTTTAAGAATTATTATGTCTTCTTGATTCAATGTCCCCTTAATCATTATGAAATGACCATTTTTGTCTCTGAGTACTTTTGCTATCTTGTAGTCAGCATTAATAGATATGAGTATTGCTACACCTGCTTTTTTTTGGATGTTATTTGCTTGGAGTATTGTTTTCAAGTCTTTCACTTTGAATTTTTTATTTCTTGTTGCTTAGATGTGTTTCTTTTAGGCAGCATACAGTTGGATTTTATTTTTTAATCCATTCTGCTACTCTGTTTCTTTTTATTGGTGAGTTTAATCCATTTATATTTAGTGTAATTATTGACACTTGTGGGTTCCCTATTGCCATTTTATAAATTGCTTTTTGTTAGTTTTGTATCTTCTTTTATTCTTCTATTTTTCTGTCATTTGTTTTGTTTGGTTGTATTCCATACTTCTTTCCTCAGTTGCTACCTTTTTTAAGTCATGTGCTTCTGTGGTGGTTTTTTCAAGGGTGGTTACTGTTAAGTAATGAATGAGTACCTACCATGTTCATTGTAGTACACTATCTTATGAGTGTTATTGCACTCCATTTTCCTTTGCTACTATTAATCTACATCCTCTCCCCCCCCCCTTTTTTTGATGTCACAAGTTTAAATTTGGTTTTATTGTGTTCTTGGTGAAGTTTTTACTTGTGGTTTTGTTTTGTTTTGTTCTTTGTATCTGGTTGGAAATTCTCCTTTAATATTTCCTGGAGTGGGTGTATTCTGATGATAAATTTTCTCATCTTTTCTGCATCTGTGAATGTTTTTATTTCTCCTTCATATTTGAAGGATAGCTTTGATGGGTATAGTATTCTTGGCTGAAAGTTCCTCTCTTTTAGGGCTTTAAATATTGGGGTCCACTCTCTTCTACCTTGTAGATTTTTTGTTGAGAAATCCGATGATAATCTAATGGGCCTTCCTTTATATTTTGTATTCTTCTTTTCCCTGGTTGCCTTAAAAAAATTTTATTTGTCATTGGTTTGTGCCAATTTCATTATTATGTACCTTGGAGTAGGTTTGTTGGGGTTAAGAAAACTCAGTGTTCTGTTTGCTTCTTGAATTTGAGGCTTTAGTTCTTTCCATGGGCTTGGGAAGTTCTCGTCTATTATTTGTTTGAATATTTTCTCCATTCCATTTTCTCTCTCTTCTCCCTCTGATATAGCTATTATTCATATGTTAGTCTTTTTGATGGAGACAGACAGTTCCTATAGGGCTTTCTCATTTTTTAAAATTTTTAGTCTCTCTCTTCTTCTCTCTGTTGTGCCTCAAGTAGCTTGTCTTCTATGTTCTATTAGGTCTGTTCTATTAGCTAAGCTTGTTACCTCGTTTTTCAATTCATGAATATTGTTTTTCATCTCTGTTTGATTTGTTTTTATAGTTTCAATTTCCTTGGTAATATTTTCTTTGTGTTCATTGAGTTGTTTTCTGAGCTCCCTAAATTGCCTTTCTGTGTTTTTTTGTATATCTCTGAGCATTTTTAGGATTTCTATTTTAAATTCTCTGTCATTCAGCTACAAGGTTTCCAATATATTCAATTTTTTCTCTATAGATTTTTTCTCATCTGTCTTAGCTACATCTATGTCTTTTGAATCCATGATATTTAAATTCCTATTTGTAATGGCTTCTGAGGGTGGTTCTGTTGATAGCATTAATGAGAATTAATAAAGAATAAAAAGTAAAGAAAATAATGGAAAGAAAAAAGAAAGAAAATTTATTATTTCCCTCTTTTTTTCTTCTCCTCTCCCCTCTTCCTTGAGAAAATATTGTGATGAACTGTGAATTATATTGTGCTAAATGGAACAAAAACTACTGTAATGGAGAACCTTAGTTGGAGAGAAGTAATAAGGGGGCAAAAAAAGAGGTAGAGACCCACAAAATGCAAAAAAGAAAAAAATTTGGGTCAAGAATAAAATTATTTGCTTGTAAGTGATGGTCGACTAAGATATATAATGAGAGAGATAAGAGGGAAACAGGGAAAAGGAAAAAAAATTACTATTGTATTAAGTGGAGCAAAAATTTGGTAGAATGGAGAGCCAGGGTTGGGAGGAATGCTAATTAGTTAAAAAGCAAAGTCAAAAGCACCCAAAATGCCACAAAGAAAAAAAATTTGAGTCCCAAATAAAATACTTTGTTAGTGATTGATGATTGAATGAGAGGAAAAGTAAAGGAGAAAAGAAAAATCTCATAGAAAGGGAGAAAAAAGAAAAAGGAAAAGAAGAAAAAAGAACAAAAAGAGAGAGTTAAGGGTTTTGGAGTATAACCCTCATAGAGAGAAAGGAAGAAGAAAAGAAAGAAAATGGGAGATGTAACACTTATGGGTAGTGTAGTTCAAGAAGGAGAAAGAATAAGATGGGCAGAGAATAAACGGACCAAGGTGGAAGAGAAAAAAATAATAAAAACAAAAAGATGAAAGAAGCACAAAAAAATGGAAAAAGTTATAAAGTCTGTGGAGTTTTCTTCAGTATGAGAGGTTATCTTGTTGCTTTTTTTCCCTCTCCTTCTTCCTGATCGATGACTCTGTACCCCAGGCTCTGCCTCTGTGGCATGCTTAAGTAGAGATTTGCAGTTATTAAGTCTCTATGGCAAAGTAATGTATTAGACTTCAGTCTCATTGGTAGTCGAGGCTTGTTAGCATTTGCAGACTCTGAAAATGAGAGAGTCTCTTTTCCTAGAGCCTCTCTCCTCATCTCTCCTTCCTGAATTAGCAGCCTGATGACCCAGCTACGAGCTTACCGCTGCCTCTACCTAGAGAGTAAAAGGCTCAAAGAGCTGGCAAATCTCCACTCTATCCCCACTCTGTGCAGGGCTCTGGTTAAGGCTCTCTCAGTCAGAGCCGCCAGCATAACCAGGCAGGACTGGGAACCAATTGCTCTCAAGGTGCCTTTCTATGAGCCTCCTGGTGTGTCTAGTATGCCCCAGCACTCTGTGGAACCACTTTCCCCAGGCTTTTTGCACTTTGTAACCTGTTTTGGCTAGGAAGATGCCCTAGTCGCTGCCTGCAGAACAGGAGGTCTTAAAAGCTTCCAAGTCCCTCTTTTTAACTTATAGCCCTGAGTATGAAAGCTCGGCCAATTAGAAGTTGCCCCCACCCCTACGTGCATAGCAAGAGGCACTAAAACATATCATACCTCTTGTCTTAGATCGCTGAACTGAGAGAGATCTTGTCAGTTAGAGCTGCGTAGGTCAGTTGGGAGGTGAGCAGACTGTGGGTTAAGCTAATTTCAGTGACTGAATCTGCAGATCTTCTCCAGAGACAGACTACAAGCTGCTTGCATACTCTGCCCCCTAATGCTTTTGCATTTTTTTCTTCCCAGGGATATTAGCTTGAATAGCTGGGTGAGGCGCCCTGCCTGCCCAGAGAAGTTTGGGTGAAGGGAAGATCACTTTTGTGCACTCGCCAATGCACCGCTGTTAAGGGTGCAGGGACCACAATGAGACTCTGGTCACAGCCCACGCAAAGGTCTCTGACTCTGCCCCTCTGTCTGGAAACAGGGTACCCACTTCCGGGCCGCTAGGAAGAACCTCTCGCATACTATCTGTGCTCACCAACCAGGATATTGGGGTTAATGGCGGCTTCTGCTCACCCGTCTTTTCCAGGGTTCGACATGGGCATTAGTTTGTGTTGGCTGAGTCACTGCAAACACACTCTTTCCTTGGCTTGGATGTCTGTGCCTCAGCCTGACTCTCTCCACACCCTTAGCCCTCTATTTCAGCTCCAAGTGAAAGCAGCCCTTGCTCAGGTTAGTGAGGAAGGCAGAGTGTTTCTTTCTCCATCTTATTTCCTACAGGGTTGATTATGTATTTAGTCAATTTTTCGCTTGATCATACCTTTGTTTTCAGTGTATGGGACTTACAGACACTCCAGGGATAGATTTTTCTGTCTCTGGTTGAAGAACTTGTAGAAATTTTGGGGAGATTTATTGGTATCACTCTTCATGACTCCATTTCTCTGACATCACTCTCAAGAAAAGTTCTTTTTACAAAAGAATAAGTGACCTGAAATATAAACCTCATTTTTTCACATCTGCATAAGACTAACACTTCCATGGTGTAGTGGATTTTCACAATGCTTTTCTAAAATTAATAATCAGTGGCTTCAATAACAACAAGTGCCAAAGGTTCACATAGTCAATATGCATCCTATGACCAAATACAGATTCTCTACCATTGTCATTCTAGCAGCTTTTTTTTGTGTGTGTGTGTGTACTTTTCTGAGGTTGGAAACAGGGAGGCAGTCAGACAGACTCCCGCATGCGCCCAACTGGGATCCACCCGGCATGCCCACCAGGGGCTGATGCTCTGTCTATCTGGGGCATTGCTCTGCTGCAACCAGAGCCATTCTAGCACCTGAGGCAGAAGCCATAAAGCCATCCTCAGAACCCAGGCCAACTTTGCTCCAACGGAGCCTTGGCTGCAGGAGAGGAAGAGAGAGACAGAGAGGAAGGAGAGGGGGAAGGGTGGAGAAGCAGATGGGCACTTCTTCTGTGTGCCCTCGCCAGGAATTGAACCCAGGACTCCTGCACACCAGGCCAACGCTCTACCACTGAGCAAACTGGCCAGGGCCTCTAGCAGCTTTTTTTTTTTTTTTTTTTTTTTTTTTTGCTGGGTACCAAATTACTTTATTTGAAGGAATGGTACAAATGAAAGGACATAAGTGGATGATTTGGTACAAGTTTTAGAAAAGGTAAAGGTAGCTCCAACATGCACATACACTGCTTTGGTGACCAGGGAAGTCACGCTGTGGACATGGGAAGCCAGCCTAAGGCTTAGCTGTCTCCATCTCCCAGGGTGTGTTTGTCAAAGAGATACTCTGCCATGCCTGTTTCGGGGGCCCCCAACCTGCGCAAGTTGGTTATGTGGTCACCCAGTTCTTTGATGAATTTCACCTGCTCATCCAGGTAGTGAGTCTCAATGAAGTCACACAAATGAGGGTCATTTTTGTCAGTGGCCAGTTTGTGCAATTCCATTAGTGACTGATTCACACTTTTTTCCAAGTGCAATGCACACTGCATTGCATTCAGCCCGTTTGCCCAGTCGTCGGAGTCCGGTTTCTTGATGTCCTGAAGGAAGATGCGGCCACCACGCTGGTTCTGTAGCTTCATCAGTTTTTCAGCATGTTCCCTCTCCTCATGAGATTGGTGAAGAAAATATTTGGCAAAGTTCTTCAGAGCCACATCATCACGGTCAAAGTAGTAAGACATGGACAGGTAGGTATAGGAAGCGTAGAGCTCCAGGTTGATCTGGCGGTTGATGGCAGCTTCAGAGTCCTGGTGGTAGTTCTGGCGCACCTGCGAAACGGTGGGGGTCGTCATGGTGGGCGGCTGAGAAGAGGCGGCTGGACGGCGCTGGAGCTGTGGCGGTGGCCTTGGGACGGTCTGAGGACGATGTGAGGCGGTGGCGGAGGAATGAATCCGGGCGGCCGGCTGGGATGGGGGGGAAGTCGAGCGCCGGGTTCCGTTCAAGCACTGTTGAAGCAGGAAACCCCAGCGACTCCGGCGAAGACTCTAGCAGCTTTTTTTAAAGAGGAAATTTTTTGTGCCACAGAGGCATGGTCTTGTTGCAGCACACTGGAAACTTGAAAATCTCTTCTCCTAATTGGCTGTCACACAACTTGCATATCAACACATAACTGTCTCACAATTGTCCTTCTGGGTCTATGATCTTAAAAAAAACCACAGCATGTTCTGCAGCCTGTTCTTATTAAAGAGAATTTTCTTGCTTTGGTGGCACATTCTGAACTAGAACAATTTCTAATCTCTTATTAAATAGGTCAGGATAGTAGCCCTGTATACTCTATATACTGCCTCTCAAATCCAAAGAGGTGCACAAATATCTTCTTTTCAGCATTAAAAGTCAATGTTTTAGGGAGTAGAAGAAATTTTATAATATAAAGAATGTTCCAAATTATCCAAAATCTAGTACCCATAAAAATGATCAATTTTTAATCCTTTTAAACATCTAAGAAATCATGTTGACACTCCGGCAAGCATGGTATTTTACTAAAGAATTTAAGGTTCTTGCCACTTTCTAGTCATCAGTGCAAAAAAAAAAAGTATAATATCATTAACACAGAATATCACTATGATTAAGAATCCTACAGAATATATTACTTTCAATAACAGAAAAGCAAAAAGTGTCCTGCAATAGGACAATGAAGATGCACTGCTGAGTTTACATTGTAAAGATTTTTTTAACCCTTGTTAATGGGTATCAAGAAAAAAAAAATCACTTAACTGAAACCTGCATACAAAATGTCAGAAATTGTATTGATCTGCTGTGGATAAGATGTACTTGATCCAACAACATTTTTGTCTCTCCAGTGATTCGTGTTATTATACTCTTCTGTTTTCTGTTAAGGTTTGAATGGTGAATTACAAAGAACATTGATAGATATAAGTCTTTTGCATATTTACAATCATTGATTTTGATATCATTATGTAAATCTTTCTAGAATGTGTGATTTTGGGGGTTACATATTATCTTGGCCAGAGAATCCTCATACAAAGGTGCAATGTGTGAACCAATGTGATGTTTTCTCTATATGCTATGTATATCTATCCTCAGTAGATAATTGAGGATTGAAAAATTAACATACAGTGTCCAAGGACACATTAGATATCTCCTATGTGATAAACTTTGTTTAAAACCATATATTATTTGGTGTTTATATGAAACTCAGTATTTCCATTTAAAAATATTTTTAAATTTAATCCATGAAAAATTGAACAACTTATGTTTCATGAAAATGACATCATTTTATTTGCCCATTTTAAACTTTTGAAAAATCAATTCTTTCTGTTGTTCTAACAAAAATCTTTCTGTCAAACTTGACTACATTTTGGTAAAAGTAAAGTGAATAAAGGGGAGTCATATAGAAGATAAAGTCACTGAAATATAAAACAGCATGGAACTAAATTTGTTGTGTAGTTTATAGGTCATTGTAATAAACAACATGAAATGAGATGGAAAGACAGTATATAATTATAAGCACAAGGGAGATAGGATCTGCTTTTAATCTTTTTTTTTTTTTGTATTCTTCTGAAGTTGAAAATGGGGAGGCAGTAAGACAGACTCCTGCATGTGCCCGACAAGGATCCACCCGGCATGCCCACCAGGGGGCGATGCTCTGCCCATCTGGGGCATCGCTCTGTTGCAACCAAAGCCATTCTAGTGCTTGAGGCAGAGGCCATAGAGCCATCCTCAGTGCCTGGGCCAACTTTGCTCCAATGGAGCCTTGGCTGAGGGAGGGGAAGAGAGAGACAGAGAGGAAGGAGAGGGTGAGGGGTGGAGAAGCAGATGGGCGCTTCTCCTGTGTGCCCTGGCCGGGAATCGAACCTGGGACTCCTGCACACCAGGCCGATGCTCTACCACTGAGCCAACCAGCCAGGACTTGCCTTTAATTTTAAAACAATTATAATAGCTCCTGCATTAAGAAGAAATAAAAAAGAAACAACACAGAAGAAGAGTTGTACTAAAAGGATTATGACAAAGTTACAGGATAAAAATGATGGTGTGTTGGTACAAAGGGTAGTATTGAAGGTGATGGGTATTACTTAGATTTTATTTATCCCTTATATTTTAACGTTTACATTAATTATTACATATCATCAACAATTTAAGAAGAATAATATCTAAATAATTTGGTTATATTTTTATTTTCCTAAATCTTTTTTTTTTCCTTCCTTTGTATTCCTCTGAAGCCGGAAGCGGGGAGAGACAGACAGACAGACTCCCGCATGCGCCCAACCGGGATCCACCCGGCACGCCCACCAGGGGCAACGCTCTGCCCACCAGGGGGCGATGCTCTGCCCCTCCGGGGCATCGCTCCGCGTGACCAGAGCCACTCCAGCGCCTGGGGCAGAGGCCAAGGAGCCATCCCCAGTGCCCGGGCCATCCTCGCTCCAATGGAGCCTCGGCTGCGGGAGGGGAAGAGAGAGACAGAGAGGAAGGAGCGGGTGGGGGTAGAGAAGCAAATGGGTGCCTCTCCTGTGTGCCCTGGCCGGAAATCGAACCCGGGTCCCCCACACGCCAGGCCGACGCTCCACCGCCGAACCAACAGGCCAGGGCCTATTTTCCTAAATCTTTACAAAATCATTATTATTATAACTATAATTAATACTTGAAGATAAATTACATGTACTTTATATGTTTTCATCCTTGCAATCAAATGCTGGAATAATATAGATAGCACAATTTATTTTCTTTAGTATTTGCTTTTATGTAATGGAGACCTTACAGATGAAATATCCAGATGCATTTATTTTACTGTAGAATTATTAAATATTATTTTAATTGTGTTTTAATGCTTGTGAACTCTAATAATATAAGATTACTGATGCAAAATGGCTGTCTATATACACAATTTTAAAGATGCCTATAATAAGTTATTTTTCAAATCATTTATAGAAAACCATTTCTACATTTATGAATGCCATTAATACAAAATTTGTTAAAAGTTTCTGGTAATTAAATAGTTAATTGTCTCTGTACAGTGAGTTTACTGTATTATAAAGCTGTTTCAGATATTTGAATTTCAGTCAGAGAGCAAAGGAACAAATTTCTAGTTTCTTTGAAACACACTAAAATGTTCAAGTTAATTTACTTATTTTTTCAACATATTTGGAAATTCCATGTTAACTCAATACTTTAAATTATAATTTGTTCTGCCTAAGTATGTAAATATTTTTATGCAAGTAAGCTTTTACAAAATCCTCAATTTGCTATTTATTTCTTCCTGCTACAGTGTGTTTGTAAAGTCATGATGCACTTTTGATCAGTCACAGGAAAGCAACAAAAGACTATAGAAATGTGAAATCTGCACCAAATAAAAGGAAATCTCTCCAGGTTTCATACCTATTCAGTGTAGTTTGATGTGGTCTCACACACAGATTTTTTAGGGCTCCTTAGGTAGCTATCCCTTATAGCCTCTACAGACTCGTCACTGACTGATGGCCTACCAGAACAGGGTTTCTCCACCAAACTGCCGGTTTCCTTCAACTGCTTATCCCACTGAATAATGTTATTCCTATGTGGTGGCGCTTTCTTACAAATGCACTGATATTCATGTTGCACTTTGGTCACATATTTGAATTTAGTGAGCCACAGAAACACTGAACTTTCCTCTGTACCATTCACATCTCGACTGGCATGGCCATGGGCTTTTCCACTGTATACACGGTGTTACGTTGTCTGCGCAGCTCACATGCTGCCGCATCATCCTACAGAAACTGGGAGGGTTTTCCTTTTATTTGGTGCAGATTTCACATTTCTATCGTCTTTTGTTTCTTTCCTGTGACTGGTCAAAATGCACTATGACTTTATGGACACACTGTCTTTGTATATTACCCCATCCAGATGAGAACTTGTCATTTAGTCCAGTAGAAAAACTTATAAAAAATTTCCAGATATGCTAAAGAAAGCTTTTTATAGTAGAGGTGATTTAAATTAGTAATAATTTAGTACTTTTTTGAGACTATATGGAGCTAATTAGAGCTTTTTCCCACAAATGATTTTTATTCCAAAAACAATACACATTGACTGATTAAAATGCCTGAGAAGCAGAAATAGAGATATAATTTTCATTAGAGGATATTTCTTTTTTGCTTTGACCTCAGATTAAATTTCTGAAAGAGTAATACTTCTTATTAAAGATACTGGGTAAGGCTAAATGATAGTACTGGCTTCTAGAACTCAAATAATAATTGTGTATTTTTCTGGTAAAAAATATATTTTATAAATGATATTGAATTTAATGAATCCAGACATTCATTTATTTCTGTTAGTTTAGCATTAAAATGAAAAACCTTGGATTTTTTTTTGCTGAGGTGAAGCTCACATAACATACAATGAACCATTTTAATTTAAACAGTTCAGTGGCATGTAGTACATTCATAGTGTTATGCAGTTACCATGTCTCTGTAATTTCAAAACTGTTTCATTTCTCCAGAAGAGCATTCAGGATCATTAAGTAAACTTCAATATGACTCTCTACATCATAAACTGAAGCAACTGTTTCTTTCAGTTATTTTAATAAGTGTTGTCATTTGTAAGAAACAGGAAACATCCGTTTGTCGGGAGTGACTCCATTTTTTTTGGTCCGGAGTTCAGATCAGAGAGATTTCTGAAGCTGAGAAAATGATTTGAGTTTTGATAGAGGTTAATCTATAAAACTCTCACCTGTCTGTGTCGCTTCTTTCTCTGTGCATAAAAATTGTCCCCTTTGGTGTTATCATATGCTACAATTTATTCACCTTGAATGAAAGATCCTTAAAATTTTTAGAATTTTCACCCCAGATAGGCGTATTTGTATTAAGAAGGAATATCAAATTGTGTTAGTACTGTTTACAAGAACTAAGTTGAGATACAAAAGCATATCTAATAGAAGAGTAATAGACAACTTTGTTTTTGCTACCCTCGTGCCAATGCCCATATATATATTATTTCTCTTTCTAGTCTGATTGCTGTGGCTAGGATGTCTAGAACCATGTTGAATAAGATTGGTGAAAGGGGGCACCCTTGCCTTGTTACTGATCTTAAGGAAATAGTTTTTAACTTTTGCCCATTGAGTAATATGTTGGCTGTGGGTTTGTCATATATATATTTGACAATCCTGGATTTAGCTGCTATGTATGACTTCACTTAGTGAAATAAGTCAGTCAGAGCGTGGACTAATAGCTATAGAATAGGACTAACAGCTGTATAATAGAATATAGAATATAGAATAGGGAAGGGAGGTAGAGTAATAGAACAAAAAAGGACAAAGCAAACAAACTCCTGGACACAAACAACATTGTGGAGATTGCTAGGGTGAGGGATGGAGGTGGAGGAAGGATATAGGGGTGATAAATGCTAATGGTTGAGGACTTGACCTGGGGATGAACACATATGGTGTACAGAGTTGTGTTGTACAACTAGGCATCTGAAACCTGTATAATTATGTTAACCAGTGGTACCAAAATAAAATAAAAATATTTTTTAAAAAAAGAGTCCTCTTAGAATACAAAGCAGATTGAAATATTCTGTTTCCTTGTATAGAATAGGATCCCACTCTCAATGCAACTTTCCTTCATCTTTTCTTTTTTGTCTTTAGGCTCCTGCATGTAAGCCTGTTTCTGGAAGGGATGTTCGTAGCTTCAAACTCTACTTAGAACACAGCTTCTCCATTTTTAAATGCTTTTATTAATGGGAGAAATAATAATTTTTAATAACAGTTTTCAATTTTATTTTAATCAAATCATGAACTATTTTTACACTTAGTGATTTTGTTTTACCAAATAAATCTTTCCTTACATGAAGTCATGAAGATATTTATTTGAGTTCAGATGTTTAAAAAATTGCTAAATTCTGCATCCTAACTGAGAAGCAACAGACATTAGGTATGGTCTTTGAAGAAATAGTTTAATTTATGATATTTCTTTCCTAAGAAAAGCACACTACATAACTTTTTTTTGGCTCAATTGAATAACCTGCAAAGTCAGTGTAACAAAAATGTCAATATTTATTTTTTATTTTTTATTGATTTTAATTTGTTGTATTTACATAGATTCTAGTGTCGCCCCAAATGCATCCCCTCCTCCCCCGTATTCCCTTCAACATCCCCCTTACCCCACTCCCCATAGTGCCCTCCCCATTTCCCTTCAGGTTTATCCCATCTTATCATCACCTTTCCCTCTGTCCTCTTTTCCTCTGGTCCTTTTGATCTCTCCTCTGTCTCAATTCCGTTAGTTCACTTAGTTCATTGGATTCCTCAAATTAGTGAGGTCATAAAATATTTTTTTCCTGCCTGGTTTATTTCATTTAACATAATAGTTTCCAGATCCATCTATGTTGTTGCAAAAGGTAAGATTTTTTTTTTCATGGCCCCATAGTATTCCATTGTATATATGTACCAAAGCTTTTTAATCCACTTGTCCACTGACGGACACTTGGACTGTTTCCAGATCTTTGCTATTGTGAACAATGCTGCCATAAACATGGGGGTGCATTTCTTTTCTTGAATCAGTGATATGGTGTTCTTGGGTTATATTTGTAAAAGGAGATGGTTGGGTCAAAAGGCAGTTTTATTTTTAATTTTTTGAGGAATCTCCATACTGTTCTCCACAATGGCTGCACCAGTCTGTGTTCCCACCAGCAGTGCAAAGGGTTCCCCTTTCTCCATATCCTCACCAGCACTTATTATATGTTGTTTTGTTAATGTGTGCCATTCTGACTGGTTTGAGGTGATGTCTCGTTGTGGTTTTAATTTGCATTCCTCTATTGATTAGTGATGTTGAACCTTTTTTCATTTATCTATTGGCCATCTGTATATCCTTTTTGGAGAAGTGTCTATTCATTTCTTTTGCCCAATTTTGATTGGATTGTTTATCTTCCTAGTGTTGGGTTTTACAAGTTTTTAAAATAAATTTTGATTATTAACCCCATATCAGATGTATTGTCTAATATGTTCTTCCTTTGTGTAGTTTGTCTTTTTGTTCTGTTCATATTGTCTTTAGCTGTGCAAAAGTTTTTTTTTTTTTAGTTTGATATAGTCCCATTTGTTTATTCTGTCTTTTATTTCACTTGCCCATGGAAATAAATCAGCAAACATACTGCTGCAAAAGATATCTGAAAGCTAACTGCCTATGTTTTCTTTTAAGAGGCTTATTGTTTCACCACTTACATTTAACTCTTTTATCCATTTTGAGTTTATTTTTGTGAATGATGTAAGTTGGTGGTCTAGTTTCATTTTTTTGCAGGTAGCTGTCCAATTTTTGGACACCATTTGTTAAAGAGGCTGTCTTCATTTTATGCTCTTACCTCCTTTGTCAAATATCAATTGTCCATAAAGGTGTGGGTTTATTTCTGGGTTTTCTCTTCTGTTCCATTGATATATATGCCTGCTCTTATGCCAGTACCAAGCTGTTTTAAGTACAATGGCCTTGTAGTATAATTTGATATCAGGAAGTGTGATATCTCCCACTTTATTCTTCTTTTTCAAGATTGCTGAGTCCACTCGTTTTTGTTTTTTGGTGTTTTTTTTTTTGGTTCCACATAAATTTTTGGAATATGTGTTCTATTTCTTTGAAGTATGTCATCAGTATTTTAATTAATATTGCATTGAATTAAAAATTTTCTTTGGGTAATATAGACATTTTAATGATGTTTATTCTTCCTATTCATGAACATGATATATGTTCCCACTTGTTTATATCTTTCTTGATTTCCTTTATCAATGTTTTATTATTTTCAGAGTACAAGTCTTTTTAATCTCCTTGGTTAAATTTACTCCTAGGTACTTTATTTTTTTGGTTGCAATAGTGAAGGGGATTGTTTCCTTAATTTCTCTATCTGAAAGTACATTGTTGGTGTGTAAAAATGCCTCTGATTTCTGAGTATTAATTTTATATCCTGCCACCTTGCTGAATTCATTTATCAGGTCCAGTAGTTTTTTGAATGAGACTTAAGGGTTTTCTATGTACAGTATCATGTCATCTGCAAATAATGATAGTTTTACTTCTTATTTTCCAGTTTGGATGCCTTTTATTTCTCTTTCTAGTCTGATTGCTGTGCCTAGGACATCTATAACTATATTGAATAAGAGTGGTGAAAGCGGACACCCTTGCCTTATTACTGATCTTAAGGGGATAGTTTTAACTTTGCTCATTGAGTATGATGTTGGCTGTGGGTTTGTCATAGATGGTCTTTATCATGTTGAGGTATGTTCCCTGTATTCCCATTTTGCTGAGAGTTTTGACATAAATGGGTGCTGGATTTTATCAAATGCTTATCATGTGGTATTTTTGTTCTTCCTTTTGTTTATGTGATGGATCACATTGATTGATTTTTGAATATTGTACCAGCCATGCCTCCCCAGAATAAATCCCACTTGATCATGATGTATGAGTTTTTTTTTATATATTGCTGGATTTGCTAATATTTTGTTGAGGATTTTAGCATTTATATTCATCAGGGATATTGGCTTTCTTTCTTTGTGTTGTCTTTGCCTGGTTTTGGAATCAGATTTATCCTTGCTTCATAAAAGGAGTTTGGGCATCCTCCTCTTGAATTTTTTGAAATAGCTTAAGAAGAATGGGAGTTAGTTCTTTTTTGAATATTTGGTAGAATTCACCTGTGAAGCCATCTGGCCCAGGGCTTTTGTTTTTTGGGGGTTTTGATAACTGCTTTGATGTCATTTGTTGTAATTGGTCTGTTTAGGTTTTCTGATTCTTCCAGAATGGTTTTTGAAAGATTATATGTTTCAAGGAATTTGTCCATTTCTCCTAGGTTGGCTAATTTTTTCACATACAGATCTTCATAGTATTTTCTTACAATCCTTTGTATTTCTGTTGTGTCAGTTGTTATTTCTCCACTCTCATTTCTAATTATATTTATTTGGGTCCTCTCTCTTTTTTTCTTGGTGAGCCTGGTTAAATGTTCATTGATCTTGTTTACTTTTTCAAAGAACCAGTTCTTGTTTTCATTGATCATCTCTATTGTTTTCTTAGCCTCTATATCATTTATTTCCACTCAGATTTTTATTATTTACTTCCTTTTACTTACCTCTGGGCTTTACTTGCTATTCTTTTTTTAGTTCTTTTAGGTGCAGGGTTAAGTTCTTTATTCGAGCTTTTTCAAGCTTCTTAAGGAATGCCTGTAGTGCTATGACCTTCACTTTTAGTACTGCTTTTCCTGTGTCCCATAAATTTTGAGTTGTTGTATGCCCGTTATCATTAGTTTCTAGGAATTTTTTTACTTTCTTCTTTGATCTCATTGTTAATCCATTCGTTATTTAATAACGTGCTATTTAGTTACCAAGTGTTTGAGTATTTTTCAGTTTTTCTGTTGTGGTTGATTTCTGGTTTTATGCCATTGTGATCGGAGAAGATGCTTGATATAATTTCAATTTTCTTAAATTTGTTGAGACCCCTTTTGTGCCCTAACATGTGGTCTATCCTAGAGAATGTACCATGAGTACTTGAAAAGAATGTATATTCTGTTGCTTTTGGGTGAAAAGTTCTGAAGGTATCTATTAAATTCAGTTGATCTATTGTGTCCTTTAAGTGTGAAGTTTCTTTGTTAATTTTCTTTCTTGAGGCTCTATCTAGTGATGTTAGTGGAGTATTGAAATCCACTACTGTTATAGAATTACTGTTGATCTTGCTCTTTATATCCATCAAAGTCTACCTTTATATATTTAGGTGCTCCTATATTAGGTGTGTAGATATTTATAATGGTTACATCTTCCTGTTGGATTGCTCCCTTTATCATTATGTAGTGACCTTCTTTATCTCTTAATATAGCCTTTGTTTTAAAGTCTATTTTGTCAAATATAAGTATTGTTACCCCAGCATTTCTTTCATTTCCATTTGCATGAAATATCTTTTCCAACCTTTTACTTTCAGTCTATGTGTATCTTTTGTTTTGAGGTTGGTCTCTTGTAGATGGTACATGTAGGGGTCTTGTTTTCTTATCCAGACAGCTACCCTATGTCTTTTGATTGGATCATTTAATGCATTTACATTAAAGTTATTATTGATATATATTTATTTATTGCCATTTTATTCTTTAAAACTACACTCCTCTTTTACTATATTCTTTTCCCCCTTTGTTCTGTTTACAACAAGCCCCTTAATATTTCTTGCAGCATTGGTTTGGTTGTAAGAAATTTCTTGGATTTTTTTTTTTTTTTTTTTTTTTGGTCTGGGAAGCTTTTTATTTCTCTTTCAATTTTAAACGATAGCCTTGCTGGATAAAGAAATCTTGGTTGTAGGCTCTTGTTCTGCATTACTTTGAATATTTATTGCCATTTCCTTCTGGCCTCAAGTGTTTCTGTTGAGAAGTCAGATGTCATCCTTAAGGGGCCTCCTCTGTAGGTAATAGACTGCTCTTCTCTTACAGCTTTTAGTATTCTTTCTTTATATCTTTACTTTAATATTTTAATTATGATGTGTCTTGATGTAGATTTCTTTGGCTTTCTCTTTTATGGATTTCTTTGTGCTTCTTGAGCCTGTGTGACTTTTTCCTACATCAACTTAGGAAAGCTTCCAGCTATAATTTATTCAAACAAAGTCTCTATTCCTTGTCCTTCCTCTTCTTCTGGAACTCCTGTGATGTGAATGTTATTTTTGTTCATGTTGTCACAGAGCTCTCTTAGAGTTTCCTCTCACTTTTTGAGTCTCTTTTTTTGTTCTTGTTCTGCTTCTGTGCCTTTATCTTGTCCTCTATCTCACTGATTTGATCCTCAGCTTCATCCATCCTGCTTTTAATTCCTTCCATTGTAGTCTTCATTTCTGATATTATATTTGTCATTTCTGACTGACTCTTTTTTATTATTTCAATGTCCTTTTTTATACTTGCTATCTTTTTATTAGATACTCATTATGTCCATCTATTTTTATTCTAAGATCTTTGAGCATCTTAACAACCATTGTGTTAAACTCTGCATGTGGTAATTAGTGTATATCTGATTCATTCAAGTCCCTTTCTGGGGATTTCTCTTGATTCATTTGGGTTGCATTTCTTTGGCTTTCCATTTTGCCTGTGTATAAGAAGAGTGGCCACAGAAGTCCAATGGGTGTGGCCTCTGTGTTCCTTAGGTGTGGTCTGTCTGAAGTCCTGCCACCCCCTCTGCTTCTGCCTCCCATGTTTGGTTAAGGGCACTGCTGGCACCAGCCTGTTGCAATATTCGGTGTGGTTTCCGCCTCTGCTCTGTGGGCAGGGCTGTGTTCACTGCCTAAACTACAAGCCCTGGTGAGCCTCAGCCTTCACCCGATCCACATGGGTGGGGCTGCACCCATGTGCTGGGTGGAGGCTACCAGCTTTGGCACATTGGGAAGGGGCTGCGCACCTATGTTCAGCCCTCAGTCTCCACCATTTCCCAAGCTTTGCCCACCCCTGCAGGAAGGGCTGTACTTCCTACAACCACAAGCCCCTGCTCTGCAGGCAGAGCTGCACATCCATGCTCAGCAGCTGTATCCTCTGGTCCCTGGCTTTCACCCCGCCTCCAGGGGCAGGACTGCATTCGCATTGCTTTTGTGTGCCCCTTTTGCCCCATGGCTGCCAGGTAGGACTGAGCTCCCACTAGGCCTCAGTCATGGCCAGCCAGTTTCTGCCCCCACCAACGGGACTGTGTTTTCATGCTGCCAACTGCCCTCCAGCTACCATTCAGCAGTGTGGGTGGGGGCAATGCAGCTTAGATCTTAGCACTCAATACTTTATCTCTGATGGCTCCTTCCTTTTAAGCGACTCTGCACTGAGTGCAGCAGGAGTGCTTGTTTGGCTGGTGTCCTGCTTCCCTTTGTTGATATTGGTTGTTCTAGGGGAAATATTCACTTCAGATTTGGGGAGTGACTCAACCCAAGGGTTAGGGTAGCTGTCCCTCAAAGTGTTTCTTCTTGTGCCTCCTAGATTACACTCTCTTCCTGCTACTTCAGTTCTCTGATCTTCCCCTGTCCCCCACAGTCCCTGGTGAATGGTTGTGAAATAAGTGTTTTGCTCAGTCCCTTTAAGCAGAATCCTGGGTCTTAGAAATCTATCTCTTTCTCACAAACATTATCCTGGGTGTTTTCGCATCTAAATTCTGTCTGTAAGCCTCTTCTATTCTCTGGGGCTGCAGGCTGGGGCTTTGTTCCTGGGGCCTAGGACCCTCCCCTCTCTGCTAAACTCATTTCTCACCACACTAGTCCCTCCAGGCTGCCATTTGCTCCAGGAAGCTAAGCAGCACTCTCCATGTTTCTGCCTTTCCTTCCAGTCTCAGTGTGGCTCCTTCAGTGATCCTTGGTTAAAGAGTTCTTTTAATTTAGCCCATAGTTGGTTTTTCTAGGTGATAGTTTTTAAAATTAAGTTGTAATCCACTTTGGTCCTGGGAGGTGGAAGTTGGTATGTCCACCTACTTCATCGCCATCTTGCCTCCCCCAAATGTCAACTTTTAAATTTGTTGTGGATCTTTCATGTTTTAATGTTTGCAAAATTCTTATAACAATGAATGGCATGACATGCTATTGTTTTTATTAAAATGATTCAATTTATTTGTCTTAATTGCGTGATTGATTGATTAATTTTAATGACAATTATTTTCTTTGTGCACCCATTATAATTACTTAACTAATATCTACCTTTAAATATTTACATATATATTAAATATATTCATATAGCACCCTGCACCTTTCTCTGCTCAAGTGTGATCTTTCATGTGATTTCATAATACTGATGCTTAATTTGCAAACAAAATTCAATGGTTTTGCTGAATAATTCTGATCCCAGGTTATAGTTTCTTTTCTCTTATCTTTTATTATAAATCCTTTTTTATTTATAAGAAAATAATAATCTTATAGATTAAAAATATATTTTATCATGATTTAATTAATAAAAAAATTCCCAGATTGATTGACCATTCCTGTTTCTTCTCAGTGTGTTTTATAATGGCACATAAAATTGAATGTTAACATGTCTTGTTCAGCATTGTAAAAATATGTGTCTGTAAAGGCAACGTCAATGGTTAAATAACTAGAATATTTTTCTTATGAGCTATGTGTCCTATATCATAGAAAAATATTTTATTTCTTAAGCTATTATCCTCATTTGAAAACCAGTAATAAAATTTTTTATATATTACTTGCAATAAGTACTATACATATTACATATTAAAGACATAGAATGGTTCTTAGTAAGATATACAGAATAATTTTTGACTATGTTATTATATGGTTCTGATATGATTTCTATGGCATTTATAAATTATTTAAGTATTTCTCTTAAATATATTTTATATCACTGAAGGTTTATCATACAGCAATTTTTAGTTTTGCTGATTCAAAAATAGTGCATGTGAATTTTTTCTGCTACAGTTAGCCTGTTAGTAGATAAAAGAGCTTTTGATATAATCTTCTAAAATTATTCTTCTATTTTTTATCTTATACAATAAAAGAAAGACAAATTCTAGCATGATTATGTTTCCACTGGTACTGATCTATTCTTGAAAACTGGAATATTGTCTTTTGTTTGTGTGTGTGTGGAGAGTTATAATTGGTGTTCAGAAAAATAATCAACACAGAGTTGATCCAGATATCTGGATTAACAACATACACAATTCTTTGCATTATTTCTGTGCTGAGTTAAATCTCTCTGCTGATGTTCTGCTATTATTAATTTATTTCTTGATATTTTAATTTCTACCATTAAAAATTTTTATCTGTATCAACTTCTAATCTCATGTATATTGAACTAAAATACAATCAATTATACCAAAGATATTGAAAACACATTGAAAACCTTGATAAAAAAGTTAGCATTCAAAACTCAATAAATTATAAAAATTATTTATATTTGTGGCATAAATCAAACCATGAGTTCACCATGGGCTAAATAATTACTAAATACTTTGCTGACTTTGAAAATCTTCAAATGCATTTTTATTTTATTTTATGTGGAATATTATTGCTTCTTACACATTTTATACATGCTTGATCCACTTATATTTTATCAGTACTAGAAATCTAACTTATGTCATTTAAAATAGTTTATATTATGCAGATGTATACATGTGTGTATGTATACATACCATCGATGTACATACATAAATCATACAGCATGCAATATTTTGTTATTTCTTTGATGAACAATGATCACAGCATAAGATTGTTTTGTAAGACACATTCTACTTACTTGTTTCATAAGGTCTTACAAAATGTCAATAGCTAGCCAAAATAAGAATATGGTATTATATTTTCAAATGGCTTGATTATATTTGAGATAACATGATGCTTCCTAATAATCTAGCAATTAAAACAATCAATAAAAAATAATGCGCTTTGAAATTTTTTATACTACAGAACACAGTTCTATATTCTAATACTTTATTTTGGTTATCATTGAGTATATCATTGAACATATGCTCTCAACATAGTTTTGTAAATACTTTTTTGAAAAATGAACCTTTTTCAATTAAATAATTATTTAAATTTTAGTTATTTTCAATCCATAGTAGTTTTATTTTAATATTTTGTTATTTATTTAAATGATAAACAGGTGAATGACTGACAGGAAAAACACAAATTTTTATAGCTAATAGTGCATGGTAATTTCTCTATTAATATAAAATATTTTTAAATGTTTACATTAAATTTCATATGCACCCATTTATTCATCAGATGCAAGTCATACACTATACTTTCTAATGATTTTAAAAGGCAAGTTAATGGTGTCATTTGTTTATGGAGTTCAATGTCTAATCATTTTATAAATACTTATTGACTAATCTCTATGAATGAAAATCTATGCTAAAAAAGTAGTAGAAAATATAAGCCTTCAATAAATGGAAACATAGCTACCTATTGAAGAATGGTAGTTGGGAGGTAGAGTTAATGAAGTATAAAAAAAAGACAAATTGATGTAAATATGGCTATAAAGTGTCTTTAAAATACATTTTTTATAAAAACTTATACCATTTATTTTTATTTTTCAAATGAATTTATTGGCATGACACTGGTTATCATAATTATACAGGTTTCAAGTACCCAATTCTACAACACATCTCTGTACACAGTATTTTGTGTTCACCTCCCCTACAACCTTCTCTACCTCCTCCTATCACCACTTGTCTGTGTCCAGGAGTTTATTTTCTTTCTGTTCTTTTCTCTTAATTCCTTCACCTTCCTCCTCGCTACCTTCACCCACTCAACTGCTGTCTGTCTGTTTTCTGTCTATGAGCCTGTCTCTATTTTGCTTATTAGTTCATTTTGTTCATTAGATTTCACATATGTGCAAAATAATATGGTACTTTCTTTCCCTGACTTATTATAATGCTTTCTAGGTTCATCCATGTTAGTCTAAAGCATAGATAAATCTATAAACCAAATTGAATTACTTATTGGTGTATTATGTGTATGTGTTTGTATAGGTGTTATTAGTTTTGTTCTAAATCATTAAAACAATGTCTTGTCACATTTACAACAATTTTACCTATAAATTGTATGATTTCCAGTGGGTGACTATAATTTAAAAATGTATTTCCCCATTCTGTGATAGATGTTGAGAGACAAAATGTGTTGATATAAAAATTAGCTGACTATGGTTGGAGCAAGAAATTCCATTTTACTGGAGTCATTGATGCTACTAACTTATGAATTGCAAATGGAAACAAATTTTACTCATTCAGTATTTTTCTTTTGAATACTGTCATACATTTTCATGAGTTATATTTTTATATTGGCTGCATTTTTGTAAATGTTTTCTATTACAAAAGATATTTATGAAAATATATTATTCTTGCTAAGCCAATTCACCAGCAAATTAAGATTAATAACAAAGCAAAGTGATGATAGTGAGTTTTAGTTCAAGTATTTCATTTAACATTGTTTTCTTGGCAGGCATCTACATTTAGTATAACTACAGAGAATATTCTTAGTTTACAACTTATTTTTATTTTGTCAGGAAACTTTCTCAGGCATGAGCAAGAAATTATTTCAGATTCTGTCATTCCTACTCTCCTCACCTAAAATTCAACACTGGGTGTTAACTTGAACCACCTCTTTTGCTTTGATTTTGGTTTGATTTATTAACTGTAGATTTTATATTTTCAGTCATGTTCAGACCTGTTTGAATATTTTAATTTATATATTTTTTCATGATATATAATATATGTTGTACTCTAACAGTGGCAATACATATGTTAGTAATAAAAAATATAATATTGGTTGTATAAAAATTATTTTTTAAATATAGATTTTATTTTATGTTTTCTTCTTTGTTTTATTAAATATACAAGGTTGATAAGTGCGATAATATTATGAGTTTTAATTTTTATATCTTTTGAATCTCTATAAAATGTGTCTCCTCATTATAGCATGCATCTTATTAGTTTTCTCTTATTCATCACAATCTATTTCATAGCCTTTTTACATTTAATCAACAATTATGTTAATGACCAATAGTACAAGAATGTGAGATGTCCAGGCAAGTTTTATATTTTCTCTTCTAAAAAAAAGAACATACAACTTGCTTACTTTTCATATTATTATAAAGAAAGAAATAAAAGCATATATAGAATACTTACTGTATTCCAAGCTCCTTTAAAAACACTTTTTAAATATTAGTTCATTAAACCATCATAAAATACAATATAATTTACTCATAACATTTATTTTAAATATTAAAAAGTTGGAATACAAGATTAAATATATTGTAAAAAATGACACATTCAATGGCAGAATTGAAAATTTAAGCTTGAAATTCTGGCAAAAGAATTTGGGCTTGCAATTTTAAGCTATTGAGATAGCCAGCCTTCAAGATGTTTTAGGCAGTGATTGCCTTACCTATTCATTCCATTGTGTAGTCTTCTACACTGCATTGGGGTTGGTTGTCTCCAAATGTGCAATGTAATAGGAGTCTAGGTCATTAAAGCATTTGAACTTGAAGTTTTGTTGCTAGTTTCCATGCTGAGGTAACATGCAGTTCGCCCCATAGAGAAGTCAACAAAAAAGAGGTAATGGCCCTGGCCGGTTGGCTCAGCGGTAGAGCGTCGGCCTGGCGTGCGGGGGGACCCGGGTTCGATTCCCGGTCAGGGCACATAGGAGAGGCGCCCATTTGCTTCTCCATGCCCCCCTCCTTCCTCTCTGTCTCTCTCTTCCCCTCCCGCAACCAAGGCTCCATTGGAGCAAGGATGGTCCGGGCGCTGGGGATGGCTCCTTGGCCTCTGCCCCAGGCGCTAGAGTGGCTCTGGTCGTGGCAGAGCGACGCCCCGGAGGGGCAGAGTGTCGCCCCTGGTGGGCGTGCCAGGTGGATCCCGGTTGGGCGCATGCGGAAGTCTGTCTGACTGTCTCTCCCCGTTTCCAGCTTCAGAAAAATACAAAAAAAAAAAGGTAATAAGGTTTCAAGCTAACTGCCTAAACCAACTTGCTAAATAGGTCAAATTACTCCTGTGTGACTTCTGTAGAAATTAATACTCTAGATGCATATATACCTTAAAAAGAATGTAGTACAGCTGATATCTGTTGTAGTGTCATTGAAAATTCTATCTAGAACCTCCCAGTAAACCAACACTAAAATTCCCAAACTACATGAACTATATAAGACAATAAATACTTATTGGTGTTTTTTTCTTTAATTTGTTTTGTTTCTGGTTCCCAAGTTTTATTCAGGTACTTATACCAAATATTTCAAATGAATGAGTTTTAATACTCATTTTTTCTTCTTTATTCTGGTTAATATGGATGAAATGAAATGTGAAACTCTGTTGTTAGCAACTACGTGCAACCAGTCATATAGATTCTTCTTCTTCAAATGTATTTTAAATAACTTTTAGTAAAAAGCTCCTCAGAAGTTACAGTGATCTTGTTCTTCCTCCTTTTAATTGTTACAGCGCTTTCACTGAGATACCCAGCATTCCCATTCACATTGATTCTCTCCTGAAGAATTCTTTCCTAAAGAAACTTCTCAAAATTGGCAACATTCATAATTCCATCTTCTATAGCATAGGTGCAGTCAAGGTTAAATTTCAGAACCTACTTCTTTTTTATCTCCCATTTCCCAAAAGCTTTTTCACAGGCATCATGATGGCAGCAAAGGCAGAAAGGGTAATTCTTGTTGTTTTAAGCCAGCATGTTCAGAAGAGATGTGTTAAACAACAATATACAATATACACTTCTGAACTTTTTTTCAAAAACTCACTAAATTTAAAAATAAGTACAGAATAAACTTGTTTCTATTGCTAAAATAGAGGCTGGGAAACAAGTCTTTATAAAATTTCATTCCTTCTAATGACACATCTCACTCCGGTTAACAATTTATACACTTTTATCAAATAGTTAGAAACGTATGGATTACATATGAAAAATCTCATTTTTAACTAATTTATCTAATCAGTTTTTAAAATGTTTTATTTACTTTATTGAGGTGACATTGGCTAATAAAAATTTATAAGTTTCAAGTGCACAGTTCAACAATACATCATCTAGGTATTGCATTGTGTTTTTACCACCCCAAAGCAAATCTCCCTTCATCGCCACCTACCTCCACTACCCTCCTTCACCTACCCCCACCCCACTTTCTCTCCTGAAATCCTCACCCTGTCATCTGTGTCTATAGTTTTCTTTGCTTAATCCCTTCGCCATTTAAGTTGTATAATATTATAAGAATAAAGCTTGTACTAGGTAAACTATATTGCATTAACATTATAGAAGTTACACAAAATATAATACGTAGCTACCTACAAATTTTAAGAGATTTAAAATATAAATGCAAAATAACATGTTATGGAAAGTCTAGAAAAAAAAAAAACAAAAATTATGAGGGTATATAATCTTATAAATATTGCTTATAACTTAATGGTATAAGAAAATAATTTTGCTATACTTGGATCATTTCTGCAAGTGTTATTTTTCTTTAAAAATGTAACTCTTAAAAATATTTATTATAAAATTATTAAATAACTACTAGAAAAATATGATAAGTAATTACTAACAATTCTCTTGAAGTAGTACACAAAAGGGATATTTTTAGAATAATCAGACTGTTTTAAATAAAACGGTTAATTGGGATGTCATCTTAATTGGGACTTTCCCATCTTATCAAATCAAGCCTAATAACACTCAATTGTAAGGGCAGGTATTTAATTGCAATAGTAACTCTAGATAATTGGGATGCCTATGAGTGATCAAGGGTTGCTTATAACAATCTGATTTCTAGATATTATGTCTTTGTAGGTATCTCCTGCTGTGCTCCTTTATTTCCTCTGCAAGAATGACCTCTTCACTGTTCAAATAACTGCTGCAATTTGGGTTCCTATTTGTTTTTAATGATATGGTAATTCTAAATAATTATTTACTATATAACATGACTACATTTTATATAGGGTCAATTTATTATTAATTAGTGTTTCCAACTGGATATTAAAGCCAATAAAAACCCATGAAATTAATTATCACAAAACAAATATGTTCTAATACATTAAACTACAAGAGATAATTATTACCTCTGGATATCTAAGGTGTAATAATTCATGTTCTAAAAATAAATTGCTTAGTTTGAAAACATTTTATTTTACTGCTTTCTTAAAGAACCATTTAGAAGTTGTATGAGTTAGAAAATATTCATTTTTATTATATTTAATTATTTGATTCTAATTAAATTATTACAATGATGCAACAAATAGAATTATATTTCTTTACACTTAGAATAGAAGCTTGCAAGTCTATCAGCTAGATAACATTTTTTTATAATTGAAATTATTCTTAAGGAAAATTCACTTTTTTACATCTTAGATTTTTTGGAATATATTTTTAAGTTTATTTAATGTTGATATTCATGTTTTTCTTTTTAAAACAATATATATTTACAACTAAATTTGAAAATTTTGAAGACTTATGAAAAATACATACTGATTTATGGTAAATAAAATTATTTCACAATTAAAGTCCTTGGAATTTTGTACTTAAATTTTTAATAAGTTGTGTTTAAATAGAAATTTTAATAAATTAAAAAAGAAAAATTTAGATACCTTATTTTTCTAAATAAGAACCATAATAAAAATAATAATAAAAATTATTTCAATACACAGCCACAAAACCCAGCACAAAACCTTCTTGCTTGCAGACCTCAGCATTAAGTTTCCTGGCAACTGACTCAACAAACAGGCTTGTCCAGAATCTATAGCCAGGCTGGTGAAAAATATACCTGCTGAATGAAGCCAGTGTGTAAAAACTAGAAGAGTTAAATTAACTACCTTTTCAAATGCACAGACACCAATGCAAGACTACAAGGATCATAAAGAGTCCGGGAAACATAGAACTGTCAAACAATATTAAGCTCCATTTAATTGATCCTAAAGAAATAGAGATCTATGAACTCCTTTGGAAATAATTTAAAATGATCGTATTAAAATGTGATACAAGATAACACATTTACACATTTAAAAATAATCAGGAAAATAATAAATGGGTGAAATAAGAAATTCAAAACAAAAGAACCACACAAACATGAAGAATTCAGTGACTGAACTAAAATATTTAATAGAAAGCTTAAAAAGCAGACTTGATAAGTAGAAGAATCAGCAGATTCAAGGGAGGTTATCTGAAATTATCTGTTCAGAGGAAGAAAAATATAAATGAAAGCATAATAATAAAGTCTATAGAAATTATGAATAACCTAACTGTTTCAATGTATTCATTATGAGGGTCCCAAATAAGAGGAGAAAAAGAAGGCAGAAAAATTGTTTTTTAAAAAATGACCAAGAACTTCACAAATCAGGAGTAGGAAATAGATAATCAGCTTCATGATGCCCTAATAATAAAACCATGATAAGTCAAATAAAGTCCACACCAAGTCAAATTATGAGCAAAATGGTTATTTGAATATATAAATAAAATTGATAAAACTTTAGCTAAATTAAGATGAACAGAGATGAAGACAAAAAATGTAATAGATATTAGAAATAATAGCATGTAAAATTTAAAAACTATAAAGACTTATAAAACTTATATACTAACAAATTGGACAATTTAGAATACATTGATATATTCTTAGAAACATACACACTATCAACACAGATTCAAGAAAACAACGAAGGCCAGACCAGACCAATAATGAGTAAGGATATCATATCTGTAATCATATACCTCCCTCCCACAAAAGAAAAGTCCAGGATCAGATGGGTTCACAGGTCAATTCTAGTAATATTTAAAAAAAAGAATTAATAACAATCTTGAACTCTTTTACAAAATAGAAGAGGGGTGTATGGCCAGTAACCACCCTTGTGGCCATGTAGGTTCACATTGGATTCGAGCCGAAGGTGAAGAAACAGTGGAGTCAAAAAATGATTTGCCATTCCTTTATTGTCTGGCACCGGCCCGATGAGCAAACACAAAAGGAAGACTGCTTCCCTCTAACACATTTTCAGGTTCCATAACCAAGAGAATTTTCTCCGATTCCTCCTAGAATCAAAGGTCCACCAGTCTCAGCAGAGTTCACAAAGTCCTGGTTCCCCATCTGCACACCCTCTCATCCTCTGCAAACATAGCTTAATTCTCAGCACTCTGCAGTCTCTCCTTTCTTCTTGCAAAAACAACCTGGCCCCACAGAGACCCTTCCTCCAGCAAACATTAGCAAAACAATGACCCCCAAACAGGAATGCAATCTGCAATTTGCAATCAACTGCTCTGTTCTAAGGGCAAGCACACACATGGTTCCCAGAGTCATTTTTTAAGATTAAAAGTGAGCAAACTCAAAAAATACAAATTTTACAAACTAATTTGCCCAACAAGGGGAAACTTCTGAACTTATTTTATTAGAGCAGCATCACCCAGATACCAAAGACATCAAAAGAAAATAAAACTACAAACCAATACACCAAATTCACATAGATTAGAATTTATTCACAGAATATTAACAATTAATTTATAACACACTAAAAAGACTAAGTAATATCCCTGGAATACAATAATTGTTTGATATATGCAAATCAAATAATATTGTATACTACATTAATAAAATTAAAAATCTTAATAGATGCAAAAATCATTTGACTAAATTCAATATTTTTTTATAATCAACAGACATATTGACTAAAAAAATAATATTGAGAACCCTAAAATAAACCCATGCATATCAACCTATCTTCAACAAAGGTGGCTCACCTACATGATGGGGAAAGGATAGCCTCTTTAATAAGTGGTATTGGGAAAATGGAATATCCATGGGCAAACATATGAAATTAGATTCTTATTACATACCATACACAAACATCAACTCAAAATGGATCAAAGGCTTAAATGTAAAATTTAAAACCCTTAAAATATTAGAAGTTATAGAAATAAACAACAACATTGGCCTATGATTTCTATTTCAAGTTTCTTATCACATGTTTAGTTTTAAATGTAGCATAAAATAACTTACTAGTAAAATTATTGACTTAGATTTTTGAAAAGATCTTTCTTGAATATATAAAAAGATTATTTTAGTAATAACCAAGTCAAATAAAATGCCTTTTGTTCAATTAACAGTTATACAGGCCCTTGTTGGCTGGCTCAATGGTAGAGCATCGGCCTGGTGTATGGAAGTCCTAGGTTTGATTCCCAGCCAGGACACACAGGAGAAGTGCTCATCTGCTTCTCCACCCTTCCCCTTCTCCTTTCTCTCTATCTCTCTCTTCCCCTCCTGCAGCCAATGCTCCATTGGAGCAAAGTTGGCCCGGGCACTGAGGATGGCTCCATAGCCTCCACCTCAGGTGCTAGAATGGCTCCGATTGCAGCAGAACAATGTCCCAGAGGGGCCAAGCATCGCCTCCTAGTGGGCATGCCGGGTGGATCCCGGTTCGGTGCATGTGGGAGTCTATCTGCCTTCCCACTTCTTACTTCAGAAAAATTAAAAAAAAAAAGTTATACAGAATATCAGTAATGCATGATGAGTAAATACTAGACAAGAATGGCTAAATGGAAGTTGAAATAATTCAAGGAAATAAAAATTTTGAAAGGTGTGATATATAATGTGGTATGAGTAATCCCTACATCAATGTTAAAATCAAATTATAAAAGGAATATATATTAGACAGAATTTATGAATAAGTATCCCAATTTCAAATTTCAAAAAAATTTTAGATAAAATAATTTAAAAAATATGTCATAGAGGGACCTCAAACACAAAAAGCAAAGAAAAATGAAACACAAAACTGAATTTTATAAAAGAGAAAAGTTTGAGTGCCTAAAAACAAAATTTAGATTGATAGATGATACATTGGTAATAAGAATAGAAGTCAAATACAATGCAATTATTTCTTTGAAGTAATAAGAATAATAAAATATACTATCAACTTCTAATATTGTATTGAGGTAAATATAGTTCAAATATTAAGAAGTCCTTTATCATATAAGAATTAATAAAGTTCTTTTTTCATTATATTGTTAAAAGTATTATATTGGTGATATGCAAATTTAACAAATATAACAGTGCATAGTTACATGAAAATAAATGCCAGAATAATCTGTGA
Organism: Saccopteryx leptura; assembly: GCF_036850995.1. Taxonomy (NCBI): domain Eukaryota; kingdom Metazoa; phylum Chordata; class Mammalia; order Chiroptera; family Emballonuridae; genus Saccopteryx; species Saccopteryx leptura. The sequence continues at coordinate 63,094,428 of NC_089506.1, read as the reverse complement.
AGGAATGTCTGAGTTTAGAAAACTATAATTAATAGTGAAATCTTTCAGCATATATTTTTGATTTTCTTTGCTAATATTCAGTAACCAGGGACAAAGAAAGAAGAAATTAAGATATCAGTGACCTCTTTATGCAAAAGGAAAAACACTAAGGAAAGGGGCTTCAAAATAAAATTTAAAAATGGCTAATATACTAAAGTTTTACAGTGAAAGTCATAATTTTGTTACTGAGTGTGACAGAAAATTGAAAAGTCATGAATCATATTTGAAGAATATAAATCAATTATGAGTTAAAAATAAAGCTAGGTAATTTAAAAATAATGCAATGCATAAATCTGGTAGTTTTGTGTTAAATGAATTGCTCAAAATTTTTAAAAATATTCAGGTGATATACACATTTTATGGCTAATCTCACAAATAATGTGTTTCATATGTATATGTATATATATATATATATATTTAAATTTTTATTGTATTGATTTTAGAGAGAAAGGGAGAGAAGAAGAGAGAGTGACAAGAACACTGATCTGTTCCTGTATGTGCCCTCACTGGGGATTGAACCTGCAACTTCTGTACTTTGCAATGATGCTCTAACCAACTGAGCTACCCAACCAGGGCTTATATATTTCTAATACTCAGTTTGAAAAGAAAATCGGGAATCACAAAATATTTTACTAATAATTAAAGAATAATAAAACTTTGTATTAATTATATGTACATTAGAATAAAACTCAGGTACATTTTTATGTATTCTTGAGTTTTAAAAATAAGACTTAAAATGCTAAACATTGCCTTAGTGCTTATTTAGTTTTCTGTGGAGTTTGAACAATATTGCATCATCATATTTTTAAAATCACAGTAAAAAAAGCTTAGAGAAAATAAAATTGTAAACATAAAATATTTTATTAAGTGGACTTTTAATACTGTAATTTTTTTTTTTATTGACAGCTTTCAGGATATTTTAAGCCTTTGAAATCTTAAAAGTATATTTAGTATTTCAACATACATATTTATATCACTTTTAGTAATCTTCTAATTTGGGTATTAATGACTAATTTTCATGTCTTAATGAACCTCATTGGATTGGATCATGTGGCTTGCAATATGTCAAATTTATTCTTACAATTTCCTCAAAAAAGAAGTAGTGGCTGCTCGAGATATATTAATAATTCCTTCAGTAGGGGTTTAACAATCTTACATACAAAATATGTTTCAATATGTTGGTGCATATTGATTTAAAAAACTACTTGACAGTTAAATTTTTCTATTTACACTAATTGAATTACATGAATATAAAAATGGTTACATACAATATTAGCAATTTTGATTAAAGAAAGTCCATCTTAACCAACAGAACAAGCCTATCTTATTTTATCTTGTAATAAATATCTCATTCTAAAACTTTGCACACCAATTTTATTTAATAAAGTAAAAGTATTACACTGGCTGGGTAGCACTGTTGTTTGGAGCATCCTCCCGAATTGGCAAGGTTGTAGGTTTGATCCTTGGTTCGGGTACATGCAAGGATCAACTGACAAATCGATAAGTAAGTGAACAACAAGTCTGTCTCTCTCTGGCCCTCATTTTCTCTCTCTAAAATCTATAAGTTTTTAAAAAGTATTAAAATGTTATAAATCAATGCATCAATTGCTGAATTAGAAGAAATAGTATTGGTTGTTTTTTTCATCAAATTTCTATATTATTATAAGAAAAATATCTTGATCCACATGATTATTATTAACACAAAACTTTCCTTAATATTTATTTATCATATAATTTACCTTTCTTTAATTCATATAATAAGTTTATTACTTGTTACAGGTACTAGAATCATCCCTTTAGGATCTTCCATCCTTCATTTTTGTTCATATATTCCCAAGATAAAATGTGCAAACATTGAAATTGGCTTTGGTAGATGATAATCCTGATTAACCACACAATTTCACGATGCAATTGGAGGAAAGAAATCTGCTGGTCAAATGAGATAGAAAAACAAAATTTCTACAAAGACACATATGGTATCTTTGTATTATAGCACCTTCTAATTCTACAAAACTATTAACATTAAAATGCACATGAAGAAAGACAAGAAGAGGTAGAGGTAAGTAATTCTTCCTATTTCGAATTCATTCAAATTAAGACATTGAACTTACTTACAATTCATGTTTGGAATCTGTAGGTTTAGGATTCTGAAACATAAATGTTATTTCACATCAGTTTTAAGAAAATTATACAGATGGAAATCAGTATTCTTTATTTTTATTTTTAAAAATTCTATTGTGTTCTTGGCAGGTTTAAAAAAAACGTATCCATGTAGAATGCTGACATATATGTTCACTATATTCTTTGAATACTTCTGAAAAGGCTAAATATGACCCTGGCTGGGTGGCTCAGTGGCAGAACATTGGCCTGTTGTGTGGAAGTCCCAGGCTCAATTTCCGGCCAGGGCACACAGGAGAAGTGCCCATCTGCTTCTCCACCCTTCATCTTCTTTCTTTCTACCTCTCTCTTCACCTCTCACAGCCTAGGCTCCATTGGAGCAAAGTTGGCCCAGATGCTGAAGATGGTTCCATGCCTCTGCCTCAGCAGCTAGAATGGCTCCGGTTGCAACAGAGCAAGGCCCCAGATGGGCAGAGCATCACCCCCTAGTGGGCTTGCCAGATGGATCCCATTCAGGTGCATATGGGAGTCTGCCTCTCTGCCTCTCTGCTTCTCACAGAAAAATAAATAAATAAATAAATAAATAAATAAATAATGGCTAAAAACATTCTAATTGACCCCCCTTCAAAACAATAAAAATATATGAGACTAGAAAAAGCCAGCTAGTTTTTTTTTTTTTTTTAATTTTTCTGAAGTTGGAAATGGGGAAGCAGTCAGACAGACCGCCTGACTGGCATCCACCTGGCATGCCCACCAGGGGGTGATTCTCTGCCCATCTGGGGTGTCACTCTGCTGCAACCAGAGCCATTCTAGCACCCGAGGCAGAGGCCATAGAGCCATCCTCAGTGCCCGGGCCAACTTTGCTCCAATGGAGCCTTGGCTGCGGGAGGGGAAGAGAGAGACAGAGAGGAAGGAGAGGGGGAGGGGTGGAGAAGCAGATGGGCGCTTCTCCTATGTGCTCTGGCCGGGAATCGAACCTCGGACTCCTGCACACCAGGCCGACGCTCTACCACTGAGCCAACTGGCCAGGGCCAACTAGCTAGTTTTTGAGGTAGCAAATAGCTACCTATTGAAATAGCAAGTAATGTTTATACAAGGAACATTTTATAAAGGGCAACATATATTTTATACAAGATTCTGTATGTTATAAACCTCAATAAAAGTAGTGTTCAAAATAATTTGAGAAAGAAAGCACAGATTGAAAAAAAACTGTAAGTTTTTAAACAGGATTCAATTCTAATCAGTAACAAAATAAGAAATTCTCCATGAATATTGTGATATACACATTCACACTTTCTTTAACTTATGATGGAAATAATTTATTTTAAAAATAGCCCTGATAATGCCCATTGCACATTATTAATCATATCAATTTTGTTTAGATATAAAGTGTATCTCACATTGTCCACAAGATATACATGAAATATGTATTGATTCTGGAAGGCAGTAGTAAAAGTTATCTTTTCTTCAATCAACTACATGCAATAGCAGAAACTATTATCTTATGCTTATGTGAATTTAATGTTGATAAAAATATGAATTATTTTTACAGTATAACATTCCAGCAGCAGATATAATCTAAGTAGTTGAATATGTTATGTGCATATGACAACTAGCAAGAGTAATTCTTATTTGAATAAGTGTAATTGTGTTATTGTAATGTAGAAGAAGAAATTACATTTCTTGATTGGGCAAATGAATAGATGACTTAATATACTGGGCTTTACTTGAACTATGGAGAAGTAATTAGTTTTTCCTTTTTCTTTTAATTTATATGAGAGATTTTATACAATTGCCTTTATTATATGTTTGCATTTGAATACTCAAACACAATTTACTTAATTTAATAGCTACTATATGTACATATCCACAGATATTTTTTAGGACCTAACCCTACACCAGGCATAAGTTCTTCACCAGGTATGCACTGAAAAATTAAAGTTCAGTTTTAAGAACTGGTCTGCAAATATCAATATACTGAAATAGCACATTAAAATTAAATTTTTCTATATGCACCCATAAATATTATGTAAGGCAAAGTTATCTCAAAAAACCAAAGTGTATAATTCATTTCACTTATCATGTCTCTTTTGTAATATGCAAACATATATGCACATACACACTTGCATATATATACATATACATACATATACACATATTTACTTATAGTAAAAATATTTCACAATACTCTGTATTTTAATTATCAGAATAAAATTAATCATTGCTTAACATAACATGTTTTTTTTTTCTCAAAAAGTACTTATTTCTCTATGTTTATTTTAAAGTTTCATAGTGGTGTTTATTCATTTACTGGGACTATCATCATAAATTATAAGAAAAATGGTCCCTTAAAATAGCAAACATTTATTGTTGCACATTTCTGAAGGCAAGAATTCAGTAATCAAGTTGTCAGCAGGGTCATGCTTCTTCTGAAGACTCAATGTGTTTGTGTTTCTTTTAGGCTTGATTTATTGCGAGTAATCTTGGATGATCTTTGGTTTGTCAATGCATTGCAATTCAACCCACTACTGTTGTCAAGAGTGATAAATGCATGTGACAAAAAGTTATAATGTCACCTAACCAGGCGGTGGCACAGTGGATAGAGTGTCAAACTGGGATACAGAGAACCCAGGTTCAAGGCCCCGTGGTTGCCAGCTTGAGCACAGGCTCATCTGGTTTGAGCAAGGCTCACTAGCTTGATCCCAAGGTCACTGGCATGAGGAAGGGGTCACTCGTTCTCCTGAAGCTGAGTGAGAAAGTAATCAAGGCACATATGAGAAAGTAATCAATAAACAACTTAAGTGCCGCAACCAAGAATTGATGCTTCTCATCTCTTTCCTTTCCTGACTGTCCCTTTCTCTGACTCTCTCTGTCTCTGTCACACACACACAAAAAAAATGTTATAATGTCATGTAAAAGAGTCTTAAATCTCTCTAAATATTTTACATATTATTGGTCAAATACGTTTGTAAATATGATGTATATGTTTGCTTGCTTATAGTTTGCATTGGGTGTGAGGGACAGGCTGTAAGCAGGCAGGGTCGTTATAGCTTAAGGCTTAGTTTTAACACTAAGCTTTTCCCCACACCCTTGACTATTGCATGATGTCCAGTGGTGCACTCTCATGAGGAATCCCATCATGCCTCAGATAAGTGACTTTGTATCAGAGACTTCCTTGTTTGTATATTGGGTTAGAGGTTTTTATTTCTACACTATCAAATGGGGCAGAGGAGCCCTTGCAGGAGGAGAACAGAGAAAAGCCATGTGAAGGAGAGGAGAAGCAGCCAAGATGGCGTAGTGCTGAAGGAGAAACCAGTTTGTGCAGAGTTTGTGCAGAGAAAAAGAAATGGGAAACAGAGGTGAATAAAGCTGGTGAGGTAGAAACCTTTGATTCTAGGAAACTTGGATAAGTCAGTGGCTTTGGGAGCATTGAATGGGAAGGGAAGTGTTTTCCCACTGTGTTTATTTCTTGCCCACCAGGTGCAAGCTAGGATTAAAGCTAATGGTCCACCAGTTCTTGGCTTCGTTGTTTCATTACCGTCTGTCCAAATCAAATGCGAACCTGCGTTGGCCAGTTGACTATGATGGTGGCTGCGCTACTGGCTTTACACATACCTTGGTAATTTCTTACAACATATGTATATTTATATTGACCTAATTATTATTTACTGAAAATTATTTTTCTTAAGTAGAAAATTTCATGGTAAATGCAAAGGTGTAATCTGTTGTATTGCTTCTCTACAGTTTAATTATTTATTTATTTTCTGGACTATCTTGAGTACCTTTATATATGTATGTGTCTATATGTATACATATAAAACAATTGCAAAAAAGTATTTTCATCTCTTTTTTTGTAGTTGCATTTCTCTTAGTATTATCATTATCTGAAAACAATATTTATTTTTCTTATGTTAAAATCTTCTAAAGAGGGAACATTTTAAATAACTTGATAAAAGTAATTAATACAAATATATAGAATGATTGGATTTATGTATATATTTTTAAGAAAGAAATAAAATGTTTTCAGTGACATCTAGAGATGAAAATATGTTTAAGGCATGAAAATATATCTTAACAATCCAATGTAAAAGGTAAAATACATAATGTAAAGATGTACTGATATAGGCAGAGATGATGCAGCATATTCAAGAAATTCATCAAGATAGAGTAGCTACATGATCTAACTACATACTTGAAGACCTTTGAAAAAGTTATAAACCTTATAAAGTTAAGTTAACCCAGGTATGCTTTAAAATTTGTCAAAAATATAATACAGTATCCTAATATACCCAAATTTGTCATAAAACATAAAAAAATCTACAAGATAATATTTATATGTATCATGTATTCTGAATACAAGTGTGACAACAAAAGATTTCATTTTTGTTTTAAAACTACTTTGAATTCCATATTCATTATAAGAGAAGAAAATACAAGTGAGGCTACAGTTATGTTATTTTTAAATAAATATTTTAGAATTATGCAAATTAAAATGTTTTGCTATCATAAGCTTTAGTATTGAACCTTCTTTTTCTTTTAAGCAAATATGCTAAACCCCCTTTCTATGCCTCTATCTTATCTTTTACATTGATATTTCAGTTATTGGTAGTGCATATTAAAAGATAGTCTTTTGGACTGTATTTTGGATGCAAATCCAGACTCAAAAATCTTTTATCTTTATGCACTTGGAGAACTTCTTTAGTCTCTCAGTGCCTTGGTTTTCTCAAGGATAGAACTGGACTATCTGAAAATATGCATGATTAGATTATTATATAAATGAAGAATTTATACCCAGTAATAACTTACATCAAAGTCCTACTCAGGGCCCTGGCTGGTTGGCTCAGTGGTAGAGCACCGGCCTTGTGTGCAGGAGTCCCAGGTTCGATTCCCAGCCAGGGCACAAAGGAGAGGCACCCATCTGTTTCTCCACCCCTCCCCCTCTTCTTCCTCTCTGTCTCTCCCCCTCCAGCAGCCAAGGCTCCATCGGAGCAAAGTTGGCCCGGGCGCTGAGGATGGCTCTATGGCCTCTGCCTCAGGCACTAGAATGGCTCTGGTTGCAACAGAGCGGCACCTCAGATGGGTGGAACATCGCCCCCTGGTGGGCATGCAGGGTGGATCCCAGTCGGGCGCATGCAGGAGTCTGTCTGACTGCCTCCCTGTTTCCAGCTTCAGAAAAAAAAAAAAGTCCTACTCAGAACATAACCCAAAAATCACATATAGAATTTGGACAAGGGTGTGTGTACCATTCTTGGAAAATGATTGTATATCATGTGGGATTCCTCTTAATAATTGCTATATGACTAACAACATAGCCATTTAATTGATAGTCATTTTGATGAGAGAAAATTCTTTTAAAAATCTGTGATAATCTTTACTTAAATTAAATATGTTATAATACAAATATTGATTTTTGGCATATAAATGTTTAGTGATGTCAGCACATTTTTAAAAATTAATTCAAATTTAAATTTAACTTTTAATTTTTAGTTTTATATGAAACTTGAGATCCTAGAGAAATAACCAAATCCAGAAATAATAATACGTTAAATGTTAGCCCTTCTCAATGTTAGTTGAGACACCAGTACAGAAAATAAAATATCAGAGTATCCTACTTTTTTTTATCCTACCCTGAAATTATCTATTTTACTGCATAAAAATAGTTGATGCCTATAAAATTAACATTTTTCACAGTACATTTCAATGATCCCAGTGAAGACAAAATCCTTACATTTTTTGTGAATATTAATTTAATAGTAGAACATCTAAAATAAGTTATTGGAAATATCCATATACTGCTACAATAAAGGCAAGAACTATAATTTTAACATTTGGTACATGTTATGTTAGAATATAGAGAGTAGCCCTGGCCAAGGTTGGCTCAGTGGTAGAGCATCGGCCTGGCGTGCAGGTTCGATTCCCGGCCAGGGCACACAGGAGAAGCGCCCATCTGCTTCTCCACCTCTCCCCCTCTCCTTCCTCCCTGTCTCTCTCTTCCCCTCCCACAGCCAAGGCTCCACTGGAGCAAAGTTTGCCCGGGCGCTGAGGATGGCTCTGTGGCCTCTGCCTCAGGCACTAGAATGGCTCTGATTGCCGCAGAACGACGCCCCAAGATGGGCAGAGCATCACCCCCTGGTGGGCATGCCGGTGGATCCTGATCGGGTGCATGCGGGAGTCTGTCTGACTGCCTCCCCGTTTCTGACTTCGGAAAAATACAAAAAAAAAAAAAAAAAAAGAATAGAGAGAGTAAAGTCGAACCATTGTTATATTTTCTTTCTAATCTTTCATTTATACCCTCTTATGCCTACCTAAATTAGAATGTAGTCATTGTTAAGGAGAATATTGAATTAATCAATTAATTAACTAAAGTGTTTGAAATTTAGTTTTCTCTATTGTTAAAGTAAAACACAAAATGAAGACCAAATTTGAAAATTCCCTATACAGACAAAACCATTTAAAACACATAAGAAAAACTTAAATTATTCACTCTGCAAATAAGGAAAAGTTAACTTAAACTGCTTCTTATAAATGCTTCTGAAAATCATAAAAGAAACATAATATATTCCCTAAATTGTCATAGTTAACCACTTTAACCAATTCCCTATCTCTACAAAAACTCTAATGATATAACCAATTATTGCAAATGATAAACAGCTTCTGTATTTTTACTATGAAAGCTTTCTTCTAACAATATATGCTGAGCTCATTCCAGTGTGGATTTCAGAACTTACAGTTTAAGAACTGTTTTTATATGCACAATAAACTCTGAGTGAATACCATTTCGATTATCTCATTGTGAAAGCCTTTTGAGCCAAACTCTGTGGCACTGAGCTAATCTCACATCTATGAAATCAACTCTGTCCACTAACTACATCAAATATACGATTTAAAAGCTCAAAGTTCAAATTATATTTGAACGGAGTTCTGTAATGAAAATCAGCTGGAACCTATGTATTGATCAATAGAATCAATTCTTTAAAATATGGTTAAGATTCAAGAGTACTTATATCTAGTTACATTTTAAAAATAACTTTTAAAATTATATTCTGTCTTACTTATTAAGCTATCATCTCTTTAAAATATTGTGTAGTTCATTTAAGACAGTATAAATTATACTGTCAAGGAAACTGTATTATGATATAATTTTCAGCTTTAAAAGTGTTTCTAATTAAAAGGAATATGTTAATAAACTATTAGAAATGATCTAATAAAATCTGTTACCAAGCTTTCTATTAACTTAAAAGTAAACTTTATGCAATATAAACTCAAATAATTTTTTTTTACTAATGTCTGTGGTCTAAGACAGTGTTTTGAATTCTCAAAATGTTGTATTGTGTTATAGTATGTTAGCCTGTTAAATTATTTTAAAACAATATACTATTTTATTATTATTCTTTGTATATTTCTTCAAAATTATCGATATATAACATAAATACAAAAATTAGAGTATGTCAGGTATTATACTGTTGATCCTTATCTTTTCAAAACTTTTTTTTCTGAGATATGAAACAATTTGCCTCTTCTCTCTGAGATTTAAATACTTAATCAATCAAAAAGTATTAAGCTATATAACATTCAAGGTTGTTATGAAAATTTAATGATATATATTTTTAGATTTTCTGTACACATCATTGAATTATTGTATAATTTTTCCCTAGTAAGAGGGAGTGCTCAATGAAAAAGTTAGTGCTTATAAAAATAAAAATCAGTAGTCACTACCTAGGAGAAAAATAATCTTGAAATTCTTCATTTTTCAACTAATGTTTTCTCTATAAAACTATCATTACACATATTGCAAAGATAAATGTCCTGTTGTAAGTATATATTTTCATGAGACTGGATAAAGGGTAGTCAATGAATGATTTAGTGTATTTTTCTTCATGTAGTATCATGGCCTATCCTACAAGAATAACTTAGAAAAAGTTACTAAATCACTTCTTTACTTTGTCCTTGTACATGTCTCATATGAAAAGGCATTTACTGTTTAGTATTAATTTCTTTCTTCTTTTTTTGCGTGCACGAGAGAGACAGATAGAAAGATGGACAGACAGGAACAGACAAGCAGGAAGGGAGAGAAATGAGAAAAATTAATTCTTCATTGCTGCATTTTAGTTATTCGTTCATTGCTTTCTCAGATGTGCCTTGACTGAGGGGCTCCAGAAGAGCTAGTGTCCCTTGTTCAAGCAAGGGACTTTGTGCTCAAGCCAGTGACCCCTTGCTTAAAGCCATGACCCTGCACTCAAACAGAATGAGTTCATGCTGAAGTTAGGAACTTGGGGTTTTGAACCTGTGTCCTCTGTATCCCAGGCCAATGCTCTATCCGCTGAGCCACTGTCTGGTCATGCTGCCACTAATTTTTGTAAAACTCATTGTGAGAGTATTAAATCTAACAGAAATTCAATGACCAGCTTTAGCAAATAAAAAAGTTAATAGAATTATCCTTACTTTTTATTTTTAATCCATTGCTATAGCCATACTCTAAACTCCTGGGGTTTTTGTTGTTGTTTTTGTTTTTTGTTTTTAGTCAGTGAGAGGAGGAGAGACAGAGATATAGACTCCTGCATGTGCCCCAACTGGGATCCACCCAGGAAGCTCACTAGGTGAGATGTTCTGGTCATCTGGGGCATTGCTCCTTTGCTCAGCAACTAAGCTTTTCTAAGTGCCTGAAGTGGAGTTTGTGAAGCCATCCTTAGCTCCTGGGATCAACTTGCTCCAATCGAGCCATGTTTGCAAGAGGAGGAGGAGAGAGAGAGAAGTGAGAGGGAGAAGGACGGTGAAGCAGATGGACAATTCTTTTGTATGCCCTCACCAGGAATCAAACCTGGGACATCCACATGCCAGGCCAATGCTCTGCCACTGAGCCAGCTGGCCAGGCCTAAACTTTTTTAACTCAAAAATGAAAATATTCTAGATAGTTCTCAGTCCTGTCAATTAGATTGTATCTAAACTATTAATTATTTTATGTATGCCTAAAGTTTTCTTTACAAATCAATATTTACTAAAGAAATGTTTTATCTTATTTCCTCTTTTACTTGCCTTTAATTTTTATATCAGTCTCCTAATTTGATCAAAATAATGTATTTGTTTTCCTTCGAAATCTTTTCTTCCATTGTTCCGAAATCAATAAAAATTAAATAAATAAATGAGATAAAAATACTCCATATACTCAGTTGATCGTGCCATAATACCAAAGCATGTTTTCTTGTTCTTGACTTTCACACACCAAAAATATTAAGAATATCAATTCTAATTAAAAATATAGCTCTTAATTAAGCTATTCCCTTTCCATTTTTTTTACACCTACTTCATCTATGAAACCAACATGCCTCCTGAAGTACTGTGAAATAAATTTACTTGGCCATTCTGCTCCCAATTTTCTTTGCAGTCACCATAATGCACTTTCCACAAGCAGTAGAAGTAAAATTTTAAATGGCAAACTTAAGTATGCAACCTTTCTGCTTAAAAGCCATTTATAGATTTCCGCTCTTAGAATACTTCTAAAACATCTTGATCTTTTAAGTGAACAACACCTGCCCTCTGACTACTGCCATTCGACATTCCTCTTGATAGTTAGAATCCAGTATTAATTGCCTCATTTTATTTCATTTCGTAAACCATATTTTATTTTCTTCTTCTTTTTCTTCTTATCTTGTTCATTCTTTTTTTATACCTTCTCCTTCCTATTATTCTGGTTCAGTAATTTAATAGTCTATTTTCTCTTTCTGAAACCCAGTGACCTACCCCAACTCTTCACAATCATTAACCAACAGAATATTTGTCTATCATCTTCAGACTTCAGGAGTCCCGCACCTAGTTTAAAAACTGATTTTTCATGTCTGATCACTGACATTACAAAGACTTCACCTGAACGTCCTCCCAGGAAAGCTGCCCTCCCCACACCCAACTTGGAGCACAGCCATTACGTTGTTGCATTCCCTGAAGGGAGATGCAATCAAGCACCCAGACCTCCGTGGCAAGTCATAATCTAACATACTTTATTTGCCTTTTAAACCCAGATGCCTTTACTGCTAAATCTTTTAATCTGAAGTCTTTAGGCACCTGGTCCTCCTTAAAAGGGAGGAGGGGAAAACCTTGAAGATGCTTTTCCTGATGCTGATTCAGTACCCAGTACTTTTGAACTCCTAGCCCTCCCCACAACTCTCTACAAACCCATGGTCCATAAGCTGCCTGTGCCTTTGGTTCTGGGCTCCCTCCATTGAGAGAAGACTACCATGTCTTCCCTGACCAAATGACCCTCAAACTCCCCCTACACAGGTCCATAAAGGAAAACAGAACAAGAAGAGTAAGTGATTTCTCTAGTTTTGGTCTCCTGCTTTTACTACCAAAGAAAAAGTTAAAAAAATTTTTTTTTTTGATTTTATATTTGATGTTTTATTCAAGCAATGAGGCACCTGGTAGCTAAGTGTTCTCTTTTTTATGAAATGTATGTTTATTACTTCTACAATTTTTTATTAAATGTTTTGTTTGTTTTTATAACTAATGAGTATGAAATGTTCTTTATATATTTTAGATTTAAATACTTTTCTTGCTGTTTGGTTTATAAATATTTTCCCATCAATAACTTTCTTTCTCATAATATAATCCTTCACAAAAACATTTAAATAGAGATAAACATATCAAAATTTCCTTTTATAAAATATATTTTTGATGTCCAGTCTAAGAACTTTTTGCCTAGCCTGAGATTCAAATATTTCTCCTGAATTTTAAAATTAGTTATTTTATTTATAAATTATGAAACAGATTGTTTCATTGTTCTTTTCTGTTTATGTCCATTTGCATCAGAACCACTTATTAGAAAAATTATCTTTCTTTTATTGAATTACCATGAAACAGTAGATCTAAAGTTAAAAAAAAAAAAGAGTCTAACCAGGGGATGGCGCAGTGGATAGAGCATTGGCCTGGCACACGGAGGACCTAGGTTGCAAACCCAAGGACACAAGCTTGAGTGTGGGCTCATCTGGTTTGAGCAAGGCTCACCAGCTTGAGCCCAATGTCGCTGGCTTGAGCAAGAGATCACTCAGTCTATTGCAGCCCCCTAGTCAAGGCACATATGAAAAAGCAATCAACTAACAACTACGGTGCTGCAATGAAAATTGTTTCTCATTTCTCTCCCTTCCTGTCTGTCTCTATCTGTCCCTTTCTCTGTCTTTGTCTCTCTCTCTCTCTGTCACAAAAATATTAAAAAAAAACCTAAAGGTTAAAAAATGATACATCTTTCTGTCCAAAGTTTGAAAGAGAAAAAAAGGAAAATGTGATATCTTACCCACAGATAATCAAATCTTTCTCTGAATACTAGAAAGTCCATAAATCTATCTTCCACAAGAAGGTGAAGGACATGCCCTCACAGTAATCTGTAGGATATTTTGACTGCTTATTTTTGGAAATTGTACAGCTGTAGTGAACAACTGCTTATAAGTGTGGATACAACACAATGAGAAGCTCACTCTTGGTGCCAGCTTAGAAAAGTGTGAAGTGAGAAATAACTAACTGCAGTGAAAACTGCACAAAATAATCACCTCACATCTCTCCTTTACCCTAAGTAGTTAAGTATCCTAGCACATATATTATAATTTTAGTGTATTTTTTCAAAGGAAAGTTATAGCAAAAGTGTTTGTGTTATGTGTGTATTTTTGTGTGTATATTTTTAGGACAAATAAATTTATACAATGACCATAGAAGCATAGTTAACTTTCCTTATGTCATAATACTGCATATATTAGGACAATAGAAACAAAGACTGTGTGATTGCTATTGAGTCATTAGTACATATATCAATGACATATATTCAGCGTTTAATGACTATGTATTGTTGAAAGAATTAAAATAAATTTTACATTTAGAAAGAAACATTTTTTTTGTTTTTCTTATAATATGCTTTATGGCAATGTGAATAAGACTCTAGACTAACTATCACATATACATTAATTTTTTTTAAAACAGTCCATAGTCTTACTTTGAATTGTTCTATTTCAGTTTGTAATGCATAAACTTTAAGATCACACTTATATATGTAGTTAAATTTTAAGACTGAATGTATAAACTTTAAATTTTTATCTTAAAGCTCTAAGATTTTATTAATTCATAATTATAATCAATAGCAAATGTATTGGTTTTTTTTAAAAAAAATTTTGCTCCACTCAAGGCTGATTCTTAAAGCTTGACTTTCAGAATAAATATGTCTTCAAAACTTGCAGCTTAAATATGGAAGGAATTTTGTCAGTTAAATTTATCCTTTTTTTTCTTATTTATTTTGCTCTAGAAACAAGTACAATGCAAAACTAAACACCTTGAAATCTATTCTACAGTTCGGAGTACTAAATATATGCTTCTATTATTTTTTTCATGATAGTCCAATAAATGATACTGATCATCTTTTTGCTAAACTTTTTACAGGACAGGATGAAGGTATTGTCTAATAACAATGAGTGCATGTACAAATATTCGTAAACATGTGTATGTATGCCTACATGTGTCTATCTGTATGTGTGTATATACAGAGAGTTAGCAGGTCAGTAGGGGCACAAGTATGAAATGAGAAAATTTGGCCTTTTCAATTTATAGTAGAGGGTTATTGAGTGAATCTTCTTGTCTTACATCTTTCATCCAAGACCTCATTAACTTTTAGGATCTCTTTCCAAGATCTTAGAAGAGTATCTGAAGCAATGTTAGATGTGATTTAAGACTAGGTAAACAGAATTTTAAAACTGTCATTCTTTCTAAAATTCCTTTATAGTTGGCTTAAGAATAGAATACACTTTATTTTTAGTTATAGTATGTTTCAAAAGAATAATATTTTAATAGCTATTAGGTAAGTCCCATATGAAAGAATTTTCAACTAGGGTAAATGAATTGGGAGTGAAATTAAACTAAATGTCATATATAGAGGGTAAGCTTTAATACAGATAAAACACTGGGTAATTTTGAATGACTTGACTGAGCAAGTGAAGTGGTAAATTAAAGGAATTATCTGGAAAATATAGGCAATCAAATGTTTAATAAAAACTTTCATTTTAAAATATCACAGGGCTGCAATAACTTAAGATAGTCACTAAACTGTACAGCCTTCCTAGCTCCTAGATGTGGACCTCTCCACAACTCTCATGTGAAACATGTGTGTGGTTGGTGATGTGTGGCTAGGGTCCTGAGACTTCAGGAGTACACGCAGCAATCTGTTTCTACTCTCTGAGCTCCAGCCACACTTTCTAATCAAAACCCAATGACCAGACTACATTTGACTAATTTAAAATGTTTGTGATTATATGAAATGTTTTCACATTACATTTTCTATTGTTTATTATTGACATAAAAGGAGATTTGTTGCTTCTATTGTGCTTATCATTTATCTTGCCAATTTCCCAGGCATTATTACTGGTTTTATTTTTGTTTTAGTTGATCTTTCTAAATGTTTTAGATAGGAAATTTGTAAACATTACGACTTTGGAATTTTTATATTGGTAGATTTAAAGACTTTAATAATTTTATTGCAGTGAAATAAGGCTTCCAAAATAAGTTGAATAACATTAACAGTGATTGTAAACATTCTCATCTTTTCTGCCTTTACTGATATTATTAGTATTTAATCTTCATTATATGTTTGCAATAGATATTTAGTATATGAATTTTAGATAAATGTGAAATTTATTGTTATGTAAATTTTTCTTGGATGAATGAAGATATTTATTTCTGTTTTGAGGCAAATATTAGGTAACTAAGCTTTGTTTTTTGTCTTATCTGCTTAAATTAAAGAAACATTGTGATGATCTATATCACTAATCCATCTTTGCATTTATAGAATATAACTTACTTTTGAAGTTTTAGTCAGAAATCTCATTAAATTAAATTAAATGACAGGAAATTCTGTCATTTATTTGAGTAGTAATGACCCTACTATACTGTACTATGCAGTAATTGTAATTTCTGGAAGGGCAACTAAACTGTGCTCTTATTATTTAATAATAATGCAGGGGTGGGGGAATCTTAACCAGTCCACTGTACTTTATAGTAGAAAGGTATTCCCACTATTACCTTTGTCTTTCTGATGATACTAAGGACCAGGTACTAATCCTTTTACTGTAAGTGGTCCAAAGTCACCAAATACCACTGCTGAAAGAAAACATCTCCCCACTTGCAACTACCAATTCACTTTACTTACTCCTATCTTTCCTGTCATTCTTTTGAATTTCTGCTTGGCAGCTCTAGGTCATATGAATTTAAACTGCAATGGATTTATTGAATACAGATAGTTGAAATCAATAACTGAGTCAATCTGCACCAATCAACAATAGGACAAATATTTGCCTCTGAAATCTCCGTAAACAGGCTTCTTTCTACTTACAATTTCCCACTAGCAACCAACAGCATGCTCCTGTATAGTATAACATTGTCTTCTTTCAAGTAATCATAGCATATTAACCACTTACGAGCGAAGATTCAAGCATTATCAGTCACCATATCATCTTTAGGCAACATTTATATTATATGTAATCTTTGAACTAATTAAATTTATTGAAGCATTGTTATAATGTGGGAGAAGAGAAAAATACATATCTAAATGTTGCAGCCCTATTATCTCTGGAGAAACTAGGTATTTCAATATGGAACAAATATTTAATGCTTTAAAATACCTATTTTATAGTTAAATAAAATGTTGGACTTGATGAAATGCATATGTGTTTAATTCATTCTTGTAACATATCTCAAAGTTGCCATTTTTCTTCTCTGCATTTCCACTGAGTGTCATAAATTGTGTAAAAAATACTGATATTTTCTGGGAAAATTATAACTTTTAGTTAGATGCAAGAAAAATATTCCTACATTCTAGGCCCCTACTTATATATTATTGATTCAGATAATACATAATTCCTACTTCACTAATTTAAACAACTTTCTTGTTGCAGCTATTTGGGGATTATCTCATTGCTGTTACATGTGTGCATATATGCATGTGTATGTATGTGCATAATCTCACCTGGTGTGGCAGGGAGATAAGCAGCTCAACTACATAATAAAAGTGTATAGAAAACAGTAACCGGAGGTTAGTAAACTACACTCTATCTAAAGAAGCAGTATGTCATGGTTCTCAACCTTGTTTCTTAAATCAAAATTCCTTGTTTGAAATTCTGGTTTTAAACATTTATTAGCTGCTTAAAATTAAGCAAATTACTTAAAGATTATTATATTAATTCCCTGGTCTTTAAAATGAACACAATAACAATGAGCTTATCATTCTGTTACTAGGATTTACAAGATCATCTGAATAAAACATATCTGGCACATAGTAAATTTCAGGGATGGATACACATACATATATGCTCCTTTTATACTATTATAGACATTAGCTACTTTTTAAAACTTTTTTTTTAAAACAGTATTTAATAAAGACCTCACAATATGGAGGGATCTAGTTCATCAGATACTTGAAGGTAACTGCAGCTATGTCTGTGGCCAATATCTGGGATGCAGTGACTACAGAAGTTTCCTGCAGGCTACCATCCACTCACTGCCTCTGCACCATGCTGTTACGCTGAGACCTGTTAGCTGCTCCCGACAGCCTGGAGTTCCAAGCTGGACATGAGGAACTTGTTTCATGTTAACGAGTTAAATGTGTCTTCTTTTCAGCCTCGGCCCTTTATGCCTCTTCAGCGTCTCTCAGAAGCCTGTCTTCAGCTGCTTCCCTTGGCCCATTCACTCTTTTATTTACAATGTTACTTTCCTGACTTTCCAGAGAAATGCATTTTCATAACGTCCTTCATATAAAATTGAACAAAGACAATGTAGTATGTGTAAACATTTGCAAGGAATTTTCCATTACATAACCTCAGTATACAATCGATTCTTGCTCAGTCCCTCATGGATTCATATATGCCTCTAACAGGAGGTTCCATAAATTGTTTTTAATAACTCTGCTAGTACTTTTTTAAAAAATGTTATATCACCTTGCAGTGTATGAAGTACTTTCTCACAAAACACCTACTTCTTGTGAAATGCATGAGTTTATTAGGACAGGAATTATATATTTACAAATAGTTTCACAAATTAGGCCCATCAAGACTCAGATTTACTGAATCGTCTGTATTCTCAGTACAAATATAAAAAAATATATACAGCTCAAATTAAATTCCTTAATCATGTGTATAGTTCATAGTCAAATTCATGCTAAGTAGTGGCATGTTTCTTAACACATGCAATTATTTTGATAATGATTTATACATGTGTTCACTATTGTTACTATTACTCTTTTTCGCATTCTTGTAAAATGCAAACATTTTCTTGGATAATGGTTGTACATGACAAAATACTGTGCCACCACCATTTTTTTAACTTATAATATCAACTCCTTATAAATTGGATACATATCTTGTTCATATGCATATTACTAGTACGTTACATCATAACTTATATTTCTATATACCAAAGTAACAATAAATACTTAACTGAATCAAGCACTTAGTATACGTCAAGGGTTTTAACTGCTATTCTTTTCTAGCTAAACTTCAAAAAACATGTTAAATTAAAAAACAACAGGAAAACTGTGCAATCAGGAAAAAGTAAATACTCTAGGCCCTCAGTGCTTTCTTGGGGTACAGTTGGAGATTTGAGAGAAAGTTAAATCTTATTATTTTTCTTGTCTCAGTGCATTAACTTCACGTGTTGAAAGGATAAAATGTCATAGATAAACATCTCAGTCCAAAGAGCGGTTAAAAGTGCCTCCAAGGAAATTTGAAAATTATATTAAAAATATCAATTTAAATAAAAATAATTATAAAAAGACCGTTAGAAATAAAAAATTTTTAAGAAAAGTAAATAAATAATCATAGTCCTTCATTTAACAGTGTGTTTGATTATTGGAGATTTTAGAAATCACATTACAAAGGCAATTTTTTAAAAATTTAGATATGTTCCTAACAAGCTGGAACATTTGAAACTGTTAGATAATAACAGCTGACCAAGAGAATGCTCTGTTTTTAGGACTACAGGTCAGGAATTTTGTCCCACGGTCAGAGAGCTAAGAAGTTCATTCAGAAAGGGGCAGCAGGTGTCACAGAAGTGAGTAGAAATTGGACTGTGAGCCTCTGGCATCGTGAAAAGATGTGAAATGCTCTTAGATCCTCACATGAAAGACAATATGAAGTAAAGATAGATGTTTTAAAAATGAGTCTTATATTGTATTGCAATTCTGCAGTTTCAAAAATAAAGAAAAAAGTAAAAACTGAAATAAATAGATTTGAACAAGTGAATTTTTACTTATTTATTTTCACTAATTAAAATGAAATAACAACAGATCATTTTTAGAAAACCTTAAATACTAGTTCTTTCTTTTATAAAGATTTATATAAGAAATATTAAGACGTAATTTTTTTTTTAATCTCAGGGCATGGTTTATTTTTATTAAACTAGGTAAATTAAAAAAAACACACTGGTTTAAAAGTGTGGTTGAGTTTAAATGCACTTAATGCATGCCACTTACTAATAAGATGTTGAATTACTATTAATCTAAATTATTCAGTTCTTCAGCTATTTTGATTAATGTGCTTGTCTTTTGTTTTTATATTGAATCTCCATCAATGATAACATTCAAGCCAGTTGCACAGAAACCATACTATATATTTTCTCCCTTAAAACCCTTTCCTTCAACTGTGATTGGATAACAGGACTTGGGAAAACAATCTAAAATTGATTTAATTATAACAACTCTGTATCTAAATTTATGAACAAAAGATAAATCAACAAATAAATATGTGAACACAAAATACAATGTACAGGTGATGTACTGAAGAATTATATACTTGAAACTTATATAATTTTCTTAACCATTGTAACCCCAAATAAATTCAATAATAATATAATATAAAATAAGCAACAATTATGTATATTTCTCTCCATGTTCACAGCTAACACCCTAGCAAAAATCACTACTGCAGTACTGAAATCATTTCAAATAAATTACTTTATACATGCAACTCAAATGATCTGTATGATACCTTTACATAAACACACACACACATACACACACACACACTGCAGCTTAATCAAGATGTTTAAATACAGCTTTAATATGACTATCTTTGTTGTGTTGAACTGCACATATTGTATTTGAAGGTTATTACCTTTATGTAGCAATATGTATTGTTTTCCTATTGCTTACACAATAAATTCCTACAAACTTAGTGTCTTAAAACAACGTAAATACAGGCTCCGGCTGGTTGGCTCAGTGGTGGAGCGTCAGCCAGGCATGTGGAAGTCCAGGGTTCGATTCCTGGTCAGGCCACACAGGAGAAGCGCCCATTGCTTCACCACCCTTCTTCCTCTCCTTTCTCTCTATCTCTCTCTTCTCCTCCTGCAGCCAAGGTTCCACTGGAGCAAAGTTGGCCTGGGTGGTGCTGAGGCTGGCTCCATGGCCTCTGCTTCAGGTGCTAGAATGGCTCCAATTGCAGTCAAGCGAAGCCCCAGAGGGGCCGAGCATTGCCCCCTGGTGGGCATGCCCCGTGGATCCGGGTCAGGGTACATGCGGGAGTCTGTCTGTCTGCCTCCCCCCCCCCATGCTTCTCACTTCAGAAAAATACAAAAAAAAAAAACCCACAAAGAAACAGAATTCTGAAATGTTCATTGGACAATACTCAAAGCATTAGGGGAACCGCACACATTTCCAAAGGCTTTAGGGTTGAATCCATTTTCCTGCCCTTCTTCTAATTCCCCAATCTATGTCTGCTTTAATCTTCAAAGTTAGCAATAGTCATCCAATTGAGTATTTTTCTTGAATTTTTTTCTGCCACCTTCTTCCACATTTAAGAATTATTTTTTTTATTTCATTAGCTCCACCAGGATAATCCAGAATATTATATTTTTTAAGTTTAGTTAGCAGCAGCATTAATTACAAGTGTTAGTTTAAATATCCTTTGCTATTTAATATAACATATTCATAGGTTTCAACGATTGCACGTGGGCATCTTTGGGAGGCTAGTATTTCAACGATCACAGCATATATAATTAAACTTCGTAAACCTCAAAATATGACATTATTAATCAGAATATATTCTCCAGCTACCTATGTGGCTTTGTTTTATGCCTTGCCAAAGTATTCCTACTTATTACAATAAAATATAGGAAAAAAATGTCATAAATCTTTATATGATAGCAATTAATTAGCTGATAAAAATAGGGTGGCATTAACATATGAAGTTAAAAACCCACAGATCAGGCCCTGGCTAGTTGGCTCAGTGGTAGAGCATCGGCCTCGTGTGCAGGAGTCCCAGGTTCGATTCCCGGCCAGGGCACACAGGAGAAGCACCCATCTGCTTCTCCACCCCTCCCCCTCTCCTTCCTCTCTGTCTCTCTCTTCCCCTCCCGCACCCAAGGCTCCATTGGAGCAAAGTTGGCCCGGGGCCCTGAGGATTGCTTCATGGCTTCTGCCTCAGCACTAGAATGGCCCTGGTTGCAACAGAGCAACACCCCAGATGGGCAGGGCATCGCCCCCTGGTGGACATGCCAGGTGGATCCCGGTCGGGTGCATGAGGGACTCTGTCTGACTGCCTCCCCGTTTCCAACTTCAGAAAAATACAAAAAAATAAACCTCAAAAAAAAAACAAAAACCCAGAGATCACATTAACCTCCCTCTCCAACTGTAAACCCTGTCAGTTAAATCCTAGTACTTTGGAAATTAGAGTGAACATTCAGTTATCTTAATTCTTTATCCACTCAGTATACTATAATAGAGATCGTACCAAGTAAATGCAAAGTAATCTTCATTCTCTGTTGCCAGTGACATGACAAAGAAGATGTTCACAATATCTGAAACAAGTTCCTTCAATTTTTGTAAAAATTCAGTTATAGTCATAGAAACTGGAACAATCATTTCTAATTGAATTCAGTAGTAGTCAATGTACTGTAAGCCCCAGTTTCTATTAATCTTTCTCACTAGCCACAGAAAACTGCTTTGTTAACATATTGCATTTCCTATAACCCCTGCATATTTTAAATCCTAAGTTAAATTTATGATCTGCATTTCTTCTTATTAAAATCTATTAATTTTGTTCAACCATCTGGGTGAGGACAGGGAGGAAGTTGGTGAGTATGACCCTGAGAAAAAAGATGCCTACTAAAAAAGTCCTTCGGTGTATATCTGAGCTAATATTAAAAAACAAAAACAAAAACATAAAACCCAAAAAACAAAAACGGAACCTAGTAACCATTTCCACACAAGGACCTCTCATGCAAATTGCACTTTTGGGGGATGTCTGCACTGAACTGACTGCCTCTGCATTGAACTGCCTGCCTGCACTGTTTTTGCCTTCTGAGCCTGCCCTTATAATGGAGTTTCTGGAAGCCTATTTCAACTGAAGCTTTCCCCATCCAATTAGAACTGTGCTGCTACACCACCATGAACATCTTCACTGACCAATCAGAACAACTCCATTCTGACCAATCAGGAAAGTGCTTTTTGAATCAATTGAACTGTGCAGATTTAGCATCTTCATCTGCATGAGAAAAGATCAATTAAGGACAAAGGACAAAGACTTCTTTCTATATAAACCAGATGCCCTCTGGCTTGGGCAGTGCACTTTCCTTTTCAACAGAAGACTGAAGACTGCATTTTCCTGACTGAGCTAAAAAACCAAGGATGTCCTGCAAGAGCGAAGTGGAGCAGACCAGAGCAGAATGGCACAGAATGAACTGCACAGTGAAGCCGACCAGCACAGAACAGATCATCAAGGACCAGAGCTGAGTTCTCTAGCCAGAGAGGTGCCTAGGTTCCAGTTTGCTTCACAGTTGTATTGTACTGAAGTTAAGCTGTTTCAAAATAAAGTTTTCTTCTTCACTGTGTCCCAAATT
Organism: Saccopteryx leptura; assembly: GCF_036850995.1. Lineage (NCBI taxonomy): Eukaryota > Metazoa > Chordata > Mammalia > Chiroptera > Emballonuridae > Saccopteryx > Saccopteryx leptura. The sequence goes on along the minus strand of NC_089506.1, from coordinate 63,071,424 downwards.
AGGGATTCCTATTGGCATTGAATTGGCTTCAATCAGCATTGGTTTACAGGAGCAAGTCATGTATTTCACCAACATTTGTCAACACAAGTTTATTTCCATTCAGGAGAATTCCCTTTGGCAGTTATGGGACTGAGAAGTTTACACATATAACACACGAATTCTAATGATATATTAAGATGTAAAAGAAACAAAAAAGTATATGGAATTTACCCAAAGAGCCTCAGCCTTAAGTTCCCTCTACCACCACCTCCCCACAGTGGAAACCTGCACAAACCACATGAGCTTTATTTAGTTACCTTTTCTTTCCACAGTACTAATTTTTGTGCACATGTTTAATGGAGCTGTATGTTTGATTCTGTCATTCCATGAAATTCTCCAATGAGATGTGTATATGGTAGTCAGTCTTCCTTGAGCACAGAGCACCTTCAGTCACACATCTAATTACCTTTGTCCTTACAGTAGCTGATTCAGGATAGTAGAAGAAGAAGAAATCAGGAGGTTCAAAGGAAGAGAGTAGTTCCACGACCTTAAACAAGGCTTTAGATATAATTTTGTTTGCAAATAGTGTGAAGATTCATAACAAGCAAACAAACTTTCAAATGTTTTTTATCTTCCTTTACTCTTAATCAGGTGGTAAGGTATTTATGACTGTCACTATCTATTTCTGTTTTGATAAATTTGTGAAACAGAAGCTATCAGGACATTGTTCTCTGACTAGAACCAAAAAGTATTGCATGCCTTGGCTGGTTTGTTCAGTGGTAGAGAATCAGCCCAGTATGTGGATGTTCTGGGTTCAATTAGTGGTTGGGGCACACAGAAGAAGCACTCATCGGCTTCTCCTCTCCTCCCCCTCTCACTTCTCTCTCTCTTTCTCTTTCTCTCTCTCCCACTCTTATAGTCATGGCTCATTGGAGTGAGTTGGCCCTGGACGCTGAAGATGCCAACACAGCCTCTGCCTCAGGTGCTAAGAAAAAACTTGGTTAGAGCAACAGATAAATGGCCCCAGATGAACCTAGCATCACTGCTTAGTAGGCTAAATCAGTGGATCCTGGACAGGGCATATGCAGGAGTCTGTCTCTGCTTCCATTTCTCTCATTGAATTAAAAAAAAAAAGTAGTGCATTGTATCTTACATGAAAGTGGCTCAAACTAAAGCAATTGTCTTTTTTTTTTGCCTTTTCTTAATGTTACTTTAACCATTTTTTTTCTTTTTGAATTTTTATTAATTTTAATGGGGTGACATCAATAAATCAGGGTACATATGTTCAAAGAAAACATGTCCAGGTTATCTTGTCATTCAATTATGTTGCATACCCTTCACCCAAAGTCAGGTTGTCGTTCGTCACCTTCTATCTAGTTTTCTTTGTGCTCCTCCCCCTCTCCCTTCCCCTCTCTGTTCCTCTCCTCCCCCCCCCCCGTAACCATCACACTCTTGTCCATGTCTCTTAGTCTCGTTTTTATGTCCCACCTACATATGGAATCATGTAGTTCTTGTTTTTTTCTGATTTACTTATTTCACTCCGTATAATGTTATCAAGATCCAACCATTTTGGTGTAAATGATCCAATGTCTTTATTTCTAATGGCTGAGTAGTATTCCATAGTGTATATGTGCCACATCTTCTTTATCCAGTCTTCTTTTGAAGGGCTTTTTGGTTGTTTCCATGTCCTGGCCACTGTGAACAATGCTGCAATGAACATGGGGCTGCATGTGTCTTTACGTATCAATGTTTCTGAGTTTTGGGGGTATATACCCAGTAGAGGGATTGCTGGGTCATAAGGTAGCTCTATTTTCAGTTTTTTGAGGCACCACCATACTTTCTTCCACAATGATTGTACTACTTTACAATCCCAACAATAGTGAATGAGGGTTCCTTTTTCTTCACAACCTCTCCAACATTTGCTATTACCTGTCTTGCTAATAATAGCTATTCGAACAGGTGTGAGGTGGTATCTCATTGTAGTTTTGATTTGCATTTCTCTAATAACTAATGAAGATGAGCATCTTTTCATATATCTGTTGGCCATTTGTATTTCTTCCTGGGAGAAGTGTCTGTTCATGTCCTCTTCCCATTTTTTATTGGATTGTTTGTTTGTTTGTTGTTGAGTTTTATGAGTTCTTTGTATAGTTTGGATATTAAGCCCTTATCTGAGCTGTTGTTTGAAAATGTCACTTCCCATTTAGTTGGCTGTCTGTTTATTTTGTTGTCAGTTTCTCTTGCTGAGCAAAAAGTTCTTATTCTGATGTAGTTCCATTAATTTATTTTTGCCTTCACTTCCCCTGCCTTTGGAGTCAAATTCATAAAATGCTCTTTAAAACTAAGGTCCATGAGATTAGTACCTATGTCTTCTTCTACGTACTTTATTGATTCAGGTCTTATATTTAGGTCTTTGATCCATTTTGAATTAATTTTAGTATAAGGAGACAAACTGTGGTCGAGTTTCATTCTTCTGCATGTAGCTTTCCAGTTTTCCCAGCACCATTTGTTGAAGAGGCTTTCTTTTCTCCATTGTGTGTTGTTGGCCCCTTTATTGAAAATTATTTGACCATATATATGTGGTTTTATTTCTGGACTTTCTATTCTGTTCCATTGGTCTGAGTGTCTATTTTTCTGCCAATACCATGCTGTTTTGATTGTCATGGCTCTATAATATAGTTTGAAGTCAGGTATTGTAATGCCCTCAGCTTCATTTTTTTTCCTTATGATTGCTTTGGCTATTCGGGGCTTTTTATAGTTCCATATAAATCTGATGATTTTTTGTTTCATTTCTTTAAAAAAATGTCATTGGAATTTTGATGGGAATTGCATTAAATTTGTATATTGCTTTGGGTAATATGGCCATTTTGATTATATTTATTCTTCCTATCCAAGAACAAGGAATATTTTTTCATCTCATTGTATCTTTTTTGATTTCCCTTAACAATGCTTTGTAGTTTTCATTATATAGGTCCTTTACATTTTTTGTTTAGTTTATTTCTAAGTATTTTATTTTTGTTGTCGCAATTGTGAAGGAGATTATTTTTTGAGTTCGTTCTCAAATGATTCATTGCTGGCATATAGAAAGGCTATGAACTTTTGTATATTAATTTTGTATTCTGTGACCTTACTGTATTGGCTTATTTTTTTAAATAATCTTTTTATGGAGTCTTTGGGGTTTTCAATGTATAGGATCATATCATATGCAAAAAGTGATACCTTTACTTCTTTTTTGATATGGATGCCTTTTATTTCTTTATCTTGTCTGATTGCTCTGGCTAGAACCTCTAGCATCATGTTAAATAAGAGTGGAGAGAGTGGACAACCCTGTTTTGTTCCTGATTTAAGGGGAAAGCCTTCAGTTTTATGCCATTTAATATGATGTTAGCTGATGGTTTATCATATATGGCTTTTACCATGTTGAGATATTTTTCCTTTATACCCATTTTGTTGAGAGTCTTAAACATAAAGTTTTGTTGTATTTTATCGAATGCCATTTCTGCATCTATTGATAAAATCATGTGGTTTTTGTTCTTTGTTTTGTTGATATGGTGTATTACGTTAAACATTTTATGTATGTTGGACCATTCTTGAGATTCTGGCATGAATCCCACTTGATCATGATGTATTATTTTTTAATATGTTGTTGTATTCGATTTGCTAGTATTTAGTTTAGTATTTTAGCATCTGTATTCATTAGAGATATTGGCATGTAGTTTTTTTTGTGTGTGTCGTCCTTGCCAGGTTTCCATATGAGGGTTATGTTGGCCTCATAAAATGTGTTTGGAAGTATTGTTTTTTCTTCAATTTTTTGGAAGATTTTGAGTAGAATAGAAATGAAGTCTTCTTTGAATGTTGATAGAATTCACTAGTATAACTGTCTGGGCCTGGACTTTTATTTTTGGGGAGGTTTTTAATAGTTTTTTTTCTATTTCTTTCCTGCTAATTGGTCTGTTTAGGCTTTCTGTTTCTTCTTGACTCAGTCTAGGAAGGTTGTATTGTTCTATGAATTTATCCATTTCTTCTAGATTGTTGAATTTAGTGGCATATAGTTTTTCGTAGTATTCTACAATAATTCATTGTATATCTATGATGTCTGTGGTGATTTCTCCTCTTTCGATTTGGATTTTGTTTATATGAATCTTTTCTCTTTTTTCCTTGGTGAGTCTTGCCAAGGGTTTGTCAATTTTGTTGATCTTTTCAAAGAACCAGCTCCTTGTCCTATTAATTTTTTCTATAGTTTTTCTGTTCTCTATTTAATTTATTTCTGCTCTGAGTTTTATTATCTCCTTTCTTCAGCTGGTTTTGGGTTGTCTTTGTTCTTCTTTTTTTAGTTCGTTAAGGTGTGAAGTTAAGTGGTTTACTTGGGCTCTCTCTTGTTTGTTCATATAGGCCTGAAGTGATATGAACTTCCCTCTTATCACTGTAAAGCAATTGTCTTAATGCCTGCTAAATCAAGGGTATTTGCAGTCCCATTACTAAAATTATATGCTTTAAGTTCTTAAGTGATGACAAAATAAAGGGTATGTGTGTATGGGTGATGTTTCAGGAGAGGGGGATCTAAGATTTTATCTAGATTTTTATCTATATATGTTTGTCTCAGTTTCTCAATATTGAGTGGGTCAACATAATAAGCAAAATAAATCCAGTCTGATGCAAGCAAAACACAGTGACTAGTCTGTGCCTCATCTCTATTTCTCTATAAGATTTTGTCTCGGAGAACTTTCCCAGAGAAGACCAAAGCTCTTCTGTAACAACTTGGTCCCACTGAGAAAAACAAACAAATAACAAACAATAAAAAACACACAGAGCCTGACGAGGCGGTGGTGCAGTGGATAGAGCATCAGACTGGGATGTGGAGGACCAAGGTTTGAGACCCCAAGGTCACCAGCATGAGCACAGGCTCATCTGGTTTGAGCAAAGCTCACCAGCTTGGGACCCAAGGTCGCTGACTTGAGCAAGGTGTTACTCAATCTGCTGAAAGCCTATGGTCAAGGCACATATGAGAAAGCAATGAATAACTAAGGTGCTGCAACGAAAAACTGATGATTGATGCTTCTCATCTCTCTCCGTTCCTGTCTGTTTGTCCCTATCTATCCCTCTCTCTGACTCTCTCTCTCTCTGAAAAACAAAACAAAACAAATCAAAACAAAAGCACAGAAAACGTCTAAGGAAAAAAAGAACACAAATCCCTGGAAAATTTTCACTCTTATCTTTCAGAAAAAAAAGTAAGCAATAAGACTTCCTAGCTGTTGCATTTTTAAAATACACATTATATACCATTCCTTCATTTAAAAAAAAATCCAAATTTCTAATAATGGGCCTAGTTTCTGCCCATAGTACATGTATATCTGTAATTTGATTTGCATGAGTCAGAAACTTCATCTCACTTAGAGTAAATTTTTGTCCTACTGTTAAAATGAGGTGAACCTGAGACTGACCACCAGATTCTCAAGAAAGACCTCCAACCTGAGAGTTAACAGTCATTGTAACATTTTTGAAAGATCTGTGTTGAAAATTTTCTCTATTAATTTGCTACAACCATCTCCCCAATTCTTTCTCATTAGAAGACAATAAATTAAAAAAAAAATTATCGCCTGGTTAAGCACACAATTTAATCAATTTAGCTACCTTTTTCAATGGACTTTTCTCAAATTCCAGTACCTGGTCTGTAAAGACCTTAAACTTGTTTTTCCAAAAAGTCATGTCTCTTTCACCAGCCAATCATTGTAGAAAACTCTGAGAATTAACTTGCAAACTAACAACTGAGCTTGCCACAATTTATGGATATTGGTAGAAGAGAGAAATTTCTAGTGTCAGAGATGAAATTCAGTTTATTGTTCACCAAGCCCAAATAGCAGTAGGCAGTGTATCAGCATTCTACCCAGAGTTTCCATAGCCCAAATTTCTGCATGTCTATGAGAGATGGGTCTGATGATATCTGCAAACATTCAGTTATGTTACAGGAGAGAGTGACTGAGCTTGTAGAATTTAAATGTTATATAATGTGCGGGGCACATGTCAGGCTTTTCCTTTGGTGCTCTAAAAACATCTTTTAAAATTTAATCTAAAGTGAAGAGTAGTCAGTGCCTTCCTTACATGGTATAAAAAAGTGTAAGAATTCCGTGGAAAATTATTTCCCATAAATTAACACATAAAAATATTAACAGATGATGAAAATGTGATGAATGTAGAAGTGGTTACCTGAATATGTATATTTGTCAAAAATTATGAACTAATACTCTAAAAGTGAAAATATTTTATTATATGCATATTATATCGTTACAGTTATATTAAACTAGTAGGTAAGCTTCAGAATTTTATGTAACAAAGCTTTTGAATTGAGAATTCAGAACAACAGAATCCAGGTATCACCAAAGCAAATGTGCATGGTTTGGCTTAAGTGATTGTTAATAAAAGTGTACATAGAATATGTACCTAAAAGTAGACAATTCCAATAATTCATTTACTAATTTTAAATCTTGACAGTATGTTACTGGCAATATTACTATTTTTTAAGGCTCTGCTTCATGACTTTCACAAACAATGGTACCCATTCCATCCCTCATCTCCACTAACATAATTTGTGTTCATATAGAATGTTGGTTACATAGCACTTTACTGGTAGAAAGTCTCTTTCGCAAATTTGTTGCATCTCTCTTGAGGATGCTTTGCTAAGTTTTCAAAGGACATTTCACTTCTCCTTGGTATCACTTATTTTGATAACAATTATTTTTTATTACTGTTTTCTAAAAAAAACCTATGCACTTAAAATTATGCCTAGATCATACTAAAGACTCAATATAAAATTCAAAATAATAAATTGATCCTACAATATCTGAACACTCTTGAGCCTTTTCTGATAAACATGTTTGCTCTTATAATTGTTTTTCTCCTAGAAAAGTGTTGGTCTCCTATCACATAGTCTTCATTGCCTATAGTTTGCAGGACTTCCTTACTTCAAATGACCTACTAAAAGTTTGTGTTTTAGTAAGACGTGCCATTTATATCAGAACATGAAAACTTGGAGACATTTATGAGATCATTTTCTAAAAAGGGAAACAAAAGTCCTCTCTCAGTGGTGATTTTATTCATGTAGAATTCTAAATGACACATTTATGATATGACATTTCCTTGTCAAAGAACATTGTAGTCATTATCATTGTCTGCATAATCTTTCAGATTCTTCAGGGAATATTACCATTACTGAATGTATGAATACCTTACACTTGAAAGTTGAGGTTAATGAAACTTAGAATCCATATAAATAAGATATCCTGGACACCTGTTAATATAACTGTATATAGAAATAAACTGCTTTAAGACAACTAATTAAACAAACCTTATAAGCCTAATAAAATATATCATATAAAAATTCAAGCTAATATTTTTTGTCTTTCTAAAAATTTAATAAGCATTTCTAAAAGTTACATTGTTGTGACACTAGCAGTTAACATTCTGCTTACCCCAGCATTTAAGGCATTAAATTGAAAGTCATGTTCTTTAAAATAATTAGGTTAATTTTATCACTTTCCAATTTCACCATTTTTGGTGGTAAATTACTTGAGGTTAATAATTAATTTCTACTGTTGGTTCATTGAAAAACAAAAATATTTTATGTGAATAGGAACCAAACTATTGATAACTTTTTTCATCAAACCAATAATACATAATAATTTGAGTATTACAATATAAAGTGACAAAAACCACATATTTTATAGCCATTTTTATTAGCTTATCTCAAAATGTAAGGTACTTATAATTACAATTAGAAACACTTCTGGTTTAGTTGTAATAAAATTAATTCCTTATTGGAGAGAGGGGAATGTGAAAAAAAAATAATTACAGAGATCCAAGATTATGATGGAGTAGGAAAAAGTTACAACACCCTCCTCATTGGAATAAACTGAAATGATAACTAAAATATTGAACAATCAATGTAAATAATCAATTGAAGACAGGCAGAACTTAAGTTTTATAACCAAGGAGACTGGTAAGAAGGGTGAAGATCTAAAAAGATCTAACCTCATACCCGTGTGAGGAGGTTGAGTAACTGGAAGGATATCTCAGCAGCAAAGGTCCCCCATTGAAGAGTGTGGCATCTACACATCCACACTGAGTTCCCCAGCCAGAAGCACTAGAGGCAGAAAGAGGGGCCTACAAAACATTTGACTGTGAAAGTCAGTGGGTTTCTATCCATCAGGATAGAGAGGATTCTGCTAAAACCCCAAGTGTCCTATTAAAGACACAAAAAATCTAATTGGCATCCTCTCACCCTGGCCTCCTGTGGAAGGAGGGTGGCTCAGAGCATGCTAGACTTGTGTCATGAAAGACTGGGCTGTGTAGCTCTGGGGAGACAGCTGAAGGAGGGACAGCATCCAGAGGCCTTGTGTTGAGTCATTTTCCAACTAACCCATAGTTGCTACCATTTTTCAGTGGACCACTTCCCTTCATGTGGCATCAGCCAGGGATTAAAGATGGTCAAGATGATTAATCATCAGAGAAATACAAATTAAAATCACAATAAGATATCACCTCTTAACTCTCAGAATGGATATAATGAATAAATCAACCAACAACAAGTGTTTCAGTGGATGTAGAGAAAAGGGAACCCTTGTACACTCTTGGTGGGACTGAAGATTGTTGCATTCACAATGGAAAACATTATGGCGTTACCTAAAAAAAAAAAAAAAATTGTTATTAAAATGAGTTTTTGATCCAGAGATTCCATTATGGTATGTATCCAAAGAAATCCAAAACACTAATTCAAAAGAATATATGCATCCCTATGTTCATTGCAGTATTATTAACAACAGCCAAGCTATGAAGCAACCCAAGTGCCTATCAGTAGAAAAGTGCATAAAAAAGAAGTGGTACATTTATAAAATGGAATATTACTTGGCTACAAAAATGAATGAATGCTTACCATTTGTAACAGCTTGAATAAACTTAGAAGATATTATGCTCAATGAAATAATTCAGTCAGAGAAAGATAAATGAGATAAATGCCATATGATTTCACTTACATGTGGAATCTAAAAAAAAAATAAATGAACCAACAAAACAGAAACAGACTCATAGATAAAGAGAACAGCCTAATGACTGCCAGAAAGAGGAAGAGGTGGAAGTTGAGTAAAAAAGTTAAAGAAGTCTGAGAAGTACAGATTGATAGTTACAAAATAGTCATGGGGCTGTAAAATACAGCATAAGACATATAGTTAACAATATTGTAATAACTATATATGCATGGTGCCAGGTAGGTAGTGGAAATATTGGGGATAATACTTTATAAATTATATGATTTTCTGATCACTTTGCTGTACATATGAGACTAATACAAAATAATATCAAGTAAAAAATTTAATTGAAAAAATTTTGAATAAAATAAAAAAGTAATTAGGCAACATAAAAAACAAAGAAAATACAACTTTAAAATGTGCATTTTAGTTCACAGTTCACATTAATTAAGTGTTTATTCTAACAATAAAGTTGTACAGACAGGTGATATAACTTTTTTCTAAAGGCACTTATTACTTTGTGTAGGTAAATTGTAAATATATAATAGCTAAAAAAAACTAGATTGAGGATAATTAAAATAGTATATATATTTTACTTATGTCAATACAATTCTTTCATTGATCATTTCATTGATTAAATCAGTGGTAGTCAACCTGGTCCCTACCACCCACTAGTGGGCATTCCAGCTTTCATGGTGAGTGGTAGCGGAGCAACCAAAGTATAAATACAAAAATAGATTTAACTATAGTAAATTGTTTTATAAAGATTTATTCTGCCAAACTTAGCGAAAATCCGACATAAAGTACTTGGTAATTATTATTATATGCTTTAACTTGCTGTAGCTCTGCTTTATAAATTTTATAAAGTAAAGTTACTTCCCTACTTTATAAAATGCCATTACTGTGGAACCGGTGGGCAGTTAAAAATTTTCACTACTAACAGAGATACAAAAGTGGGAGGTAGGTAGAAAAAGGTTGACTACCCCTGGATTAAATCAACAAATAAGATTTGAAAATGTATATGCCAGGTCATGCATCAGATACTCAATATACAATAAGGACAACATAGAAACAGTGTTTTGATTCAACTTACAATAAAACATACTGGTATGTAAACTTATTCAAAGAAATATGTAAACACAATCTATGACATATATTATGATGCATCAGAAAAACAGTAAAAATGATTTTAAAAATAAGCCTTTTTCTTATGTATTTGGTTCTAGAAAGGAGACTTAAATGATAAAGTGACCCCAGCCATTTATATAAGAAAACATATCTACTACTTAATTTTTTCAAGTATGGGGATAGCAGGTTCAAAACAATATCATTGCTTTTGAAGGGATTAAAATAAGGCATTGCACATTTTTAGAACAATTTTAAGAAAAGCCCCAGCTGCTTTTGATGCTGATACAAAAGTAACATCTCTGACTCTTGGAATAGACAGCACATATCTCACAGCTGCAGCAATCAAAGGAGGTCCTGGTGTAGCACGTACAAGCCCTCAAGCACTTGCAGCAGTCAGAGGAGGCCTTGAAGAGGAGACTGCAAGCCATGGAGGTGGTCCTTCATGGCTCAGGTTGGGAATCGCAGGTGAAGGATTCCACCCTCATATTTGAAATCCCCCCTCTTAGTCCCCAAGTTTCCCTTTATCAGTGTTATAGGTTCATCACTGATCAAGAGGCAGATAGAGCATGATCAGCCCCTGGCACCGGGTGGAGGTGCTGTCGGAGAAGCAGATGTCACTCAGCACGCAGTATTTAAGCAATACCCCTGCAGAGTTCCCAGATCCGTGCAAGCAATATTGTCAGCAGGTTGGAGATACTGTGCCCGCCTGGTTGTTGCATTTTGGGATGATGGCACAGACACTGTAGAGTTGGCACCCAAAGAAATGGCCCAATTAATGACAATAACAGTGATACCGTCTTTGCAACAGCACGTACAGAACTGCCAATGACTGGTTGGTTGCTGGTGAGGAGAATGGGACCCTGCTCAACTGGCTTGTGCTGATATCCTGAATGGCTTGGATGAACTCAGGAGAGCTGCCAGAAACTGAATGAGTGGAGCACATACATGGACTTGTTGCAGATCATTCGGGAGATGGGTGTGAGACAGATGATGTTTAAGAAATGGTATCAGAGTCCAGATAAGGAAATGTTTACTATTTGTATGAAAGATATAATACAGACAACAGGCCTGTATGTCAACTTTTGGGTCTATGGCTGCTATCTTAACCTCCTTTGTAGACTGCCACATCAGTGATTTGATCACTGCCATGGCCAATTTAAAAGATGTAGACATCCAGCAGCAGGAGGGGTTAGTCGTAAGTGCTTCAGCAACGCAGCAGAAAAAGGGAAAGCCAAAAAGGGAAAGTGCAAGCCCCTGAGGGGCCATCAATGGTTTCTAGACAGCAAGTGTGGGTTGATTTGGTAGCTGCATGAGTGACCCCATCAAAAATAGATGGACAATCAAATGAAGTTTTGCTGGCTTTATGGCTCTATGGCTCTATGGTCCAAAACAGTATTTTCTAACACTCACTGAGCAGCACATCTGGAAGCAGGCCAAAAGGCCAAAGAATACAAATGAACTAACTATCATGAATGAATGAACTATCATTTAAGTCTCCTTTCTAGAAAAAGGCTTATTTTTAAAATCATTTTTACTGTTTTTCTGATGCATCATAGTATATGTCATAGCTTGTGTTTACATATTTCTTTGAATAAGTTTACATACAAGTATGTTTTATTGTAAACTGAGTCATTTCTCATTTTTTTAATAAAAACAAAATTTTTTTATGTGATTTCACATATTTATCTTAACTAAATCATTTCTATACATTTTTTAATTATTTTTTTCTTTTCCAAGTGAAAAGAGGGGAGATAGGCAGACTCTTATATGTGTTCTGACTGGGATCCACCTGGCAACCTCCATCTGTGGCTAATGTTCTGCCCATCTTGGTCCATGCTGCAACTCAGCTATTTTTAGCACCTGAGGCAGAGGATCCACAGAGCCATCCTCAGTGCCCAGGCTAATGCACTTGAACCAATTGATCAATGGCTGCAAAACGGGAAGAGTGAAAGAGAAAAGGCAAAGGGAAGAGGGTAGAGAAGCAGATGTTCACTTCTCCTGTGTGCCCTGACCGGGAACTGAACCCAGGACATTCACACACGGGCTAACATTCTACTACTGAGCCAGGTGGCCATGGCAGAATTTGTTAATTTCTTAAGACAAAATTTTATGACTAAGTTGTTTCTTGCTCAAGTACTTAGCCTAAAAAAAACCATATATTCAATTAATAATTCTTTGATAATTAATTATATAATTAAGTGACTAATAATGCTTATTACTGGAGTAAAATTAAAAATGCTCGCTTTAATTGATAATTGATAATTGAGAATATTTGAGGTATTTGTTTAAATATATGTAAAAGAGCTTTAAGGAATATATTATGTTCTTTACATATATATGACCTACATCTTCATGTTTAATTTGATCTTATTCAATTAATTAATTTTCCAAAAATAGTTTTTATTTTAATTTTTTGCTTCAAATAGAAACGTACCTGTTTTAGCACCCATGCTCAACAATTGTGCCACTACTTACTCCCCACCTTGCTCCCAAGATGCCCGTGCCCATGTTCTACTTCCCTAAATTTGTTATGTGAAATGGGAAGAGATAATTAAAATTACAGATGTAATTTTGATTGCTAATATTTAAAACAATGAGAGTTTTCTGAATAAATCTGGTAGCCCAGTGTTATCACACAGCTCTTATATGAAGAAATAACTGGGTACAAGTGACATCTAGTTGTTCCAGATTTCTTTATCAGTGCTTTTTATCAAAGCCTTTTATTATAATCCAGTATCTATCTTGTCAGTTGGCACATGGTTTTTCTCATTTGATTATTTATTTTATTATTTGCCTTATTGATTAATTTTTTTCTCCTGATGTCTCCATTTAAGTGCAGGTTGCATTTGATTATTTTTTTAAGAAATGTATGGATTGTGTTCTTCTTGTCTTTAAATAAAATGGGCAAAGAACCTGAATAGACAGACACTTCTCTAAAGACAACATACACATGGCCAGTAGACATATGAAAAGATGCTCAATGTCGCTAATTACCAGAGAAATGCAAATTAAATCACAAAGAGATACAACCTCACACCTGTCAAAATGACTGTCAGTAATTAAACAATAAGTGCTAGAAAGGATGTGATGAAAAAGGAACTCTTGTGCACTGTAGGTGGGAGTGCAGACTGGTACAGCCACTCTGGAAAACAGTACGTAGTTATGTCAAAAAATTAAAAATAGAGCTGCTTATGACCCAATGATTCTACTTTTGGGAATATGGTTGAAAAAATCCAAAACACTAATTTGAAAGAATATACTCCTATATTTATTGCAACATTAATAACAATAACCCAGATTTAGAAGCAGCTGAAGTGCCCATCAGTATATTATGGATAATAAAGCAGTGGTACATTTACACAATATAATAATACTTGGCTATAAAAAAAAGAAGGAAAGCTTACCATTTGTAAAAACATGGATGGACTTAGAGACCTATTATGCTAAGTGAAATAAGCCAGTCAGATAAAGACAAGTACCATATGATTTTATTCATATGTGGAATCTGATGAACAAAATGAACTAGCAAGGAAAATAGAGACACGTTAAAGACTGACTGCTATCAGTGCGGTGGGGGGGCAGGGCTGGGTGACTGGGTGAAGGCAATACAGAGATTGAACAAAAAAAAGGAAAAAAGAAAGAAAAAGAGAAAAAAACTAAAGAACACGAACAGTTGGAGATTGGCAAGGGGGAGGGTAGAAGTGGGGGAGAATATAGAGGTAATAAATTGTGACAGATAAAGACTTGACTAGGGAGAGGGTGAACACACAATATCGTGTACAGATACGTGTTGTAGAATTGGACACCTGACACCTGCATTATTTGCTAACCATCATCTCCCCAGTAAATTCAATTAAAAATTACTTTGTTTAACAAAATATGTAACCTCAATTTCTATTTTTAACTGAGATATATTGAATTGTTGAAAACATTTTTTTCTTATATCAGTTACTCTTCCTTTCATAGTTTCACAATTGCCATTCCAAACCCATAATTTCTTGTTTACTGCAATAGCCACCTAACTATTCTTGTCCCTTCCTGGGCCTTCTCAATATGTAAAGAATGAACCTTTCGAAAGGGAAGGTTATGTTATAATATGCCATTACTCTTAAAATAAGTTTCAATATTTTTGTGCCAGAATTCTCTTCCTGAATCTCACTTTGCATTACCCTCATGCCAACTTCACATACTCTTTTTCTTTTTCTCACAGTCTTAAACTAAGTTCACTGGGACGAAATATTGTGAATATTTTTTTATGTTATAGAAAACAAAAAATAGCCAACTTTAAGAACCCATTAATACTTACAAAATAAACCATTCTTTCTTAGAGTAAAAATCTGAACTTTCTAAATATTATGTACACAATAAAAAATACCTATTACTTGATAACTGTAGTTTTCAATTATTATTTTCAATAAAATCTTTGTGTGTTTGAGATTAAAGCTTTTACCTACCATAACAAATATGTGTCTTTGAGTAAATAATTACTATATGTGAAATATTTCCCACTTAGTGGCTAGAGGTACTGACTCAGATGATGGATGCACATTTATGTGCTGCCTTGATTGACCAGTGATCCTCCCAGATTGAAGTTAAATGACCTTGGCTTCTTCCCCTGATACGAACTGTCAATGTCATTAAGAATGTGAATGATTGGGTAGTTTATGATGTTTACCTAATGTATCTTCTTTTATGAATCAACATTCTGTAACTGTAATTTATTGTTTGAGTTCAAATTTCACCGAAGCTTCTAAGTAACTCATAAATTCTGAGTGAGTTAGTTTCCCAGCAGTTTATTCCTTGAGGATCTCCTGCTCTTTAATGATTGCCAGATAAACACCCACACAGAAATGCCTGTGTCTGCGTTTGAAAAAAAAAAAATTAATGCTGAATTTCTCTTGACAGTTCAGGGTCTTCTCAGATGACAATCTTTCCATAAGTACATGATAAAGATTATTATAGAACTCAAATTTTGCTTTAATATAAAATAGGATGATGAGTTACTTCAAATTCTCATTGTCTTTTTCTTTGCAACTTATCTATTCTAAAACCACATTTCATTTCACTATAAAATATTCTTTACATTCTTCTTTTTTCTGGCTCATAGTTCTTTTGGCCTTCTCCATTAATAAACAAAGCATATTGTTAGTCTTTTCCATTTTCTTATATGAAAGATGTTTTTATATCTTATATCTGTTTTTCTCTAATGAAATATATTTTACTGAACTTGAAGATTTCTGAACTTACATATATTTTTCAATATTTTGCACTCTGAATGAACAATACTATTTAGAATCAATTTTATTTTTTTAAGTTTTTATATATCAGTATTATATTACTTTCTAATTACAAATAGTAAATAAAATATTATTCTATATCTCCTAATTCATATGTTTTGAAAGTCCAATAATTCATCATATTTATTATGTTTTTTCTTTCTTTTTAAATATCAAATCACTAAATATTTCAAAATTAAATAATTTAAGCAAATTTATAAACCATAATTATACAACAGATTTTTCTATAAACTGTTTTCTTAGTTTGACAGGAGACTATAAAGTAAACTCAAAGTATGTAGACAAATATTTTTATTTTTTAAAATGGTTTTACAAAACTCACATGGAAAACTCTTTACAAATAACTAATTTTAGAGATGATATATAGCTTTTCTATTTTTGCTTTGGTTCTTAGTTACACAGGTTCAATATTTGGGGTGAATCTGTGGGTAATGATGTGATAATGTGGAGGATGCTCTACTGTGATCAAAGGGGTATAGTACAGAGTATATTTTAAAAATTAAGTTAAGTAATAAAATATTAATAAATTTATGACTAATAATAATATTATAGAAATAAATTGACAATTTCATAATCTCATGAATATGTATAGTCATTAATCTCCTAATGGGTGTTATTTGGTTCAAAAGGAATCCTTTTGAGATCTTGTAGTTTTTACATGAAAGATAAGTGATCACTCATTAATATTAATATTAATTATTGTGGTAAAGAAATTTTTTTAACACTTAGTATGTGCTGGTCATAATCTTAAACACTTACCACAAATTAGCATATGTAGTTTTTACAACAACATTTTGGGTTTAAATATTATTCTTATCTTAAAAATGAACAACAAAAATACTTAGGTATAGTAATTGATTTACTTGTTAGATCAGGCAGAACCTGATTAACAGGCAGTGAATTTATTGGATTCATTTGAAATATGTTTGCAAATGCATTCTTATGTGCAGTCATTCAACCCTTGGTTGGCCACATAACAACAGACCTAAAACACTTTCTGATCAAGAGATAAAAAGCAGACTGTGTTGAATTTCCTGCTTTTTGTGAGATGGTCTTTTCCAACTTCAAGCTCACTATTTGTTGTTCTGTTCCTCTTAAAGATATATGTCAGAGGTCTTCATTCATATGCTCAATTTCTGAGTATTTCAGACTCTACAGGGGAAAGGTTGACATTTTCTCAGCGTGGAGAAAAAAGGGTTATGTAGGCAGATAGGCAAGTTGTCCTGTGTCAGCTGCTGGGAGAAATCTTCAAGTGATGGGGTACCAGCACCACTGCTAAAGCTCATCTTGCCCTGTCTCTTCTTTATATGAGTTAAGTGTTGCTCCATTCAGAGGGCACACCAGTGCTGTGGTTTCCTTGACAACACCAATCCCAAGATACAATAGGCAGAAATTTTTGGAGTTGTACATGGGATTAGTGATTGGTGCACAATATTCTGTTCCCTTTGGACTTATTAACTGGTATATGGTACTTGGCTAAAAAGAATGCACAGCCAGCCTTTGGTGAAGAAGGGAAAAATTCTGTATAGCAGTCTAGGAGAGTCATGGAAGCTAAGTTGTCTAAAATTTGAATGCTTCTATTTGAATGTTTTATTAATAATTTCTGTACTGAGTATATCTCAAATTTGGTACACTGAAATAAAACACTCCAAAGAAAATATTATTTTGAAGAGTATCTTCATGGTAAATTCTTGATGCTTAAAACATCAAGGAAGACTTGCTGATAATTCTACATGAATTCTAGGACTTAAATGCAGTGGCCTAATTCTAATTCTCAAAAAAAAAAAAAAAAAATGCTGAGGTGAAGCTTGGAGGCTCATAGTAATTCAATGAAAATTTTAAAGTTTTACTTTTAGACAATGACTGTTGTGATTGCAAATTATAGCGTTTTACTGTTAGACTTTTAAATATGGAATACATTAACTGAGCTTGACATTGAAAATTTCCATTACTTAAGAACTATTGTGATTTATACAGCAATATATATTATATAATGACAATAAGACTAGAAGTTTATAAGAATATAATAAGTGATCCTGGCTCAGATTTCTTCTGAAACACAATGTACCAACACAGGAATTACGATACTTCTAAAATCATGTCTCTTACAGGATGAATTAGAGCCTCTGATTATTTTTCCATGAAATATTTCAATTCAGCACAGATCCCCAGGAATAAGTAAGCATCTGAAATACAGAGAACAGCACTTATCCATAATGAGAACATAACACAAATGAAAAATAAAACTTTTTTAAGCCACTGAGATTTTAGTCATACTTATAGAACTGATCCTCTGGGTCAATTCATTTTGCATGAACCACAGCCATCACAAACTCAACCTGCTTCTCTCCTGTACGCCCTGTTCCAGTGAATTGTACCACCATTGTTAGTTGCTCAATTCAGAACTAAAATAATCATTTTTGGCTCTCTTTTTGCCTTCTCCTATATCCAATTACTCAACTCACTAAATTTTATTATATTAATCTTTCCATCTTCCTTTTATTGTCACTGATATAACACTACTTTTTTCATTGTTTCTTATATTGTTGTTATTGTTATCAGAACAAGCCAGGGTTTGAGTTGCCCGTTGCGCCAATCAATCACAGAAATGGATCTGAGTGGTATAAAGTGTCTTTTATTCAGATTGCCAGCAAACTGAGAAGGCAGGCAAGAGAATTCTGTCCAAAGAAAACTGCCTTAACACTCCTGGTGCTGGCTGTCTCTATAGGCTACAGGGGCAAAGTTTATGCAGTTAGTCATGTAACAATGTGCAGGAGGTAGGGGTTCATTTGGCAGGAATGTCTCCCTCAAAGTTCTTCTGATGTGGACACAATCCAATTAGCATGGTCTTATCTGGTGTTCTTGGTGAATCTTCAAAACAGCTGGGACCTGGTGCCTTTGAGAACATCTGCCTCTGGGAATTGTCTACAGAAAAAAAATTCCCTGTTTTCTTGGGATACAAAGTAAAGATTTAACATTGTTGAACTAAGTTTTGTATATATTTTTAAATATTAAATGACAAGAGGAGAAGCAGAGAGACAGACTTCTGCATGCACCCCAAATGGGATTCACCTGGCAAGCCCACTACCAAGTAAGGCCATGGACCCATCCTCAGTGCCTGGGGCCAACTTTGCTCAAACCATTCAAACCATGGCTAAGGGAAGAGAAGAGAGAGAGAGAGAGAGAGAGAGAGAGAGAAAGAGAGAGAGGAGGGGTGGAGAACCAGATGTATGCTTCGTCTGTGTGCTCTGACTAGAAATATGACCCAAACTTTCACACGCTGGGCCATCATCGCTCTACCCCTGAGCCAACTGACCAGGGTCTCTGATTAATTTATAGCCTTAATTTTTCACAGTAAATTCTGTGGCTAGACTTTCACAAACAGCTATTGCAATGTAACCGCTTCTAATCTTCAGGTCCCTCCTCAGTGTAAACTTTCCCTGAAATTCCTGCAAAGTTAAACTTTTTGCTACATTTCAAAGTAAAGGCCAGGAAGCCATTAAGAGAGAACAGCAAGCAGATTAACTGTTTCCTAACCTTTTCATATTTCATATTCATTACAACTAAAAGCTTTTAGTACTAAAGCCAAATTTCTAACTTTTGGGCTCCCCTATTATTATAATTGTGTTTATTTTTGACACACTACTCTACTATTTTCAGGCCAATTTTTTTATTTGACATTTTAGTGACTCTTCATTATTCTTTCACTTTATTTCACACAGCATATGAGACCTTCCAAAGTATGGCTCTCTTTTTTAAACATCACTTTTTACCTTTTTCTACTACTTATACTCTATGTTTTAGCCACACAGAACAGCTTTGTCTCCAAATACTAATCATTTTCTCTTTCTCAATCCTAAAACATTTAGTCTAGCAAGGACTAGAATATCACATCAGAACCCGTGAAGCCTATGGTAGTATCTTCTGCACTTAGTTGTTATTATTATTATTATTATTTTAGTCTAACATTGTTTAATGTGGTTTAGGTCTTTGGGTGACAGCTTTACCTGGTTATCTAGAGATCATCATTGTGACCTTAACACCAAACACAGATGCAGGTTTTGCATAACAACAGGTTTTATGGTAAAAGAATTGGCTAACTGTAATTACTGAGTCAAATCATTTTTTTTAACTTAAAACTTTTTTTACCTTGTGCTGTGAAAATTGTAGCTTTTATTTTATTTTACCATTAAGAGACATCAATGTATCATTCTGATTCTATAGTGAGATAAATTTTTGCTCACATTTTTTTCTGTCATGCCTGGTTTGCTAAATAGTATTAACATTCTTTCTGCTGTTATGGAAGTGGGAGGTGACCTTTAAGCTCTCTCTGAAAATAGTTGTTACTTTTTTCTTTTTTATGACAGAGAGAGAGAGACAAATAGGAACAGACAGACAGGAAGGGAAAAAGATAAGAAGCTTCAATTCTTCGTTGAAGCACCTTAGTTGTTCATCGATTGCTTTCTCATATGTGCCTTGACCAGTGAGCTACAGCAGACCGAGTAACCCCTTAGCTCAAGCTAGCGACGTTGGGCTCAAGCGGGTGAGCGTTGCTCAAACCAGATGGGCCCGCACTCAAGCTGGTGACCTCGGGGTTCGAAATTTGGTCCTTTGTATCCCAATCTGATGCTCTATCTACTGCACCACCGCTTGGTCAAGCAGTACTTTCTGATCAGGGTAGAAGTTGGATTATATTTTTGGTTTTGTATTGTTATGGTGTTTCCAAAATATCTTTCCTAGAAATGACAGCTAATGGCCATTACTGTTTAAATATTTAGTGCCTTATATTGCATCAGAAGAGTTCTATCTGAATTTAAACAAGATACATTTAGGCTTTATTATTACTTTAAAAATTAACATAGGCCCTGGCTGGTTTGCTCAGTAGTAGAGCGTCGGCCTGGTGTGCAGAAGTCCCTGGTTCGATTCCCGGCCAGGGCACACAGGAGAAGCGCCCATCTGCTTCTCCACTCCTCCCCCTCTCCTTCCTCTCTGTCTCTCTCTTCCCCTCCCGCAGCCAAGGCTCCATTGGAGCAAAGATGGCCTGGGCGCTGGGGATGGCTCCTTGGCCACTGCCCCAGGCGCTAGAGTGGCTCTGGTCGCAACAGAGCGATGCCCCGGAGGGGCAGAGCATCGCCCCCTGGTGGGCAGAGCATAGCCCCCTGGTGGGCGTGCTGGGTGGATCCCGGTGGGGCGCATGCGGGAGTCTGTCTGACTGTCTCTCCACGTTTCCAGCTTCAGAAAAATACAAAAAAAAAAAAAAAAAAAAAATTAACATAACCTGACGTGGAGAAGCTGGTCTCCTCAGAATTGGTAAACATCCTGCACAAGATGGAGTCAGTGTGGACAGGTAAGCTACGTCAGATCCAGCCATGCATGACGAAGGGTAACGGGCCGGGATAATATGCATATGTGCCCAGCTTATATAACCGAAGTTACCCCACCTTTTTTAATCATGGCTTTGTGCCACTTTTGTGTGATTTACTATAAAATTCCTCACACTGCGTCAGGTTGCAGCTGCCCGATTGTATCTGGCTGCCCAGGCTCCCAATAAAGCATACATCATCTGCTTGCAGCACCTGGCCCCTCGCTCCCCTTCCGCCTTTACCTCTGAGCTCAGACTCAACACCAAATTTCCCAAATATGGACTATTCATTACAAAGTTCAGAAGATTCAAATAGAGTAATATCAAAAACTTATTGGCCCTGGACGGTTGGCTCAGTGGTAGAGCGTCGGCCTGACGTGCGGGAGTCACAGGTTCGATTCCTGGCCAGGGCACACAGGAGAAGCACCCATCTGCTTCTCCACCCCTCCCCCTCTCCTTCCTCTCTGTCTCTCTCTTCCCCTCCCGCAGCGAGGCTCCACTAGAGCAAAGTTGGCACGGGTTCTGGGGACCCTCTGTCTCAGGCGCTAGAATGGCTCTGGTTGCAACAGAGCAAGGCCCCAGATGGGTAGAACATCGCCCCCTGGTGGGTATGCTGGGTGGATCCCGGTTGGGCACATGCAGGAGTCTGTCTGCCTCCTCATTTACAACTTCAGAAAAATACAAAAAAAAAAAAAACCCACAAAACTTATTATTTTGTTTTTATTGTTATTTTATCTTACACTTAAATTTGTAATTAAGCCATTCTTGAGAGAAAATATTCTGTTTTCTGCAAAATGTAATATATATATAAGATTAAAAAAAATACAGGTTTAAGTTTTAAAAACACATGACTTTTATATTCAAGTGTAGGATAAGTATTTGGCTACTTTTCTAGCACTTTAACAAAGCCTACAGAAATGATAAATGCAAACACAAAATAAACATGCTACCTCTTTGAAATTAAGTCCATTTTAAAGGGGCTATAAAATTTAAATTGGCTGTTTTCAGAGTATTAAAAAAAATCTTCTTAGAGCTTAAAGACTCAGAAGGATTTGTTCCATTCTACTTGCTGAGCTCATCTCTTCCTCATTTTAAGTCTGCAGTTGGCACTCTTTGAACACCATGATTTCTACTAAACAAGGCTCACTTTCAGTTAGCGCTGCTTCCACCGTGGGCAGGGAGTGCTTGATCCATGAGGCCCTCCTATTAGTATAATCATCTTGCAGGAAAAATTCACTAAGTTGCACTTCCAATCATGTTTTAAAATGCTTGTCATGTAACCCCAGGTCCTCATCTAATAAATATCTCTGTGCTTTCAGCTTAGCACGGCCATTTCTTCTGGGTCTTCTTTTGTTCTATTGTAAAGAGATTGCAAAACACACTACTGTTTTTAAAATTATTATTCATATGAAAAAATAAACTGTTGGTAAGATCATGTCTATTAAATTAAAAGAGGCCTGACCTGTGGTGGCACAGTGGATAAAGCGTCGACTTGGAAATGCTGAGGTTGCCGGTTCGAAACCCTGGGTTTGCCTGGTCAAGGCACATATGGGAGTTGATGCTTCCAGCTCCTCCCCCTTCTCTCTCTGTCTCTCTCTCGCCCTCTCTCTCTCCTCTCTAAAAATGAATAAATAAATAAATTAAAAATTTAAAAAATATATTAAATTAAAAGAAGAAAAAAAAACTTCAATCTACTATAGGTATTGTTTCTTTTTTTTTCTTTCTTTGAGTCTTCTCACAGATTTGAGTTATAAACACCAAAAGGCAATAGACTTAAAAACACAGACATTGTTGCTAGGGAGAATCATGTGGAAGTAAAATCAAAGTTGAAAAAAAATCAATGTGGATATATATTATTAATTTATTGCTGCATTGGTCATAAAAATAAGATATATGGAAGTAGAAGAAGGTGGATAAGTATAGCAATTTCTAAAAAAGAAAAAATCAAGAGGAAAGCATTGGCTTTTACACAGTTTTTAAATTATTTTTTCATAAACACAAGGATCTTCAAACTCTGTTCTGTATATCTGCATACATATTTCTTTTTTTTTTTAGATTTTATTTTATTTTTTTTTAGAGAGAGAGAGAGAAGGGGGAAGAGCAGGAAGCAACAACTCCCATATGTACCTTGACCAGACAAGCCCCGCGTTTTGAACAGGCAACCTCAGTATCCCAGATCAATGCTTTATCCACTGCGCCACCACAGGTCAGGCTGCATATATATTCCTAAAAGTCAAAAAATATCCATTATATGCAAGTGAAATAATTACGCTATTTAGGTGAATGAACAGTAAGCCATTTGTTGATTTAAAAAGTAATTTATTATTAGTTAAAATGCTTTGATAATTTTAGTGCCCATTATAATGTTTAGATAAATGCTTTGGTAAGTTATATCATGTTTTGATTATTATAGTGTTTCGGTAAGTGATTCAATTAATATAATATATATGTTTCCAGATATAGGATAAGCAGTCAAATTGAATTTTAAAGCAACAGTACATATTTTTTTTCTGTTTTATGAAATTCACAAAACAGAAAATTAACCATTTTAAACTGTACAATTTAATGATATTCAGTACCTCAGCAATGTTCTGCAACTACCACCTAAATCAATTTCTAAAATATTTTCATCACCATACAAGAAAATCTTGTGCCTATTAAACATTCCCCACTGCTTCCTTCCCCCACCCTCTGTCAACTACCAATTTGCTTTTTATCTCTATCTGTTGCGTGGAATGTCATATAAATTAAATTATATAACCTGAGACCTTTTTGAGTTTGGATGCTTTCACTTACTATAATGTTTCAAGATTCACCCACAATGCATATAGGTCTTCACTTTGTTGCTCTTTGTGACTGAAATATATCCCATTGTATACATAGATTACTTTTTTTTTTTTTTTTTTACTCAATCACTTATTGATAGATATTTGGACTCTTTCAACTTTTTACCTACTGTGAATAGTGTTGCTATGAATGTGTGTACAAATACGTATTTGATGTACCTGTTATTCATTATTTTTAATATGTACCTAAGAGAGAAATTGTAGGGTCATATGATCATTCTATATTTAACTTTTGAGTAAGTGCAAAACAGTTTCCCACAAAAGTTTTCCCATTTTATCTTTCCACCAACTACATATGAGCATTCTAATTTCTCCACATCTTTGTCAATAACTTATTTTTCAATTTTCTTTGCATGATAATAATAATCCTATAGACAGGAAGATACATTGTATTGTGAATGTGATTTGCATTTTCTTTCTCATTAATGATGTTGAGAATCTTTTCATACTCTGTTCTTTATTTGTATTTATATATCTTCTTTGGAAAAATAACTATTCAAGCCTATTCTCATTTTGAAATTAGTTGTTTGACATTTGTTTTTGAGTTGTAAGTGTATTTTATAGATTTCTTATCAGATATATGACCTATAAATATTTTCTATTTCTTAGATAATTATGCACCTTCTAGATACTATCCTTTGGTGATCACTGATTTAATTTGATTAAATTAAATTAAAGTGATGTATAATTTATTTTTTTTCTTTCATTGCTCATGGTTTTAGTGTTATATCTAAGAATCCATAGAAAAATTCAATGTCATGAAGAATTATTCCCATGTTCTCTTCAAAATGTTATATTTAGTTTATATTTTAATAAGCTGATTCATTTTGAGCTAATTTATATATATCACATGAAATAAGGAAGGATCAAACTTTAGTTTTCTGCATGTTGATATCCAGTTGTCTCAGCCCCAGTTACTGAAAAAATTATTCTTTGCCACTTTGAAGTGTCTGGACACCCTTGTAAAAATAGTTGACCATTAATGTTTTAGTATATTTTTGGACTCTCAATATTATTCCATTGGTTTACATGTATATTATATGCTATTATCACCATTGTAATGGGTCTCCCATCCCCACCTTATCTTGCAGGTGCAATAATAAACATTTTAGAACCAAGTAGGTGACCCTAAACTCTGGAGCTGAGGTGATATTAACCTCAGTGAATCCTTTTGATTTGGGACTTTAGTGGCTGTAGCAGCCTTACTGGCTTCTGACACACAATCAAGGTATCACTTTTCTTGAAGGGCACAACACATATCTGTAGCTGCATAGCTCTACTGTCTTAAAGTTAAGTATTAAGTGATATTGAAGGATGAATTTGTATGAAGAAATGTAGACACTAAGTCAAAAATCTAGTCCAGACTTAACAAGGTCTGATCTAAGAAATACCAATAAGAACTTTTAGACTTTAGAAATATAATATATGCAAATCATAAAACTCTAAGAAGTGAGTAAAACTTTCAGAAATATTAAAGGAAATTTTTTCTTCCATTTTATATACATCAAAACATTTTGGTGCCTCAATACGTTCTACTGTTATACCTCACATATCAAAACACTCAATAGATGTTACTTTTATAATTATCTAAAATCCTGCTGGATTTTAAAAAAATTTAAAAATCAGATAGAACACAAACTAGAAAAAAAATGTGCATTTTGACCTCAATGGTTGTTATTAAACTATCAATTTATTTTGATAAATTAGATTTTGTATATACTTACATATGACTTTTATCAATATTATTATATTTTGCTTTAACTTCTCTTTTTTCCATATGATTTTATTTATTATTATTTTTTTATTGTATTGTTCTGAAGTTAGAAGCAGGGAGGTAGTGAGACAGACTCTTACATGCGCCTGACTGGCATCCACCTGCATGCCCACCAGGGGGCGATGCTCTGCCCATCTGGGGCATTGCTCCTTGTAATCAGAACCATTCTAGTGCCTGAGGCAGAAGCCACAGCGCCATCCTCAGTGCGTGGGTCAACTTTGCTCCAATGGAGCATTGGCTGAGAGAGGAGAAGAGAAAGAGAGGAAGGAGAGGGGCAAGGGTGGAAAAGCAGATGGGCACTTCTTCTGTGTGCCCTGCCGGGGAATCAAACCCTGGACTACCACAGGCCAAGCCGACTTTCTACCACTGAGCCAACCGGCCAGGGCCTTTATATGATTTTAAAAACAAATAAAACACTATTATAAATTATATTAATGACACATAACATATAAAACTATGATTTCTGATAACATAAAAAGAGAGGGATAGTGAGATATAAGAGCAGAGCTTTTAAAATACATTTGAAGCTAAAATGATGTAAGTTAAAATTGATAGCTTTGGAATAAAAGATTAATTGTAACTCCTGTGTAAATTACCTAACTTCATTTTTCTATACAAAACTGATGTGAGACAGTTAAAATATTTTACCAAAGAAATACTAAAGGACTATCCATAGAGAATTCAAGATGAACAGAATATTTTATAAGCTTGTTAAAGAATAAACTAGCCTTGAATAGAGTTATAATTTTAAAAATAATTTGTTTATATTTGTATAATAATTTTTCTCTTTGAAAGGTATGTGTCTTGGAGGGACTAATATCAAATAAATAAATCTAAAATCTTAAGTCATTTCATACTTTAAGGGTAATTTTTTTCAAGAGACTTGTAAAAAATTAAAGAAATTCATTGATTGCTGAAACTATAAAGCTAAATTATATGATAATTTCACCAAATTGTCATGCTCAGAATACTATATTATTATTAAGACAGTAGATATTCATTAAAGGTTAAGAAATTGAGTGATTCAAAAGTGATTTTGCTAAGTGAATTATGTAAATTAATAACTAAATTAGCCTGCATTGAAGAGATATGCTAATTTTTAAACTGCTGACTTCCTAGTACAATATTGCTAAATGTTTAGAATGTCTAAATATTTTAATTTCAGTGCATTATTAAAAATGTAATGATAGATTTTCAAACTCAGTTTGTTATTTAACAACTGAGAGGCTTATTTTATGTGACTGTAGTTTGTTATTTAACAACTAAAAGGGTTATTTTATGTGACTGCAATTAAACTTTCTAAAGTTTCTTTTGATAAGCTATCTCTTTGTAGTTACTACTTTATTAAAGCTAAATAAAAAATTACATTGATACTGGGAGCCTTTTGATATGTAAATGTGTCAGTGCATTATCCATTTCAGGTGAAGCTCTTGCTTCACCTATTTTTTTTCTTACTTTGATTGCTTATTAAATTTAGGAATCATATTTTTTATAAAATTATTTATATTTTAAGTTATTAGATGGTTTATTATTTCCACTAAATTGTTACATTTTATTTCAGCACAAGCTGGAAATTCACAGGAATAAAATTACTAAGGGTATCATCTAATCCTAAAAATATTTTGTTAGGTTTTTAAATATGGTACTTTTAAACTGGTAATTACACCAAGTTAATTTAAACCTTTTAAGCAAATAATATATTATTTCAATTATTGAAGATGGCATTTATTATAAATAAACTAAGTTCTTTAAAAATATTTCTTCAAAACAACTAAACCATATTAAACTCAACTTTACATTTTTCCTAGAATAATTTGTCAAAATATTTACATTCCTGACACAATCATTAAGAACTTTTATAATTTTGAAAAAAAATATCAAAGTGCATATATGCATAAGTAACTTCAGAGCAGACTTTTTATTTATTTCACAGATAGAAAAAAATAATGATATATAACTAAAGAAAAGCACATTAAAGTATTCAAATTTGCATAGCACTATAGCCTAAGATAAATTCAACTTAACTGAATACTATCATGTTATAATTTGTCTGTACTAATTAATTTGTACATAAATTTTGATCCTCAAAAATCCATTACTGACTATAATGGGAAAGTTTTTCATGATTTTATTTTTTTATTTATATTCAGTTCTTGATATTGATGTTAATTTCTTTAAGGCAGAAATGTTATTCCTTAAACTAATGATTTATTTAAATAATTCAGACCTTATACTTTTCATTTAAAAATAGAAAATTCTCTTCTTAATCTGAAAATATAATAAGATCTAAATATGAGTATAAAATAATATTAATTAAAAAGATAAGGTAGAGAGAAAAGTGTCCAAGAATTATTTTAAAATACAAAATAGATAAATGTTTGATATTAGTTGCCTAAAAATTTGTTACTAATTTCTAACAGAAACTAATTTTCATTAAGGGACTTGTAACAAAATGAATTAGGATTGGAAACCAATTATGCTAATCTTTTTTTAGTTTTTTATGATCCATTTATGGGTATATATAACATGAATCTTGTTTCTGCTGGATGCATTGGCATTATAAAATGAGAGAGACCGAGAGAGAGAATCATGTAGGGCGGCAACACTTATACATTATGTTTACTGAGTAGAAGAGTAGAAGGTCCAAGTATAACATCTTTGTATGGTAAAAGAAATGTCTCATTCAGATATATTCTGTTAATTAAATAACATTTATTATTAATTTAAGTCAGAACTAGTTAGAAATTTTTTACCAGTAGTTAAATGCATTCTATAAGCATGCTGGAAGAAACTGAAGTCTAAGGGCATCATATCTGGACTCTTGACAAGAAAAATACAAAGAAAACTTCAGTGTAAAAATTAATATCTAAGAACTCTGATATAAGACTGTTGGGCAGATAAAATGTATTATGCTCACTTTGTTAAAGATAACACGAGGAGGCCGTCGCCCAGGTGATATTAATGTGTGTTGGGGTGGGCTAAAGGCAGGCAGAATCCTTGTAGCCTGGGGCTTGGTTTTGGGATTAAGCCTTTCCTACCCTTTTTTGATGTGGGGTGATACAATCCAATCATGGCTCAAAGAAGTGACTTTGTGTTAGAGACTTCCTTATTTTGTATATTGGATTAAGGGTTTGGATTTCTACACTATAAAGTGGGGATGGAACGAGAGTTTGGGCTCTTGGTTCCTGAGATTATCATTAGAAGGGAGAGCAGAGGAGAGCAGAGAAAGGCCACGTGGAGGAGGCCAGGAGAAGCAGCCAAGATGGTGGAGTGCTGAGTGAGGTGCCAGTTTGTGTAGAGTTTGTATCTGGGATAAGGAAGGAGATGGGGAACAGAGGAGAATAAGTCTGGTGAGCTAGAAACCTTTGATTCCAGGAAACTCGGATAAGTCAGTAGCTTTGTGAGCACTGAATGTGACTGGGTTTTGGAGCCCAGTGTGTGTTTTTACTTGCCCACCGGGTGCAAGCTAGGATTAAAGACTATGGCCCACCAGTTTGTGGCTCCGTTGTTTCTTTACCGACTGTCCGAATCCAATGCGAACCTGCATGGTCCAGGCTGCTGTGGTGGTCCTGGCCCTGGCTTCTGGCTTTACAAAGACATATTGGTAATTTATTCCAGTAGTATAATCCTTTACTTGTTATAATAAGCTCTCCACTTCAGCTTGCAAAGATGATAACAGAGATAATTAAACTTTTGGTTAAAATTAAAATAAACCATTATTAGCAAGGCAACAGAAATCAACATTTGTTTTTCAGTGTACAGTACTTGTTTATTCTGATATCTAGATAAGATTGATTATGCATTTTTAAAATGCACTTTGAAAAGGATCTCTCAAGTCAAAGTTTCTACTCACAAGAGCTCTCACTCAGAGAGAGGTCTATCCAGGATGTACACTACAAAACAACTTTTATTCATAACTGACCTAAATCTAGCTGAATAGAAGTCCGGCAACTAAAGACATAAAGAAGCCACATTACCACTGCTAAATGAAGCAGAGACATAAAATGAGCTTGTCCCACAGCCATATTACAAGGATATCTGGATGCAGTTTCCCTCTGAAGAGTAGGAATTCCATTGCCACACCAGGAACATAGTCCAGATTATAATGCCAGGAAGAGAAGTATTCACAACTTCTGGTTGTAAAAACCAGTAGATTGTGGCTCAGTGGGACAGGGAATCCTAAGTGGTCCTCTTAAAGAGTCAATACATGCACTTACTCAGACTCACTTGCTATGAGCTCCAACACTGGGACAGCACCTGGAAGAGCACTAAGAACATACGTAGAAGGACTGAGTTATCTGGCATTGGGACACGGGCTAGAGAGACAGCTTTCTCCCAGGCATAAGTACTGGCAGAGGCCATTGTTTCTTTACTGAGCATTCCACTCACATACTCAGGAGTTGGGTGTTATATCTGACTCTTCATCGACCTGAATATGACTATTTTTTCAACCCTGGTGAATTCTTAAGATCCCATACCACCCAACTTGCAGGCCCACCCAAGCCATTGCAACATCTGGCCTCTGCCATGCCTTGTACTTCTCACTGTCTCCAGATCCAGCACTAGCAGCAGCCAGCTTTGGTTTGCTGCTTGACCTCTCCTAAGTACCACCAAGCTTAGTGCAAGTAGTAGCCATCTGCAGATTACTTTGTGGCTCATGCCAGGGGACTCTGGGTAGGACACAAGTGACAGTTGAACTTGGCTTTCAACTCCCAGGAAGCCTCAGCCCACCTGGTA
The DNA here is from genome assembly GCF_036850995.1 of Saccopteryx leptura. Taxonomy (NCBI): domain Eukaryota; kingdom Metazoa; phylum Chordata; class Mammalia; order Chiroptera; family Emballonuridae; genus Saccopteryx; species Saccopteryx leptura. The sequence continues at coordinate 63,041,287 of NC_089506.1, read as the reverse complement.
AACAGCTTCAGAACATGTTGAAAAACAACCACCTAAACACCTCCAATAGTGACACCCTTAAGAGGAAGACTCAGTGGACCCCAGAGTCAAGTTGAAGTAAATCATACTCTGTGGGGTCACACACTACACAGTTAATCCTTCATGGTGGTTACAGTCCATCTTCATAGCCAATTGGATTGAGGGTAAATCCTTCTTATTGAGGTCACAAAAGCAATCAAGGCTCAACTATAATTGGAGGGTGTACACCTGGAGTGCACAGCTTGGGTGAACAGGGAAGCTATACCACTGGACTCTATAACACACCTATTATGTAAGGCAACCTTACCAACCCCAAGAGATTTAGCAGCTCTACATAATATATAGAAGCAAACACAGGGAAGAAACCAAAATGAATAAACAAAGAAAGATGTCCCCCCAAAAACAGAAAAAAAAAAAACTCCAGAAAAAGAACTAAAAACAAAATGAAGATTAAACAATTTACCAGATATGGAGTTAAAAATGCTGGTTATAAGAATGCTCAGTGAACTTAGGGTAAGAGTAGATGAACTTAGTGTGAATTTCAACAAAGAAATAAAAAAAAATACAGAGATAGAAAACACAAAAGAGAATTAGTCAGAAATAAAGAATTTATGAACCAAAATAAAGAATGCATTAACTAAAATGATGAATCAACAGTTGACTATATGAAGCAGAAGGTCAAATAAGAGATTTGGAAGATAAAGAAGCAAAACACACCAAATCAGAACATCCAAAAGAAAAAGTAATAATATAAAAAATAGGATAATATAAGGCAGCGGTTTTTCACCTTTTTCTACTTGGGGAACAGTGACAATAGGAGAATTATTTTGGGGACCACTAAGGCAGGAATCACCTTGAGCATCAGCAAATTTGATTAAATCATTGGTTTTCTAATCTTTGTACGTCAGAGTATTTAACTCTTTTGTGTCCCAGTATGTAATTTCTGGCAAACCAGTCCATGGACTGTCAGTTGAAAAGCACTGATATAAAGTGCCTTTAGGATAATTTTAAATGTACAAATATTTGTATCACGGGGGACCTGGAGAGAAGAGAGAAAGCAAAATAAGCATACAAGTCCAGGAAGCACAGAGTTCCAAATAAAATGGACCCAAAAAACCCACACCAAGACATATCATAAGTAAAATGCTGATTAAAGAGAATCTTAAAAGCTGTTAGTTATCCACAAGAGATTTCCCTTAAGACTGTCAGCTAATTTACAAGAGAAGCTTTGTAGGTAAGAAGATATTTTAAAGAAGTATTCAAAGTTATGGGAAACAAGATTTACAGCAAAGATTATTCTACCCAGCTAAATTATAATTTAGAATTAAAGAACAGATAAAGAGTATCACAGCCAAGAAAAAGGAAAAGTAGTTTATCAACACCAAACCAATAAGGCAAGAAATGTTAAAAGGTCTCTTTTTAAGAATAAAGAAAAAATATATAAATAATATTATATATTGGCAATAAATATATATCTCATATCTATCAAAAATTACTTTAAATACAAATGGATTAAATGATACAGTCAAAAGACATGGAAGCTAAGTGAATAATAAAATAAGACTCTTACATATGCTGTCTTCTAGAGACTCACTTCAGATTGAAAGTCAAACACATACTGAAAGTAAAAGGAAAGAAAAGATGTGTTACGAAAATGGAAACAAACCAAAATGAAAAAGTAAGCATAGTGATAAATGTAACACACAATATAGACTGTTAAAACAATGGCTATATAACGAGAAACAAAGAAGAGCCCAAAAATTCTTCTTCTAGGTATTTATCTGAAGAATCACAAAACACTAAATCCAAAAGACATATACAACTATATGTTGATTGCAGCATGATTTACATTACCAGGATATGAAAGCAACCTAAGTGTCCATCAATAAATAGATTTTTAAAAAGGTGGTGCATATATACAATGGAATATAACAGCCATAAAAAAGAATGATATCCGGCCCTGGCCGGTTGGCTCAGCGGTAGAGCGTTGGCCTGGCGTGCGGGAGTCTCGGGTTCGATTCCCAGCCAGGGCACACAGGAGAGGCGCCCATTTGCTTCTCCACCCCTCCCCCTCTCCTTCCTCTCTGTCTCTCTCTTCCCCTCCCGCAGCGAGGATCCATTGGAGCAAAGATGGCCTGGGCGCTGGGGATGGCTCTTTGGACTCTGCCTCAGGCGCTAGAATGGCTCTGGATGCAACAGAGCGATGCCCCAGATGGGCAAAGCATCGCCCCCTGGTGGGCATGCTGGGGGATCCCGTTCGGGCGCATGTGGGAGTCTTTCTGACTGCCTCCCCGTTTCCAGCTTTGGAAAAATGAAAAAAAAAAAAAAATGAATGAAATCCTACCATGACAATAACATGGATGGACCTAGAGGGTATTATGCTAAGTGAAATAAGTAAGACCGAGGAAGACAAATGCCATATGATTTTGCTTTTATGTGGAATCTAGAAAATAAAATAAATGAACAAATATAAGAGAAACAAACTCATAGATACAGAAAAAAAAATTATTGTAGCCAAATGGGAGAAGAGTTAGGTGGAAAAAAGGTTAAGAGATTAAGAAGTACATATTGGCAGTTATAGAATAATCACTGGGACGTAAAGTACAGCATAGGGAATAGAGTCAGTAATATTTGTACTATCTGGCTGATCACTTAGTAAGTTGTATAATGTCTAATCACTGGGTTGTGCACCTAAAACTAATATAATATTGTATGTTAACTGTAATTATACAGTATATATATTATATATATAGTATACTGTAATTACATATATATATATATATACTGTATAATCCAAAAAAAATAAAAACTTTTCTTTAATAAAGTTAGGGAAATAATGAAATGCTAAAAACAAGAAAATGTGCTATAGCCTGACCAGTAGGTGGCACAGTGGATAGAGAATCAGACTGGGACTCGGAGGACCCAGGTTTGAAACACCATGGTCACCGGCTTGAGCACGGGCTTATCTGGTTTGAGCAGGGCTCATCAGCTCGAGTCCAATGTTGCTGGCTTCAGAAAGCACTCAGTCTGCTGTAGCACCCCTGTCAAGGAACATATGAGAAAGCAATCAATGAACAACTAAGGTGCCACAGTGAAGAATTGATACTTCTCATCTCTCTCCCTTCCTGTCTGTCTGCCCCTATCTTTCCCTTTCTCTGTCTCTCTCTGTCTCTGTCACAGAAAAAAAAAAAGAAAGAAAAGAAAAAAGAAAATGGAGTTATAATAACTCCATTTTAGAAAAGATAAATTGACAAAAAAAACTTCTAAATTAAAAATTGATATATCTTAAGATGAAATATGCTACTGCATTATTAGAAAGAATAAAACAGACACACTCTTCCCAAACTATAGAGTAAAATAATTAAAAAATCTTCAGCATAAACAGATTATCTAAGCTTCTAGATAAACACATACATTAATTTTAGCAAAAAAACTAGTATTTTTATTATCATTTCCCAATTGAGAAACCAAGGCTTCTTGGAAGAAATGGTTCTAGAACTGGAGCGGGAAATATACAAAATGATCCTAGAATATTTTGTTGTGTCAGAAAGTATAAAGAACTAAAAAAAAATAATGGGCTTATTTCAAAGAAACAAGAATCAACTGACAGAGCTTCTAACAGATAAAGCTAAAATAATTTGAGTAATAACAAAATAGTAATGACTATAATTCAAAATATATAATAAATATTCATGAGTCCATAGTGGCATTTTGGCTTATATAACTGATTGAATAAACAAATAAATGCTGGAGAATAGGTAAATTTTTCATGTGGAAGAATTCCAAATAGTATATGTAAATATTTACTCTTTGAGGAAGCAGAGCATACCTACCCACTCTTTAACTATTGGCTGCACGTTGTGATTTTCTTGCAGCAATTGCACCATGGATAACTAGAACAGCAAAAACAACAAAAAGCACTTTACAATGGACAAACACAAATGCAACCTTAATCAGGTAATCAAATTTAACATGAATAACAATGTCATGTTGATAATGCATATCTTTGATAGACTGGTTGAGAATGATGTCTTACATCATGGTTTTCCTCTTAAAATCTGTAGGAAAGTCATCAGACAAATTTCAATTAAGGGGCAGTCTACAAATACTTGAAACTCAATTAAGAGGCAGTCTACAAATACTTGAAACTAACTGAAACTCTTCATGTTGTCAAACCAAGTCAAGTCAGAAAAATCATCACAGCCAAGAGAGGCCAAAGGAGAGATAACACCCAAATGAGATATGGTATCCAGTATTGAATTCTGAAACAGAAAAAAAGACATTATGCCCTGGCCGGTTGGCTCAGTGGTAGAGCGTCGGCCTGACGTGCCGGAAGTCAGGGGTTTGATTCCCAGCCAGGGCATACAGGAGAAGCTCTCATCTGCTTCTCCACCCCCCTCTTCCTCTCTGTCTCTCTCTTCCCCTCCCGCAGCGGAGGCTCCATTGGAGCAAAAGATGGCCCGGGCGCTGGGGATGGCTCCTTAGCCTCTGCCTCAGGCGCTAGAGTGGCTCTGGTCGCGACAGAGCATCGCCCCCTGGTGGGCGTGCCGGGTGGATCCTGGTCGGGCGCATGCGGGAGTCTGACTGCCTCCCCGTTTCCAGCTTCAGAAAAAATTAAAAAAAAAAAAAAAGAAAAAAAAAAGAAAAAAAGACATTAGATGTAACTAAAGAAATTTATAATCATGTACCAGTATTGATTTATTATCTTTTTAGATTTATTTATTTATTTTAGAGAGAGAGAGAGAGAGAGAATGGGGGAAAGATAGAAACAAAAACATTAAACTATTCCTCTATGTGCACTGACCGGGAACCAAACCGACAACCTTTGAACATCTGGATGACACTCAACCAAGTGAGTAATCTGGCTAGGGTAAATTTCATTAATTTTACAAATGAAATAAAATATATAATGCTTTAATAATTGGGAAACTGGTTGTATGTTATCTGGGAACTTTCTGTACTATCTTGTGTTTTTTATAAATCTAATATTAATCTAAGAAATACTTTCTATTTGTTAAAAAAAAATTGATTTTAAAGCACAAGACAAACATATATGATTATGAACCTAAAATTAGAGTCTCTATCAATCACATTAGTCTTAGAAAACAGATTTTAACAATATGGTTTTCAACTTATGAATGAATAAGTTAGCAATATTATCAACCCTAGATTGTTTTTATACCCTTCATTTACTCTTAAGATAAACTTCTATGAGGATATATTGAATATTTAAACCATGTCACAGAGAAAAAACAGGGCAGACTTTTCTAAAAAGGAAAAAAAAGTTACAATATCTAGAAATGTACTCTAACCAAAAACATACAATGAAAGGAAATTCCAAGAAAGAAAGTTCTTTGTAGCAAGACCATAAATGAGCCTTTGACTGATTAAAGATCAGTATAAAGGGGGATTTACGTGCAATAGAAAGTATAACTCAATGTTGAATACATTTAAAGACCTGGGGACTATATGATTACTTGTCAATAATATAAAATTATATTTAAAAAAACAAAAACACTTGAAAATAAAAAATGATTTAAAATATAAATATCTTTTTTTTGTATATAAAGTGTTATGACATTGGGCCCTGGGGCAAAGAATTTTGTAAATGATAGTCTACCTTCCAAAGTGAAACAACTTTACAAACTAGCATAAACTTTGAGTATTTTATGTATGGGCATGAACCTACGTGAATAAATGTGATGCTTACTGTGACAATACGATAAAATTCATAACAAAATTTATAAAATCCAAGGTTATATAAACTTTCACATATTTAAAATATTATCTCTTTAGAGTTGTTATAGTTATAATTTTGTTTAACCATGTAATATACACTGTTAAAGATTCATAAAATAAAAATTTTAAAAGTGCTTTTATTTGGAGGTGAACACAGACATTCTTAAATATGCAAGAAAAGTTTAAATTTCATTTTTGTTATTTTTATGAAGAAATACATATCTCAATTTCTATGAAATTTGCTTTTCTACATTCCCAGTTATTTTTTTTTAGTAGGCCAAACTTGCTTACATATACAGGTAAAGTGGCTCTATTATAGTTTTATTTTGTATCTCAGGTTTTTAAAATGATGTCATTAATGCATAGAGAACAAAACCCAGAAGAAATATTGCTATGTGTCAACTATCTTTTTCAGATTCCTCAGCAGTATTTGGCAGGGCCTAATAATAGGCAATGAATTTAGGAGAATCTTAGCAATGGATAAAAACTAGTTGTGAAACTGATGTCAAATCATCCTGAGTTTGCCAACATGTGGAATGAAATTCAAAACACATGATTGTGAGTGACCACCTATACTGTAGTCTATTATATATTTCTTAATAATACAAATTTTTAAAAAAGTTCCTCATACCTTTTCTTTGAAATTTGAGCTTAATAAAGGAAATTAACATGTAAGACATTTTATAGTCCATTGTGGTAAACTTAAATTGTACAGATTTTAGCTTCAGTCTTTGACAATGAAACCTAAGTATGAATTAAATTATCTTCAATCATTTTCTGTGCCAGGATTCTCCAAACACCAGAGTCCTTAAATTCTCATGGTCATTTCTGGCTACTGTTTTCTTTCCTGTTTGAATGTGTATATTCTTACCCACAATTCTGTGTTATATTTCTGATTGGGCATACAGTAAAAGTTGTACCTCAGCCACTTCATATAATTAATATAGACTAATCTTTTCCAAATAAAAACACCAACAAAGACAAACTCAACTTCCAGCTGTTGCATATGCCACATATTCTTAAATATATTTTTGGGTTGAGACACACAGGATTTAGATAACCAAAAAGCAAAGCATTTAATTTTGAGTTTTCGACATCACATTTCTCAGCTAGCTTGCCATGATGCTCAGCTAATCCACTACTCAAAGCCATTTCTAAATCCCTTTACCCATTTAATGTAGAGATTATTTATCTCTTCTCTTGACTATTTCCACAAAGTATGACTTCATATCTTTCTTTTTTTTTTTCTTGTGGGAGAGACAGAGAGAGTCAGAGAGAGGGACAGATAGGGACAGACAGACAGGAAGGGCTCGATGAGAAACATCAATTCTTTGTTGTGGTTCCTTAGTTATTCATTGATTGCTTTCTCATATGTGTCTTGACTGTGGGACTACAGCTGACCGAGTGACCCCTTGCTCAAACCAGCAACCTTAGGCTCAAGCTGGTGAACCTATCTCAAACCAGATGAGCCCACGCTCAAACTAGCGACCTCGGGGTCTCGAACCTGGGTCCTCCACATCCCAGTCTGACGCTCTATCCACTGCGCAACTGCCTGGTCAGGCTATCCTTAATTCTTTTTGTTTCAATTGATTTATAAAAGTGTTTTTCTAAATAATAAGTGTTCCTTCCATATAAAAATTTTTCTTTCTTAAGAGCAGTACAGCAAACTTTTTCTTTTAACTGCAAATTAAAATTAATAAGTACATAAACATAAATATTACAATGAAACAATAATATGAGCAAGTATTGCACCACTAAAATATGCCCAGCAATTATACAAGCACATCACATAAATTAATACCCCCAAGATGTAGATATTGCTATAAGATTCCTATTTTACACATATTTTTTTAATAAATTGATACTAGATAATCTTGTAAAGGTTACTCTAGCTTAGCAAACTATATGAAGTTTGATGGCTCAATGTCCTCCTAAAAGTGGCATATCTAACTTTAATTCTTTTTTTTATAAATTTTTATTAATTTTAATGGGGTGACATCAATAAATCAGGGTACAACTTTAATTCTGAAATATATCAGGAATGGTCAAAGGATATAGAATTGTGGTAGGAATTTGTAAAGGAAAAAAATAAATTTTAAGTAAAAGACACTGAAAGATGAAATAGCATGGGTAGTGTGGAGAAGCACAAGGATGTCAACGTTACTATATTAGTAGTAGTCATGGTATACGGGTATTAGGTAATGAGGGATCTAAATAGGAGAAGTAGTTGGAGAGACCAGAACATCACAGACATAGAAAGTAACATTCAGTATATTGGAATCTATCCGTAAACACTTTAGAGACTGAGAAAGAGATTTGTGCCATGTACAAACAGTTATAGAATATTATTCTCAAATAAATATACTATTAAAATATAGAAAAATACTAGAATAGTAGAAAGCAAGATGACACTCAAATAATACAATAAATAAGATGATATTAAACAAGAATATGTGAGACATATTCAGTATATATATATAACAGTTGAAATGACTAAAGGTAAAGGCCAACACACGTATAATGATTATATGGAAGACTGAGATCGAAGAGATTTAATTTGTCCTTTCCTGATTAAGCTTGTTTCATCTTGTGCTAAATAAGCAATACCCTCCACTGTTATGGGGGAAACAAATCAAAAAAGCAAAACCAAACCAAACAACAAAACTATGCTTCAGTGGCTGGCTGCTGACAGGAAAATATGGGAAAGGCTTTACTATAATATGGTAACCAACTTGGAAGCTGTCATTTTAGTTTATGTAAGACATAACGGCACTGGGAATACAGTGATAAGTGAAGAAGAAAGACGATATATGCAGAGTATAATATATTTTAAAGATATAACCAAAAGGATGATCATTTGCATGTTGTTTACAGAAAACAAAGGTTAAACTTGTCAAGGTTTTGGGAAAAAACAGTTCAATTACTTACAGTGATGGAAGAAAAAGTCTGGAGGAGAAAGTTTAAGTTTGAACAGGAAAAAGGATCAGTTTGGGAGAAGGTAAATTTGAGACATATTTGAAAATTAAGAGATGTTAAGAGTCAAGTTTAAGGAAGATAGATGGAGTTCAATGGATTTTCTGGATATATAAAAACTTTGTAATATAACAAAATTAAATGCATATTACTATAATTTAATTAATTAAAACTATATGAATATAAGATTACTTAAGGAGTGAGAATATAGAGAGAGGAATAGATCAGAGTACTGCGTAATAAAAGTGAGGTCGAGAAATTGAGTATAAGCAACAAAGGTGATCAAGAGTAAGTGGCTTAGTAGAGTGTTACAGAAGGCAAGTAAAGAAGTAAAGAAAACGTGTCAATATGAATGGACATGCTACCGTGGTACATGCTGATGAAAGGTGGCAAAAGATGTTGACTCCGAATCAAGACAGCTTTTGAAATGTAACCATCTGTGATAATGACTTGGAAAATTTTTCTAATTTATTTTGGTGTTGTCTGAGATGGATTCAAAATGCAGGGGGTATGAAGAAATGGAGACTTTAAGTTTAGAAAACCTTTTCTAGAAATTTGGTTGTAAAGGTGAGCAAAAAATAGTATAGTAGCTGGAGATAAATGTGAGGTTAGGAAGGGTTTCTGTCTTTCTGTTTTTGTATACATACACAGTGATGGAAATTATTCTAAAGAGAAGAAAAAGATAATAATGTAGAAGATATCCAAGTATGTATTTTCCCAGAACTAATAATATACTAAACAGTTATCATTCACTATCATATAGATAGAAATCAATATATACTTTTGCTTTAATATCATTATATTATCAGTGGTATTGCATGACATAACTATTCATACTATTTTCTTAGTTAAATGAATTTCACATTCCAAACCAGAATGAAGAAAGACATCCAAGCCATTCAAAATTTTATTATTGGATAGCGCAGGCAGTAATTTGAATTTTAAAATATTGTATATATGTTAAGAAAAAATTTTGTGTTTTATTCTTATAGAATTCCATAAGAAATAGCACCCCAACTTTGCAGATGATACAAAATGTTAGGGATATATTTAAATCATAAAAATATTCAAATACTTATTAGTAGTTTTAGAGAATAAGTTATTGACATATAAGAATGTGAACTTTGTGTCTACAACATTTTATGTGCAGAATTCTAAGTTCATTGCACTTAGTCCTTCTCTTTTGCACTTTTTGTTTCTGAGATGAGAATTTTAATCAGAGTTACATATAGTTAGAAAGCATATCACTTTAATTGACTCAATTATTTAATAAAATATGAGTCCATAGCCTGCAGAGTTTCTTGGATAATTTTTAAACTATTTCAGTAGTGACATTTTCATAGGCTTTTTTTATACTACATGTAATAAACAAAACTTAAAGTTTCAAATAAGAACTTTATTTAATAATATTAAAATACCATTAATAGGATTCTGTATATCCATAAAAAATTATTTTAGAATTAGCGTGGATGACATTTGAAATACTAATATGTTGAATTGTCATATAATTGTTATTTTTCTAGAACAGTGATTCATATCTAGGGCATCATTGCCTCCCACAGACACACAGCTGCCACTGTAGGGATCATAAACTTGTATAGAGTCAAAATAAAATTTAAAACCATGTAGATAATGACGATGAATAAGGCATATTAATAGAGAAACCTTTCACATTTAATTTGGGCACAAAACAAACTGCACACACAATATTATCCACTTACTAATTCAACAAGGAAACTCCAGAACCGTTAGTGATGCTATGCACATCTTAAAAGATCAGCATATTTATATTGTTTTAGGATAAAGTAAATTTGAAGGACTTTGAGAATTAATTGAAAAAAATGTATAGACTGCCTTTTTTTGTTGTTATAATGATTTCCTCAATCCAACAGCTTCTTTTAGCTATAATCGGACTTTTAAACTTTTTAAATAGTTTGAGCTAGTTTAAAGACACAGTAAATACTGATGAAAGGTGAGAAAACAGAAGGGTGGAGATGTAGGAGCAACGCTTCAGAAACTGATGTGATGGAACAGATTGTCCAGCTTGAGCTCAAACAGAGAGCACATCTGAATGTCACAGTTTCTCATGGTGCTTTTTGATTAATGAATCTTAATTTAGGACTTTGAGGTCTTTGAATACATAATACTGGACCTGATTCAGGAGTCTTGAAATCTAATAAACTACCATCCACCAGGATGCAATCTGAGAGGTATTTTTCAGCCTGTCATTCATTTTCTATTTGTACTCAACTATATCTTATAGACATATGTCGAGTGCTAACGATTACTCCAAAATATAAAATTCCATTTTAATGGAAAAAGTCCACTAAAATGTAGTGCAGCATTAGGATTTAGCTAATAAAATAGTTAGTGAAAAACAATTTAAATAGTACAAATTGAACACACTACTGAATTGTTTATTTTTTTTTATTTTTATTAATCCTCAGTTATTGACCCAGCATAATTTATAAAGTTAAATGCTTAAGTAACACTTATTAAGTGTCATGCATTATTCAGAGTGTGTTATATTACATTTTCTCTTCAAAGCTATTTAATAGATATCATTTGCAGCTCCAGTTTAGAGGTAAAAAAGTAGAAAAAAGGTATTATGTAAATTGCCATAAGTCACACAAATAGGCAGTGGTAAAGCTGAAGTTCAAATCTGAGTTATGTTTCCAGAACATGTCATGGATATGGATGTGTGCACATGCACACACACAAACACACTTACCCGAATATACACAAAATATATAACATGAACATATAAAATATAACAACAGGCGAGATGGAGCATTCAGGGTGGTATGGCCGTAGACAATTAGAAGGTGATGGAAGACAATTGGACTTTGGGTGATGGGAATGCAGCATAATCAAATGTCAAAATAACCTAGAGATGTTTTCTCTGAACATATGTACCCTGATTTATCAATGTCATCCCATTAAAATTAATTTAAATAAATATAACAAGAATTTAGGTTAATTTTCTCCACTTTCTTAACCTGTCATTGCTTAGTTCAATATTATTTTATCTCTTCCACACAGATAGCTTTCAATACATGCCAATGTTTCAAATACTCTGCAGTGCTTTTATGATTTGTTTGGATAAAGGATATATAAGTATGCACAATAAAGTTTTATTTTAGTTTCCTAAATTTATTGATTTCTTTTCTTTTTTTAGAGGGAGAAGAAAGGAGAGACAGAAACATTGATTTGTTACTGTATTTGCTCTGACTGGGGATGGAGCCAGAAACCTTTACACATCAAGATGACCCTCTAACCAATGGAACTATCCAGCCAGGCCCACTAAAGGATTTTAATCAATGTTTTACACATACTGAAGAACTATATGATATCCAATTCTAGAGCATTTAAGATAAACTCTTTAAACCTATGCTTTGATTGGATTGGATTTTCATGTAAAAGAATTGCAATATTTTAAACAGAGCTATAATACTATTTTAGAGCTTTATCAATTTTATTCAGTGAATTGATTGTATTTTTGCATATATCATCAAAATTAAAATTATTTTTAAGATAGAGTTTCTAGGCTTATTGTATTACTTTTAAAAAATCATAATACTTTAAATTATATGAATTGAAGCTGTAAATTAAATAAATATTTGTATTAAAATAATTCATAAGTATATTACAAATTAATTATTATAAGAATTGGTAAGTATATTTATATGTATGTTATTAAATTATATCCCAGAGAAAATATTAAAAGAATGCCTTTTAACTTATTAAAGTCACCAAATCATTAAAATATAGCTCAATACCTTAATATGTTTATGATAAATTGATATATACAGGCCAATTTCTTTTAAGTTTTTGTTCTTTTTCACTGATCTACTTAATATTATGAAGGAGAGAAGGTCTAATATTATCTCATTAGTTGTAGCATCAATTATTTTTAGAAGTTCAGCTTTTATCCCAGCATAAATGAAAAGCCAATCTTGAAGCCTGTTTTCTTTTTGCATAAATTGTGCACATTTAATTTTAAGGCTATTAAAACATAAACATTATCATAAGCAGTTAGTTCCAACATTGGTATAGAGATAAAAGGTGTATATATTTTTTTCCTTTTCTTCTAAAATTTTGCTTTTCAGTTACAGCTTACATTGGGAATATAGTCAATAATATAGTAACTATGCATGGTGCAAGGAGGTGGGGTACTTGAAATATCAGGAAATCACTTTGTAAAGTATGTGATTGTCTAATCACCAGGCTGTATACCTGAAACTAACACAAAATAATATTGAATGTAAAATATGTGCATTTTTAATGTACAAGTTAACACATTTTAATATATGAATAAATAATTGATATTTTCTTGAATTCTAATATATTTTATCCATTGATCAGTAAATAACAACTGTAAAATAAATGTTTTGATATGAGGTGTAATTTAGAGTGTTTAATGGAATGGAAAAGAATAAAAAGTACATATCTTTGATTTAAAAGAACAAAATCAAGAAATTCTGATTTGTGGAAATTTTATAGGTCACTAAAAATTATTTAAAACAGAGGTGGAACTATGGATTATTTTACATTTATTTGTCTATTACTTTAAGGTAAACCAAAGCAAATGCCTAATTAGTAAATACTAAATCAAATCTATAGCATTCCTGGTTGCCATGGCAATGGTGATTTATTCAACATTGATGATAGTATAATGAACATGAAAATGAAGCAAAGCAAAATTAAAATAAAGATTAATTAGTTATCTTATTCTTTGGCGACATTCTGGAAGTGCAGTTGAAATGATTTATGATAAACAGCAAGAACAATGCCATGTAAAAAATGCAGGTAATATTTACAGGTTTAATCTGTTATTGCATGCACTAGAAAGACTGAAGTTCTATTGTAGCACATGAATTTGTTTCTACTTCTGACTTCGCTTGAAGACACTGTAGCTAATAAAATATGCTATTTCTTACCCTATCCTCCCATACCTCATTTGTACCCCAGAAGGACTATTGCTCTGGAAAACAGTTAGTTTGTGATCCCATAAATATTGTCTTGGTTATAACCTTGTCTGCACTGGTTATAACAGCCAGTTTCATGAACTCCATGTTTTGCATGAAGATTTTGATTAGTCTAACCACGTGAGATATTTATCAGTTACTAACTTGATTCATGCGTAATGCATAATGGTAAACATTAAAATTTATGTCACACATATGGTTTATGAAGCCTTTTACAGCTTATATAAACCTTGTATTTATGCTTGTGGAATATAAAACTTTTCAAATTGCTATTCTCATATTTACCTTAATTTCAGCAGCAGAAAGCAAGGATTCAAAAGAATTACAAAGTGTAAATAATGTTAAATATATGGTGATGTAAAGAAAGTTGACTTTGGATGATAAACACACAGTGCAATAGAGAGATGGTGTCTTATGGAATCATACAATTGAAACCAATAGATTTTATTAACCAATGTCACTCTAATACATTTAATAAAAATTATAAAATTGAATGACTTAAATAATCAACTAATGTATAAACCTATAAATTTATGTGATACATATTTCAAGTTGAATGAACACATATAAATAATAGTAGAATTAGAATTACAAATTTTAATTATTTTAATGCTAACTATTTCTTGTGATATATTACTGTATCTTACTTTCACTTTAAATTTAATAGCCTGAAAGAGTCATTGTGATTTGCTGTTGATTTTGTGGAGCATTATTCAAATAAGTTTCATCTGGGTCATTCATCTATACATATGACTCATTTATTGATATTCATTTTATTGCTGGTCTTGAATGGGGATTCAGGATAGCTCACACCTGTGCTGCAATGGCTGGAAATACTGGAGATTAGTCAGAATCACTTTCTCTCTCCATGTGGCTTCAGATTAGGTATCCTCAAGCTATCGCACATTTGTTTTTTATTTTTGGGGAGTTTTTTTTTTTTTTCTCAATTCCTCTATCCCTGTCACCCAGCCCCCAGCCCCTGACTGCTGTCAGTCTTCTCTCCATGAGTCTGTCTCAATTTTGCTTGTTAGTTTATTTTGTTCATTAGATTCCATAAATGAGTGAAATCATATGGTGCACGTCTTACAGGGTCATTCAACTGCTTCCAAGAGACAACATGGAAGCAGTAAGGCATTTGCTGCACTTGTACTAGGTAGTCTTTGGTTACACAAGCCTAGTCCAAGTGAATATTGGGAGGTATGGTTGATTGGGAACCATGGGAAATCAGCCATTGCAGTTGCCTTTTGTCTTCTATGACTCACATCCCTCACAGATGCAAAATATGCTTGTCTCCTACACAAGCTCCCCAAACCTAAGTTCATTACAGTATCAGTTCAAGCCCTGATGAGCTCAGGATCTTGTTAATATAAAAATGAGTTTCCTTCGATGCATTTTGTAAACCACAAATTTCTCTTAATCTAAAGTCTTGTGAACTAAAAATACAGATTATTCTCAATCCAAAGAGCCAATATATAACCTTGAAATAGAGGCGAGATAACAAAATAGACAGTCTCAATCAAAAAGTGGGGAATAGTGAAGGAAGGTGTATACAAGTCATTGGATCCAGCAATAGAAATGTTGGTAATTCAGTGATTAGACCTCATTTATCTTTCTTAGCAGTGATCTTTTTGGCTATTAGAGCTGCTCTCAGTTTTTTGTTTTTTTTGTTTTTTTCTTATCTAGCATCTTTTTATTTTATTTCATTATGGCATTTTACTTTCTTGAAATTCATTAATAAAATTATATAGGTTTCAGGCATACTATTCTATAATGCATCACCTGTATATTTTATTGTATGTTCACTACCCTAAGTCAAATTTCCTTCCATCACCATTTATTTCCCATTTACTCTTTTCTACATCCCCCAACTCACTTTCTCTCTGCTAATCACTACACTGCTGTCTGTGTCTATACGGATTTTTTTTAATTCCTTCACTTTTTTCATCTAGTCCATAAACCTCCTTCCCTCCAAAAGCTGTCAGTCTATTCTCTATCTATAAATCTGTTTTTATTTTGTTTTTTTTTTAGTTTATTTTGTTTATTGATTCTATATATGAGTGAAATCATGTGGTACTTGTCTTTCCTGACTGGCTTATCTCCCTTAGCATAAATGCTCTTCAGGTTAATAAAAAATTACTATATTTTTTTTTTTTTTTTTTTTTTTTGCATTTTTCTGAAGCTAGAAACAGGGAGAGACAGTCAGACAGACTCCCGCATGCGCCCGACCGGGACCCACCTGGCACGCCCACCATGGGGCGATGCTTTGCCCATCCTGGGCGTCGCCATGTTGCGACCAGAGCCACTCTAGCGCCTGAGGCAGAGGCCACAGAGCCATCCCCAGGCTCGGGCCATCTTTTGCTCCAATGGAGCCTCGGCTGCGGGAGGGGAAGAGAGAGACAGAGAGGAAGGCACGGCGGAGGGGTGGAGAAGCAAATGGGCGCTTCTCCTGTGTGCCCTGGCCGGGAATCGAACCCGGGTCCTCCGCACGCTAGGCCGACGCTCTACCACTGAGCCAACCGGCCAGGGCCCGAAAGCCTCTTTTTATTAACTATTTTTGGCTAAGTAAATATAATTATTTTAAGAATAGTGTGGGCTTGCTTTCTACCTAATTATAATCCATTTTATGATTTCTTTGCACCTTGCTTTTAAAGACCAAATCATCAGTACCCTGGGCTGAGAGTAAGAATACTGTTCTATAACACCTTTAAGCAAACTCAGAGCCTTATTAGATGTGTCCATATATTTTTCTGGGGTCTGCACAAAAGTTCTTATAGCTACTCACCTGACATCTCAGCTCCGAGGCCATTTCTATTGGCAGCCCCATGGACTTGATCTTTACCTTGATGCCATTTCTTAGTTTGAAAATCATTTGCTACAATGAAATGGAAATCAGAAAAAGTTACATTTTCACAACCAACAAGCTTCATTCTCTTATCCTCGCTAATATTTTTCTTAGAAACTGAACCAGTACCTAGTCAGTTCATTCTTTTTCATATATTATCATCAGCAGCTAGAAGTCTGTGGACACTTTATTCTGCCAGAAATCGTCCTAGTTAGAGTTTATGAGATCTGCTCTCTAGAATCTATATGACTACAGTAAACAGTGTTGCCAAACTTCCAGTACTACATAAAAATATTTCTGTTTTCTCCAAACTAAAAAGTCATACCCTTCACTCTTGTTCAAGCTCTCAACAGCCTTATAGAGGCTCCCAATTTTTATAAACACTCTTTTCCAGTTCCTTCCAGTTCCTTCCAGTTCCTGTCTACTGAAATGACATGTGTACCACCATTATTCTGATTTCCAATTCTGCTTTAGTTTTTTATAGCAGCATAACAAACTAACCCAAAATTTAATGGTTTAAAATTATTTTTGGCACATGAATTTACATGTCAGGACATTGGCAAAAGCTTATTTGAACCATCATTTTGATCCATATGGTATGAACCAGAACAAATTGGTGATATTGAGGTAATGTCTATACTGATACAGAGGGTCTAAAGTGACTTATTTCTATGCCTGCTACCTGGGTGAAAATGACTGGTTCAAAAAGAAGTTGGGTGGCATTGGTATATTTTAATTTGACCCTGTTATATAACAAGCTTGGTCTTTCATGGATAAGGGACCATTAGTTTTTGATGTAGTCAAAAATGTCCCCACTACTGCCTGAAGTATAACAAAAAAGCATAGATGAATAAAAAAAGAAAAAAATATAAAACACCTGCCTTTTCCCTTCTTCTCATTTCTATTTTTATTTTTTATTTGTCCTTGGTGTAACTCAGTAGAAGTCATACAGCAAGCATGCCCAGTGAACACAGTCTACATGAACCTAAAGAGTAAAGAGTTGATCTAAAGGGTTGAACAGGGAAATACCAGAATATTTCAGCAATTTTTCTTTAAAAACTATTCACTTCATTCTTCAGTTGAACAAAGTCTTATTTAAATGACAGCAGAGAAAATTATTTTTAGGTACTATATTACTAAGTTGATACAGATTCTTTTGGCACTTGTAGTTCTGCTGTTTGTGGTTCTGGCAAAAAAGTTTGGAGCTGACACATGTTTATTTAAATTATGTAAACACTTCTTAGAAAAATGTATTGCAGTCCCTTACATGAAAAAAAATACAGATACAATATAACTTAACCCCAACTAGCTGGGGCTCCATATTGGCTGTTTCTATGGGCAGGTTGGACACAAAAGTTGAGATAGCAAACATCTCCTTGTTCAGTGTAAACCCATGTTATTTTTGGTTTCTTTGTTTTTGTTTTTTTCTTTTCCCAATGGTTGCTTACCATTACCACAATTTTTGAGATAATATGCATAGAAAATCTGGTTACCATAAAGTAATATTCACCTAATGAACAGATATATTTCCCTTAAATTGACCTAGCTATAGAAAATATTGGTTACTCAAAATGTGGAACTAAAAGCTTGAAAATGAGGTTATTACTAGCTGGAATGACTAATTCTTATAATTGAAATAATTTTTGAGCTGCTGCTTTGTTGTGGTGGAAGATGAGACTATGGTTATTACTTATTGATTAGTTCATCCATGCTTTCTAGTTGTGCCACTGTGGCTTTATTATACATATGTCTTTTGAGCAATTTAGGTAACTAAATAAAGATGGCATTCACAGGAAGGAATGTCTTATCCACCTGATTATTAAGAGACATTTGTATAAAGACTGTCCTCAAATGTCTCGTCTCCAAAGTTCTTGATCACCAATTTTTAAATCTTGACTTCTTAAGCACCTAGCTAGCCAGTCAACCTTTAGCACTGTTCATGAGTCATTGCCCAAGGCCAGTGCTTCTGGCTACCTTTCTTCCCTAACAAAGCAGAAATCACATATTTTGCTCAAAGCTCTGAAATTTTCTTCCCAACACTATATTCATAACCAACTCAGCATAAGGCTGTTTTTCATATGATGCCGTCTAAGTTGCAGATTTAGCTTCAAACCAGGATACATTAGTGTGTGTATGTGTTTGCTTTGTTTTGTTTTTTATTCAGTGACAGAAGAAGGGAGGCAGAGACAGACTCTTGCATGCACCCAGACCAGGATCCACCTGGCAAGTCCACTAGAGGGTGATGCTCTGCCCATCTAGGGCATTGCTCCATTGTTCAGTAAGCAAGCTGTTATTAGCACCTGAGGCAGAAGCCATGGAGTCATCCTCAGTGTCCAGGACCAATTGAGCCATGGCTGCAGTAGGAAAATATAGAGAGGGAGAGAGAGAGAGAGTAAAGTGAGAGGGAGGGGAATGGAGAAGCAGATGGGCACTGCTTCTATGTGCCCTGAAAAGAAATTGAACCAGGGACACCCACACACTGCACTGATGCTTTACCACTGAGCAAACTGGTCAGGGCTAAGTATAAATATATATTTTCAAAATTATTTCTGTAACTGCAATTCTGGATACTTTCATGATTTCAGTCTTTCCCAAATCTTGGTTGATTTTCAACTCCCTTTTATTTATGAGTCACCCAGTAACATTTAAATATGTTTTCTCTTCATTTTGTTGTGCATTTCCTTTATTTGTTTTGGCTTTAGTGAGACTCTTTATTTGTTACATGAAAATCTGAAGGGTAGAATCTGTGATTATCATGAGCTCCTGCTCTTCTCACTTGGAACATGATTACAATTTGACTTTTTTTTTCTTTTTTTTCTCTTTTTTTCTTTCTTCCTAACCCTAGCCCTAACCCTAACCCCTAACCCTAACCCTAACCCACAATTTGATTTAAATAGCCAGAGGAATAAGAATTGAGGTGGGGCCTGACCTGTGGAGGCACAGTGGGTAAAGCGTCGACCTGGAAATGCTGAGGTCGCCGGTTCAAAACCCTGGGCTTGCCTGGTCAAGGAACATATGGGAGTTGATGCTTCCTGCTCCTCCCCCCTTCTTTCTCTGTCTCTCTCCTCTCTCTCTCTCCCCCCCTCTCTCTCCTTTCTAAAATGAATAAATAAATAAATAATTTAAAAAAAAGTTATTTAAAAAAAAAAAGAATTGAGGTGGGATTTGTGGGATTGATATTTATTGATTAGAAAAATATATTCTTGCTTGATCTGTGTTGGCATAGTAGATAAACCTTCAACCTGGAACACTGAGGTGGCCATTTTGTAACTGTGAAATTGCCCAGTCAAGGAACATATGGATAGCAACTACTAAGAATTGAAGCTTTCCACTTTTCTCCTACCCTTCTCTCTCCTCTATCTAAAAATTCAACATATAGACATATATATCATATATCTTTGGAACAGAAACATATGATGTGGTTCTTCAAACTCAATGGTATCTATCGCAAATTGTAGAGCTTTGTCAATTTTGGAGGAACTCATTTTCACAGAGTTTACATGCCACTTTTAAATAGCATGCAATATGTGCACACTTACTAACAAAATTTAGCCATTTTTCATGTTCTTGTATACTTTTCTGGAAAAAAATTTTGAGTATTTCAGTTTTATTGTATTCTTTTATTATATGCAAGTAGTTTATACTTTCTGATTAAAAATGTTATACATGATTATCACAAACAATTCAATAGAAATCACAAGACATAAATTATTTATAATTTTACCACTGGGAAGCAACAGTAGTTTATTTCAGAAAATGTTTGAACAAAATCATGTACATAAGCAAACATACATTCTTACCAGGGAATGATAAAACCGTTCCATGCTGCCTGCTATTGTGCTCCATTTGTCATTTAACACCTGGAGCACATTCCCCGTGAATTCACTCATAATTATCACAGAAAAAGGATATAAAACTACACTTAGCATAAAAACTTTCTAGTGGCAAGTAATCAGTAAGAATCATTATCATTGTTATTAGAATTTTAATGCCTGCTTTGTATTTTATTTTATGAATTTACCATAGCTTATTTAACCTGAAGACCCTAATCAGGCAGTTGGACTATTTTATTGTGTACAGTAAAGAACTTGGACTTTCAAATTAGCTGCATGTGATTTTATATTTAATCTCTCTAAACCACAATGTCTTCATCATAAAATGTGCATTATTACACAACTAATATTATGCTGTCATAGGGAAAAATAAATGAAGCAATGCAAGAAAGCCTTTATGACAAGAAATAGTGCATAGTTATTGCTAAGCAATTTAGATTTTTATTATTACATTTTATTATTTTTACTTCATGTTTTTGTTTCTTTTTTTTAATTTTTTTAGAAAATTAAAATGAACAGGGTGACATTGATCAATAACAGTACATAGGTTTCAGGTAAACATTTCTATAGCTTCTGAACTGTTTATTTTGTTGTGTACCCACATCCAAAGTCAAAACATTTTTGTCACTGTGGGGATTCTAACAGTGAAGACCAGGATGTGAGCTCTGGTTCTCATAAGAAACTGCAAGAAGCACCAGCTTCCCTGTTCTGGACAGCCAACCTAGGTGCCAGTTTCTCCACATATTCTAGCTAGTTTAGCCTTGGTTCCCAGGCACTTCTAGGCCAGGCCCCCAGAATACTGCTTTTTTAGGGTACATGCTAGTTAACACAGCAAGTTGACATCACCACACGGATGTAATGGTTGATGTGATTTAGGCCCCATGTCCCTATTATCCCAAAGCACTATGTGCTTCAGCACTACTAGAGAGAGGAGAGAGGAGATGGAGGATAGGAGACACCACAGTTCAGGAGACTTGAGACTTGAGCACTGAGGAGACTGGGGAGAGCACCAGAAGCAAAAGTTACAGCAGTAGAAACAGGAGCACGACAGAAGCAGAGGAAATGGAGCAGCAATAAAACATTAGAAAATGTTATCACCCTGCCTTAGCCTCTTCATGCTTTTCTTCATCTTGGGGATCTCACTGCAGAAATCACTCCTCATGGAGCATGTGTGCTCTGACAACTGGCATATTTGGCAGGATCCAGTGTGTATTCCCTTGATCCCTGCACCCCTGGAGGGTCGTGGTGACATGTGGTCACCGACTGGGTACTGGCACCTGGAGGCAGTGGTCCTATTGATGTGGGTGGCTCCTGTGGGCTTGGAGAATGTGGAGCCCATGCCCGAGGCGGCAAAGAGGGCTTTAGAGGACATAGAGCCGAATCCCCTGAAGATGTATCGGGAGGCAGCTGCACAGGTGTCCTCAATGCTCTGGACACGGGTTAAAAAGCAGAATCGCTGGCTGTTAGAGCACACAGTGCAGATCTCACAGCTACAGCAGACAGAGGAGGCCTCAGAGAAGAGGTTGCTAGCCCCCTAGCAGTTGCTTGAGGCTGAAGCAGTGTGGAAACCCCAAGCCTTGTTTTCCCAGTTTGAATATAGGGAAGGCCAAGGAACTTGCTTAAGAGGGACAGGTGGGAACCGGAGGCTCTAACTAGAATTGACAATCCGCTAGTCCCCTTCTAATGTAGAGTGAGTGTTAGCTAGGATAGATACCAGAACTAACTGCTCCCTCCCCCACTGGAACCCAGAGAAGTTCCCTAAGACCCTGGTAGGGTCAGACTGTTCAAGCAAAGCCTGAAAGTGCTCCCTTGGAGATAGGTGGATTGTCTCCTAAGCCATACAGTGTACTGTGTTCCATCCTGAATGTATATTAGGAATAGATGTCTTGTAACAGCTGTAATTGAGAAACTATAGCAAGGGAATCCCGCCTTCAGGTTTAGTTTGTGAAGATGATGTTGTGGAAGCATACAGCACATCCCCCCTTGCAACTGTCTGCGCCCCCTGGACAGCTGGGGGGGGGGCTGACACTGAACAGGGTTGGGAGGGCACAAGGGCCTGCTTCCTAGACTCTTTTGTAGCTTTAGAGCCAACAGCTGCATTTGTACCAGTAGCCTGAGGAAATTAGGCCATTTTGAAACTAGAAGGGCTGAAACTGCTACTGTTCTGGTGCTACGTCCCAAGTACACAACCACTAGGGACCTGACCCGCCCTCTTCATTACAGCCCCAGCCGTCCTTGTAAGAGGCTGCACTGCCACACAGAACCAAGTAAGGCTGTATTTGTGCTCTGCCGCTCTCCAGACATGCATGCACAGCTCTCCGCAAAGTCAGCCTGGGAGACAGGTCCGCAAGCAGCTGCGGCTGGGGTGGTGTTGGCAGCAGCTGCAGCTGGCAGAGGCACGGTGAAGTACGCAACAGCAGCGTGGGCAGGCCTTCCAGGTTTTCTGCACTCCTGCTGCTGACTTGCAGCCTGTGGCTGGCAGACCAAGCAAGCCAGAAGCCTGAAGGGACCAGGTGTATTATGGTTAACTACCAGCAAGTGAACAAAGTGACTGCCCCACTTCAAACAGTTGTTCCATCGGGGCTAGATTTAATAGACTAATTGACTTAGACTTTAGGAGACTACCACCGTGTAGTAGATTTGGCTAGTGCTTTCTTCTCTATTGACATCACCCCAGAGAACCCGGAAGTTTTCCTACATTTGAGAAGGGCTTAAGTAGCTTTTGTTGTCTTGCTATAGGGCTATTTGCACAGCCCAATCATTTGTCATAGCTTGATGAACCTTTTTTATTGTATTGATGATATAATGCTACCCTCTGATTCTCTTACAGATATAGAGAAAACAGCAGAAAATTTGAAAGGTGATCAAAGAAACACAAGGCTAGTCTGTCTGTGCCAGTGAGGCCTGGTATACAGAGAGTGCCCATGCCAGGGAGGACTGGTATGTGGAGAGGTGGAATTGCCTCAGGTGTCCTTGGAGGAAGAGGCGCCGAGTTCCAGAAGGTAAAGTGTCCCTATCACTGAGGTCTGGTATATGGATAGACAGCCAATAGACAGAATGACAGGCTATCTAGCTAGATGAGCATAGTCAAGTGCACAGAGGCTACCCAACAGAGGACTATAGGCGGCCAACCACTCTAGGATCAATCCATGTAGGAAGAGCTCTAGAAAAGAAGACAAGGGAAGAGGCAGGTGGCAGGTGCAGGTCTGCACTGCCTATCTTCTAGCCAGATAGATGTGCTCATAGGTGTTCACAGCCAAGTCAGGTGTAGTGCAAATCCCGACGTTAGCTAAGTAGGGCACTTATCTGTAACAAAGAGCTGTACTGAGTACTAGACCTCTGACTCGGGAGCTGCAACAAGTTGAGCCCCGTTACCCTTGCAGACTTGCCAGATGCTGTACAAGCATTTGATGCTCCCATCAGTCCCTATTGTGATGGATCATCTTCTGTATCACCAGATGATCGTTGTACAGATAGATCCAGGGGGATCTATCCTAGGTAGGAGCCGTACTCCTACCTAGACCACGTAGGAGTACTACAAGACACAGATGAACTGATGCTTTAACTAAGATCAGGGGTCTAATCCTCCCCGGTGGGGAGGGAACCTGTGCCTTACTGCACATGGAATATTGTCAAGAGCAAGTGAAGGAAGCTTTGGCAGAAATAAAGGGAGAGGTCCAAGCCATACAGACTGCACAGAACAACCCTTTAACCACCTGGTAGAACCATGTAAGGAACACCTAGAGGTGGGTCTTCTTTGTGATTGCCCTAGGGGCTATCTTCTTGGTGTCAGGTTGTTGTACCCTTTATTGTTGTTGTGGCTTCTGGGCCCAAAAAGCTAGTTTGTGAACCAAAGCCCCTCATCCTATAGGGGTAGAATGTGGGGACCCTAACAGTGAACACCACGATGTGAGCTCCGGTTCTCATAAGAAACTGCAAGCAGCACTAACTCCTCTGTTCTGGGCAGACTGTCCAGGTGCCAGCTTCCCTGCATATTTAGGCTAGTTTAGCCTTGGTTCCCAGGAACTTCTAGGTCAGGTGCCTGGAAGATTGCCTTTTAGGGCACAGACTAGCTAACACAGCAAGTTGACATCACCACACTGATGTAATGGTTGATGTGATATTGGCCCCATGCTGCTATTGTCTCTAAGCCCTGTGTCTACCCACAAGCACTACTAGAGGAGAGAGGAAACAGGAGATAGAAGGCATCAGAATTCAGGAGACCAGAGACTTAAACACTGAGAAGAAGTGTGGGGGGCAGGGGGATGCATCAGAAGCAGAAGTTACAGCAGTAGTAACAGGAGCATCAGAAGCAGCAGAAATGAAGCAGCAATAAAGCATTTGCAAATAAACCACCGTGCTTTCAGCTTCTCCTGCTTTTCTTCACCTTAGGGATCCCACTGCTGAAAACATGCCTCACAGAATGCTGTGCCCTGACATTCACTGTATATTTGTTCCTAGGGCTTTATTTCCCTGCCCCATATCCTTGTATTATTGTATATCTAGTGCACAGAATTTTAGTGCATGCAACTTTTCTCTAATTATCTGATTTTACCTTTTTTTTTATTTGGCTCTATTTAGTGACTTGGGAGGGGAAATCATTTAGATAGCTAGCTAAGCAGTGTGCTGATATTTGGATAACAGAGTATGTGGATAATGTGAGATAACAGTGTAAAAATAATGGATATTTATTTCTTATTTTTAAAACATTTATTTATTTTTATTTATTTTTTTTACAGAAGCAGAGAGAGAGTCAGAGAGAGGGATAGACAGGGACAGACAGACAGGAACGGAGAGAGATGAGAAGCATCAATCATCAGTTTTTTGTTGCGATGCCTTAGTTGTTCATTGATTGCTTTCTCATATGTGCCTTGACCACGGGCCTTCAGTAGACCAAGTAACCCCTTGCTCGAGCCAGCGACCTTGGGTCCAAGCTGGTGAGCTTTTGCTCAAACCAGATGAACCCACACTCAAGCTGGTGACCTCTGGGTCTTGAACCTGGGTCCTTCCGCATCCCAGTCTGACGCTCTATCCACTGCGCCACCGCCTGGTCAGGCTGGATATTTATTTCGTAAAAAAAAAACTACTGTGTGTCATTGACCATATCAGTTGTTTTAAGGATATAATATTGTGTCTTTTAAATACATCCCATGGGCAAAATATATATTTATTATGCAGAAGAGTAGGGCAAAATCGCAGTTTGTTTAAGACTGAAGATTTAAACGTAACTACATGTCCTGTTCCTCCACATCCTCTGCAACACTTGGTATGATCGCTCATTTTAATTGAAACCATTTAAATAATTTTTCAGTGGGATTGTAATTTGCATTTTTATCTCAATCAGATTTTAATTTTTAGAATTTTTTTGAATCAGAAAAAGCTAAGAATTTTATGATTCCATACATAAGTGGGACACAAAATTGAAACTCATGGACATAGAAAAAAGTGCAGTCGTTACCAGGGAGAAGGGAAGGGTGGAGAGGGAGGGGGAGGGGTAAGGGGAGGGGCTTACAGAGAAACAAAATGTAGGGTGACAGAAGATGATTTGACTTTGGATGATGGGTATATAGCATAATCTACTGTCCAAATGATGTGGAGATGTTTTCTCTAAATCTATGTACTCTGGTTGACCAATATCACCATGTTAAATTTAATTGTCTAAATAAAAAAATATTTTTTTGATAGTTAATGATGATCTTGGTAAATGGTCCACTTGTATTATAAATATTTTTATGCTGTTTTTGAATAGGATGTTCTATAAATGTTAAATGGTGATAATGTTATTAGTCTTCTATATAATTACTTCTTTTTTATCTATACTATCAGTTATTGAGAGCATATTGAAATCTATAAAAATATTTGTGAATTTTTCTACCTTTCAGTTCTATTGGGTTTGATTTTATATATACTCAAGCTCTATTTGTTAAGTTCACAAAGATTTAAGATTGCTATGTATTCTTAAATAATGAACACCTTTATCTTTATGAGTGTACTTGCTTTTCTTCTGATAATACTATATCCTTAGTAGTATATTTTATCAGATGTTAAAAATAAAAATTTAACCTTTTGTTTACAGTTAGCATTATGTATTTTTAACCATTATTTTACTGTTAACCTACTTGTGTGTTCATAAAGTATGTTTTTTTTGTATTTATTATATGTTTGGTTCTGCTTTATTTTTTAGTCCACTATGAAAATGTCTAAATTTTAATGACTATTTAGATCATTCAAAATTATGATTATTGTGCCTGACTAGATGGTGGCACAGTGGATAGACTATCGAACTGGGATGCAGAGGATCCAGGTTCGAGACCCCAAGGTCGCCAGCTTGAACGCGAGCTCATCTAGTTTGAGCAAGGCTCGCCAGCTTGAGCCCATGGTCGCTGGCTCGAGCAAAGGGTCACTCAGTCTGCTGTAGCCCCCCGGTCAAGGCACATATGAAATAGTAATCAATGAACAACTAAGGTGCCACAATGAAGAACTGATGTTTTCTCATCTTTCTCCCTTCCTGTCTGTCACAAAACAAACAAACAAACAAACAAAAAAAACAAAGCATGATTATTGCAATAATTAGGTTTAAATCTGTCATCTTGTTTATTGTTTTCTACATGTTCTATCCCGTCTTTTATTCCTTTTTGCTCCTTTAAACCTTCATTTAGAAAAACTAAATATTTTACAAATATACTTTATGCCCTTTTTAGTCCATTAGGCACGTATAATTCTTTGTTTCGTTAGTTTAGTGATTAGTTTGTGATTTGTATTATAAAATCTTTCTCTAAAATAGACTTTAATTGTTTTTATTTATTCATTTTATACAGGTGTGTGTGGGGAGAGAATTGCAAGGGAGGAACAGGAAGCATCAACTCCCATAGGTGCCTTGACCAGGAAAGCCAGGGTTTTGAACGAGCAACCTCAGTATTACAGGTTGACGCTTTATCCACTGCCCCACTACATGTCAGGCCTAAAATAGCCTAATTTTAAATAGCATTTTATCCCTTCATGCATAATACTGAAATTATTCAATTTTGTTTTTTTATTTCTTTCTTCCTTAATTTCATGTTACTATATATTAACACACATTTTATTTGTACATGTTATAAAACTTAGTCATTTTTTCTTACTATATTTTAAGCATTCAATTATTTTTTAAAGAGATGGAAATAATAGAAAAATACCTTTCATATCTACTCTTATAGTTACTATATGTTATGCTTTTTATTTCTTTTTTTTAAAATCTTATTATTGATTTTAGAGAGAAGAGGGAAATAAGGGGGTGTAGGAGCAGAAAACACCAACTCCTAATAATTGCCTATAGTATGTGCCTTGGTCAAGCAAGCCCTGGGTTTCGAACTGAGGACCTCAGCATTCTAGGTTAACACTTTACTCACAGTGCCACCACAAATCATGGTATTTATTTCTTTAGATTCTTATTTCCATCTGTCTTATTTCTTTTCTAACTGTCACTTTAACATTTCTTGTGGTGTGAGTCAACTTGTGATAAATTCTTTTAGCTTCGGTATGTCTATACCTCTTTATTTTGCATTTGTTTTGAAAAAAAATAAGTATAGAATTCAATGTAGATTTGTTTTTTCCTGTAGAATTTTAAAGGTGTTATAATCCTGCCCTTTCGTTTAAATTATTACAACAAATATGCTTCTGTGAAGCTTATATTTGTTCCTCTATATAAAATATCTTTGTTTTGTAGGTTGATTAGCATTTTTTTTCTTTATCACTGGTTTGAAACAAGGCAATTAGTATATGCCCGTAGTATAGTTTTTTTTTCATGTTTCTTGTATTAAAGTTTTATCAAACATATTGAATATGAAATTTTATAGTTCTCATCAAATGTGGAAAAATCCATTTTATGATTTTTTTCATAAAATTTACTTTCGTCTATCACCTCTTTTTTATTTCAAGGATTTAAACTGCAATTACATTAGACTTATTAAAGTTGTCTTACAGCTCAGTACAGCTCAGTAGTGGTTTTCTTTTCTCCATTCTTCACTCTGGATTTTAGTTTTAATCATTTTTATTTTTTTCATTTTAAATTCACTAATATTTTTTTCGCTGTTAATCTCACCAAGTATTTTCTTTTTGTATTACATGTTTTAGTTTTCCCATATAGATGTATGACAGGCTTTTTAAAAATACAACTTTGACATCTGTACTTATGTTTGATCACGTAAAATAGTTAAAGAGAATTGTATTTTTTCATTTAAATATCTGTGTTAATTATTGTCTTATTTTAGTAGTTAAATTTTATTGCCATTATGGTATGTATTTTTTCTTATTTTGCCTGATAATTTTGTGTTTCTATACATATTCTGAATCTTTGTTCTGGGACACAGTTTAGTTTCTTGAAGAAGTTATATATTTTGGCATCTTCTATTTATTATTGATTAGGCAGAAATAGAACCATGTTCAGGCCAAGGTTAATTATTCTTCCATATTGAATCAACATATTTCATACACTCTTTTTAATATACCATGAATCTTGACACTTTCTAGCGACTAGTGGAAACACACACTATTCCTGGTCATGTGGAAACACTGGACACATTTCCCTCTCATCCTTTCAAGATGATTATTTTGGTGGTATCAGATAATTTTCATATGAATACTTTTCACTACACATCTGAAAACTCATTAAGAACCCACTGAAGTACTCCAGAGTTCTCCATGTGTCATTCTTTCATTTAGGGTTCTTCATTTTGTGAATGAAAGTCACTTTGATATTTCTAGACTCTTAAATTTTTCTCCTGAACTCTTTTAAAGAGTGACTTATTTATTTAAAATTCTTCCTTCGTTTGCTATGACCTGCAAACCGCATCAGGATATTCTTCTGGGACAATAACAGGCTTCATTTCATTTTCTTACTTGGCCAGATCACTTTCACTTATCATCTTATGTCTAATATCTTAAAACACTTTTTTTCACATATTTTGCACAATTTTTTTTTTCTTTTTCCATTTTTCTGAAGCTGGAAACAGGGAGAGACAGTCAGACAGACTCCCGCATGCGCCCGACAGGGATCCACCCGGCACGCCCACCATGGGGCGAAGCTCTGCCTACCAGGGGGCGATGCTCTGCCCATCCTGGGCGTCGCCATGTTGCGACCAGAGCCACTCTAGCGCCTGAGGCAGTGGCCACAGAGCCATCCCCAGCGCCCGGGCCATCTTTGCTCCAATGGAGCCTTGGCTGCGGGAGGGGAAGAGAGAGACAGAGAGGAAAGCGCGGCGGAGGGGTGGAGAAGCAAATGGGCGCTTCTCCTGTGTGCCCTGGCCGGGAATCGAACCCGGGTTCTCCGCACGCTAGGCCGATTTTGCACAATTTTTGTGTAACTATTGTGTGTGTGTGTGGAGGGAGGGGTGAATAAACCTTGCTTCTGATGTTTTATTTTGATGCAAACCTAAGTGTATGTTTCTAGCCATTTACCTACTATGGATCTCCCTGGAGGAAAAGCAAACTATGGTCATTTAGGTCAACACACTCACAAGATAACTTTTAATTTGTTTTTAAATTAGTAATTGCTGAGTATCACATACCAACTTGTACTCTATGGGTATAAAGGATAATATGACTTAGTTTGTATCTTTTATTTTTTTTTTGGAAGATTGCATAGCAATTTTAATACTACCTTTGAGAATTCTCATAAACAAATGCACATAATGATATGAGACTAATTGCCATTCAATGCAGGTTTAATTGGGAACTTGGTAGATATTCAGCAAATGCTACCTAAAAAAGTTGATTACAGAATAACATTTGAATTGATGATTTAGAGTTTTCAATGTAAGAAACACAGCATAAAAAAACATTTTAGACATAGGTAATATAAAAAATATGCAAAGGTATGAATAGAATCTAATGTGTTTGCAAAATCTTAATAGACTGCTATTTCTTGATTATGAAGTACAGTTCTGGAATGTTAATTTAGCATTGAAAGATGAGGCTGAGGTAGCAGACTGTTGTCAAATCACAAAGAGCTTGAATAATAACTAACATGCCCTACCATAATTCACTACTAAGAGTGGGATAAAAACCTAAATAAGAAAAATAAAATCTTTGAGTTATCATCTTGGACTTTCAGCAAACATTACAAAACATAATTTTATAATCAATTATTCAGATGGTTATAAAATGTTTGGCTAATACAGTTAAGTCATTGTGAAAACATAGCAAAAGGCAGAAAACAGGGTTTATTCTATGGTGTGGATTTTTAAAGGGTTCCATTGATGATGCAGTCTCAAGGATATTGTAGATGGTGTTGTAAACTTACATTATTTTTCAAAAATTTCAGGATTGGCAATAAATTAAAATATTACTGAATTGTAGTAAAAGTGTGGTATAATTAGAAACAATAAGAAATTGTTTTTAAAAGTGAGAAAAAAGATTTTAAGATTTCCAAAATATAGCAGATCTACTACAATTAGAATAATAATAAACAAAATAAAATATATAATTTACTAGTATTCCTCTTTATGATTATTTGTCCTGAAAAATAGGTTAATTCATTGACAATGCTATAGTTGTTTGTGGGAGGTAGCAAGGGAATGAAGCATGATTTCTATAACACTTTAATACCTAAAATAAACATTTATGTTCTGGCCTTCTTTAACCCTAAGTATGACTACCCTGCAGCCTAAAATGCATAGAAACATTTCGTTCCTCCTTTGTGCCAGGCTCTGAATCTCTGAGTCTTAAAGAACTGAACAATGTATCATATAATGGGACACTTCTGACAAATCAGACCCTCAGCTTTCTACTACCTGCTGCTCATCAATCATGTTTCAGCTTTTATACTACATTCTTTTAGGAAGCCATCTTTCTACTGTCCTTTGCTCTCAGTAAAGTTAGTGTCCCTTTTTTCTAGCCAGAAAATGCCTATGTTACATGATATGATTTGATATTGTCAAATTTCATATATATGAATTCAAAACTAATATTTAGAGCAACCTTTAGCAATTTTTCTGAGAACCATCATCCAAAGTATCAATAAGCTATGCACAGAGATAGGTGAACAGTAATTGTTCCCCACTTCATTGAAGGGTTCTTTTTCTAAGGAGGCTCTCTTTCATAAAAAAAAAAAATCTTTATTTTGCTTTCAGTTATTCCTTAAAATGCACAATCACCAAGGATTACATATTATGTACCCTAGAATCCTTGAACGTAAACTTTCTCTACTGTATCTATGTTATCTGTGTTTGCTTTGCTATCAGTAGCCTAAGGAAAATAATATACACTTTCACTGGCATGGTGGCAAATATTACTTCTTCATTTTGTCAGTGTCTGGGACTGGATACATGTAGGGCTCTTTAAACATTTCTATTCTAGCCCTGGCTGGTTATACAGCGGTGGAGCCTTGGCCAGCGTATGGAAGTCCCGGGTTTGATTCCAGTCAGGGCATACAAAAGAAGCTACTTTGTCTGCATCTCCCCTTCCCTCTCTGTCTTTCTCTTTTCCCCTCCTGCAGCCATGGTTTGAATTGTTCAGTTTTCCCCGGGCACTGAGGATGGCTCCATGGCCTCAGTCTCAGGCGCTAAAATAGCTCAGTTGCCAAGCAACAGAGCTGTGGCCCAGTAGGGCAGAGAGCATTGCCTGGTAGGGGTTTGCCAGGTGGATCCTAGTCAGTGTGCCTTCAGGAGTCTGTCTCTGCCTCCATGCCTCTCACTTAATAAAAAAAAATACATTTCTATTCAACTCTGCTGCCTGGAGCATGTCTCTTGTATGCTTACAGCCACCACTGTTAGTACCAACAGTCTGGATCCACTATTTTCTTATTTGTGTTTCTCTTTAAGTTCTGGCTCCTATTCCCTGTGGTTATATTTACTGCAGAGCATACATCTTTTCTGGTGGCAGCTGCTGCAGCACATTGCTACATTAACGCCTACAGAATTGCCTACAGTGCCAACACAGAAATGTGCAAGAACTGCTTTCCTGTACCTTCCTATCTTTGTGGTGCTGTCATCCACAATGGTTTAATTCACCTCCCATGACCCTAGGATTCTAATGATTCACAGTCACTCTTTAGTGAAACACATTTTTCAGGTTTGCACTTGCTGTTCTTTCTCCCAGGTGTTCTGATCCAAGTCTATAGGAGTTAGAATGAAGAATTATATTTATCCATGTGTGCAATCATTTGCTCATTTAGTCAACCTACTTTTATGGAATTCCTATTAAGTACCAGAGATTTAGCTAAGCAGTGAGAACACAATATGAATATGTTCCCTCCATCTCTACAAGTCAAGTGAGAAGTCCAGTTTTGTAACAGAGACAAATATTTAAGGATTGTTTTTCTTTAATTCCAAATATCTGGATGTCCGACACATCCTGAATAAACTACCAAGTAAAATTGACCAAGTCCTTGCTGCCTTGGTATTGAATTCCCTATCTGCCTAAACAAATAAAAACATAAACTCAAGCAGTAATAGCTATTATAAAAAAAAAAAAACCAAGCAGAAAAATAAAGCACTGTATTATATATAGTGAATTATAAGGGAGCATGTTTAGGTAAAACCTCCTCTCCAACAATATATCATTTAAGCAGATATATCTATATCTATATCTACCGTATTTTTCACTCCATAGGATGCACCTGACCATAAGATGCACCTAGGGTTTTAAGGAGGAAAATAAGAAAAAAAATATTCTGGACCAAATGGTATATTAAAATATTTAATGAAATATACCACAATAATATTTCAACAATGTAAACTCAGCAGCAGTATGAACAACCATTAGCACTGTTATTAACTAATGAGAAGAGACTTTAATGCTCAAATACACTTCTAGTTGTCTGGGAACCTGCAGCAGCTAAAAAAAAAATGAACATTTTCTCCATAAGAAGCACGGGCATTTTCCCCTCCATTTTTTGGGGGAAAAAGTGCATCTTATGGAGCAAAAAATATGGTATATCTATATATATCTATATCATCTATACCTATACCTATCTATCTACCTATCTCTATCTATATAGCTATATAAAAGATAGAAAAACTAGACCAATCAGAAAGACAAAGGGCAATTATAATAAACATTCAAAATCACTGTTATTATGAAATTTTAAATAGTTTCTTCTATAACTAAATTTTTTTTATTATTGTCACAATTTACTAAGGCATTGCATTCTTGATTCCATGTTTAACTTATTTATTAAAATTATTGTCCTACATCTTTTGCTAGTTGTTTTTTTTTCTCTACACTTAAAATTATATTACAAATTAATGTGGACAGCAAAAACCTGTGAATTTAATCAAGCAGTTTTTCAATTAAAAATACCACATTAGTTACTAGTTACTACACATTAATTTAAATGCAGTTGATCTATTCTTTTCAAAAATCATTAATTCTTTGATTGAAGTCAATAAGCATAGGCAAGTTAAATATTCACATTGATTCATCATCAAATAATTGGCATTGATTCAATCAATGAAGTTAGGGATAATTATCATGGCCATTTTTAATAGGTAAGTAGTTTGTTTTTTTTTTTTTTTGTTTTTTTTTACAGAGACAGAGAGAGAGTCAGAGAGAGGGATAGATAGGGACAGCCAGACAGGAACGGAGAGAAATGAGAAGCATCAATCATTAGTTTTTTGTTGCAACACTTTAGTTTTTCATTGATTGCTTTCTCATATGTGTCTTGACTGTGTGCTTTCAGCAGACCTAGTAACCCCGTGCTAGAGCCAGCGACCTTGGGCTCAAGCTGGTGAGCTTTGCTCAAACCAGATGAGCCCGCACTCAAGCTGATGACCTTGAGGTTTCGAACTTGAGTTTTCCGCATCCCAGTCCAACGCTCTATCCACTGCGCCACCACCTGGTCAGGAGGTAAGTAGATTTTTTAATGACAAAAAATGTTCAGATCTAGCTATTCATGAAGAGTTTTAACTGAGAAACTGACCACAGTGTCATGTCTTTGTTATTCTAAAGGGATATAGCAAAAAAAAATTTTATACAGATTTGAGATTTGTTATGGCTCTTGTTTCTATGTGTGTGTGTGTATGTGTGTATGTGTATATATATATATATACACACATATATACATATATCTATGCATATATTTGTCACATTTAGAGGTAACCTAACCTTTTCTATTGTGTATAGATTCGAAGAGATCCTTACTGTTTTATCAATGCAATATTTAGGATCTCTGAGTGTACAAATTAATACTAATGTTTTTTAAGTACACTAAAGTTTTGTGTGTGTGTGTGTATATATATATATACATATATATATATATGATATCATTATCCAGAATATTTTTTCATACCTTAAAATCCTTACCACTATATATGATCTTTGTGCCAATAGTAAAATTTTCCCCCCAAATGTTAAGTAATTGAGTCATTAGTTAAAATTAAGAAGTAAATTTAAAACTGCATATCTTTGCTTAAATTTATTTATTCATTTTTTAGAGAGGAGAGAAAGTGACAGAGAGAGAGAAGTAGGGAGAGGCAGGAAGCATCAACTCACATATGTGCCTTGACCAAACAAGTGCATGGTTTTGAACCGGTGATCTTAGTGTTCCAGGTCGACGCTTTACCCACTGTACCACCACAGGTCAGGATAAAGCTGCATATGTTTTAACGAGTAAGATAGACACTATATTTAGCTATGGCTTTTGGTACTCACTTTATTTCTTTTTATTTAACAATGACTCACTCAAATATGGTGTCATACTTAAATATAAATGTTTGAAGTGTCATTCCACAGGTGCTAAGTTTCAGGCATATTTACCGTCTTTCTGAAGGTATGTAATATATGCAAAAAGCTGTAATCTGCCTCAGAGGTGTCGATATACAAAAATGCAGAGTGTAAATCCTCAGAAAATGTCAAGTAATATGATCCTATAGTTAACATCTAATACCTGTTTTATTTCAAAATACAAAACTGATTGTATTTGTTATATGTTTTTATACTACATATTCCCTAAAACATGGCACCGTAAAAGGAAAACAATTATTATCCCAGAAGTTCTGTTGTCAGGTGTCTGGATGTTGCTTATCCAAGTCCTTTGCTTCAGGGATTCTTAAAATGTTTTAAAATCAAGTTCTCTGCAGAGCTGTTGTTATCTGTGGATCTGCTGTTGGATGAAGAGCTAATTTTCATCATTATTTTTTGTTTGTTTGTTTGTTTTGTTTTTCTCTTTTTCTACTTTCGGTTTGGCTCCTGACCAAGTGTTATAGCAGAATTGAGTGGATTCTGGCTTAAGGACTAAAAGGGGAGAAAAACAGGGAACCAGAAAATGTCTATAAGATTAGAAAATAATGGGACCTGAAAGCTGAAAGCCAACCCCAGCAATAGTTTATAAACTCCTGTGCACTACTCAGACCTGCGCACACATGGATCCGACTCTATTTAACATACCTAAGACTTTGAAAACATGAGCAATGGAGATGTCTCTACTGAGGTCTCTCTCAGATTAATCAGAGTGAAGCACATACAGAGAAGAACCAAAAAGCATGATTTTTCTCTGTATTATTGAGTTTAAGAGTTCTCTTTGTATTCTAGATAAAATCACTTACCAGATATTTGCTTTGCAAATATTTTCCTCTATTCTTTGAGTATCTTTGGAGCACAGAAGTTTTAAATTTCGAAGAAGTCTAATTTATCTGTTTTTTTTAATTCTTTTGACACATGTGCTTTTGTTTTTATATCTAAGAAGACTTTACTTGACTCAAGATCACAATAGTATCTCCAATATTTTCTTTTAGAAGTTTTATTGTTTAGATCTTACATTAAGATGTATATTTTTTTGAGTTAATTATTGATATAGTTTTAAGAAGGAGTCCATCTTCATTCATACTTTTACATATGAGAAGGCAATTATTGCAGTATCATTTGCTAAAATACTAGTTTTTTCATTTCATTGTTTTGGCACTTCTGTAAAAATTAGTTAAGTATAAATACAAAGATTATTTCTGGAATCTCAGTTTTATTTTATTGGTCTATATGTCTATATTTACAATAGCATGAAACTGTCTTAAATACTTTGTATAACACCTTATAGTAGGTTTTAAAATTAGGATTAAAAATTTTTACTTGTTTATTAAAGATTGTATGAGTTAGGCAGATTTTGTTAATTTTCAAATGATATAAATAACTTAAATATTCTGGAAAATAATTTAGAAGTACAAAAGAAAAGCAAAATAAAAAATAAAGTAAAAAAATGTCTTACATATAAGTCAGATTGTTGACATAGATTAATAACTAATGAGTATATATTTATACCATGTAATTTTATTTATACTTATTTATTTCAGTATAGTTGGTATACAATAATATATTAGTTATGTTAGTTTCAGGTGTACAGTATAGTAATTTAACATTTTTATAACTTGTAGTGTGATTACCCCACTAATTAAAATTCAAAAAGAATGGTTTAGAAAGAGATAATAAATTTCCCTCAGAAATTTTACTTTTAGTAATTAATATTGCCATTTTAAGTATTTTATAAATTTTACATTATACCATATTGAGTATGTAAATGAAATTAAGAACAAAATATTTACTGAAGAAAAATAAATAAATATGATTTTAAAGAGTATTTTAAAAGGTTCAACTTAATTTAATATAATTTTTTTTTGTATTTTTCTGAAGTTGGAAACAGGGAGGCAGTCAGACAGACCCCCGCGTGCGCCCGACCGGGATCCACCCGGCATGCCCACCAGGGGGCGATGTTCTGCCCCTTTGGGGCGTGGCTCTGTTGCATCCAGAGCCATTCTAGCACCTGAGGCAGAGGCCACAGAGCCATCCCCAGCGCCCGGGCCATCTTTTCTCCAATGGAGCCTCGGCTGCGGGAGGGGAAGAGAGAGACAGAGAGGAAGGAGAGGAGGAGGGGTGGAGAAGCAGATGGACGCTTCTCCTGTGTGCCCTGGCCGGGATTCAAACCCAGGACTCCTGCACGCCAGGCCGACGCTCTACCCCTGAGCCAACTGGCCAGGGCCTAGAATATAAAATTTTAATCATCAGACTAAAAAAATTTCTAAACTTCACCCCTGATAAAACCCAGAAGAAATTACACTCAGAAGCAATGAACTACGTTCTGTTAGGTAGAAGGAAGATATGAGCGGGGCAGATGTGGAATGGTGGTCAGTCAACCAATGAAAGGCCCAAAATGAAGAAGGTACTTTTGCTAGACTAGAACCAAACCGTGCAGGAGCTAACTGTGTGTGCAGGTGACCTTACTCTTATTGGCATATCATTATATAAATTACCATTTTGGTTTGGCCCCATGAGCCAGGTCAGTAAACACAGTCATTGTGGGGAGGTGCATGTGCATATAACAAATGTTATAGCACCACCTTTGCTGTCAATCTTAAAACCTCCACCCCTAGGTTTATAATGCAGAAATTCTCTAACCCATATAAGGAGAAGTTCCATGGTGACTTTAGGCCTGCAGTCACTAAGGCTGGGTTATTTTGCTGTAGGAAATGATCAATAAACTCTGCTTGTTATTCTGTTCTAAATGTCATTTTGATTTCTTGTGGTTGGTTATAGATTAAGTTCCTGGAAAAAATCTAACAATTCCACTCAGATACTCATCTGAATAAAAGGATAGAGATTTTGAAGATTCAGAAAAAAACTGTGTGATATAGGACATTGCTCTTGAGATCAAGAAAGTACAAAATAAATAAAGTGTTTTTTTTAAATATCTGTTAACCATACCAGCTTTAATGGTGCCTCACTATCTAAATTTTGGAAAATATATGCATGAAACTAAACATTGATTGTCCACTGTAATATACAAGAAAGAAAAAAGTGGGCCATATTTTGAGAAGTGGGCCATAAATGAAATAAAGTTTTAACCCAAAATAATAAAAAAAATACTATTGTTTATGCACATCTAATGACATTTTTAATACAAAGCTGTCAAGTAATAAAGAAAAAATATAGTGCCATAAAAAATCCCATTTGGCAACATGTAATGTAATAATAAATTCAAGCAAAGATTATCAATAAATATTAGCATTGGTTGTATGGTAGTGTTTTATTATTAAATATATTACTTCTTAATTGAAAAGGTGAGATGTTTTTACAATGGAGAAAGCTGGCAGTCATCACTTTAACTAAATTATTAAAATCAGTGTCACTAAATGTTAGACTACCTATGTTCCACCTAATGTGATGTGATATTAAGAACCCAAAATCACTATGAAAAGGTTTGCAAAAATATTTAACTTGAGTCTAATTAACTTTTAGAGTTATTCTTCTCTTTAGAAACAAAACTAAATGATACCACAAAGGCATAAAGAAATCTAAAATATTTAACTTCTACAAGGATATTTTCCTGACTGCTTTAAAAATTCTATGTTATTGAAACAAAACAGTGACCAGAACTCTTTTAGTTTAAAACAGAATGAAAAGACATGTAACTATGATCAAAAGAGAAATCTAGTTTTTGGATCCTGATTTGAAAAGAAAAACCGTTATAAAAGCCAAATGCAGAAATTCAAAGTTAATAAGTGGTATTAGGATACTGTTTATTTCCTATTGGTATAAAAATAAAAGAAAGATGTTGATGCAGAACAAGATTTAATAACTTAAGCAAAGGGCAAGTATATTTATCCTTATTATAAAAATCCAGGTTTCAAAAATATCTAGGTTTCCTAAATTCTGGGTTCTGTAATGTAACCATTGTATGTGCATGTGTCCCTGGGATCTGGAGACAGGGGACAAGAAGTAGTGACAAATAAAGTCATTCTATGACATAGAAGTATCCTATCTTCTATCAGGTTTCATGAAACTGCAGCAAGCTAATTTGTTAATTAGCAGTCAGGTAAAACCTCAGATCATTCACAAACTTGACAATACACTAATTACCAATTTTTAAAAATGTTCTGAGCTTGCAAATGTGAGAATGATAAAATTTTGTAAATCCTGTAAGAATTTTTTTGTGATGCTACTGAAAGGATATTACTCACAAAAATTAGGGGATATTTCAAAATAAATATGAAGCAATAAAATATCCCTTTATTTTTGTGGACAGTACATAATGCAGTTGAGGAAGTCTGATATAATTTAGCACTCCTTACAAACACATTTAGTTAGATTGATTTCTTAGTAAACAAAGAGAAACCCTCACATATATCAATAAGAATGCATTAATATTTACCAAAATGTCATGACAACTTTGTATAGTGGCAAGGGTTAATTAGACTTATTATGGTAATAACTTAGTAAAATATATAAATGTCAAATCACTATGTCGTACACCTGAAACTTATATAACATTATGTTAACTGTGCTTTAATAATAAAATAAAATGCAACTGGAGAAGAAAGATGAAGGGCATTGGTAGTAGGCCTAGAGATGTACAAAAAAAAGAAAAAAAGAAATAAAAGAGCAGAATAAATGGCATGCAAATATTTTATAGTTGGAAGTTCAGAAAATATTTAATTTCATTGCTTTTTCTCCCTCTTTAAATTTAAGAAGGTGTTTGCATCTTTATTTCAAAAACAGAATAAAAAAGAGTAGAAAAATTATATTTACTGCTTTGATTATTCAATTGGTAAAAACTTTAAGCACAATGGTATTCAATACAAAAGATGGTAACCATTCTTTTCCTGTTTCTGACTTTAATTTGAATAAATATACTATATAAACTTTAAGCTGAATGTTAGCTATCAGACTGAGAAATAATTTCTAGATGTGATAATTCTCTTAAATTTATTTCTGGTTCAAGAGATTTTTCTTTTTTTCCTGTATTTTTCTGAAGCCGGAAAGGGGAGAGACAGACAGACAGACTCCTGCATGCGCCCAACCGGATCCACCCGGCACACCCACCAGGGGGCGACGCTCTTCCCCTCCAGGGCGTAGCTTTGTTGCGACCAGAGCCACTCTAGCACCTGGGGCAGAGGCCAAGGAGCCATCTCCAGCGCCTGGGCCATCTTTCCTCCAGTGGAGCCTTGGCTGCAGGAGGGGAAGAGAGAGATAAAGAGGAAGGAGAGGGGGAAGGGGTGGAGAAGCAGATGGGCGCTTCTCCTGTGTGCCCTGGCCAGGAATCGAACCCGGGACTTCTACATGCCAGGCCGACGCTCTACCACTGAGCCAACCAGCCAGGGCCGAGATTTTTCATTAATGAGTCACAGCTATTAAAACTGTTGTTTTCATTTTTCAAATGCAATGTAACTGTATCTCCTTTGATCACTGATATATGACTTTCTTTAAAAACATTGATAATGATCTGGTCTTGCCTTATTTCAAGCCATAATTTTATTATTTATAATATAATTACCATTAAATGTATTGCTAAATTTTATTAAGCAATAAAATACTTAAAATGA
The DNA here is from genome assembly GCF_036850995.1 of Saccopteryx leptura. NCBI lineage: Eukaryota > Metazoa > Chordata > Mammalia > Chiroptera > Emballonuridae > Saccopteryx > Saccopteryx leptura. The sequence goes on along the minus strand of NC_089506.1, from coordinate 63,000,612 downwards.
TGCATTTTTCAATTTTTTTCTTTATTTTGTTTTGATCTTGATTTTAGGATTAAATAACTTATAAAATGAATTGTTATATCATTTATCTATTCTCTACAAATTAAATGACAGAATATTACATATTTTTTAATGCTTGAGCATGAATGTCATTTAATGTTCTGTTGAATGTTTTGGATGATATGTTTTGTTATTCTCTTCAAGCTCCAAATTAGAATTTGCCCACAAGTCCTCAGACTCATAGATGTTTCACACATTTTCTATAGAAACGCACATGGTAAGCCACAATTAATATCTATGGTTAATAAGAAATAAAATAGATTTAAATAATTCATCTGTAAGATAGATAAAAACTGCAGAAAATTACTTAATTTCATTTTATATTAATAAGGTTTAAAAAATAAAATTAATATAGTAGTTTTTGAGAATATGACAACTTTATATACATAAACATGAACAAAATCAGGTTTTACAGAATACGAAAAAATATATGTTGAATATGTAAATATTGGTCCTGCCCAGTTGGCTCAGTGGTAGAGAGTCAGCCCAGCATGTGGATGTCCTGGGTTTGATTCCTGGTCAGGGTACACAGGAGAAGCATCCATCTGCTTCTCCACTTCTTCTGCTCTCTCTTCTCTCTCTCTCTGTTCCCCTCCTGCAGCCATGGCTCAAATGAAGCAAGATGGCCCAAGGCACTTAGGATGGCTAAATGACCTCTTCCTCAAGCATTCAGAAGAGTTCAGTTTCTGAGCAATGAAGAAATGCCCCAGACAGGCAGAACATCACCCCCTAGTGGGCTTGTAGGGTGTATCCCGGTTGGAGTGCATGCAGGAGTCTGTCTCTTCCTTCTTCTCACTGAATAAAAAAATGTAAATATTAATTATTAGACTATCTAAATATGCATGTCTAATATAAATATGTATGTACTATATAAATATTTTTATTTTAGATATCTTAATATACCTATTTAGGCTAAGCATATACATAAATAATTTACATGTATTTTAATTGAATCTTTTCAAAAGCATATAAGTTATTGGATATATTTATTTAAATCAATAAAGACAAATGATATATATATTTATTCATTTTAAAATGTCAGTCAGAAAAAAAAATTAGCCTGACCAGGTGGTGGCACACTGTACAGAGTGTCAGCCTGGGAAACTAAGGACCCAGGTTTGAAACACTGAGGTTGCTGGCTTGAGCATGTGCTCACCAGCTTGAGTGTAAGATCACTAGCGTGAGCATGGGACATAACCTCATGGTTGCTGGCTTGTGCCCAAAGGTTGATGACTTGAGTCCAAGGTCACTGGCTTGAGCAAGGTGTCATTGGCTTGGCTAGAGCCCACCCCGGGTCAAGGCACATATGAGAAAGCAATCATTGACCAACTAAAATGCCTCAATTATGAGTTGATGCTTCTTATCTTTCTCCCTTTTTATCTGTCTGACCCTCTCTCTCTCTTTAAAAAAAATTGAAAGGAGAAATTTAAGACTTCATATTTATTTAAATAATTGTTTATGCATATGACAGACACCTACAGATAAAATTAATGTATTGATATTCATGAAAGAGGCCACTTAATAAATCTTATTATTTATAATAGGTATATAGTACATATTTTTGGATTTTACTAACATGGAAATATTATTATTTCCAGCCAAAATTAATATTTGTCCAAAATTTTTATTACTTATATTTACTAATACTTCTTTTCTAATTGCATTTTTTAGACCAGTCAGAAAATAATACTGAACTGCAATGAGAAGTAGTGTTTCTTTCTTCTCTTCTCCCTAAGTCCATTGAAACACAGCTTATTAAGGCATTGTTGAATTACATACATGATTGTTGAAATATGCATAAATTTGAATGTAATAATTAACTAATGCTTAGATAACACTGTTCTAAGTGCTTCATATGCATATTCCATCATATAAATCTTATATTATATTATTATTGTCATTTTACAAGTGAGATAACTATAAAAAATTTATATAACATTCATCTGAAACAAAGAGTTTGTATATGTATATGCATTGGAAAATTGTATGGATGTACATTTTTGTGTATGAGCATATAATCACATATATAATCATATATATATATATATATATCCACACATGTATAACTACATGGCCTCTAATCTTTGTTGATGTTAATAAATCAGATTAATTCTAGAATGGAAAGAAGTATTTAATTGAGATAGTTTCATCATTTAATGGGAAATGAGAAATAAAAAAGAACTGTATTGAAGTAATTGAGGAGTATAAGAGAAAAAAGCAGATAATAAAATATAACATGATTTCCTCAATGTATTTCCATAATAATATACTTTGGTTAATTATGTTTTATTTCAGAAATTTACAGTGGTTTTCTTTACAAAGTATTTGTTATGAATATTTTGTTTATAAGTAAAAAATTAAAAAGAATTCAATATGTTTGATGAATTAATCTCATTAAAAAACAAAAAAATAACACTTTCTATTTGGTTATATAAACAAACCTAAAGTTTACCTCAATCTTCTTATCAAAGGAATACTTCTTTGTTAAAGAATAGGAAAACTAAGTCAGCTTTTACACAATTACTTCAAATTCTTCAGCAAATTTACTTAATATATTAAAAAATTACTGTAAAATAAATAGCAAAAGGGATACTATTTCATCATTATTTCTTATTTCTATTATTAGCAAATACATAATACAGTAAAGTAATAATGTATATATTGGGACATTGAAACATTGGAACAAATACTGGGATTTTTAATTTGTACAAAGTTTATGCAAAACCATGTAATACTACCTATTAAAAATTCAAATGCATACTATTTTTACCTTAAGAGTTCCAGTTTTAGGGCATATACATCTATATTAGAGTGTGTAATAGTTAGATAAAAAATTATTTAAATACAGTATCCCAAATATGCAGTAATAAAAACCATAACTAAAGCAACATTTCACCTATATAAAAAATATATATTTTTAAATATTTAAGGAGTGAAATAAAAAGACTTCTTGTCTGCTTTCATGTTAATATTGAGTAAAAAGGTAACCTTGGATTTCTTCTAGGTTTCTTTCTATGGTGACTAATGAAGCAGGCTAGTGGTAGAATACAGAATATATAAAGCAGGACTTATTTGTCAAGGATTGCAATGTTTTGATTTGGACTAATTGACTGTATAATGCTCAAAACTCATGTGGTATCAAATATTGAGAACACAATTAAAAATTTATATATAGTTTATTATTTATATATGTATAGTACAATAAATAAATTAACTTTTAAACATGGTTCCAGGTTAAAAGCCAAGAGGAAGATTTATTCTAAGACAGTGATTTTCAATCAGTGTGTCACATAGTTAAAACATATTTAATACTTATTTATTTGGAGGCACTTTTCCTTAGATTGTCAAATAATAAAATGACAAGTATGAAGACAATAGTTGTCCCATGTAAATGAATTAAAATTATGCTTACTCTTTTTTTCAGATTGGCAAAATATATATTTTCTGGTGTGCTGCAAAATTTTAGTAATTAGTTTATGTGTGTTATAAAATTGAAAATCACTGTTATAAAGGTATTGATTCTAGCAGCAACATTATATATGATTGTTGAAGCCATGCTATGAATGAGGGTACCAACCTGCATAATTTTGCCCTTTTTTCACAGTTACTGAGCAGCCAATGTGTAGATGTAGGGAAATAAAATATTTATATGTGTGATTTATGACTCCAACTTGAGTTAATATAACATCTGAGTCCTAAAAGCACAGTTTTTTTTCTATATACATCAAACATATATTACATAAAACTAGGTCGATGACATTTCAGTGCCTTAGTACATATCCTGCCTAAATTAAAACACACAAACAAACACACACACACACCACAGAATGTGTTACTCTCATTTTCTCTATAGAATAAAGTAATCTTAAAAATAAACCAAGTGTTTTATTATTTCTAGAGCAATGTCATTTTAACAGTATAAATCTCCCTGTATTTAAGTATAAAACATTTGTGGTTGAAATTTATTTTTTTATGTTGACAAAGCTGAGTAGTGGATCCACCAAATGTTTGCTGAATCTGGAAGTAGGAGACAGGTCATAAAATATTCTCCTCAGACAATTTGGTTTTTTTACTTGGATATTGAAAAGTATAACCCACTTTTTAGAACTCATATTAACATTTAAAAGCATGCAATGAATTTGGATATTACTCAGTAGATAATATTTAACTTCCCTCAGTGGTTCCTAATTTTACCAAATACATAAATATCATAAGAGAAAACTATGTAAAGCACTACAAAGACTCCTTCCTGTATGCCATGGATAACTCAAATATTTGTGGCCAGATTGGTAATTTAAATATGTCAAGTGTCAGGTATGATACTATTTTGATACTCTTCCATCAGAAAAATAGAAATCCACCAAAAGACATCAGAATCCATTTTTTTGAGGTGGAAGGAGATGAATAGGTAGATAGATAGATGATAGATAGATAGATGATAAATGATAGATGATAGATAGATAGATAGATAGATAGATAGATAGATAGATAGATAGATAGATGATAGATAGATAAGGAGACAAATCTATTCAAAAGAACATGATTATAATCAAAATTTGCCCTGAAGTTTGTTGACTATTTTCTAATAAAAATAAATAACTAAATAGATATGAAGGAATATTGTAATATAATAACTGTTCACTGAAAAATCTATTTTATTTTTTTGTAAGATTTTTGGGAGTTCCAATTTCTGTTACTGCATGTTAGAAGTTTGGAAGTTGCTACTTCATCTTAACAAGTGAAAAAAACAAACTAACTAAAAAATGAAGTTTTCTATTATCTAAGAGTCATGAGGAAGAGGGCAATTCATGGCCCCAAAGATTGGAAAGACAGGCACACCATGAGAGTCAAGAAGAAAATCATGAATGTAAATGACAGGGAGAACCAGGGCCACATAGGAAAAACTGAAACCTAATGGATGAAATGTTGAAGTTTAAGTGTGAACAAGTCTGAGAACCCAGCCACAACAGGACCCCCACACTTTTGGCCAGCACTAATCGTTTTTTTTTTTGTTGCTGTTATTCATTCATACCGGATTTATTGACTTTAGAGAGACAGGAAGGAGACAGAAAGAGAGAGAGAGAAAGAGTGAGGAGCAACTTTTGTGCAATGGCTGACCCTCTCAACAACTGAGTTATTTGGCCAGGGCAACCACCACTAATCTTTTACTGTATCTTCAATTTTACATTTTCCAGAATGTCAGACAGTTGGACTCATTGAATATGTAGCCCTTTTATATTAGCTTCTTTCAATTAGCTAATATGCATTTGTGGTTCCTCGATGTCTTTTCATGGCTTGACAGATCATTTATTTTTTAGTGACGAATAACATTCTATTGACCGGATGTATCAGATTATTTACACATGCAACTCTGGAAGGACATATTCATTGCTTCCAATCTTTGACAATTATTAATAAAGCAAAAAATGTCCTTGTGCAGGTTTTTGAGTAAATATAAATTTTTATTCCCTTTGCAAAAGTACCAAAAAGTGCAAATTCTGGATCATATGATAAGAGTATGTTCAGTTTGAAAACAAAATAAAAACCTATCAAACTTCTTTCCAAAGTGGCCATACTATTTTACATTCCACCATTAGTGAATGTGAATTTCTACTGGTCCACATCTTCTTCAGCACTTATTTTGATCAATGTTCTGGATTTCAGCCATTCTAGTAGGTATGTAGTGGTATCTTACTTAAGTTTCCATTTCCTTGATGAAATATTATGTATAGCATATTTTCATATGCTTCTTTACCATCTGAATATCTTCTTTGTTGAAGTGTCTGTTAAGGTCTTTGGCCCATTATTAGTTAAGTGTTTGTTTCCTTATTGTTGAGTTGTAATAGTTAATTTTATACTTTGGATAATAGTCCTTTATCAGGTATATTTTTGGAAATATCTTCTCTCAGTCTGTGGTTTGTCTTCTAATTTTTTTGACATTCTATTTCTCAGAACAAAGGTTCTTAATTTTAATAAAATTTAGCTTTTCAATCATTTCTTTTATGGTTCATGTCTTTGGTATTACATTTAAAAAGTCACTGCTAAACCCAATACCTTCTAAGGAGAAATAATTCTGTTTTAGGATAGCCAGAGCCTACTGCTAAACTCTGGACAACACAGGGTTTGACATTTGTTTCAACTGTTTTGAACTTTATTTAAACTAATAGATAGAGTAAAAGGGTATCTTGTAGCAGAAATTAGAGAGGATTTCAGTAGGGACAGTATTTATTTGTTTTCCTTTTTAAGATGAGATCTGAGTTTATTTAATTGATATTGGCAAAGGCCTGTATTAAAGAAGAGGATAGGGTTAAAAGTATAAAAGATGGATAAAAACTGAGTTTAGTGTTAAATTATAAATTAAATTATCATTTATTTATATTAATGGACTCTAAAAGTGGTTTTTTTTGTTCATTGCTCTAATAAGCACATCATAATATAAACTATTTAAATAGCATATATATATATACATTATAATGTGTTTAGTAACATTTAATATTATAAATGTAACTGTTTCTTTGTTTCCAAAAGAGAATATAACCTAATTGAGACTGAAGAGAGCACTTTTATTTAACTTTATTTTCTTCCATTATTCCATACTATCTTAAAAATTACAGTTAAATAAATGTGTTGATTGTTATAATTTTTTTGTAAATATGTAAGTTACTCATTTTTTTCTGCTATAATACAAAGATAAACACATTTTAAAATTTACCAGATTATACTGGTGTTAGAAAGAGCACACATCTCTAGGAGAAGAGCTTCCATTTCAATGCCCTACTCACAAATTCATCTATTTCTTAGACAAAATTTCTTATTATCACCCCAGAAGGACTGTACTTTCTCTGCATTGATTGAGCAGTGTCATTTGTATATAATCAAATGATATCATACTAAGTGTTTATATGAGTTACTGAGTATAGGTCAGTGGGATATAAGAGATAGTCTACAAATATTGGAATGCATATTTCCTGAACTTGGGGGCATATATAAGTGAAACAGTGAAGTATACTAAAACTTGTGCTTATGGTTCTTTTGTTTTTAGGCTAAATCTGATAAATTAAAATGCATTAATAAGTTATTCAAGCAATCAGTTGTTTAGTGGGTAAGCCATTTCATTTAGAATCATGCAATAAAAAAGCAGAATGATGGTTTCTTGAAATTTAATGTAAGGTTCTAGGGTCAATATGTCAGACTAGGAATATTCTTTTTTATATATTTGTCCCATTATGACATAACTGTATAGAAATGGAGAAAAGAAAAACACAAATGACTATGAAGTAGCTCCCAAAGATTTTAGAGTATTTCAGAGAGAGAGAGAGAGAGAGAGAGAGATTGAGAGAAAATGAGAGAGAGATTAGTATTAGAGTAAGAATGAAACAAAAACAAGCATCAAATTTAGAACAAACAATATGGTTCTATATAGATAAATAAGAAAAAATAATTCATTTCAAAAGAACTCTAGAGAGATTCTAGGCTCAGAGTCAGCAAGTAGGAGAGAGTTGTAATAAGATTCATGGTAAAACCAAAGGAATCAACTCAAAATCTGTATTAAAAAGCTTGTTTCAACTTTTGGTGCGATATTTTCCTACCAGGAACACAGAGAGTAGTAAACAGGCATTATCTCTAGACAATCTAATGGTGATATGAATGACTATAAATAATGCCTCTATATTTTAACATCTGTAGTGTCATTAGAGAGTACTTGTATTCCAACAGCATTCATAGCTCCAAATTATTATAACAATTGCTTTCCAAAAGTGTTAGCTAGAAAACTCACAGCATCCCATTCACAGTAATGATCTAACCTGTAATGGCTCCACTTATCCAATTGCAAAAAATAAAATAAAATTTCATCTCTACCGCTTCTTGGCGTAACATATGAATTAAGGAAAATTAAGTATCTTTTTGCTTAAAGGAGAATCTTAAGCATGTAACAACTAAACAAATACAAAATAAACAAAATAAATAATAACTTATTAATAATCAATAATAAGTAAAAATAAGTGAATATAAAAGTTTAAACCAAGGGAAGCAAAGTTAATTAAAAATAGTTTTACAGAAATCTAAATTTACATTTAATCAAATATTTGGAGGAAAGTACAGTTCTTAAAATCAAATTGCCATAAAAACATAAAAATTAAGTAAATCTCAAAATTATAAATAGAATTACAGTTAAAAATATTAAAAGCTATAAACATATTTGTAAATATTACTTCACCATGTTGAGAAAACATTTAAAAGAAAACCTATGAAAGAAAAAATGGACTTAAATGTTGGTAGATGTGCAATCATCAATGTTGAAAGGAGAAAACCTAACCTAAACTGTGTTAACAATGTAGTTGTTCCTGTATCTGAAATGTCCCAAGATGAGATAAGCAATGGAAGTTCTGTGAGAAAACTCAGCCTCTTTCTTTATGTTCATCTTGGCCTTGAACCTTCTACATGTATCCTTCAGCTACCTTCTCTGGCTATAACAACAGTTCCTTATGTCACATCCACACACCAGTTCAAATAAGTGAGTATCATTCAAAAGTAACTTTAACAGAACAAGACAAAAGCTTCTTTTCTAGAACTCTAAGCCGGGGCCTGCTTCATGAGCCTGAAACCACATTTCAGGGAAAGGCATGCTGACATCTCTTCTGGTCTTGGCCTGGAAGCACACAAGTGTTCTGACTGGTGATTCAGCAGAAGTGAAGCATTTGTCCATCTCTGCTATAGGTACTACGAATGTCCTGGCTCTGAGACTGTAAGACCATAGGCATTATCAACTTGCTGTTGGTTCAGGCTAGGATTATGCTAAATAAGATAAGTCAGACAGAGAAAGACAAATATCATGTACTCTCACTTATATTCATAATCTAAAGTAAATAAGTAACCAAACTCACAGATACTGTGACAGATTTGTGGTTGCCAAAAGTGGGAAGTAAGAGGTGGGCAAGATAGGTGAAGGGAAGTGAAAAGTACAAACTTCCAGTTATACAATAAATAAGTCCTGGAAATGTAATTTATAGCATAGTGACTATATTTAATAATATATTAAATAGTAGAAAGTTACTAATAGAGAGGATCTTAAAAGTTCTCATCACAAGAAAACAAATTTGCAATCATGCATGGTTAAGAATGTTAATTAGACTTATTGTGGTGATCATTTCTCAATATAAACAAATATCAAAACTTATGTTGTACACCAGAAACTAGTATGCTACATGTCAATTATATCTCAGTAAAATAATAAATAAATAAATAAATAAATAAAGGCATTTCTGTATGTGTCTGTATATTTAAACTTAGCTAATACAATGTTATAAAATTATTAATTCAATAATATTATGTCTCACAAGTCAGTGTTTACATAAGAAATAAGGTAAGTCCATATATTTGATTTAAAATTCATTAAATAGATGTGGTATGTTGAAGTTGGAAGTTGAGGGGAGAAATACTAAAGCTCCCTAGCGAAGATCTGGAAACAGCCCAAGTGTCCATCAGTGGACAAGTGATTGAAAAAGCTCTGGTACATATATTTAATGGAATACTATGGGGCTATGAAAAAGAAGAAAATATTACCTTTTGCAGCAATATGGAGGGACCTGGAAACTATTATGTTGAGTGAAATAAGCCAGGCAGAGAAAGAAAAATATTATATGACCTCACTCATTTGAAGAATCCAAGGAATAATGAGAACTGAGGAACAGAATTGAGACAGAGGAGGGATCAAAGGGACCAGAGGAAAAGAGGACAGAGGGAAAGGGGATGATAGGATGGGATAAACCTGAAAGGAAGGGGGAGGGCGCTGTAAGGAGGGGGGCAAGGGAGATGTTGAGGGGAATAGGGGGAGGGGGGATGCATTCAGGGTGACCTTAGAATCTATGTAAACACAATTAATTAAATTTAAAAAACAATTAAAAAATAAAGTACATTAAATAAATGAAACCAAAAAATAAGAAATTATCTCAAACCATCAGATTTAAACAATGAAGAGCTATGTGTGGTTGTTCATTGAAGAACTCTCACACACAAAAAAAGTGCATGCAATATTTTATTTATTTATTTATTTATTTATTTATTTTTGTATTTTTCTGAAGCTGGACACGAGGAGAGACAGTCAGACAGACTCCCGCATGCGCCCGACCGGGATCCACCTGGCATGCGCACCTGGGGCAACGCTCTGCCCACCAGGGGCCGATGCTCTGCCCCTCCGGTGGTCGCTCTGCCGAGACCAGAGCCACTCTAGCGCCTGGGGCAGAGGCCAAGGAGCCATCCCCAGCGCCCGGGCCATCTTTGCTCCAATGGAGCCTTGGCTGCGGGAGGGGAAGAGAGAGACAGAGAGGAAGGAGTGGGGGTGGAGAAGCAGATGGGCGCTTTACCTATGTGCCCTGGCCGGGAATCGAACCTGGGTCCCCCGCATGCCAGGCCGACGCTCTACCGCTGAGCCAACCGGCCAGGGCGCATGCAATATTTTAAACTTTCTGAATTATAATAATGCCACAAAACTTTTATTAGTGCAGGAGAGTATAAAAGATATAGTTTTGTGTGCTTATATGTAAAACCATAAGATGATTACTAATTATTCTCCACTGTACTATGGCAGGATATGTAGCCTGCTTAAATATTCATGCAATATATTAGCTACACACTACCCCATCATAGCACAGACTTTCTAAGTTTACAAAGACTATTTAGTTTACAAAAACACCAACAGTGTATCAGTCAAATTTCTTACATAATAAAACTAGTACTAACATAGCGTCTTAAAGAATATAATTTTATTTAGTCCATAATTCTGTTACTCAACTCTGATTATTTTGAGCCAGCTCAGCTATCTCGGCTGGGGGTTTTTCACACATCTATTGCTTGCTGATGAGTCACCTGGCTGCTGAATGTTCTAGGATGGCCTCACTCAAATGTTGAGCAGTTGGCAGCCTAATAGAACAGGGAGATTGCTGAGATAACTAATTTGTGCTCTTCGTGGTTCCTTGTCACCTATTAGGCTAGCCTGAGCTTCTTCCTGTGGTACCCCATGGTAATATCAAGATTCTGAAAGGCAACAAGAAAGCACCTGTTCATGTGAAAACACTTTATAAACCTATATTGTGTTTCATTTATATTTATAATATTCTATGTTCAAAACAAGCCTCTTCAACAAGCCATAATCAAAGAATAGTAGGATAGATTTTACCTTTAATGGGGAGGGTCTGCAATATCATATTTGCCACAAGGAGAAAAATCTGTGGCTATTTTACAATCTGATGAAAATGACAACTTTCATAAAACTAAATGCTACAGTTTAAGCATAACTTGTGTAGAGAGATGATAGATAGAAATTGATATCAAAATGCATGCACTAAAATATACACACACACATAATATACACCTTTCTTTTTAGCATATTTTGCCAATGCTATGAATTTGTATCTTTTCATGGACTTTAACCCAGTGCTCAGGTATTACTTTGAGATTCAGTGAGTTGGGGCTTAAATAAATCATATTAAATTCTCTATTCTAGGAATAGTTTTTTACATATTCCATATATATTTATTTATCACCTATATTCTGTAAGTAATATTATATATACTAGATGCCAATGATAAACAAAGGTAAGACTGTGGAACTCATTTTTTAACATGAGAAAAATAATAAAAGTTAAATGAGTTACAAAGATTTTTTTATATAGTATATATTATATTTTGCTGCTCATGTTTTGGCTTAGTAGATCCACAAAAGATCTAGAATGTCAACTTTTTTAGGCTAGTAAATATATAACCACATTTTATTAGTATTTGATTACAGATTCTTTTCTGTGGCATCATATTTTCTTTTATTCCACCACTCCTTTCATAAAGAGGAATTCAATTTTCCATATTACAAGGCTTCAGTACTTTCATGCTAAGAAGTTATGAAATGTATTAATAGTTTAGAATTCTGCAGTAGCCTCTAAGAGTCTTTCTTTGTTTATAATACTATGACACCCATGTATTGTAATAGCAACATGACCATTTATTATAAAAAATTTTCTTGTTCTCCCTAAATGTCTTAGCATAATTATATTTAAATGTCTAAGGCATTCTGTATAAATCAGGCTCCAATGTACAGTTACTCTGGAGAAAGGTCTACAAAGTAGGGAACACAGGACAAGAGAATACACCCGTTATTTGTTTGCATTATTGTTGTACTTTTCCTGACACATTCCTGAAGCAATAACTTCGTTTGACTTAAAAGTAAGGGAGACTTTGCTTAAAATACTTGTTAAAGGCAAAATATATCATAAAAATATATATCTTACTTTTTTTCTACTTAGAAAAAGAGAGGCACAGCAAATTTGTTCAAAACTTTTGAAACATAAAAGCAACCAAGATGTGTTTCAGTAGGTGAATGGATGAACAAACTGTGGTACATCCAGTCATTTGAATATTATTCAGGGATCAAGAAAATAAGCAATCAAGTTATGACAATATATGGAGTAAATAAGTGCATATTGCTGAGTAAAAGTAGCTAATTATAAAGTCTAAATACTATATGATTCCAACTATGTAACTTTGTAAAAAAGATAAAAAGCAGTAAAAAGATTACTGGTTTTTATGGGACTGTGTCTACCTAAAGAGAAATGATGGGTGGAGCACAGGACATTTTTAGAAATTTATATTGTTCTGAATGGTACTGTAAAGATGGATATATATCATTATGTATTTGTCAAAATTCATAAGTAGTACAAAATTAAACAGTGATCCTGATCTAACTGTGGACTTCAGTTAGTAATTTTGTATTAATAGTGGATCACAGTGTAAAAAATATACCCCACTATCACTTCTCACCCTTTGGCTAAGATCAAGTGTAAAAAATATACCACACTAATGGAAGATGTTAATGAGAATGCATGTGTTTGTCTGTATGTGAATGTGTGTGTGTCTGTTGAGAGAAAGGGGTGTATAAAGTTTTCTATACTCATTGCTCTTTTTTTTTGTAAACATAAATGTTCTTAAAAAATAGAGTCCAATAATTATTTTAAACGACTAAAATTTTTATAACTTAAGCCACTGGTTAAGTCAAATAACACAGAAATGAACAACAAAAAATTGCAATTAAGATGTACAAATTCTTGTGTTATTCAAGATATAACAAGGCTTCTACTTGTCTTCAGAATGTTTAGGTTCATATGTATTATGGTCTTCATTTGGAAAAATATCATTTCTGCTTATCCATATTGTACTAAGAATTTTAATATATTCTTGTAAGGAAAAACATTTATTTTGTCCTGGTTGGTTGACTGAGTGGTAGATTGTCAGCCCGTTGTGTGGATGTCTGGAGTTCAATTCCCAAAGCACACAGAAGAAGCGACCATCTGCTTCACCCCTCCCCCTTCTTCTTCTCTCTTTCTCACTTCCCCTCCTGCCACAACGGCTAGATTAGTTTGAGCACATGGGCTCAAGTGCTGAAGATGGCTCTGTGGAGCCTCTACTTCAGGCACTAAAAGTAACTTGGTTGTGAGCATGGTCTCAGATGGGCAGAGCATTGTTCCCAGATGGAGACTGCAGGCTGAATCTCAGTCAGAGCACATGTGGGAGTCAATCTCTTTATCTCCCTTCCTATCACTTGGAAAAGGAAGAAAAAGAAGTATATATACTGATATTTATTTTTATTATGTTACTACAAACTACAGTATATTCATTAAAATATTGATCTACAATTCCTTTGCTTCAAAGGGAATATTTAATTTATATGTATTTTTTATTATATCCTTTCACTATCCTTTCTCATTTTACAATAATATGCTTTAGATATATACGTATACATCAATGCATACATTAAGTTCATATACATAAACACAGGCATATGTACAGTCATACTTACATTTATATTGATAAATGCATAATATTGTGAAACATTTCTCGTTCTTATTATGTATTATGAGTTAAAGTATTTTCAACAAATAACTGCATAGTTTAAAGAATGTGGATAAGTCTTGCCAAGGGTGAGGATGATAGAGACTCAAAGACCCGACTCCGGGGACCATGTTCAATGACGGAGATTTGTTTTATTCAGAAAGTAAGCAAGCTTATATACACAGGTTCAGCCTATAGGGTGTTACAGTGTGTCCTTCACAACCAATGGCTGAAAAGATCAGGGAGCTGCCTGGTTAGCACTGAGTCACTTCCTTACAGCAGGCAAGCTTCCTCCTGGGTGTGCCTAGCAGGGTTTCAGGTGCTGGAGTGTTCTCACAGCATTGCATCAGCCACAGCTGCTAAGAATGCACTCTGCGCTCCACCCACAAAAGAATTCTCACTATAGTTAAAATTAGGCCACAAATGAGAAATATTAGTTAAATAGTAATTATTAGAAAATATTTTTTAATTTAAGAATATATTTTTTTATAATGCTAAGTAATATAAAGCCCAATGTACAACTCTAAGAACCAAAAAATTGGATATATACTAAAAACTCATAAGCTAAACTTCAGCTGATTTTTTTTCTGAAGGATAAAATCTCAGGCATTCTACTAAAACATTTAATTCTTTATAGTAATTTTAAATTATTTAATCATGTATTTTTAAGGCGTGATTAGTGAGAGTGTAGATAAATGTATGTGAGTGTTCTTGTTGACTCCACACCCATCCCTTATATAAGTTCAATATTTACTTATTAAATAACTGAAAACACTTATGTTAAAATATTAGTTACTGATATATTATACCAACCTAAAAAAATTATTAAGTGTTTTTGTGTACTTGTGTCCATACAGTTCCAGTTATTTGACAACCTTTTTTTGCTTAAAAAATAATAATAATTTTAAAGAGCTTACCTCTGCACCGATATCCAACTTGCTATCACTTACTGTAATTTGCATAATATTTTTATGAATAAATGTTTAAAATTTCTTTCCTAAATATGTATAATAGTTGCCCAATATTTCAGCTAGTCATTTAAAATATTACTGTAATCATCTTTAAAAAGTCAGTTTCTTATACTATAAAATTTTAGCCACTCCTACAACTATAATATATTTTTAATCTTTAAAAATTCTATTATGTTAAATGAAATAAGCCAGGGAGAGAAAGAAAAATATCTTATGACCTCACTCATTTGAGGTATCTAATGAATAATGTGACCTGAGGAATGGAATAGAGGCAGAGGAGGGATCAAAGGGACCAGAGGGAAAGCGGATAGAGGGAAAGGGGATGAGAGGATGAGAAGGGAAAGAGATTGGTGAAATTATATACAGTATACATAACACAGCGTTATAGAGAGCAGAAAAGCAAATCCTGGAGGGAAGGGGGGAGGGTATGAGGGGGAGGAAGTCAAGGGGGATTTTGAGGGGTGGGGGAGGGATGTATTCATTAGGACACTAGAATCTATGTAAACACAATAAATTAAAATTAATAATAAAAAATAAAATAAATTCTAAGAGATACTGTGAACTCATGGAGGAACTAAATACACTGACATACTATCAGCTTAAAACTTTTCAAGTAATTGTACATTCCCTAACTATGTCTGCTTCAAAATTATAGCTGCATAAGTAAATGTTAAGAAAATAAACAATATTAGTGCATTTCCCAGTTCTCTCCAAAGTATATCATTCAAATAGAATTTCTGTTCTATAAATTGAATCAAGCTATTTACAAAGTAGGGCTTTCATCCTATTATTAATGAATGTGAATGAATTCTTTATCACTGTTGCTATCATAGAGTAGTAGAGAAATCTAAACAGATAGATACAATTTTTGCTAAGAACAAGATCAATTTCACTTTTTGGCAGGTTCTAAATTGTGTTTGTCAATTGTTAGTGAAATTATGGAGATAGATGATTGCTGATCTTGACCTTTCATTACTCCAAGGCCACCGTAGAGAAGAGCAGGGTGCTGCTGTAAAGTTTTCTTGCTTTGTTTCAATTTATAAGACCTCGGGTTATTTATCAAAGCACAGAATGAGATAAATGTCTGAGAAGGTACATGGAACTTTCACTATTATATTTCAGATATTACATGTAACTTTTAGGCTTTTACAAAGCTGTT
The DNA here is from genome assembly GCF_036850995.1 of Saccopteryx leptura. Lineage (NCBI taxonomy): Eukaryota > Metazoa > Chordata > Mammalia > Chiroptera > Emballonuridae > Saccopteryx > Saccopteryx leptura. Next base: position 62,984,548 of record NC_089506.1, on the reverse strand, counting down.
TTTCCTACTATACCCACTTATAGTTCAATATTCTTAATTATACAACCTGGTCTTTTCACTTACTAGACTTATTTAATAAATTTACTTTATTAAAAATAAGATTTTTTTGTATGCAGTATCTAACTTTACCTCTCTTTTCTTGAAGTGTCTTTCAAGCTTATATTTTTAGCGGAACAAAGTGATTATACATGATTGAGTGAGATTGCAAAATTATTAACTGTCTTTTATGCAGATTTATTTATAATTTAATGCAAAAATGAGTAAATGGTGACCCATAAAAATCTATTTCCATAAACACAATTAATTTTTAATAATAATATAGTTATGAAGTATAATATTTATATTTTGATCACCTTTGCTGAAATAAACCAAGTATGTATGTGATGGTATCATCTAGTCATCTATGGGATGAAAAAATAAATAAACCATAATTTACTTAAAGATACTATATTTGTAAGTTTGCATTTTCATTTTAAGAGAAAGACATATCACCATTCCCACTGTCCTTCTACAGTACGTGTACATACATACAAACACACACACATTCAAAGAACAATATTTTAAAGAAGAGTGTTCTGTACATCAGTGAACAGTATATACTCGTGAATCATTTACTACAGAAATTTAAGTATTTGCAATGCCAGAGTTTCCCATCTACATTGCAAAGACAGACAAGCTATCGTACTATTTTGAGTTTTGAGGGCTATTGCAAAAAGACCCCACTATCTTTAAATAGTTTTCCTTTCATGTTGAAACCAATCATTATTTTGTCTAAAGTATTCTCTTTGCAAGAATTTTCTATTAAAATCTAAATAATTGTAGGCAGTAGCCTTATTTTTTTTCATATATTTTAACTCCAAGACAAAATTTTTATCAACATTTTAATAATTACTGAGGAATAAGAGTTCAGTGTTCTGGGAAAAAAAAAGTAACATGGGGCAATTCTTGGATGTAACAAAGTGCCATCCATGTAAATGCTACTGCATAACAGCCATTAATAAAGATAGGAACAGTAACAACTTCCTTAAAGGCTGTTCTAGCAAATGGTAGCCATGTAAAATTAAGATTAAATCTTTCTTATCTAGAGTTTTATTTTATATTTTCACTATTTTATACATTTATATTTCTGTTTATTTTATTGAGTTTATTGGGGTAACATTAGTAAGCAAAACCATACAGGTCTCAAGCATACAACTCAATAAAACCTTGTCTGCACACTGCATCATGCACCCACCACCCAAAGTAAAGTCTCTTTCCATCCCTGTTTATCCCCCATTTTCTCTCTTCTACTTCTCCACGCCCCTTTCCCATCCATTAGCTATCACTATACTGTTTTCTGTGACTATGTGTTATAAGTGTAAATGTTAATATATACATATTAAGTCTATTATGTATATATACCCCTACCCTCTGACACCTGTCATTCTGTTCTCTATGAGGCTGTTTCTATTTTGTGTGTTAGTTTATTCTGTTCATGAGATTCAACATGTGAGATCATACGGTATGTCTTTCTTTTTTTTCTTTTTTTCTTTTTTTTTCTGAAGCTAGAAACGGAGAGAGACAGTCAGACAGACTCCCGCATGCGCCCGACCAGGATCCACCCGGCACGCCCACCAGAGGGCACCCTCTGCCCACCAGGGGGCGATGCTCTGGCCCTCCAGGGCGTCGCTCTGCCGCGACCAGAGCCACTCTAGCACCTGGGGTAGAGGCCAAGGAGCCATCCCCAGCACCCGGGCCATCTTTGCTCCAATGGAGCCTGGGCTGCGGGAGGGGAAGAGAGAGACAGAGAGGAAGGAGAGGGGAAGGGGTGGAGAAGCAGATGGGCGCTTCTCCTGTGTGCCCTGGCCGGGAATCGAACCTGGGACTTCTGCACGCCAGGCCGACGCTCTACCACTGAGCCAACCGGCCAGGGCCTGGTATGTCTTTCTATGATTGGTTTATTTCTTTAACATAATATTCTCCAAGTTCATCCATACTGTCTCAAAAGATAAAATAGAAAAGATATTTTTTTACAGATGAGTAGTATTTCATTTTGTAAACATATCACAGACTTTTTATTCACTCATCTACAGATGAGCACTAGAGCTGTTTCCAGATCTTGATTATTTTAAATAATGGTTCAATAAACATTGGGGTGCATATATTCTTGCTGTCCACATCTTCAGTTTTAAATGCTTTTTATCTTGGGTTTCCAGTGTCATAACAAATTGAAAAATGAGGAATTTGTTTTTTAAACAGTGAAAGGAAAAACAATGATTTTTATCTAGAAACATAAATTATAATACTGTACAAGTTTTCACAGTCTAAGAAACTAGAACATTTTACTGCTAACTCTGTAAAAGAGCAATCTAAACAAAATTAAGTTAGCTTAATTTATTTTTCATCATATTTTTAAATCTACTATGTGATAAAAAAAGATAAATGTGTTTTACTTCTTTTATGTTCTTAGTTTTTACTTTAAAGTAAATTTTCTAATAAGATTTTGTGTTTTGATTTTCCCCTTCTGTGCACATTGTATGCTTTCTATAATTTTCTGAGGGTTTCTTTACACCGTTAAAAAATTGAGAAAAATACTTTAAAATATAGCAAAAGGAAATGGGAACAATATTACAACAGATATAATAAAAAGCTGGCTGTTTTGCTGGAAGGATTTATATATGTATCACACCACACAAAGACTAGATAGTGTGGCCATTACCCTAAATGGACCCAAATGTAAGGGCTTTATGCTACATTAACTTTTAGTATTTAGCTTCTTTTGCTCAATATTGTATTTAGAAGTTCATCCATGTTGTGAATGAGGTAACAGTACATTTTTTTCTTATTTTCTTTTTATTAACTATTTTTAAAAATAATTTTAGACTCACAAGAAGTTTCAGAGTATGAAAAGGTCTCCTATACCACAACTAAGTTTTTGAGACATATAATATTGATGTCTAAATAATTAAAGTCATTATATAAGTTTTATTCGTGGTCTTACTCACAAACATAAAAAATATATATATTGTTTTTTACAAAGTTTCAAGCTAAGCATTTTATTCCGAAAATTTCTAAACATACACAAAAGTAAGCAGTTCATTAAATCCTAATGACGTTATCACCTATTTTTAAAAACCCATCAAAAATTTACCATATTTTTTTTATTTCTCTCCCTTAAAACTATGATGATAGGCCCTGGCCGGTTGGCTCAGTGGTAGAGCATCGGCCTGGCGTGCGGGGAACCCCGGTTCGATTCCCGGCCAGGGCACATAGGAGAAGCGCCCATTTGCTTCTCCACCACCCCCTTCCTCTCTGTCTCTCCCTTCCCCTCCTGCAGCCAAGGCTCCATTGGAGCAAAGATGGCCGGGCGCTGGGGATGGCTCCTTGGCCTCTGCCCCAGGCGCTAGAGTGGCTCTGGTCGCGGCAGAGCATCGCCCCCTGGTGGGCAGAGCATCGCCCCTGGTGGGCGTGCCAGGTGGATCCTGGTCGGGCGCATGCGGAGTCTGTCTGACTGTCTCTCCCTGTTTCCAGCTTCGGAAAAATACAAAAAAACAAACAAAAAAAAACTTATGATGATAAATTTCAAATATACTTTTATAAGTAGGAATCATGACATCCCACCCTTAAATACTCCAAGTTTTATACAAAAAAGATAGTTTTTAGCTAACTATAATGCCTTAAAAATGAATAATTATTCAATATTTATTATTTAATACTAAGTCTATATTCAAAGTTCTATCTTAACATTTAATTGTCATATTGTCTTAGCATTTTGGTTATTCTGTGTCTCTTAATTCTCTTTTTGTTTTTGATTGATGCTTTTTTTTAATATTTTATTTATTGATTTTTTAGAGAGAGAGGAGTGAGAGAGAGAGACAGAGAGAGAGAGAAGGGGGAGGAGCAGGAAGCATCAACTCCCATATGTGCCTTGACCAGGCAAGCCCAGTGTTTTGAACCGGCGACCTCAGTGTTCCAGGTCGACGCTTTATCCCACTGCGCCACCACAGGTCAGGCCTCTTAATTCTCTTTTAATGTAAAGTCTTCCCTTCCATGAAGAGGAGAGCTTTAGATAGTTGGGAAAAAGGGGAGACCATGGGGGCCTCTTTCTACTTTGCTAATTACACTCAATAATGAAATATTGGAGTTGCAGGAGACTAATGCAAAATTACCCCAGCTTCTTCCCACTTCTCAGAAAAAAATAATATAGTGTATTGGCAAGCTATGTTCAGAAACAGAGCTTTTTTCAAAAATATGTCTAAATATGTCTAATATGTAGACTAATACTGCTAGTCTAAGAATGTGTTAATATTAGAAAACCTTTCAATATAACTTAACACAATTCCTAATTTATTAAAAAATAACCATATACCCATAATGATCTCAATAAAACGAGGAAAAAAATATTTAGTATACTAGTTATAATCAAATTTTGTATAAACTTAAAAAAAAACTTAATAAGCCCCAGCAGGTTAGCTCAGTTGGTCAGAGTGTCATCCCTAAATGACAAGGTTGTGGGTTCGATACCCATTCACGGCACACATGCAAGCAACCAATGAGTACACAGCTGAGTGGTAAAACAAATGCTTAACTTCTTTCTTTTCTCCCTCCCTTCCTATCTGTCTTTCTAAAAATCAATCAATAAATACAAAATTTTAAAAAATAGAAAACCTCAATAAATTTTAAATGTCATTACTGGCTAAAATTTTTACCGAAGTTTATACTTTCTAGAGAAAGATTACTGGTGTTATCATTAAAACGGTAGATTTTCACTTTTGCTGTTTTCTATTATACTGTATCTTAATACATATGTAAATATCACTAAAAATTGGTTACCTGTTTATTGTCAAGGCACTTTCTAAAATAGGAATAAAAGGAAACTTCTTTTTCTAAACAAGGCATTAAACTCAGGAAACCCAGAATTCTTAGCTTAAAACCTGTACAAATTCCTTGGTATAGTCAAAGGCTCTTATGTATGGACCAATAGCATTGTTTTTTAATTATATATCAGTTATTTTACATAAAATATAAATATAAATTACTTTTACTTATATGACATGATTATAAATTTGGTTATAATCAAGTAAATATAAATAAAAATAACAACTAGATGCTATTTTTTAATATGTTAGAAGTTAAAACCAGCCCTGGCCGGTTGGCTCGGTGGTAGAGCATCAGCCTGGCGTGCGGAAGTCCCGAGTTCGATTCCCGGCCAGGGCACACAGGAGAGGCGCCCATCTGCTTCTCCACTCCTCCGCCTCTCCTTCCTCTCTGTCTCTCTCTTCCCCTCCCTCAGCCAAGGCTCCACTGGAGCAAAAAGATGGCCCGGGCGCTGGGGATGGCTCCACAGCCTCTGCCTCAGGCGCTAGAGTGGCTCTGGTTGTGACAGAGTGACGCCCCGGATGGGTAGAGCATCGCCCCCTGGTGGGCATGCCGGGTGGATCCCGGTCGGGCGCATGCGGGAGTCTGTCTGACTGCCTCCCCGTTTCCAGCTTCAGAAAAATACAAAAAAAAAAAAAAAAAAAAAGGCAAAACCAAATAATCCAAATAATTTATAAAACACATTGCCCAAGACAATATGAGAAAGCCTGAACCCTCATATTGTCTTATTGATACTCTAAATACTGTACCTACCACAGTTTTGGGGGTGGATGGATTAGAAATAAATGGCCAATCTTTTGCAAATTTTTAAACACATTTGCTGTGACCAACCAGTTACATATCTAAGAATTTGCCTTCTTCAAATTTTAAAATGCAAAGACAAATAATGAATAGTAGTTTGCTAATTTCAGTCTTATCTGTTATTGAAAATATAATTATGCTATCAAATGACTGTAAGTAACAATTTGTTAACATTAACAATACATGCATCACAACCTAATACATTATAAGCATAGTTAAACCAGCAAGAAAAAAAAAATTATTTGTAATTCATCTTTTTAAGCAATTTTAAATGACCCCATAAATACTAAATTATTCCCCCTTTCAATCTATTAGTTCACCTGTGTGCATCTAGTAGTAGATTATTATAAGTGAGTAACTTCCCATTGCTTCTTAGAGAGAAGTTGAAACTAATCATCATTGTGAAGGTAAATAGACAATGCTGAAAAGAGTATAGTCCTTAAAACCCTCAGTTGTATTTAGTAGAATATATCCGCAAATTTTTTCCTTACATTTTCCACAATTATATGATTATATCTTAAGTCACTGATCCAAAAATACAGAATGTTTGTAGGCAAATTAAGTTAAACACTAAAATCGATGCACTAAAAATTAATATCATTCACTTAATTTATCTAGTTCACTCTATTTAGATGATTTACTCTACAAAACACTGCATTGTTTATTCTTCTAAAAGTTGCAAATTTTAAACCATATGACTCGTTAGTATGTCTTCAGAGCATGTGATTTGGATCATTTTTACTAAAAAGTGAATTAATCATGTATTAAGCTTTAAAAAAGTTTTGATTGCATGAGAACATAATGTGAGCTTATCTATTTAGAATGAATCTATGATATTAACAGAAGATCATTTCCTTTAAAACACTTACTTTTATTTTTACGTGACAGAAGGGGAGATAGGGAGACAGACTCCTGCATGCACGCTGACCAGGATCCACCAGACAACCTTGTCTGAGGCCGATGCTGAAATCAATTGAGCTATTTTTAGCACCTGAGGCTAGTGTGCTTGGACCAACAAACCTATCCTCAGTGCCTGGGCCATGCTCCAACCAAAAGAGCCACTGGCTGTGGGAAGGGAAGAGGGAAAGAAGAGGGAGAGAGATGGCAGTAGGGTAGAAGCAGATGGTCACTTTTCCTGCATGTCCTGACAGGGAATCAAGCCTGCGACGTGCATACTCCAGACTGATGCTCTACCCACTGAGCCACCAGCCAGTGCCAACTATAATATTTACAGTCACCTTCATCTGTAACCTGTAAATGTGTGTTTATCTCACTATTATTATTTATGGTGGAAAATATTCACTGTGAAAAAAATGTAGGGGAATTTTTAAATCTTTTATCTTCTTTCAAAAATATCTATTACTATATTATTTCACATAATTGTCAACAATTAAAAGACTACTTAATTCCAATCAAAACTTACCATAAATATGCACTCTTTGATTATAGAAAAACTTTAAAGCATGGTTCATCAAAATAAGGAACATACTTGCCCTGAACTTGATTTTTATATTGCTTTGTTTTTGTTTTTTTGAAAAGATATTTATTTAGCATCAGAAATAATTAATATTTTTTTCTCCTGTGAGGTTTCTGTTATTCTCTGAGTCCTGGTACTATCCAATTGCATTGATAATTATTGTCAATAAATACTGTTATATTCCTTGATTTAAGAGTATATTTTTTATCACAACAGAATATCTAAAAACTAAAAAATTGGCTGTTTCCAATTTTAAGAAAAATTATCTGTATATTTATTTATTTAACTAGGTACACATAAATGTACATTTTAAAAATAATTTAAAATATAAAAGTTTTAAAATCAAGAGTATTTAAGTTGCATGTCTCAGCATATTGGACTCTACATTAAAGCATGTTCAAAGTAATTGAATACCTTGGTCAACTTGGTGTCAGGTAGATTAAGTACACTGAGAGTTGGGCAACAAATAAATGTTTACTGATAGAATGAGTAACTCTTTATTTATATGATTTCTAAAATAAAACATTCTTCTGTGCACAAACTTGTGTTCACTTGAATACTATTCCTTCAAATAGGACATAGTTCAGGGAGTTTATGTTTCCTTAAAATATTAGATTAAATAATGCTGACCACTTTTTAATGTAATCATTGCAGTAGAAAGTATTGGTATTTCCAATCTAACAATAATCCAATACCTTGAATTTCTATCTTAACATTATGCTTCGATTATTTTTGCTATGACACTTACTGCCCAATGTTTACTAACCTCATTAGAATCACAAAGATAGATGCAGGCTCCTGTCTTCTCAGATGCCTATTTTCAAGAAAGTTATATTCAAATATCTCTTTTCCTTGATGTTTGATTAGATAATTAAATCTTATTAATAGATAATACATATACATAAAACAAAATGCCAAAAACCAGAAGGATGTAATGCAAAAATTATGTTTTCCTTAAACCTCTAACTGTGCCATTTGGTTCCCTGATCTGAAACACCCACTGGCCCTGACACCTGGATCAGTGTTAAGAGTGTCAGACAGGCTTGTGGCAGTTCTGGGTTCAATTCCTATTCAGGGCATACAGGAGAAGTGACCACCTGCTTCTCTACCCTGTTTTCTCCCCTTCTCTCTCTCTCTCTCTCTCTCTTTCTCTCTCTCTTTTTTTCTTCTCTTCTCACAGCCCTGATTCCACTGGTTTGAGCAAGTTGACCTCAGGTGCTGACGTTGGCTCCATGGCCTCTCCTCACCTGCTGAAATAGCTTGGTTGCTGAGCAACAGAGCAGTGGCTCCAAACGAGCAGAGCATTGCCCTGTTGGGGGCTTGCCAGGTGGATCCAGGTCCTGTGGCATGTGGGAGACTGTCTCTCTGCCTCCCTGCCTCTTACTTAATAATATAATAATAATGATAATAATAAGAAGATATGGATTCTTGCTGTATTGGCCAAGAGTTTGCTTAAAGCAGCGGTTCTCAACCTATGGGTCGCGACCCACAGGTTGAGAACCGCTGGCTTAAAGGCTTTAATCAGTGTAAAATAAAAAATAGAAGACTAGATAAAGAATATGTGGCACATATACACCATGGTATACTATTCAGCCATAAGAAATGATGGCATCGGATCAATGATGGGATCTTGATAACATTATACGGAGTGAAATAAGTAAATCAGAAAAAAAAAACAAAACAAGAACTGCAGGATTCCATACACTGGTGGGACATAAAAACAAGACTAAGAGATATGGACAAGAGTGTGGTGGTTCCAGGGGGAGGAGGGGAAGAGGGGGAGGAGGAGGGAGAGGGGGAGGGGCACAAAGAAAACTAGATAGAAGGTGATGGAGGACAATCTCTCTTTGGGTGATGGGTATGCAACAGAATTGAATGACAAGATAACCTGGACATGTTTTCTTTGAATATATGTACCCTGATATATTGATGTCACCCCATTAAAATAAAAATTTATAAAAAATAAAATAAATTAGTTAAAAAATAAAAAAATAAAAAGAAGAAAACACCCACATAACAGTTTCTTGTGCTTCTTTCCAGAGATATTCTAGTAAATAGCTAATAGAAAATTTCTTTTTCTCCATATATGCTTTAGTATATATGATGTATATATTTAAATATAATCATGCATGCATTTTATATGTGATAAGAGATCATATATATATATATATACACTTTTCCACACTTTTTAAAAATTTTTTGGAATTAAAAATTTGTCTTGACCACAGTACTTATTGCACTGTAAGGCTGTGTTTAGGAATCAACACACTCTGCTAACATTAAGCAAATTATATTTTACATAGTTACATGAGTTATATTTTATATAGAATGTGATTGGACCACCAATGGATTTATTTCCAGGGTAAAGTTTATTATATATAATGTAAGGAATCATAATTGCATATATTATCAAAAAATAAATTCAATATTCTGGACTCTGTTTATAAACTTGGAACTGGAGAACTGTCTCAAATTTTCTTAAGCATGCCCTTTGATGAAGCCAATTTGCAATGACTCATGTAAGACATAATAGTTATAAATAAGTGGATCATAAATAACATACTACCTATATTTTGTAGCCCTTTAGAAGGCTGACCCACATGGTAATGGAGAATTTCAGAAATGAATTTATTGGTATGTGTGTAATCAAATCTAAAACTCACTTTAGGTTTTTGTCACAATGTCTTTCATTCTATCAGAAAATGTATGCTTATGCCCCTAGTATAATAATAACTCATCGTCTGTACAATCAAATCCTTATCTTTTGTGTACACTTTATGAATAAATTGCTGCAATATATATATTTTGTTGGGCACTGAATAATGGTTTGAAGCCTTAACCTAATTGAATACTCATATCCTACATTTTATATTGTATCAAAATTTTAAAAAGCAATTAAAGATTATTTTATAACCTACATTTCTTTCATTTTGCCTATGCAAAATAACAGTCCTTACAAATACAGTAGTTTTAGGAATAGAGAAAGTGAATTAAATTTTGTTTTTGCAGAATATATTCAGCCTTCAATGAACATAAGGCATTCATTATGTGGGATAAAAATAAATTTAGTATATAAAACTTGAATATATAACCCTTTTCAGATTTATTTTCTCTAATCTTTTTCCTTCACTGAAATATAGTAGTCAGACAAAATTCCTTTTGTAGATTCAGGAGTCAAATGTTCTAACTCATCCCTGTCAATCTTGCAAGGTCTTTAGGAAACTAGTGTGAACATTTTTTAGAGATACTTTGTTGCCCTCAGGTAAAACACTCAAATGCTTTATAGTCGGGTACCTCAATATAGCATTTACTATAATTTTCTTACTGGTAGGCTCCTTGTCATATCTGCTAGACATTTTGATTACTTAAATCATAGTTCTCTGTATTCTAAACCTCAAGTAACAGGATACTCAAACAATCATATGTATTATCCATCCAAACCTCCAGAAGTGATTTCTCAACTTTCTTATCTTCAACAACGTGCAATTATACTTTACTTTAATAATTCAATAGTAGACTCATTCTAAATGAGCTGTTGAATTTCACCTTCACTATTTGCCATCTGTCTACATTACTAACACACACTGTAAAGCTGGGAATGATCAAATAGCACAAAGTTCATGTTCATATAATTAATTTCTATCCAATCATTTTAGATAAATAATTTCCAGGATTTATTTTTGTTTCTTTTATCTACTGATTCCCTACAATTTAAATAGTTTAATATGTCACAGAAAGATAACATATGAACTTGTGGATTTGGGAACGTGAAACAATCATCTGCCTCCTGTTTTCCTTTCTTTATTTCTTTTGTTTTCCTTTTTTTTTTTTTTTTTTTTTTTTTTTGACAGAGACAGAGAGAGGCAGAGATGGGGGACAGATAGGGACAGACAGACAGGGAGAGAGATGAGAAGTATCAATTCTTTTTTACAGCACCTTAGTTATTCATTGATTGCTTTCTCATATGTGCCTTAACCCTGGGGCTACATCAGACCAAGTGACCCCTTGCTCAAGCTGGTGAGCTTGGGCTCAAGCAGGTGAGCCTTGCTCAAACCAGATGAGCCCACGCTCAAGCTGGCGACCTCAGGGTTTTGAACCTGTGTCCTCTGCATCCTAGTCCAACACTTTATCCACTGTGCCTCCACCTGGTCAGGTATGTTTTCCTTTCTTAATTCCTGCTATGCCACACTCCATCATCTTATGCTGCAGCTACACTGAACAGTTTTAAAGTTCTTCCACATCTGTAGTCGATGTACTATAGAATGTTCGATTTCCTTCTGAAATCCTTAAATCATTCTTCAAGTAAAAGCTGAAGCATAGTCTAAGCAAAACTTTTATAAATTTGTTTTAGTAAATTTGAACACTTCCCACTATGCATCTTTTGCATATTTCTTGTTTCTGGTTTTAATTTGTAAAACATTTTATTGATATTCAACATACTATAGAAACCTAGAGAATGTATAAATACACAGTTTGCTTAATTATCATTTCTATGTAATTACCAATCAGTCCAAGAAATATACTGATACTTAGATACAATAAACACCCATTCTCCTGGTCTTACCTCAAGTCTGTTACATTCATTCAAATTAATCAACTTCTGAAACAGCTCATCTATTTAAAAAATACAGTTTAACCTTTTCTGCTTCTAATATCTACAGCTAAGTTATTATCCCTATTTTTTTTCAAACTCCTATTACCCTTACAAAGAACTTTCCAAGATAGTTTTTCCAATTTTTTCCCATGTTTTAGAAAGAAGTATTACCAAGTAATCCAGAAAAAAGTAATATTGTTATACTTGCTTAGTTAACTTGATTTGTATATATGATATGATCTGTAATTAATTTCAAAACTCAATTGTGAAAAAATCAACTGAATACATTTAAAGATATAGTTGACTTTATTCACTAATTCATGAATTGGTCAGCATCCCATCTAGGAGACAGAAAGGAGCTCTGAAATCTGTACAAAATGAGTCGCATAGGCTTAAAAGGGATCAAGACAAGAAAGTCATCAACGATTGAATTACTTCAGGCCAGCTCCCTTTAGTACAAAGTGGAGGTTTATCAGGCACATTACTTCACTAATGCTGAGCAGATAATTCCAGACTGGTTAAAGGTTACATTTATGGTAGAGGCTGAAACTGAGTCAGGTTAGGTAGTGCATCTTGGTTTGCTGATGTGAGTTTTAGCATAAGTGACTACATTTTGGGCCCATTATTTCTTTTTTCTTTTTTTTTTCTAGCAAAAAAAAATTAGCATAAATAATCAGAAGTGCTTTCTTGGCTTTTGAAAGACTTAGGAATTTCTTCCAATGGAATGGAAACCTAAATATTGAGATACCACATCACAACTACAGATATGAAAACTTGTGGTATAATTAAACTAGAAGAGTAAATGAATACTACTGTTAGATTTATTGTATAAGTGCTGTCATGGTTGCTAAAACCCAGAAAGCTAGTAATTTCTTTAAGTTTACAGATTGGGTTTTATAACTCTTTCCGTTATTGTTTCTTAAAAAATGTTTGCAAGTGTGGCATAATTCATTTGAAATTTGCCTTTATTATATCATATTGTCTAATATAATATGACATAATAAAAATAATAAAAATTAATTGTGAATAATTCAGTAGTCATAAGTCGGTTCATAGCAACATATCAAGTCACTTTATGTTTTTAATATATGCTGCATATTTCTATCTCTTTTCTGTCTTCTTTCCCCAATTTATCCTTACTAAGAGAAAATTATTTTTTTCTTAAAGTCCTTTCTTAATTGACCTAAGTTTTATGGCTTTTTTGTTTTTATATCCAAGGAAAGTTAATCCTGATTTCAAATAGGTAGAGAAAACATGGAGTCTCAGTCTGGAGTAGCTGCTATTTCTCAGTGACCTGACTTTGCTGTCTTGTAGACTGGTCCTGCCCTTTGTGAAAGACATTCATGCTCTACTAAGGCGATCTGCTTGTTCCAAACCACTCCCTGAGAACAGGGTGGGTGCATGAGCACAGCAGCCCCTAAAAATGAAAAAAATAAACTCCCTTGCATTTCCCCAAAATAGTGCAGTTATCCTTAACCAGAAACACTGCTGAAGTCAACTCTCCTGTATTAAATTAAGTCCAATTGTATTGATCATGAATCAATCACCCAGATACTCTCATCCCTCAAGTTGCATTTCTCTTATCTGTGTCCTTTCCTTCAAACACCTAAGCCCATCAGAAGGGTCCTGAAGATTTTAGTTACAGACTGAAAAGAGGTAAAAGTGTCAAGCCTCACATACCCAGAAGGCTACTTGGTCTGCAGTAGACATTTCCACTCCTGCCCTTGTGACTGTCCTGCAACAGAAAAGATTTGTAAGGAGCTCTTTTTGTGAGGATACAATAGATCTTTTTATACCCTCACCTTGTGTAAATGTGCCTTCTGGCATAATATTTGCATGAATAAAAGAGGAAAATTGTATGTCTTCTTAGCACAAAAAAAGATGACATACACAAGGTGACTTTCAATAGTTATGTTTAAAATACTTACAGGTATTTAATATTTCTGTTCATATCGCCATGCATATAGACACACAAATATATCTGTATAAACAAATTAATGTAAACATTTTTTATTTATAGTGTCATTTGAACAGTTTAAACAGATTTTATGAAAAGATTTGAAGCTACATTACTAATTTATTTATGTATTTTAAAATGCAGCTTTAAGGTGTGTTACTACTTAAGGAGGAAACACAAATTATTGAGCCAACCTGATATATTTCTGAACCAAATACTCTATTCTGCATCTTCAAATTTTGCTTATTTTCTAGATTAACATTTTTTGTGTTTGAATAATCTCTGTATTTTTTATTACTTATTTTTATAAGCAGAGTCTGATGATTTCTAGGATTGCTTCTGGGTAGGCCTTTCAATTTTTCAGTTGAAATTTATTTCTCAGCCATGTTCTCTCTTTAGTTATAATTCTTTTAAAACATTGTTATTCTTGGTGCTTTTTCTTTGACCTGAGGAATAGAAATTCCTGTGCAGACTGAATTCATCATTCAGGTTTTATATATAAGGCATTGGTATATCCAAGTATGCATACCAAATAACATTTAGATATTTAAAAACGTACCACTAAAATTAGCTCGGTGGTCTCTCAACAAGATGTAACGAAAGCTGCTGGGAGGCATAGTTCTTGGACTCTCAAGGAGAGAGGTAATTTTTTTTTCTCTTGCTTTGCTACATAATGTATGTAAAATTTTAATCTTTTTTTGTGCTATATAACATGTGTGTTATTAATGTTTACTTTGGTAGAAGAATAGTAAATTCAAAACAATGCCTCAGTCCTAATCCCTGAATATGTTAATGTGATACCTGGTAAAAAGGATTTTGTAGATGTGATTAAAGTTTCTGAGGTAGGAAAAATTGTGCAGTTTTACCGAGGTGTACACAATGCAATCCTTGTAAGGGAAAGGGAAGCAGGAGAGACAGAGGCAGAGAAGGACATACATTGATAGATAGTTGGAATGATGTAGGTCTATGAGCCAAGGAATGTGGCCATCCAGAGCAAGGGTCTGGAACCTTTATGGCTGAGAGAGCCATGAGCACCATATATTTTAAAATATAATTTTGTGAGAGCCATACCACGACCCATATATGTTACGCATTATCCAATAAAAATTTGGTGTTGTCCTGGAGGACAGCTGTGATTGGCTCCAGCCACCCGCAACCATGAACATGAGCGTTAGGAAATGAATGGATTGTAATACATGAGAATGTTTTATATTTTTAACATTATTATATTTTTTCATTAAAGATTTGTCTGCAGGCCAGATGCAGCCATCAAAAGAGCCACATCTGGCTCGTGAGCCATAGGTTCCCAACCCCTGCTCTAGAGGCTAGAAAAATTAGGACACAGATTCATTCCTAGAGTTTACAGAAAGTATGCAGCCCTGCCAAATCCCAATTGCAAGACTTCAGACATGCAGTACTGTTAAGAGAATAAGTTTATATGGTTTAAAACATTGTCATACTTTATCACAACAAAAGTAAGAAATGAATATATATATATTTTTATCCAAGAATAAATTTTGTTCTTTTTCTCTTCTCCATTGGTACAGAAGAGTGTTTTGTTTGGAGGGATAATACAAATAGAGGTTTTATAATCACATTCTAAAAATAAAAAAAAAAAGGTTTGAAATTTTTTGTCATGATAGTACTGAATAAGCAAGTCTCCTCAAAACTCACATAATGAAATTCTAACCTCCAAGTTAATGGTATTTGGAAGGCAGACCTATTAAGTGGTTGAATAGGTCATGGGATTGCAGCCCTCCTATAAGAGACCCCAGGGATTTCTCTCTCTTTCTTTTTTATACCATGCAGGGACACCATGAGAAGACCTCCTGTTAATCAGAGAGTCAGCTTTCTTTCACCAAACAGTAAATATGCCAATATCTTGTTTGGATCTTCCCAGACTACAGGGCTGTAAAAAATAAATTTTGTTTAAGCCATCTGGTTTATGATGTTTTGTTATGGCAGCCCAAACGAAATAAGTCTATTGTGTCATCATTTCTTCTGTAGTACAAATCTAAAGTTGCTTATGTCTTTAGTGGTTAATAATGTATTTTTTAAATTCTATACTTCTTTGGTAACAATGAGATAGGCAAAAAATAGTACACTATAAAAAAATATATGTAGTGCCTTTTCTTTTAAGAAAGTTTATGGTGAACACAATATTTGTTGATAAATATGTCTTATCATGACAGAGAGAGGTATTTAGGATATCACTGAACCTATGTAATCAGAAGAATCAAATCTTCTGCAGAAATACCACAAACCACTTTAATGAGATACTTATAAGATCATGGCAAAATATTTCAGGTGCAGCTGCAGAAAAAAACATTTCCATATAACTCTGAAGATATACTTTTCATTTAGGTGAAATGACTTTTTCTTTTATGATTTTGTTAAACTTTTTGGTGTACATATATTTGGTGTACATTCATATATCAATTTAATATATGTGAAAGCAAATTGATATATGTGAATGTATTAGTCAAATAACAGAAGAAAATATTTTTAAACAAAGGCAGTTTTATAACATCTAATACATTAAACAGAAAATAAGGTGACTACAAAAAATTGTTCAAACATTTATCCAATTTATGAAATCAAAACATTTGAAGGTATATTTCATTAAAGGTGGATTATATAATATCTTAAAATATATTATAAATCCAATTAAAATTACATCAATAATAAACTTATATTTTGCAATGATTAAATGCATTCAAAATTTGGTGAGGCAAATGTCATTGTGTAAACACATTTTTTTTGTTTTTTTTACAGAGACAGAGAGAGAGTCAGAGAAAGAGACAAATAGGGATAAACAGACAGGAAAAGAGAAAGATGAGAAGCATCAATTCCTTTTTTGCAGCTACTTAGTTATTCAGTGATTGCTTTTTTGTATGTACTTTGACCAGGGGGCTACCACAGCAGAGCGAATGACCCCTTGCTCAAGCCAGAGACCTTGGGTTCAAGCTAGCAACCTTGGGCTTCAAGCCAGCAACCTTTGGGCTTAAGCCAGAGACCATGGGGTCATATCTATCATCCCATGCTCAAGCCAGCAACTCCTCGCTTGAGCTGGTGAGCCGGTGCTCAAGCTGGATGAGCCCACGCTCAAGCTGGTGACCTCAAGCTGGTTTCAAACATGGGTCTTCCTCATTCCAGTACCATGCTCTATCCACTGTGCCACTGCTTGGTCAGACAACATTTTTTTTTAATTTAGAAAATTATGGAGCCAAATTGAACTTGTAATATGTAGTGGTGAATATATAACTCATGATTCTATCAAAACAAGCAGTAATGTTCTATCAATTAATAGAAAGCTTAAGGTATTTACATTTATACACACATATACACACACATACACACAAATACACATCACAATTCCTTTTTTTTTTTAAAGGAAGAGGAGGGGTGATAGAGAGACAGAGATCTGCATGCACGCAGACCAGGATCTACCTGGCAACTCTTGTCTGGACCAATATTCAGTTCAGCTGAGTCATTCTTGATGCCTTGGGCTAACACTTGAACCAATTAAGCCACTGGCTGGCAGAGGGTAAGTGAGAGGGCGAGAGGGGGAGAAGAAAAGGGAGGGGAAGAGGATGGGAAAGAGTAGCAGATGGTCGCTTCTCATGTGTGCCTGATGGGGAATTGAGGCAAGGGCCTCTGCACACTGGCCAGTGCTATATCCACTGAGCCAATAGGCCAAGAGCCTCTTTTTTATTTTAATGTAAGAAGACTGATACCAATGGTGAATATATATATATATATATATATATATATATATATATATATATCAACATGACAATATTCTCTTTCTCCTTCTGTTACTCATTGTTTATTCCTGGGGTGGGGTACGTCGAGAAGGGCATTGGTGTGATACATGGTGATGAATGAAGACTTGACTTGGGGGGGTGAACACACAATGCAGTGTACAGAGACATATTGTACAGTTGGGCACCTAAGACCTGTATACGTCTGTTAACCAGTGTCACCCCAATAATATTAAATTAAAAAAAAAATTTAAAGATACTATAAACCTCTGAAGAATTAGTGACATGTAATCATATTTAAATCTTTTATTAACAAATCATTATTACTGTGTTCAAAATTGCCAAACAGAGCTCAAAATATTGAAATTCAGTAGTGAATAACAATTAATGAAACTACACATGTAAGCAAAAGCTTACAAAATTCATTTTACAAATTCAGACAAATGTAAATAAATTAAACAATGACATATCATTTACTTTTAAAATTATATAATTGAACTTTGAGTTATCTGGATGTGTTAAAACTCCTTTGGTAGGCCCATATTTTAACTGGATAATTCCATAGTCTTGAAATAAAATAAAAATGAGAAAGTCAATAATTTATAACATGTACATTTCGCAATATATTCTAATAGTTAAAAATAAGGACTGCATTAAAATGTTTGTTTAAAAAAGCCAAAATTAAGCAGAATTGAAGTAAAAACAAAAAAAATGCTGTATTTGTAAAAATATTTAACTTGAAAGTTTAAAAGCTTCAATTAAAAATGAAAAATAATAATTCCTAAATTTAATCAAATTTACACTTTTTTTTTTACACTTTTTTTTTTTTTTTTTTTTGTATTTTTCTGAACCTGGAAACGGGGAGAGACAGTCAGATAGACTCCCGCATGCGCCCAACCGGGATCCACCGGGCACGCCCACCAGGGGCGATGCTCTGCTCACCAGGGGGCGATGCTCTGCCCCTCCGGGGGGGGGGGGGTCGCTCTGCCATAACCAGAGCCACTCTAGCGCCTGGGGCAGAGGCCAAGGAGCCATCCCCAGAGCCTGGGCCATCTTTGCTCCAATGGAGCCTTGGCTGCGGGAAGGGAAGAGAGAGACAGAGAGGAAGGAGGGGGGGGGGGTGGAGAAGCAAATGGGCGCTTCTCCTATGTGCCCTGGCCAAGAATGTAGGCCCTGGCACGCCAGGCCTACACTCTACCGCTGTTAATCAAATTTAAGTTCCTTACCTTAACAGGAACATTATAATATATAGGGAGAATTGTTTTCTTTTTTTTTTTAATTTCTTTTAAATTTATTTATTCATTTTTAGAGAGGAGAGAGAGAGAGAGACAGAGAGAGAGAAGGGGGGAGGAGCTGGAAGCATCAACTCCCATATGTGCTTTGACTAGGCAAGCCCAGGGTTTCGAACTGGCGACCTCAGCATTTCCAGGTCAACGCTTTATCCACTGTGCCAACACAGGTCAGGAGGGAAAATTGTTTTCAAAATATAATATTTATATTATACAGAAAAAAGGTAACTGATCTTGCCAAACCCTCCAAAATTACTAATTATAAAAATTCATTAATGTAGAAAACCTTAGAGAATTATTTAAAAATTGACAATAGATCACATTGAAATGTCAATATGTTTTCAAGATGTTAGAAACAATTAGGCTCAGAAACTCATTAGAGTACTTTAATATGTAGCAACAAATTACCTGTTTTATTTTATTATTTAGATTAAGAACATACTTCTTAATGTGCTTTTATTTAGATGGATAAATAATATTTTTATTTTGTATAAATAAACTTTTATTTTTGCCAAGAGATTTTGAGTAGAATTATTCCATAAGTCTACCTACATAATAAAATTAATTTGTCAGACTTTTAAAAAATTACTCAATTATATTCCTTTTATTGCACCTATTCATTCAAAAATAAATTCTAGTTTTGAAATTAGATGTATGATTACCTCAATCAAATCTTTCTCTTATTTACAGAGAGAAAAAGATTCTATCCCATATCCCACACAATAGAAGATGGTTCTCCAGAGAGACCCAACTCTTATCACTTAAGAACCTGTCCTTTCCTTGACCTTAGGGCAGTGGTCCCCAAACCCCGGGCCATGGACTAGTACCGGTCCATGGGCCATTTGGTACCAGTCTGCAGAGAAAGAATAAATAACTTACATTATTTCCATTTTATTTATATTTAAGTCTGAACGATGTTTTATTTTTTAAAAATGAACAAATTCCCTCTGTTACATCCGTCTAAGACTCACTCTTGATGCTTGTCTCATAAATTCAACAATTATATTTAAAAATACCACAGTTTTTACGCCAGTCACATAATTTTATTTTGTGCATTTATCCGTCCCACCCTAAGGGCCGGTCCGTGAAAATATTTTCTGACATTAAACCGGTCCATGGCCCAAAAAATGTTGGGAACCACTGCCGTAGGGTATTCTTTTCTCCCTTGATACCTTCATACGACCTTATAAATTCTCTCTAGATATTACTGATGTGTCACAAATATTTTGTGGAAAAGTGCACATATGTTTCTTTAAATTTAATTTTCATACAATATTCCCAACTTCCCCATTGATGTATTGTTTTTGGTGTGTGTGTGTGTGTGTGTGTGTGTGTGTGTGTGTGTGTGTGTGTGTGTATGAGAGAGAAAGAGACCAACAGAGACAGAAACAGAGATTGTTTTAGAGGTTTAGAGATGGGGATATTGTGGGCATGACTACAAATTAAAAAAAAAAAAAAACAGCATTGAATGATGAGATTGTGTTGAAAACACAGAATAGTGGAGAATCCACAAAAGAGTTTAAATAAGTTATTTCTTTATATGCTTTTCTTCTTTTTTCTACAGAGACACCTTTTGTTTGCCATACTTCTAGAGTGTTTAGATCCACCACTCTTCTCCATTCCTTCTGTAATTCTTCAGATTACCTCTTGATGAGCTTTCATTAAAGCTATTAAAAAAAAACAGTTTTGTGTTCCAGAAGCAGTCTTTCTGGGATATTAATTTTAAGCTGTTTATTAAGAAATATAACTTAGCAGCAGTAGAGTGTCGGCCTGGCGTGTGGGGGACCCGGGTTCGATTCCCGGCCAGGGCACATAGGAGAAGCGCCCATTTGCTTCTCCACCCACCCCCCTCCTTCCTCTCTGTCTCTCTCTTCCCCTCCCGCAGCCGAGGCTCCATTGGAGCAAAGATGGCCCGGGCGCTGGGGATGGCTCCTTGGCCTCTGCCCCAGGCTCTAGAGTGGCTCTGGTCGTGGCAGAGCGACACCCCAGAGGGGCAGAGCATCGCCCCCTGGTGAGCAGAGCGTCGCCCCTGGTGGGCGTGCCGGGTGGATCCCGGTCAGGCACATGCGGGAGTCTGTCTGACTGTCTCTCCCCGTTTCCAGCTTCAGAAAAATACAAAAAAAAAAAAAAAAAAAGAAATATAACTTAGATAAAACCTTTGACTCCCGTCGCATTCTTACCCAAGAGATTCAAACAGAAAAATACTGCTTCAGGAAGACAATCTTAGAATTTTACCTTACCCTTATTTTAATTAACTATGGTAAATAGAATAGTTTAGGCAGGTGTGTGATAGGGAGATACATTCTGTGTCCCATTGTTTCAAAGTTGTCTCCTAGCAGAAATTTGCATGCCATATGTGCTTTCCTCTTCTTCAACTCCCTCTAAATTTTTCATTTTCACTTCTGAAATTTAGAAACTCAACCTTTCTTTTCTCCTTTGCTTAAAATGTCATATATATGTTGTCTCACGTCTTTGTGATTTTCATGCTTAAGTGAATTTCTCATGTACATGTATTACATATTGATTTTCTTCTGTTAATCTGTCTATGTTAATTTGGTTATTAACCCAGGTGGAAAAACTTAGAAGGTAGAAGAAAATTATTAATTTGTTTAGCCTTAAAGTATGAGACAGGATAGTAAGATACTAGAGGCGTATAGCTGATTCAAATTAGACTCATCTAGCAACTTGACTCACCTCCTTCTCCCTTGCATGATCACTCCCCTAAGCATTAAGACCTCAGGACAATGAAGTTCTGATCAACATGAAATAATCATAGTAACAAAGACTCAGGTCTGTTGACTACAGGACAGTTTTGGTCAAACTAGAGATTACATCTAGGTCTCAGTTATGTTTTAGCCCCAGCTCCAGAAAAGCAGGAAAACCAGATGATACAAGATCATGGCTGACATCAGGAATAGATGCGATGACCAATGACCTTCTACCTAGAAACAACCAATTAATAGAAACTATGATGTGGAGGAGCAGTATATAAAAAAAAATGTATGAATTTGAACTTAATTGGACAAGAACAATAGGGGTCACAAAAATGGATACAGGAATGCCTGCGTCATTTACTCAGGGTAGGATAAGACATCTTGTTGCAGTTTCCCTGACTCCAGGGAAGATGTTCTTAAGACAGTTTCCCCTGAAGCCAAGGAGGATGGTCTTAATATGTTCTGCTCTCCCCAAGCTTCTTGGGTGTGCAGTTTCTCCTGAAACCAAGGTAGATGCTCTTATTACTTGACTGCGGGCCTAGTTAATTCTTTCAGAATGTGGTGACCTTTCTTTGTTCCTAGAGGCTATACATAAAGGACCCTGATGTAATAGCTTCCAGCCAAAATTTCTCTCCAAAATAAGTAGGGCCCCATACCACCCCTGAAGCTCTAGAGAAATCTTCCTCCTTGATGCGAAAGACAAGTCCCTGAGTTTGGAGCCCAGGCTGTGGCTTCTTGGTCTGGTGCTGTGCTATTCCACGGTTTAGTGAGATTTGTACATCCTCATAATTATCTTTTTTTTTTTAGTCTATTGCTTTAACTAGCTATTAGTCTAGAACCCGGGCTGATGTTTCTCTGTCTGGTGATGTTGTATAGCTTATTGATTTTTTGATTATACAAACCTTTTTCTTTATTCAACTTTACGTTACATGAGTTCAAACCACTTTTGATTTTGCCTTTTTTATTATTAATCATAATAAATTCCCCCCTAAAATCCATCATGAGTAATTGCACCTCTGTACCACACCTCCTGCACAGCACACATGACCATGACCTTAAAGGCTCATCTTGATAAATCAACATATTAAAATCAACATCTGGAAAGACAGTGAATATTCTTTTTTTTTTAAATTTTATTTATTAATTTTTTAGAGAGGAGAGAAAGAGGGAGAGAGAGAAACAGAGAGAGAGAAGGGGGAGGAGCTGGAAGCATCAACTCCCATATGTTCCTTGACCAGGCAAGCCCAGGGTTTCGAACCGGCGACCTCAGCATTTCCAGGTCTACGCTTTATTCACT
This sequence comes from Saccopteryx leptura, assembly GCF_036850995.1. Taxonomy (NCBI): domain Eukaryota; kingdom Metazoa; phylum Chordata; class Mammalia; order Chiroptera; family Emballonuridae; genus Saccopteryx; species Saccopteryx leptura. Next base: position 62,961,798 of record NC_089506.1, on the reverse strand, counting down.
GCACCACCACAGGTCAGGCAAGACAGTGAATATTCTATTGAGATCTCCTGAGATGTCTCTTAAAATTTCAAACTTAGATAACAGATAAACTTGTTTAAGACAAACGACCCAGTGTATGATCTGTCTCTCTAGAACACACTTGTAACATTTTTCAAGCTTGTATCTTTGCTTTCTTTCTCCTAAGCTCGAAGACTCCTCATGTGACTTGAACCAAGAGAGCAGAGAGCAGTGGCAGCTTGTCCAGAGGTTACCCCTTGAATCTGTCTCCAAAGACAGTTTGCTCATTTCTTCTGGCTTGGTGACTTTCTAAAAGGCCAAAGCAAGCTTGTGAGCAGCTCACTTAATTCTTCTCTTCCAGTGTACTTGTACTTTTTGCTTAGTTTGCTAAATAAACTTCCTTTTACTAGTTTTTGCTCTGAATTCTTTCTTTTCTAAACTCAAGAACTGAGATCCACCATCACTAGTAATAAGTATACTCAGAATAAGCAATTAGTATGCAGGATATTAGAATATAAATTTTATTAAATATAACTACTTAACCCATACTCATCACATGTGTAAAGACAGATTGTTAAATTTAAATATATTAAATACAGTTCTAAAAGTAAATGTTAAGTCATGATGAAGTAAGAATCACAAGTTTAAAAGTTTATTGAAAAATATTTTACAAATCTCTGATATAATTTAAGAATTTAATGCTAGCTTGGCACTTTGAAACAATGCAAAAGATGGTAATAATATTTGATTTATTAACAATTATAATTGTTTAAACACTACAAACTAATTATAGTATTTTAAAAATTATTATAATTTTATTTTTTATGGTTTTTTTTATATTGTAAGATTCAAAATTGTTTTTGAGTAGAAAACACAAATTATGCAAGAAAAATTATAATACTCATACACTTACTCGGACACAGATACCACAGGAAAAAAATTAAACAAATATTGACTATCACTTAAAAATGTCCTTCTACTCTTTTTTTTTTTATTTTATTCATTTTAGAGAGGAAAGGGAGAGACAGAAGGGGGGGGAGGAGCTGGAAGCATCAACTCCCATATGTGCCTTGACCAGGCAAGCCCAGGGTATCGAACCGGTGAGCTCAGCATTTCCAGGTCAATGCTTTATCCACCGCGCCACCACAGGTCAGACATGTCCTTCTACTCTTAATAAGATACATATAATGTATTTGTTTTGCTCTTGAAGTTTGTTAAATGATACTGTATCTTCTTAGGAGAGAATAATTTTATAAGGTCTCTTTCATTACAGTTGTGATATATTTGTGCTGATATGACATTATAAGAGAATGAAATGACCAAAAAAAAAATTTATAGTAACAAAACACCATTTTTTCTTTTTTCCTCCTCTATATAACCTATTTAATACAATAATTATTTTAGATACCCTGAGCTCTATGTTATCTGTATTCATGAACAGGAAAATTCCCTCTTCCAAATTAGAAGACAATGAGTTTAATATGGAATCGGAGAATGAATATAAAGCAGTACATCAAATGTATAGAACCATAAAGTTAAATCACAGTCATGCAGGGAAAAAAAAGAATAGAAGAAGAGTTACTGCCTATTCTTCCTTTTGTCTTTCTGGCCTGTTTTGTTTTTTTTTCCTCCGGATTGCAGGCTCTAAGGTCATTTTTCATTCTTTTCTTTAGCTAGTCAGTTACTCCCTCTAAGGCAGGGGTCAGGAACCTATGGCTCACGAGCCAGATGTGGCTATTTTGATGGCTGCATTTGGCTCTCAGACAGATCTTTAATAAAAATAATAATAACGTTAAAAATATAAAACATTCTCATGTATTACAATCCATTCATTTCCTACCGCTAATGTTCATGGTTGCAGGTGGCTAGAGACAATCACAGCTGTCCTTTGGGACAACACCAAATTTTTATTGGATAATGCATAACGTACACAGGTTGTTGTGAGGTCAGGAAGTAAATTTCCATCCTTTTAATAAAGTAGTCAGCTAGCTAATTGCAGAAATGCTTTTGATGGAGAAGATAGCTAAAAGAAAAAAAAAGATGAGGAGTATCATACTTTCCAGCAAGAATGGACAGAGGAACTTGCCTTTGTGGAGAGAGCAGGTTTTGCAATGTGTTGAATATGCAATGATAAAATTGCATCGATGAAACAGTCAAATAGAAAGCAGCACTTCAACATACTACATTTGCATCGAAATATCCAGTGGGGGACAGCAGGAAAAAGCATGTCAAGAGCTACTGTGTAGAGTGCAAACCAGTCAGCAGTAACTCCATGTTTGGACCCAACAAGGTGATTGTAATTTGGCTAGCTTTGCTGGTGCTTTAGCAATTGTGAGAAATGAAAAACCATTCACAGATGGGGAGTATGCCAAAACATTCATGCTTGATGTTGCCAGTGAACTTTTTGATGACTTTTCAGATAAAGACAAGATAATCAAATGAATAAAAGACATGCCTCTGTTGGCAAGAACTATTCATGATCCTACCATCATGATGGCAAATCAAATTGAGGCAACACAAATGAAGGACATAAATACAGCACCATTCTTTTCTCTTGCTTTGGATGAGTCAACAGATGTAAGTCATTTATCCCAATTCAGCATGATCACAAGGTATGCTGTTGGTGACACACTAAGTAAGGAAAGTCTTGCTGTTTTGCCTATGAAAGAGACAAGAGGGGAGGATTTATTCAAGTCTTTCACTGAGTTCGCTAAAGAAAAAAACCTACCGATGGATAAACTTATTTTGGTGTGTACTGATGGTGCTCCGTGCATGGTGGGGAAAAACAGAGGATTCATAGTGCTTTTTCATGAACAAGAAAAGAGACCCACCCTAAGATTTCACTGCATCCTTAATCAGGAGGCGCTTTTTGCTCAGATGTGTGGCGAGCTTGGTGAGATGATGTCACTGGTCATTTGGGTGGTCAACTTTATTGTTGCCTAAGCTTTAAATGATAAACTATGTTGTCAAGTTTAAAACACTGCTGGATGAAGTTGGGAATAATTATCCTGGTCTGCTTCTGCAGAGCAATGTGTGTTGGTTGTCAAGAGGGAAGGTGCTCAGCCATTTCACGGCTTGTCTGAGCAAAATCCAAACTTTTCTTGACATGAAAAACTTCGAGCATCCTGAGCTATCTAACACTGAGTGGCTCCTGAGGTTCTACTATCTCATAGACATGACTGAACTTCTGAACCAGATCAATGTGAAAGTGCAAGGCATTGGAAATACAGTCTTATCCCTTCAAAAGGTGGTGTTTGCATTTGAAAACAAGCTGGAACTCTTTATCACTGGCATTGAAACAGGTTGTTTACTACACTTTGAACAACTGGAAGAGTTTAAAGATGCATGCATAGCAAGTGAATCTGCTCAACATTTTGATCTCCAGCAGCTAGTGGGCTTCAAATCTAATCTCCAACAGTCATTCAAAGCATGCTTTGGAGAATTTCATGAGTGCACTCGTCTTTTTAAGTTCATCACCCATCCACACAAGTGTGCAGTGGGCAGTGCTGACCTGAGTTACATCGCTGGTGTCTCCATCAGAGATTTTGAGCTACAAGCTGCTGACCTGAAGGCCTCAGACATGTGGGTGAATAAGTAGAAGTCACTGAATGAAGATTTGAAAAGACTTGCACAATAGCAAGCAGAGTTGGCAAGCAACACAATTGGGGAGAAATGAAAAAACTTCAATCCATGGTCCAGCTAATTGTCAAAACTTGGAATGCGCTTCCTGTCACATACCACACACTGCAGCATGTGAGTATTGCTGCACTGACAATGTTTGGCTCTACGTATGCATATGAACAGTCTTTCTCACATCTAAGGAACGTCAAGACCAACCTACGATCACATTTAACAGATGAAAGTCTCAAAGCCTGCATGAATCTTAACCTCACCACGTATCAACCAGACTACAAAGCCATCCATGCTACAAAGCAAAACCATGCAGCACCAGAAGTCACATCAATGATAAGAAGTACTTTATTCATCATTGGTTAGCAACAGCATAACAATATTATTAAAAAAAATTTAGAGACTAATTGTACTTTAAAAATGTTGGTCTTACATAAAATGTACACATTTATTTGTATTTAGTGTTAAACATATTGTATGGCTCTCATGAAATTACATTTTAAAATATGTGGTGTTCATGGCTCTCTCAGCCAAAAAGATTCCCAACCCTTGCTTTAAGGCAGCAGTTCTCAACCTGTGGGTCGTGAAATATTCCGATGGCTTTAGGCGACCCCTGTGTTTTGGTCGTTCAACCCCTGCTGGGGTCGTGACCCACAGGTTGAGAACCGCTGCTCTAAGGAGTAAGTTAAGAAGAGGTCAACCCCTGATGGGTGCAGAAAGAGAATCCCTATAGAGATTCTTAATTTTAAAAAAAGTATTATTTTGTTTTTTGACTAGGTTAAAAAAAACTGATAGTTATGCTGAGAGTATTTTTATAAGAAAATATTTGACCTATGTTGCTTTGGCAATTGTTACTAAGAGGAAAATATTAAAAAGCTATACTTTGCCAATGTCTCTTGAAGCTCAGAAATTTCAAATTTTGCTAATTTTTAGAATCACCTTGTATTCTTGTGAAGTTGATTATAAATTTGTCTTCTGTATTAATATAAAACAAATTTCTAGAAGACAGAGACTAACTTAAAATCTTAACTTTGGGAAAAAATACTTATATAGCTAAAGCATTAAGAAATGTAGTGTCCAAAATTAGTAATTCATTTATAAAAGTATCTAAATAATTTCACAATAAATTCATTATTTAGAAATTTTATGGTAATAGAATTTTGTACAGGTTCATTAGAAATATTTATATATTATTTCTATGTTTGTTTTTGGGCTTTTTAAAATATGATCTCCTTATAAGAATTATGAGGGCCCTGGCCGGTTGGCTCAGCGGTAGAGCGTCAGCCTGGCGTGCGGGGGACCTGGGTTCGATTCCCGGCCAGGGCACATAGGAGAAGCGCCCATTTGCTTCTCCACCCCCACCCCCTCCTTCCTCTCTGTCTCTCTCTTCCCCTCCCGCAGCCAAGGCTCCATTGGAGCAAAGATGGCCCGGGCACTGGGGATGGCTCCTTGGCCTCTGCCCCAGGTGCTAGAGTGGCTCTGGTCGCGGCAAAGTGACGCCCCGGAGGGGCAGAGCATCGCCCCCTGGTGGGCAGAGCGTCGCCCCCTGGTGGGCGTGCCGGGTGGATCCCAGTTGGGCGCATGCGGGAGTCTGTCTGACTGTCTCTCCCCGTTTCCAGGTTCAGAAAAATACAAAAAAAAAAAAAAAAAAAAAAGAATTATTAGGTATAAAGTTGTTATATTTTTATAAATAAAAGTTTAAAAATAGAACATTTGTATCATGTCAAAAGAAGATCTGAATAATTTAAAATTTATTAGTGAAAACTAGGCAACACTTATTCTGCTCTTTTTGGTCACTAGGCAATCATACATTAAAAGCACTTAGATATATAATACTAAATAAAAGAAGAACTAAATGTTGAGTCAACTATATTATGCTCATGAATGAAATGATGCAGTGCTATTACGATGGCATTTTCTCTAAATTGTTCTATAAAATAAATGAGAATCCAAAATGCAAATAACTTCTGTAAAAAGCTATCTCCAAAAGCCTTATAAATAAAGGTTCTCACACAACCAAGTATATTTAAAAGGTTTAAAAAAGTGACTCTCCTAGTCACTTTCCAAAGATATTTGGATTTATTTATTTGTAAATTTTTATAATTAAAGCCATGTATTATTGGCACACAAAAATTAAAGAAATAAACCTATATATATATATAATTCAAATTTTGATGAATCATCTTGTTAGCAACAGAACCACATCAGAATGTTACCAACGCTTGGACATCTGTTTAACAACCTTGGTACTTAAGTTGTGGTTAAAAAAGAATTCAGAGACAAGGTTCACATACAAGTGGAAGTTTATTCAGAAAGCCACAGAGGTAGAAAAAGTGAGCTATGGAAGAAGTGAGCCAACTTGGCTGCATGGGTTCAGGAAACATGTTAAAGAGGGTGTTAGAAGAAAGAAATTAAAGATAAATGTGTCTGGGGAAAGAAGAAGAGGAAAGACTCAGGCATTCATAAAAAGTACATACTGAGGAAAGAAGGGTTGGGGGAAAGTATGGGTGTGTTAGAGAGACAGAGAGAGAGAGAGAGAGAGAGAGAGAGAGAGAGAGAGAGAGAGCAAGAGAGTTTTCTACTGGGTCCTCCATCCAGAAGGCTTTTAAAAGCAGGAGTTATAGGAGAAGCCCAGGGGAGGATATTAACAGAATATTCTTTCACTCTCTAGTTGGGTCTTTTTAGGGTTATAGTCTCCACTAATTGGTCAGCACTAAAGTAGAAGGTCATTAGTGATCACAGCTGGTGCTGTGTCAGCCTTGGTGTTGTTGCCCTTCTGGCTTTGCTGCTTTTCTAATGCTGGAACTAAAACGCAAAACAAACTGAATAACTTTTAAAAATGTAATTATTTTTACATATTATTTGTGTTTTAAATACATTTGTCATTCCTTCTGTTACCAATCCAGAAGTCCATGTGCCTGGTATGTCCAAAGGCCAAAATTCAAGGTGTCAGAGTTTGGAGTAGGAAAAAGTTTGTTAATTGAGAAGTAGCCTTTCAAGAAGATGGAGTTTGCTAGTAGTTCATCAAATCAATCATAAGCAAGTACAGAATTCAGGTTTATTTTACATCAAGTGAAGGAAGGAAAAATGGGAAGAGGAAGAGGTTATTGAAAACCCACAGACTTCTGAGCAACAGAAGGAACTGGAAGAAGACCATGAAATCTTTAATAATTTTTTTCTGGTTCATTGACCATGGCTGACCTGAGTGTATTTTTCAGGGTTCTAATTTTTGCATACTGACTCCTGTTAGGTACCTTCCTTCAAAGAACTGCTGTTTTAAAAATTCAAGCAGTCAGCAGAATTCCTCTAATGATTAGCATGTTCTGTAGCAGGAGCTATTAGCCTGAAGGCCATAAGCACAATGAAGGCAAAAATAAGTTGGAGACAGAGTATTTCATTCTGTCACATTTCCAGGAGCTCAAACTATACATTGGTATCCAGATATCTGACTCAATTATCTAGCTGTAACACATGATCTAGAATAGCCCCATCATGTTAACCTGAAAATTGTATCTATGTGAAACTAAGCCTTAAAACCAAAACAAGACCTTAATAATCTGTTCTTTTTCTTTTTAAGTGACTTTCAGGACATAACAGTAGACCTCCTCACAGCACTCTTGAGACCACCAGACCAAGCCAAATTAAACTGGTCCCAGAGGCATCAGCACACAAAGTTAGCAGTCAAATGAGCCTAAATTGACTTCAAAAGCACAGCAGACCCCAAATTTACAGAACTCAAGTAGCAGAGATCTTGCTGCTGCCACCTGGAGCACTTTTAAAAGCTAGAAGTCTGTCAGTAAGGAAGATTTGGTGCCCAGAACAAATATAGACACTTGTAAGAATAACTAATCAAGCTCTGACAGATTACAGTTTCTTTGTTATTTCTTACCACTTTGACACTTCTTACCTTGGATGGCTTAGTTCCCAGACTATATATTTAAACCCCCTGAATTAGAACTTATAAACATATATAGTTTCTTCTACCCTGATTTTATAAATTTGTTTCAAATCTTCATTTGAAAAATTGATTTAAGCTTTGTCTCTGGTCTCATCTGACTAACTGAAGAATAAACCCACTTCTTTGCAAAAAAAAATGTACTTGTTGCCTCAGACTTTGGCTTCTTTATGCATTATGGAAAATGTACCCATTGATTTCATTCAGTAACACTTCAGAGAAAACCACTGGACTGTTGCTTGGTCTTCTACTTCAAATACACTTTTCATACTGAAAGTCAACGTGGCTGGATATGTGATGGGTGTTCATTTCTATCTTGACAATGTGGGATTAAAGAAATATTTTTTCTTCTATAATATCTTTTAAATTCTCTATCTGAGCTAACCATCAAATTAACAGAGACTGAGTAACCAGAAAATATCCAAAGTTTATTATATGAGTGCACATTCAGGGGTGCCATAAGAATAAGACCTCAAATGCATTGGGCAGCTGAAGCTTATATAACATTATGGACAAAGAAGACAAGAGGATCGGGTCCAGGGTTTCAAAAAAGACAAAAATGAAAAGTATATCATAAATAGCTAAAAAAAATTGAACACAGTGGCAAACAAACTTCTGTTAGGCAACCATGAAACACAGGACATGGAAGAGAATCTAGCTAACTGGCACCTGCTTGGATACTTCCTCTCTAATGCTAAGGTGAACATGCTAGATTTCCGTCCTGTACACCTTTATTCTTAATCTTTTAGGCAGGAAAGGGAAGGGGTCAAATAGTCTTTCTGGGTCTTTTGTTTCTTAATAACAAGCTTAGAATCAATATCTCAGAAAACATCTTTTTGGAGGCAAAACTTTGATTTTAATCAAAAACTTTAAAGTAGCAAACCTCAGTAAAGAACCAAACTACAAAAAACAGATCATAATGCGAATGTTCATGTATGTCCTCCTGCCTCCTGACCATCCAGAGTACAATCAATTTATTTTAAAAATGTGTAAGACAGCATTAAAAAAAAAGGCAAATGTATGTTCTTCTTGTTTCCATAAACTGGCTATCAAACAAACATGATTTTAAGTTAATAAAACTGTAACTGAAACTAATTTTATTTTTGAAAAAAAAAAAACAACTCACTCCTGGGGGTCAGCAAGCATTAAAAAAACTTACTATTCAACATGTTAAAGAATGAGAAGAATCTGGAGCCAAAATGACATCAGTGATCACTTGGTCTTCTAAAGATACAGATATATGGATTAAATATTTTCTCTATTTTATTATCCATATTTTAAGTCTGAATTTGTTTTCAAGTTTTTTGCTACCAAATAGATCTGTTCAAATATATTTTTAAATAAGGTATGATCATGACATTTAGAAAGATACAAATTTAACACCTATTAGGCTGATATTTATACTATATTTAAAAGATAACGCAAAAAAATTGAAGTATAAAGCAAACATATCAACATATCAAGCATATTAAAATAAGCTTGCTGAGATCTTTTGAACTTTTTTATTTATTTATTTATTTTGGTGGGGAGGTGGGAGATTAAAGGGAAGAGAGAGAATGAATATCATCACAGAATTATTTGAACCTCTATTGCTCTTAGTTCTCTATAGTATATTAAGTTTTATTATACTTCAAGGGTAACAAAAGGCTTAAAACAAGTAAACCAAATACAGTGTGTATGGCTAGAGGCTGCTATCATGGTTATTCACATGCAGATTTTCAATGAATTCAGGCAGACGGTAAAGAAATGGCTGAATCGGAGGATGGTGGGCCATTCTGTTTATTGGTGTCTCACCAAGACAGGCAAGCCACAAGAGAAGTCAAAGGGAGAGCAGAAAACCTGCTTTTCCCATGGAGGGTAAGGGATCAGGGTGGCCTCTGCAATGGTGATAGCGGGAACTGAGAGTGAGTGAGCCCCCGGTCTGTTCCCATTTTATAGTGTAGAAATCAAAACCTTTAATCCAATATACAAATAAGAAAATTTCTGATACAAAATCATTTATCTGAGGCATAAATGGAATTCCTCATAAGAGTGCACCACCCCACATTATGCAACAGTCAAGGGTGTGGGGAAAAGCTTAGTTTTAAAACTAAGCCTTTGCCAGCTTAGTTTTGCCAGCTTACAGCCTGTCTCCCACACCCAAAGCGAGCAAACATATATGTCATATTTAAAACTTATTTGACAAACATTTCACTCCTTTTGCTCGCTTTACAATCTAAATGACAGGTGTCTTCCATGATGGTCACTGTGCAAGGAGTGCTTGTGTGCGGCACCAAGAGAGGCAAGTCTTTTCCCTCTGGCAGAATACAGGCCAGGGTTTTGTCTTCAGACAGCACAGTAGCTGGTAACAGAGGCCGCCCTGAGCAGGCATACCAAACCTTATTGGCCAATACACCAGCATCTGCTGGTTCTATGTGTAGTAAAATAGAACAACTCATTATTGGCCATAAAAAAATTACAAAGTTGCCCTTCATAATGCTGTTCTCCTGAGCACTCAAGGGATAATACACTTCTACCTTAGGTGGCCAGGTGTTGGTTGCACAAGGAGTTAACTGAAAGTCCATCTCTAGCCCCTTTCCCCATGGTGCAAACAAGGCCACCCATCTCAGATGGGGGGCCTGTACAGTCCAGAGCCAAGTCCATCGAAGCTGTTGGCCTTTAAGGAGGTTCTGTTGTGGCAGGCAAAAGCACGTTGCCCTGCTGTCCAAAACCTGGCTTAAGTAAAATGTCCTTGGTGCATATCTGCAACATAATGGAGGGCTTCCACTGGAGCTGGGCTCCTCCGTCGAGGTCTCTCATTAAAAATCCATAGTACTGTCCACCAGCGGTGTGTCCATCCAGTAAGGAAGCCGGTGCCCCCCTGTTGTTGCAGTCCCTCCTATAATAGTCCAATATGCTGCTCAATGATAGCAGCAGCCTGGGGGTGGTAGGAAACATGGTACTTTCAGTCCACCCCCAGCTCTTGAGCCCATTGCCTCAACATTGAACCAGTGACATGGGTACCATTGTCACTTTCAAGGACCAGCAGTCACCCATATGCAGCACTCAGGTGGTCCAGAGCCTGTATGACTGCCCTCTGGTTAGGGTTATGGGAGGTGTAAGCAGCAAGCAGACTGGTGGCAGTATCTACACAAGTGACTGCATACTGGTACCCTTCTGATTTTGCTAAGGGTCCAATGATGTCTATCTGCCATTGTGTCAATGGAACATGACCCATCTGAATCTGTCCAGGTGATACCAGTGGTCTCTGAGGGTGCTCCTTGGAACATACTGCACATTGCTCACAGGCTGCAAGTACCTCTGCATAAGACACAGGCAAGTTCCAAGCCTCAACTGTAGCCCATATAGTTCATATAGTTTTCTGTCCCACATCGAGCAGGCACGGGTGGAGCCACTGTGCCACATCACCTGCAGGTGCAGTCTCCAACCACTGAACCCTTGCCAATGTATCTGCCTCATCATTCCCAGGATGGGCTAGAGGGGCATGCCCCATGACATGATATACTGTCACCTGCTTCTGGTGTCTTATTTCCTATAAGTCCTGCCACATAGCCTGACCCCATAGTGGATGGTGCATTACCATCCACTGGTTAATGTGCCAAGTAGCAATCCAAAGGATCAGTCCACGGTAGACAGTCTTGCCAGATCTGTCAGTACAGATCACCAGAGGTAAAGGTTCATTATTGGCAACTAGCCTAACAGCTCTTAATTCTTCCCATTGGCTGCTTTAGCCTGTACTCGTGTCCATCCAAATAGTCTCAGTGGCTGGATGGAAGGCTATAACCATCCATTTGGCAGGTTGGCCTCTGCTGGAACAATCAGTATACCAGGCATCCTTGGGGATGGGCACCAGCCCCTCCTGGTAGGGACTGATTTCAAGTTCTGCCTCCTGAACCCAAGCTGCACCTGACTCTAAGGTCACATAGGTGACTGGACCCAAGACTTCCTGCAGTTCTGCCCTCAACGAGCTGGTGCTAAGAGCACAGAGTTGTTAAATGTAGGCACCCAACTTGACTAAGATGGACATTTGGGCCATACCACTATGTGATTTGTTGTGCAGTCTCTCACCCATCTTGCAATAGGGTATGTTGTCTTGACTATAACTGGTGTTGTGCTTGTAATGTAGTAAGGTACCAAAAAGCTGCAAAATTAATATTGATATTCTAGGAGGAAAGGTCAGGCTTTCCTGTCCCATCCTTCCTTTGGAGATGGGAGGGAAAAGAATGTAGAAATTTTTGGCTTGCAAGAACAATGGGCCATTTAGTTTTATATCTAAAATAAAGGTTAACTGAGAAACTTCTTCTCTTTCAATGGGAGACTGAAGTTACATACCACCCTACATTGATTGTAGTTCCTCCCCCCTTTCTGGAATCCTGAGAGTAACATACCTCTAGGCAAAGGACGGAAAATGAACCCTGAAAGATTGTAAATATCTTTGATTGTGTTACCTTAAAAGTCTTAATGTTATTGTGTATCCCCTAAACAAATGTTGTAAGCTTGTGCCATGTTGTCATGCTCTCCCCAGTCTCTGTGTGATCAAGGGTATATAATATATACATATATATACATATATACATATATAAAACTAGCCCCTGAGATATATTTGGCTCACATGATTTGGGTCTGTAAATGCCCCGGGTAAGCCATATGCAGCTGACATACTTAATAAATCTACTCCTTTAATAAAACCCTTCAAAATTCATCTGGACTTGGTGTCTCTATGAAAAACCCACAGAAGTGAGGTACGGTACTTTGCAGAATTTGGGGTATGGTACTTTATAACATTAATACTCTCAGTGGCCAGAGGGCAGCATACATAGCTGCCAGCTGCTTCTCCACTAATGAATAATGAACTTCAGCACCTTTCCACAATTGGGACCAAAACCCAAAAGGTTGCCATAAGCACTCTGTCCATTGCCACAAGCCCCATCCAAACCCTCTGAGGTTACATGGACATCAAGCTTACAGGGCCTGGCAGAATCAAACACATTCAAGGCCTGTACCACCTTGACAGCTCTCTTAGCTGCTGCAAATGAACCTTGAGCCTCTTCAGTCCAATTCCAATGAACCCCTTTTCGAATAAGGTTGTACAAGGGGCATAGTAACTGAGACAAATAGGGTATAAATGCTCGCCAGTACCCCCAACAAACCTAAGTATTCCTGTAACTGTTTTACCTTAGTGGGCACAGGGTATGCTTGGATCTTATCTATAACTGTGTCAGGGATGACTTTTATCTTACCCAACCAGACAACTCCAAAGAATTTATCAAATAACCCAGGTTCTTGTAATTTGTTCTTGTTGACTGCCCAGCCACATGCTTTCAAATGGGATAGCAGGGTAGGGACTGCTTGCTCCAATTCTGAAAGAGAATCACTAGTTAGCATAATATAATCAATATAATGGTACATGCAAACTGTCTCTGGCTGTTTCCATTGAGCCAGGTCAGCAGCCACCAGCCCATAGCACAAGGTGAGGCTATGCAAATAGTCCTGGGGTTACACTGTAAAGGTCCATTGTCTCCCTTCCCAACTAAAGGTAAATTGGTCTTGACTCTCTGCAGCTATATCAATAGAGAAAAAAGCATTGGCTAAGTCTGCCACAAAGTGGTATGTCCCCAACTCATGGCTTAGCCGATCCATCATGTTAGCTATCGAGGGAACAGCAGCGTGCAAAGGGGGAACAACTTTATTAAGTTCTCTGTAATCTACTGTCATTCTCCAGGTTCCATGTGGTTTGTGCACAGGCCATACCGGGGAGTTGTAAGGACTGTGTGCTGGCTGACTGATCCCCACCTTTTCTAGTTCGAGGATTGTCCCTGTGACTTCTTCATAACCACCTGGCAGGCAGTATTTCATAACCACCTGGCAGGCAGTATTGCTTGGTGTTAGTCACACACCAAGGAATGGGTAATTGCAAAGGGGAATGTAATGCGTGTCCCCACAACACTGCCTTCACAACCCTGATCCGCAGCCGGAACTCCTCAGCTGTAGTTTCCAACCACAGTCCTTGCAAGACATCTACCCTCAAAATATATTCAGGAATAGGAGACACATACACCTTATCTGGCTTAGGAGGCAGTCTCCCTATCCCCAATGGAATAGTTATTGGCTTCACTTGAACAGTTTGACCCCCATAACTGTCAATGGCCACTGGGGTCCCAGCAAACCACTCTGGGTTCCAATAGAGGAAGGAACTTTCTGCACCTGTATCCACCAAGGCCAACACCCATTGTACATTAGAAGGGGACCAGTGGATAGCCAGTTCCACATGTGTCCTTGAGTCCCCACTCATCCCTGTTAGATGAGTCCCTCGGCCCTTTTCCTATTCAAACTGGTACATTGGGTCTTTGGAGTTCTCCTCTCCCTCAGCCATCTCTATCATATAATCTTGTAACTGAGCTGCCCGCACACCAAACATTTTATTGGTAGCTGCTGGGGCCTTTCGTCTCAGTGGCTGGAACTTCTGTTCTGGTTTAAGCTGCCACCAAATCTCCAAAAGAACTTTATTAGACTGGCCATCCAATTTTTTCTTATCTGCTCCAGCCACAATGAAATCTACCCACATCTGTGTTCAGGTAACATTTATAGGCCCATTTCCCTTGTTAGTTGGGGGGGGGGGGCAACATAGGCAGCAGCCCTCACTGCTTTATGATCCCGAGTGGCCTCCAGCTCTCCCAAATCTGCGACGGTCTGTGTAACTGCATTGATGGGCAGCCCCACATAGGGGCCCAAGATAGCCACAAGTGACTCAGAAAAGGCTGATGGGGCGCTAGGAAGGATAAAGTCCCTCATTTTTGCCATAAACACTTCCTCGTCTGGCCCATGGGACCCAGGGTTGAAAACAGCATTCTTCATACCTAGTTTCCGAAGGACCTTTACTAACTCACTGTAACACTGCCACTGACTCACTGCCCCCAGGAATTCTCCAGCATTCTGCCAGACCATATGAATGGTGGCCATCAACCATTCTAATAGGGTATAGTCTCCTGGGTTGCCATGGCAGTTCTGAAGATGCTGCCTCAAGGAGGAGTATGTGGTAATGGCAGCCAATTTTTCCATCTCTGTTTCAGAGAGCATGATGACATTCACCCCTATGTCCCATAATCATAGTAACCAGGTTACCAGGGATTCAGTAGGTTTATGTCTAAATTGTGCCCCCAGCTCCATCAGCTCTGCCTGGGTATAGGGCCGGACCACAGAGTGTTCCATTACCTGGACAGGAGTCTGTGGCTGCCCCTGAGGGACTCTTTGCTGCTGTATTTTTATCTTCTTAGCAACCACTGGTCAGTGTGTGTAAGGCAGCTTCAGCCTGAGCCTTCTCATCCTTAGAAGAGGAGAACAAGCTCCTGCTCCCGCTGACTCAAAGCCAATCCACCAGCACGAATGCTGCTGTTCCTTTGGTGACAATTTAGGGTCCTGTGGCTGCTGGCTTTTGGCCAGAAGCTGAGACTCAAGCTCTTGAATCCACAGTTGTTTCTCCAACAACTGCCGGTGCAAACATTCAACTTCCAGGGCAAACTGCAACTAGCGAACCTATAATTTCTTCTCCAGTGCTCGCTCCAATTTCAGCCTTTTCTGCCATTCGATTTGCAATCATACTGAAGCATTTGACCTCAGGCTGCTTCTCGCACAGAACTCCTGGTTTCCTCTTGAGTAAAAAACACGCAACACACAGCCTCTAAAAGGAAAGCCATGGGGAGCCAGAAGAGCAACCTGTCCACTCCCCCAACTTTCAAGGGTGGTGGCCGCATACCGGTCTCCGAATCCTGCCACAAACTGTGGTACTTGTATTGCCAGGTGCCACCATCATGGCCATTCACATGCAGGTTCTCATTGAATTCAGACAGATGATAAAAATATGGTGGAGTCAGAGGTTGGTGGGCCATTCTGTTTATTGTTGTCTCACCAAGACAGGTGTAAAGCCAGTAGCCAGGGCACTATCACAGCCACCTGGCCCATGCAGGTTCACATTGGATTCAGACAGTCGGTAAAGAAACAATGGAGCCAAAAATTGATCATCTTTAATCCTAGCTTGCACCTGGCGGGCAAGTAAAAACACACACTGGGCTCCAAAACCCACTCATTCAGTGCACACAAAGCTACTGACTTATCTGAGTTTCCTAGAATCAAAGGTTTCTAGCTCACCAGACTTACTCATCTCTGTTTTCCATCTCCTTCCTTCTCCCTGAACAAACTCTGCACAAACTGGCTTTTCCTTCAGCACTCTGCCATCTTGGCTGCTTCTCCAGGCCTCCTCCACCTGGCCTTTCTCTGCTCTCTGCTTTCTAATATAAATCTCAGGAACCAAGAAAGCAAGCTCCTGTTCTGCCCCCAAAACCTTTAATCCAATATACAAAATAGGGAAGTCTCTAATACAAAGTCACTTATCTGAGGCATAATGGGATTGCACCACCCCATATCAAAAAGGGTGGGAAAGGCTTAGTCCTAAAACCAAACCCCAGGCTACAAAGATTCGGCCTGCCCACAGCCCACCCCAACACACATTAATATCACCTGGGCAACAGGCTTCCATATGGGTAGCACCATCTTTAACAAAGTGAGCATAATATATTTTATCTGCCCAACAACAGGCAAGCCACAAAAGAAGCCAAGGGAAAAGCAGGTTTTCTGGATGGTAAGGGATCAGGGAGGCCTCTGCAATGGTGATAGCAAGAACCAAGAAAGAGAGAGGTGTTAATCTGTCCCCATTTTATAGTGTAGAAATCAAAACCTTTAATCCAATATACAAATAAAAAAGTCTCTGATACAAAGTCATTTATCTGAGGCATATATGGGATTCCTCATAAGAGTGCACCACCCTCTATCATGCAACAGTCAAGGGTGTGGGAAAAAGCTTAGTTTTAAAACTAAGCCTTAGGCTATAATGGCTTTGCCAGCTTACAGCCTGTCTCCCACACCCAAAGTGAGCAAACATATATGCCATATTTAAAAACTTATTTGAGCAACACAGTATAAATGTGTTCATTCTAAACAATAATTAATTTTCTACTGGAGACTTTGTAAGGGTAAATAAAAAGTATTTTTTCCATTTATAAATGGATAAGAAACTATTTTCCCTCTTTCTTCATTTTTGTAGTTTTCTTTGAAACAGTGAATCTGACTCTAAAGTAGTATAGAGATAAATCTCTCTAGGGATTAAGCCCAGTCTCCAGTTTTTACATTGTAGATTTCTTTTCAGGTGTGCAGGTCAAGTGACCTCTAGATATGTAAAAATGTTCCATCAGGACAAGCTCAGGGATCTCTGAGGGAATGTACAGCAGACTTTCAGGAGATACAACCTGTTGGGCAGATAAAATGTATTATGCTCACTTTGTTAAAGATGGCGCCACTGCCCACGTGGAGGCCGTTGCCCAGGAGATATTAATGTGTGTCTCTGTGGGCAGGCAGGATCGTTGTAGGCTGGGGCTTGGTTTTGGGATTAAGCCTTTCCTACCCTTTTTGATGTGGGGTGGTACAATCCCATCATGCCTCAGAGAACTGACTGTATTAGAGACTTCCCTATTTTGTATAGTGGATTAAAGGTTTTGAATCTACACTATAAAATGGGGGCAGAATGAGAGCTTGCTCACTTGGTTCCTGAGATTATCATTAGAGAGGAGAGCAGAGAGGAGAGAGCAGAGAAAGGCCACATGGAATAGGTCAGGAGAAGCAGCCAAGATGGCAGAGTATTGAGTGAGAAGCCAGTTAGTGCAGAGTTTGTGCAGAGAGAAGGAATGAGATGGGGAACAGAGGTGAGTAAGTCTGGTGAGCTAGAAACCTTTGATTCTAGAAAACTCGGATAAGTCAGTAGCTTTGTGAGCACTGAATGTGAGAGGGTTTTGGAACCCAGTGTGTGTTTTTACTTGCCCACCTGGTGCAAGCTAGGATTAAAGATGACAGCCCACCAGTTTTTGGCTCCGTTGTTTCTTTACCGATTGTCCGAATCCAATGCAAACCTGCATGGGCCAGGCTGCTGTGATGGTAGCCTTGGCTCCTGGCGTTACACAACCCTTTTGTCTTTTAAAGAGATAATATTAGTCTTCATTATTCTATATTTTGCTTTACTGTTAAATTTGTGTGATATTCTATCTACCGTTTTGAATTCATTTTTATGCTACCTTATATGAATATAAATCTGTTCATGCTTCCTTAATAATTAACCTTTTTCTTTTTTATCTCTCTTCTATGATGGTACAGAGAAATCTTTTAGGCTGTTCGCTTTCTCCCAGCAATATCCAGTAATAATTTTTGCTTATTCCATATTACTTTTATATTGTTGGTCAAATAAGTTTGTAACTATGATATATAAGTTTACTTGCTTATAGTTTGCATTGGGTTTGGGGGACAGGCTGTAAGCAGGCAGGATCCTTATAGCTTAAGGCTTAGTTTTAAGACTAAGCCTTTCCCACCCTTTTAATACTAAGATCTTTTCAAAACTAAGCTTCCCCCCACACTTTTGACTGTTGCATGGTGGGGGGTGGTGCACTTTCATGAGGAATCCCAATATGCCTTAGATAAGTAACTTTGTATCAGAGGCCTCTTTATTTGTATATTGGATTAAAGGTTTGGATTTCTGTACTATATAAGACAGCAGCGAAAAGTCACGTGAAGGAGAGGAGATGCAGCCAAAATGGCTGAATGCTGAAGGAGAACCAGTTTGTGCAGAGTTTGTGCAGAGAGAAGGAGATGGGGAACAAAGTTTTTTGGTCAAATAATTTTGTAAATATAATATATAGGTTTGCTCGCTTACAGTTTGCATTGAGTGTGAGGGACAGGCTGTAAGCAGGCAGGGTTGTTATACCCTAAGGCTTAGTTTTAAGACTAAGCCTTTCCCACCCTAAGTGACTTTGTATCAGAGACTTCCTTATTTGTATATTAGAATAAAGGTTTTGATTTCTACACTATAAAATGGGGCAGACTGGGTGCTTGTTCTCTCTCAGTTCCTGAGATTAGCATTAAAGAGGAGAGCAGAGAAAGGTTACGTGGAGGAGAGGAGAAGCAGCCAAGATGGCAGAGTGCTGAAGGAGAAGCCAGTATGTGCAGAGAGAAGGAGATGGGAAACAGAGGTTAATAAGGCTGGTGAGGTACAAACCTTTGATTCTAGGAAGCTTGGGAGCCCTGAATGGAAAGAGAGGTTTTTTCCCACTGTGTGTATTTCTCGCCTGCCTGATGCAAACTAGAATTAAAGGTAATGGCCCACCAGTTCTTGGTTCCATTGTTTCATTACCCTCTGTCTGAATCAAATACAAACCTGCACCAGCCAGGCAGCTGTGATGTCCATGTCTACTGGCTTTACAGAGGTGAATAAGGCTGGTGAGGTAAAAACCTTTGATCCTAGGAACCTTGGATAAGTCAGTGGCTTTGGGAGCCCTGAATGGAAAGGGAAGTGTTTTCCCACTGTGTGTATTTCTTGCCTGCTGGGTACAAGCTAGAATTAAAGCTAATGGCCCACCAGATCTTGACTCTGTTGCTTCATTACCATCTATCTGAATCAAATGCAGACCTGCACGGGCCAGGCGGCTGTGATTGTTGCCACGGCACTGGCTTTACACATATCTTAGTTGATACATATGTTATTTAGATGTTTTGTTTTGTTTTTAAAAAAGGTGAACATGGGTCAATTTTGAGTAAATCCTTACTTTGAAATAGTTTTTATTTTATTTTATTTTGTTTTTTAATTATTTTACTTATTTTTATTGTTATGTACCTTAGAAATTATCTCTTTGAGATATTTAAATGTATTATCTGGAAGTATATATACTAAAACATTTTATATGTTATTTTCCCAATAAAATCCCAAATATTTAGGTTTTTAAAGAAAAAATAAATAAAAATTTAATTATTTGTGTTTTTTTTATACTTAAAATAATCCACACTGTATGGGACTATGCGGATTTATTTTCCTGCATGCATTAAAGCTTAATAATATGGAAACAGGAGATAGCAGCAAAAAAAGCAAGGGTTTATTAATTGAGGAAATGGTGCCAAGCCTGGAATCACAGGTGAGTCAGTGTCAAAGATCTGGCTCCCCCATGGCTTCTAGGGGATGGGTTATATGGAGGACTAAGAGAGTTAGGGTTATGGTCTTTATTGATTGGTCAGTGCTGGGGTAAGGGGTAGTTGAGAATCCATCACATCTAATACTGATGTTAACCATGTCATCACTCTCTCTGTTTTCGCAAGGGTGTTGTCAGTGGGATTATTCTGCTTTCTTGGGTCTGGAACTGAAACACAACTGAGACCTAGATATTATCTTTAGTTTGACTGAACTCTGTCTTTGTGTTCCAAAGACCAGAAGCTATATGTTCTTATTATTCTCAGAACGTCATTGTCCAGAGGGTTTAATGATTAAAAGAGTGTACATGAAAGGGAAGCAAAGGTGGATGAGTCAGGGTGCTGAATGAGGTCAGTTTGAATCAAAAGGAAAAAAGAAAAGGTAACATTAAAGAAATAATTTTTTGTGAAGTTGCAGACACTTACTGATAACCTTTTATTTTTGAGATTTTTTAATAATTTGCATAATTTTGAATACTTCAGAAATGAAATAAATGTGGTTTATGTGTCAATATAGTTCAACTGTTTATCATAAGCTGATATACTTATTTGTTGATCGTTATGAATTGCTCTGTACATTATACATATACACACATGTAATTAATCAAAAATAAACAAAACTTAAAATATATATATATATTAATACATAGTTTTTATTGTGTCTTTTATTAAATATCATTTGAAAGTATAATAATTTTAAATTCTATTTCTTTCAACATAAAAAAATAACTATTCTTTTTTTATTTACTGCTCTTAATGTTTCAGTAATTAAACATTTGCAATTTAATGGTTTTTAGAGCTAATCACCTAGTATTTTTATACTTTATTTAACCATCCTCAAACACTGAGATTACCTCTAAAATAGTTTATTTTAAGGCTGGTGGACATGGCCATGCAGGTTTACATTGGATTCAGGCAGACGGTAAAGGAACTGTGGAGACAGAAAATCGTGGGCCATTCCGTTTATTAGAGTCTTACAATGCTTGACAAGCAAGGATGTGGGGAAAACCTCTTTCCTCTTTCTCAGAGCAGATGATCAAACAGGCCAGGAGAAAACCCCTTTTCTAGCAAACAGTAGCAAAAATGGCCCCTTCCAATGGAGGTAGGCAATTTATAATCTATAATCTGCTGCCTTAAGGGCAAGCACCTGCAGCCTTATAGAGACTATACAAATGTGGTGCTGCCCCGTGCTCACTCACCAATTGGCAAAGTACACATTTATTTTCCCAACATTCCACCCGTTTAGCATTTCTTGCTTTAAAATACATTCAATAGGTATCTTCCACAATAGTCCTTGTGTGAAGAGTATGGTACATTACATAAATGGACAATAACACAAGTTATACAATTACAATAATTACAAAGATGCCTTTCACAATGTCTCCCTGAGCACTCTGCCCTAAGTGCTAACTGGAGGCCCATCTCTAGCCCTCTACCCCATGGTAGGTAAGAGGGCCTGGATAGTCCTAGGCTGTGTCCAGGGAAATTGTTAAGTGTCCTTGATGTATCTCTGCAACTGGATGAGAGCAGCTTCCTGGTGCAGGAAGGCCTTTACTGGAGCTCAGCCCCTCCCATCAGGGTCTCATACTGTCCAAAAGCAGCATGTCCATGGAATGAGGGAGCAGTGCCCCCCTCTGATTGCAGTCCAAGAACCCATTACACTGTTCAATGATCATTCCATAATAAACAGCCCAGCTGTCTGTGCAAATCCCAAAGATAAAGGTCTATTACAGGCAAACAGGCATATAGCTCTTAATAATGGACCTCAGTGCCTTTCCATAAGCACTCTGTTTGTTGCCACAAGCCACATCCAAATCCCTCAACAAGCTTACAGAGACTGGCAGGGTCAAACACATTCAAGGCTTTTGCCATCTTGATAGTTCTCTTACCTGTTGCTGCTGCCTATGCAAAAAAAAAAAAAAAAAAAAAAAAAAAAAAAAAACAATAAAAAAAAAACTTATTTTCTTCTAATGCCAACATCTTCTGCACATTAGAAGGTGATCAATGGATTGTCAATTTCACATGGGGTCTCAGACCTCCCTACTCATCCCTGTTAGGTGGGTCTCTCACCCTTCCCTTTATTCAAACTGAAACAGTGGGTCTTGGGGAGGATCCTCCTCTCCCACAGCTATCTCTAACAAGTAATCCTGCAACCATGAAACCTGAATGCCAACCATTTTCTTGGCAGCTGCCAGGGCCTCCTGCTTTTTCAGCGGCTAAAACTTCTATTCCAGCTGAAGCTGCTGCTAAACTTCTAAAAGGATTTTATTAGACTTGCCATTCAATGTCTCCCTATCTGCCCCAGTCACAATTAAATCTACTCACATTTGTGTTCAGGTAACTTTCACAGGCCCATTTCCCTTGTTAGTTGGGGCAGGGAGCAGCAAGGGCAGCAACCCTCACCGCTTTATGATCTCATGCTGCCTCCAGCTCCCCCAACTCTGCTACCATCTGCGTAACTGCTTTAATGGGCTGCCCCACATAGGGGTTCAAGATAACCACTAGTGACCTGAAAAGGGCTGTTGGGGCACTGTAGAGAATAAGGTCCCTCACCCCTGCCATAAACACTTCTTCATCAGGCCCCCGGGATCTCAGGTTGAAAGCAGCATTCTTCACACCTAGTTTCCAAAGGACCTTTACTAGCTCACTATAGCAATGACACCTACTCAGTGCTTCTGGCAAGTCTCCGGCATGCTACCAGACTGTATGAATGGCAGCTATCAACCATTCTAATAGAGTATGGTTTCCTGGATTGCCATGACATTTCTGAAGATGCTGCCATAAGGAGGGGTGTATGATAAAGTCAGCCAATTTCTCTTGTGGGAAACAAGCTGTAAACTGGCAAGGTCATTATAGCCTAAGGCTTAGTTTAAGACTAAGCCTAAGCCTTTCCTGCTCTCTTAATACTAAGATCTCTTAACACTAAGATCTCTTAATACTATGATCTCTTAATACTAAAATATTTTAATACTAAGATCTTTTCAACACTAAGCTTTTTCCCACACCCTTGACTGTTGCATGATGTAGGGTGGTACACCCTGATGAGGTTTCTAATTTATGCCTCAGATGAGTGGCTTTGTATCAGAGACTTCCTTATATGTATATTGGCTTAAAGGCTTTAATTGTCTATGCTATATAATAAAGCAAAGACCAGGGGCTCTCTCTCTGATCTTGCCATCAGCATTGAATAGGCCTCCCAATCCCATCCTCTTTTCTTGGAGAGTCTATTTTCTTAATTCCACATTGTTCCCCCTCAGGACCTGGAATTTCTAGCCGCGCTGGTTTACGGCATTCTTCACCTCTGCTCCAGAGAGCATGATGCCATTCACTATATGTTCCACATCTGCAGCAACTGGCTACCAGGGTCTCAGTAGGGTTTTGCTTAAATTGCACACCCAAATTCATCAGCTTTGCCTGGGTATAAGGATGGACCACAGAAAACTCCACCACCTAAAGAGGGGGTTGTGCCTGCCCCTGAGGGACTCTTAGCTGCTGATTTTTACCTCCCGAGTGACTACTGGCTGGGCTCTGAATCTGTGGATGGCATCTTAAGCCCAAGCCTCTTCCTCAGAAGAGTCGGAAAAGTCTGCTCCCACTAGCTAAGAATGACTCTGCCTACTCGAATGAAGCTCTGCTTCAGTGTCTGCTTCAGCTCCTGCGGCTGCCAGCTCTCGGCCTGAAGCTGAGATTCCAGCTCTTGAACCCACAGTTGTGTCTTCACCAACTGTGATTACCAGTATTCTACTTCTAGGGCAACCTGGAGCTCATGAACCTATAACTTTTTCTCTAGAGATCACTCCATTTCCAGGCACTGTTGGTGTTTAGCCTGCATCTCACACAGCAGCTCTCAAACTCGGTCAACCTCCTTCTCCAGTGCTCGTTCCAGTTCACGCTGTTGTTGTCACTAGATCTCTTCTCACAGGGCTGTAAAATACACCCAGCCCATGGCCCCCTAAAGGAGAGCCAAGGGAACTCTATGCTGGAGAACAATGACCATTCCTCTATCACACCCTTCAAGGGTGTTGGCGGGTTCACATCACAATCTGATGTGAACCCTGCTCACTCTGACAGATGTAAGGCTGGTGGCCATGGCCGTGCAGTTCCCATTGGATTCAGGCAGATTGTAAAGAAACTGTAAAGCCAGAAAATGGTGGGCTAGGCCATTTATTAGAGTCTAGCAATGGCAGATGAGCAAGCAGGTAGGGAAACCACTTCCCTCTCTCTTAGGGCTGATGAGCAAACAGACTAAGGGAAAAACCCCTTCTCTGGCAAACAATAGCAAAAATGACCCCTCTCAATGGAGGCAAGCAATCCACAATCTACAATCTGATGCCCTGAGGGCAAGCACCTGCAACTTCACATAGACTATACACACATAGTGCTGCTCCATACTCATGTACCAATCAGACAAAGTAGAAGCAAGCCAGCCTAACACACTTTTTTGCCCAACAATCTCTTTATCACCAGTCATTGTCTCACAGTTGCATCTAAAAACAACACTTAAGTAGAACTACTGCATTGTTTACTGCTTAATTTTTTATAGCATTAACACTTCCAGAAATTAGATGATATAATATGTGTTTATGTATTTGACATATTTTCCCCACCAAAATATAAGCTACATGACAGTGGAAGTTTTCTCTCTTGTTCACTACTGTAAACTTGGCATCTAATGTATGTGTGGCAGGTACTCAATAGCACTGATCCTATCAGTGAATAAATATATGATAACCAGAGTAATGTGCTTCTAAATGTTGAATGGTCAATGAAGTTGATGGGAACCTAAGATCAGTAAAGGGCCTTTGTATGTATAATACCTTTGAATTTGAAAGAACACTCTTATAAATTATCCCTAATTCCACTTAGTGCCTATGTTGCTTCTTATGAGATAAGGACTTATATAGTAATATCAGAGGTCTTTATAAAAAATAATTGTAAAAATACACGACAAAAAACATTGAGTTAAAGAAATGGAAAGCATTATATAACTCTTTTAAGGTGGGTTTTTAATCTTACCTGTCTATCAGATTCTATAAGTAGTGACATAATAAAAAATTAGGAGATTGTACAAGTTAAATCAGACTTGTCTTTGGTCTGTTAGCTTACAAAAATATTTAAAAATGTTACCATCACATATAGTGAGGAAGTCATGGTCACGTTGTAAAATTATATAATAAATTACTTATTCTATAAATATGTTTTAAATAATTAAAGCTCTCAAAGAAGAATTTCAAATATTAAAATATGAGATGTAGAAATTTAAACATAGGTTTTCTTATTTTTTTAAGTTGAAATTATTAGAATTGTTATTTCTTTGCACCCAAGAAAATCATAGTATGTAACTGAATTTGATCATTTTAATTCCTTAGAATATGTTGTTCTATATTTGACACCAAGATTAATTCATTCATGCCTAGCCCAATAAATTCTATGGTTGATCCATCAATAATTAAATTATAATAGTATGTCACACTCTTCATATATTATAAAATGAAAAAATGTTTAAAAGTATATCTTTTTATTTTCTGACTGTGTTAAGAAATAATATGAGCCATGCTTTCTTTTTGAAACTGATTCCCAAAGGGTCCTTAGAACTCACATGCATGTTGACTGATCCACTGATCCTTCAGAGTAAGAAATATCCAAACTTGTAAAAATGTTTTATAAGTTTATTTTAACCAAAATGCCAGGAAGCAAAATTTCAATGAATTGAGAAAATGCTCTAGAAAAGGGCAGTTTTACTACTCATTTTGATTTCTATTCTAATGCTAGTTTTGATAGGGTTCATGTACAGTGTTATATAAAGTGAGCATTTTATAAAACTCACACTTGGAAAAATTTAGGGTTTACAGTACAATTCATTCGAGTTGAAATTGAACACTGTTTACAGGTATTCAATATCTCATTTCCTTTTGTGTTGACAAGCAAAAAATCCAGTCTTGTCTTTATTAAGCCCAGTATAAAAATCAAAGTCCAGATGCTCTACACCATGGTTTAGCCCATTTCAAAGGTTAATCCAGTCCAGCCACAGTTTAAAGCTTGTACCTGAGAGATTGTCCAGCTTCCAGTTCTTGTAGAATGGCTACAAATGTCGCTAGTGCATTTTTCTTAGCAGAAAGGCAGAAAAAAAAAAAAGAGCAAAGGAGGGCCAAAAAGCCAGCTTTCTGTTAAGCCCATGTACATATTTTGGGGGCTCAGAAGAACTAGCTTTCTTTTAAGCCAACCAATCAGCTTTGTTAACATTTCATGGGCTTGTGTTGATTCCTCCCTTTAACCATTCTTCTTTCTGGACCTCTGAGTGTTTCATGTCCTCTGTCCAACTTTCACTTCCATTGCACATGTCCTAAAAGTGGAAGAATTTTCCCCCTGATTTCTCCAGCACTGGATCCGCAGTGCCTTGGGAAAACTCCTCCCAAACCTGAGTCTGGAGGGCTGAGGGTACAATCAATTTCTGAGGACACAATGGATTTCTGAAGTGGGCAATTGGGCCTACAGATATTTTTAGCCTCCTAGGAAATTAAGTTAAATTGAATGAAGCAGGCGCACTAGTTTTATTAACCTTTAATACTTTGACTCCTTCCGGCTATCTTTTCTACCTTAATAGCTAGCTAACTGCTTATACTAACAATTTTACCTATCAAAATCCATTGGCGATAGATCAGGGAGGCAGGATCAAGAAAAGCATGGATATCTCTGGGACTGAATAAAAAGTAAAACAAATAGACACATGCTTCTTTTATATGGGGCTGTACAGAATAGTTAAGAGTTAACAACTAACACAAATAACAATAACAATGAGGAGATTTGTGGTCTCTGTTCAGGGTACAGTGGTTTTTCTTTCAAGGTCCATAATTTAAAAAAATTACTTTGATAGTCAAAAGGTATGTTACCAGGTATGTTATTGTAGATGCAAAATAAGACAATAGACATGCTCAGTTAATGTTAAAATGAACATTTAGTAGAAAACAATACCAGCCCTGGACATGACTACCAGCCATGAACTGCTATCAGTTAGAAGGTTTTCATTTCAGATCATCCTATGTGGTTATTTAGGTCTCTGAGCTTGTAAGACGACCAGGTGGCCTACTCTGAGCTTGTCAGGTTTAGTATGTGGCCACCTTTTGTACACGTGTCAAAATCAAATTAATGTTAGGGAAGCCTTAGAAAGGAAATATATTGACATTTATGTGGACATTTATAGAAA
The DNA here is from genome assembly GCF_036850995.1 of Saccopteryx leptura. Taxonomy (NCBI): domain Eukaryota; kingdom Metazoa; phylum Chordata; class Mammalia; order Chiroptera; family Emballonuridae; genus Saccopteryx; species Saccopteryx leptura. The sequence continues at coordinate 62,934,958 of NC_089506.1, read as the reverse complement.
CTCAGAAGAGATGAAAACGTCTCATATATAGGAAAATGCAAAGTGATTTAGGTAACTCTTTTAACCTGTTTGGAGTACATTCAGACATCATCCAGCTGTGCACTGGGCAGATATAGAAGGTTTGCTTGTGATATCTTTAAAGCCCTGGTAGTGTGGTCATAGTTGACAATAAGAGCATAAAGACAGGTTATCTCTATAACATACCCTTCTATCCACAATTTTCAATACTCTTAGAGTTAGGAGTTTATATGAGATAATTTTTCTATAATATTTTTTTTTTTTACAGAGACAGAGAAAGAGTCAGAGAGAGGGATAGATAGGGACAGACAGACAGGAACGGAGAGAGATGAGAAGCATCAATCATCAGTTTTTCATTGCGACACCTTAGTTGTTCAGTGATTGCTTTCTCATATGTCCCTTGACCGTGGGCCTTCAGCAGACCAAGTAACCCCTTGCTTAAGCCAGCGACCTTGGGTCCAAGCTGGTGAGCTTTGCACAAACCAGATGAGCCCGTGCTCAAGCTGGCAACCTTGGGGTTTTGAACCTAGGTCCTCCGCATCTCAGTCTGACATTCTATCCACTGTGCCACTGCCTGGTCAGGATCTACAATATTTTTAATGTCTCAAAAAAATCAGTCTAAATATTAGCTCATAATTTGAACTAATCTTTAAAAGCTCTCTATTATTTTACATAATAAAGAAAATGAATCTCTAGACAAATGGGAGAATATTTTAATATCTTTTTTATTTATTTGGAGATAGGTAAGAGCATTGCTGGAGGGTAGTGGCCAAAAATAAATTAGAATTGCATAATTACTATTCTATTAAGTTTCCTTTGATTTTAATTCTTCAATATTAATATTGTTTTTAATGTAAAAAAAACCCTAAATTTTGCTTAGAAAAATATACGAAATATTTGTCTGTGTGTAGCCCACTTAAATTGGATAGTTGATTAATTAGGTGAAGTAAATGCACCTGGATGTTTGAAAATGACTGCATTAATTAGTTATATCACTACAGCTACAGGAATTTACATATGTACTTTTCTATGTACCTTCCTCAGAAAATTAATAATGAATGCCATCTGATTCAATAATTTTTATTCGTCTTTTATGTAGGTGAACTACAAATATGAGGTTCTTTGCCTCTTAACTTTTTTTTCCACCTTATTAATGGCACAATCTTGACATAGTGTTGAATAGTTGAGGGAAAAATAAAGATAATTGGCTTGTGATTTTCTGAGTTTAGGTTGTGACCAAAGTCTTGACCTATAGAAACTATGAGATAATAAATGGGTGTCTTTAAGTCTATAAATTAATGTTAACTTGTTATGCAGCACTAGTGATTTAATATACAATACTTGCCTGCATTCTTCACAATATGCATGTTAATAATAATTTTTTGCAAGGCCTAAAAATCAAAATATTGCTTTTATGACTTTAATATATGGAATGGAAGTAGTTTTAATTACTAAGAAGTTCATCAGTAACTAACTTTAAACTGTAGGTATAAGAGATATATTCCAAGTAGTCAATAATGAATGGATTTTAATTGCATGCATTACATTGTTATTTGTTTCTATTTATCTCAGAGGCTAATATAATGAATCATTTATTTTCTAGTTAGGAGCCTCATTATTACTTAGTATGTGCATCACTCTCTATTTAAGTGGTAAAGAATTGCATTAGCACTAATTGTTTTCATTGCTACTGAATGTAATCCCTTGGTTATTAACTGACAAACTAAGTAAAAGCAATAGTTCAAAATCAATTACTAGTTAATTATAAAAAATATTAAACATCAAACTATCACTTCAAATATGTACTTAATAAATGAATTTATTTATTTATTTTTATTTATTTATTTTTTTTACAGAGACAGAGAAAGAGTCAGAGAGAGGGATAGATAGGGACAGACAGACAGGAACAAAGAGAGATGAGAAGCATCAATCATCAGTTTTTCGTTGTGACACCTTAGTTTTCATTTATTGCTTTCTCATATGTGCCTTGACCATGGGACTACAGCAGACAGAGTAACCCCTTGCTCAAGCCAGTGACCGTGGGTCCAACCTGGTGAGCTTTGCTCAAACCAGATGAGCTCACGCTCAAGCTGGTGTCCTCGGGGTCTCGAACCTGGGTCCTCCTCATCCTAGTCCAATGCTCTGTCCACTGCGCCACTGCCTGTTCAGGCTAATGAATGAATTTATATCACTTGACTTTAAATAAAAAATTTAGCTATTATTTTGCAGAAAATACAGATAAACCCAGGGAAATAGTTGTAATCTGAAGTTAAATATTTATATATGGGTATATTTGCTTTCTCTTTCTTCATGCTTAAGCAGCTGCTTTAACAATCAGCCAAATAGAAGATATCATTATTTAATACTTATTAAGTTCCTAACTCTAGATAATATTAGCTTTGTTTCAGAACTTAGAAACTAATAAAAACCCTATATTGTGCACGGGTGTGTGTGTGTGTGTGAGGGGATTGGATGAATCAGTCCCACAGTAAACATTTAAGTTAGCATGTCTATTAGTTTTGCAGAAAATATAAATAAACTGCAGCTTTTACTTTTCTTTATTTTTTTAACGAGAGAGAGAGAGAGAGAGAGAGAGGAACAGACAGACAGGAAGGGTGAGAAACATCAACTCAAAGTTGTGGCATCTTACTTGTTCATTGATTGCTTTCTCATATGTGTCTTGACTGATAGTGGGGTGGGGAGCTCCAGCTGAGTCAATGACCTCTTTTTCAAGCCAGCAACCTTTATCTCAAGCCAGAGACCTAGGGATTCAAGCCAGTGACCATGAGGTCATGTCTATGACCCCAGATTCAAGGCGATAAACCCCTATTCAGGCCAGATGAGCCTACACTTAATCCGGTGACATCTGCGTTTTGAACCTGGCATCCTTAGTATCCCAGGCCAACGCTCTATCCACTGCATCACCTCCTCCTCAGGCTGTGCCTTTTATTTGTTCTTGGACTGTATATTGTAATCTCTTTTAAATAGATCTATACCTATTGTCTATTCAAATTTATGCATTTATTTCATGTATGGCACTCTGATTCTCCAGAAAATAGATTTACCTTTGCTCTACTTATATCTTTCTTGTTAAGACCATCTCTTCTAATATTGGTCATTTCTAAAGGTATTCTGCTTACTTACCATTTTAAATATTATGATTCATTGGTTCTACTGCTGTTGAAATACAATTTATGTAACATTTATTTTTATTTTAAAATGTTCCTTGTCATCTGAATGTGTACACTGAATTACACTATGCCAGATAAACAATTTGAGCGCTTGTTGCATCTTGCTCAGTGAGGATTGATTTACTGTCTATTTGTTCTTTAATTATTGGTTTTAAATAAACATTTTCTCTGATCACTAAGTATTAGGAGAAAATACCTGCCTCTTTTATCCTCAGTTGGAAACAATAGATTCCCAGAAAAGAAAAAGTTAGAATAAACTTTTTGTTTAACATGGCTTTTGAATTCATTACTTTATTTAAAAAAATCTTAAATTTCTATTCTACTCTATAGAATAATAAGGCAATGTGATTGTATTTATTTTATTGAATCAGAAATATACAATGTTTTATGTTAAATGAGAGAAAAGTTCATCTTCGCACTTCTAAAGTCTCTCTAATATTGCTGGGAGATACAGTTATACAATGCAAATACCAACAAAGGAAATGGAAGATTTGGTCAAAAGGTTATCAACTTTTAAGATAATTTAAAACTTAGGCTTTTAAAAATGTATATAATGATTTCTAGAGAAAGGGAAGGAGAGAGAGAGACAGAGAAACATTGATTTGTTGTTCCACCCATCAACACATTTATTGGTTGATTCTTTTATGTGCCCTGACTGGGGATCAAACCCACAACACTAGTTTATTAGGATGATGCTCTAACCAAGTCAGGTACGCAACCATGGGGGGGGAAAATTGTTTTAAAACAAATATAAAAGTAATCAAATTGTCTCTCTTTAGCTATTTATAGTTTTGTATTTTTTAGTCTGGTACAACAGGTTTGAATAAAATAATTCTTAAAACATTAAACTCAGTTTATCTTTTCATTTTGTCAATTGTTTCTTCATTGTGCAAAAATTTTTAGTTTGATGCAGTCCCATTTGTTCATTTTTTCTTCTGTTTTCCTTGTCCAAGGTGATATGTGGAATCTAATGAACAAAATAAACTAACAAAATAGAAACAGACTCATAGATGGAAAGAAAGAACAGACTGACAGCTGACAGAGGTAATGGGGCCAGGAGGACTGGGTGTAAAAAATGAAGGAATTAAGCAAAGAAAAAAAAAACCCAAAACTCAGACACAACAATGTGATAATTGCAAAAGGAAAAAAAAGGAGAGTGGGAGAGGTAGAAGGTAAAAGTAGGATAAATAGTGATAAATGGAGACTTGACTTTGGATAGTGAACACACAAAAAACTGATGATGTATTATAAAATTTTACACCTGAAACCAATATAAATATATTAATCAATGTAACCAAAATAAATTCAATAAAAAAGTAAAAAAAAAAAAAAAGCCAGCTCATTTTAGCATTAAATAACCAGTTTTAATTATTTTATTTCAAGTACTTCAATATAAACAAAAAAATTACTTTAAATTAAAAGAGATTATGGAATTTTGGGAAATTATTTAAGCAAGTTTCTTAATAATGGTTTATAAACTTTTGCAATCATAATTATTTATATTTAGAGTTCATATTTGGTATTTGTTATATATATTTCAAGTTATATATATACACACACTCAATTATATTTCAAATTATATATACATGTATGTATAACATATATTTGAAGTTTTTGACATTTTAGAATCTTCAGTGTTTAAGTATTATTACCAATCCTGTTGTGTCTAGTATTGGATGCATTAAGATGCCTTATAGAAGATGCTGTCTTTATTTCAAAATATACTAACAATTTTTTAAATGTTTTTGTTTTTCTATGAAATTTTAATACATTTTTACATTTTTTGTATTTACCTTCAAATTGACAGTTTGACTCAGAATATATTTTACAAATACAGTAATAAAATGATTAGTTCCAACTTACTTTCCAAATCATTAATATGTTACCTCACAAAAGTTTATATAAGATAATCAGAGCAGTGCTCCTACCTACATAATATTCAATAATCAACTATAATTTTCCACAAAAATCTTCAGTTTATTTTTTTTCTGATAGCACTATTAAAATAAACAATTAAAATAAAGATCTATTTAGTGCAAGGGGAAAACAAATATTTTTAAATATATGTGTAATTACCATGTTAATTCCCAGTGAAGCTCTTAGTTTATGTCATGCTCTTTTTATTCCTTTTAAGAGGAGTATACATTCCTATTATTTCTATTTTACAAGCAAGTTTTATTTCCAGAGAAAAATTCATAATGTTGCCATGTCCTTATGACTTCTGATTTTCATTAGAGATCATTATACTATGGGGAAATAATCGTATCTCAGAAAATAAAGCAGGATCTTTTCAGCCTTGATTATATAGTATTGTGTTTTTAAATTAATGTCTGAACACTGAGGTCAATTAACATTTTTTAAAGAAAATATTTGCTGCAAAATAGATTGCATTTAAATTATCTTTAGAGTAGTTCATTGTCATAAAGTGTGATTTGAGAAAATCTTATCACTGTTTGGTTATAATGACATGGAAAGTCTGATAAATATTAACCTCTATGAACAGATAAGAAAATAGGAAATGAAAGTTCTCTTTAAGGTTTGAAAGGTTTTAGGATAGATTTTCATGCCAGATTAATGTAATAACATGAACTAAAACAGAATGCTTAAGGAATGATAAAGGGAGAATAATAGTGTCAGTCAGTAAGTGTCTTGCATCTCGGGAACATTTTGCACAATGGCTATCTTAGTTTTCTCTCAGGCAATAATACTTCCAACAAAAAGTTCAAACAAAGAGTTCTCTTTTCGGATGGAGATGATCAAGTAGAAACATACATCTCAAACATTGTGTGAGAGAATAAAATACTGTTGGGGGAAAAAAAAAACAACAAATAAAAAACAACAGCTTGCGTAGCTATGTCTGAATTCATTATTACATTTTTTAAAGATTTTTTAAATTCATTTTAGAGAGAGGAAAGAGAGAAAAAAAGAGAGAGGAGCAGGTAGAATCAACTCTCATATGTGCCTTAACCAAGCAAGCCCAGGGTTTCAAGCCAGCACCCTCAGTGCTCCAGGTTGATGCTTAATTCATTGAGCCACCACAGGTCAGGCTATGTCTGAATTCAAATTCAGATGTGACCCTTAGTCCTAGGCTCCAGTGCCCAGAAGTTTCGGACATATTTGGTAAGTTATAAAAACCTTAAGAAATGGACATCTTAGTTTTTCACATCGAATTATTCTTCATCTTTGAAATCCAAGTTACAGGTTTGATTGTAATTGTGCAAAATGCTATCTACTCCAGTCACATGAGTAGATACTGAGAGCAACCACAAGGATAATGTTGAATAATAGACTGTGAAATTACTCAAATATCAGCCCAATGACTCAACCTGAGGATGGCTGTCACAGCAAGCACTTAGAACTTGATCTTAAGAAAACACAAAGGTAAAAATGAATAAAACACCCAATAATTAAGAATTATTACTAATTAAAATTGAAGGCACATAAACAGCAACATACTCTGTAGGACTGACAAAACACACAATGTTTACATTGGCATCAGAGCTCAGGAAGGGCAGATATTATCTGACTCATTGGATACATTTTAAAATGAAAACCTTTGGTGAAAGCTTTAACATTTTTTTCTTATACACTCATCATGTGTTTCCTGTTTTTATTTATAACATGTACCCAGGTCGTGTGCACATTTTGTAGCTTGTCCCAAAAAACACAAAATGTTTTACCTATTGATTACCTAATAAAATAGAGTCTAGATACATATAGCTCTTTGTAGTACTGGCATGGTAACTCTTGTTGTTTTCTTTTACATTTTTATTTACTTATTTTAGTGACGAGAGAGAGAGAGGGAAGAGGAAAGGAGCAGGAAGCATCAACTCCGACATGTGTCATGACCAGGCAAGCCCAGGGCCTTGAACCCGCAACCTTCAGCATTCCAGGTCAATGCCCCACCAATGCACTGCCATAGGTCAGGTTGGCATGGTAACTTTTACACAATACATAAGTGTGTGAGTATTGGATTTGACTGAACTCCATTGTAAAGGTATAAATAAATAAGTGCCAATATATTATTAAACAGAAATATTGAATAAACATATACTTTTAAATGATTTGATTTTAAATCTCTGAATGATGAAGTTTAACATTTCACCAGAAAAAACCTGAAAATTTTAGAGAAAATTTATAATTCAGGATATAAAAAATATAGGAATAATACTCTTGTTTAGAGATATAAATACTAAAAAAGTCATTTTAAATACAATTACATTTTTTTTATCCACATGAGTGCTGAAATGGAAAGTTCAATGGAGGTAATAAAATCCTGAATTAGATTACAGACTTGTCACCAACATCATTGTAAAAAACTTGACAATTTAATAAATTTCTCTGTGCTCAAATTATTTTAAATGGTAATGAGAATTCTAATCTGAAACATTTGTTATGAGAAATTCACAATTTGATGCAATAGGAAAGTCTTGGAGTCTGATATACATGTATTTGTTTTCCCTTACAAAATATAATTTTGCCTTAATATGTTTTAATTAAAATATTTAATAAATTAAAAATAAATTAAATAAGTGTTTTAAAGTAATCCTAGGTACAGATGCATAAAATAAAGTAATTAAAATGCAAACCCAGAAAAATAGCTGCTTTACTTTGGTCATTTTTTATATAACTTCTATCCATATTATTTTTATGTAAGCATTACAAAGTAGTACTAATTAAATTATATACTGTTTCTAATATTAACTTTCAAATATAGCATAAAATGAATAAATATTATTTAATATATAATATAAAGTGAACGCAACTTCAATTTTAGAGCTAATGTTTTTATTTGTAACATCTCTTGAAAGCTGCCAATTAACACTACTGAAATAATTGCATCTGTTGAATTTTTATCTAATGGGTTCAGTTTTAGGGAAATGAATCAAATCTGAAATGGATTAGATAATACTTATGTCTATCAATATTCTACCAGCTTTCTCACAGACATTGGAAAGCTGGTTCTGTTATTTATACAAATAAGCAAAGAGCCAAAATTTCCATGACACTGAATGAAAATAACAAAGTAGGAAGATGGTCCTATTAAAATCTAATAGATACATGAGGGTAATTAGACCTCTACATGCAGAGAAGGCAAATCCATATTCAATGCATGTGTTTATTTCAGTAAGTGCAAAATGCTGCTCCTTTCATAATGAAAGAAGTCCAATATAATCAACCTGCCAATCCCCCTGAACATGGTGTCTTATCCAGGGCTGGGTGTTGGTCTTTGCTTCTGATACACTCATTATGTGTTTACTGTTTTTATTTATAACATGCAACCAGGTCGTGTACACATTTTGTAGCTTGTCCCAAAAAACAGAGAATGTTTTACCTTTTGATTACCTAATATAATAGAGTCTAGATACATATAGTAGCTCTTTGTAGCACTGACATGGTGACTTTTGTTTTTTTTCAGGTACTCAACATTTGGCTTTGGAGAGTGGAAGTCTATGTTTTCAAGGCCATGCATAACTTCCCTTCCTGCTTCCATGGCCACATTTTTCATGAGCCTGTAGGGCAACCACAGAGGTTGCTGGAGAAAGAAGCTGACTGGAATCCTCAAAACAGGTCATCTTATCCAATTCATTATTAAATTCTTTTCTGCTGGGTTCATCTTCTGGTCAGCATTTATAAAGGACAAAAATATCTTCATGTTTATTTCTCATTCATAGACATGTACCTCTTTCCTAGGTCTTTGTTACTAGGTTTCCAATTGTGTTTCTTCCAAGTCGCTGACTATCGAGCCAAGTCCATAAATTAAAAAATAATTGTATATCTGGCTACTTCTCACTCAAAGAAAAGTGAATAGGAGGGAGTATTGCCTGAAGTTCTGCCTGCTGGGAGAATTTTCCTTTACCACTGTCCTTGAACAAAATCTCAAGAGAGAGGCTGTAGTTCTCTAGTTATCCACTGTAGGCAGTGCCTGTGATACTGCAGAAAAATATCTGTAAACCTTAATAGTTTTAGATAGTCTTTTTCTCCCAGGACCTAGAACAGGATCATGCATGGTATCTAGTTGTCTTATTTCTTACAGTTTCACACCTATTATTTCCATTTCTTACCTTTGACAATGTTGAAAAGTATAGGCCAGTTATTTTGTATGTCTGTAGCTTGACTTTGATGTTTCCTAACAATTATATATTATGCTCTTTGTTAGGTATACGACATTAACTTTATTGTGCCTTTCTTAGAGAAGAAACAATTAGACAAGACCCTAGCTTGTTTGACATCAAGCCCTGATTGCCTTAGTATAAAGATGGACAAATATTTACTGCTCACTAGGCTTTTGGAAATCTCCCAAACTTCATTAATAGTGCCATCTCTAGCAATCATTGCCATCAATGATCATTTTGGGGACTTCAGAGTTGTTAATAGTAGATTATGAACAGTGAACTGAAACAAGAGAGAAGAAAATTGGTGGCAGGTTTGTAATAGTGGCATAAATGGTTTCTTTAACTTTTTAAAGTTTATATTTATGCAAATATGATGCAAACAAACAAATAGTAGAAAAGAAACATTAGCAATTTGGTTGGTAATTATTATGTGAAATCATATATATTTATGATTTCTATATTTAATATTTTAATAACATTATAATAATGAAAAATAGACACCTTTTCTTCCATCCTCCATTCACATGTTCTTTCTGAAGTAGCATATTAAAAATAAGCCAACGAATACATAAAAAAAAAATCCTTGCTTGTTATTTTGTTGAATTGTTGAGGAATTTCTCCTTTATAACTCTACTTACAAATGACAGCTGCTCAGATACTTTTTTTATGATGTCATTTATCCATATATCTGAAATATCTAGATAATTAGCTAAAATATACAACTTTATTTTTAATCCTTTATGATGTAAAAGGAAAATTTAAATTATATAATGAATATTGAATATTCAGAGGTTATCTGACACCTCTTATATAGCACTTTGGAATCTTTCAGATCACCATAATCTTGTTTCAACTGCTGCTAAAGTGATCAATTCTGTGTATTTTCTAACCATTTCAATCAGATGCAACTTAAAAGCAACTCAATTAACATTCATGCTACTTGCCTCTTACCTATGCCTTGAGGGACTCATACATGCACAACCCAGACGTCTCTGGGATTTAACATCTTTAGGAGTGAAACATTTATGAATTAAAAATTGGAGCTGATGAATCAAATCTTCCCCATCAGAATTTCAGGGAAGTTTCAAGGATTCTCAGAGGACATGCCCACCAGATCTACCAATCAGTCCCATTTGAGATAGCCATCTTAGCTCCATAGTGTGTTTGCATATTGCCTGTCTCTTGTTTCATTTTCTTTGTCCTTCTTTATTCCCTGGGTTGCATTTCCTAATGAAATGCTATACTATCATAAAAGTCATTGCCTCAGGCTCTACTTTCTGCAAAATCACCTGAGAAAATAAGACAGCCTTTACAAATACATTCAACTGATTTAGATTTTAACATCATGAAAAATTTTAATTTGGACAAAATGCTGAAAAATAAGGCATAAGATACATTGAAGAAAAATATATAATGTCTTAAATTTATTTTTTGTCCTTTTCAAAGACATTCTTGACATAATGAAAAAATATATGACTAATAAGTGGCTTTTTTAGAATGTCTTTTGTGTTTAATTAATATTGTACTAATTATGATTCTGAGTTTATAACTGTCTTTGCTCTTCTTCTTTTTATTTTTATTTTTAATTGAGAGGAAGGGAGACAGAGACAAACTTTCTCATATGCCCTAATTGGGATCCACCTGGCAAGTCCCCTATGGGGTGATGCTCTGCTCATCTGAGGCATTGCTCTGTTGCTCAGCAACTGAGAGATTCTTAATGCCTTGGGCGGAGACCAAGGAGCCAGCCTCAGTGCCAGGGGCAAACTTGCTCCAGTTGAGCCATGGCTGCAGGAGGAGAAGAGTGTAAAAAAGAAACCAGAGGAGGAGAGGTGCAAAAGCAGATGGTCACTTTTCCTGTGTGCCCTGACTGGGAACTGAACCTGGGATATCCACATGCTGGGTGACAATCTACCACTTGGACAAAGAGCCAGGATCTGTCTTTGCTCTTCTGAAAAGAAAAAATATTCAATTTTCATGAGAAAAAATTTGTCCCCAAATTGAAAAAAGAAAATAATTTTTAAAAATTCTTCAATTATAGCCTGAACAGGCAGTGGTGCGGTGGATAGAGCATCAGATTGGGACTAAAAGTACCTGGGTTTAGAATCTCAAGGTCTCTGGCTTGAGCATGGGCTCATCCACCTTGAACAACAGCTCATCAGCTTGAGTGCAGTGTCATTGGCTTGAGCATGGGCTCATAGATATGACCTCATGGTCACTGGCTTGAGCCCAAGGTTGCTGGCTTGAGCAAGGGGTCACTCGCTCTGCTGTTGAGGAGCCACTGAGCCACTTCACCCGCAGGTGTTGTAAAGTACCAAAAGCTACAGAATTAATATTAATATTTTGGGAGGCTTGAGAAACATCTTGTTGATTTGGGTTAAGATGTGCAGAGAAATTGTGAGAATAGTCTCTGTACTGTGATTGGCATAGTCAGGATGGCCCTTGGCATTGTATTGTAAATGCAAAAAGGAGGAAAACATGGATCCCCAGACATTCCACCACGCCTGTGGGGAAAAGGGTGAATGGCTAATCAGGTACAGGGAGAGAAAAGCCAAAATAAACCTTTTCTCATAGCAATGAGCCATTCGCGGGCATTTGTCCCCACCAAACTACCTCTCCTATGTAAATGCATGTGGTTAACACGTGTGACTCAGGACAGAGAGATAGCAGATGAACACTAGATAATATAGTAATGCCTTTTAATATGTAAAGAGACATCTTTCTACCATTGTGTTGGCTTGTAAACTTTGTTTTCCCCAAAAGGATGTATGGCTTGCAAATTGAACATGGTCCTATCATGTTAAAGGACATATGACCATAACCAATAGTGGTAAGGGGCTCCTAATTGCAATTTTTGCTTCTGTACTTCCCACTTACAAAACTATAAAAACTATTAGAACAAAGGGCTGGTGTGCGCTCTCCTTCAGATTTCTGTCAGAGTTCCTGCCTTGGCCAAGCTAGACAATAAAGCTTTGATGTGTAATTGATGGACCTTGTTCGTGTCTTTCACGTTTTGGGTCCCTTCAAATTAGGCTTAACACCGTCGTCCCTGAGGAGCCACTGAGCCACTTCATCCGCAGGTGTTGTAAGGTACCAAAAACTACAGAATTAATATTTTAAGAGGCTTGGAGAACATTTTATTAATTTGGGTTAAGGTGTGCAGAGAAATTGTGAGAGTAGTCTCTTTACTGTGTGATTGGCATGACCAGGATGTCCTTGGCATTGTATTGTAAATGCAAAGGGGAGGAAAACATGGATTCCCAGATATTCCACCATGCCTGTGGGGAAAAGGGTGAATGGCTAGCCAGGTACAGGGAGAGAAAAGCCAAAATAAACCTTTTCTTATAGCAATGAGCCATTCGCGAGCATTTGTCCCCACCGAAACTACCTTTCCTATGTAAATGCGAGTGTGACTCTGGACAGAGAGATAGCAAATAAACACTAGATAATATAGGAATGCCTTTAATATGTAAAGAGACATCTTTCTACCATTGTGTTGGCTTGTAAATTTTGTTTTCTCCAAAATGATGTATGACTTGCAAATTGAACATGGTCCTATCATGTTAAAGGACATATGACTATAACCAATAGTGGTAAAGGGCTCCTAATTACAATTTTTGCTTCTGTACTTCCCACTTACAAAACTATAAAAACTAGGTAGAACAAAGGGCCGGTGCGCTCTCCCTCAGATTTCTGTTGGAGCTGCTGCAGCTTGGCCAAGCTAGACAATAAAGCTTTGATGTGTAAACGACGGACCTTGTTCCTGTCTTTCATGTTTTGGGTCCCTCCGAATTTGGCTTAACACCCCCTAGTCAAGGCACATATGAGAAAGTAATCAATGAACAACTAAGGAGACTAAGAAGCTGCGACAAAGAATTGATGCTTCTCATCTCTCTCCTTTCTGTCTGTCTGTCCCTATCTGTCCCTCTGTCTGTCTGTCTCTCTCTGTCACTGTCACACACAAAAAAATCCTTAGTTATTATCATATAGGTTTCTTGTAAAACATAATTACACAGTGTCTCTATAATTTCTCTCAGTACAGATTTAACTAAAGTTTATATACGATCACTGTATAGTGATAATAGAATAACTTCTCTTCACAGTACTCTGTTATGGCTAAGATTCCTCACATTTGCATAAAAAGTATGGGAATGCAAGAAACTTTTAAAAAACATATATATAAGAATTATTATTATTACTATAATTATTTTAAATTAAGATCTCTGCAATCCTCACTTACATTTAGAACTTGAAATTCCTTTACAAATATCTTGTTACTTGCATGCTTTTTTGATTTTTTATATAAAAATAGTTTATTTAAACATCACAAACTTAATGCACTTACAGAAAACAGATAATTAGTGACATAAAAAACACTTGTTCATCTTCCTTATTACCTTCATTTAATGTTTACCTATTTTTAAAAGAAAAATAAATATTAAGGAAAACATAATTTCTCTGACAAAACATGAGCTTCTTTGTTAAAGTTACTTAAACTTAATCATGTAAGTTTCCTGCAAAGTTCAGTGTAAAATGTTTTTAGTCAGTCAGTTCTTCTCAGTTCTATATCATACCAGAAGGTGGCAGGAGTAAAACACAAAACTATTGAATTCTTGAGAAAGGTAGAAGTATCTCTTTTCAATGCCTTGGTATGGCAGTGATTTTAATTCTTGTCTACGAAGGTGTCTCATCTCACTCAGTTCTAGTCCTTAGCAGATATAAACCTTTCCTTAAACGGGTTGAGGCTATATCTTTGATTACAAATCACCACTTTGCTGGAATAATTTTCAAATTTTACCAGAAAGCACATTTAAAGCATATGGTACACATAAATTTGAATCATTTAAATACTTGGTTCCACCTAGCACTCATTCTGGAAGAATGACTCTATTTATATAATGTGTAAAAGACTGAAATTAAACAATCTTGACTTTAAATAATCAAAAATATTTTACAGCAGCCTGACCAGGCAGTGGCGCAGTTGATAGAGCATCAGACTGGGACACAGAGGACCCAGGTTTGAAACCCTATGTTGCCAGTTTGAATAGGGGTTCATCTGGCTTGAGCATGAGGTTGCTGGCTTTAGTGTAGATTCATAGACATGACCCCATGGTCACTGGCTTGAGCCCAAGGTCACTGGCTTGAGCAAGGGGTCCCTCATTCTGCTGTAGCCCCCTAGTCAAGGCACATATGAGAAAGCAATCAATGATAAGGTGCCGCAACAAAGAATTAATGCTTCTCATCTCTCTCCCTTCCTATCTGTCTGTCCCTATCTTTCCCTCTCTCTGTTTCTATCACAATATATATATTTGTGTGTGTGCATAGTACATTTTAGCCTTGTTTTTAAATAAGTGGATAATAAGTTTATGGATTACATGACTTTTAGATAATTATTAAATAGTTTAGGATTGTTAAGGCTAGTGCTTCTTTTCCCCTGAAATCCTTTTATATATTTTTCTGCCTCTATTTCCCCTGTCAACAAATACCTACATAGGTTGGTGGTAGAAATGTTTCCAAATGGTTTTGTTATATTGAGTGGCCAGAGAATGTGTCATTTTCTTTTATACTTTTATTCTATGAATTTCCTTGCTAGGTACCTTTTCATAATTGCCCTCGCATATCTTTCATGCAATCTTTCTGAATAGTGTATAATAGAATTGGAATACAATATATCAAGCTAATAAAAGGATCGTTTCTATAAGAAATATATTTAAAAATTGCTTGCTTATTAAAGAGATTAAAAATATTGCATCTTGTTATCCACTTCTATAAACTTTATAAATATTTATCTAAGAATTTAAATTAAATTATAAGTTTATAATTCCCAGTACTTAATCAGTAAGTATAAAGTGTATTTTAATATCTTACCTCCAGATTAAGTGTAGATTCAAAAGTTTTGTTTTCTAGAAAAAGAAGAACAAAGACAACCCAAAACCAGCCGAAGAAAGGAGATAATAAAAATCAGAGCAGAAATAAATGAAATAGAGAACAGAAAAACTATAGAAAAAATCAATAAAACAAGGAGCTGGTTCTTTGAAAAGGTCAACAAAATTGACAAACCCTTGGCAAGACTCACCAAGGAAAAAAGGCACAGGACTCAAATAAATAAAATCCAAAATGAAAGAGGAGAGATCACCACAGACATCATAGATATACAAAGAATTATTGTAGAATACTATGAAAAATTATATGCCACCAAATACAACAATCTAGAAGAAATGGATAAATTCCTAGAACAATACAACCTTCCTAGACTGAGTCATGAAGAAGCAGAAAGCCTAAACAGACCAATCAGCAGGGAGGAAATAGAAAAAACTATTAAAAACCTCCCCAAAAATAAAAGTCCAGGCCCAGACGGTTATACTAGTGAATTCTATCAAACATTCAAAGAAGACTTGGTTCCTATTCTACTCAAAGTCTTCCAAAAAATTGAAGAAGAAGCAATACTTCCGAACACATTTTATGAGGCCAACATAACCCTCATACCAAAACCTGGCAAGGATGGCACAAAGAAAGAAAACTACAGACCAATATCTCTAATGAATACAGATGCTAAAATTCTAAACAAAATACTGGCAAACCGAATACAACAACATATTAAAAAAATAATACATCATGATCAAGTGGGATTCATCCCAGAATCTCAAGGATGGTTCAACATACGCAAAACGGTTAACGTAATACACCATATCAACAAAACAAAGAACAAAAACCACATGATCTTATCAATAGATGCAGAAAAGGCTTTTGATAAAATACAACACAATTTTATGTTTAAGACTCTCAACAAAATGGGTATAGAAGGAAAATATCTCAACATGATAAAGGCCATATATGATAAACCATCAGCTAACATCATATTAAATGGCACTAAACTGAAGGCTTTCCCCCTTAAATCAGGAACAAGACAGGGTTGTCCACTCTCTCCACTCTTATTTAACGTGGTGCTAGAAGTTCTGGCCAGAGCAATCAGACAAGACAAAGAAATAAAAGGCATCCATATTGGAAAAGAAGAAGTAAAGGTATCACTTTTTGCTGATGATATGATCCTATACATCGAAAACCCGAAGGACTCCACAAAAAGATTATTAGAAACAATAAACCAATACAGTAAGGTCGCAGGATACAAAATTAACATACAGAAGTCCATAGCCTTTCTCTATGCCAACAATGAAATATTAGAAAACGAACTCAAAAAAATAATCCCCTTCACGATTGCAACAAAAAAAATAAAATACCTAGGAATAAACATAACAAAGAATATAAAGGACCTATATAATGAAAATTACAAAGCATTGTTAAGGGAAATCGAAAAAGATATAATGAGATGGAAAAATATTCCTTGCTCTTGGATAGGAAGAATAAATATAATCAAAATGGCCATATTACCCAAAGCAATATACAAATTTAATGCAATTCCCATCAAAATTCCTATGAGATTTTTTAAAGAAATGGAACAAAAAATCATCAGATTTATATGGAACTATAAAAAACCCCGAATAGCCAAAACAATCCTAAGGAAAAAGAATGAAGCTGGGGGCATTACAATACCTGACTTTAAACTATATTATAGGGCCACAATAATCAAAACAGCATGGTATTGGCAGAAAAATAGACACTCAGACCAATGGAACAGAATAGAAAGCCCAGAAATAAAACCACATATATATGGTCAAATAATCTTTGATAAAGGGGCCAACAACACACAATGGAGAAAAGAAAGCCTCTTCAACAAATGGTGTTGGGAAAACTGGAAAGCCACATGCAAAAGAATGAAACTCGACTACAGCCTGTCCCCGTGTACTAAAATTAATTCAAAATGGATCAAAGACCTAAATATAAGACCTGAAACAATAAAGTACATAGAAGAAGACATAGGTACTAAACTCATGGACCTAGGTTTTAAAGAACATTTTATGAACTTGACTCCAATGGCAAGAGAAGTGAAGGCAAAGATAAATGAATGGGACTACATCAGAATAAAAAGTTTTTGCTCAGCAAGAGAAACTGATATAAAAATAAACAGACAGCCAACTAAATGGGAAATGATATTTTCAAACAACAGCTCAGATAAGGGCCTAATTTCCAAAATTTACAAAGAACTCATAAAACTCAACAACAAACAAACAAACAATCCAATAAAAAAATGGGAAGAAGACATGAATAGACACTTCTCCCAGGAAGAGATACAAATGGCCAACAGATATATGAAAAAATGCTCAGCTTCATTAGTTATTAGGGAAATGCAAATCAAAACTCAATGAGATACCACCTCACACCTGTTAGATTAGCTATGATCAACAAGACGGGTAATAGCAAATGTTGGAGAGGCTGTGGAGAAAAAGGAACCCTCATTCACTGTTGGTGGGACTGTAAGGTAGTACAACCATTATGGAGGAAAGTATGGTGGTTCCTCAAAAAACTGCAAATAGAACTACCTTATGACCCAGCAATCCCTCTACTGGGTATATACCCCCAAAACTCAGAAACATTGATACGTGAAGACACATGTAGCCCCATGTTCATTGCAGCACTGTTCACAGTGGCCAAGACATGGAAACAACCAAAAAGCCCTTCAATAGAAGACTGGATAAAGAAGATGTGGCACATATACACTATGGAATACTACTCAGCCATAAGAAACGATGACATCAGATCATTTACAGCAAAATGGTGGGATCTTGATAACATTATAAGGAGTGAAATAAGTAAATCAGAAAAAAACAAGAACTACATGATTCCATACATTGGTGGAACATAAAAATGAGACTAAGAGACATGGACAAGAGTGTGGTGTTTACCAGGGGTGGGGGGAGGGAGGACAGGGGGAGAGTTAGGGGGAGGGGGAGGGGCACAGAGAACTAGATAGAGGGTGGCGAAGGACAATCTGACTTTGGGCGAGGGGTATGCAACATAATTTAATGACAAAATAACCTAGACATGTTTTCTTTGAATATATGTACCCTGATTTATTAATGTCATCCCATTACCATTAATAAAAATTTATTTAAAAAAAAAAAAAAAAAAAAAAGTTTTGTTTTACTGAAATAAAACTATCTTCTTAAATACAATACCATGAAAATAATTTAACAATAATTTTTATGGTCTAAATAAAAAAAAACATTATAGATAAATTAGAGGGGTGTGCACAATGTTATCAATTTCAATATAAGATAAATAAGTAAAGACAAACAGTTTAAAATTTACCTACCAGATATCTTGAGGCTAGGGTGAGAATACATAAGACAATAAGGGGTCAGTATACAAGATAATAGCAAGGCTTTAGGATAAGAATATTATACAATAAATTTATGGGATTTTTATTATGTGTCACAAAACAGTAGGTAAGTGATATTCTTCTCAGGTTATTTAAATAGAAGTTCTCAGTCATAACTAACATATCTGCAATTACCCAATCACAAGAGGAATTGGTATTGCAACCTAGAAAAGTCACAGAGCCAAAGTGGAACAAAATTTTGAAATGAGACAGTTTGAGTCCAGATCCTGTCTTTGGTCAAAGAAAATCTCAGTTGTGCAGATACTGTTTGTAGGAGTAATTGGCAAAACATCTTTGACCTGATACTCTGAGACTATTTCTAAAAGAGCTAGGCTATCATCACAACAGAATTTGTAGGTGTAAATGCAGGAATAAAGTAGGACTCAACAGAAAAGAATAAAATGAAGGTTATGGTTTGCTAATGTGGAAGAGGTGTTATGACAAGAGCATGAAACTGATGACCAAGACAGTGAACATTGTTTTATCACACTCATCTGACCTTGGAAAATGGCTAGGTCATTTGATTAGGAAGAAAGAAAAGAACCATTGCCAGTGTTAATCATGTGGTAATCTGACAATACAAGCTGTGAAATGTTACTTCTGAATCAGCATGTATTGGTTTTATATATAATATTAAAAGATGTGTCATGGTATAAACTGTATCAGAATAACCATACTGTATAGAGTCTATGACACAATCAGTTCTGAAATCACTTTCCATATAAGTTTTCTGCTTTGAAATACTTTCAGTATGATTATTGTTTTTGTGCATCAGAAGTATGGCCTCTGGTGATAATATTAATTTTTAAATCCCCTCCTTTGTTATTTATTCACATTGTTCTTAAGCTGTTTTTGTTTTGTTTTGTTGTTTTAGTTTCAAGAATTTAAAATCCATTTAAGTTTCTGTACAGACTTGATTATAGTAATTTCAAGCCTTAACAAATTTTAGCTTAAATATTTCCACTTCACTTATATGTAAACATTTTCATTAGTAAATTAAATATATTAAAGTAACAAAGTATAAATGTATTTCTTTATAATGACCTTCTGATCAAAAAGGAGTTTAAGTAGCAAAAATGATTCAAAATTGAGAAGGAAATTGAAGTGAAAGTACTTGAATCCATTAAACTTTTTGATCTAAGACTATCTAGCATGCTTCAATCAATTTTAGTTAGTCATACTCCAGTACTTGTTTAGAGGATTCATTCCAGGAACCCCATGAATACCTAAATCCACAGTTTATTAAGTCTCTTATATATTGGTGTGGCACAAAGTGTACAGTTGGTCTTCTGTGTAATAGGAATATGAATCACTGATGGAGAATACTATTTTATCTACCTATTAATTTTAGAAGAAAACAAAGGGAAAAAAGAGAAAAAAACATTGAATTTTCGACTAATTCATGCATTCATTGGTTAATTCTTGTATGTGTCCTGACTGAGAATCAAACCCACAACCTGGGAGTGATGAAATGATGATTTAACCTACTGAGCTACCAGGCCAGTGCCTTGACAATATTGTTCTTATCCATGGTTGGTTAAATTTGCGGATGAAGAACACATGTATGTTCATCTTCTCTTTCACAAGTATGTTGCATTTCTATTTACTATTTCATGGAAACCTTGGGAAATCATGAGTCTGAATTCTTCATCCTCCCCATCCCTCAAGATTTGGCATTTTGGTAATAAGCAGTAAGAGAACAATGGATTTTCATTAAGGCACCTAGTTATGTTAAACACAAGATAACTTCATACTTGTATATTAAAAATATAAACACAATGAGAACAGAAAAAACCATATATACTTACATGTAATTAAAATTTATACTTTTTGTCTTGTTATGTCAGTTGATCATACTGAATATGCCCAAACAATATTTCAACATTCTTCAGACTCAAACTCTGAAATTTTAACATTAATTATTCACTTATGTAGAAGCTAACTCTTCGATCATACAGTCAATCCATTATAGACTTCTAGGGAACACTGTGGTATTATCTAAAAAAGCACAGTAAGATATTTATCTTGTCTTTGTAAAAAGTAGGGAGACATGTTGAAATTAAAATTTTGTACAAAACTAGGATATTATTAGAGTTCATATCCATTCACCTAAAAATAGTGACAATACTATTATACCTATTTAATTGTAGTTGGACATATAATCATTCTTTTTAAAATGTTAAATTCTAAGTAAGAATTAAGACATCAGGAATCAAAGGAAGAAATAAGAGAAGCAGAGAAAGAAAAGTAGAAGAAAGTGAGAGGAAAAAATTTAGGAAAAGTTGACTTTTTAAATTAGGAGTTTTTGAATGATTTTACTAATATTTGATATTCAGATTTATAACTCATGTGAGCTGAAAACTCATCTTTTATTTTCTCTTGAGTAAGAGTTCTCCATCTTGAAAACAAAAGACTTCTGTCACTTTGCATTTTTAACATGTACCTTTAAATTATTAAATTCTGACACTTTCAAAAGAAGAGTGTAAACATTAAATTTTAACAAAATGTTAGAAAATTTATATGAATGCAATGCCTTATAAATTATGTCATACCTTATGCATATTTGTATATCTTGCTTTTTTGAAGGTATCCTTATTTATTTTGCATCACAGTTGCTATAACAACCGATTACTGTACTATTTAGTTTTATGGCTTTTTAGATAAGGCTATCTCCAAATTACAGCATGTCTAAAACTTGTTGGATCATAATTTAACTTTCACTGTGAAGAAAAAAGCATATTAGTCCTATCTTGGCAGATTTATATTGGCTTCTTGTTTCAACTAGAATTATCTCCAAGCTATTAATTCTGGAGGATTTTATATTTTTCTTTTGGTAATTAAATGGACTAGAATCCATATATTTTCAGGGAGTCCAGAAAAAATTACTTCTGCAACCTGACCTTTCTGATGAATGCTATTGCAAATTATGTTGTCTTGACTAGAAAATGGATGCCCTAAAGGCTTTTGTTGTTTTTCTTGTTGCTGCTCTTATTTTTCCCCTGTTTAATTTGGAAGCCTCATCTTCATTTCACAAAGTTTAAAAATTATAAATCATTCCATTTTTTTTTTAAATTTTTCTTTTACTTTTGAGTATACTTGCTTTTTATATGCATGATAAAAAAAGAAAGATTATGCTGAATGATTATTTTGATTTTATGAATCTATTTAATCACCTTAATTTAACTCAATCTAAATTATATAAATGATGCATTTTAAATGATGTATATATGTAATATCAATATAAGAAATATTTATATATTTGAAATCTAAGTTACCCAAGCTGAAGGAAGTACCCACCTTTTGAGACCATGAAATATTATAAATGTCCAGGTTGTTTTCTACAACAGCACTTAACCTGTAACGTGTGCCTTATTGCCTAGGTATGGTTATGTAGATTTAGTTGTGACAAGAGGACTAAGAGTTTTCTTAGGCTTTAGTTACTTCCCCTCTGAACCTGACTGTATAAACATTATACTCGGAAACAAAATTTTTGTTGCATTCACAAAAACACTTGTTCTTACCTAATTTGAGTGTGCTAATCTCAAATCTGACATTAGTTTTTCTCTGTAAGCTACAGTATTTTTGCAATTCAAGATTTTAGGTTTTCATCTTATTGTAAAATTTTCAACATTTAGTTTAACATAATGAAGTAGAATGTCTTCGTGGACATCATCTTTGTGAAAATATACTAACATATAATGCAGTAAATATACTAATACACTAAAAGATATGATTGCTTCATAATTTGTCTACAATTTTGAAATAGAACATATTAAAACATTTATTTTAATTATAAAATTTCTGCAAAATTTATTTAAATTCTATTCAGGCAAAAATTTGCTTTTGTAGCTCTTGTCTTTGTGTACTTGCTGACGACAATCTCGTTTCATGCTCCAGCAGTAGTCTGCTCATCACTAACAGCTCCAAGATTTTCGGGAAACTTATCAAGATGACTGTTCAGGAAGTGAATCTTAACACTCATGTTACATCTAATGTCTTGGAAAGAAAACAGCATCCTTTGAACCAGAAGTTCACAGTTTTCTGCTTTTTTGTTGCCAAGGAAGTTCTTTAACTGTCACAAAAGACTGCCATGCTGCTTTCTCCTCCTTATTCATCTTCCTGACAAATTCTTCATCACATATGAGGGTTCAAATTTGAGATTCCTTGAATACGCCTGCTTTTATCTTCTCAAAAGAGAAGGCAGGAAACGCAGAAATAATATGTTGAAAGCATTCACTTTCTCTATTCAAAGCCTGAAAAAACTGCTTCATTAAGCCAAGTTTGATGTGAAGTGGGGGAAAAATGATACTCTCTCAATTAACTACAGGTTCATTCACAATATTTTACATCCCTACTTCCAGAGCTTTACGTTTCAGCCACTCCTTCTGTGTCCAGTGTTTCTCCTGAGATTGGCTGTCCCACAAACACAGAAAGCAAGGATACTTCATGAAACCTCTCTGTTGTCCTAGCAGAAAATTTACCCTTTTAAGATCCACACAAATAATCCAGTTATGCTCCTCATACTTCATAAAATCAAGGACAATTTTTATGTCATTCTTACTAAGTCATTCATGTTGGCTAAACTGCTGAGGGGTTAATGACTGCTTGGCACCCTTCAGATTCTACAACCATTTCCTCATGCATCTTATCAAAATACACTTGATCACCATGTTCACTTTCTCCGTCCTTAGAAGAAATAAAACCATTGAATACTGGAACTGGGAGTGTCTCAGAGTGTGAGATAAGTCATATTGCTGAAGGAATATTAGGATATGCGATCATATGCCATTTTTTCTTGCTGATGCCCTTTGTATTGATCAGACAGAAATAACAGTCACTGCTGTGGTCCTTAGGTTCATGCCAAACCATGGGAATACCAAAAAGCATTCCTTTGAGTTTTCCTTTTGTCCAGTCACAAAGCATTTTCTCACAATTATGATACACAACATGAGGAGCCCAATTCTTGTCTTGATCACCAAGGGGAAGTTGAAAATAGGCAACATATGCATGTGTCACAAATGATAAAGTATTATGCCTTTGACATTGAAGTAACAGCCACATATATAACAGAAGGTGTCAGGATTATTCTTACATTTATGCCTATTTGAAGAAACCATGTTTCAATCTTAAAACAAAATATAAGGTGTTTTTATCAGATAATATTTTTTTTTAAAAAAACTACAATTATGTAATAGTGATGTTTGTAAAACATTAATTGTCTTGTGGTTATATTCAATCCAAGAGTCATTGCCCTTTAATTCCAATGTAAAAACCAATGCATGCCATTAACTATAACAAAAAGAAATTAAAATTGCATAAAAACTAGAGCATGCACCAGAAAACAGATTTCAGATTTGGAATCAGTGATGCAGATATATATAGAAACAGTTCTAAAACCTCATACAACAGAAAATCTAAAAAAAAATATTCCCCAGTGTTATTCATCACAATAGACTAATATGACTCTATTATCAGAAAATGATTTAGTTCAAACTACAAATAATTCTGGGTAAATCTTACATTGGAAAATGACAGAGAAAAGGAAGTTTTCAACAATCAGTGGTTTTCAACTTCCGGTCCACAGGCCAGTGCCAGTTCGCCAGTAATTTTATGTTCATCTGACAAGAGTATACCACTCTGTAAAGATTATAGACCCAATGATGATAAACTCTTTAATCTTCATACAACATCAGGGTGGTAAATTCTTGCATACAGGCACAAAAATTCATGCCCACTGACAATGGTTCATCTTCCAACAGTTGAAAAACACTGTTCCTTTAGAGAATGCCAAATGAAGATAAGTGAAAAAAAAGATGTTGAATTACAAGGAAAGTAACCAAAGGAGACTGGACTTCCTTACTGGCTTGCAAAACAACAACAACAAAAAATAAGAATTATCTAATTTATTGTTTGTTTTGTCTATTCATGGTAGTAAAAATGATAATTTTTTTTCTTTCCTGATTGTGACATTTATAAAATTGTAATACAGCACTGCAATATAGTTTTAATACTTTGTCAACAAATTTGTTCAGTATTCTATTAATTCTGGATACCAGGTTATACATTTTGACCAAGTATTTTCGTGTTCTTGTTCTTGTTTATTTTCGAAGTGAGCTAAGTGCTTCTTTTTCCCTCTTATCTGGGAGAGGTACTATACATACTTATTCAAAATAAAGGCTGAGCTAAATGTCAGTTTTGCATCCTCATACGTACATCATTCTGTTACTCTCTCTCTACTGTTTTGTTCTTTTCCCTGATATCTCAACTTTGAGGTGGATAGCCGTTCACTCACTTTTCAACTGTTCATCTTCTAGTATGTTGGATCAACCACCCTTGATAGAAT
This sequence comes from Saccopteryx leptura, assembly GCF_036850995.1. Classification (NCBI taxonomy): domain Eukaryota; kingdom Metazoa; phylum Chordata; class Mammalia; order Chiroptera; family Emballonuridae; genus Saccopteryx; species Saccopteryx leptura. Next base: position 62,910,016 of record NC_089506.1, on the reverse strand, counting down.
GCTAATCTGTCTTAATTGATGTCAGGGAAGGGTTTATATCTTTTTGCTATTCTTCCTCATTTTTTTTATTATTAAATGAGAGGAAGGGAGACTGAGAGACAGACTCCACATGTTCCCCAAATGGGATCTACTGGTCAAGCCCACTAAGGGGTGAAGCTGTGCCCATCTGGGGCCACTGCTCCAAAAGGAGCTATTTCAGTACAAATTGTTCAAACTATTTGAGCCACAGCTACAGGAGGGGAGGAGAGGGGAAGGGAGAAAGAGAGAGAGAAAGAGAAGGGGAGAGGAAGGATGGGGAAGCAGATGATCACTTCTCCTATATGTCCTTCCCAGGAATGGAACCCGGAATTCCACATGCCAGGCCTACGTTCTATCACTGAGCCAATTGGTCAAGGCCCCTATTTTTGTCCATAGCACACAAAAGAAAACCATGTAATTTAGACTTCACTGAAGTTTGAGCAAAATATAAAAACATTATATATAGATTATAAAAAAAGAAACTGTATGTTGTATATTACTTCTCTTATAATCTAAACAAGTGGCATTATCAGAGTCAAACTACTGCCCTTGTAAATGCCTCCATTACAATCCCTACATGTCATCTTCAGGTTTCTCTAAGTAACTCTCTGAAATCACCTTCCTCTCTTTACCTGAAGTCTTATCCAATGCAGACACCACTTCCCTCTCAACTTGCTTCCATATTTTACTTCTAACTTTTTACAGTACATTTTCTTTAATTATTTGTTGCAGAATTTTTCTCAAGGCCCTCTAAAAGTTTTCTCAAAATCTGGTTTAACAGTCATAGATTGGTACATCTCAGGTATGCCCACCATTCAAATATATAGAGTTACATTCAGGTCACTGTATTCTCCCAATAATCCTAAAGGTAAATTGTATGGAAAACATTTGTACAAAGACACACAAAAACATATACAATGACCCCAGCCCTAACACACACACACCATTCTCTCTCTCTCTTTCTCTCTCTCTCTCTCTCTCTCTCTCTCTCTCTATATATATATATATATATATATATATATATATATATATATATCTTTTCATATATTCATAAGATATATATATATATCTTTTCATATAGTAGAGTTTTCCATAAATAAAATTAAAAATCTATTTATAAGGTCTCACTATTATAATGGAATTACAGCTAACTTCTTTTATAAATAATTTTATATTTTTACATATTTGAATGTTTTATGGCTGCCTCTCAAATGTGCTAATAAACATTTTTGAAGACCTTCATATATAAGAAAGTTATGTAACTTAAGTTATATTAGTTAAACTCAGCTGCATTTTGGTTTATATAGAAGCTTTTTAAGGAAAATGATTCCACCCTGGCTGGATAGCTCAGTTGGCTAGAGCTTTGTCCTGCAGTGCAGTCAGGGTACATACAGGAACAGATCAATTTTCTCTCTTTCTCTCTCTCTCTCCTCTCCTTCCTCTCTCACTAAAAGTCAATACATAAAATAATAAAATTTGAAAATTAAAGGACAATAATTCTTACTAGGGCATTTGCATACTGGAGAAAGATATTGTGAGGAGTCTGACATTCAAAGCTATCAAGAAAGGCTACAGTAGCATTGTTTCTTGGTAGTGTACATGTTCTATGAAACCTGTATTATAGGTCTGAAGGTGCAATGGAAGTTTTGTCTTTCAAATCAGTTTGTGGTATGATTCTGACAATCAATTCTTAAAGTATTCCATAGGCCTTTTGTCCAGCTCTATTAATATTTCCATGAGCAAATAATTTTTAATCAATTTATTGCTCTATGTAGCAAATTAGAATGTTTTAAACTGTCTCAAGTCAGAATCCATATAATATATAAATAATAAGAATATTTCAAGACAATGATTACAATAAAATGAGAATATGTATTTGTAAACTCATCTGGTTGAGTTTAAAATAGTTTGTATGCCTGATCAGGTGGTGGCGCAGTGGATGAAGTGTTGGACTGGGGTGTGGAGGACCCAGGTTCGAGACCCCGAGGTTGCCAGCTTGAGTGTGGGCTCATCTGGTTTGAGCAAAGTTCACCAGCTTGGGCCCAAGGTTGCTGGCTCGAGCAAGGGGTTACTCGGTCTGCTGAAGGCCCATGGTCAGGACACATATGAGAAAGCAATCAATGAACAACTAAAGTGTCGCAACAAAAAATTAATGCTTGATGCTTCTCATCTCTCTCTGTTCCTGTCTGTCTGTCTGTCCCTATTTATCCCTCTCTCTGACTCTCTCTCAGTCTCTGTAAAAAAATGAAAAAAAAATAAATAAAAATAGTTCATATGACTAGATGTAACTATGGTGGTCTATGATACACGGTAGTAAAACATCTACTAAAATGATTACTTGTGGTTATTGAGAGTGAAGTTTATTTTGAAATTAAGATTTTACTATTGCCATGAAACAATATAGAAGACTTGAGAAACAGAAAGAATATAGAATGAACTGATTTTTCTGATTGTATTGAGAGCTTCAAAATGTAAATCACATGCCAAAATGTTTAAATTCTTTGCTCAATGAAAATAATGTTTAAATAACAGCCCCAAATAAATAACTTTTGTCTTATGGAGCTAAAATAGTAAACATAAGATTTTTAATCACATCTTCTAGGTGATCAAATTAAATTTAAAACATTACCAGTTCACTTATATAAAAAGTTAGAACATTGACCAAAAGATAATAAAACATAGAAATTAGAACAGATATATTTGGGAGGAATATAGAGAGTACCCCAATTCCAAAATTAAGCCCTGTAATGCCAGTGGCCTCCACCACGGCCATGCAGATTCTCACTGGATTAGGGCAGATGATAAAAGAACTGTGGATCCAGGAAATGGTGGACCATTCCATTTATTATTAAAGTTTCCTAACAGCGGACGAGCAAACAGGCAGGGAAGACCACTTCCCTCTCTGTCTCTGGACTCACCTGGACTCACAGGCCCCACCAGCCTTGGCACTCCCCAGCCAAATAGGTTGGGCCAATCTCAGGGCTTCCAGGCCCCTCATCACTCCTCAGAAGAGGATCTGGAAACACCTGCTGCCGCTGACTCAAAGCCACTCCGCCAGCACAGCTCCATCCTGTGGCTGCCGGCTCTCGGCCTGAAGCTGAACCCGCAGTTGTTCCTCCAACAACTGCCTCTGCCAACTTTTAACATCCAGGGCAAACTGACTATACACACATGGCATTTCCCCATGCCAGTGCAAAATGCAGAGCAAACCTAAACAAAGTTGTTTCACACTTGTAGCACATTGTTTTGCCCAACAAACCCCCTACCTCTATTAGAAGCCCACGGCTCTTTTTTGAGGACTAACAAGGATATTGCCTAAGACAATTTCTTATCTCTACTAACGCCCTTTTCCAAACTAAACATTCACACTTCAAATGGCTTAACCACAATTTCACCTCACCCTTAATTCCAACGGATAAAATTCCCTAGCCAAGCAACTCTTAAAAAAAAAAAAAAAAAAACTAGATAAAATTCTAGTTTTTCCTTGAGTCGAGTTTCAGTTCTCTGTCAGCCTACAGATTAAACAAGTCATTCACATTTTCTCAGGAAACCAGGAAACATTTTACCTCTTGAACCTACAGAGCACGCTCCCCACAGCTTCTGCTTCTCCATTCTGCTTTTGAATAAAACTTCTCAGTGGTCCTGCATGGCATGCTGCTATGTCCTCCTTTAAACTGTAAGTGTGTGTGACTAATAAACTGCTGTCAATTCCATCTGTTCAATGTCAGGTACTCTGTGTTTAGCTATCTGCATGCCCTGGGGTGAAAATTCCTCTCTCCTGAACATAGTGAAAAGGAAGCAACTAACACCAGTTAATGAGTCAAACCCTGTATAAGCAATACAACAACAAATAAAAAGATGGTTAATTTGCATTTTGACAAAAAACGGCAGCATGTGTTTTGGGTATGCTTTTAGGACAATACCTTGTAAGTTATATTTAGGACATTAAACAGAAGTTTGACAGTAATGAATTATCAATATGTCTGAACTTTTCCAAGATTCTGGCATCTGAAATCTGTACTTGATGGTGGCCTATGTAAAATAAGGCTCAGATGCTAAGTTTCTTTCTTTCTGTTTTGTTTTTTTTAATGAGAATTATCCTAAAGACTTTAAATACTAGAAATAAGAGTTCTTTTCACCCATTCCCTAGCTGAGGTCCATGAGAAGGACCTCAGAACCCTTTCCACCAAAGTACTGAAAGGTCATTGGTAGAAAAAAGGTCAGTTTCTTTGAAAAACACATCATTGGCTTACTTTTATAGGTCAGAGATGATTCTGCCATAGAAACGATTTCCTTAGGTTTAATAGGGAATGTGAGACACCTGGGTAGTACAATCCAAGTAGCTGGAATTAACCTTCACAGCAGTAATTGACAGTCATACTGAGAATTAGAATTAAGCCACAGAGAGTTTGATGGCGGATAATTGTTCATGACAGCCCCATGAGCACAAGATAAGAAAAGTTTGTTAATGCCTCACAAGATCTGTGTAGTCAAACTAATTTAATTTTGTTAAACAGGGACCAGACTTAAGCCAGCATGAAAAGAGAAAATCATGACATCTCATGCATTTTCTATAGCTGAACCAGTAAATAGAGAATCTTGAAATAACTGAAAACCAGGTACAATTAAGGAGGATATTACAATAAATTCACAAGTATGTATGGTCAAGCTTCCTTCTAGTTTTCTGAGTATATTAACTGCACACTAAGTTAAGGGAAATGCACAGAAAATTGAGATATAATTGAAGAGTGACCCTGGGTTAATGTCAATACCTAGACTGAGAACAGTACTACAGCGTGGTGTTGATCACAGCTGAAATTTGGGAGAGGATCAGGATGTAAATGCATGATCTGTTTCCTAGTAAATACAGTTTTCCTTATGCATAATAGATATGCATATCAAACTCCAAATAATAATTGTTTGACTAGTGAAATGTAGTTCTTATTGAAATAATAATAAAAAAAAACCTCTTGAATTTTTATTTCTAACAAGGTGAATCTAAGTTCAACAATATATATAGTAGGCAGCTTTAAAAGTAATACAGACCCCTTGTATGTTTTTACAGTGTGAATTCCCCCAGCGTTCTTCAGCTTATTTGAAGAGGTTGAACATAAGTAGATAGATAGGCATTATTACTTAGAAAGAATAGATTTGTTTATGAAGCTATAAAAATCATGGTTCACTGTATTTTTAAGGATATTTATAAAAAAACTATTTGTTATTTAATGTGAAACTTGAATTATTATGTTCCAATAAGTAAAATATATATATATATATATATTATTGAGGTGGTTTAATTTTAATTGTTTTTTTAGCAATTGATTTATATATTTTTTCTTAATTATATTATGGTACATTTTTTCTTATTCATTTTAAACAGAGGAGTATTCTGTCATAATATTCAATTAGGTAGTTATTTTATTTATTTTTACTTTGGGCTTTGTTAATGTGTTTTTATAAAAAAAAGTATTCATTTATTATATAATAAAACTTATCAGTTTTTCTTAATGTATTTTGAGTTTTTATTTTGTTTAGAAAAGTTCTTGCTACCCTTAAATTTTTAATAAAAATTAGTTTTCTTATTTATATTATTGCATTCTTTAAATTCTAGTTCAACACTAAATATTGGGAAAATGAATATAGTATAAAGATTTTACTTTAGCAAACAAAAACCATATTTTCATTCTTTAGCAATTAGAACTCATCTCCAAGGTATATTTAAAGATATTACCAAACTTTCTTTAATAAAATAATGATTATGATGAAAAAATACCAATATCATTTAAAGTGATTAAATTTTTTTAAGAGAGATTTGTTTTTAATTGGCTAAATGACACAGCATTAAAACATGTGCAAAACAAGCTTCTTGTTTAAAATAATTATAACTTTTCAAAAATTAAAGTATGAAGAAAATTATTCCTATGAGTCTGATTAGGGTATTTTTGTGATTGAGAATACCATGCTCACAACTGTATTTATAAATATTTGAGTTCTTGATTTAACTATTATGTGACCTCACAATATAGGTGGATGGCATAACTTCAAAATGTTACTATTGCAAAAACGGTTCTACAGATATCTATGGTATTCTGTTTGAGAAAATTATAAATTTAGGGTAATTTAGGAGAATAAATGAACAACATAGACTTCAGAAAATACTCTGAGTATTCTTTCTTAAAACTTATTTTTTAAACATGAACTAAATATTTTATACTTTTCTTTTTCATAAAGAGTGTTGTTACTTTTCAATTTACTTCTTAGCTTTGTGCATTAGAAGCACCAAGTAACTGCCAAAGTTGACCACCAACCATAAGAATGAAAAAATTAAGTTAATATATATTTAGGTATTTAATATTCTAGTTAATTTCTAAGACAAATATGCTTAGTCTTGCATTCAGAATCAACATTTTAACAATTAGAATATATATGATGGTTTCTATTTTGATGCAATGTTTATCTGAGATGTCCTACCAAAGATACCATTTTAGTCTGAAGCATTATCTAATTAGGTGACAAAAACACCTTACCACAGATTGAAAATATTTATTCCAGTTTTCATCTGCCATGTGATAGCCTTTATAAAAACCTAATACCAAGGTTCATAAAAATTTATCTTTTCCAATTTCAAATCTGTTACATTCATGTGCAAAATAGAAATCAACACATGCTTACAGTGTAATCACATTCTTTACATTGTCTGAGTCCAACTCTAGTTTTACTTCTTTCAGAAAATCATCTCTTATTGCTTTAAATCTTGCTTCCTAACTCAATTCAGCTTTTGATGAATACAGTAGTCACTCATCTATCGCAGGGATTAGGTTCCAGAACCCTCCTCAATAAGCAAAAATTTTTGAAGTAGTGACATTATATTTATTTTAATATATATATATCTTTAAGGCTTTATAAACCCTCCCCATACTCTTATAAACCTTTCCCACACTGTTATTAACCTTTCTCACACTTTTTTTTTCTCTTTTTTTTTCTTTCCCTCTGCTTCCCCTTCTTCCTCCCACTTCCCCCACCCCTGCCCGGTAACCACCACACTCTTGTCCATGTCTTAGTCTCGTTTTTATATCCCACCTATGTATGGAATCAAGCATGCAGTTCTTAGTTTCTTTTGATTTAATTATTTCACTCTGTATAATGTTGTCAAGATCCATCCATTTTGTTGTAAATGATCCGATGTCTTCATTTCTTATGGCTGAGTAGTATTCCATAGTGTATATATATTACTCTTATTTATCCAATCATCTATTGAAGGACTTTTTGGTTGTTTCCATGTCTTGGCCATTGTGAACAATGCTGCAATAAACATGGGGCTGCATGTTTCTTTATGTATCAATGTCTCTGAGTTTTAGGGGAATATACCCAGTAGAGGGATTGCTGGGTCATATGGTAGTTCCATTTTCAGTTTTTGAAAAACAACCATACTTTCTTCCATATTGGTTGTATTACTTTACATTCCCACCAACAGTGGATGAGAGTTCCTTTTTCTCCACAACCTCTCCAACACTTGCTATTACCTGTCTTGTTGATAATAGCTAATCTAACAGGTGTGAGGTGGTATCTCATTGTAGTTTTGATTTGCATTTCTCTAATAACTAATGAAGATGAGTATCTTTTCATATATCTGTTGGAAATTTGTATTTTTTCCTGGGAGAAGTGTCTTTTCATGAACTCTTCCCATTTTTTTATTGGGTTGTTTGTTTGTTTGTTGTTGAGTTTTATGAGTTCTTTGTATATTTTGGATATTAGGCCCTATATGAGCTGTCGTTTGAAAATATCATTTCCCATTTAGTTTTTTGATGGAGTCAGACAGTTCCTGAAGGGCTTTCTCATTTCTTTTTAATTCATGAGGCCTCATGTTTGTGGACTGATCTCCTGGACTACGACCCAAGTGAGCACTGGCTCCTTTGTTGGATGGACTTACTGGTTTTGGACAATGTGAAATACCCTGATGGAGGTGGTGGGCAGCTTTGCTGGAGGCCCTTCTTTTGCACCAAGAAGCTTTTCCCATGGCTAGAAAGAAAGCCAAGGACATTTTGTGCTTTTGGCAAAGTACTCAGAGACTGGTGAAATGTACCTCTGTAATTGTTGAAATTGTATGATTTGTCATATTGTTGTAATTTGTGTAATGTGCCTTGCAACCATATGCAGTACGCAGCCCACACAAGCCATCCGTTTTGTGTTTGGATGCTGGGACCTTTGTGGGAAGGGAGTATGCATGAACCTATGTCCATTTTTTACAATCAAAATGAACTGTGTTTAATGGCACCTAGAAGATCTCTGTAACACAATTAGAGGGAAATGACATCCCAACCCCTAGGAGAAATCCCCTGTTTAAAACCCCCATTCTATTTCCTAACTAGTCAAACATTACAGAAGCTTGCCTCATTGTTTAATCCAGCTAATCTATTAGCATATAATATAATAGGTATTATAGTTGTTTTAGTTCTACTTGGGTTCTATTGCATAATGCATAGCATTCAGAAGCTACAACAGCAAGCTGTCATTCATCAAGTCTAATTGGCCTTAATTCAAAGAGAAGGAGGATATGTGGGTGGAGCACAGAGCGCATTCTTAGCAGCTGTGGCTGATGCAATGCTGTGAGAATACTCCAGCTCCCAGAAGACTGCTGGACATACCCAGAAGGAAGCTTGCCCGCTATAAGGAAGTGATTTTGCACCAACCATGCAGCTCCCTGATCTTTTCAGCCATTGGCTTTGAGGAACATGCTGTAACACCCTGTAGGCTGAACTTGTGTATATAAGCTAGTCTACTTCCTAAATAAAGCAGATCTGTGTCACTGAACCTGGTCCCCAGAGTTGGGTCTTTGCATCTCCATCATCCTCACCCCCAGCAGGACTTGTCCACACTATTAATTTTTTTTCCATAGATTTTTCCTCATCTAGCTGTGCTACATCTCTGCCTTTTGCAATCATGATATTCGATTTCCTTTTCCTTAATGGCAGCTGAGGGTGGTTTTGTTAATAACACTAATGAGAATTAATAAAGAATAAAAAGTAAAAAAAATATATAAAATAAAAATTTTTTTTTCCTTTTTTCTCTACCTTTTTGAGAAAATGCTGTGAAAAACTGTAAATTATATTGTGCTAAATGGAACAAAAACTATCTATAATGGAGGGTGGAGTTGGGGAGAAGTGATAAAGCGGCAAAAAAGGAGGTAGGGACCCACATAATGCAAAAAAAAATTTGGATCAAGAATAAAATGATTTGCCCTGGCCGTTTGGCTCAGTGGTAGAGCATCAGCCTGGCATGCAGGAGTCCTAGGTTCAATTCCCGGCCAGGGCACACAGGAGAAGCACCCATCTGCTTCTCCACCCTTCCCCCTCTCCCCTCTCCTTCCTCTCTGTCTCTCTCTTCCCCTCCTGCAGCCAAGGCTCCATTGGAGCAAAGTTGGCCTGGGCACTGGGGATGGCTCTATGGTCTCTGCTTCAGGCACTAGAATGGCTCTGGTTGCAACAGAGCAATGCCCCAGATGGACAGAGAATCGCCCCCTGGTGGGCATGCTGGATGGATCCCGGTTGGGCACATTTGGGAGTTTGTCCGACTGCCTCCCCGTTTCCAACTTCAGAAAAATACAAAAAAAGAAAAGGAATAAAATAATTTGCTTGTAAATGATGGTCGACTGAGAGATATAATGAAAGGGATAAGAGGAAAACAAGAAAAAGAAAAAAGATACTATTGTATTAAGTGGAACAAAAACTAGATAAAATGAAGAGCCTGGGTTGGGGGGGAATGCTAATGAGTCACAACATGAAGTAAAAAGCACCCAAAATGTCACAAAGAAAAAATTTGAGTCCCAAATAAAATAATTTGTTTGTGAGTGAGGATCAAATGAGAGGGAAAGTAAAGGAGAAAAGAAAAAAAAACTAAGAGAGAGGGGGAAAAAAAAAGGGAAAAAAGAAAAGAAAAAAAAAGGAAAGAGAGTTAAGAATTTTGGAGTGTAATCCTCATAGAGAGAAAGGAAAAAGGAAAAAAAAATTGGAAATGTAACACTTATGGGTAATGTAATTCAAGATGAAGAGAAAAGAATAAGACAAGTAGAGAATAAAAGGGCCCAGGTGGAAGAAAAAAATAATAAAGACAAGAAGATGGAGGAAACAAAAAAAAGTGGAAAAAGTTTTAGTCTATGGATTTTTCTTGATTTTGAGAGGTCATCTTCTTCCTTTTTCTTTCCTCTCCATCTTCCTGGTTGTTGGCTTTGTACTCTAGGCTCTGCCCCTGTGGCACACTTAGGTAGAGATTTGCAGTTGATGAGTCTCTATGGTGATGTCATATACTCGGCTTCAGACTCGCTGGTTGTTGGGGCTTGTTAGCATTTGCAGACTCCAACAATGGGAGAGTCCATTTTCCCAGAGCCTCTGTCCTAGTCTCTTCTTCCTGAATTAGCAGCCTGATGATCCAGCTATGAGGTTGCCGCTGCCTCTTCCTGGAGAGTAAGAAGCTCAAAGAGCTGGCAAATCCCCACTCTATTCCCACTAGCACAGAGCTCTGGGTAAGGCTCTGTCAGTCAGAGCCATCAGCGTAATCAGGCAGGGCTGGGAGCCAACTGCTCTCAAGGTGCCTTTCTATGATCCTCCAGGCATGTCCAGTATGCCTCATCACTCTGTAGGACCAATCTTCCCAGGCTTTTTGCACTTTGTAACCTGTTTTGGCTGGGAAGAAGATGCTCTAGTCACTGCCTGCAGAACAAGAGGTCTTAAAACTTGCCAAGTCCCTCCTTTTACTGCACAGCCCTGAGTATGAAAGCTCTGCCAATCAGAGCCGCCAGCTTAAGCAGGTAGGGGGCGTGTTGACTTCTGTTTAGTTCCCCAGGTATTTCTAGTTAAATTTGCCTTAGCGTTCCGTGGGATAGTTTCCTACAGGCTTCTTCCCTGTTAAAAAGCCTACAGCCTAGCCTGTCTAACTTCTTCAGTGTTCTCTGAGGTTTGTTCTGTAGGAATGTAGTTTTCACCCTGTATCGGCTGACAGGAAGTTTCCCCCACTCCTACGTGCATAGTAAGAGGCACTAAAAAATATCACATCTCTTGTCTTAGATTGCTGATGTGAGAGAGACCTTGTCAATTAGAACCATGTAAGTCAGTTGGGAGGTGAGCAGACTGTGGGTTAAGCTACTTTCAGCAATTGGATTGCAGATCTACTCCAGAGACAGACTACAAGCTGCTTGGGCGCCCCTCCCCCTAGTGCTTCCGTATTTTTTCTTCCCAGGGAATGTGCTTTGTTAGCCTGGCAGAGGTGCCGAACCCACCTGGAGAAGTTTGGGCATAGGGAAGTTGGCTTTTGCACACTCCCTGCACTCTGTTGGGGGATCAGGGACAACCCTGAGACTCAGGTCGCAGCCCACGCAGAGGCCTCTGACCCTGCCCCTCTGTCTGGAAATGCGGGCACCCATGCCTGGGGCACTAGGAGGAACCTCTTGCACACTATCTGTGCTCACTGACCAGGATATTGGGGATAATGGAGGCCACCGCTTGCCAGCCTTTGCCGGGTCCGGTGTTAGCTCACGTAGGCTGAGTCGCGGCGTGCACACTCTTTCTTTGGCTTGGACATCTGTTCCCCAACCCAGTTCCCTCCGCACTCCCAGCCCCCACTGTCTCTCAGTTCCAAGTGAAAGCAGCCCTTGCTCAGGTTAGTGAGGAAGGCAGAGTGTGCCGCTCTCCATCTTATTTCCTACAGGGTTGATTATATACTTAGTCAATTTTTTGCTTGATCATACCTTTGTGTTCATTGTGTGGACTTTCAGATGCTCCAAGGATAGATTTTTCTGTCACTGGTTGTGGAATTGTTGAGATTTTGGGGAGAGGTAGCAGGGCTCTCCTCAAGGCGCCATTTCTCTGATGTCACTCTCTCACACTCTTATTAATACTTTCTATGCTCTTAAACACTTTCTACACTCTTAAACTTATGTAATTTAACAACCTATAAAATTATATATGGGTACTCACCAGTGAATACTGATATGTTTTAATTAATGTTTTTAATCTATTTTTATAAGGTTTTCAATTTTTTAGGCTAGAAAATGCTTATTTTACTGAAAAATAATTAAAATATATTAAAATAACTATATACGGCAATGTCCCACAATATAGCAAAAAGTCCATGATACAAAATTAGATATATATAATTTTAAAATCCTCTATACAGAGATACCATGAAAAATGAACTGTGATATGCCAAGGGACAACTGTACATACTTGCTTAACATATGCAGACCATTTTTTATTACACTGTCACATCCCTATTATATAGCCTTGAGTGAAATTGATGCTTACCATTTTTATGACTGAATTAAATTTTAATATAAGCACAAACTTACAATTGTTTTCTATAATAAACAATTTTTTGTTCACCTTTACTTAGTGTATGGTTCTCTGACTTCACATACAAAATAGAAGTTTTTCAGGGAGATAAGCAATTGATTTTATTCCCTTTACTATTTCCTTCTTCACGTTAGTACAAAAATGAGTTGATGGTAAGCTTTTAATTATTAATAATTGGTTGATTACAAAATAAGTAAATATTTATAAATAATAAATTTATTTGACTCAAGGTATGGTTAATGTCACTTGCATGAAAGCAATAAGGAAAAATTCTTATAAAAATGTAATGTTTATGAAATTGATATCATGATTATTATCAATTCAACAGTAAGTTCTATAAGGGTGACAATATACCCATCTTATCTTGTGAAGGAAAACAAGTGATTGTGTTAATAAAAAGCTAAAATCGAAGTCTTTATAAAATTAGAATAGAAAATGACAACATAAAATTTTAAATACCATTCATTTCCAAATTATAATTTAAAGTTAATCTCTGTAAAAAGATATATATAGGTAGTTTTTGTGTAGCTATCTTTCCAAATTATTATGTAAACATTAGTACTGGAGAAGAAACATTTTTTCTCTCAGCCAAATCCTCAAAGAAAGTATATATAAATATTTCATGCTCCACTTTTCTCTCTCTTTCCTGTGCTCTGAGCAGATGCTCTTTCTGGACTGCTTAGCTTGGACTTTCCAATCTTCTGCCTTCAGTTTAGGTATGTCTGATAAGAATAAAAGGTTATTAGATAAACTTAATAATTTGTGAGTTTAGAATTTTTTTTTTATTCATTGCTCTTAAAGGTGATGGTTTTAGCATGATATGTTTAATTTCACCTAGCAAAGGGACATAGACTGCATAACTAATGTGAAAATTGGCACTATAAATCCAGGTAGTGAGTCAACTGAAATGAAAATTGAAAGAAAAGAAGACATTTTAGTGTCCAGGGGAACTTTGCTCACATTGAGTGAGAGAATATAATTGTGTAATACTTTGTGATTAATTGCTTCTGAAACCAACAACCTTTCTATTAATAATCTGAATGCTTTCAAACCTAAGAAGCTAAGGGCAATTATATTAATAATTTGTTTCAATTTTTATAGAAAATAAAATAAAATAAAAACAAATATATATAAAAAAAAAATAATTTTAAAAAATAAATTAATAAAATAGAAAATAAACATATAAAAAGTAGCCCAACAGACTCAATTTGGTTTTTGAAAAAACTAATACACTGGTAAATCTTAGGAAGAAAGAGATATAGTAAGAAAAGATAAAAAAGAGAAAGTCAAAATAAAAACAGGGTCTAATCATAAATTCTGCAGACATTTTTTTAAAAGATGATTTTATGAAAAGGTAATTGCCAACAAATTTTGATGGTTTTTAATAAGTGAAGAAAATATCTTGAAAAAGCAGTATAACAGTCAATAAAATAAACAATACAAAAAAAAACTCTAATAAGTGCTAAATCTCTGAAAGAAATTTAAACTGTCATTCAAAATCATTCCACTAGATGTGTGGTGGATCAGTGGATAAAGCTTTGACTTGGAATGCTGAGATTGCCAGTTGGAACCCTGGGCTTGCCCGTTCAAAGCACATATGAAAAGCAACTACTATGCTTCCAGCTCCTCCCTCCCTTTCTCTAAAATCAATAAATAAAATCTTTAAAAAATTATTTTATAAAGAAAGTTTGTGCCAATATGAATTCAGCCTGAAATAAATACTAAATAATTAAGGTATAAATAACACATCTTTATATATCTTCCAGAGAATTGAATAAGAAAAAATGCTTCTATACTCATTTAGAGCAGCCAACATTACCTTGATAGAATATTAAGACAAAATATTATAAGAAAGAGAAGTTATAGCACATTGCAACTAGGGAATAAAAAAATTTTAAAAACAAAAACAAAAAATCTGATATATATATATATATATATATATATATATATATATATATATATATATACATTATATATCTTAAACACCTAAATCCATCAATAATTTCTTTAAAAAAGAAATATAATTCATTACATGCAATGAGTCGTATTCCAGGCATGCATAGTTGTTTAACATTTAAAAATCAATTACTGCAATTCAGAAAATTAACAGAATAAGGAAGACAAACAACACTATTATCACAAAAGACTTAGAAAAAATATTTGATAATATTCAACATACATTTATGATACAAAACTAAGGAAAGTAGAAACAAAGGAACATCTTTATTCTAGAAAGCATTTAGTAAATTATGGCCCATAAGACAAATCTACCACTTTTTATTATAAAATAAACTAGAAGTATAAAGGTAGAGAATCACAGCTGTTTATATGTATATTATCACTGGCTGTCTTTTTGTTCCATTGTCAGAGGTTTTAGTAGTAACATTGTTTGGGCCTTCAAGACGAAAACACATAATTTTGTCTCTTCATAGGCAAAATCTGTTGACTCTGGCTACAATAAAATATTTAAAATTTCTTGGTGGGATTGGCAATAAGAAAGATGCCTGTTATTCTACTTTTTTTTTTTAACTAGTGGACTGACAAGGAAAAAAATTAAAAATAAAAGGCATAAAGATTGGAAAATGTGAGCTAAAATTGTCTTTATTTATATATAATGTTACTGTGTACATAGAAAAACTGTAAAGGTTACCAAAAGATATATAATAACAAATTTTCAGGGTTACTAGATAAGGATCAATATAAAAATCAACTTTATTTCTATATTACAATTATAAAACATTAGAAATAAAAATATAAAATATTTTTAATATATTAAAGACATTTAATCACTTAAAAATAGTTCTTCTGAAAGATATGCCTTGTCTTTATAAAATATATATATATTGTAACCCTAACAATATATATACAATATATATATATACACATATATAACATTAAAATAAAATATAAAATGCCTCAGTAAATTGAGGTGTAAAACATGTTTGTGTATTTGAATACTCAATATTGTAAAAATTTTCTTTCACTAATTTGATCTTGTTTAGCATACACAATATACTAAGATTCAGTGGAATTCAAAAAGGGCCAAAAAACATTTTTTTAGGATGGAGACTACATTGGCAAATTGACAAGCTTACTCTAAAATTTACCATAAAATGACAGGAAAGTAGTAACAAAAATCTTGAAAAAAGAAAGTGTGAAAGACTACAATGTTCATTATAAATTTAAATTAGTAAATGCAATTATTTTTAAATGAAATTTGTTGAAAAACTCTAAACACCTAAAATAATTAGAAAAAATTTTACCATAGTAAGACTCAATATCATACGCATATATTCTCAGCAAATTTTTCATAAAACTTGATGTCAATTCTAAAAAAATATATGGAAAAGTCCCAAGAATAACCAAGACACTCCATATGTAAGAGTAGGTACACAAATGTTTTACTGGTGTCTTGATTTATCATAAAATCATAAAACAATTTACTAGAATAAGGTAATGCTAGGGCAAGGTTAGAAACACAGATTATTGGAACTGATGAGAAATGTCAGAAAAAAATCATATAGGTATCGACATAGAATTTATAACAAAAGTGGTACTATAAAACAGTGAGGAAAAATCCACCTTTTCAGTTAAATACCTTGATTCAATTAGATATCAATATAAAGTGAATGTTCAATCCTCTTCATACCATGCAATATTAAATCAAGTGGGATCATAGGTATAAAGATAAAAACTTAAAAGGAAAATAATCTTTTGAAAAATACATGTAAGACTTCTTTCATAAACATTATATGGTAAAGTATTATAAACTGTTTTTGCAAACATTAACCATAAATAAATGATTCATTTGGATGCATAAAATTAGAAACTTCTATTGACCAATAGGCAATATTAAAAAATATAAATATATACCGCAAAGTGAAGGAATATATATTTACAAAATTTATAATTAACACAGGTGTCATATTTTTAGTGCATAAACAAGCTCTACATATAAGCAATAAGACAAATAACTAAAAAATGTATAAAAAACATGAACAAACACTTCTAAAATGATATTATCCAAATGATCAATAAACATTTGAAAATGTGCTCAAACCCATTATTCACAAAGGGAATGAAAATTACCAAATTGAAGAATATTATTATTTAACTATAAAATACTTGAATTTAAAAATTGACTACTGATAAGAATGTAAATTGTTTTAAATTTTTTGGAAATCATTTGACAGTAAATACTAAAATTGAATATATGCATAACCTATCACTCAACAATCTCAATCCCTGGGCAACAAAACACAAGTACAGGAATATTCATAGTAGAATCATTTATGATAAAAAAAATACTGGAAACAACCTATATGTCTGAAAGTAAACTAAATATGTAAATATAATACGGAACATGAATTTTTATACAGTAATAATGATTTAACCACTCTTACATAAGCACTATTGATAAATCTCATAAGCATAATATTGAGAGAAGATATCTGAATATACAGTTCAAAAATTATTCAATTTTTGTAAATTTAAATAGCAAGCAAATATGTTTATACTGTTAGAATTTGGTATAGTATTTACCTCTGGAAAAAGGGAGTGATTAGCAGTTGATAAGTATTTCAGAGGGGGGTTATTAGGGCTGCTAGATCCATGTGGTAGCTTGTGCTAATTTGTTGAGATGTATACTTATTATATGTGTACTTTCCTACACATAGGCTCCACACCAATAAAATAATTGATAAAATATTAAGAATAAAAAGTACTATGTGTCAATAAAAAATAAACCCTGTTGTTAAAAGTGCAGATTCCAGATGCACAATGCCTTGATTTGCGCCCAGGCTATGCCATTTATGATCTGTGCAATAATGATTGATTTACTTGTTCCCATTTTACCTCTATTTTATTAATTATCAAGTAAGAATAATGTAATTCCCATTTGTTTTGAAGATTAAATGAGCTGATATAACATGTAACACTCTGAACAGGGCTTAGCACATATTAAATATCAAATATTTCTAATAATTAAGATTCATCTTTAATAATAAAAAAGATTTGTTCAACAAATCTTTATAAGGAAGCTAATTGAGATTTCTTCTCCAACTGGGTCCATTGGCAAATAGTCTATGAGGAAGGATGTGTTTTATGGCATTAACAGTATTTGAAAAACAGGAGCCAGAGAAATATTTTTCCTGCACTTATGGTAAAAGAGTGAAAATGGGTTATAAGCATAATAAAAGTTGAACCCCTTCTGGTGACCATCTGATTCTTCTGATCAAATAAAGTCCTAGAGAACCCTCCAAAACAAGACTACTGGTTTCACAGGCATGTGACCTATGTGGTCCCAAAGGCTCCACATTTGGTTTAATATTCTGCCATTACCATCTTGCAATTTTTAATAATTTGTGAGCAAGAGACCCTGTACAGTATTTTCATTTAGCACTGAGCCCTATAAAATATGAAGCTGATCCTGGTCAGAAGTGTCCTGTCAAGTCTCTAATTTACGCAGTGGCTACTAAGTCATTAAAAGGAATTTGCATGAGGTGAAGAGGTTGTCTACAGTTAGAGAAAAAAGAAAGAGGTTCCATTTTTAGCTAATTGGGGACTTACCAACATCTTTATTTACAGCCATGTGTAAAGAATCCTAGTGCTCATGAGAGAGTTGCTATTCTTGAATTCACTCTCTTTTTATTGATGATTCTAATTTTCATAAGAAAGCTGTTGAAATACTTTACTTGGAGATGATTATTAGGACTATAGTCTGAAAAGAAATCATTCATTTTACAAGAACAATATAAAGTATGTATCTGGATTTATTTGATTGATATATTTACAGTTATGAAAGATCGCTGGCAATGTGAAAAGTTCAATACAAAACAGTGTGAATATTTCTTTCATAATAGATTTAAAATAATAATTGGAACTGACTCTAAGACAAGTCTTGCTTCTTTTTAAATACTATATTTCACCAATTATTTTGAATTAATAAAAACGCAACGAAGATGTACCAGTTTACAAATTTAAGGTCTAAAGAGATGCAGACATTTTGAAATAAGACAGAGGAGCATAAAATCTTAAGGATAACTTCCTCACTTCTTACTAAAAACTATGATATTTATTTATGTTTGCACAGACTAAATATATTATTGCCTAAATTTTTGTCATCTATAACTGAAAACTATAATGGGCTTAAATGTAAAATTCATTAATGAGTCAAAACTATCTTAACATTGAATTAATTTTACTTATTCAATCACTTATTCCCACCTTATATGTTTATTATAGTTAAGATTTTGAGAACAAATTAGAAATTGAATAAGTTCTTTAAATAATGGGTAACATTTTACTACAAATATAGAAAACTCAATATTGCAGCCAATTTATTATTATGCAACCCATGTACATCATATTATCTGTACAACTAAGACTTCTATGATTGTTTACATTGTGTGTGTGTTTGTATATGTGAGATTAATGGAATCTATGTGACATGGAAGAACACTTATAGGGCATGTTAAACCTAATTTCTTGGCAAATATTTTTAAGTTTCACGAACAGCAAAAATAAGTTATTTCATTTGGAGAACAAAAATACACATGAAAATAATATGTTTATTCTGTTACTGTGGTGATACATAGGATATCTAGTCTAAAATAAGCTGAGGAAAAAGATTACTCACTAAAACTGGTAAATAGAATGACTCAAATAATTGAGTTGAAAATACTAACATGGGGATGGAATAGAACAATATGGCCAAGATTTTACTTTAAACAAAATTCCAAGTCAATGCATTTTATCACTTCAGTGGAGCTAGTAAGTATTTCCATGGTTTAACACTCACTTTTTATTAAGTCTAGTATATTTAGACTAATTTTTATGTGATTTTCTTTAGTATATTTGAATAAAAGTCTCAAATCTGAGGAATAGATGTGATTCTACAAAACACTAAATGTGTATTAGACAGATATGGAGATCTGGAGGATATATAATTATTCAAAATTTAGAACTTTAATTATATTTTTAAAGGACTGTGGCAATGGTACATAAAATTTCAAGAAGATAATGGGTGACATAAAATAAATTATCTAAATTGTTACAAAATTACCTGTCCTGCAACACTCTAAGCAGAAATTTTTATTCTATTCCTAAAACAGTTGTCCTAACCAAGCTCTACCGCCATTTGTTACTGAACCAGAGAAATGATATAAAGAAATGATTTGTGAGGTCAAAATCAATATATCATGATACAATTTCAAGTTATACCTTTTGCTAGAATTTTTAAAATCTAGAATAACTAACTCAGATATATTCCAAAGTTCTATTATTGAATCCGCCCTGGTTGTTAAATCTCCAGGTTGTACTTCTCTTATTAAAATAAATACACTTAATTTCCTTTTGTTTACCAGCTGTCTTAATGGTTCACTTCATGGTTGTACTCTCTTGAGACCTAAAAACCTGATTTATTTTCTTGGTTGTCATGTCTCTGCCTCTATTAATCTATCCTACCACCATACTGGTGGATGCGTCTGCTACCTGTTTTTATTTTTTGCTGTGTTTTCAACATGTTACTTGCCCTTAGCTTCTCCTGGCTGAGTTTTGTTAATGCTATTCATTCAATTCTAAATACACATATAACTATATTTTAATACCATGTTCATTAGTTTCTTAGAGCTGCCATACAAGTATCACAAGCTAGGTGTCTTAAAACAAAATAAATGCATTGTCTTACAGTTTTGGAAGCTAGTAGTATAAAATCAAGGTGTGGAGAGGACTGGTTCCTTCTGGGAACTCTGGCAGGGGATCTGTGCCTTGCCTCTCTCCTAGCTTCCAGCAGTTACCATCAAAGCATGGCATTCCTTGTCTTGTATATGCGTCACTCTAATCTCTGCCTCTGTCATCACCTAGTGTATATCCCTTTGTGTCTGTGTGCCCCTTTCTCATTCACAAGAACATTAGTCATATTGAATTATCATCGACTCTAATTCATTATGACCTTATCTTGACATAATTAAATGTGTAAAAACCTTACCTACAAATAAGGGAATATTTAAATGTTCTGAATATTAGGATTTGAACATATATTTTTGATGTACATAATTCAACAAACAACACTATGTTGTCATCACCTAATAACAAACACATAATAACAACTAGATATGAGCATTTATTATAAAACATGAACATTTATTATACATCAGAAACTGCACTGGGAACCTCATATTTTACATAAAATATTCCTTACAAAAAATCTGGAAAACATATTATTATCATTTCTATGATGTAGTAAAGTGCTACATCAGATTGCTTATTACCTATAGACACAGAAATTATAGTATTACAAAAAAAGGTTTTAAAACCCAAAGTAAAAACAAAAGTTATAATAACAATTTATGTACTAGGGATATGAATGGTGAAATTTCCAATCTATCACACATATGAAAAATGAAGCTCCTTCCAGAAAACATAAAAAAATTTAAATGTATCCAACACAAAAGTTTACATTCTTAAAGTCCTCAGACAGATAAAGAAATGCTTAAAATTGTATGTCACAGTGATTTGAAATGAATATGAATTCCTTCAATAACTGACCAAGGTACTGACAAATCCAAATCAGAACACAGTACATTATGAATTTCAAAAGAAGAACCTTTAAACTAATGAGTAAAAATGTCTGATTTCAGCCAAAATATGATAATCATCTTCTATTATGAGATGATTTTTTCCATTATAGTTTGCCTTATTTCTAATGATGGCCAAATTCCTTGTTATCATCTAAGAATCAGAGTCACTAAAGAACATTAATAAAAATATTTTTTAAAACCTTTTATTTAAATTAGAATTTATCTTTATTCTCAAAGAACCAATGCAAAATGTAAATTAAGCTTCTTAATCTTAGTGCAAACTTTTAAGAGTTTACAATCTTCAAGAGAACATCTTTATCTTTTTCTTTTTTCTTTTCTTTTTTTTTTTTTTTTTTTTGTATTTTTCCAAAGCTGGAAACGGAGAGGCAGTCAGACAGACTCCCACATGCGCCCGACCGGGATCCACCCAGCACGCCCACCAGGGGGCAATGCTCTGCCCCATCTTTATCTTGAGCTACGCTTCATATTGTTTTTATTTCTCTTAAAGATATTATTACATTACAATAAATTCTGCTTTTAATTTATAAACCAAAATTATAAGTTGGTTTAGACTTATCTGAAGATACACTTAATAGTAGATAATACTATTGTTAAAACAAAAAGGGAAATAGCCACAACTATCCTGCTTTAGTGTCTTTGTACTAAAGTAAACTTGATAACGATTAAAATATTTTCCACTGCGAGTTAGTTTTTTTTTGAATTGTTGTTGTCAGTAAACATAAAATATATTTTGTTTTAGAAACAAATAAACATGAAAAATAAAGATTGAAATAGTCAGTAATTCATTGTCATTATTAATATATTTTCCTCTATTTTATACTTCTCGTGTTCTGCAACAATTCTCTTAGGGTTCATTTTAAACTTCTTTTTACATAGACAATCCAGTCAGGTATACTAGAAAACCACAGAAATGCCCATGGCTCTCAAGCTCTGAATACATAATCCCTTTGAAATGTATGCAGTTAACAAGAATTATATTTTGAGTGACATGGTCAGATAAAAGATAAAGTCCAAACAACAGGAAGACAGTCTTGTGGCTGCCCTGGGATCTATTCTTTTATCAAATAATTACACACCTGGCATGTATTAATGATGACTTTAAAAATGAAAGGCAACTTGGGTTCCAAAAAAGGATATTACATATATGAGAGAATCATTTTAGAGCAAGTGAAATTTGTTTTTAAAGCTGCTTAGTTTTGATGATTCATAAACAAAATTATGTGAAAGGGGAAAATAATTGAAATACTTAGAATTAACACCCACTCGGTGAGAGGTGATTAATCCTGCTTTAAAAAGAAAAAATATATAGTGTTTCAAAACTGAAGGTCACCTTGATGCACAGCCATGCTTATCTACTTGAGCAGATTTTTTAAAAGCCTATATTGAACCATATTTGTGATTGATATCTCATACCTTCCTTTAGAAATGTAACTGTTTAATCAACTGGTCAATTGATAGCATTTCCTTAGATCTATTCTTCTCTAATTTTATTATACATAAGACTGACTAGAGATGCTTGTTAGTCAAGGAGATTGTCAGGACCCACTCCTAGAACTATGCTTCATTTAATTCATGCGTAGGATACAATAACACATAATATAACAATTTTCCAGGTGATTCTGGTGGTTTGTGGATGACAATTTAGGAAACATTGTGTCTGAGTTACTCAGTCCTCTCCAAAACCTTTTGGAATAACCAGCCAAATTTCTGATTCTAGAATCTTGCTACACTAAATATTCAAATATTTTTTTTAATACTTGTATAGTTATAGACATATTGCAAAGACTAGGGAAACTGAAACCAGTCACAGGTATATCAAAAAGCTCAGATTAACAGAAATAGTATCTTAAATTTAGGGCAGACCTGCTCTTTATTTGTATGCTGGTGTTGTAATTTTTTTATTTGCTTTATTTCTATGGTCAATTCTATTCCTGTATAGTCTATATCCAATGAAAATATCAAGGATCTTATAACTTGCAAAGAGGACTTAGTCTTTGAGCTTTAGGGCTTTCTCTTTTTTAATGCAATTTTGACTCTCCTTTAAGGTTGAGTTTGTATTTACTATTACTACTCAATTATTGGCAGACCCTGGTCTATCAATTCCCAATTGTACAATATTGACAGCCTTTAAGGCTGCAATTGCACACATTAGCATATATCAGCACTCAATAAGTGTCCCTCATGCAAACTGAAATAATTCCCAGGTGTTAGTATTACAAAGTCCCAGAATTTTATTTATGTAATAATATATTTCCACTGCTTTGACTGTAATTTATTTTGTATTATTCCTTAAATCAATGTCATGAAAGTAAAGTCAGGTGATTTGCCCAATATCATACAGTGTGATTTGAAAAAGTGGGTTTTATTGGGGAAACTTCTGGATCAAGGGTGATAGAAGGCAAAGGCTCTGTACTCATCCTTTATCCCAAAGAAGCACATATTCAATGGAAAACAATCTCTCTCCCTACCATTGTTCTCTCTTCTTGTACCACAGACAAAAAACAACCTTATCTATCCAAAAATTATCAGAATTCTGAGGGACTAAGTGCTTAGCTATTTCTAGGAGTTGTCAAAAAAAAAAATGCTGCTGCCAAGAATAAGAATTTGAAGTGCTTGGGAACTAGCAACTCTTCCTATCAAAGAGGACAAGCCATTAAAGTCTTTAGAAGTGAGAGAATACAGCTTGACCTACTGAAAAAAGGAAGAAGCTGCTAGTCCTACCTAGGTCACACCCCAGACTCTCCAGATCAATCTAAATGACTTCCCATGGTCATTTAACACAATGCAAGGAGCAAAGGACTACAGTGGTCCCTTGTCTACAATGGGGTTTAGGTTCCAGAACCGACGTGATAGGTGAAAATCCACAAAGTAGAAACCTTATATTTATTTTATTATTATTATTTATTTTTGTCATAATTTTTTTTATTACTTTAGTAAGAGAAGGAGAGGCAGAGGGACTCCCGCATGTGCCCCAACTGGAATCCACCCAGCAAGCCCACTAAAAGGTGATGCTCTCCCTATCTGGAGCCCATGCTTCATTGCAACCAGAGCCATTATTTTAGCATCTGAGGTGGAGACCATAGAGGGCCATGGAGCCATCCTCAATGCCCAGGACCAAGTTGCTCTAATTGAGTCGTGGCTGCAGGAGGGGAGGAGAAGAGAAAGAGAAAGAAAAAGAGAGAGAGAGAGAGACAGAGAGAGAGAGAGAGAGAGAGAGAGAGAGAAGATTGGGGGAGGACTGGAGAAGCAAATGGTTGCTTCTCCTATGTGCAATGACCAGGAACTAACCGAGACATCCACACACCAGGCCAACGCACTACCACTGAATCAACTGGCCAGGGCCTGACTTTATTATTTATATATTTTTTAAGGCTTTAAAAACTCTCCACACACTCTTATAAACCTTTCCAACACTTATTTTGCTTATTATACCACAAAAATAATTAAAATAATAAATATATAAAAATACCTATATAGTGCAAAATCCCACAATATAGCAAAAAATCTGTTACAAAATTAAGTAAATACAATTTAAAAATTTGTGATACAGTGAGTCCTTGAAAACTGTACCGTGATAAGGCGAGGGACGACTGTATTTATGTTTACACAGACTGCCTTCCAACAACTGTGATTTCAATCACAATTTCCACCTTCTGGTCTGGTCTGGTTGGTTGGCTCAGTGATAGAACGTCATCCGCATGTGGATGTCCTGTTTAGATTCCTGGTCATGGCACATACAAGAAGCAACCAGACGATCTGTTTTTCCAGCCCTCCGCCCTCCTCTCTCTCTCTCTCTCTTTCTCTCTCTCTCTCTCTCTCTGCAGCCTGGCTCAATTAGCTCAAGCAAGTAGACTTCATGTGCAGAATATGGCTCCAGGTGACCTTCACTTTAGGTGCTAAAAGAATAGCTGGGTTGCTGAGCAATTGGGCAACGGCCCCAGATGGTCAAAGCACCTCCCCTAGTTGGCTGCCAGGTGAATCACAATTGGGGCACATGTTGGAGTCTGTCTACCTCCTCTCTTCTCACTATAAATTATAAAATAGATTAAAAATTCCATTTTTTATATGAGAAGAATTGGGATAAAAAAATTTACTAAATTTTAGTATTTGCGATATAATGGCTTTTTCATTGTATTTATTATATAAATACAAATAAGTGCATGTAATCACCACTATTTTTTTTCTAGTTATGCAACAACCTCAAAACTTTAACAATGTGCCAATTAAAATCACCATGTTCTTTTGTTTTAAAATACCTTTTATTTATTGATTGATTTTAGAGAGAAAGAAAAAGAGAGATGGAAACATCAATCTGTTTTTGTATGTGTCCTGACCAGGGATTGATCTGGCAACTTCTGTGCGTAAGGATGATGCTCTAACCAACTGAGCTACCCAGCCAGGGCAAAGACAACCACGTTCTTAACTCTTAACTTTTAACTTGGTTGGAAGCAGGCAAATACTGGGATAAAGAAAGGATTATTATGAAAATATCTGACCTCTAGGTTACGTTTGCACAATATAAGGTCAATTCCACTTAACCTTTAAAAAAATTAATTGAATTTTATTTTTTAATAAAGTGAAAAAGCTAGATTCTATGTTCAAAAAATCACTTAAAGCATTAAAGTTATATTTCATAAGTTGTTATGGTAACCCCTTGAATTAGCTCTGTGTCAGTTATTACTGGTACTTTCCCCTATATATTTAGGTGCTTTGATCTGCCTTCATAACAGAAAATGTCTCCAACTTCTATAAAATGGGAATGTTTCTGGTACATATCTACCCTATTGAGCATTCTAGTTTTCAGGTACAATTTCTTTTAAATTGGTATATTTTGCTAGCAGTTGTTTGTTCATTCTAAATCTGTTTTGTTTCTTATTCTATCTCTGTATTGAGATTAATACTGATTTGTTGTCCTCCTTAATCTTTCAAATTATTGAGTTAGTTAATATCACCCATTATTCTCATCTTCTCTAGGTTAAACAATCAGAAGTCATTGTGATATTATAAGACATTCTATTCTACTAATTTGTCAATTTAAACTTACCCATTTCCTCAAGAAAAAGTATAAAATTAATATCTTAATGAGCATTTTATAATACAAATTATTTTAGGGAGAGTACCATAATAAAATAACTCTAAGTATTTAAAATATTGGAGATTTTACATTAATTTTTTTTCATAGATGATCGAATAGCTGAGGACCAATAAGGCAAAAACTGTTATCAAAGAGATCTGCTTGGAGATCTATTGATTACCCAGAAAAAGGGCAACAGTGACAAGAATGTGCTAGACACAAAGGTGAGAAAAGTAATCAGCTTCTTTAACCCTCTCATCCTTGAATAGCCTACCAGCAATGGCCAAACCCAGGCAGATATGAGTTGGCAGATGTTGTTAGTGGGAAACAATCTGCAATGGTCATCCTTCTATGAGGTTATGCAGAATAGGTAATATGACATAAAAAGTGTTTGTTACACAGTATGTGTAGGAGATGCCTCTGCACCAATATAAATGGCAGTTAACTGCAGAGCAAGGGTTAATTGGAGACAGGAGATCTTAGAATGTATTGGCCATAGAGAGACATTGGCCAGGGTTACTTTGAATGCATGTATACAGGATTCTTGGAGGAATGTCTCCAAGAACCAGATGTCCTTTGTGATTGGTAAGCTTTGGGATTCTGTCTCTTTTTGTGTCATTGTTCATGAAAAGAAACAATAGACGTTCAGGTCTGGGGATGAAACAGATGGAAAAAAAGGCTTGTGTAACTTTTTAATTTTATATGCTGAGCTATGGCTTTTGGAACTCAATAAATATGCAGTGGCACTGTTTCTTGGGGCTGATTCCACATAAGAGTTTCAGCCCTCTGCCCGGTTATTTAAATCTGGTGTGTCTTTTGTCTCGCAAGTCCGAACCGTGAATAAATTCGTAACAAGTATGTATACTGCCTCATTGCCATACACATTAGTGGATAGTATTATGGCAATAATTACTGAATTTAAAAAAATGGTAGATAACCAGGACTGATTTTAGGATATTAAATATTATATTTCTTTTATTTGATATTAAACAAATCATTATAATATTATTTATGGGTACGGTCAGTCAATAAAAACATTCAATATTATTATAAAGTATTGGGGGAAGAAAGAAAAATCTGTGTTAAATTTTCACATGTAATTATAGAGAATCAGTAGATATTGCATAATTTATTAAATAAGAAATATAGCAGTGATAAACAAAGAAATACAAATAAAATTAGAAAGTTTGGCATTAATATTGATTCGTGTGGAAGGCTGAACTAACAGATTTTTTCTTCAGGCAAAAAAGCGTAAAATTTATGGTTAAGAAATACATATTACTTTACAATGAAAATACAAAAATGAGCTTGATAGAAGAAATTTCATGATGACAAAGACCAAGAGAGGACCACATCGAGTTTTGTGATACAGGAATGTATCACAACTTTTCACTTCCTTCCGTACATATTTTATTTAAGATTATTATTTAATCATTCTGCAAGATGCACTTTAAAGTACCTTTGTCTATTTCTGGAAGTAATTATTTTTGAATTATATTTGGGCATTGAACTTGAAGATTAAATTAAGAAAACTAGACATGCATGGGAGCACAATTTAGTCTTCCTCTCAAAAAACAGAGTTGGAAGTCGAGAGAGTGCCAGGCACAAGGCAGTAAGAGCTCACAGGAAAAAGTATCAGAGAGGAGACATCACACACAGAGAGTTCCAAGAGGTCTCCCTTAAGTAGGAACTTTTCAAATCAATGTGTTTGTCTTCTAGAATAGCCATAACATAACATCACCAAATAAGTGGCTTAAGAAACAAAAATTTATTTTCTCATAGTTCTATGTTAATAGCAGTTTAAATGTCCCAATTATTATTATTTTTAAATGAGAAGCGGGGAGGCTGAAACAAATTCCCACATGCACCCCAACCAGGATCAACCGCGGGAGCCCGCTAAGGGGCAATGCTCCGCCCATCTGGGGCCTTGCTCCCTTGCTCTGCAACTGAGCTATTTTAGCGCCTAAGATGAAGCCATGGTGCATTCCTCAGTGCCCAGGGCAAACTGGCTCAAAAGAACCATGGCTGCAGGAGGGGGTGTAGAGACAGAGAGGGAGAGAGAGGGAGGGAGGGGTGGAGAAGCAGATGGTCACTTTTCCTTTGTGTCTTGATTGGAAATCTAACCTGGGTCTCTCACACACACAGAACTGACTCTCTACTGTTGAGTCAACCAGCCAGTACCCCAATTATTTTTTTTAACATCAATATACTTATCTGTCTAGGCAACTTTGTATATAAATGAAATTAATATATTAATGTTTCTCATATCCGAGTGATAAAAAATGTGCATTTTTTCTTACTGTTAGTATTTCAAATGAGTATTTTCCTGTTGCACTCATCAAGAAAAGAACATTTTTAGTTTTTATTAAAAAGGTATGAATGCACAACATAGTGCAAAAGACCTTTGTAGAAACGCAGTAGCCAGTAGGTCATAGTATATAACAGCTACTTTTGGTAGAAGTATTCTGAGAACTTGGCAGCCCAGCATGATTGTTTCAGTTCCCCAATGTACTGAAGAGTATCATAGCTCAATTCAAAGCCAGCTGTATCAAGCCCTTCAGACATGCTTCTCATTTAACAACTAAAGTTATCTAAATTGGTCTATTCCCACTTGCCACAATTGATGGTCAGAAAGCGTGTTTTGGCTCTTCCTTTTCCCTTTAATAGCTGCATTCATCAAACATTTATTGCATCTACTGTTTACTAAGCACTTTGCTAGGCACTAGGGATGAAGAAATCAAATAAGACTTCGTCCCTGACTGCAAAGAGCTTGTAACCTAATTTACAAGTCTAAATATGACTTCCAAGCCTCTTAACCCTACGGTTTCTCTCAATATAAAAAGGGATTGACTCTTTTCTATCACCTTATTCACGGTAAAACATGCAGTTAATCTCGAGGTCTAGAGTCAGATATTTTACATGTAGGACACATTTCTTATGTATCAAGCATTATGCTAAGCCTTATACAAAAATAAAAAAATTCTATTTTATATTTATAAATAACTTTTGAAAGACATTTGAACCTCTCATCTTTACATTGGTGAAAACTGAGGCTTAGAGAGGAAAATAATTTTCCCAAAGTGTCCAATACCTCTCTGGGAAATTCAGTCCAGGTCACATACTCCACAGTCCATGCTCTGTTATCTTGCCTTGCTGCCTTGCTACTCAGGGACAAATCCACTTATGCTGATGAGAGTTAAGCTATCTTTAAAGTATTCTCAGAAATAATGCAGATTTATTTTAATCCTTAACTCAATACACACCAAGAATGGAGATGAGGAATAGTCACTAGAAGCTGGTTGGTATAGCGTTGTGATTGTTTCCAGGTTAGTGTTGGGCTGCTAACAGTCCCATTGGAATTATGTGGAGTAAAGCTGACATTATAATATGTATTATTTTACATTGTCCTCTATCACCAGATTTCTTATAATTCCCACAACAGGTATATTTTCCAGAAACAGAGAAATATAGATATAAATATAAACTTTGGTCATGATCTGAAACTAAAATAATATTGGAACTTGGTGTTGGTCAAATAAGTTTGTAAATATGATATATATGTTTGCTCGCTTATAGTTTGCATTGGGTGTGGAGGACAGGCTGTAAGCAGGCAGGGTGGTTATAGCCTAAGGCTTAGTTTTAAGACTAAGCTTTACCCCACACCCTTGACTGTTGCAAGATAGGAGTAGTGCACATTTATGAGGAATCCCATTTATGCCTTAGATAAGTGGCTTTGTATGAGAGACTTTCTTTTTTTTTTTTTTTTTTTTTTTTTACAGAGACAGTCAGAGAGAAGGATAGACAGGGACAGACAGACAGGAACGGAGAGAGATGAGAAGCATCAATCATTAGTTTTTCATTGTGCATTGCAACACCTTAATTGTTCATTGATTGCTTTCTCATACGTGCCTTCACTGCGGGCCTTCAGCAGACTGAGTAACCCCTTGCTTGAGCCAGTGACCTTGGGCTCAAGCTGGTGAGCTTTTGCTCAAACCAGATGAGCCCTCGCTCAAGCTGGCGACCTTGGGGTCTTTTTTTTTGTTTTTTGTTTGTTTGTTTGTTTGTTTGTTTTTTGTATTTTTCTGAAGCTGGAAACGGGGAGAGACAGTCAGACAGACTCCCGCATGCGCCCGACCAGGATTCACCCGGCATGCCCACCAGGGGCGCTGCTCTGCCCACCAGGGGGGCGATGCTCTGCCCCTCTGGGGCATCGCTCTGCCGCTACCACTACCAGAGCCACTCTAGTGCCTGGGGCAGAGGCCAAGGAGCCATCCCCAGCGCCCGGGCCATCTTTGCTCCAATGGAGCCTTGGCTGCAGGAGGGGAAGAGAGAGACAGAGAGGAAGGAGGGGGAGTGGAGAAGCAAATGGGCGCTTCTCCTATGTGCCCTGGCTGGGAATTGAACCCGGGTCCCCCGCACGCCAGGCCGACGCTCTACCGCTGAGCCAACCGGCCAGGGAGACCTTGGGGTCTTGAACCTGGGTCTTCGCATCCCAGTCCAATGCTTTATCCACTGAGCGACCGCCTGGTCAGGCAAGAGACTTTCTTATTTGTAAATTGGCTTAAGGTTTGGATTTCTACAATATAAATTGGAGCAGACCGGGGCTTGCTCTCTCACTCGGTTCCTGAAACCATCATTGCAGGAGAGCAGAGAAAGGCCACGTGGAGGAGAGGAAAGGCAGCCAAGATAGTGGAGTGCTGAAGGAGAAGACAGTTAGTGCAGAGTTTGTGCAGAGAGAAGGAGATGGGGAACAGAGGTGAATAAGTGTGGTGAGGTACAAACCCTTGATCCTATGAAAACTCGGATAAGTCAGTTATTTTGTGATCCCTGAATCGAAAGGGAAGGTTTTCCCACTGTGTGTATTTCTTGCCTGCCGGGTCCAAGCTAGGATTAAAGCTAACGGGCCATCAGTTCTTAGCTTCATTGTTTCATTACCATTTGTCCAAATCAAATGCAAACCTGCATGGGCCAGGCGGCTGTGATGGTAGCCATGGCTACTGGCTTTACATTTGGCGTAGTCTGTGGCAGGATTCGATACAGATTGTTATGGGGCCAACACCACCTTTGAGCAGTGAAGTAGAGGACTGGATGTTGTTATGGTTCCCCATCGCTGTCCTTTGGGGGACGTAGGCTGGCTGACTTTTACTGCCATCGTGAGGAAACCGAGAGCTCTGTGGAAGAGGCTGCCCAGAACCTGCAAACTGAGCAGTGGAAGGAGCTGGAGCAAATGTGGGAGAAACAGATATGGACCCTGGAGCTGGAGCAAGCACCGGAGAAGGAGGCTGACCAGGTTCTTGAGATTTGCTTGGAAATGGAGCAGCCGCTGGAGAAGGAATCACAGGTTTGTGAGTTGCAGGTTGCCCTGGATGTTGTGGAGAGCCAGCAGCGACAGGAGGCCGGGGCTGGGGTTGCAAGGCCCACGGAGCAGAAGGCGGCAGCCGCCTGGGGCTCGAGCCTGATGACAGAAGCTGGCATTTCCAGTTACTCTTTGGAGGATGAGGAGAATCCTACTGGAGTTGCAATTCGCAGTCTCCAGAAGGTGAGAGCCCAGCAGCAAGGAGTACGTACCATGCCCCTAGTAGGTTTGCAATTATGGGACAAAGGAATGGATGCCATCATGCTCATGCTGTCCAAAGCAAAGATGAAAATGCTGACTGCCATTGCCACGTGATCCTCTTTGGGACAGTGTAAGACCTGCCAGGAGAGCAGGGATGAGGGGGCTGGCTGAGGCCCCATGTGCATGGACTGATTTCTGGACTATAACCAGAATGGGCCCTGGCTCCTTTGTTGGATGGACTTACGGATTTTGGACAATGTGAAATATCCTGACGGGGGTGGGAAGCAACTTTGCTAAAGGCCCTCCCTCTGACCCAGGAAGCTTTTCCCATGGCTAGAAAGAAGGCCAGGACATTTTGTGCTTTTGGCAAAGTGCTCAGAGACTGTGAAATGTACCTTGTAATTGTTGAAAGCGTATGATTTGTCATGTTGTTATTATTTGTGTAATGTGCCTAATTTCCTTGTGCAGGAATATCTGTACTTTAGATTGTGAAGCAATTAAAAGGGGTGGAATGTTGGTCAAATAAGTTTATAAATATATATATGTTTGCTCGCTTACAATTTGCATTGGGTGTGGGGGACAGTCTGTAAGCAAGCATTGTGGTTATAGCCTAAGGCTTAGTTTTAAGACTAAGCTTTACCCTACACCTTTGACTGTTGCATGATAGGGGTGGTACACTCTTATGAGGAATCCTATTTATGCCTTAGATAAGTGGCTTTGGCCTGACCTGTGGTGGCGCAGTGGATAAAGTGTCAACCTGGAAATGCTGAGGTTGCCGTTTCAAGACCCTGGGCTTGCCTGGTCAAGGCGCATGTGGGAGTTGAAGCTTTCTGCTCCTCCTCCCTTCTCTCTCTCTCTCTCTCTCTCTCTCTCCTCTCTATAATGAATAAATAAAATCTTAAAAAAAAGATAAGTGGCTTTGTATGAGAGATTTTCTTACTGTAGATTGGCTTAAAGGTTTGAATTTCTACACTATAAAATGGGGCAGACCAGGGCTTGCTCTCTCGCTCAGTTCCTGAAACTAACATTTCAGGAGAGCAGAGAAAGGCCACGTGGAGGAGAGGAGAGGCAGCCAAGATGGTGAAGTGCTGAAGGAGAATCCAGTTAGTGCAGAGTTTGTGCAAAGAGAAGGAGATGGGGAACAGAGGTGAATAAGGCTGGTGAGGTACAAACCTTTGATCCTATGAAAACTCAGATAAGTCAGTGGCTTTGTGATCCTTGAATGGAAAGGGAAGTGTTTTCCCACTGTGTGTATTTCTTGCCTGCTGGGTGCAAGCTAGGATTAAAGCTAATGGCCCACCAGTTCTTGGTTTCATTTGTTCATTAACATCTGTCTGAATCAAATATGAACATGCATGGGCCAGGAGGCTGTGAAGGTGGCTGTAGCTACTGGCTTTACACTTGGAAAGTCAAAATTTGGACCTATTCCTTTTTTTTCTTTTTGGCATGGACCTGTTCTTTAATTAGATCAGCAAACATACTCACAAGGAGTTTTTAATTTATTTATTTTTAATTTTTGGTTTATATTTTGGGGTTTTTGTTTTGCTTTGTTTATTTATTATTGTTTCTTTTTCAGAGGCTACTGCAGAAACTCTGCTTTGAAGAAATGAATGTATTCCCAGATGTCACAAATAGTGGTCTGTGAAAACTTTATGACTACTGCAGGCTTGGTTTTCACCCTCTTCATCAGTTACAAACAGCTTTTTCCCAACTGTTCACAAAATTGGCCTTTATTTGTTTTTGTCTTGCTTTATTTATAAGGTTCTATCATTTAAAAAAATATGTATTCTATAAACTATTTAATGCCCTGTTCAAGATAAACCAGACCTCTAATGTTTTCTTTGATTTATCATGACTTGATCCAGTTCTTCACAACTTTGTTACCACATAATCAAAAACCTTTACATTGCTTTTGAAGCCTAAAAAATATTTCATATGTATGTATTTGATTACCTGAACCCTTTGAGTAGTGAGTGTTTTTCATGCTCGCTGACCTTTGGGAGTAATTTTTTTTTAATGTAATTAGTTTTAGTTATAGTTTTATTAACTTAAAATCATGTTTGTTTGATAACCAATTTATGGAAACAAGAAGAATATACATTTGCCTCTTTTCAATGTTGCCTTACACATTTTTAAAATAAATCAATCATACTCTGGATGGTCAGGAGGCATAAGGAAGTACTTGAACATTCGTACTACTCAAAGGGCTAATAAATGAAGTCTTATTGATATCTGCTTTTATATTGCTTATTCAGGCAATTCAGCAAGTTCTTAGTAAATGTTGCTTATGAGAATGCTTTAAAAACAATATAAAAATTGTTATCTACCCTTATAACTATGCAACTTTGTCCCAAATGTTCTATTACTCTTTTGTTTTTAATTGATTTTAGGTAAAGAGAAGAAGGGGGAGAGAGAGAGAGAGAAAGAGAGAAACATTGATTTCTTTTTCCACTTATTTATGCATTTATTTTTTACTTCTTTTCTGTGCTCTAAACTGGGATAGAAACCCCAATGTTGTCATACTGGGATGACACTTTAACCAACTCAATTACCAAGACATGCCCCCCAATGTCTATTATTTTTATTATATTCCAATTATATTTAGTAAAATCATAGTTTATTTACTTCATTTTATAGTTTACAAACTAAAATATGTTCACAATTTTTTTTCCAATTGATTGTAACTAAATTTCTGGGAAATATCATAGGCAAATGTTGTATTTTTTCAGTTTTATGATTTATGGAACCAAAATAAAAGATGTGAATTGACTTTTCCAAAATTATATAAATTTTATGTAGTAAAACTGGTACTATTGTCATTCAGTGACAAGGTTAGCTTAATATATTTGGTATTCATCTGAATTTCTCCACTTTTTGAAGGTCTATTACCATGTTGTATTTATTTACTGGCTGCTAAGTTTAAAAAATGTTAAAAAAAATTAAACACAATTTTATCTTAAAAAAACTTCTTGGAAACCAATATTATGACTCTATTTTATATATATCATGCATCAGAATTAGTAAAAGTGAAAATAATATAGTCAGATGTTTACACATTCATTATAGATTCTAGACTACTTCATTAGAGGCCAACTACTCCAACACCTGCAAAATAATTCCATTACAACGTTAAACCTTTCATCAGTCCTTCATCACTCAATTAGTTTTGTTTGAAGTAGATTTAACCCAGCAGTACAGCTTTAACAGTAAGCTACTGCATTCCCTTAATGGTGAGAGATATGAAAACATATTGTCTTGCAAAACTGCCTTTAGATAAGTGTGATTTAAAAAACCTGACAACATTTCTTATTACAGCAGTACAAATAATTTACAAAAATAAAAATAAAAAAGAAGAAAAAAACCTGTGCTGCACTGACAAATATATATCTTTATCCGTTCTCACCTTCAGTTTGTCTTTTTTTAACGAAATTCCTAATACATGGAATAGTCCATATTTACAAATGATGTTCTGAGGGAAGATTATCTGAACTCCCTGCAACTTTAATTTTTATCAATCAGTTATCTTATAGAATAGCTAGCCCATTCTATAGATCAGTAGTTTTAACTTAGAAAGATTTCAATATGTGGCAGTAAGAGTGGGTTCTGCCAGTTAGTCACTGAGATTCCTAAGTGTGCTTGGTCTGAGAATAAGGAGGAAGACATAAAGAATCAAATATAGCTCCCACTTTCAAGGAGTGTGACCTAATTGGTGAATTAATAATATGTGTAGATATAGAATAGTACATGCTAGAAAAATATAAATTAAATGTTATGGAATTTTAGACAAGGTAGAAATTTACCTCAAAATTAGGTGCTGTGGAATATCTTTATGAACAAGACAGTTATTTTGATTGTTCACATATGTTTTTGGCTTGTTCAGAAAAAAAAGAATTATGGGTAAAGAGAATAGAATAAACAAAGAAATAAGTACAAGAAATTATGGGACATATTTGGTGAGAAATATATAATTCCATTTGGCTTGGAGTAAGATTACATAAAAAGGCTTAGAATTTAAGTAGGACCAATTATTTGGGATAATAAATTCAACCGAACATCATTAATGCAAGACTAAAAAATTCGATTTTATTGTAGAAACTAAGAAGCCAATAAATGTTTTAAATTGAGCCAGGATTGATCTTAGGGAAAGCTTGTCCGGTATCAATTTACATTTTTGCTAGAACAAGTTAGAGACTGAAAATAATAAAATTAACTTTGAGCTACCACAACTGTAAATGTGTCAGAGATTTTCTGTATCCTGATGTTGGAGGTGGGATTTTGACAGGAAAATTGAGAGATTCAAGGTGTAGGGGAAAGACTGGTTTCATCTGCAATGGTAGAAAATGATGAGGCAGGCAGGTTAGCAAAAACATATTTAATTAACAGGGGTTTATGAAAATAATTCTACATGACAAAAAATATAATTGAATTAAAAGCAGCAAATATATGCCTGACCAGGTGGTTGTGCAGTGGGTAGAGCATTGGACTGGGATGCAGAAGACCCAGGTTCGAGACTCCGAGGACACCAGCTTGAGTGCAGGCTCATCTGATTTGTGCAAAGCTCACCAGCTTGGACCCAAGGTCGCTGGCTTGAGCAAGGGGTTACTCGGTCTGCTGAAGGCCCATGGTCAAGGCACATGTGAGAAAGCAATCAATGAACAACTAAGATGTCGCAACGAAAAACTGATGATAGATGCTTCTCATCTCTCTCTGTTCCTGTCTGTCTCTATCTATCCCTCTCTCTGACTCTCTCTCTGTCACTGTAATAAATAAATAAATAAATAAATAAATAAATAAATAAATAAATGCAGAAAATATAGATGAAGAAATACAAATAAGCATTTTTTTTCAGTTTATAAGAGATATTATGTTGATTTATAGCAAAGTCTTAGGAAAATCAAAGTTAAAGCTGTCACATCTTGATATAGTTTAATGACTAAGGCTACAGGATTTATTAATGGGTTTGATATAAGTATCTATTTATGAGTAAGAGTGAAAATCAGAAAAAAGTCCTTAACAATTTCTGAAAATGAAAGACTAAATGGGAAGATAAGAAAAACCAATACAAGGTACTTCTTATGACCAAGGTAAATTAAAAGGAAATAAATTCATAAGATCACTTAACCAAACAAAACATGTAAAACAGTATTTTTTAAATATTAGAAATTTTAGAATAAAGCAGTGATCCCCAACCCCCCTCTCCCCCAGTACCAGTCTGTGGGCCATTTGGTACCAGTCATCAGAGAAAGAATAAATAACTTACATTATTTCCATTTTATTTATATTTAAGTCTGAATGATGTTTTATTATTAAAAAATGACTGGATTCCCTCTGTTACATTCGTCTAAGACTCACTCTCGATGCTTGTCTCAGTCACATGATACATTTATCCATCCCACCCTAAAGGCCAGTCCGTGAAAATATTTTCTGACATTAAATCAGTCCGTGGCCCAAAAATGGTTGAGGACCACTGGAATAAAGGACAGTAACTTGCAGAGAAAGGAAACAAATAAGATGAGCCTATATCTGGTAAGCTTATTGACTTCATATAGTTTCCAGGCCATGGCTCAGAGAGCTGTAACTCACTCTATTCTCTCCACTGAAGAAACCTACTTGAGTAAAGAGAGAAACCTACAAAGTAAAGAGAGGATACAGAACAGTGTAACACTTGACCAGGTGGTGGAACAGTGGGTAGAGTGTCAGACTGGGATACAGAGGACCCAGTTTCAAAACACAGAGGTCGCCAACTTGAGCATGGGCTCATCTAGTTTGAGCAATATTCACCAGCTTGAGCCCAAGGGGTCACTCAGTCTGCTGTAGCCCCCCACCCCGTCAAGGCACATATGAAAAAGCAATCAATGAATAACTGAGGTGCCACAATGAAGAATTGATGATTCTCATTTTTCTCCTTTCCTGTAGGTCTGTCTTTTTCTGTGCCTCTCTCCAACTCTCTCTATCTCTGTCACACACACACACACACACACACACACACACACACACACACACACACATACACACGAATCAGAACAGTGTAGCAGAGAGAACAGAGAAACACGACAGAGGAAACTATGGAAATCTGCTGGGACTCCCCAACAAGTATTAAGTGAAACACTGATCAGTACATGCATGGGAAATAATATTGAGGGTTGGGGAAAGCAAGTCAATAGAATTCAAGAAAGTGAAATCTGGAGTTTACATTCACTTGTCTAGAAACGGTAGATCAGAATGTAGGTGAGTGTTAATATTATTTCTACAAAATGACCAAGTTGTTTTCCAAAGTAGGTGGATTATTTTACATTTTCAGAAAGAGTGAGTGAGAGTTCAAGTTTCTCTACTTCTTCATCAACATTTGTTATGATCAATATTTTAAATTTTAATCATCCTATGAGGTATAGTGGCATTTCCTTCTAGTTTTAACTTACATTTCCTTAATGTTAATGATGTTAAGCCTCTTTTCAGATATATACATATACATACACTTTTGTGAATAAAAACAGGCATAAATTAATTCTTTGTAAAATTATTTTTCTTGTTTATTTACCTTCCTTATAAGAATAAACTTTTTGGAAATTATTAGGTATTAAAATTCAACATTAAATTGTTTATTATTTACATAAAGATATGAAGTGGGATGGCAATAAAAAATAAAATGAAAAATATTTATACAAGGTAGAGTTGGAATGAATAAAATAAATGATGATATTTTTAAATCATCAGATCCCTGTTCCATATAATGTTTGACCTAGAAAGTAATTTAGATATTTACTTTAATCTTCTTTTTTTCAAGAACAGAGTCAAAGAAGTCAGCCAATTGTTAGTAATGTTTGAAATTTTAACACTCGTTTGTCTTTGTTCTGGAACACTTAAACAGAACACTCCTCTTGCATTATTTTTTCTGTATTTTTCTTTAAAAACTCTAAATTTTGTTTATACAATTATTGCATGGTTTTTAATCCCAAAACTCAGAACAATGTTATTTGATACAAAGCTTTTAACAATTTGTAATTACATTTTATATTTTTATTATTCATTTCTTTCCATATTTTTTCTCTGTAGCCTCATAGAAATTGGCTTAAAGTAAACTTGCAAAAACCAGAAGCAACAAAATAAGTATTTATAACATCACATGAATACGTGATCTGAAAAAGCAATCATCCTTTGTAAGTTAGAGATGTGATAATTTAAGTATAATTTTAAGATAGTTATAAGTAGCCTGACCAGGCGGTGGCACAGTGGATAGAGCATCGGACTGGGATGTGGAGGACCCAGGTTTGAGACCCTGAGGTCACCAGCATGAGCACGGGCTCATCTGATTTGTGTAAAGCTCACCAGCTTGGACCCAAGGTCACTGGCTTGAGCAAGGGGTTACTCGGTCTGCTGAAGGCCCACGGTCAAGGCACATATGAGAAAGCCATCAATGAACAACTAAGGTGTCACAACAAAAAACTAATAATTGATGCTTCTCATCTCTCTTTGTTCCTGTCTGTCTGTCCCTGTCTGTCCCTCTCTCTGATTTTCTCTCTGTCTCTGTAGAAGAAAGAAAGATAGTTATAGGCAAGCAATTTTGAGGTTATTGGTTCAAAGTTTGTAACAGATAAAACATTTGTAAAACTATTTTCTTTGTAAATGTTGACAATATCAACCTGATATCTTTAGTCACAATTCATGCTTCATTTTATAAAAAGAAAATCTCAATAACCCATAACAAATTCCAAGCTGGTGAAATGAGAAGAATTTTTGAATTTATGGGTTTTTATTTTATTTTATTTTTATTCAGTGAGAATAGGGGAGACAGAGGCAGACTCCTGCATGTGCCTCGACCAAGATCCACTGGCAATCCCACTGGGGGGCGATGCTCTTCTCATCTGAGACTGCTGCTTCATTGCTCAGCAACCAAGCTCTTCTTAGAGCCTAAGCGTAGGCCACGAAGCCATCCTCAGTGCCTGGGGCCAACTCACTCTAATCAAGCCTTGGCTGCAGGAAGGTAAGAAAAGAGAGAGAGGGAGAGAGAGAGAGAGAGAGAGAGAGAGAGAGAGAGAAGTGAGAAAAAGAAGGAATGGAGAAGCAGATGGGCATTTCT
Source organism: Saccopteryx leptura (assembly GCF_036850995.1). Classification (NCBI taxonomy): domain Eukaryota; kingdom Metazoa; phylum Chordata; class Mammalia; order Chiroptera; family Emballonuridae; genus Saccopteryx; species Saccopteryx leptura. The sequence goes on along the minus strand of NC_089506.1, from coordinate 62,870,346 downwards.
CCTGTCAATGTTAACTGGGAATTGAACGTGAGACATCCACACACTGGTCTGATACTCTACCACTGAGCCACCAGCCAAGGCCAAATTTATGTTTTTCAAATGTATAGTTTAGTTTCTCTTTTTTTGTTTGGTTTAGTTTTGTTTATTAGGTAGCATGGTGATCTAAAAACAAAGTAGGCCTTGCAAAACAATTCTTAGAGAATATGTTTAATATTTTGTGTTGTAAAACATGACTATTTTATTCCATGTCTCAGAAATGAAAAAAGAGACGAACAAGGGACATATCCTTCCACAATCCATTCTATTTTAGCTAACATTAATTAGAAAAGCTAAAGCAAATACATGCGCATATAAATATTGATATATATACATACATATATTTTTTCAGATTTTAATCTTATAAATGTTCACATATTTATTTTTTTATTTATACACAAAAAAGTCATCAAATGTATTCCAATAATACCTCCTCTGCCTTTTCACCAATCATTTAATATTTTTATATTAATATTTATTGTTTGTATTTTAATCAGGTATGAGATTGGTCAACCATACATTAAAAGATGTAGGGATAAGTTAGTTTTAAATTTTCAATATTATATCATCTTTAGAAATATAGCTCAAAGATAACATTAATATTTTTTAAATTACTTCAATGGCCCTGAGCTGTATTTACTTTTTTAAATAAACAAAAATTAAATTCATAAATATATCATAATAAATAGTAACAATTTAATAAGAATTACTGTCTGATGATAAGACCTCAGAGAACATTGGTTAAAAAGATGAAATTTGAAATTAAGTTGTCTTTTTTGCCTCATATAACATTTACCAATAGCAAATGACTAAACATCTAAAGCTGTTTTGCATACCAATGCCATCATCTGCGGAACATGTTGGTCTCACGTTTGCAACACAGGGCACATTTATTGAATGACAGCTACTGGTGATTTCAGAAGAATATTATTTTAATTTTAAGAAGTAGTTTGAGTCTTACTAGCTTTTTAAAATTATTTTAGCTTTTATTATGGAAAATTTTCAGCATACAAGAACTAACTTGTATAATAAACTACTAACTTCAACAACATTCACTTACTACCTAGGTTCAAGAGCTATCAATATTCTGCCATCTGCCACCCCTATGTCAACAATCCACTTCTCTATGGATGATAACAATTTTTGTTTTATATGTTTCTTGAAATATAGAAATTGCATAATTTAAATGTATAATTCATAGCTGTATTGTTGTGAAAAGTGAATACAGCGATGTAACCTTCATCTCATGCCTTTCAGAATACACTTTCCAATGATCCAAAAAAGTTTTTTCTTGACCTTGTCAGTTACTCTTGCTCTCACCCCACTCTTCAGAGACAACCACTAAATTTGACTGTCAACATAGTTTTTCAAATTCTATAACTTCATATAATTGAGTCAAACTGAAATATTCTTTTTTATGTGTGCATGTTTGTGTGTATGTGTGTGCACGCATATGTCTGTTTTCCAGTCTACATAATGTATGTAAGCTTCATCCATCAGGTTTCATGCGTTAGTATATTCTTTTTGTTGCTGAGTAATGTTTGACTAAATATGCAAAAAGTTTTTTAATTTTTTTCTTGAAGGACTTTCTTGTTATTTTCAGTCTTTGGCTATTGTGAATAAAATCGCTAGTAACATTCTCTGTGAAATATGTACCTATTTATATATATCTATAAATCTGTATATGTGAGAGAACTGTTATATGTGCATGGAAACACATGCAAAGTATACAAATGTACAACATATTAATTAGTTTACACAAAAGCCTTATAAACATCTAGTTCAAATTGTAGCAATACTATTAGTACATACATTTTTCAAAAAATTAATTATCATAGATTTTACTGAGTTCAAAATCAATTGGCAAATCATTAGAATATTAAAAAGAATATTAACCACATATTTGTGTACAAATGCACACATATGAACACAAAATCACAATGTCTAATGTGTGTATAATTAGCTTTTTATTTTAATTTTATTTTATGATGAAGAACAGTTTATAAATGGCTAGTTCCCAAGAATAAACTAATAAAGATTTTTGAAGTTTTTTTTTGTGTGTGACAGAGACAGAGAGAGAGAGAGACAGGGAAAGGGACAGATAGGGACAAACAGACAGGAAGGGAGATAAATGAGAAGCATCAGTTCTTCGTTGGGGTACCTTAGTTGTTCATTGATTGCTTTCTCATATGTGCCTTGACCAGGGGGTTACCACAGAGTGAGTGACACCTTGCTCAAGCCAGCGACCTTGGGCTCAAGCCAATGACCTTGTGCTTCAGGCCAATGACCTGTGGGCTCAAGCCAGTGACCATGGGGTCATGTCTATCTTCCCACGTTCAAGCTAGTGACCCCATGCTCACGTTGGTGAACCAGTGTTCAAGCTGAATGAGCCCACACTCAAGCTGGTGAACTCGAGGTTTTGTACCTGAGTCCTCTACATCCCAGTCAGATGCTCTATCCACTGCACCACTGCCTGGTCAGACAGGTTCTACTTTTTACATAAATCTTTCAACATTTTTTATTACTTCAAACTATATATAACTTCTATATTTGAACAAAGTATTTAACATCTCAATAAAAACCCATCTATCTTTTTTTATTATAAATATATTAATTGTATTTATTTAACTCTTTCAAAGAGCAAAAACAATAAAATGGAGATTTAGGAGAGTTAGATGAAAATGACATTCATTGGGATGTCTGTATCAACTGTCTTCTCATTCCCATTTCTCCACCCCCATATGGGTCACCAGTTTGTAATCCACAATCTTGCCAAGGTTAGTGCTGAGTAGTGTCAGACAGACATTTTACAACAGCTTATTGTGGAGTATCTATGTTTAAAAAATACCTTAGATTTGTCATAAAATTTGAGGAGGAAATTTTTTTAAATTGTCAATTACATTAATGGCAGAATAATTCAATTGTTTTCAGTTCCTCTGAGTTGGCATACTTTAAAAAATTCCTAGAAATTTGATTTTAATTTACCATGATATATGTGAGGATTAGTGGTATCTTCCTAAAAATTCTAGTTCTTCTTAAGTGAAATAAAAGTGTAACTCCATTATTTAACACACAGAGATTCTGATTAAAATAATAAAAAAAAGGCACCAAGATTGAAAAATAACAATAATTTATGACTATAAGTATATAATAGTAATTCCTTAAACAATATTTGAAACTATATATACAAACTTAAAAGATTTATTTAAAATGTATGATTATTATCTGTATAGTATAATAGCTCCTAAATTTCTTTTTTTAATATTTTAAAAATTATTTTTTATTTTTATATATTTTTTACTATTAAATTTATTGAGGTGACATCGATTAATAGGATTATATAGGGTTCAAGTGTACATTTCTGATACATAACCTGTATATAGCATTGTCTGCCTACTAACCAAAGTCTAAGCATCTTTTGTCACCATATACTTGGCATGTACCTCTGTTCCCACTTTCTTGCATAATGTCATCATAGTTACGTATAACAATATAAATTAGGCTTTCATGTCAATAAGTATAAATCTATTTAAAAATACACAGTGATATTGCATTGCATTCAAGTATCAGTATTTTTAAAATTTGGACATTTGTTTTCTTTCTATTTTATTTTATTTTATTATATTATTATGAAAAGTATTTCTACAAACAGTATTGTAAATTAACTTTTACATAATTGTTGAATTCTGTCTAAAATACAAATGTTTATTTAATTCATTGTTAGAAGGAAAGATATAAGGTAAAAAGTATATAATGTTCTCAAACTTGCATACTAATTTACATTCCATTATTATTATGTAAAATTATTTACAACACTATTATTTTTAAAATTTTATAAATTTATTGGGGTGAAGTTCATTATCCTGTTTTCCCTCATACTGTCTCCACACTGTTGTCTGTGTCCATAAGTTTTTTTCGTTGCTTGATCTCTTCATTTTCTAGTAGCTATTATCATGCTTTTAAAATATAATTTTTGAATCATGCATCATATTTCCTTTAGTTTTTCTTTAATTTTATTAAGTTTATAATATTTAATTATCTATTGGCTTTGTTTCAAAAATTATATCTTTATAATTTTTATCTAATATCTTGAGATGTTTTACATTTTTTAAGGTTTATTTTGTTTTATTTTTTCCCAAATAACCAAAGCAGTTTATTATAATTATTTTTTAAAGTTTTAGATTTGTAATACAATTAAGAAAACAGCACAGACATTTCCCACATATTCCCTGCCCGAACATGTGCATATCTTGCTTCATTATCAGCATCATTCAGCAGAGTAGTATGGTGTTTTGGGGTTTTTTTACCAACTATGATCCTACACTGACATATCATAACTACGCCAAGTCCCTTATTTACCTTTACTCTTGATGTTGTTCATTTTATGGGTTTGGATAAATATATAACATGTGTATCATTTTAATTATATCAAGAAAATTTTATTTCTGTAAACATCTTCTGTGTTCTGCTTATTATGTCTCTCCTCCACCCAGAAACTACTGATATTACTATCTCCATAGTTTGGCCTTTTCCAGAATGTCTTTTTTTTTTAATTTATTTATTGTATTTACATAGATTCTAGAAGGTTTATTTTAAAGATATGAATATGTTATGGATATTAAACCTTAGAACACAACATAATTTAATTATGTGGTACTATAAACATTTGAAATTTGTTAATTTTTATGTAGTCAGATTTTTGTATTTTTTTATTTTTTTTAATCCCAATTTTTATTCAAACTTGGATCAAATCCAGTGGGATGTCCAATTCTTTATATAATGATACACAATGTATGTAATCAAAAGAACTTTGAATACAAAATATTTTCTTTAAAGTAATAAAAAGCATAATTGTCACAAGATCATATGTTTAATAATTGTACTGTAATTATAAAAGGGTTTGAGTATATACTTTTTGTTTTTATGTAAATTTATTGAAATGTCATTGATTAAGCGGATCATATCATTTTGAACTGTACATTTCTATGATACAAGATTTAAATATTTATTGCATTGTTTGCTTACCACCTAAGTGCAAACCTTCTTCTGACACCATATGTTTGGTTCTTTTTACCTTCTACTACTCCCCGACCACCTTTCCTCTGATACCATCATACTGTCATTTGTGTTTATGAGTTTCAATTTTATATTTTGATAATTAGTTTTGTATTTTAAATTTTAGTAAACCTAAAATTAACATTGTTGTTAATATGTGAGATAGAGGTATGATTTTATTTATTTTTTTACCCAAATGTTTTCATCAATATTCCAAGAGCTCTTAAGTTCTATTCTTATTTTATACTAGTCACACTAGTATGCTCAAATTTAGTATGTTTATAAATATTTTAATATATTTGTAAATTAGCTTGAAGACAGTTGATATTCGTTCAACATTTGATTTCCTTATGGGAAGAATGTGTATCTCAATTTATTTGTGATATATATGAATATATACACAAATCTTAATAGTATCTTAATTTCATATATCTGAATTTTGTGGTTGTCTATTACTCATTATTTATTTAATTTTAAGATTAATAACAGTGAGAGGCTTTACATTTCTTAAGCATTTTCTCATGTAGGTAGGTCTAAATCTCACATGCAGACTTATGAACATATGTCTAATATATATTGTTTGGCACCACTAAATTTTCTGTTAATAACTTATTTCAAGCAGTGCCACTTATGCTTGATGTTGTACAGATTTGTATTGCTACACTTTTTCTCTCTCTTTTACATTTTATTTAAATAAATTATTTACCTCTTCATAAATTATCTTATTAATTTTCCAAAACATCTAAAATTCCAAACATTAGTATAATTTAAAAGCAATTTCAGCTATAATAATCTTTTACAAAATGATACCTCCACTCACTCCCCACTAGCCAGCCTATAAAAAGATGCCTAATTAAATCACATATTTTGAGCTTGATTTATCTTTTCTCACAGGAAACTTTCCAGTCTCCATTCATGTAAGTTTCTGTTAGGACATCCCATAGATTTTCTAACATAAGCCCAGATTCAAAATAGTAGATAGATAAAAGGTTATTTGATCCACAGAAACAATCTGTGTCCAGGCTTCTAACAAATTTTCCAAAACTAAATATACATGCTGGAGTTCACATATGCTTGAGACATATCCACTACATGATTGTTACTATATTATATTTTACATTATGTTTTCAAACTGAACACAATGAATATACTGCAAAATTATAGAATTTTATATATTTAATTTGAAAATAATTTATGAAATTGTTAATTTTAACTGATATACTTCCATACTTTAATAAATTACATTTTCACCTGTAATTTTAGTTGTTTTAATTTATATCATTAATAAATTTTAAGTAAAATTTTTGTTCTAAATGGCAATCCAGTTCCATATTTCCCACTGTATAATTAATTTTATTTTGCTCCTACTGAGTATCTTCACATAATGCATACTCTTTCCTGAAAAACAACATAGCAACAGGTAAGAATGTTCTATTTTGGGGTCTGAGAGATTCTTCTTGTCTTCCTTCCCTCTTTCTGTCTAATGAGCTGTTTAAAATTCAATTACTCCTATTAACATGGTTATATAAATATACATATTAAAATGTTATGCAGTGTGCCACAAATTGCATAAAAATGGTTACTCTTTCATATTCAGAGGACATTTGACTCTAGATAAAAGGCATAAAAATTTTAATAGCATTACTAGAAGGGAAAAGAAATCAGCTGTATTCAATTTTCTTAAAAGAAACATTTAAATTCAGTCTTATTGAGCAACTTCTACTTAATGAAAAAGTATGATCATGGGTTTTATAATCAGTTCAAATTTCATCGAGTATAAAGCCAAAATAAAAATAGTTTTAAAATACAAATACTAATTTTGGGCCCATATAAATGTCTTTGGAAATTTCTAGAGAATGTGCTCCAAGTAACCAAGAAATGACTTGGGAAATTACAACTAAAGGACTAGCAATGATAATTGAATATATTTATATGAAGAGTAAACATTAAAACAAATATGAGTATTAGAAGAACAGAAAGACTTCAATTGTTATATCTTCTAACCATGCAGACATGACCAAATTAAAACAAACCAGCTGAATGGTGACAATAGCTAATAATATTTAAGTACATATTTGAAAGTTGCCAAGAGAGTAAATCTCAATAGTTCTAATCAGAAGAAAAAAAAATTGTAACTTTATATTGTGACTGATGCATTGTATTGTGACCATCTTCAGTGCATACAAATATCCATTCAGTATGTTGCACACATAAAACTAAGGTAATGAATGATATATGTCAATTATACCTCAATAAATATAAAATAAATGGCACCTCAAATTTTTAAAAGAAAATTTAGAAAAGAGTAGAGTTAATTTAATGGGTCTACTTAAAATTGGAAAAGCAAGAACAAAAAAACTACAATTAATGTTAAGATTTTGTTAAATTTTCTTCTAGTCTTTTCTATTCCTAAATTTGATAATATTTCTTTCAAAAGATTTTATATAGATGACATGAACATCTCAGTCATGTCATCTAAGTCTCAGTTTTATATCCCACCTATGTGTGAAATCATACAAGTCTTAGCTTTTTCTGATTTACTTATTTTACTCGATATAGTGTTCTCAAAGTCCATCCATATTGTCATAAGCAATTTCTCTATTTTGAATTGTTACATTAAAATTGACTTCCATGTACTAAATTTTGCCAGATTAATGAAAATAAATATTAAAAAGAAAGAAAGAAAATTATCTCAGGAAAAACAAAGGAATAGGAAAGTAAAGTGATTTCATGAATTGGATCCACTATAATACTGAAAGTCAAATAATATCATTTAGTTGGAATACTAAATTGAAATAATAAAATAAAGAAAATGTAAATGAGGATGTGTAAACACTTCCTTCCCCTGCATATTGCAAAAGACTGTACTAATAATACCTAGTGTTTGGGGAGGAATGTGTCAATTGGTATTAATATATAATAACAAAAATTAATTCATAAAAGAACACACTAACATGCATTTTGCATTAATCCATTAGAACTTTGAATAGCATTTAAAACTATAAATGTCTTATATATTTATTTTTAAACATATTAATAATATATATTATGCACATAATGTCAACTATAACAAGTATATATAGCATTTGTCTTGTTGAAAATTTGAGCTATTCATATTCACCCCCAAAACATTCTTGTGTGTGTCTTTTTAGTACCTATTTATAAATGGACTTGTACACAAAGATTGGAATTACCAGGTCAAAAGGTATATCTATCCTGACCTGTGGTGGCACCGTGGATAAAGCATCAATCTAAAATGCTGAGGTCACTTATTTGAATTCCCGGGCTTTCTGGTCAAGGTATATATGGGAGTTGATGCTTCCTGCTCCTTCCTCCCTCCACCCCCAATTAGCTCTCTCTCTCTCTCTCTCTCTCTCTCTCTCTCTCCTCTCTAAAATGATTAAATAAAATCTTTTTTAAAAAGTTATATCTATGTTTAAATACAAAACAGTTTTCCAAAGTTATTGGATCTGAAAGACATTTTGACAGTTGTTTTAAATCTATATTAAACATTTAACTGCTCTTTTTTATGATAATAGATAAAATACAACATATAAAATAATTAAAATAGAAAATGTTTGTTGACTATTAACTACATGGTAAATATAATAAATATGAAACTGAATAAAATATGGTGCCTTCAAGGAGGTCAGAAATTTGTTAGGATTAATGGAATTACATGTATTCAAGTGGTATATAATGTCATTGACATTGTTACCAAAATAGTTTTTATTGCAGAATTTCAAACAGTAGAAGGCTATATCTACTAATACTAAGAATATCATTGAATAGAATGAATAAAACTGTGCAAACCATTGCATCACAATATTCCATTTTTATTTAAATTTATCTTTATTCAATTACAGGGTTTTTTAATTTTTAAATTTTATTTAGAAATTTGACTTTTAGCATGGTGACATTGATTAATAAGAGTACTTAGGTTACAGGCGAACATTTCTATAGCATTTGAACTGTTGATTATGTTGTACACTCATCACCAAAGTCAAATCATTTTCTGTCCCCTTATATTTGTCCCTCTTTACACCCTTTCCCCCACCCCCACCCTCATCTCCATTCACTCAAGTCCCCTTCTCCCTCCTCATGTTCCCTTTCCCTTGGTAACAATTTCACTTTTATATATGTCTGTCTCAGTTTTATATCCCACCTATGTGTGAAATCATACAATTATTAGCTTTTTCTGATTTACTTATTTCACTCGGTATAATGTTCTCAAAGTCCATCCATATTGTCAAAGATGTCACTATGTCATCATTTCTTATGGCTGAGTAGTATTTCATTGTATATATGCACCACATCTTCTTTATTTAATCCTCTAATGAGGTACACTTTGGTTGTTGAGAGAGAGAGAGAGACAGGATCAATTACTGGTTTTAAGAAAACCAACAACAGTTAAAATATAATAGCTGAGATACTATTTGATAGATTAATAGAGAAATATAGCTGGATAGAAGGTAGATAAACCACTTAACAGAACAAATAAAAGCACAAAAAATAATTTATTTAAAATTAAAACTTTTATATTCTATACCACTACTTCTTCATTGTCATATTTAATCTTGAGAGCTACTTATCTAAGCCTTGAAATAATTTATTCAATTTATTAATTCATTAGACTCACAAAATTTCATTAGCTTAAACTTTTTTCATAACTGTCTATTAAACACATAACCATTTCCAAGAATTGCCAAATATATACACATGCTCAGATAAAATTAAAATATATTAAATGGAGACCTAGAATTTCACACATTCTCATTCCTATAAATCATTTAAATCCTTCATCTATTCAGACCTGAGATTTTGTATTTTTGATCTTTTCTCTATGGCTTTTATTTTTCTTAATTTTATTATATCTTTTGCTGAATTCATTTTGAAATATAGGTATTTCAATTGTACTTAGCTTATTTTATATGAGATGTTAAATCTGCCATATTGTGTGCTTATTAACTATTCATTGCATAGATATTAATTGTGTACTTACTGAGTGCCATGCATTATTCATGTCAGAATTTATATTATGGTTGAAGAGTAATTGTCTTATTATGACCTTTGCATCTCCAGTCAAAAACAGAAAAAAATGAAAATATAAACATTCTGTGATGTCATAAGCTTAAATGAAGGGCCCGTGAAAAAAGTAAAATTACATGCCTAAAAATTTCTCTTTTTACTTTTATTTTTTGTGTTATGAAGAGCTCAGAACAGCAAAAGGAATTACTAACCAACACATTTTCTCCAGAAAGTTTTATTTGTTTGCTGGGTTAATTTTTCTAATTCTAATTTGATTGCTTAGAATGTGGCAGGAGGATTAGATACATGAAAATAAAACAGGTGGAAAGTAAAGAAGAATCTAATCATAACACAGATTTATACAGAAGATTATTGACTTAATTAAAAATATAACTTTAGCAAAACAATTAAAAAAACCCAATATTAAAGGCCAGTTAATAACTTGATGGATGCATAAACAAAAGATGGCAATCCTGGCCGGTTGGCTCAGTGGTAGAGCGTCGGCCTGGCGTGCAGAAGTCCTGGGTTTGATTCCCAGCCAGGGCACGCAGGAGAGGCGCCCATCTGCTTCTCCACCCCTCCCCCTCTCCTTCCTCTCTGTCTCTCTCTTCCCCTCCCGCAGCGAGGCTCCATTGGAGCAAAGATGGCCCAGGCGCTGGGGATGGCTCCTTGGCCTCTGCCCCAGGTGCTAGAGTGGCTCTGGTCGCAATGGAGCGATGCCCCGGAGTGACAGAGCATCGCCCCTTGGTGGGCGTGCCAGGTGGATCCCAGTCGGGTGCATGCGGGAGTCTGTCTGACTGTCTCTCCCCTTTTCTAGCTTCAGAAAAATACGAAAAAAAAAAAAAAAAGGCAATCCTTGTGCCAGATTCTAACAGCTGTATATAATATGGTCCTCTCTTGATCCATCTGCACAACATATTATACTAGCTGTTTGGATACAATTGAGTTAGAAAAATATCCCTTTGGGAAAGTTGATTTTACAGTGAAGTTAAATATACTCTTGTTAGATTTTGTTTGTATGTATTTCAATCTTAACAGCTGAAAGAAACCGAATGCTATTAGTCTAAAGTGAAAAAAAAAAACTTGTTGAATTACATTTTTATGACTAAATTATATGATTTTCAATTTCCTTATAATATTGGTGAATGTTAATAGTTTTGAGAGAAAAGATAAAAACACTATATCTCCATGTACTATAATCTGCACTGCTTAAATACAGTTTATTTTAAATATTACTGAGTAATATGGCCAATTTCTACTCTTATGTAATTCAATTAAAGAAAGTTCAGATGGTCTTAACATGCTGTATATTCTTCTCTTTCATCAATCTCAGCAAAAAAATATTTTTATGTGATCATCAGATATCTAAGAAATAAAACTCATATTGGTCCCAAGTTTATATTTTCACTTTATTTGTGGAAAATAAAAAATTAACATATGCACAGATACTATAAACATAATTATATTTGTTTTATAGCTGGATTTATTTTGTTTTTATTTGTCTAAACAACTAAAACTTAAACTTTTTGATTATAAACAATTGAAGAGGATTGATATTCATTTGATTGTTTTAAATAAATGAGATCATATACACATTGTAACAAGGCAAAATCTTAATATCAATATATGTCAAGAATATTTACTAAAGTTGATGATTGATAAAGTTTTTATCTGAGAAAAATATTTTAAATAAGTTAAACTGATGTACCATTCTTTTGAGAAACAGAATAAAACAAACTATTTTCTTTATCAGTCCCATCCAGCATTTGCTAACACTCAAGGTCTTTTTCACTTGGTACCTATGTGAAAATAGACAAGTTTTTGAATCTCAACCATCTTTAATTTTTTTAATTAAAATGTTCTATTATTTCTGAATTAAAGATTTTTATAAGATTAAAGTTAGGTTTAAACTAAATAAAGTAATTAGATTGCTTACTAAAATATAGTATATACTACTCAATAAATACTATTAATATTATTATGGATCATTATTGTATGTACATTACAGTAAGCCAGGTAAATAAATATTAAAGTAAAGTAAAATATAATAGAATGCTTTTTTAATGTAGTTTATAATCTACATGAAAACCAAAATATTAATAAATAGATAAGAATGCACACTAACAAACATACTTAACCGTATAATAAATAGAACATTATCAACCCCATTAAATATATAAAATGGTCTAAAAATTATTTAAGTTCAAGATCACATGTTGTTATATAGATAAATATACAACATATGTCATAGTTTTATTGCTAAATTACCATCTGTAAGCAGGATTACGGGGAAAATGTTAGATTGTTTGAATGAGTTTGAAGGAGATGTCTGGTTTTCTTTCTTTCCTTTTTATGTCTGAATCAGATGTTTATCTCTTACAGTAGAAAAAAAAAGTAACTACAGTTCAGCTAGCAAAACTGGACTGTCCAAAATGGTAAATTTAAAGATTCTTTGTGAATATATTTTTTTCTGAAAAGCATCACAGTTTTCTTATTCTTATTTATTTATATTTTTATTGAAGTTATTGGGATGATACTGTTTAATAAAACCATACAAGTTTCAAGTGTACAATTCAATAAAACATTATCTGCACTCACCACCTGAAGTCAAGTCTCTTCATTCCTATTTATTCTCTTTTGCCCACCACTTTTAGCAACCCCGCTCCCTTTTTCCTCTGGCTGTCCTCATTCTGCTCTTTGTGAATATGTGTTATATACAAATGTGTTTTTACTTAATCACTTCATCCTTTTTCACCCAGAAACCCAACCTTCCCCTCTGATAACTGTCAGTCTGTTCTATGTATCTATGATTCTGTTTCTATTTTGTTTGTTAAATTATTTTGTTCATTGGATTCCACATATAAATGAAATCACACGGTATTTGTCTTTGTCTGACTGGCTTATTTCACACAGCATTATAATTTCCAGGTCAGTTTTCCTTTCTTTCTTTCTTTTTCTTTCCTGTCTTTTTCTTTTTACGACCAAGTAGTATTCCATCGTAAAAATACACCACGAGTTTTTTATCCAGTAATCTACTGATGATGCTTTGTTTATTTCCAGATCTTAGCTATTGTAAATACTGTTGTAATGAACATTGGGGTGCATATATTCTTTATAATTAGTGTTTCAGCTTTCTTTGAATATATTCCCAGAAGTGAAATCATTGGGTCACAAGGTTGTTCCACTTTTAATTTTTTGAGAAAACTTCATACTATTTCTTAATCTGTCTCTAGTCTCAAATCAAAACCTGAGGGTTAAGACATTTTAATCTTTTCTATGACTAAACATAATGCAATTTAAACAAAGATAATGGATTTTTATTTATTGACAATCATGTTTGTAGTCAGGTGTTCATTGTATGTGAGCAAAAGAAATGCTTATGATTCCCCAAAGAGATGATCATTGTTGAATAGATTTATTGAAAAATAGAATCATATTAAAATTTTAAAAAAGATATATTACAGAAACATGGCAAATAATGTGACTGAATACTTGATTCTAATTTTCAACAGTATTGCAGAGCCTGCAATCTCACTCTAGGGTTTGATACTGTTTTCATAATAAAATATATATCCACAGATGTTGTTGAAATTTTGATTATATAAATATTTAAACATTTATATTTAACAGTGAATTAAATGCTAATTCTTAATGTTTTTCATATTTATTTTAGCACTCTGATATCCAAATATGTTTACTCAATATAATATTTCAAGCATATGAAATATTACCCTTCCTAACTACAAATATTCCACAATTCCTCATATTTAGGTCAATTTATAGCAGTCAGCAACCCATCATAAAACAGATAACCTATATAAAATAAGATAACAGGGTAATTGGAAGGGGTCACTTACAAAAGAGTATGTGGGATACTAAAGAGCAAAAGGATAGTGCATTTATTGTTGTTTAACAGCGATGGAGCTGAGACTACCTCCTTGTGGAAGTGGTGCTGGGACATTTATACCAGAATCCAGACATACAGAACAGTAAAATACAGTGTACTTGAAGTAAAAAATTTCACACAGGAACGTCACCAGCCATGGTGATTGCACAAGGGAGACTCACGGAAATAACTGAATGCACGCTTTCCCCTTACTTTGATATTCTTTCAGGGTTTCTTAGTCTGATCTAATTTCTCTGATAAAATACCATAGAATGGGTGGTTCATAAACTACAGAAGTTTATTTCTCCCAGTTCTGGAGTCAGGGAAGCCTGATATTTAAGCATGAGTAGATTAGGTGTCTGATTCATAGATAGCTATCTACTATTTATGTGCCTTCATGGAGAAAGAAATGAGGTCTGTTCCAATCCTGAGCTAATCACCTTCAAAAACCCCATTTCTTAATAACATCATACTGGAAACTAGGTTATACCATATGAATTTATTGGATACATAACCATTCAGTCCATAGCATTCTGCTCTTGCACCTCCAAAATGAATGTCCTTACATACAAGATTCATACATTTGAGCAGAATAACCCCTAAAGTCCTAACTAATCCTAGCATCAATTTAAAGTATCTAAAGTTTGAAGTATCTAAATATCATCTTAGTCATATATGGGTGAGACTCAAGATATGATTCACCAAAATTCCTCTCCAGTTGTGAAAATGTGAAGCTAAACAAGTTATGTCCTTTCAAAATACAGGTATAAGATAGACATTTTCATTACCAAAGAGAGAAATAGGAAAAAAAGAAAGTTGTGGCAGGCCCTAAATGAATCCAGAATGTAATGGGACAAGCGACACTTAACCTTCGGGCTCAAGAATAATCCTTTTTGGATGTTCTGCTTTCCAGACCCACGGGGGTTATCCCAACACTTTAGCTTTCAGAGATTAGAGTTTGTTCTTGGGATTTTTCCAGGTGACAGTTCTGCCTCAACTGCTCTTCCTGATTGGATTCTGGAATCTGCAGTTCTCCAGGCTGACTAGTAAGCAGGTGGCTCTTCTGGTATAGACTCTATGTAAGGACCCTGTCCTCTGACTCAGCTCATGTACTCTGTCTGCCAACAAAGAACGTGCCACAGACACTATCAAGTTCACTTCCTACTTTCTCTGGAAAAGTGGCTACCGTGTCTGCACTACCCTGAAGCCTGCACCTATGGGAGGAAGCTAAGTAGTTTCCCTAGATGCAGGGAGTAGAACCTTCTAAGTGAGGTGGAGCTATCAATACCTGTTGTTGTCCCTGGAGTGTCAGATACGCCTTTTTTGAAATCTGGATCTTGCACACTGAGCCTATGATAACAGAGGCAGCCCTAATGATCTCTGGATTTTCCTTAGGATCATTCTTTTACTGCCTTGAACAATAGCTCCTGGCTTTTATTGAATAGTTGAGATGGCTATCTAACGGTTCACTGAATGGAGACAACCTTATAATTCTCTCCCAAATAGACTTTCTCATTCTCTCCAGTATGAATAGGCTGAAAATTTCCAAAATCTTTAAGTTCTGGTTCTTGTTTGATTAATAATTCTGACATTTCACTGTAAGTCAGAAAAAAAACAGGTCATTCCTTTAAAACTTTGCTAACAGATTTCCTTAGCCAAGAGTCCAATTTCATTTCTTTTTTCTTTTTTTCAATTTCCACCATTCACAAAAACAGGATATGAACACAGTTTAGCCAAGTTATTTTTTTTTTCATTTTATTATAAGGATCAATTTTATTATAAGGATCCAGAGTCTAATAACAGGTTTCTCATTTCTAATTAAGAGACCTCATTAGAATGGCCTTTATTGTTCATATTTCTAAAAGCATACAGTTTACAATTACTAAGTATTCTCTAGGACTGTGATGGCGAACCTTTTTATAAAAACCGCCCACTTTCACAGTGCTGGTCAACCTGGTCCCTCCCGCCCACTAGTGGGCGTTCCAGCTTTCATGGTGGGCCAATCATGGTGCTGTTTGGTTGCTCCGATACCGCCCACCTCAGAACACCTCCAACTTCTGCCAACAGTTCCAAAGTCACTTTTACATTTTAGGTTTTTGTTGCAGCGCACACTTATTAATTGGTACCAATTTTTGTATTAGTCTGTTCAGGCTTCTAAACAAATTGTCATAGACTGGGTGGTGTATAAACTCCAGAAACTCATTTCTTACAATTCTATATGCTAAGATACAACACGTGCAGATTTCATATCACATGAGAACCCACTTCCTGGTTCAAAGACAATTCTCTTTTTCTGTTTTCAAAGGATACTGGGAGCTCTTTGAGGTCTTTTTTGTAAGGTCATTCTTTCCATTCCTGAAGACTCAGCCTTAAAGATTTAATAACTTCTCAAAAGCCCTTAATACCATCAGTTTGAGGACTAATTTTCAACATGTGCATTTTGGGGAGGGCGACTCAAATAATCATTAACAAAGTGTTCCCCATTAGCCAAAGCAAACAGGAAAGTAAAGAGCAAAATTAGTAGTTGAGGTAACCCACATAAACCAGCCTCTTAATCCAAAGAAAATGATAAGAAAAAATATATAGATGCCAGATGCAAAAGGAAAACTTAATAGCATACCATTTATTTAAAATTTAAATTATCAGCCTGGCCTGTGGTGGTGCAGTGTATAACGTGTCAGCTGGTGCAGTGTATAAAGTGTCAGCCTGGAACTCTGAGGTTGCTGGTTCAAAACCCTGGGCTTGCCTGGTCAAAAACACATATGGAAGTCAATGCTTCTTGCTCCTCCCCACCTCTCTCTCTAAAATAAATTTTTAAAATCTTAAAAAATACAATAAAATTTAAGTTATCACTTCTACTAATAATATTAATTTGTAGCTATTTTTCAAATGTTAACAATAAGCAAATTACTGAGTTTTGACTAAGGAAAAGATCAACATGATATCATTACTTTTAAGAAATAAGAAATATATTAAAAATATAATGGATATAATAAATGTAAGCATTATAACAATACTAGAGATATAAAAAATATAAAAACAGAATGTGAAAAAAAACTGATGATAGATTAAATATTTAAGTAGCAAAATGTTTATAACAAGTAGAAAATAAATTAACAAAATTTTTTTAACAATTTTAAAACTTCTAGTTAACAGTTTGAGAAGAAGATATTCTACTAGATATCATTTTATTTTTGTTTAACATATTTAATTTTATTTTGTATACTATAAATACTAGAATTGGTTGTACAAAGAAGACTGAGTGTCTCTATCCAAACCTGCATACGCAATAGAAGACAGCTTCATTTTGCACAATGGTAATGTATTCTACAGGAGAAAGTAGTTCCAAATTGAACTCAGGTTGATATGATTAGAAACTCCCATGACAACAGAGCAGGGGCAATCCAGTGAGAATTGAAATACGTAGTGAGAGACATTGAAACTCTGAACTGACTAGCTTGAATAGACTTTTTGTGATCTTAAAAAGGATAACCACTGGAAGTTTTTAGAGTGGAAATTGAACAGGAAGATAGAGATTGTGTATCAAAGAAAATCAACCAATAAAATCAAGGTGACTACAGTAGCTATCAGCATGCAACTCTATTTATAATCAAGGTAATTGCTGTAGATTCTAGTATTGAAGCATAAGCAAAAGTGATCATGTTCATAAGTGAGGGAAGCTTGATCCTACTTTGAATTAGACAGATGTTAGACAGCTTGTATTTGAAAGATGCATTCTGTAGATTTTTAAATGCAAACAGTGTTACTTGTATTTGACATTTGAAATAAGTTTGTCGAGGTCAGCTTGTGATTGGGTTACAGTGAAAGCCATTGAAGGGTTGAAATTGAGGAATTTGCACTACAAATGTGCTTGTTATTAAATAAAGACACTGTCAATTTTTTAATAGATTCACCAGAATTGGACTCTGCAGACTGATTTTTTATGTTAGATCTTTATTTACTAATAATTTAACTTTTGATATGTTATATAATACTTATGTTACTTAATTATTTCAGCTATGAGTATGAAATGGTGTGATTTTAAAGTACATGGAAAGCTCAAGATTATTTTGGGATCAAATATTAAAAAAAGCACTCATGTGTTTGCAATCACATCTCCTTCCTACAAATGGTCAAAACCAAAATATATTAAGGAAAAGTTTTATCAGTGTTCGGATTGAAACTCAGTGAGTTTACACACTAAATTGATATATACAATAATGTAGTGGTTAGGTAGTTGTTTCAAAGTCACATTGATAATCTCCTATACATTCAAAAAGTATTTATTGATTGTCTACTATATAGCACATATTATTTTAGAAAGACAACACAATGCTGAAAACTTTAATTACAGGTCCACAGTATTTGTGAAATCTAGCTCATGAAGATTTACAACCAACAGGAATTATTGCTATGTAGAATAAACAAGTTGATAGGGTAGGTTAGATAAGATAGCACAAGTTTTGTGAGTCACTAAAGATTTGTTTCTGTAAGTAATTATATAGAAACTCATACATGAGGGAGACATAATCATTATTCAGTGAAGAGGAGGGACATTATAAGACAGGTCAGGAACCTATGGCTCTTTTGATGGCTGCATCTGGCTCACAGACAAATCTTTAATAAAAAAATAATAATGTTAAAAATATAAAACATTCTCATGTATTACAATCCAATCATTTCTTACCGCTTATGTTCATGGTTGCGGGTGGCTGGAGGCAATCACAGCTGTCCTCTGAGACAACACCAAATTTTTATTGGATAATGCATAAATTACATGGATCATTGTGAGGTCAGGCTGTAAGCTTTCCTCATTTTAATCAAGTAGTCAGCTAACTAATTGCAGAAATTCTTTTGATGAAGAAGGTGACGAAAAGAAAAAAAGATGAGTATCGTACTTTTCAGCAGGAATGGACAGAGGAATTTGCCTTTGTGGAGAGAGCAGGTTCTGCAGTGTGTCTAATATGCAATGATAAAATTGCATCGATGAAATGGTCAAATATAAAGTGGCACTTTGACACACGCCATACTACATTGCATCAAAATATCCAGTTGGGGACAATAGGAAGAAAGCATGTCAAGAGCTACTGTGCAGAGTGTAAGCTAGTCAGCAGCAACTCCGTGTTTGGACCCAACAAGGTGACTGGAAGTCAGCTAGCTTTGCTGGTGCTTTAGCAATTGTGAAAAATGGAAAGCCACTCACAGATGGGGAGTATGCGAAAACATTCATGCTTGATGTTGCCAATGAACTTCTTGACGACTTTTCAGATAAAGATGCCATGCCTCTGTTGGCAAGAACTGTTTAAAATCATACCATAATGATGGCAAATCAAATTAAGGCAACACAACTGAAGGACAAAAATTCAGCACCACTCTTATCTCCCGCTTTGGATGAGTCAACAGACGTAAGCTATTTATCCCAGTTCAGCATGATTGCAAAGTATGCTGTCAGTGACATGTTATGTGAGGAAAGTCTTGCTGTTTTGCCTATGATAGAGACAACAAGAGAGGAGGATTTATTCAAGTCTTCCACTGAGTTTTCTAAAGAAAACAATTTACCAATGGATAAACTTATTTCAGTGTGTAGTGATGGTGCTCCGTGTATGGCGGGGGAAAACAGAGAATTCATAGTGTTTCTTCATGAACATAAAAAGAGACCCATCCTAAGTTTTCACTGCATCCTACATCAGGAGGTGCTTTGTGCTCAGATGTGTGGTGAGGAGCTTGGTGAGGTGATGTCGCTGGTCATTCAGGTGGTCAACTTTATTGTTGTCCGAGCTTTAAATGATCGCCAGTTTAAAACACTGCTGGATGAAGTTGGAAATAATTATCCTGGTCTGCTTCTGCACAGCAATGTGTTTTGGTTGTCAAGAGGGAAGGTGCTCAGCCGTTTTGTGGCTTGTCTGAGTGAAATCCGAACTTTTCTTGACATGGAAAACATCAAGCATCCTGAGTTAGCCAACACTGAGTGGCTCCTGAAGTTCTATTATCTCATGGACATGACTGAACATCTGAATCAGCTCAATGTGAAAATGCAAGGTGTTGGAAATACAGTCTTATTTCTTCAACAAGCAGTGTTTGCATTTGAAAACAAGCTGGAACTCTTTATCACCGACATTGAAACAGGTCATTTACTACACTTTGAAAAACTGGGAGGGTTTAAAGATACATGCACAGCAAGTGACCTGCTCAACATCTTGATTCCAGCAGCTAGGGGGCTTCACATCTAATCTCCTGCAGTCATTCAAAGCGCGCTTTGGAGAATTTTGTGAGTGCACTCGTTTTTTTAAGTTCATCACCCATCCACATGAGTGTGCAGTGGACAGTGTCAACCTGAGTTACATCCCCGGTGTCTCCGTCAGACATTTTGCGCTACAAGCTGTTGACATGAAGGCCTCAGACATGTGGATGAATAAGTTCAAGTCACTGAATGAAGATTTGGAAAGACTTGCATAACAGCAAGCAGAGTTGGCGAGCAAACAGAAGTGGGGAGAAATGAAAAAACTTCAACTCATGGACCAGCTGATTGTCAAATCTTGGAACGCGCTTTCTGTCACATACCACACACTGCAGCATGTGAGCATTGCTGTACTGACAATGTTTGGCTCTACGTATGCATGTGAGCAGTCTTTCTCACATCTAAAAACGTTAAGACCAACCTACAATCATGTCTAACAGATGGAAGTCTCAACACCTGCATGAAGCTTAATTTCACCACGTATCAATCAGACCACAAAGCCATTAGCAAAAGCATGTTGCACTAGAAGTTGCATTAATGGTAAGAAGTACTTTATTCATCACTGGTTAGCAATAGCATAACAACATTACGAAGAATTCAGGGACTTATTGTACTTTAAAAGTGTTGGTCTTGGCCCTGGCCGGTTGGCTCAGCGGTAGAGCGTCGGCCTGGCATGCGGGGGATCCGGGTTTGATTCCCGGCTAGGGCACATAGGAGAAGCACCCATTTGCTTCTCCACCCCCCCTCCTTCCTCTCTGTCTCTCTCTTCCCCTCCTGTAGCCAAAGCTCCATTGGAGCAAAGATGGCCCGGGCGCTGGGGACGGCTCCTTGGCCTCTGCCCCAGGCACTAGAGTGGCTCTGGTCGCGGCAGAGCGACGCCCCGGAGGGGCAGAGCATCACCCCCTGGTGGGCAGAGCATCGCCCCTGGTGGGCGTGCTGGGTGGATCCCAGTTGGGCGCATGCAGGAGTCTGTCTGACTGTCTCTCCTCGTTTCCAGCTTCAGAAAAATACAAAAAATAAAATAAAAAATAAAAGTGTTGGTCTTACATAAAATGCACACATTTACTTGTATTTAGTGTTAAACGTTTTGTATGGCTCTCACAGATTTACATTTTAAAATACGTGGCATTCATGGCTCTCTCAGCCAAAAAGGTTCCCAACCCCTGGTATAAGACAAAGATAGTGCAAACACAAAGGCCTGAAGTTATTATGAATGAATTTTCTGAGATTGCAATTAAAGTTTGGCATGAGCATTGAGTTCAAGAATAAGAAATGGTACTGCTGAGATAAAATTTGTTGGCAGAATTCAGACCATTACAGAAATTTTCTTAGCAAAATTATTAAAGTAGAATGGTCTGTTTAAGGTATAACAATTTATATGTATTCCTATTATGCTGAGAAACAACACTCATTCTTTTAGATTTTATTTATTTACTTTTAGAAAGAGAAGAGAGAGACAGATGAAGTGGAGGAACAAAAAGAATCAACTTCCATATGTGCCTTGACCAGGCAAGCCCACGATTTTGAACTGGCAACCTCAAAGTTCTAGGTTGATGCTTTGATTACTGTGCTACCATAGATCAGGGCAACACTCATTCTTAATTTCTAGAATTCTTTCCAAGCCATATGAGGTTGAAAAATTGAGCTCTGTCAACCTAGAATATTGTTCCCATTCTCTCTCTTCTTTCCTCTCAATCTTTTGTCTTAGAGATACAAGGCTTCTCATGAATGCAACTATGCTGTTTTCAATGCACACACACACACAAACACACATACACAAATTGCCCTTGATGCAAAGATGTAATGGCTGTGTTGCTATTGATATCGCTGAGTTAATGCTAAATTTCCCAGACTACATCTACGCTCCAGGAGTAGATATCTGTTGGACACACCAAGGAATTCAATGTCAGCAGGGATTTCCAGAACAATCAGAGGTACTTCATGAATATGGTCCCAATGTGCCTGGTTTAGTCTAGAGAGTTTCATTAATATTTCTTCATTATCACAATGAAAACATTTTAAGTTTTTAAAATTTGTAAATATTCTTATTCTCTGAGGTAACATTTTCACATTTATAATAAATGAAAATAAAAATAAATTTAAAAAGATGAATTAAACCTCATCATATTTGTTTGATATTAACTCTTCTTAAAAGTTCAATTCATGTGAGACTCTATGTAAAATGGTTATAATTTAGTTTGTCAATATTTTCCTGAGACTGTCCTGCTTAATTTTACAACTAAAATATTAATAATTTTAATCAAATATATTTTATAAAAAATGAATAATTTAAAATGAAGGACTAGATAGAGTGAACGTTTTGCAAATCATTTATTCCCATGTAAACAGACATATTTTAGAATAATCACTATTTGGGGGTAAATTATATAAATTAGACCAAATTTGTGGTAAGACTAGGGACAGGAAAAGCTTGTAAATATAGCTGATAAGATTAATAATGATCAAAGTTCCAAACATCATTTGGTAGCAGAACTGTAATTTATTATAATTTTATTATCAAATCAGAATGGTTTTAGGCTATTTCCAAGAAAAAAATTATTCAGCCTTTATGGAAAAAAATCTTAGTAAAATAAAACTATTCAAAACAAAACATTTATGGGAGCAATTAAACAGAAGTTTCAAAGACTTTGAAAAGCTGACCTACTTATTTGGGTCAATATATTTTAAGTGTCTTTTTGAAACGGGCAATACTCTAGAAAACTAAATTTACCAATTTTTGGTGTTAAACATTAATATCAATAATTAAAATGTTAAAATGCATTTTATATAAATGTTCTCTAGAAACTTGCTCAAGCATAAAGAAATGAAAGGGAAAGTTTGACTTAGAGATGTCAATTATAGATTCTATTGAAAATACTAAATAGCTTATTAAAATATTTAAAACCTCATTTAAATTGAAATTATTATGTAAAATGCCATTAAAATTACCAGTTCTCCTGGTAATCAGTGTTAAGTGGAAGAATAGATAAGCTCAACATTTAAAGAATCTTTCAATTTACTGCCAATCTTCTAAATAAAGACTTTTAATTATTTTGGCACATCCTAATTTATCATTCAATGCATAAAAGAAAATGATCTGAATTATATAATTGGTTCTAAAATCTCAGTATATACTTAGAGGGAATGTGAACTATGAGTGGTATAAATTGGTAGGAGTTTTAGAAAAAGATAATAAAATATCTCAATAATTTTGAGGGGGTCTCAACAAAGTAACTTTACGTCTGTGTTTCTTAATCTGCAAAATAGGAATGATACTATTCCACAGGTTGCTGTAAATTTAAGATGAGAAATAATGTGTGAAAGCATTTTAAACTATACTAGAAAATCATATGATTCATTTTTGATGAAAATTGTTAAAACGATCATAATGTTATATTGTAGGAAATTGTATAGGTTACATGAGATAATTTAATAAAATAAATAACAAAGTGTGTAACATGTTGTAAGCACTGAATAAAAAATAAACATTTACCATAGTAAGAAAATAATAACATATTACTTTGGATATATTTATATCATTACGTATAGACAAATATGTTGAAATATAACACATGCAGTTTAATGAATGTAGATATATTATTTGAAATGTTTTATTTAGACTTATTATATATTTCCTATGCCAAACCAGAAAAAATATTAAACAACAAACATTTTGACCTAACATTTATTTCTGTTAGAATCCTTAGTATTTCTTCTGGTCTCTTTGGTCTCTGTCACAGAAACATTAGTACAAACTGCTTCTCCTTTAATTAAAGAATCAACTATACCCTACATCAAATTTAGCAACTGTCTGATGGCTAAAGTATCTTATATTTCAATTAAAATGTAATAAAAATGGGTCAAAAACAGTGAAATTTGCATTGCAGTGATGTTATAACTATATGCTTGAGAATATATCCTTTATTAGATAAATTGTGAGAGGGTTGGCACACAGGGACAAAGTGAGGGTGTAGGTAGGGATAGACTTGCTTCTCTTTCAGCATAAATGAAACATGAGTTAGCCAAAGTATTGAAATAGAAGTTCTAGGTCTCTAAACTATGCTGAAGAAGTTATATAATTTGATGAGACAATACTGAAAATATAAAAAAAAATGTAATTTATCTAGTGTCTCTCATTACCTCAACACTGAGAGGCATATTAAACATCACTTAATGTAAAGTATGAAGAGTCTGTTTAAAACAAAACAGATTTCTGTTATGCCTTCATTACTCTAAGACTGATTTTCAACCTAGCTCTCTATTCACTAAGTCCAAAGTCAGGTCAGACCTTAATCAGTTTTTTTTTTTCTTTTCCTTTCTTCATGGAGAAGCATTTGTGAAACTAGATGAGAATCAGATCTGAAATGACAAAGTGCAGAACCCAGTAATATAGGTACAAGTGAATGTTGAACACACAATACAGTGTATAGATGATGTATTGTGGAATTGTGCACCTGAAATATGTATAACTTTATTAAGCAATGTCAAACTAATAAGTTTAATAAAAAAAATAGGTAGTTTTGAAATTAGTAAAAAGAAAAGCTGCAAAGTAAGAAATGAAGACCTAAAAGGTTAGTAAAGAAGTCGGTCTGAGTTTTTATACTCAAGGTCAAAGTGACTTTTCAGTGCTGTGATAAACAGGGATTATGAAATAAAATGATGTAAAAAATCACAAGAAAAAAATAGCCTTGACACATTTGCCCTATCTCTGTGTTTTATGTCATATTTATCAGATCCAGCATCAATGATATTTTGCTGGATATTCTTTTGTAAAAAATATGAAAAAGTAAATATGAATAACTGCATTGAAGAGAAATAAAAATTATTGATTGTGAACAAGACATATTAAGCTTATTGTCTTCTGAAGGATTTTCAGTGGTGTGATTTATTAAAACAGAAGAGCTCATGTGAATGTAATAATATTGGATATACCTTTTTAATATCTGAGGAAAAAATAGCAATGTAAATAATATAATATAATAAGATTATATTATATTAAGTATAATCTTAGCTTTTAGTAGTATTTTAAATATATATTTTAGTTTAGTAAATTTGTAAAAAAAATCTGATGTCCATTTATTACATCCTTCTTTTAATGAGAAAACCTGAAATCCAATTTATAAAGTGTGTAATTAAACATTCAATTTACTCTAAAAATTATTTTTAGAGAGAGTAATTGATACAAGATTGTGAAATTGGGTTAATATTTTCTGTTATCTGATGGTAATTCATATGCATTAGTCAGAGGTAATAGCCATTATTAAATCTTCCAAAGTTTAAACTGTTAATTTAAAGTTAATTATATCTAAAAACTTTACCGGTGTTATGCTAGTTCTGTGGATAAAGAATTAAAAGAACAGGGAACTGGATCTTAACTCAAAATATTTTATAGAAGAGGAAAAAAGTTCACAGAATATGAAGATGCTCTGTGAATAAGGATGCATGAAATAAGGTAAGAGCCCAGTCTGAAAAGAAATGCACGTCTACAATCTACTCAGGTCTCAAATGACTTTAAGATACAGCCACAAATTGTTATCATAGCTATGAAGGTACTCTATGGTCTGGCTCCTGAGTGATATGACCATGGTTTATTTTTTTAGCTTTATCATATCATGGGCCCTCAATAAAATTCTAGCCACACCGTCTTTCTGACAAATACTAGAATAGGCCATAATTGTTTCCTTTCGCTGGAACTTTAAAAAATATCTTACTATTCCTTTTTAATGAATTTGCTTTTTATGATTCTTTCCATAGGTGGATCTTTTTTTTCTTCCTTTCTTCCATGTGTCATTATTGACATCTACCCTTCAGTAAGGTTTTTCTCTTTTTCGATAATTAAAACAGCCCTGCCAATTATGTTGTATGGTTGCATTGTTTTTGTTTATAGAGTAATTCCTTATTCATTTGTCTCTTTACTTGGCTGTCTTCATCACTAGAATAGATATATTATGAAGGCAAAGAATACATTTTTGTTTTTGCCACGCCATCCTCAATTCCTAGCATAGTATCTAGCTGGCCCAGTTTACTCATCTGTAAAATGGTGTTGGCTTATTATATGAGGGTGATTTTGTGAATTATGTAAGAAAAGGCCTTGCCATATTTTAAAAAGTGCTAGTCTGTAGTGGTTGCCAAAAATGTTATTTATTTTTTCACAACCTAAATCTCTACATGCTACAAGTGATTGGCTACCAAAGAGAATAAATATTGAGTTATAAATATATTCAGTATTTAGAGATACAAAACTTTTATATGTAATGAATATTAGTAATATAATTTACATACTTATTAGATGGAATGCACATATAAACAATAATAATCATTGTTATAGGTAACAGAAATTGCATAACATCAAAATACTAAATGTGGTTTTTTATGAATTGAATAAAATTTTGTTCAATATCATCAAATTAACAATATAAAGAATAAAATAAGCAAAAAATATTTCGGACTCTCTGTGTGTACATTCAAGTTAATAAGAGGATCTTGTATAAGAATGAAATTGGCTTTGATATAATTTAAACTCATAAATTAAATATTCTGTTAATAGTCAAATGTAAAGTAAAAAAATGTGTCTTTTACTAAATTTTCAATTTTTGGCTGACATGTTTTCTTCTCATTATCAGACTTTCTATGAAAAATTAAATGAGTGTAATTATGAACAATTCAAAAACATGGCATCTATGGAAATAAAAATAACCTGACTCATTACTGCTTTCTTAAATACTGATATTATAATTGTTTTAATAATACTATATGAACTTGTGGTGAACCTTGGTCTACGGTTAGAAGAAAAAAGGCAACAGAGAGTATTTATGATATTATATTATGCATTAACAAGGAAATATAAATATAAAACAATGCAATTAAAATAGTAAATTTGAAAATTAGAAGAATTCTAATATTATTTTTAAAAAAACCTTTTATTACAAAGTGAATAATTTCTTTTACCGTACCTTAAGAATTGGCAAAATAGAGATTCTAAGTGGAAGAGAAATTTTCAGTGAAGAAACAGTCTTAGGTTGAGTCAATGAGTCAAGGTAAAATGAGGGATTCTGGAGAAAGTAGAGAATGTTGGTAAAGGGGAAGGAGTGAGAAAGAAGTTCCCTAAACATACTTTCTAACCCAAACTCAAGCACGCTAATAGAGTAAAACTGGTTCTGAAAAATCTTTTCTGAAATAAAATGCTTTAACATATATTTAAACTGTCACTCTTTCACTAAATATTATTAAACTTATGACATTTAATTTTCCTAACCTTATAGAAATTAATAAAATAATGATATTTTATGTTTTATCTTCTTCCTATCTTCATCTCTATCATATTTCATATAATCATTTTTCTAAATTAATCTTGCTACTGCTGTTGATTGTTCTCTCAATTAATTAAGTTTTCTTGTGATTTTTAAATATTTGTTCTCTATGCTTCTTTAATAATTTTATGCTCTATTTTCTCAATTAGTACTCTTAGCTATGGGCAATATACCATTATGAGGAGATTTCATAGGTTATAGATTATGATTTTCTTCTAATTGTAGGTTTACTATAGATGCCATTTGCATGATAAAAAAAGAGACAGACTTATTGTAACCTTTCTTAATTTATATTCTCTTTTAGGTTTCTGTAAGTCTTAATTAGTCAATACAAAAAATATTTTTGTGTAAAAAATGCCTTCAAGTAAACTAGAATATAAGCAGTTAATAACTGAGAATGTCAGCCTAGTATTTACTTTTCAAATAAAATGTTAGCATCTATGAAACTAGAATGATGGTTTGAAAAACTTCATAATCTTTTAAAATATTTTCCTATGGTTTGAGAAAGAAAGGGGAGGAAGTAGAGAAAGAAAGAGAGAGAGAAGCATCAACTTATTGTTCCACTTAAATTTTCCACTTAGCTGTGCACTCATTGGATGCTTCTCATATTCTTTCATGTGCCTCGACCCGGAATCAAACTCACAGTCTCACTGTGTCAGTCTGACACTCTATCTACTGAGCTACCAGGCCAATGCCAAAACCTTCCATAATCTTATTTTGTTAATCTGATAGATAACTAATCATCAAGTTTAAAATAAAACTGTTTTTTTTGTTGTTTGTTTGTTTTTTGTATTTTTCTGAAGCTGGAAACGGGGAGAGACAGTCAGACAGACTCCCGCATGTGCCCGACCGGGATCCACCTGGCACGCCCACCAGGGGGTGTTGCTCTGCCCCTCCGGGGTGATGTTCTGCCGCGACCAGAGCCACTCTAGTGCCTGGGGCAGAGGCCAAGGAGCCATCCCCAGCGCCCGGGCCATCTTTGCTCCAATGGAGCCTTGGCTGCGGGAGGAGAAGAGAGAGACAGAGAGGAAGGAGGGGGGGTGGAGAAGCAAATGGGTGCTTCTCCTATGTGCCCTGGCTGGGTATCGAACCCGGGGTCCCCCGCATGCCAGGCCGACGCTCTACCGCTGAGCCAACCGGCCAGGGCCAAAACTGTTTTTTTTTTAACTTCTATAATTTTATACAAGCTTTTAAGTTAAAATTTCTAAAAAGTAATTGCAAGTGAGTTAATACTGCAATTTGCCAGAAAAGTATCTTTTGTCAAAAATACTGGGCATCTCATCAAATTTGTTTTAAAATTAAAAAAGAATTGTCAAGAACTTGATATCAGGGTTTCAAAAAAGACTCAGGATTAATAGACAAACCATTCTGAAAGTTTGCTTTCCAGAAAACACCATTTAATTGGCTTATTTTTTGAAATCATAGTTTCTTAAAAAAAAAGTATCTTAACTTCTGTAGTTTGAAAACATAATTTACTATTCAAAAGAAAATTTAAATATTCTTATCAAAATATAGTTTAGGGTTCATAAAAATAATTCATCATCTTCATATCCTCTTTCACTTTCTAACATCTTTTCAAACTATTATCTTTGTTATCTCATGAGGGGCTCAATCATTTATTCCCTTGATGGCATAACAGTTGTTTTTTTTTTACTGTACAGGTATCAAAAATAGACTCAGATGAAATACAGAAAATAGTTTCACATGTGGTGAATTAACCAAGCATACCATTTAACCTGTACCAAAATACTCAGATGCTAATTAACAGAACTCCATCTAAAATAACACCAAAGAACTAGTCTGGTGAAGACACAATTGTGTTAATGTTGAGCACCACACCTTGCAAATTTTACCACTGGAATTGAATGACATTCTGCGGAAAGCTCCATTATCTCTATACCACAGATAATTATGCAGTAATAGTACATGTGTAACATTAAATAGGTAAATACAAAAAATAGATTACATCATATATTAATATTTTATTATCAAAAAAGTGAAGATTGTTTACACTATTTTTTATTTTAATAATTTTATTTTTTTAATGGGGTGACATCAATAAATCAGGATACATATATTCAAAGATAACATGTCCAGGTTATCTTGTTGTTCAATTATGTTGCATACCCATCACCCAAAGTCAGATTGTCCTCTGTCACCTTCTATCTAGTTTTCTTTGTGCCCCTCCCCCTCCCCCTTTCCCTTTCCCTCTCCCCCCTCCCCCCCTGTAACCACTACACTCTTATCAATGTCTCTTAGTCTCACTTTTATGTCCCACCTATGTATGGAATAATGCAGTTCCTGGTTTTTTCTGATTTACTTATTTCACTTCATATAATGTTATCAAGATCCCACCATTTTGCTGTAAATGATCTGATGTCATCATTTCTTATGGCTGAGTAGTATTCCATAGTGTATATGTGCCACATCTTCTTTATCCAGTCGTCTGGGCTTTTTGGTTGTTTCCATGTCCTGGCCACTGTGAACAATGCTGCAATGAACATTGGGCTGCATGTGTCTTTGCGTATCAATGTTTCTGAGTTTGGGGGGTATATACCCAGTAGAGGGATTGCTGGGTCATAAGGTAATTCTATTTTCAGTTTTTTGAGGAACCACCATACTTTCTTCCATAATGGTTGTACTACTTTACATTCCCACCAACAGTGTATGAGGGTTCCTTTTTCTCCACAGCCTCTCCAACTTTAGAAAAAAATTCAAACCATATTTCATAAGAAACATAAGTTCTTTAACATTTCTCAAAACAAATACAAATAGCCAACAAAAAAATGAAAATATATGTATTATTATTAGTCCTTGATGAAATGCAAATCACAACTACAAAGCACTGCTTCCTCGCATGTACTAAAATGGTGACAATCAAAAGAAGGAATAGAACAAGTGTTGGTGACAATGTGGAAAAATTGAAGCACTCAGAACTGGCTAGTAGATTGTTCACTGATACAACCAACATGGAGAATAACTTGGCAGCTCTTAAAAATTCCAAATATAGATTTATTGTATGATACAGCAGATTTTTTCTTAAGTGCCTTACCAAAAAAATAAATAAAAATATATGTCCACAAAGCATTTAATATACAAATGTCTATATTAGCATTTTTCATGTCAGCATTATTACAAATGAAGTGAAGTGTGGTATATAAAGTGATTTTAATATCTCTGTTATAAGCAAATGATGTAGTAAAGGGATTAAATGTATTAAATTATTCAAATACAAATCAGACTTATATAGACCATATATTTACATTTAGATTATAATTGTTTCATCTTTCTGAAATATTGACAATTTAATACCTTTGGAATGTGTCTATTCCTCTAGAAATATTTATTTCGTTAAGGTCTATTTTATTTATCAGTTTAGGTTTTCTAATTCGCTTTGGTTACTGTTTATGTAGTATACTGTATTCCATTCTCTTAAACTTTCAAACTCTCTGGATATTTCAATCTAAAGTTTATCATAGGTCAAGGGTAGACAATATGTCATATGATCATCATTTTATTTTTAACAAATACGATAACTTTTGATTTTTAAATAGAATGTTTTTTTTCCATTTAATGTATTTATATAGTTGAATATATGCAGCTAAATGTGTGGGTGTGTATTCACATATACACACAGACATGCAGAGATTATACTCTTATATTTGCCATCACATATATAACATTTCTGGTGCTTTTAATTTCTTCCGGTGGATTCTAATAAAAATCTAATTTCCACAATCAAATTTTCTAAATTTTTTTTTAATTTTATTTATTCATTTTAGAGAGGAGAGAGAAAGGGAGAGAGACAGAGAGGGAGAGAGAGAGGAGAGAGAGACAGAGAGAGAAGGTGGGGAGGAGCTGGAAGCATCGAATATGTGCCTTGACCAGGCAAGCCCAGGGTTTCGAACCGGCGACCTCAGCATTTCCAGGTTGACGCTTTATCCACTGTGCCACCACAGATCAGGCTAATTTTATATTAAATATTAATCTTCCATAAATACCATGCCTGTTGCATATTGGGTTTCTTGTCACTTTTTAATTTTGATTTGTTTTCCCAAATCTTTTATTTATCTACTCATCTAAGTTGCAATGCAGAGTGACTCTTCTTATCATCTTGTAAAATAACTGTGTGCACTCAGAGACTCAGGTCAAAGATATTTCACTCAATAACACTCTCCTGGTCCTCTGAGGAGAAATTCATCTCACTGTCACCATATTCCTATAGTAGTTTGTTTACATCTATATATCATTACTTATTTTTGTCATACATGTTTGTATATATCACCGCCTTTCATTGGAAGTCAGGGAAAATAATTTTGGCTCTTATTTTTGAAAGCCTTGTATTTTACAAGAATCAAAACGGTGCTCTGTAAATATAGAAGTTTAGTAAATTTGAAGAACTGAATTCAATTTTCTTATCTCCTGAATTATTTAACAAACCAAGTTATCTTATCTCAAGCCTGTAACACTCAACACATATTAGTTATTATGGTGATTATCAATGTGAATCTGATGAGGAGAAGGAAGATAAACCAAGCATGGTGAGTGAGGTACTAGGATTGTAAAGATTAATAAGACATCCCATCCCTTTCATTTTGTTTGTGAAACATGCATAAATAAATAATGCAACACAGTGTTTGAAATACAGTGCTTGAGTTACAGGGTATATGGACACTAAAGTAATAATTTTTTACTTTCATTGGTGGAATATTTAGCAGTGAAACCTCATTATACAAGCCTTTTTTGAAAGATGCAAAAGATAAAGTTAAAAGCAACAAAAAATATATAATGCCATGTTGTGTTTGATGTATTGTATACTGATTATTACAGTTGAGGCTCTGTTTGCAAGGAATAAGTACATAATAAAAATCTGCACATGCTGTACTTTTAGTTACTTGGTCAGGTTTTCTTCTCATTAAATAACAGTCCCCATTTGGATTCTTAACATAATACAGGTAAAAGATGAAAGATGATAAAGTATTTTAGAAAAGATTTTTTTTTGTAGTGAAATGTAAAGCCAGTATCTAGGGCCACTATTATCAAAACAGCCCAGCCTATGTAGGTTCGCATTGGATTTGGACAGTCGGTAAAGAAACAACGGAGCCAAGAACTGATGGGCTGTCATCTTTAATTCTAGCTTGCACCCGGCAGGCAAGTAAAACATACACTGGGCTCCAAAACCCACTCACATTCAGTGCTCACAAAGCTACTGACTTATCTGAGTTTCCTAGAATCAAAGGTTTCTAGCTCACCAGACTTATTCACCTCTGTTCCCCATCTCCTTCCTTCTCCAGCATCAAACTGCACAAACTGGCCTCTCACTCAATACTCCGCCATCTTGGCTGCTTCTCCTGGCCATATGGCCTCTTTCTGCTCTCCTCCTCTCCCCATCTCCTTCCTTCTCCAGCGTCAAACTGCACAAACTGGCCTCTCACTCAATACTCCGCCATCTTGGCTGCTTCTCCTGGCCACATGGCCTCTTTCTGCTCTCCTCCTCTCTGCTCTCTCATGCTAATCATCCAGGAACCAAGAGAGCAAGCTCCTATTCTGCCCCTATTTTATAGTGTAGCTTCACAACCTTTAATCCAATATACAAAATAGGGAAGTCTCTAATACAAAGCCACTTCTCTGAGTCATGATGGGATTGTACCACCCCACATCAAAAAGGGTGGGAAAGGCTTAATCCCAAAACCAAGCCCCAGGATACAAAGATCCTGCCTGCCCACAGAGACACACATTAATTTCACCTGGGCAACACCATCTTTAACAAATTGAGCATAATATATTTTATCTGCCCAACAATCCACCCCTATGCTCACTTTACTATCCACAATCTACATCACCGGCATCCCCATGCAAGGAAATTAGGCACATTACACAAATTACAACAACATGGCAAATCATACAATTTCAACAATTACAAAGGTACATTTCACCAGTCTCTGAGCACTTGTCCTTGGCCTTCTTTCTAGCCACGGGAAAAACTTCCCGGGTCAGGAGACTGCTTCCAGCAAAGCCACCCCCCACCCCCATCAGGGTATTTTACATTGTCCAAAACCCGTAATCCGTAAATCCATCCAACAAAGGAGCCAATGCCCACTCCGGTCGTAGTCCAGGAAATCAGTCCACACACTTGGGGCATCAGCCACCCCCCTCATTCCTGCCATCCTGGCAGGTATTACACTGTCCCAAAGAGGGGCACATGGTGCCCAGCCCTATGTCCTCAAATTGCAGACCTACCAGGGCTGTCGTAGGTGCTGCTTCCAGCTGGGCTCTCATCTCATAGAGACTGTGGATTGCAACTCCAACCTGATTCTCCTCATCCTCCAAAGAGGAACTGAAAACACCAGCTCCCGCTGCCAGGCTCAAGCCCCGGGTTGCCGCTGCCTTCTGCTCCGCAGACCTTGCAGCTCCAGCCCTGGCCTCAGCTTCAGCCTCAGCCTCAGCCCTGGCCTCCTGCCACTGCTGGCTCTCCACAATATCCAGGACAATCTGCAACTCACGAACCTGTGATTTCTCCTCCAGTAGCTGCTCCATTTCCAGGTGAATCTCGCAAACCTGGTCAGCCTCCTCCTCCAGCACTTCCTCCAGCTCCAGGGTCAGCATCTGTTTCTCCCGCGTTTGCTCCAGCTCCTTCCACTGCTCGGTTTGCAGGTCCCAGGCAGCCTCTTCCATGGAGCTCTCTGTTTCCTCACCCATGGCTGTAAAAGTCAGCCAGCCTATGGCCCCCAAAAGGACAGCCATGGTTAACCATAACAGCAGCCAGTCCTCTACTCCACCACTCAAAGGCTCCTTGCCATCTGTATCAAATCCTGCCAACTACGCCAAATGTAAAGCCAGAAGCCACGGCCACTATCACAGCCTCCTGGCTCATGCAGGTTTGCATTGGATTCGGACAGTCGGTAAAGGAACAATGGAGCCAAAAACTGGTGGGTCATTTTCTTTAATTCTAGCTTGCACTTGGCGGGCAAGTAAAAACACACACTAGGCTCCAAAACCCACTCACATTCAGTGCTCACAAAGCCACTGACTTATCTGAGTTTCCTAGAATCAAAGGTTTCTAGCTCACCAGCCTTATTCTCCTCAGTTCTCCATCTCCTTCCTTATCCCAGATACAAACTCTGCACAAACTGGCATCTCACTCAGCACTCCGCCATCTTGGCTGCTTCTCCTGGCCACATGGCCTCTTTCTGCTTTCTGCTCTGCTCCCTCTGCTCTCTCATGCTAATCATCCCAGGAACCAAGAGAGCAAGCTCCTATTCTGCCCCTATTTTATAGTGTAGCTTCACAACCTTTAATCCAATATACAAAATAGGGAAGTCTCTAATACAAGGTCACTTCTCTGAGTCATGATGGAATTGTACCACCCCACTTCAAAAAAGGTGGGAAAGGCTTAATCCCCAAACCAAGCCCCAGGGTACAAAGATCCTGCCTGCCCACAGAGACACACATTAATTTCACCTGGGCAATGCCATCTTTAACAAAGTGAGCATAATATATTTTATCTGCCCAACATGAAATAAGAATAGATATAAAATGGGACTATGAGAAATATTAAGAAATTATTGTCAAAGGAATTGAAGATGAGATCTCTAGAACCTGAATTATTATAGAATTCTATTATAATGGTCTTTTTTTTGAAACTTTTCATTTTAAAAGAATATGATTTTTGTAAACTCATAACAATGTCTACTTTGCTTATGAACACAAAACATATATTTTATCATTGTGTTTTAGAAATTATATATGAAATTTTTCCAAAATCTCTTGGTAGAAATAGGAAGTATAAATAGATATTTCAGTCATGTAATTATAACAGATGCTTATTTGATATATATATATATATATATATATATATATATATTTTTTTTTTTTTTTTTTTTTTTTTTTTCCTTTTTTTTTTTAAATGCGAGGAGGGGAGATAGACTCCAGCATGTGCCACGACTAGGAACCATGCAGCAATCTTTGTCTGGGGTTAAAGTTTTTAATCAATTGAGCCACTGGCTGTGAGAGGGGAAGAGAGAGAGAAGGGGGAGAGAATTAGATGGTTGCATCTTACTGTACCCTGACCTGGGATTAAACCTGGGACATCCACATGCTGGAATGGTACTCTATCCACTGAGCCAACTGGCCAGGGACTGAGGAATATTTTTAAAGAAAGAATTCTCACAGTGTGCATTACCTGGCAATTGTCTAATATGATATAGTCACATACTAATTTATAAGATTAGTTTTAATTATAACAACATAGCCCTAGTCAGCTAGCTCAGCAGTAGAGCATCGGAAAGTTCTGGTAAGCAATTGAAGGCCCGTTATAAGGCATGTGGAGCTCCTGGGTTCAATTCCCTGCCAGGCACACAGGAGAAGTGCCCATCTACTTCTCAGCCCTTCCCCCTTTACCTTCTATCTCTCTCTTCCTCTCCAACAGCCAAGGCTCTATTGGAAAAAAGTTGGTTCTGGGCACTGAGGATGGCTCCATGGCCTCCACCTTACCAGAATGGCTCTGGTTGCAATGGAGCAACACCCCTGATAGCCAGAACATCACCCCTTAGTAGGCATGCCGAGTGGATCCCAGTCGAGCGCATGTGGGAGTCTGTCTCTCTGTCTCCCCACTTCTAACTTTGGAAAAATACAAAAATAAATATAAAAATAAACCAAAAATAGTTAAAAAATAATTTGTATAAAATATTGTATATTGAGCATAGCAGTTATACAACAATGTCCAGAACATTCTGGAGTATCTAACAATATTCTTATAAATACTCCAACTTGAGATTTAATTCAAAGTTGTTGATGCTGCTTCTTTAGAGAAATAGAAATTTTACATATCAGAACATTGTGTTTTGGATTGTCTTCTTTAAAAGAAAAAAAAATTGAACTTATTATGGCTACACTGGTTTACATAAGTGAACAAGTTTCAGGTGCCCAGTTCTATAATACACCTCTGCAAACCATATTGTTTGTTCATCCAAGTCAAGTCTTCTTCCATCACTATTTATCCCCCTATGTCTTCTTACACTCCCCCCCTTAGTAATCACAACATTGTTATCCATGTTGATGTATTTCATTGCTTTTTGCTTTTTGCTTTTTTGCTTTATTCCTCCAGCCTCTTCACCCAGTCTCCACCCACCGAGAGCTGTCAGCCTATTCTCTATCTATGAGTCTGTCTTTATTTTTTATGTTTGTGTTTGAAATGTAGTTTTACTGCTAAATTATTATTTGTAAATAATTTGGTTTTAAAAATAATTAATA
The DNA here is from genome assembly GCF_036850995.1 of Saccopteryx leptura. Classification (NCBI taxonomy): domain Eukaryota; kingdom Metazoa; phylum Chordata; class Mammalia; order Chiroptera; family Emballonuridae; genus Saccopteryx; species Saccopteryx leptura. Next base: position 62,833,541 of record NC_089506.1, on the reverse strand, counting down.
ATATTTTTTTAATTAACAGTATGTAAATAAAATAGCTGATTCAAATTTTTGCAATATCTTACCATAAATTATTATCTCAGATTAACCATATCATAACAGAACAATCTACTTTTTATTTTTTTATTAATTTTTTTTTTCTGTGACAGAGAGAGATAGAGAGAGGAACAGACAGGAAGGGAGAGAGAGATGAGAAGCATCAATTCTTCGTTGTGTCTCCTTAGTCTCTTTAGTTATTTATTGATTGCTTTTTTATATATGTGCCTTGACCAGGGGACTACAGCAGAGAGAGTGACCCCTTGCTCAAGTCAGTGACCTTGGGCTCAAGCCAGTGATCATGGGATCAAATTCATGATCCAACGCTTAAGTCAGAGACCCCATGTTTAAACTGGTGAACCTATGCTCAAGCCGGCAACCTCAGGGTTTTGAATCTGGGCCCTCAGTATCCCAATCCAACACTCTATCCACTGCAATACCACCTGGTGTGGCCGGAATCATCTATTTTTAAACAAATATTTGAAAATAATAGTTTTGGTGATCAATGAGTGGGCTATCATAAAATATACTATAAATAATTTTTCTTATTTTTAAAAATACACTTAGTGTATATTATTATAAAGTGCTTGGAATGTTTAAATAAATGGAATATTATAACAATTAATGACTCTGAGAGATATCAACAATGAGAATTAATTATATGAAAGCTGGTGGTTCAAAGTAACACATTTGGTAATATTTGAATACAGTTTATGGGGTGAGAAAATGTTTTAACTTAAAATACAATGAAAGAACATTGTGAGTGATGAAGTAAGAAGTACATTTCAAGCTTTAGAGATCAAGAAAGGAGAGATTATGAAGAAGTATAGCTTTAACTGATGTAAATTTACAGTGTGACTGAAGAAGTGTGACTGAAGAAGGTACATTTTCTTCTGGCAACAAGTATGCTATATTTTTTAATTTTGAGAAACATTTTCAATAAAATAATAATGAGAGTTAAATCATCAATGTTTAAATACTAAAAGTTTGATAGCAGTTAGGTCCATAAAGTTTTAAAAACAAGTTTTGTTATAAAAAAAAGTACAACTGATAAACATTTAATTAAGGTTACATTTTAAAATTAAGTAAGAGTGACTCAGAAAGGGAAAACAGCTTTTATTAAATAATGAGATACTACAATCTCTTGTACATTAGATAAAATAAAGAGGAAGAGTAGTAAAAACCGATAACGTTGACTGAAAAAAAGATTTTTATTCCACTTTTGAACCCTAGAATAAATGGGATTATCTGATATATATATATATATATATATATATATATATATATATATATATATATATATATTTTTTTTTTTTTTTTTTTTTTTTTTTTACAGACACAGAGACTGTAGAGAGCCACTGCACTGAATGAGTCTGGTCTACATGCAGCTGAGAGAAGAAGGACTCCACTGGGCATTGAGTGACCTGGCAAGGAAAGGTCACTAAAACATCTTGAAAGCTGTTCACGGTATTGATGCCAGAGGTGCCACAATGGATAGAATGTCGAACTGGGATAACATAGGACCCTGGTTCAAAATCCTGAGAAACCGCCAGCCTGAAAACAGGTTTGGGGTCATTGTGTCTCTATCAGAGCCCAATGCCCCACCTGGCCCAAACTCTATGTCTCTGTTTTCCTTCATCCTCTTTCAACCCCACACAGATCTTCCCTTCCCAGAGCTGGTCGCAGCTAGCAGCGCCTGAGCAGGAACCGGAGCATGGGGGAACTTCACATGTCAGACAAATGGATGCTCGTTGAAGAAGATGTACATCAGATACAAGTTGAGGTAAGGAGCCCATTTACACTAGTTGTAAAGCAGGGGCAATTCTAATTCTCAGGAAAGAAATCTTCATGTGCAGATGCTTAAGGTAGTGTTAAGAGCCCATGGCTGTACTGTCAGTGGGAGTCAGCTTTATGAATTTTTACATTTTGGTACAGGAGACATGCCCGTTTTCCTGCAGTGGGGACTGTTAATGAGAAAACCTGGGAAAATGCTGGTAAGCAATTGAAGGCCCGTTATACAGCAGAAGGCCCAGATTCAATTCCGGTTATTACCTTCTCCTTGTGGAATTTAATTAGAGATTGTGTTTATCGTACCCGAGAAGACAAGAGATTGCCATCACGCACTTTGGCCGATCATTTAAAACAGGGGTCCCCAAACGTTTTACACAGGGGGCCAGTTCACTGTCCCTCAGACCATTGGAGGGCCAGACTATAAAAAAAACTATGAACAAATCCCTATGCACACTGCACAGATCTTATTTTAAAGTAAAAAAAAACAAAATGGGAACAAATACAATATTTAAAATAAAGAACAAGTAAATTTAAATCAACCAACTGACCAGTATTTCAATGGGAACTATGCTCCTCTCACTGACCACCAATGAAAGAGGTGCCCCTTCTGGAAGTGCGGCGGGGGCCAGATAAATGGCCTCAGGGGGCCGTAGTTTGGGGACCCCTGATTTAAAAGAAAGAGTGGAAGGATATGAAGGTCTTTGTACTCCTCTCCACCCCCCTTCTGCGTCTCCTCCTCCTGTTGAAGCTCAAGTTGAGGAAGAGGAGGAGGAACCTGTCCCGGAGTACAGACAAGATATAGAACAGGAGGGGGAGGAAGATCGGGAAGAAAGGGAAGGGGATTCTTTTGTTCCTGAAGAATTTAGAGATAGTTTTTCTGATATGACTGTGAGAGATATCTCTCAGACCCGCCCAACACACAAAAAATTTTGAACCGCAGTCTCAAGGGTCAGCAGATTGGAATTTAACTCTTGCTTTGCAGCACCTCCCTATTTGTTATTGCCCTAATGGCATCAGTCGGGAGTTAACTGGATTCTCACATTGGATTGAATGTGCTTACATTCTGCCAAAATGCTTTAATATTACAGGAACAGCCGAACAAGTTTGTGATTGGTCCCAAAGATTCGATGCTTCTCATCTTCATTACAATTATATGACTTCTGGAGGTTTTATGAGCCATATACTTGTAACTGTTTCCAACTGCCTCAAAACGGATTTTGGCATTTAGCCTCCACAACAGATTTTGTAAATCTTACTGGAAATCCTTCAGCTTCTGTTTTTTCCCCTGCTGTGTCACTTCACCCTTTTGTTATGGGCTCTGAGCATGTGTCCAGCCTTCGTATATATTTTTGGCTGGTCTAGTAAATATAGCTTAAACTGGACCATTCTATACAGTCCAGTGTGTGCATTGTAATCTGACAAATTTTATCACTAGATACAATAAAGGACAGCTTATTTGTACTCCTCTCTAATTTTAGTATTAAAACAACCACCTTTTTCTGATGTTTCCAGCAAAAATTTCTGGACCTTAGTATTATAATGAAGAGCTCCAAGCTTTCCAAAAGATACACCAATTACTTATCCACAGGTCCACAAGAGTTGTTGGCGTGATTATATTTAGCATAGTAACCCTTGTAGGTTTATTAGCTTCCACTATAATAGAAGCTACTGCTCTTACCTAAAGTATTCAAAATGCACACTATGTCAATGAATTGGCTCAAAACACTTCGTGTGTATGTGCGTGTGTGTGTGTGTGTCAGAGACAGAGAGAGACAGAGAGAAGGACAGAAATAGGGAGAGACAGGCAGGAAGGGAGAGAGATGAGAAGCATCAATTTTTTGTTGTGGCACCTTAGTTGTTCATTGATTGCTTTCTCATATGTACCTTTACCGGGGGGCTACAGCAGACTGAGTAACCCCTTGCTCAAGCCAGTGACCTTGGGCTCAAGCTAGTGATCCTTGTTCAAACCAGATGAGCCCACGCTCAAGCTGGCAACCTTGGGGTTTCAGAACTGGGTCCTCTGTGTCCCAGTTCAACACTCTATCCACTATGCCACCACCTGGTCAGGCCAAAATAGTTCTTCAGTTTATATGATCAAGGATGCATTAATTTAAAGCTGGAGGCAAAGCTAATGCATTAGAAGCTACAGTTATGAATTTAGGTGATCAAATTCAGAGCATTAAAGTATGCCAACAACTATTCTGTCATGCAGCTTTTCAGTGGATCTATATTATCTCTGTTTCCTATAATCAATCCCAATGGTAATAGAAGAAAATCAAAATACATCTTCAAAGAATTTGGAATAATAATAATATTAGTATTGATGTAACTAAGCTTCATAAACATTTCAAAATATTGAAAATAGCTATCACAATATTGTTAGTCTGGCACATGTAGCTAATCAATTTCTTACTGATATACAAGGCTTTTGCCTTTTTAATATTCTTAAACATACTGCATAGTATTTAATTGCTTTAATAATATGTTGTATAATTTTGTTTTCCTCATTTTCAGTTGGATATCAAGTCATCCAAAGACAGCTCTTCCAAGCAAGCATAGAACACCATGACCTGCATTTAAGAAACAAAAAATTAGATAATGTGGGAGAATGACCTGAGAGTGGAATGCTGCTGTAAACAGATACCATTCATTCAGACTTAGGGATGCTGGGTCCCTGACATGATTGTGTACACAGGAGGCTTCTGTACTCTGTTGGCCACCTCCAGTCTCCCCCAGATATGTGCTTACTAGAGGATGATTACCTAGTGCACTGAAGTTTTATGATAAGTAGATAAAGAAATGCTTGCATTTAAGAAATAATAAAAGGGGGGGATGTAGAGAGCTGGTGCATCTGAATGAGTCTGGCCTACGTGCAACTGAGAGAAGAAGGGCTCTGCTCGGCCTTGAGTGACCTGGCAAGGAAAGGTCACTAAAACAACATGAAGGCTGTTCATGGTATTGATGCCAAAAGCAAGGCCAGAGGTGCCACAGTGGATAGAGTATCGAACTGGGATAACAAAGGACCCAGGTTCAAAACCCCAAGAAATCACCATCTTGAAAACAAGCCTGGGGTCATTGTGTCTCCATCAGAGTTCAATGTTCCACCTGGCCCAAACCCTATTGATGTGTTTTTCATGCTCCTTTGCCCCCACTCACATCTTCACTTCCTTGTGCTGGTCGCAGTAGAGACAAAGAGAAGGACAGATAGGGACAGACAGACAGGAAGGGAGAGAGATGAGAAACATCTATTCTTTGTTGCAGCACCATAGTTGTTCATTGATTGCTTTCTCATATGTGCCTTGACCCAGGGGCTACAGCAGAGCAAGTGACCCCTTGCTCAAGCCAGCTACCTTGGGCTTCAAGACAATGACCTTTAGGTTCAAGCCTGCAAACATGGGGTCATGCCTATGTAACTCAAACCAGTAACCCCGCGTTCAAGCTGGTTAGCCTGCACTCAAGCTGGATGAGCCCATGCTCTAGCCAGCGACCTTGGGGTTTCAACGTGGGTCTTCTGCTATCCAGTCCTATGCTCTATCCACTGAGCAACCACCTGGTCAGGCTTGTAATTTTAATAATCAGAATTTAGAAGCTATGACTTCTTAAGTAAGATATTTTTATATATAAATATTATTCTTTGGTGGAAGCTACTAAAACAAAATTTTATATTAGTTTAGGGTAAAAACTCAGCACTATAAGGCAAAAATAAGCAAAAAATTATTTTCAAATATAGTATTTGCAAATGTGGATATTATTTTAAGGATATGAGTTTTGCAACTGTTTTATTTAAAGTAAGAATAGACATTAGAAAATGTAGAGAAAGAGATGATCCACGATTCATTTAAACCATCTTTCCAAACAAATTAGTTACAACTAAGTTTATGAGAAATGAAAAATATTAAAATATTTTGACATTATATGTTGTGGGCAAGACATGCTTATATCTCATATAGTTGACTAAGATCTGATCCAAAAATTTTCAACAATAGCATGGGGCAGAATAATAATCTTTAAAAACAACATTTAGATCAGATTTTATGTACTTAGTTTATCAGATATTTTCCAATTTCTTATTCAGTCTTGATGTTATGAATTATATGACTTCATATTTCATCCAATAAGCTATATCATGATACAATTTTATGCCTAAATTTTTCAAAATATGGGTTAGAAATGTTGATATTCTAGCATTGGCCTCAGTTTAAAATTTTGTTTTGTTTTTGTTTCCATAATGATACTTTAAAAAGTACATATCTCTGTATTAATGCTCTTCAGAGGAACAAAATATATATGTACCTTTATGTATCAATATATACATCCTGGGTGGATGGGTGGAATAAAAATAAGTTTACACTTGTGAGTATAAAAATAAACAATAGTACTAAATAATAATAATAATACATAAATAAACTGTTTTACATACAACAGCAAACCTCCTTTTGCCCTACTTTGTATATACATGCATATATATATATATATATATATTTTTTTTTTTTCATTTTTCTGAAGCTGGAAATGGAGAGGCAGTCAAACAGACTCCCGCATGCGCCCAACCGAGATCCACCCGGCATGCCCACCAGGGGGCGATGCTCTGCCCCTCTGTTGTATCCAGAGCCATTCTAGCACCTGAGGTAGAGGCCACAGAGCCATCCTCAGCGCCCAGGCCATCTTTGCTCCAATGGAGCCTCGGCTGTGGGAGGGGAAGAGAGAGACAGAGAGGAAAAGGGGGGGTGGAGGAGCAGATGGGTGCTTCTCCTGTGTGCCCTGGCCGGGAATCGAACCTGGGACTCCTGCACGCCAGGCTGACACTCTACCACTGAGCCAACCGGCCAGGGCCAGATGCATATATTTTTTTTCTTCTTTTTTCACTATAGTATTTGGTGCTAGTGCTTAGAAGGCCAAAATATACTACAATCTGCAGTACAAGGTGAGGAACCAGGAAAGCCAGCAACGTAATTCAGTCAGACACCAAAGCCTTGAAAATCAGGAGTTCTGATTTCCCAGGAAAGGAAAAGGTGGCTGTCTCAGCCCAAGAAGAAAGGAAATTGCTTTTCCTTAGATTATGTTTTGTTTGTTATCCTCAGTGGATTGAATGATGTTATCCACATTTGTGAACATGGATCTCATCTCTCAGTCTGCTGATTTAAATCCTAATGTCAACAAGAAACACTTTCTCTCATACACACCCAGAAATCATTTGACCAGCTAACAGGAAATCCCTCAGCTCACAAAAATTGATATAAAAGTAAACATCACACTGCATAGTTTTTACCTCAGATTTTATTTTTTGAATTATGGTCTTACAATAAATTCATACCATTATTATTATTTTTTTAATAAAAAATAAATATTGTTTGACGTTTAAAAAAATTAACCTACACATTTCTACTTACTCTTCAGTGTGGAATTATTATTCTACTTGGTAGTCCTTTTACTATTAGTTGTTCAGTGAGTGTAACATTTATTTATTTATTTATTTATTTATTTATTTTAAAAAGCCACTCCATTTGGGTTGGCTTCTTTTTTTTAAATTTTTATTTTATTTATTCATTTTTAGAGAGGAGAGAGAGAGGGAGAGAGAGAGACAGAGAGAGAGGAGAGAGACTGAGAGAAAGGAGGGGGGAGGAGCTTGAAGCATCAACTCCCATATGTGCCTTGACCAGGCAAGCCCAGGGTTTTTAACCGGCGACCTCAGCATTTCCAGGTCGACGCTTTATCCACTGCGCCACCACAGGTCAGGCTAGTGTAACGTTTAGATCAAATGGTCTGCAACAATAATATTTTATATGCTAATATACTTGAATAGGTTAAGCTGTATGTTATTTGGCATATAGTTTTCTTGTTGTTGTTTTGTTTTTGTGTTTTTCTGAAGTGAGAAGAGGGAAAGCAGAGAGATAAATTCCCACATGCAGCTGACAGGGATCCACCAGGCAGTCCCACTAGGGGGCGATGTTCTGCCCATCTGGGGCATTACTCCCTTGCAACCTGAGCCATTCTAGTGTCTGAGGTAAAGCACATGGAGCCATCCTCAGAAGCCAGGCCCACTTTTGCCCCAATTGAACCTTGGCTGCAGGAAGGGAAGAGAGAGATAGAGAAAAAAGAGAGAGGGAAGGATGGAGAAACAGATGGGCACTTCTCCTGTGTGCCCTGGCCGGGAATTGAACCTGGTACTTCCACACACCATGCCAACACTCTACCACTGAGCCAACTGGCCAGGGCTTGACATTTAGTTTTTATTGCATGCTATTAAATATAAGCTCTGTTTTAACTTCATAATTAATTTTAATGTCCTTTTACATCATGTACTCTATTGTTTTTGTTATTTTTTTTATTTTCTATTAAAAAAATTAAAAATGATCAAAAAGTGGTAAAGAGTGGTGGCTTGGAGTCAGAATTTGTTGGCAAATTCCCAACTTTATCAATAATTAAATGTGAGAAATTGAACAAGCTACTTTTCCTTTGCTAAGTTTTCTCACTGTAAAATGGGATACTATTTGTGAATCACAAAATTGTTCAAAATATTAAATCATACAATGTATAAAAACAGTATGAGTATAAAACGATTTCTAAACACACAATAAATATGCCTAGAAATAAGTTAAACATTGCTCTTTATAATTATTTTACATTTGTTGAAACATAGGGGCATACTTTATGCATATTACTTTCAGTAAATAAAAACTATTTTTTCCAGTTTTAATATTATATTTCATACTCAGAAAGATATTACTTTCCATTGACAGTGAATTGAGTCAGACAAAGTGACTATCCATATTTTTATTTATTTATATTTGGCATCTTTTACAAAAGGTTTTTAAGAAAATAAATTTATTTGTGTTTTGAAAACAAACAAAATAACTTGAATTTCTTCTCTATTCTTAAAATGCTATTATTTCTAATCTTCAAATAGCCTGTCTTCCAAACAAAAGTCCTGGTAAATATTATTCAACCAATTAGAGCAGAAAAGAATCTGAAACTAAAATCAATATATCAATAAAAGTATAATGATATTTAGTGTAGAAAAAATTTCAATTTTATATAATGAAAATTTAGAATCTTCCATAAAACTTTCTTTTATTGAGGCAGAGAGACAGACTCCAGCATGCACCCAACCAGGATCCACTTGTCAAGCCCACCAGGGGGCGATGCTCTGCCCATTGCAACCAGAGCTATTCATTCTAACACCCCAAGCAGAGACCCTGGAGCCATCCTCAGAGCCCAGGCCAACTTTACTTCAATGGAGCCTTGACTGTCCGAGAGGAAGAGAGAGAGAGCAAGGAGAGGCGGAAGAGTGGAGAAAAACATGAACACTTCTCTTGTGTGCCTTAGGTGAATCAAACCTGGGACTTCCACAGCCTGGAGAGAGACTCTACCACTGAGCTAACCAGCAGAGCTGAAACATTCTTTAATTTGATTTAAATTATTATAGATGCTTCTGAGGAAAAAAAAGATTGACATCTGAGAGTAAATGTTCTAATATATTATCCTGTTACTGAATTCACATATATTCCTTCTAATCTCTTTATATTTAGACAAATTTAGGAACATAATTTAGAAATAAATGAAGATAATCTCTGGTCCTCAAATAGAGTGGCAGAAATAAAACAATAAAAGATTTTTTAAACTGTTCTATCCCAGTTTAGCAGTAGTTCCTTGATAGATGATACAATTAACAGAGCTGACATACACTTTTATGTGTTTTCCTCTACTCTTTAATCAATTCAGATAATTCAAGTTAATCTAGGAACTAATAACAAAAGAAAATTTTATAATGTTTTCTTTCTACAGATATTGTCATTGCTATAATTTTTAAAGGTATCAGAGGTACAAAAGTGTTGAATAGTCTAATTTAAAAACCTTAAAAAAACCCACATAAGTAGGCTTGTAACCAGTATACATTGACACATAATTTACTTTCAAAAATATTTTGCTGATATTGATTGCTGGAGCATCCATGCTTTAGGAGTTATTTTTATAGTCTAATATCAATTTATGTGGTAATGTGCAATATTAGTAAAATTTTTTTGTGAATTTATTACTTTTTAATAGCTAAATAAGTACTTAAATTTTATGTCCACATGCTTACTGCATTCTTCTGAGTGCTCTGAAAAAATAATGTATTTTTCTATTGAAAATTTATATATATGTATATATTTATTTACATAGCTATTTCAATTTCTTACATAAAAGGACATTTTAACATTCATGAATTATTTTACTAATGAGCTCAAAAAATATATTTATTAAATTATCCATTGACCAAAACATATTAAAATTGTCAATAATACATTAAAATTGTACAGTGATGACATAGTCCCAATAACAAAAATAGTATTTAAAAAATAAAAATCTATTTGAATAATTGTGCATAAGAAAGATTAACTGTAAGATGAAGGTTTATTTTTACCTGTAAAATCAAAGCTAAATAATATGTTAAACTGCTCCGTTGCTCTGGAGTAGAGAATAAGATGAGCCAGTTACTACTTGTCAAGTTTCCATCTAGAGCAGTGGTCCCCAACGCCCAGGCCGTGGACCAGTACTGTCCGTGGGCCATTTGGTACCGGTCTGCAGAGAAAGAATAAATAACTTACATTATTTCCATTTTATTTATATTTAAGTCTGAATGATGTTTTACTTTTAAAAAATGACCAAATTCCCTCTGTTACATCCATCTAAGACTCACTCTTGATGCTGGTCTCAGTCAGATACATTTTTTCGTCCCACCCTAAAGGCCGGTCCATGAAAATATTTTCTGACATTAAACCAGTCTGTAGCCCAAAAAAGATTGGGGACCACTGATCTAGAGTACACATACCACAGTGTATAAATTTATGTTTAACCATTGTATTTTATTTTCCTTCACAGAAGTAAAATTTACTTTTATATTTTATCTTTTATTTCCATTTACTCCTAAGTCTGTCTGGCAAACAGTGATTACTTAATAAAAATTCCAGGAAAGCCCTGGCTGGTTGGCTCAGCGGTAGAGTGTCGGCCTGGCTTGCGGGGGACCAGGGTTCGATTCCCGGCCAGGGCACATAGGAGAAGCGCCCATTTGCTTCTCCACCCCCATCCCCTCCTTCCTCTCTCTCTCTCTTCCCCTCCCACAGCCAAGGCTCCATTGGAGCAAAGATGGCCCGGGCGCTGGGGATGGCTCCTTGGCCTCTGCCCCAGGGCGTTAGAGTGGCTCTGGTCGTGGCAGAGCGACGCCCCGGAGGGGCAGAGCGTCGCCCCCTGGTGGGCGTACCGGGTGGATCCCGGTGGGGCACATGCGGGAGTCTGACTGTCTCTCCCCGTTTCCAGCTTCAGAAAAGTACAAAAAAAATTTTTTTTTCAGGAAAATCCATTACAGTTCATTTATACCTCTGTACATTAGTCTATGGACCTGAGATCAAAGTTTTCAGAAACACTATGTTCTATTTTTTGACCTATAAAAATTTTTTTTTTTTTTTTTTTTTTTTGCTTTCCAACAATTTATTTTCTCCATAAGGAAACACCACATTTCTTTTTTTTTTTTTTTTTTTTTAATATATAATTTTATTTTTTTAATGGGGTGACATCAATAAATCAGGATACATATATTCAAAGATAACAAGTCCAGGTTATCTTGTCGTTCAATTATGTTGCATACCCACCACCCAAAGTCAGATTGTCCTCTGTCACCTTCTATCTTGTTTTCTTTGTGCCCCTCCCCACCCCCTATCCCTCTCCCATTCCCCCCTCCCCCCCGTAACCACCACACTCTTATAAATGTCTCTTAGTTTCACTATTATGTCCCACCTACGTATGGAATAATACAGTTCCTGGTTTTTTCTGATTTACTTATTTCGCTTCGTATTATGTTATCAAGATCCCACCATTTTGCTGTAAATGTTCCGATGTCATCATTTCTTATGGCTGAGTAGTATTCCATAGTGTATATGTGCCACATCTTCTTTATCCAGTCATCTATTGATGGGCTTTTTGGTTGTTTCCATGTCCTGGCCACTGTGAACAATGCTGCAATAAACATGGGGCTGCATGTGTCTTTACGTATCAATGTTTCTGAGTTTTTGGGATATATACCCAGTAGAGGGATTGCTGGGTCATAAGGTAGTTCTATTTTCAGTTTTTTGAGGAACCACCATACTTTCTTCCATAATGGTTGTACTACTTTACATTCCCACCAACAGTGTATGAGGGTTCCTTTTTCTCCACAGCCTCTCCAACATTTGCTATTACCTGACTTGCTAATAACAGCTAATCGAACAGGTGTGAAGTGGTATCTCATTGCCGTTTTGATTTGCATTTCTCTAATAGCTAAAGAAGATGAGCATCTTCTCATATATCTGTTGGCCATTTGTATTTCTTCCTGGGAGAAGTGTCTATTCATATCCTCTTCCCATTTTTTTATTGGATTGTTTGTTTGTTTGTTGTTGAGTTTTATGAGTTCTTTGTATATTTTGGATATTAGGCCCTTATCTGAGCTGTCGTTTGAAAAAATCATTTCCCATTTAGTTGGCTTTCTGTTTATTTTGTTATCAGTTTCTCTTGCTGAGCAAAAACTTCTTAGTCTGATGTAGTCCCATTCATTAATTTTTGCCTTCACTTCTCTTGCCATTGGAGTCAAATTCATAAAATGCTCTTTAAAACCCAGGTCCCTGAGTTGAGTACCTATGTCTTCTTCTATGTACTTAATTGTTTCAGGTCTTATGTTTAGATCTTTGATCCATTTTGAGTTAATTTTTGTACAGGGGGAGAGACTGCAGTCCAGTTTCATTCTTTTGCATGTGGCTTTCCAGTTTTCCCAGCACCATTTATTGAAGAGGCTTTCTTTTCTCCATTGTGTGTTGTTGGCCCCTTTATCAAAAATTATTTGACTATATATATGTGGTTTTATTTCTGGACTTTCTATTCTGTTCCATTGGTCTGAGTGTCTATTTTTCTGCCAATACCATGCTGTTTTGATTGTCGTGGCCCTATAATAGAGTTTGAAGTCAGGTATTGAAATGCCCCCAGCTTCATTCTTTTTCTTTAGGATTGCTTTGGCTATTCGGGGTTTTTTATAGTTCCATATAAATCTGATGATTTTTTGCTCTATTTCTTTAAAAAATGTCATTGGAAGTTTGATGGGAATTGCATTAAATTTGTATATTGCTTTGGGTAATATAGCCATCTTGATTATATTTATTCTTCCTAGCCAAGAACAAGGTATATTCTTCCATCTCATTATATCTTTTTCGATTTCCCTTAACAATGGTTTATAGTTTTTATTATATAAGTCCTTTACATTCTTTGTTATGTTTATTCCTAAGTATTTTATTTTTTTTGTTGCAACCGTGAAGGGGATTATTCTTTTGAGTTCCTTCTCAGTTGTTTCATTGTTGGCATATAGAAAGGCTATTGACTTCTGTATGTTAATTTTGTATCCTGCGACCTTACTGTATTGGCTTATTGTTTCTAGTAGTCTTTTTGTGGATTCTTTGGGGTTTTCGATGTATAGGATCATATCATCTGCAAAAAGTGATACCTTTACTTCTTCTTTTCCGATATGGATGCCTTTTATTTCTTTGTCTTGTCTGATTGCTCTGGCTAGAACCTCTAGTACCACATTAAATAAGAGTGGAGAGAGTGGACAACCCTGTCTTGTTCCTGATTTAAGGGGGAAAGCCTTCAGTTTAGTGCCATTTAATATGATGTTAGCTGATGGTTTATCATATATGGCCTTTATCATGTTGAGATATTTTCCTTCTATACCCATTTTGTTGAGAGTCTTAAACATAAAATTGTGTTGTATTTTATCGAAAGCCTTTTCTGCGTCTATTGATAAGATCATGTGGTTTTTGTTCTTTGTTTTGTTGATATGGTGTATTACATTAACCGTTTTACGTATGTTGAACCATCCTTGAGATTCTGGGATGAATCCCACTTGATCATGATGTATTATTTTTTTAATATGTTGTTGTATTCGATTTGCTAGTATTTTGTTTAGTATTTTAGCATCTGTATTCATTAGAGATATTGGTCTGTAGTTTTCTTTTTTTGTGCCATCCTTGCCTGGTTTTGGTATGAGGGTTATGTTGGCTTCGTAAAATGTGTTTGGAAGTATTGCTTCTTCTTCAATTTTTTGGAAGACTTTGAGTAGAATAGGAACCAAGTCTTCTTTGAATGTTTGATAAAATTCGCTGGTATAGCCGTCAGGGCCTGGACTTTTATTTTTGGGGAGGTTTTTAATGGTTTTTTCTATTTCTTCTCTACTGATAGGTCTGTTTAGGCTTTCTGCTTCTTCTTGACTCAGTCTAGGAAGGTTGTATTTTTCTAGGAATTTATCCATTTCTTCTAGGTTGTTGAATTTAGTAGCATAAAGTTTTTCATAGTATTCTACAATAATTCTTTGTATATCTACGGTGTCCGTGGTGATTTCTCCTCTTTCATTTTGGATTTTGTTTATATGAGTTCTTTCTCTTTTTTCCTTGGTAAGTCTTGCCAAGGGTTTGTCAATTTTGTTGATCTTTTCAAAGAACCAGCTCCTTGTTCTATTAATTTTTTCTATAGTTTTTCTGTTCTCTAATTCATTTATTTCTGCTCTGATTTTTATTATCTCCTTTCTTCGGCTGGTTTTGGGTTGTCTTTGTTCTTCTTTTTCTAGTTCCTTAAGGTGGGAAGTTAAGTGGTTCACTTGGGCTCTCTCTTGTTTGTTCATATATGCCTGAAGTGATATGAACTTCCCTCTTATCACTGCTTTTGCTGCATCCCATAGATTCTGATATGTCGTATTGTCATTTTCATTAGTCTGTATATATCTTTTGATCTCTGCACTTATTTCTTCTTTGACCCATTCATTTTTTAAAAGTATGTTGTTTAGTTTCCACATTTTTGTGAGATTTTTTTCCTCTTTTTTGCAGTTGAATTCTAGTTTCAAGGCTTTATGATCAGAAAATATGCTTGGTACAACTTCAATTTTTCTGAATTTGCTGATGTTGTTTTTGTGGCCCAACATATGGTCAATTCTTGAGAATGATCCATGTACACTGGAGAAAAATGTATACTCAGTCACTTTGGGATGAAATGTCCTGTAGATGTCTATCATATCCAGGTGCTCTAGTGTTTTGTTTAAGGCCACTATGTCTTTGTTGATTCTCTGTTTGGATGACCGATCTAGAGCCGTCAGCGGTGTATTGAGGTCTCCAAGTATGATTGTATTTTTGTCAGTTTTTGTTTTAAGATCAATAAGTAGCTGTCTTATATATTTTGGTGCTCCTTGGTTTGGTGCATATATATTAAGAATTGTTATGTCTTCTTGATTCAGTGTCCCCTTAGCCATTATGAAATGTCCATTTTTGTCTCTGAGTACTTTTCCTGTCTTGTAGTCAGCATTATCCGATATGAGTATTGCTACACCTGCTTTTTTTTGGATGTTATTTGCTTGGAGTATTGTTTTCCAGCCTTTCACTTTGAATTTGTTTTTATCCTTGTTACTTAGATGAGTTTCCTGTAGGCAGCATACAGTTGGATTTTCTTTTTTAATCCATTCTGCTACTCTGTGCCTTTTTATTGGTGAGTTTAATCCGTTTACATTTAGTGTAATTATTGATACTTGTGAGTTCCCTATTGCCATTTTATAGATTGCTTTCTGTTAGTTTTGTGTCTTGTTTGATCCTTCTCTTTTGTTTTTCTATCTTTTGTTTTTATTTGGTTGTATTCCATACATCTTTCCACTGTTGCTATCTTTTTTATCTCATGTGCTTCTGTGGTGGTTTTTTCAATGGTGGTTACCTTTGAATAATGAAAAGGGTCCCTACCCTGTTCATTGTAGCTAACTATTTTGTGAGTACTTTTGCACTCCATCGTCCTTTGCTACTGTTAATCTCCATCTTCTCCCCCTCTTTCTTTTTGTTGTTGTCACAGTTTAAATTTGGTTTTATTGTGTTCTTCTTGGAGCTTTTACTTGTGGCTCTGTTTTTTTTTGTTCTTTGTATCTGATTGGAGAACCCCCTTTAGTAATTCCTGGAGTGGGGGTTTTCTGATGATAAATTCCCTCATCTTTTCTGTATCTGTGAATGTTTTTATTTCTCCTTCATATTTGAAGGATAGCTTTGATGGGTATAGTATTCGTGGCTGAAAGTTCCTCTCTTTCAGGACTTTAAATATTGGGGTCCACTCTCTTCTAGCTTGTAGAGTTTCTGCTGAGAAATCTGATGATAATCTAATGGGCCTTCCTTTATATGTTGTATTCTTCTTTTCCCTGGCTGCCTTGAGAATTTTTTCTTTGCTGTTGGTTTGTGTCAATTTCATTATGATATGCCTTGGAGTAGGTTTGTTGGGGTTAAGAAAACTTGGAGTTCTGTTTGCTTCTTGAACTTGAGGCTTTAATTCTTTCCACAGGCTTGGGAAGTTCTCATCTATTATTTGTTTGAGTATGTTCTCCATTCCATTTTCTCTCTCTTCTCCCTCTGATATACCTATTATTCTTATGTTATTCTTTTTGATGGAGTCAGATAATTCTTGTAGGGCTATCTCATTTTTTTTAATTTTTGAGTCTCTTTCTTCTTCTCTCTGTTGTGCCTCAAGTTGCTTGTCTTCTATTTCACTAATCCTCTCTTCTATCTGACCTGTTCTATTAGCTAAGTTTGTTACTTCGTTTTTCAGCTCGTGAATTGAGTTTTTCATCTCTGTTTGATTTGTTTTTATAGTTTCAATTTCCTTGGACATATATTCTTTGTGTTCATTGAGTTGTTTTCTGAGCTCCCTAAATTGCCTTTCTGTGTTTTCTTGTATATCTCGGAGGATTTTTAGGATTTCTATCTTGAATTCTCTGTCATTTAGCTCCAAGGTTTCCAATATTTTAAATTTTTTCTCCATAGATTTTTCCTCATCTAGCTGTGTTACCTCTCTTTCTTTTGTATCCATGATATTCGATTTTCTCTTCCTTAATGGCATCTGAGGGTGGTTTTGTTGATAGTATTAATGAGATTTAATAAAGAATAAAAAGTTTAAAAAAATAATAAAAAAAAAATCAAAGAGTTGTTTTTTAAAAAAAAATTAATAATGAAATAAAGAAAAATAAAATAAAATAAAAATTAAAAAAAAAAAAAAAAAAAAAAAGGAAATTATTCCCCCCCTCCTTTTTTCCTCTCCTCTCCTCTCTCCTCTTTCTTGAGAAAATCTTGTGGTGGACTGTGAATTATAACAAACAATGCCTGTGATGGAGGGCCTGAATTGGGGAAAAGTAATAAAGGGGCAAAAAAAAAAAAAAAAAAAAAAAAAAAAAAAAAAAAAAAAAAAAAAAAGAAAAAAGAAAAAAAAGAGCGTATGGACCCACAAAAAGCAAATAAGGAAAAAATTTGGGTCAAGAATAAAATGATTTGCTTTTAGGTGTTGGTTGTCTAAGAGTTATGATGAGAGGATTAAGAGGAAAACGGAAAAATGGGGGGACAAATTAAAAAATTACTATTGTATTTAGTGGAACAAGAACTAGATAATATGGAGAGCCAGGGATGGGAGCACTGCTAGTGAGTTAAAAAGGTGAAGTAAAAACCCCCCAAAATGCCACAAACATAAGTTTGAGTCCCAGATAAGATAATTTGTTTGTTATTGAGGTTTGAATGAGGGGAGATGTAAAGGAGAAAGGAAGAAACTAATATAGAGGGAGAAAAGAAAGAGAGAGAGAGAGAAAAAAAGAGGGAACCACTAAAAGAAGAAAAAAGAAAGGAGAGAGAGAGAGAGAGAGTTAAGGGTTTTGGAGTGCAACCTTCATAGAGAGAAAGGAAGAGAAGAGAAAAGATAATGGGAGATGTAACACTTATGGGTAGTGTAGTTCAAGGAGAGGAGAGAGTAAGACTGGTAGAGAGTTAATCGGCCAAATTGGAGGAGGAAAAAAAAAGTATCAAGAATGAAGATAAGAGAAACAAACGAACAAATATAATAAAATGGGATAGGTTATAAAGTCTGCAGATTATTCTTGATTTTGAGAGGTTATCTTCTTGCTTTTTCTTTTCTCTCCCTCTTCCTGGTCGGTGACTCTGTACCCCGGGTTTTGCCCCTTTGCCACACTCAGGTGGAGGTTTGCAGTTGATAAGTCTCTATGGCAATGTCATGTATTGTGCTTTAGTCTCGTTGGCAGTCGAGGCTATTAGCATTTATAGGCTCCGACAGTGAGAGAGTCCGTGTTCCTGGAGCCTTTCTCCTAGTCTTTCCTTCCTCAATTAGTAGCCTGATAATCCAGCTATGGGGTTGCCGCTGCCTCTGCCTGGATAGTAAGAGGCTCAAAGAGCTGGCAACTCCCCACTCTATTTCCACTCAGCACAGGGCTCTGGGTAAGGCTCAGTCAGTCAGAGCTGCCAGCATAATCAGGCGGGCTTTCCGGCCATTCAAAGACCTCTGGCTCTGCCACTCTGTCCGGTAACACAGGTGGGCGCCCACTTCCGGGGCGCTTGGAGGAAACTCTCACTCACTGGCTGCGCGCGCAGACCAGGATATCCGGCCAGCAGTCTCACGCTCTGAGTGAAACCCCCAACCGCAGGGAAAAGTTGCAGCGTTGGAATTGAGTCTCGCTCCGTCCCCGTGCGCGGCTTTTGCAAGGCGCTGGGGCGGCCCGAGATTCCGCTTTGGCCCACACAAAGGCCCCTGACTCTGCTCCTCTGTGCGATAACACGGGTGCGCACTGCCGAGGCACTCGGAGGAATCGCTCACTCCTTATCTGCGCGCGCAAACCAGGATATGAGGCCGGCCGCTTTCCCTCTGAGTGAAACACCCTCGGCAAGGAAAATCTCCACCATTGGAATTAGTTCTCACTCCCTCCCGTGCGTGGCTTTCCCAGGGCGCTGGGGCTGCCCAGAGACTCTGCCCTCGGCCCACAGAAAGGCCTCTGACCCTGCCTCTCCGTGGGGCAACACGGGCACTCACTTCCGGGGCTTAGGAAGAAATCTCTCGCCCACTAACTGCGCATCAACCAGGAGACCGGGTAAAATGGCCGCGCCGCTTGTCTTTCTTTGTTTGGGTTTGGCGCGAGTGTTAGCTTGTATTGCCCGGGTTGCCACAGGATCAGATTTTCCTTGGCTTGGATCTCCGTGCCACAGCCTGGTTCGGCCGTTTGTGTCGCGGCCTGGATGTATTCACCCCCTTTGCCCGCCTCAGTTTCTATATTCACAGTTACCAGAGAAAGCCGCCCTGTTTAGGTTAGTGAGGAAGGCGGAGCATTTCTTACTCCCTATTTCCTTCGGGGTTTGGTTATATATTTAGCCAATTTTTCACTCAATCATACCTTTGGGTGTATTGCGAAGCATCTGGAAGCTCCAAGTATAGGTTTTTCTGTTTCTGGTTGAAGATCTTGTTGAGTTTTGGGGGAGATTTATCGGTATCGCTTCCTACCCCGCCATTACTCTGACGTCATCTCCTATAAAAATTTTTTTAAAGTATGTTTTAACCTTATGGTAAACCTTTTTCCTTTTTTAAAAAATTGAATTTATCAAAGTAACACTACTTAAAATAATTATACAAGTTTCAAGTGCTCAGTTCTACAACACAACTCAGTTCACTGTATTATTTGTTCACCGTCATGTCTCCCAAGTCATGTCTTTGTCCATCATTGTTAATCCCTCTATATCCTCTAACAGTGGTTTGAGATCAATCACAAGCTTACTGCAATATCCCCACAATTGTCCCCTTGTGCTTGTTTTCCATGAAGCCATGTGGCAATGTGAGAGACTGCTTGCTCAGATTTGAAGTAAATTTTTTTTTAAAACAGAACACCATTTAAGAGGCAAGAACATACAATGGGATAAAGATAGTCTATTCTATCAATGGTGTTAGGAAAATTAGACACATGCAAAAAAAAAATAAAATAAAGAAATTAGACCATCTTCATACACTATGTATAAGAATAAGCTCAAAATGGATTAAAGACTTAAATGTAAGACCTGAAATAATAAATTACTAGAAGATAACATAGGTAGTAAAATCTCAGCACTTCTCATAGCAATATTTTTTCTGATATGTATCCTCTGGCACAGGAAGCAAAAGGAAAAAGAACAAAAAAATTGGGACTACATCAAATTAAAAAGTATTTGCACAATAAAAGAAGCCACAAACAAAATACAAAGACAACCCACTGAATGACAGAACATATTTAAGAGTAACACATTTGATAAGGGGTAATATCCAAAATATAAAAAAAAAATGATAAAACACTGAAAATGAAACATTTTAATTAAAAAAATGGACACATCTTTAGAAAAGACACACACAAATGGCCAATAGACAAATAAAAAGATACTCAATGTCACTAATCTCTCTCCTTTCCTGTCTGTATGTCCCTCTCTCTCTTTCACACTAAAAAAAAAAAAAAAAAAAAAAAAAAAAGTATTCTAATAACAAAAGATAAATCAACAGACATACAGGTGATTTTAACATTCCTGTCTTAATAACCAAGATAACTAGTTGACAAAAAGTCAGCAAGGGTATTGAATGACTGAATAATGCCATACCATCAATCAATTTGGTTTAATGGTGATGTTTAATACACCCTTCACAAGCAAAGAATACACATTCTTTTCAAGTATACATAAAATGTTCACCATTTAAATCGTATTTTGGGTCAAGAAAAACAAATCTAAAAATTTTTAAATCATACTAAATATACTCTCAAATAATGAAGAAATTAAATTATAAATGATTAACAGAAAACTCATAAAATACTTAAACACTTTCATATTAAATAGCATACATTTTTATATACATAATTCATGAGGAAAATAAAATGCAGATTGATGCAGTCACTGTGGAAAGCAGTATGGAGTTAAGTCAAAAAATTAAAAATGAAACTGCCTTATGATCCAGCAATTCCATTTCTGAGAGTATGTCCAAAGACATCTGAAACACCAATTTGAAAAAAATATATGCACTTCTATGTTCATTGCAGCATTATTTACAATAGCCAAGATTTAGAAGCATTCATCAATAGATGAGTGGATAAAAAAACTATGGTACATTTACAAAATATAATACTATTCAGTTATAAAAAGAAGGAATTGTTACCTTTTACAACATCACGGATGAGCATGGACACTATTGTGCTAAGGGAAATAAGAGTCAGAGAAAGGCAAGTACCATATTTTTATAGTTTAATATACCTAAAATCAGGATGCTTCCAGTGAATGTGATAGGAAAGGTTTTTCTCACAGTTTAATTAGCAGTGATTACTTCTTAAAGTACATAAAAGATGATGCTATTAAAGACTTTATGAAGGAGGGCGAAATCATACAATAAAATTATGAGATGGAATGTAAAAAAACCTTAAAATTATAATTTTCTTGCTTTAGCTGACATATCTGCCAAGGAAAATTATCTCTGAATTTCCTTAAAAAGTTGTGTATTTGGCTAATTGCTATTTTGTATCTTTTTTAGTCTTTCTGTTATCCTAGTATTTGCTTTAAAATAAACTGAATATTAATTTATTATGTTAGGAAACGGACTAACAGGATAAATTTGGTTTAACTTGCTTTTTAAATTCAATATGTGAGATCGGTTCTGACCTCCAGCTTACTCTTGTAATGAAATCCAACTGTCTGTCTCATTTGTGCCTGAAGGTTTTGTTTGCACCTCAGCTCTGAGACTTTATTTTCTGAACTGAGGTAGTACAGTCAGATTTATTTTCAGAGTAGATAATTATGTAACCATTATATCCTTAAAAATAGTGATGAGTGTGGATGAATAGAGGGTTATGCACAAGTTCAATTACCTCACAAGGTGATTGATCATAAATTCTTAACTTGGCAGGTTATGGTAAGTAGCAAAACCACAGGCCTATAACTTCTTTAGAAAAAGATTTTAAAGAGTCTTATCCATGGATCTTGTGCATATAGGTTATACACCTTTGAAATGCCAGAAATAATTGAGCACCTAATCCTTTTTTTTTCTTAAATGAGAAGTAAGGAGGCTGCTCTTCTACTCCTGCATGTGCCCCAACCCGACCTGGGATCCAACTGACAAGCCCTCTATGGACTATGCTCTGTCCATCTGGGGCCATTGCTCATTTGCTCAGCAAGGGAGCTATTTTAGTGCCTGAGGCAGGCCATGGAGCCATCCTCAGTGCTGAGGGCCAACTTGCTCTAATGAGCCATGGCTGTGGAAGAAGAAGAGAGAGACACAGAGAGAGAAGGGGAAAGGGGAAGGGTGGAGAAGCAGATGGATGCTTCTCCTGTGTGCCCTACTGGGAATTGAACCTGGGACATCCACATGCTGGCCAACACACTAACAGTGAGCCAACTGGCCAGGGCCAATAATCTTGTTAACTATGCTGAATCTTGCTTTCTCTCCCTTTTATGCCATCTTCCTTACCTTCCCTCCTTAATTCCCAATGTATAAAAGAAACTACAAACCTATCTTTCTCCAGGGCATTTGAGATCTTGTTTCCAGACGTGTCATCAATTTGGCTCAAATAAACTCATAATAATTCTATTTTGGTTAGGATGTTTTACATCAACATGGGTCATTGGGAGCCCTGTTTGAGCTATTTTGCATACATAAGAATAAACATATCTAAATTTTGTGAGAAAGAAGACATATATCAAAACATTTGTGTAAATTTGAATATGTGTATGTATGTCTGTAGTAGAAGTATTTTTTATCATGTAAGTTCAAATGCAACTGTCATAAATTTGATGATAACTCTTTTAATTCTATGTTAATAAAAATTTATATGCCTGTGTGTTTAGGTGTGTGTGTATTTAAGGAGCATCAGGGAATGAATTGGATCATTTTCTGAAATATTTTTGTTCTAAATTTTTAAAAAATAGTATACCAGTTAAACTAGATCATTATGAGGTTTACTTCATAATATCTAATATATTATAAAATAGCAAAGTACTTGCTTTTCATTAAAATATTTTCATAGGTTCTGATGATGATAGAAAAATCAAATCATGGTTAATTGGCAAATAAGACTTAAAGTTTTAATTAACTCACATTTATTTTTATTGACCTATCTAGCATCATCTGTGTGTATGTGTTTCAAACCAAAATTGTTAATATATAATACATTAGAAAAGTATAAATAATAAATGTGTTAATATTTCAGGAAATTTTAAATTCAGAAAGTAATATATGTAAAGTAATATATCATTTAATCATTAGCAATAATTATATAGTCAATAGCCATTGATTTAATTTTGAGAGACTAGTCCTGCTTTAAATGTTAAATGAAATTTGCCTTTAAAACTATATATTACCCATCGGTCTTGTATGAGAGTTCTCATTTCCTCAAATTTCTCTGCACTAGTAATTATAATCATTTTATGTTTTGTTACTTTCATTGTTTCATCAATATTCATTTCCCTGATTTTTGGTGAAGTTGAGCAGTATTTCATATCTTTGAAATTATTTAAGTAATTTTATAAAATAACAGATTGATATTATTTTTTATATGATTCTGTATACTTTATTTACCAATTTGTAGGTTCTTCACAACTGATGAACATTAATCCTCAATCCGTTTGCTTATTTAAAAATTCTTTCTCTGTGACTCTTAATATTACTTCTGATACTTCCAAAATAAATCTCATTGTGACTTCATTAAGATTCTACTGAACTTACAGACTTATTGAAAAGAGAATCAATATTCTTTTAATGTTATCTCTTTGTATTCAGGGAATTAACTATGATATCTTTTTATTTAGGACTCTATATCTCAAGTGACTTTTATAGTTTTATTCAAACAATAGGGACACCACTTTTAAGTATCTTCCAACATACTTTATAATCTTTGTTCCTAAAATTTAGATAGTTTTCACACTCATACTTTTTAATTGTGATAAAAATAATAATAAATTTTACATATCAGGTATCACTAAAGGAGTCTGGGTACATAAGTAATTAAGAGTCTGTCTATGCATCATATTGTCTTGAATTGAACTGCACTTGGCTGCTCTCTAGGTATACATCCTTAGACAAATTAACTTAGCCATCTGAACCCTGTTTCACTATCTGTAAAATGAAGCTATATATAAAAGTGAGACTCCTAATAATTGTACTAGAAATCCTACTAATTTACCTTTTTGTGTGATGTTTTCTATAGATTTTTATAGATATTATTTAAGAGGTAAATAAATTACCATTTGATTTTTAGCTTGCCTAAGTTCTTTATTTTAATATTTGGTGAGATTTGATTAGTTGAGAATCTGTAGGCCTATATTATAGATATATTGCAATGTTTAACATAAGAAAATTATTTTAATCTTTAAAATAAAACAGAAATGTATTCTTTGGGGAAGAGGTACATTTGTATAAATTTGAGAAATACAAATGTATGAATAATTATTTATTCTATTATTTTTCAAAAACTGACGATTAAGTATATAATTATAAGCATATTCCTCTTTGATTTGTTTCCTTAATTAAATTTAGTCCCCATAAAAGTACATTCATATTTTTATTTACATATGTATGATACTATCCAGGTTATGGGACCCATAAAATATATCTTTATTTAATCTTTACAATAACATATAGGATGGATAACAGTCATAGCATCCCTAAGTTGGCCTTTAATAGTTCTGTAAATCTCATTTTCTTATACTCCTACAAATTCCAATTTTATATAAGAGGAGTATTTATTTATATTTATATGAATGTGTCAAGGACAAGAAGAAAGAACTCCTGGGAGCTATGAAAGAGAATTGGATGTGATAAGAATACAGAAAAGTTTTATACTCCTAAGAAAACCCAGATTGTTTTATAACTATAGTAACATGACAACAAATAGTTACTTGCACCAAATCAATATATTAACAACATGGATCAGTGAAAACCTTTTACCAACCTAATAGATAGACTCTTGGTTTTAAAATCAGCCCATCATGGACAAACTCATTCCAATAAATAAGCCTCTGGTTCCAAATCAATCAATCAATCAATCAATCAATCAAATAACCATGTTTCTATTGATGACATTAACTTCTGTACACCTCTGAGAGATCCTTCAGTTCCTGATATCCATGGTTCTTCAACATCCAACAGCTCAGAACATTCAACTGTACTCAGAAGGACTGAGCAGTTCTTCAGCATAGTTTCGTGTGTCTAGTCATTCTTTTTTATCTCTTAAGATTTTATTTATTCATTTTAGAGAGAGAGGAGAGAGAGAGAGAGAAAGGGAGAAAGAGAGAAAGAGAGAGAGAGAGAAGAGGGGGAGGAGCAGGAAGCATCAACTCCCACATGTACCTTGACCAGGCAAGCCCAGGGTTTCGAACCAGAGACCTCAGCATTCCAGGTCGACGCTTTATCGACTGCACCACCACAGATCAGGCCAGTTATTCTTTTTTAATTTGAAGACAAAAATGAGACAAGTTATCCTCCATACACCCAACGTACGAGTAGACACTTTCACTCCATAAGGCAGTTACTGTTCAAAAACAATATGAAATCTAGCTGGCACATGCTGCCAGTCCCTAGATTAAGACTTAGTCTTGCTGCTTAGCGATAAGTCACTGTGGTTTTGGGATCTGTTTCTTGATCTCTGCTTTCAACTTCTAAGATATCTTTTTATTTTTACTTTTTTTCCCCATGAAAAACTTAGTTTACAACTGAGAAGTGTTTTTAGTAAATATCTTGCCTATAATATTTTGAGAGTCCAATGACTCTATTTGTTCATTTTAGTTTTAGGGGACTTTGCTCATATTATTTCTCTCATAATCTTTATGAGTCTTACGGAGTACATGAGTGTTTTTTTGCATGTGGAGGAGATACGGTTGTGGCCAGAGGGAAAACTGGAAGATTGTGTTTTCCAAAGGTGGCTGCATTAATATATATTTTATCCATATGCTTTGAACATGACTTTCTTTCAATATGATTTTGACATTTTTCCAATGAGTTATGAAGTCTATGTTTCCTATCCTTGAAACTGGCAATATCTTTAAAACTACCTTAATGTAAAAATATGGCAGAAGTTATAAAATGTAAATTCATTTTTATTTTTTAATTAAATTTATTAGAGTGACACTGGTTATCATAATTATGCAGTCCTCAGGCATCCAATTCTACAACACATCTCTATACACTATATTATTTGCTCAATTCCACAAGCCATGTCTTTGTCCATCACCACTTATCTCCCCTATACCTTTCTCCACTTCCCTTGTACCCCACTGCCCACAGTCACTGCATTGTTGTCATAAGAGGTACTGCAACTTTCACATAAAACTTTTAAGTAACTCATTCTGGGGTAGGTAAGCTGCCATACAATAAGAATCCTCAAGGATCCATCTCCTTGGTGAGTCCCAAACAGAGAGATATTGAGGCCTGTCCAAAAACAAGACTGAAATTTCCAGAAATTTGAGTGAATCTTCAAGACCAGTGAAACATTCTGATAACTAAAGTCTCACTTATAACAATGACAATTTATGACATGACTGATCTCAGTTAAGGACTGTTTAGCAAAGCTCTTCCCAAGTTTTCATTAATTATTGGGAAGATCATAAAAGATGGCATACAAGCCACAGTACTTAGAAATCATTTTTATGCTACTTTAAGAAACCAGAAGAATAGTTATTTAGAAAATTGAATGAATATAAATTTTTAAAAAATTGAACCAGAATAAGAATTAATTCAAGAAAGGGAAAATTTCAAGTATGTTTCTATAATAATCAAGCAAATTGCAAAAATAAAGTTTCATTGAAGGAAGATATCAAACAAGTGTTTGTCAAACATATTATTTGAACAATAGAAGATACAGAGTGAGCTAAAATGACTCAAAATTTAAACAAAGTATAAAAAACAATACAGGATATAATATCTGTATTCAAAGTATTAACACTTGTAGTTCACTGCTAAAAACTAAGTAAGAAGTAGGTTAATCCTACTTACCCTAAAATATAAAAAAAAACAAAATAAGAAAAATAGAAATGATACAATAACATGAATCTCAGAAAACATTCATAATTTTGAAAAGTTATATTTTCTCAAGATAAATGGCATTGAATAAGTGCAAATATGTATCTGAATAAAAAAAATGGAAAGAATAACTAAATTTTGAGAGATAAAGTGTACTGCCATTTTTTATATTGTTTTCTGTTGTTTTCAACTATTTTTTTAGATAAAATCTGGTTATTTAAATAGTAAATTTATGATTTCTGTGGTACTTATTGTTTATTACATTATATGATGTGGTACATGCTATATATAAGAAAAACATAATTTGTATATGCAATATCCTTTAAGCCTTCCCATACTATAAAAGAACATAATCACTCATGAATTACTAAATATTAATAATCATATAATAGGTGTATTAAATGCTTTATTTTATGCCATAATTGTTCTATTTATATAAATATATAAGAATAATTTTGTAATTGTTGGCAAAATTGTTTGAGATTTTCTTTGGGTTCAACATGTATTATGATTTATCCCATTTATAATAATAAACACATGGGATTCCTTTTTCCTAAAAGTTTTCATTTAATATCATTTTTTAAAGTATTGAATTTGATAGAGGTATGGACATATACTGCATAGTGTTTACAACACATGTATAAGAAGAAAATATTAAAATATTAATAGCATAACAAAATAAAATGCAATTTTTTCAAATTTTTCTCTATATAATTCTTTACCAACAAAAATAATTTAGAGTAGAAATAGATAGCATATATATGATACACATATATTATATATTTATGTATAACCTGATCAAAGATTCAGAAATCTGACACTGAAATAAAAGAGCTAATTTAATGTAAAACCTCAAAAATCTGAATCAAAGAGAAAATTAAAAACTAACTTGGACACTTTAAATACATTAAGTTATATTGTTATTAAATTAAATAAATTAAAAGCATTTGAGTAAATTAAACACATACCAAAGTAAGTACAGGCAAATATAAATAAAATGAAAAATATTAATTTATAAATTTAGTTAAAAAGGTACAACTCAGTCCTGACTGAGTAGCTCAGTTGGTTGGAGTGTCATCCAAATAAGATACAGTTCCTGGTTTGACCCCCAGTCAGGACACCTACAAGAAGTAACCAATCAATGCACAAATAAGTGAAACGAAAATCCAATCTCACTCTTTCTCTCTTCCTTCCTTTCTCTCTCTCTCTGTAAAACCCAGTGAAATAATGTATATAAACGATAAAACTCAAACACATTAGAAACCAACGTTATTAAGAACTAATATGTGCATCATAAAGATAAAAAGAAATGATATTAAAATTACCACTGAGAATGTGAAGAACTCCATACTCAGCTAAAGAAATAAATAAAATATTCATTAGAAATATTTGTAAACCATGATTATGATATATTTCTGAGAAAATACAATTTACAAATATGATAATAGAAGTGATTAAATACCTAAAAATACAAATTACTGTGAAAATACAAGATGTTGTAAAGAATGTCTCTTCCCACCCTTAAACCCCCCAATCCTACAATACCTTACATTTAGAATGCTTCACAGATTAATTCTATTAGAAATTAAATAATTTATTACTTATATATTGCTATTTAAAATGGTTCCCAAAATAGTGAAAATTTCTATAGCAGTATCAATTCATAACAGTTTTAAATTCAATGTGTAAATACATAAGTTGATATACATATATCCACTTTAACCTGAACAAAAAAAATTATACAAAATATCATAAGTTATTTTAATAAGTAATAAGATACTAAAATTACAGTGAAAAAGTAAATATGAGAGAAGAGCTAAAAATGTTTTGAAAAAGAATGGAACATAATAACTTATCTTACTAGATATTAAAATGCCTCTAATATTAAGATGCTTAAACTGGAATGAAAAATTATAACAATATAACCAACTTAAAAGTACAGAATAACCATGGGAACTTAAATTGTTTTAAAGGTTACATTTCAAAGAGACAGGAGAATAGATGATTCAGTAAATTATTTTGGAAGTAGTTATTGTGAAAAATAAAGTTTATTATTCTCAAATCCATTATCCTAATTATTTCATGAATCAGTGATCTAAACTTAAGACCTATTAAAAATACAACTGAAAAAAGAGACTGTTATATTCAAAACATTGTAATGGGAATGGTTATTCAAATAATGTTAGGAATTCCAGAATCACTTAAAAAAAAAAAACTTCTGTGGAGCAAAGGGGAAAAAAAAGTCTAAACAAAGTAAAAATAAATATAGCTATGAACACACAGAAAGAAAATATGTAAATATAAAATATACTAATATATAGTATTCATAATATTCACTATTATATATACATATACAGTATATGTAAAACCTTATCATATATGGCTTTTCAAATTACAAATTTATGAATTCCTAATAAAAATTTTACAGTAATAAGATTTTTTCCTCTTATAGTAAAAGACAATATTTATAGCTATATTGTAAAAGATATTTTGCATTCATAAATTTTCACACATAAATCAGGGTACATACCTATGCTCTTAAACACAGAGAATGAGTTAGAAAAACACTTAAATCTTCTTCTGGAAAAAATGTACTTTACTTTCTCTACCACTGTGTAGATGATATTGCCATGTTACTTGCTTTGGCTAATTTATGAGTATTTGTGAGTATATCTATAGAAGATATTTCAATTTTGGTGTCAAAAAATAATGTGAATTTTAAATTTTGATAGTTTTGAAATTGCTCTTAAAGATGCTTTATATATTTCCATTTTAAATAGTACTACTGCAAGAGTTTTGCAAAACAGAAGTGTTTAAGACCTACTCTATAGCTCATGAGATTTTCTTTTCTATATAAAATTATTGGTGTTGTTTCAGATAATTACTCTTTCAACGTGAGTCCCGGAGGTGAGGTAGATTTCCTAATTGCAATGGAAAAATAGCATGAGTAAGAAATAACTTTTATTTTTTCTTTTTGAAATGAAACTCATGAGATACTAAGCAAGTTTGCACTGTAGCATAGCCAAACTGGTCTGAGAGATACCTAGTAATGGATTAAGCCTTACTCTAGATAAAACTTATTCTATTATTAATATATTTTTGGGAAAGTATATATAATCTGCCTAACCCTGTTTTCTTACCTTTCTAGTGTTACAGCTAATTACTTAAATAACAATTAAAATTTATTTAAAATTGATACTCTTAATATACATTTAATCAAAGAAAATTTAAAATTGAATAGATTTGACTCATTTACTTAATAAAACTATGCCCTGTATTTTTCTTTCCTTAGCATTTTAAGAAATTTTATTTTTCACTGATGTTTTAATTTTCCCATAGATATGAGTAAGAAATTAAATTAATATTATCTATTATGTTCTGGGGTTTTTAAAAATAGTTTATTTTAAAACATTTATATGAGAGATATATTTTAAAGTTCTATTTATGACTGTAATTTTAACTTTAAATTACAAGAGAAAAGAATGTCACTATTCATAATAAAAATATTTTCTGTAAGGATTTCTTAAAGCTTCTCAATAAAACAACCTTGAAAAAGAATGATTCAAATTCTACTAATATGCAAATTACAAGAATTGATGTTTAGTTTAAAATATGTTTAATAGATATGCTACATGTATACAATAAAATAATACTCAGCCATAAGAAAATATAAAATACTGCCATTTGCAACAACATAGATAGATCTTGAGAATATTATGCTAAGCACAGAAGTCCAACAGAAAAAGTTAAGACCCATATAAATTCACTCATATACGGAATACAAAGCTGCAAATAACAAATTAAAAAAAAACATAAATTTATAGATACAGACAACAGTATGGTGGTTACCAGACATGTGGACAAGTCCTGCCAGGGATGAGGACGACGGAGATGCAAAGACCCGACTCCGGGACCAAGTTCAGTGACACAGATCCACTTTATTCAGGAAGCAAGCAAGCTTATAAACATGGGTTCAGCCAATAGGATGTTACAGCGTGTCCTTCATAGCCAATGGCTGAAAAGATCAGGGAGCTGCATGGTTGGCTCTGTCACTTCCTTATAGAGGGCGAGCTTCCTTCCTGGGTATGCCCAGGAGGCTTCTGGGAGTTGGAGTATTCTCACAGCATTGCATCAGCCACAGCTGCTAGGAATGTGCTCTGCGCTCCACCCACAAGACAGAAAAGAGATGGGGGGATACTGAGGGGAAATGTATGATGCCAGAAGGAGATTTGACTTTGGATAGTGGCATATAATGGAATATAAGGATGATGTATCATATAATTGCACACTTAAACCCTATAATTTTATTAACCAATATCACCCCAATTAATTTTAATAAAAGTAAAAGCATATTTACATAAATTAACAAAATGTTTAGTAGAAACAAATATAATTTTGAATTAATCAATTGGATATAACCAAAAATATTTTTATTTCTATTAAAAAATTTATTTCTTTAAGTCAGATAAACATAAAATAAGGTCTATTACTCTGCTTCACTTCAATATACTACATCTAAGCCAGTGTGTTCAGTGGAGACCTGACCTTGACCTAATGTGAAGGCATTGGAAGACTGGAGGGTATGGTGTTGCGACACCTTAGTTGTTCATTGATTGCGTTCTCATGTGCCTTGACCATGGGCCTTCAGCAGACCAAGTAACCCCTTGCTCAAGCCAACCACCTTGGGTCCAAGCTTGTGAGCTTTGTTCAAACCAGATGAGCTCGCACTCAAGCTGGCAACCTCGGGGTCTCGAACCTGGGTCCTCCGCATCCCAGTCTGACGCTCCATACACTAGACAGTAAATGTAAAACAGAATAGGGTTTAGAGCAGTGGTCCCCAACCTTTTTTGGTGCACGGACCGGTTTAATGTCAGAAAATATTTTTATGGACCTGCCTTTAGGGTGGGATGGATAAATGTACAAAATGAAAATATGCAACCGGCGTAAAAACTGTGGTATTTTTAAATATAATTGTCGAACTTATGAGACAAGCATCAAGAGTGAGTCTTATACAGATGTAATAGAGGGAATCCGGTCATTTTTAAAAAATAAAACATCGTTCAGACTTAAATATAAATAAAATAGAAATAATGTAAGTTATTTATTCTTTCTCTGTGGACCAGTACCAAATGGCCCACTGACCGGTACTGGTCTGTGGCCTGGGGGTTGGGGACCACTGGTTTAGAGGGTATTTTACATGCTGGTTATATGTAAGAAATTTATTATTGATATTTTATTCATTAATTCTATTATGAAAAAAGACTGGTAAATAAATGTTTCATCATTTGAAAAAAAAAAAGACAGGAGAGAATGACTGATGAGACAGAAATCACAGAGTTTTGAGTATTAAAATTTTACTGAGCTAGCTGAGGGATACCTATACAATTTGCTTCAGCAGATATTACTTTGTAATCCAAACTAGCAAAATTAATGTATCCATTTAAAGGTTTTTAATATGTTTGCACTTAACATCAAGGATTTCAGGATGTGTCACCTTAGAATAACAATTACTATTTGCTAGTAGAACTTAGTATGTCTATGCATTGAAACTCTTGAAAATGAAAAGTAGGATAGTGTGTAAGGTTGTATATAATTTAATTGTAAAATTTTAAAAGTAAAACAATGTTGGCTCTACAGTTAAATTGATTCACATTTTGATTTATTATTATTACATAGTAATACACTTACAATTTACTACTTTCTCAATACTTGCACTTTGAAATTATTTCTTAAAATATTTACACAAAAAATTTTATTCATATAATCCTAAAAAGGAGTCTATGCTAATACCAATTTGTCAGTGCAGAGATTCACATAGATAAGGAAATTTTACTTTTTGGTCTGGGTCTTTTCAAAGTGTACCTTCAGGCTATATGCATTTCGATGGCAAAAATATTTTTAAATATATCTCTAAAATAAAATTTCAAAGATGTTAAACCAATAAATGTGTTTAAAATCTTAGGAAATATTTAGTCCAGGTTGAACATCACTAAGGCTGGATTAATATTGTTAGGTCTGAATTGATTAATGAATTTGACTTTATTTTAATGACACATTTTGCTGAAATATTTGATAAATTTTCCATAGAATGACTAATGGAGTATAAAATATACATACTTATTAGTTCACATACTTTATTCTTCAAAGAACACTTTAATGCATTTCTCTTGATTAATAACAATGTCCACAAGAAAGACTAGTGCTTAGCACCATAGTGCATCATTGTTGACAACTAAAAAATAAAACAAACTCATGAATATTTAATGTCTAATACCAATTTACAAAATTACAAACCATAATAACAAAGGATTATGGTATTTGAAATAAGTCTCTTGGTACTGATTATGTAGTATAAATAATAACATTAGAAAATGTGTTGAAGCAAGATTACACAAGTGACTATATTACAATAAAATTTTTTAAAAAGACAACTAGATTTCAATAAACTTAAATAAAATAATTTAGGAATGTTGTTTTCAAATGATAAAACCTAATGACAATATTCTTATTTCTTGAAATATTAGTGCTAGGTATTAAAACAAATATGAAAATTAGTCTCAGATGAACTAAACACTAATACAAATGCAAGGGGATAATTGGGCTCATTTTATTAAGATGAAAGGAGGGTGAAACTCTTTTTTCAAAATTAAAACTGTTACTATTTAAAAATATGACACTGTATAACCAATTTTTAATGAAAAAAAATCTTTAGTTACATTCTATGGTGCACACTATTTAGTAAGCATAGATTTTCTGTTTGTAAATATCAACATTTAAACTAAAACTTACTCATAAACTTCTTATCAAAAGTTATAAACACTCAGTAGAATAAAATAAAATAAGATCACTTTTCCAATGGCATTAGAAAATAAGCTTCTCCAAATCTGCTAATTTTATACACAATTAAATCTTATTTACTAAGTGTGAATTCTTGCTAAGATTGATTATTAATTTTAGACTATCAAATACCGCAAATATTTTCCTGCTTCTTAAAACACAAATTTTCTATTCTCTAATTGGCTTAATACACAATTATAAGCATTTATTATTGTATCGGAGGTTATATAAAAGGAATGGTTATTAAAATTGAAAAACAGGAACTTCAACTTCTGATTAGCAAAGAGAGGAAAAATGAGGACATGAAAAGACATCATTTAGGGTATAGGTGAACAGTGCAGTGTGCAGATGATGGTTTGTTAAGTTGTACACTTGAAACCTGTATGGTTTTGGGAACCAATGTCACCTCAATAAATTAAATTTAAAAAGTGAAAATAATAATCATATACTTGGCCTTGGCCAGCAGCTCAGTAGATAGAGGATCGGCCCATTCCAGGTTTGCTTCCAGGGCAGAAAATGACTATCTGCTTCTCTCAACTCCCACCCACCCACCCACCCAGTGGTTTGATTGGTTCGACACTGAGGGCAGCTCGACTGGTCCTAGAACATTGGCCTCAGGTGCTAAAAATAGCTCAGTACTCCAGCACTGGCCCAAGACTAGGTTGCCAGGTGGATCCCAGTGGTGGAGCATGTGGGAGTCTGTCTCACTATCTCCCTTCCTCTTACTTAAATAAAAATCATATATTTCTCTGATGCTATTGAAGAACAGTAGACATAAGGGAACCTAAAAGAGCTGAATTAAACTGAGAATAAGCCCCTCACTGGGAAGTATGAAGTTGAATTTTCATTATGGTTGCAAGTACATGATGTAGCCATCATATAGTAGCTATAGTTTTACAAGTTACAAATATGCATGCATTTCTTAAACGGCCAATTTATTACCAATAAATAAAAATAAATTAATCCAATTTCATCAGAATAAAAACATTATTTTCATCAAAGACTTCATTTAAGGAAATCATAAAAACCAGTTAAGAGCAAATATTTCTAATAATACTATTAGAATACATAATTACTCATAAAATTAATACATAATTTAAAAACCCAATTAAAAATAAATAAGTACTTAAGAAGATACCTCACACACACACACACACACACACACACATACACATATAATTAGGTAATAGATACAAAGAGAGTTAAGCAACTTCATTATTCTTCAGAAAACTTTACATTATATTGAGATCTCAGCCATAACATTAAAAAAAAATGTTAAAGTGTGCTAATACCAAATGTTGGCAAGAAATTTTAAAAACTGAATCCTAATACATTGCTTGTGCTATTGTAAAAACAGTAGAACTGCTATGAAATCTGCTTACTGTGTTTTAAGGGTAAAATATATATGGTTGATAATCTAATAATTTCACTCATAATTATTCTGTGGGCAGGAGAAAACATATTACCCCAAACATTTATACAAGAATGTTTATTATAATAGCTATCTATAATTACCAAAATATGTAAACAGTCCAAATGTTCAACCACAGAAGAATGATAAACACAATGTGGTATATTCAGTCAGTGACATATTATATTATTTGGCCATAAAAACATACAGGTGATACACATAATGTCATGTATCCGTCTAAAATCATTATGTTGTATGAAAGAAGACAAACAGAAAAGAGAATATACTATATTACCACACTTCTATGAAGTTAAAAAATGAACTAAAGTAATCATGGTAACAGAAATCAAATATGTAGAGATTACCTTGGAGTTTTAGGGGTTGTGGTGCAGAGAATAGACTGACTAGAAAAAATCACTGATTGAATCTTGGAATGAAAAGTGTCCTATATCTTGATTGTTGGGATGGTAATATAGACATATTTATTTATTTATCTATTTATTTATTTATTTTTATTGATTTTAGAAAAAGAGGAAAGAAGAGAGAGAGAGAGAAACCATCAATTTATTGTTTCACTTATTTAAGCATTCATTGGTTAATTCTTGTAGGTGTGATTACTGGAGATCTAACCAGCAAACTTGGTGTATCAGGATGATGCTCTAACCAACTTGGCTACTGCCATCTTCAGTGTCCAGGGCCAACTCACTCTAATCGAGTCATGGCTGTGGAAGGAAAAGAGAGAGAGAGAGAAGCAAGAGGGGGAGGGGTGGAGAAACAGATAGTCACTTCTCCTGTGTGCCCTGGCTGGGAATTGAACCAAGACATCCACACGCCAGGCTGGTGTTCTACTACAGAGCCAACCTGTCAGGACTGAATATTGTTTTGTTCATGAAAATTATACCTTAATAAATATGCAAATTACACTACATAATATTGGGACCAGAAAATTTGTCATATTGGTTATGGTACACAGCTATTTATAATTCATCCCTGAAAACCACAGAAATTTAAAACAATTTTTTTCCTATATTCAATGAATTATATATTGTGATGGTAACGGGGAGGAGATAAGCTCAAAGAAATAGCAGATATGAGGGAGACAAGATAGATCAGTGTGTTTTCCAAGGAGCTGAGATGTTTTTGCATGAGAATTTCTCAGAAGACATTTAATGCCGGGAATACTGTTAATTAGCTGAAGAATAAAATGAGTCTGACTGAAACTATTTTGTATTTTCTTATAAACAGTTGTCAGAGAATTATTACTGATCACCATATTATTTAAGCTCATGTATCTAACTAACGTAATTTGACGTCAATATGTATGCTCAGTTTTTTCAGAGACTATTTTTATTGCTTAGCTGGCTTTATTACACTTTAATATGTTCTAAATTCTATGGAGCCAACTATATATATATGGTCTACCCGAAAGTTCTGTTCGTTTCTATCACAACAAGTTTCAACACGTAGGCACATGTTTATTTGGCGCATGTGTGCCTCTCTATTTTTATCATTTAATGTATACATACTGACGTAGCAAATTAACTAAAACAAAGTTGATTCACGTTAGTCTTATGTGTAAAGTGATAGTGTACCCATGGCTACTGATAAAGTTCATCTTTACCACTGTATTTTTATGAATTTCAACAAGGAAGAAATGCTACAGAAGCATGTAGAAATTTATTGAAAGTATTTGGTGAAGGTACAGTTTCTGATAAGACATGCAGAAGATGGTTCTAAAAATTCGAAACAGGTGATTTCGAATAAGCCACGTTCTGATAAGTTTTCTGATAAGCCACGTTCTGGGCGACCATCTTTGATTGATGACAATGTTGTTAAGACCTTGTTGGAGCAAAATCCTTTTCTGACAACATCGGAGATCGCAGAAAGGCTTAATTCAGCTCAGCAAACCATTTCGGACCATATTCGGAAGATAGGATTGGTGTGGAAATATATTATTTGATAAAATTTATTGACAGTAAGAAAAATTTGAATTTTGTTTTATTCCAAAAACGGACAGAACTTTCCGATAGACCTTATATATATAAACTTTGTGTGTGTGTGTGTGTGTGTGTGTGTGTGTGTGTGTGTGAGACAGAGACAGAGAGAAGAACAGATAAGGACAGACAGAGAGAAAGGGAGAGAAGAGAAGCTTCAATTCTTCATTGTGGATCCTTAGTTGTTCATTGATTGCTTTCTCATATGTGCCTTGATGGGAGAGGGGCTACAACAGAGTGAGTGACTCCTTGCTCAAGCCAACAACCTTGGGCTCAAGCAAGCAACCATGGAGTCATGTCTATTATCTCATGCTCAAGCCAGTGACCCCGCGCTAAGCTGTTGAACCTGCACTCAAGCCAGTGACCTTGGGGTTTTGAACCTTGGTACTCTGCATCCCAGGCAGGGGGTCTATCCACTGTCCCACCTCCTGGTCAGGCTAGATCTCATTTTTTTTATTACTAGAAATTAACTCTTTTTTTTCCAAATGAAGCAGTAACATATATTTGTGGTTTCGTTCTTTTTTTTCTATTAACTAATAACATAATGAAGTTTAAAAAATTGTGCTAAGGCTAATGAAATGTAGTTTGAACACACTAAGGTCATAGATTATTAGAGTTTCAAATGTCCTCAGAAATCATTTTAATGTTATTTTTCTTTCAATACTGCAAACCTTCTATAATGCCCCTAATAGTTATTCATTCCATGTATGAAAAGAAATGATTAGTAGTTAGAAAGTACATTCTAATATTAAACTGAAATTTCCCTTTTCTTCACATTCACTTGGTTGCCTACAATTCTGCCATAAGTTGTCTTACTGTATGTTAAACACATTTTAAGCATATCAGACACAGTTTAAGAAACAATGAAATTTTAATTTTTGATAAGCCAACTGTATTTCACATATTCTAATGTTATTTAATTTTTACTTTTCCTGTCTATTCTCACTAGGTAAACTCAGTATCTCAATACCTCTTTGTATTAAGAGGGAAAACTTATTTAAATTTATTTAATAATATTATTAATTTTAATAAATATTTTATTTTATTTAAAAATCAATCCTGTAAAGATTTACTTCCCACATTATTAATAAATCAAAAATACTAAGTTAAGTATTCAGGTATCTCTTTATAAACTTCAACAATTTAAAGAAACACAGAGGAGAAATGAAAGTTATAACCAACATATACGAGACATATTTGTAAGGTTTAGGCTCAGGGCAGCTTTTAAAACCCAAGCCCCTTTTAAAACTAAATTTCCTGGCCTGACCAGGTGGTGGCACAGTGGATAGAGCGTTGGACTGGGATGTGGAAGACCCAGGTTCGAGACCCCAAGCTTGCCAGCTTAGGGGGGAGGGGCTCATCTGGTTTGATCAAGAAGCTCACCAGCTTGGACCCAAGGTCGCTGGCACGAGCAAGGGGTTAGTTACTTAGTCAGCTGAAGGCCCGCGGTCAAGGCACATATGAGAAAGCAATCAATGAACAACTAAGGTGTCGCAATGTGCAATGAAAAACTAATGATTGATGCTTCTCATATCTCCATTCCTGTCTGTCTGTCCCTGTCTATCCCTCTCTCTGATTCTCTCTCTCAGTCTCTGTCAAAAACAAAAAACAAACAAAAAATACTAAAATTTCCCTCACCCAATTTCTTAGCCAGGATCAATGCTGCACATTTTTCTCCCTGTCACTTAATGACTTCCTGGCCTTCACTTTGAAATATAACAAAAAGTTTATCTTTGTAAAAGTCAGGGAAAGCTTACATTGGGAAGAAACCTGAAAATTAGAGGAGTTTAAATCACAATAAACCAGGCTACAGGCCCAGTGGTGCTATTTTCTATTAGCAGATCAGCACCTCCCCCCACCTCTCCATCCCTACCCCCCATTCTAAGGTCAGTGCAAACCAGTAGGAGGAGGGTGAACTGACTTGCATGAAGCCTAGGTGGGCCCAGCTGGGCCGGAACCTTTTGAACTAGCACGGGCCTCCTTTATACAGTTGAGCCAGGAGATAAACAATTTGGAGACACTGTGATGCCTCTCCAATACACATACAGGAAAATAGTACTTTGTACCTGTAAGGTCGGTGGATAATGGGGGATGGTCACGTGGGGAACCCAGGCCCGGGAACTTAGGCTAGACCGCCCACAACCAAGCATGGCAAAAGAAACTTCCCAGGAGCCCTTTGGAAGAAAGCGACCGTCTGCCAGCCAGTGAGATTTCACCACCTCATATTAGCTCACCCACCCTAGGGACCCTTTAAAAATATCTCCCACGCTAGTCATCACTTGTGACTTCCCTGGCCTCCATCTTTCCTCGGGGCCAGGGGACCTCGCTGGGCAGGATGCACGCTCTGTACTCAATAAAGCCTTTTACTATTCTACACTTCATAGCTCGGACCCCTTCCTTCCTTCTCGGAGGGGAAAAATACCTTACAGTACCTATAGAGGCAGTGACCTAGGGTGCTTTTTGTA
Source organism: Saccopteryx leptura (assembly GCF_036850995.1). NCBI lineage: Eukaryota > Metazoa > Chordata > Mammalia > Chiroptera > Emballonuridae > Saccopteryx > Saccopteryx leptura. Next base: position 62,794,155 of record NC_089506.1, on the reverse strand, counting down.
TGACCCCTGACTAAACAATAAGTACTCTACTCTAACCCTCCCCAGAGCCAACGTGGCATTTGGGTCTCTCTCGGCATGCTTACACTTAAGTGTTTTAAATAAACAGCCCTTTTGGAACACACTGGCCTTGTGTTTTCAGTTTGGCTCACCCCAGTGCCCACGCATAGACCCGGGAAGGGGTTTAGCCTGTCAGTTGTCCTATATGGGATAAGGCCGTCTGCTGGAGTCTCTCCAGATCTGACCTCGTAGGAAATTATACCGATCTGCCAGTTGCCAAGAGAAGCTGAAAGGAGACTTTCTCCTTCCCCAGTGAACCAACCACTGGCAGCTTTAACCTAAAATATTAATCAAAAATATTACTTAATACTCTAATTGACCAATGTCACCCATTAAAATGAATTGTCTAAATAAAATTAAAATAAAAACAAACAAAATATATATATATAGTTCTGTATTAATCAGATAAAATATGATCAGATTTTCCTTATTAGTTTATATTTCAATAAAAATAATTTTACATTTAAAAATATTACTTGATATTATATTATTTATTTATTTATTTATTTTATTTTATTTTTTTGTATTTTTCTGAAGCTGGAAACAGGGAGAGACAGTCAGACAGACTCCCGCATGCGCCCGACCGGGATCCACTCGGCATGCCCACCATGGGCCACGCTCTGCCCACCAGGGGGCGATGCTCTGCTCCTCTGGGGGGTCGCTCTGCCGCGACCAGAGCCACTCTAGTGCCTGGGGCAGCGGCCAAGGAGCCATCCCCAGTGCCCGGGCCATCTTTGCTCCAATGGAGCCTTGGCTGCGGGAGGGGAAGAGAGAGACAGAGAGGAAGGAGGGGGGGTGGAGAAGCAAATGGACACTTCTTCTATGTGCCCTGGCCGGGAATCGAACCCGGGTGCCCCGCACACCAGGCTGACGCTCTACCGCTGAGCCAACCGGCCAGGGCGATATTATATTATTTAAACCTTAACCAAAAACATTCCAAAAGATTTTTAAATTTTGAAATAAATAAATAAATATGACAATGTCTTATTCTTCAATGTCACCAAGCTGTGAATATTGTATTAGAAGACATTTAGTGAATTTAAAGATTTTTTAAAAAATGAAAATCTCTAAAAAACAAATTTAGCAATTTTTCCTTTTATTCAAACTAACTACACTTGTAGGTAAATAAAGATTAACAGGATACATGAAAATGTCTCTGATAATAATGGTTTAACTAAGAGAATATAAAAATTAGAAAGAGAAAAATTTTAAACACCATAAGCACGTTTTGGTTAGTGTCTTATTTATATCTACATATTTTTAAGAATGAAGCATCTATAAAAAGGAATAATAAAGCTCACCCCAGGGAAACAAAGGATAAGCTTTAAAAAGGCAATTCTTTCTGCTGCAGCAGCTAAATCTAGAATTGCCCTGCAGGTAATTGTGATTCTCTGGTACATTTAAGTAGTTCTCATTTACAAAGGTAGAATAAGGCAAATTAACCTGAAGAGCAACCCCTTTGTTTCATTTCTAATCACAGAAGTTTCTACAAAAGGTCAAACTTTAATTAAAGAAAATGTAATATGTTTATATGATAGGGAAAAATAAAGTAACAACTGCCACTCTAACAAGTTCTTTTGAAAATAGAGAAACGAAATAATTGTTCATGGTAAGTCAGTTTATGCATCTATTTCATGGCACTGCAATTACAATTGAATGAGTAAAATTGCTGGAGCACTGTTTTCTCCTTTTAAAATTGGGTAATAATCTGTTAAAGTCATTGCTAGATGCACCTTCAGACACGTTGTGTTCTGATTCTAAACAATCTAGTTTAGCTCTTATAAATGCAAAAACACACCCTATATTAATCCTTTCTGCTTAGCCTCTCAGCAGGATGAATTTAAAATAATCTCAATGGCTCCAAGCAATATTTTAAAAAAGAAGCATAGAAAAATCCTAATAGATCATCCCAGTCATTCGGATGTCAGAAAAATAACACTCCTAAATACAGCCTCTAGTTTTTTTTTATTTCAGACTCATTTTCAAAGTCCAAAGTAATAGAGTTCTAATATCTGGAAGAGATGTTAATCAAGAACAAATTTTTTAAGTTATACAAAAATACTATGTTGGAAATTTGCTCATTAAGACACTAAGTTTGAGCTCCTCACCATACTGTGTACCCCAAGGGAAATGATTTGTACTCAAAATTGAATATTTGATCAAATGGAGAAAGATTTAGATTAATTGTAAATAAGTATAATAATATTAAAAAATCTATAAATGGTAATATAAAAGTCAAGGATTATGACAAAAAAGAAGTAATTATTAAATTATATTAATATTACCATTATAAAACTTGGCGCTTAGGCATTGTAAAGCCAGTAGCCACAGCCACCATCACAACCACCAGGCCCATGCAGGTTTGCACTGGATTTGGACAGACGGTAATGAAACAATGGAGCCAAAAACTGGTGGGCCATCATCTTTAATCCTAGCTTGCACCTGGCGGGCAAGTAAAACACACACTGGGCTCCAAAACCCACTCACATTCAGTGCTCACAAAGCTACTGACTTATCCAAGTTTCCTAGAATCAAAGGTTTCTAGCTCACCAGACTTATTCACCTCTGTTCCCCATCTCCTTCCTCCTCCCTGCACAAACTGCACAAACTGGTTTTTCACTCAGCACTTCACCATCTTAGCTGCTTCTCCTGGCCTCCTCTACGTGGCCTTTCTCTGCTCTCTGCTCTCTCCTCTAATGCTCATCTCAGGAACCGAGAGAGCAAGCTCCTGGTCTGCTCAACTTTATAGCGCAGAAATCAAAACCTTTAATCCAATATACAAACAAGGAAGTCTCTAATACAAAGTCACTTATTTGAGGCATGATGGGATTGTACCACTCCACATTAAAAAGGTGGGAAAGGCTTAGTCCTAAAACCAAACCCCAGGCTACAAAGATCCTGCCTTCCCACAACCCAGTCTCAACACACATTAATATCACCTGGGCGATGGACTTCCACGTGGGCAGTGCCATCTTTAACAAAGTGAGCATAATATATTTTATCTGCCCAACAGACATGAGTTTGTAAAATTTGTACTTTTGGAGTTTGCTCACTTTTATTGTTAAAAAATGGTGCTAGGAAGCCACGTGTGCGCTTGCCTTCAGAGCAGAGCAACTGGTTGTGAATTGCAGATTGCATTCCTGCTTGGGAGGAGTCATTATTTTACAAATGTTTGCTGGAGCAGGGGTCAGTCAGTTTTGCATAGAGAGGGGAGAGGATGCAGAGTGCTGAAGAAGCCAGTTTTGCAGAGAGAGAGAGAAGATGTGCTGACAAACTTTGCGAACTCTGCTGAGACTGGTAAGGCCTTTGATTCTAGGAGGAACCAGAGAAGATTCTCCTGGTTGTGGAAACAGAAAACGTGTCAGGGCTTTGGGAGTCCTGAATGAATGGGAAGTGTTTTCCTTGCCTGTTTGAGACTTTAATAAAGAAATGGTCCATCATTTTTTGGCTCCACTGTTTCTTTACCATCTGCCCAAATCCAACGGGAACCAGCATGGTCATGATGGTGGCAGCCACTGGCCATAAGGTGCTCTTTCTTTTTTTTCTTTCTTTTTTTTAGAGAGAGCCAGGGAGAGAGAGACGGAGAGATAGGAACATCAAGCTGTTTCTGTATGTGCCCTGAGGAGGGATTGAACAGGCGACATTTGCACTTCCGATGATGCTCCACCCAGCCAAGCTTTCCAGCCATGCCATCATTTTTTACTTACTGATTGATTTTTAGAGAGACAGAGATAGTGAAGGAGAGAGAAGACAGACAGAAAGGAAGTATTCATTTGTTGTCCCATTTAGTTGTTCATTCATTGCTTGCTTTCCTTGTTTGCCCTGACCAGGGAAGGAACCCTCAACCATGTCATTTGAGGCCACGCTCTAATTGACTGAGTTAATCCACCTGATTTGAGTGCTCTTTCAAGAATGATTTTTTTACTACTTATATAGGAAACCTTATTTTGATTTAAAATATGCACATAGTTAATCTATAAATTATAGGAAAACTTGCATGACTACTAAAATATATTTATTTAAAAAGTATGTAAGTAACTTTGGCCCTTTCTATTTAAAATATGAATATATAATAGGGAATTTTACTGTAAATGATTGTGTTTTGGAACTTCAAAAGCTTTCAAAAAAGTTCACTAGAAACTTTCCAGTACTAATTTTCATGAATTTTGTTAAAAAATATATTTAGTAACATTTAGTCCTGGTTCTCAATGTAATGTTTGCATGGTTATGAAGCTGGGGTTGGATATCAAATATAAAAAACAAAGACAATTTCTATTGTTCTTTTATATTTATATGCATGTGGAATATGTGGCCTAAAGTGTTAGAATTAATTTCTTTCCTACAGTATAAATCAATTTGAAATATATAAAGACAAAGTTTCAGTATTATGTATGATTTTATTGAACATTATCTTTGAAATAAAATGTTATTTTAAAGTGATAATAAAAACTTTCTTAATTATTCAGAGAAGCTTGGAAGTGTTTGCATAAATGTTTAGGAATGTTGAATTTTCATAAAACAATAATAAAGACAAAGTTATGATACTTAAGATACAGTAATAGTGTAATATAGATGTTATCCTATGTTAAAGGAGCTTGCCATTGTATTATTGCCATTCTTTTGAAATTAATTCTTAGAAGTTTACTAGAAGATTATTTCATAACTTACTTAAACAAGTATTATCTCTGTAAAATTGTACAGTCCATATGTGAAAAAGCACAAATTTTCAAATAAAATTATTCATGCTAAAACTTGGAGTTAGAGAAATGGTGATATTTAATAATGTTTTCCAAAAGTATTTTATCATCCATATTTTTTCTCTCAAACATATAAGGTATATATATATGTTTGCATAAAAGGTGTTTTGTGAGTTTGTTCCAGATAAGATGGAATAAGCACATTCTATCATCTTTCCAACTAAAAGAAACTTTAAATCTTTTTCAAGAATTGATTTAATAGCTATTTAAGGGCTCTGAAAAGTAAATAGTAGCAGACTAGGAAGAATTTGAAGCAACACTATACCAATGATGAGGTACCCAATTCGAGTTCCACTGATTTTCTAGGTCCTGCACACTATACCACAAAGTACAAGAAAAGTGAGCACTGGCATGCAAATGAGAGAAAACTAGAAAAATGTGTTCTGCCTGGTTCATAAACTGGCAAATGACTTTCTAAACATCACAGGATTAACAACAAGAGAGTGCAGGGACCAGAACTCCTTTTGGAATGGAGAAAATATGGTTCCACTAAGTTGAAACAAACCACAGTTACGTTTTGCTTTCTCTCTAATTCCAGCTCCAGATCATGGATGTGGGCATAGTCACTGAAGTACCAGAGAGCTGGTAACTAAAGCACAGTTTTTTAGACAAAGAACAATAAAAAGAGAATCCCAAAGAACCCAAAAGCACTGACAGGCTTACATAGCAGAAAGTGTATGGAAAGCAACCCCTATCGTTGTCTATGACTTCTGGGCTCGCTTTTGAATTGAATAAAAAAAAATTAAAAATTTTAACCAATAAATGTATAGTACAAAAAAATTCAAGGGGAATAATATATATAAAATATGCAATAGATTATATGAAAAATGTATTATATATACTCAATAGCAGAGTGGAAATGATGGAGGCAAGAACCATGAACCAGATACATCAATAGAAATGATGTAATCTGAACAATAGAGAAAAAGAGTAAAAATGAAAAGAACAGAGAAGATTCATAAGGATCTACAGTAAATTACCAATGTCTATATATTCATTTCATATGATTTCCAGTTTTAAAAGAGAAATGAATTCCTTAAACAATATTTATAAAATTAATGGTTGAATATTTCCTAATTTTGGCAAAAAACATAAAGTGACAGGTCAAGAAGCTCATGGGATCTCAAACCAAAAATCCAAAGAACTCCATGATCACACACAATAATAATAAAATTGCTGAAGGTTAAGACAAAGAAAAAATCCTGCAATTAGCCAGAGTAAAATCACAAATGACCTGCAAGGGAACAGCAAATCGAATGAATCTATAGTTCTATTAGAAACCATGGAGAATAGAGAAAGTAGAAAAACCTTTTTTAAATGCTGGAAAAAAGTTATATCCAATGGAAATAATTTAAGAATAATGGTGAAATAAAGACATTTTAGATGGAAAAATATCTAAAAGAATCATTACCAAAAAATCTACTTTAAAATTTTGCTGCTAAAAGTTTTTCAGACTGAAGAGACATAATACCAGACAGAAACCTGGAACCTTGACAATAAAAGAATAACAATGGAAAAGGTAAAGATTTGGGTGAATATAATAGATTATTTACCTCTGAGATTTTTTTATGTTTGAAAACAAATATTATAGCACTGGCTAACTTGGTTTTCAATGCATATAGATTCAACAACAATAAAACTCTAATGTAATAATAGTAAGTTTTCTATAATTCTCTTGAAATTGCAAAATGTTGGTTATATATTAAATGTGATATTTAGTTCTTATGTTGTTATCTCTAAAGCAACTACTAAACAATTGTCAAATATAAGGCTAAAATTACCAAGCAAATTTTAAAGGGTATGACTAAAAATTATTCAAATTACCCAAAAGAAAATAAAGAAAAGGAAAAAATAATAACAATCAGAATGAACAACTGAAAAAAGATATAAAATTAATTCCAAAAATTTCTAAAATTCTACTAAATATAAATAATATAAATGTAAATAATCTAAGCACGCTTAGAGAAAGGTATGTCAAAATAGATAAACAGTGATCAAATTATATATTTTCTCTAAAACACATTTAAATAGGGCTATTTAAAAGTAAATAAAGAATAAAGATATACCATGTGAACACTAATAAAAACAAAGTTAAAGTGGCTATGTTAATATCAGAAAAACTAGAATAAATTAAAAGGACAATACCAAGGATAAGTGGGACATTGCATATTGAAAAAGAAACAATAATATTAAATATGTATGTGCCTAGGGCTCTAGCTGGTTACCTTAGTCAGTTAGAGCATCATCTGAAAATACCAAGGTTTTGCAAGTAGAAACCCTGGTCAGGGCACATACAAGAAATGACCAATGAATGCACAACTAAGTGGAACAACAGATAAATATTTTTCTTTTTCTCTGTTTCTCTCTTTCTCCCCCCTTTCTCTCTCCATTTAAAAGCAATTAGTAATATATTTATTTATATATATAAACATACATATATATGTTTATATATAATTTGTAGTTCAGTAATATAGTTATACCTTATTTTTTATTCAGTATATGAAGAATGGGTGCATATATCTTTCTTTTGAATGAAAGGAATAAGAGTTTAAAACATTCTCTAAGTAAAGATTTAAGTACATGCTGGAAATCTAGACAGCTAAATCAATAACATATCTTATGGAAGGTTATTGTTAAAAACTCTAATATCTGTGTTTTTCCTACATGTCATATTTCCTAGGTCATTTACCCTATATAGTCTATAAAATGATAGCTTTAGATTAGATGTGTTCTATTTTGCTTTTTGACTGTTTCCAAGTCATGGAGGAATAAAGATTTTGGATGGTAATCCAAATGTGACTGATATTTCACTCAAACTTTGATTGATACCTTTTAACATAAAAGACATTCTATATTAGAGAGATAAAGGCTGATAAAGCTGAAAAACAAGATGTGTGACGGTAACAGAACTGGTATACTAGAGCTAGTTTGTACCTGTGCACAAGTGCCATTTGTGTCTGTCTGTTACCAATAACTCCATGTTCAGTGATGTAACATGAGTAGCATGATAACAGCAATGGTAGAGAAAGTGCAATACAGGGAAAGATAAATTATGCCCATGTAAGTGGTCCACCCTTCCAGCATTATGTTAGCATAACATAGCACATAATAGCACCAGAAAGGACCAAAAACATCTAATTTTTCTCAAGAGGAATATCTAATAAAATGAAATAATGCACACAAAATTTTCCAAAATATTTTCATATTTTTTAGTGAAAATGAAAAATGAAACCTAATCTATACTAAATTTGAAAATTCATTCAAGTCCTTGCCTCACTTCTTTCCAGGAGGCCAACAGGAAAACTGAAGTTTCACTATGTGAACTGACATATGCTTTCTCTTGCAATAGTTTTTATTCTGTTGGAATAGGCAGGTCTCTGATAGATCTTTTCTCTCCTTCCCGTCACAATGTGTGATCACTGTACAGCAGTTCTAACATCTTCCTAATATGTTTTATGTCCCCCTCAGAATCCAAAATTCCAGAAAATTTCTTTTGACCCTGTTATAAAATTTGATGTCACTTCCCTCTTTGGAGCAATGTTGTTATTTTGTGGTAAATAGTTTAATGATCTTTCTGTAGGATGTAAATATTTTGCATCTGTGGATTTCTTAAATGCAAAAGAACAGATCACTAATGCTGAGTACCACACGAATCACATGCTTTTATAACTTTAGAGAATAAAGCATGTTGGAGTAATTCAGTAAAAAGAGAGATTTCTTTTTGTGTGTTTTTCTGAAGTTGGAAACAGGGAGGCAGTCAGATAGACTCCCGCATGCACCCGACAGGGATCCACCTGGCATGCCCACCAGGGGGCGATGCTCTGCCTATCTGGGGCATTGCTCTGTTGTGACCAGAGCCATTCTAGCACCTGAGGCAAGGGCCACAGAGCCATCCTCAGCGCCCAGGCCAACTTTGCTCCAATGGAGCCTTGGCTGCGGGAGGGGAAGAGAGAGACAAAGAGGAAGGAGAGGGGGAGGGTTGGAGACGCAGATGGGTGCTTCTCCTGTGTACCCTGGCCGGGAATTGAACCTGGGACTCCTGCATGTCAGGCCGATGCTCTACCACTGAGCCAACCAGCCAGGGCCAAAAAGAGAGATCTTTCAAAGAACTGTGCTCTATTTTAAATTTCTTGCTTACGTCCAGTGACACAAAATCCCTAGGATGTAAACAGACATTTGTTACCTCTGTAAAACTTTTATAAATTCCAGAAAGAAAAGTATCCACAGTTATAAACACATTTATATCAATAATAATCAGATAAGTAAGGACAACTGTTTAAATTGGGATATTCCTTAAATGTTTCACAAATTAATTTACTTATATGCACAGATATTGCCACAATCTATAAAGAAAAAATTTTACAAGACACAGGCATAGCAGAAAATTTATTCTATTATATTTTTTATTGTAACTCATCTTAGTTACACTTTAACATTCAAAATGTTTGCTGATACTACCCTATACAATATGTCATCCATCTTTATTAGAATAAGAAAGTCTGTCACATTTAGTAGAAACAAATTTAGAAAATTGTACTTTTAGTTTGAAGGAATATCTTAATTTTGTAAATATTGTAACAAAATAATACCTGCTTTCAACTCTGACATCCATATACACACTGACCATTAAGATGAAATATTTTTATTTCAAACTTTCCTATATATGATTAATTTATACACTGTATTCAGAGAAATTTTTAAATAGGCAAGAGAGAAGTAAAGATCAGAGTTAAATCATTCACCCTCAGTGGGTTCACAGTACAATCGGTAACCTAATGGATATGCACACAGTATAATTCATAATTTTATAGTTGCATGGAGGATCAGTGTTAACAAAATAAGCCAAGAAAAGAGTAAGATGTTCCTAATTTGCTAGTAGATGACCAATCCTGATGGCGGCCATCCAGCATTAAATAGACATATTATGGCACACTTTAAATTAAATTTTAGTATGTTCAATTTAATATATTCAATTCAAGGTCAGCAAGCTTTGAATTTATAACCATTAGTAAAACAGTTGTATTGCTTTTAGTTAGTTATAGAATAAATGTTATTTGAACTGTCAAATAATGACTACAATTTTTGCTCACAAAAAGACAAATCTTCTTTTAAGTCATCTAAATATTTTAGATTAATAAATGAACTATAAAAATAACAGTACTTCTTGTAGGACTGGATTTATTTTGTATAGAGTAATGTATGAAAGAGTTATCTATATGGAAATTTCCCAAATAATATTTTCAGGCATCAAGGCATACTAATAAGCTTCTATTGGAAATAAAATGTGTCCGATATATTGACAATCTTACCATTTGGAGTTGTCATAGCTGCACAGGGACACATCAGCTGCTCAGTTAAACCTGTGATCTACTTTACATTTATTTAAGGTAAATATATATGGTACTCTTTAATTATTTTAAGAGTGCCACTTCATGAACATATTTGAGAAGTATTGTTCTAATCCCCAAGATTATAAGAAATAACTTCATGTATTCAGTACACTAAAGTTAATACTCTTCCTGAGTTCCCATTTTGTGTATATGAAATGATATCCGTACAACAACTTAATGTAAATCAGAGAGTTCACCTATTGCTTCCTATCCTTTATCTCCTTAAAGAAATTATATTTTAGTACTAATAAACTTTGCTGTTAGGAAGAATACTTTGCTTCTACCACTCATGAACAAAACTGAAAATAAAATAAAAAAACTATACTTCTCTCCCACTCTCAATACTGGATCATTGAAAATACTCTAACATATTGTTAAGATTGAGGCAAAAGATATTTTATTATGGATTTTCTTTTTCTTTCTTGAGACTCCTTTCTTCCTGCAGAGAAGTGAATTATTGTGTTTTATTTTCAATGCATTAAGTTTTTTAAGTTTGCTGAGGGAGAGATAAATTTAATCTAGAGGTGTCTTAGAAACAAAGACACTATTTGGTTGTACAAAACATCTACATCTGTTGTCGAAAGTTATTTTATTAAATAAAGCTGACATTACTCACTCTATCTTTTCTTTTCTATTCATTCCCTAGAAGAACTCATTTGGTTTCATTGCTTTAAATTTCATCTATTTCCTACTAATTTCCAGGCTTGTTTTCTCTGTAGAACTCTAACTCTAGACTCATTAGCCAACTCTAACAGTTAGAATATATGCATATATCACAGCAATAATGTGACAGTCATCTAGCATTGTGGGGAAATTCCCTTGAAAATGAAATAGCAAATGAAACTGTTACTTTAATATTGCTCAGGAGTAGCCAAAATGAGATGGCTAAGTATAGGATTACTAATTAGAAATACTCAATCTCTCTACACATAATACATTTTTTAAAAAGGAAAGCAATGCACATTTTCAATTAGAGATAAGCGTTATGTAGAATATAATCCTAAGTATTATTTTCAAATTCCTCTAAAGCCACATAGAATTGTTAGAAAAAAGAATTAAAAAGTGTTATTTGGCTTAAATGATTTCACTGTTTAGTAGAAGTATCATAGTATTTCCCTGCCTATTGAAAAGTCTTTTCCCTTGGTAAAAATCATTTAAATCTTTGAAAAAAATATATTTTAATTTTGTAGTTTTATAGTTATCTTTGTATTATATACACATTTTCAGTAATCAGCTTCTAATTTGCAGTACAGAACACCAATTTGTTTAGAAATCATTGCTTTTAGCCAGTATATCCCTTTAGAAAATGCAAAACTTGAACAACATACTGAAACAGGAAAGAATAGCCTGTAGGGAAATTTAACACTTTATTGGTCATAGAACCAGTATACTACATCACAATACCATGCTTTGTGCAATACTGATTTATAATATATGTTATCTTTGTCTTTTTTTTTTAATACACTTTGAGAATGAACTCCTGGGATGATATTTAACTTATTTTAGATGTATGTGGAAATGTTCAGCTGCAGCATTTAGAAAGTGTTTTAATAAAAATTTTGCTTCAAGCTATGTTAACTATTAATATTAAATCTATGTGTTTAAGAAATGCATATTTCACATCTATAGCACTTTATCTAAAATTGCAAAATAAATGAGTAAGAATAAATACATACATCAGAAATTTCCCACACTATCAATGTCAGGAAACTATTATTCAAAGCCATTTCAAAGAGACGACTTATTTGAGAACTGCAAGAGAGATGCTAGCTAAACCTTGAAATATAAAATACAGCTCTAGGAGGAGCTGTGTATCTATATAGAAGTAGATAATCTGTTAATTTCCTTCCATTATTATTTCAAAAGAAAAACACTAAAATAAAAATCTCAAAATAATTGAAAATAACTTGATTTATCAGTTATATTTTATCTGCAAAGTGTATTTAAATGGTCATCTTTATAGCTTAGGTATTTCAAGCTTATAGAAAAGGTGTTAACAAATATAGGTTGTTTTTAAAAATATGTATTAATTGTACTGTGATTTATATTCAACTTATAGTATTGAATTTTTCCTAGCATGAAAAAAAGGAAAAAAAAAACAAGAAAAAAATCTAAGGTTAATTATCTAAGGATCTAAAATGTTTTTATTTTTTTTGTTTTAAGTTTTACTATATTTTTTACATTTAGACTCTTCTTTCCCAAAATACGAGATTACATACTATACATATGTGGTCTAATTTTTTTTTTTTTTTTTTTGTATTTTTCTGAAGTGAGAAGCTGGGAGGCAGAGAGGCAGACTCTCTCATGTACCCGACTGCGGTGCACCTGAAATGCCCATGAGGGGGCGATCCTCTGCCCATCTGGGGCATTTCTCTGTTGTAACTGGAGCCATTCTAGTACCTGAGGTGGAGGCCATAGAGCCATCCTCAGCACCCAGGCTAATTTTGCTCCTATGGAGCGTTGGCTGCGGCAGGGGAAGAGAGAGATAGAGATAAAAGAGAGGGGTAATGGTGAAGAAGCAGATGGGCACTTCTTCTGTGTACCCTGATGGGGAATTGGACCCAGGACTTCTATATGCCAGAATGATGCTCTACCACTGAGGCAACCAGCCAGGGCTCTGTGGTCTAATTTTTAATCAAGTAGTACAAAGCAGTTATCAAAAGAAATCACTTAGTACCATGTTTTTTGAAGTTTATGATTGACAGATATAATCATGAACCTCTGACATTCTGTTATAAGAACACTTTATCTATAACTAGTAATTGATTCAAATAGAAGAAATAATACCCCTACTCTTTGTAAGTATAAAATTCCTTTTTGTTGTTGGAAAAATCCATAAAGTCTTGTTTTTCAGAAACATTATGGATATGTATAAATCTGGGGCTCCACTATAAATTGTGCATGTGTTTTGCAAACGCACTGAAATTTTAGCAACACTAAAAACTAGAGGGTTTTTCTATATTTAGTTCTGCACAGCTTTTGTGCAGAATAATCAAAATTATCCACAATAGTAAGTATTGGATGAGAGTTAGATCCTTCCCCCATTTTTGAAACATATAAAATTTCCCTCTTGACTTTTAGATATAAAATAACAGCTGTGATTACAAAATATTCAATTGCTTTTTTAATTTGCAAGCATCTATTGAGTAACTATCAAGTTTTAGATATCTTTGATTCATAGTTTAATTAGGAAAAATTTTCTATCTACATAGTGCCTATCCTTATTTACTGAAGAGTACATAAATCAAATAAAAATTAATCCAGCTCTTAGCTTAAATATTTCATAAATATCCATAGGAATCATAAAATATATGATTAATCTAAAAATTTTAGAAATTCAAATATAATAAGATGAGGAATTAGGATTTTATTGCTTGGATCCCTTTCCTAATAAAAATACATATAAATGTCTTCTATTTTGTAGTTATTGTTTTTGCAACAGGTTTGTCTCTAGAAAAGAAAAAAAATAATATAAGAAACCTATTTTAGGCTAGATCTGTACTGAAATACATAAGACATCAATACAACTTTAAAGTTTTGAAAGATTTCAGCATATGGCTGTCCTAGGTTCAACTCCATATCAGGGCACAAAAGAGAAGTGAGCAACTACTTCTCTTTACCTCCCTCTTTCCTGTCCTTCCCACTTCCCTTCCCATAATTATTGGCTTGATTGGCTCCAACCTGAGGTCAGAGCCTCAGGTACCAAAAGTAGATCATTTGATTGGAGCATCTGTCCTAGCTGGGGTTGCCGGGTGGATCCTGGTCAGGGCACAGGTGAGGAGTCTGTCTCACTATAGCCCATCCTTTCCCTTAAAGAAAATAAAAATTAAAGAATATATATATATACATATATATGTATATATATATATGTATATATACACAAATATATATTATATTTATTATTAATTATATATATATATTATTAAGTACTGAAATGTGCTAGGATCTCCTGTAGCTTTTTTTCATATATTCTATTATCAAAACAAGCTTATCATATGTTACTAATCCCCTTTTTACAGGTAACATTACATAACTTACATAAGATGGTATGGCCAGTAACTGACATAAATAAGTAGTTCTGAAACATAGATTTGCATGACTCCAAGTATTTTCTTTTTTTTTGAAGTAGCATTGATCATTTAAAAATACATATTTCTGAAATGCTAAAATAATTTGATTCTTATTAAAGTATCACTACATCTGCATTAGAATTTTATAATTTCATCCATTCAATAATTATATAGTAAATATCTACCTTCTTTAACATACTGTGAAAGGCATTCAGAGCACTGCAGTCAATAAGACATATTTGTTCCTGCTACAGAGGTCTTATGCTCTTTTGAGAAAAGCAGGAGCAAAAAATTAGCAAACGATTATTTGTTTGTAGTAATTATGTTAAGTAGTATAATGGAGGAATATGTAGTGCTATAAGTTGTTTATAAAGAGACTTAAATGGTTCATTAAAGCAAGACATAGTTTCCTGATTAAGAAATAATTAACATGCAATCTAAATTATAAAAAGTTGTAAAAAGATGACAGAAGATTCTAGGTAGATATGATAGGCACAATGATGTCTTCCCAAAGATACCCATGCCTTAATTCTTGGAATCTCTAACTATATTGTATCACATGGCAGACCTTTGCAATTGTGATTAAATTAAGACTTGAGATGGGGAGATTATACTGGGCTAAAATAATTACAAACTTTTTTTAATAAATAAGAGAGACAGGCAGAAACCTCAGAGTCAGAGAAAAAAAAATGTACTAATGGAACCAGAGTTCAGAATCTGAAAGAATTGTTAAGATGCTATACTGCTCACTTTGAAGATAAATACAGGTTTTACAACCAAAGGAAATCAGGTGGCCTCTAGAAGACAGAACAGGAAAGGAAATGAACTGCAACCCTGTCAACACTTTAATTTTAATCCAAAGAGGCCAGTTTGGACTTTTGATCTCTACAATTTATTTATTTTTTTTTTATAAATTTTTATTAATGTTAATGGGATGACATTAATAATTCAGGGTACATATATTCAAAGAAAAACATGTCTAAGTTATCTTGTCATTAAATTATGTTGCATACCCCTCGCCCAGAGTCAGATTGTCCGCCGTCACCCTCTATCTAGTTTTCTCTGTGCCCCTCCCCCTCCCCCTAAATCTCTCCCTCCCTCCCTCCTGCGTCCTCCCTCCCCCCACCCCTGGTAACCACCACACTCTTGTCCATGTCTCTTAGTCTCGTTTTTATGTTCCACCAATGTATGGAATCATGTAGTTCTTGTTTTTTTCTGATTTACTTATTTCACTCCGTATAATGTTATCAAGATCCCACCATTTTGCTATAAATGATCTAATGTCATCATTTCTTATGGCTGAGTAGTATTCCATAGTGTATATGTGCCACATCTTCTTTATCCAGTCTTCTATTGAAGGGCTTTTTGGTTGTTTCCATGTCTTGGCCACTGTGAACAATGCTGCTATGAACATGGGGCTACATGTGTCTTTACGTATCAATGATTCTGAGGTTTTGGGGTATATACCCAGTAGAGGGATTGCTGGGTCATAAGGTAGTTCTATTTGCAGTTTTTTGAGGAACCACCATACTTTCCTCCATAGTGGTTGTACTACTTTACATTCCCACCAACAGTGTATGAGGGTTCCTTTTTCTCCACAGCCTCTCCAACATTTGTTATTACCCGACTTGTTGATAATAGCTAATCTAACAGGGGTGAGGTGGTATCTCATTGTAGTTTTGATTTGCATTTCTCTAATAACTAATGAAGCTGAGCATCTTTTCATATATCTGTTGGCCATTTGTATATGGAACTATAAAAAACCCCGAATAGCCAAAGCAATCCTAAGGAAAAAGAATGAAGCTGGGGGCATTACAATACCTGACTTTAAACTATATTATAGGGCCATAATAATCAAAACTGCATGGTATTGGCAGAAAAATAGACACTCAGACCAATGGAACAGAATAGAAAGCCCAGAAATAAAACCACATATATATGGTCAAATAATCTTTGATAAAGGGGCCAACAACACAAAATGGAGAAAAGAAAGCCTCTTCAACAAATGGTGTTGGGAAAACTGGAAAGCCACATGCAAAAGAATGAAACTCGACTACAGCCTGTCCCCGTGTACTAAAATTAATTCAAAATGGATCAAAGACCTAAATATAAGATCTGAAACAATAAAGTACATAGAAGAAGACATAGGTACTAAACTCATGGATCTGGGTTTTAAAGAACATTTTATGAACTTGACTCCAATGGCAAGAGAAGTGAAGGCAAAGATAAATGAATGGGACTACATCAGACTAAGAAGTTTTTGCTCAGCAAGAGAAACTGATATCAAAATAAACAGACAGCCAACTAAATGGGAACTGATATTTTCAAACGACAGCTCAGATAAGGGCCTAATATCCAAAATTTACAAAGAACTCATAAAACTCAACAACAAACAAACAAACAATCCAATAAAAAGGTGGGAAGAGGACATGAACAGACACTTCTCCCATGATCTCTACAATTTAAATGAAATAAATTTGTGTTGTTTTTGGTCACTAATTATGTGTTCATTTGTTATAACAACAATAGGAAACTAATTCAACAATAACAACAACAACAAAAAACTCAACAAGGTAGGAATGACCATGTAAATACAGTTACCTCTGAAGAAATAGAGAAAATATTTAAATAATTTTAATCAGATCCTTATATATTTTTTTACTTCATTTTATTGAACTTCATAATAAGATTCTTAGATGTGTAACACCTACCAAATGACCAATGATTTCAGCACAACTGGTGTTACATGGAACATAATCCCATAGACTGAGTCACTTAAACAACAGAAACTTACTTTTTCAAAGGTCTGGAAGCTAGAAGTCCAAGATCAGGTACCAAGATAATTGGTTTCTCTTAAGATGTTTGTCCGTGGCCAGCAGATGGCCTTTTTACATAGTACTCCCTCTGTGTGCCTGAGCCCCTGCTGTCTCCTTGTGTCTTAGTATCTTCTTCTGTTAAGAAAACCAGTCAGACTGGACTAAAGTTCACTCGAATGGCTTCATTCTAAGAGTTACCTCATTACAACCTTATCTCCAAATATAGTCACTTTCTGAAGTACTGAGAGTTATGGCTTCAAAACACTAATTTTGGGGAACATAGAATGTTGCCTATACAACAAATGGTCATAGAATGTCATCCACCATTGCTGTTATGATAGATACTATTAAGAGTTCTGTCAAGTTCCTGGCATAAAAGATGATCATCCTTTAATATCCATTGAAGTTAGCAGTGGCCATATGTCTTACTCTGACCAAACAGATATGAAGAAAAGTATCAATGGAAGTATTCAAGCAGCAGGGCTTGATTCTTTTTTCTTTTTCTTTTTCTTTTTTTTTTTTGTATTTTTCCGAAATTAGAAGTGGGCAGGCAGGCAGATTCCCACATGCACCCAACTGGGATCCACCTGGCATGCCCACCAGGGCGTGATGCTCTGCCCATCTGGGGCTTTGCTCTGTGTTGAGGCCAAAGTCATTCTAGTGCCTGAGGTGGAAGGCCATAGAGCCACCCTCACCACCCGGGGCCAACTATGCTCCAGAACGGGAAGAGAGGAAGGAGGGGGGAGGAGTGAAGAAGCAGATGAGCACTTCTCCTGTGTGCCCTGGCCAGGAATCAAACCCAGGATTTCAACATGCCAGGTAGACACTACCGCTGAACCAACCGGCCAGGGCGCAGGGCTTGATTCTTTGCCCACCTTTCTTCTGCTGCCTTAACTAGTGAGATTCCAGATGGTGGAGCCTCTATCAGACTAGAATCTAGGAAGAAGATAATGGAAATCAGAGCATCATTCGTGTGCAATGGAGATGGGACACTCTCAATTGTTTTTAAAGTGGTTGACAAAATATATATATATATATATTTTTTTTTTTCATATAATATAACTGATTATCTGCTGATTAATAGAGCTGCTATTGTTGTTCTGGCTAGTCCTAGAATATTTATGCTCTCAGTGTGGTTAATTTTGCATAGACAATTTCATTTATCCTTTCTTTTTATATCTTGATTTATATTTGGACTTAGTGCAAACTTTCTTTTTATTATCTGTATTTAACTAGAACAAGCATTGAGTGGTTTTATTTCTGTTTTTGTGAATATTTATCTGCTATTAGTTAATACACCACTTAATTCCCACTTTGATCATTTTTAGAACTCCAGTCATTATTGGCTCAGCAAATAGCACTGAATTTAGATATTTTAGATATTAATTAATTTTGATAACTTCTTTCAATATATTGTGAGAACTTGCTTTTACTTATGTCCAAAATTTTTATTTTGGAGTTCCATTAAAAAGGTTAACCAAGATAATGACCTATCAGGAAAGACCTTTTTTGTTCAGCAGAGAAAGTATCTTCAACACAGTGTATTAGTGGTAGGACACTAGATGAGCCAAACATAAAAGAGCAAAATAGATATTTGCTTCATCAAATGTGAAGTCATATTCTAAAAATGAAGTTACTAAAAGAGAATAAAGTATGAAAGTTCAGTAATTTACATAAGTTACCATATTTGCATTTCTCTTGTGGCATTAAGGGTGAACAAGGGAAGGAGAAGGTGGAGAGGGAAAGAGCAAGATGTATTTTATTGTGTTTATATAAAAATAATTTTTAAAATATGTGTTGTATATCATATTTTGTTACAAAATTCAGGGTTTATTTTACCTATGTAACATTTCCAGACCCACTAAGATTTGTCTTATTAAATTATTAATTTTATAAGAATTTAAAATATAATTTTCATAATTGTGAGCCTTAAAACAAAAATAACTTCTTCTTTCTCTTCCTGTCTCACTATGTGTATTATTAATGTAAAGATTAGAAATTGAAGAATTATCTGAAAATGACAAACACAAAGTTAACAACCAATCACTAAAGTGGCAAAAGAGAAATAATGTGTTTGTGTGTGTCTGTGTGTGTATCTATCTTTTTTTCTTGGAAATATAAAGAAGAAAAGTAAACAGTAGTTAAAGAATAAGAATAAAAGGTTACTGTAAGAGAATGACATGATTTACAATTGTATATTTGAAGTTGGAAGTTTTTGAACATACTTCTGCTTAAATATACATAAACATATAAAAGTTAAGTAATTATTTTAAAGTAAATATATATATCATATATTATATATACTTTTCCTTTAAGTTAGTTATTTTACTTAATTCACTTAGTTTCTTTCTTTCAAGAAAATAAAATTGGGTCACTTTAAAGGATGAAAATTTCAATAGGCATTAGATATATCATTAGCTATATTCAAATTGAAAAACAGAACAATATAAATGTGATATGCAAGGAAAGAAAGAATGAAGCAAGAATGTATATGTTCCTCACCAGTATCTTAACTATCAAGGCTATAGAAAAATTTTAGGAATGTAAGAATTCAGAAAATATTATACTAATGAGACCACCCATGTTTTTCCATAAAATGACTATAGAAATATCTGGAAAGAGATTAAGCATGAAATATGTTTAGCTTCAGATCTAAAATTAAAACTAAAGAGAACTTAATGGTTGAATATTAGTGTGTTTCCTATAATATTAAATTTTTGATGATACTAACAAAAATAAAACTATCAAAAAGTTAAAGAGAAGACACAGGAGAGAATAGAGTAATATAAATTTCTTAAATGTTTGATAAGAAAAAATTTGGATTTCAAATATAATTCTATAATTTTTTTTTAAAAGTGTAAGGCAGAATATAAACAAACACTAAAGAAGTACCACTACTGAGTAAAATTAGATGTTGGAGGAGAGTAGAGCAGATGGAAGAAAAATATTGCATTATAGTGTTAATATTACTCATAATGCAGAACCAATAAATATAGTGTAAAGTTGAAGCCTACCATATGATAAAGTTCTCTATTAAATTGATTAACAAAGTAAAATTCAATTACATTTTTAAAAATAGACAGACAAATGTGATCAGAAGAATTAAAAATAGCAAGAAGATAAAAGGATAACACACAAAGTCAAACAAAGAAAAAACAATACCTACAGAAATAAAATTCTAGTCCAATTTCTAAGTGAGACAAAGAATCTAGAAGCCTCAATGCACAATAGAATTATAATAGCTATAAACAACTATGCATAGGAAAGCCCAGTGGGATCTTAGTGAAGCACAAACTACAGGATATGAAATATAGAAAGGAACACATAACAGGCCATAACATTCCTTTTTTAGTCCAAGACAGAGCAGTGTATAAAAGTTTCATAAGGATATGTGAGATCTAAACAATGTAAATAAAGAGATAAAAAACATATTTACCAAATATTAAAATCATAAAGAATACACCTTTATTTAAACTATATATATAAAGTATTTACAAAAATAGACACCATAGTCTCAAAAAAATGACATTCAAAAAATGTTTATATAATATTTTATATTAAATTAAAATAAAACTAGAAATTAACACAACTTAAAATATTTTACCTTGATAATAAAATAAACATCTCAAGTCAAATAATCCAAAATAAAATTTTTATGTGAGAGAGAAAAACAGAAGAGGGGAGATGGAAAGCATCAACTCACAGTTGCGGCACTTTAGTTGTTCATTGATTGCTTTCCCATATGTGCCTTGACTGGGATGGAGAGTGGGCTCCAGCCAAGCCAGTGACCCCTTGCTTAAGCCAGCAACCTTGGTCTCAAGTCAGTGACCTTTGGGCTTAAGCCAAGGACCATGAGGCAACATCTATGATCTCATAATAGTCAAGCTGGCAACCCTGTGTATAAGCTGCTGAGCCTGCACTCAAGTAGGATGAGCTCGTACTCAAGCCAGAAACCTTGGGGTTTTAAACCTGGGTCATCAGCATCCTAGGCCAAGCTCTATTCACTGTGCCATTGCCTGGAAAGACAAAAGAATGCAAAATAGTTTTAAAATTTTTCTAGAATATAATTAAAATTTTAAAAAGCAGTATATCCAAATGGAGCCAAATTCATAATACTAAAATAGCTACATTAATAAAAACAATAAATGAAACAAATATCCAAACACGGAGCTAGGAATTACCAATAAAGTGAATTTAAAAAGTAGCGGAAGGAAATAATTTAAGGATAAGAAGTTAGTAAACAATGAGCTAAAAAGCATAAATTAGAAACAATGACTAAATGCATACTATGTGGTTTAAAAGAAAGAATAGAAACAAAACATTTATAAATCTATTGCACAAAAATGAGTCTGGTTCTGATTACTTAAATATTGTCACTGTGTTCTACACTCTACTTTTTTTTTAAACAAGAGATAAAGAGACAGAGAAAGAGAGAAGGACATACAGGGACAGACAGGAAGGGAGAGACATGAGACACATTTATTCTTTGTTTCAGCACTTTAGTTGTTCATTAATTGTTTTCTCACACATGCCTTGATCGTGGGGCTAGAGCTGAGCCAGTGACCCCTTTCTCAAGCCAGTGACCTTTGGCTCAAACCAGAGACCATGGAATCATGTCTATGATCCCATGCTCAAGCTGGTGAGCCTGTACTGGTAGCCAACAATTTCAGGGTTTTAAACATGGCTCCTCTGCATCCCAGGCTGACACTCTTTCCACTGCACCACCACCAGATCAAGCCACATCTTACTTTTTTTGGAGATTCCAGCAGAGGAGTTCAGCTACTCGTATACCCTTGACCAAAGAATGGTCCTCTCCTCTATTGGGGAAGGTCGTCCCCTTCAACCAAGCACACAGCTTCAGGAGGGATGCACCTGGAGTGGTAAGGGAGGAAGGGGACACTCGCCTAGCCAGCCAGATCAGCTGAATCAACCCTGGTGATTAATGGGGTGACAGATGTCACAGCCAGATCTCCCTCACATCACATAACCTACTTTTTAAATATTCTGGTCTAAGTACTGTGATTGGAGACTAAAACCACACATTCAGGTTCCTTTGCCAGTTGACTTTTAATGGATTCTAAAGTTCCATTAAAATGAGTTAAAATTTTTTGCGCTGGACCCAATAGTGTGTATTTTACAGTTTTCTTTGTTATTATAATGCCAGGGTCCAGAATTCCAGATCTTCTGAGTTTAATATCTGTTTGTAAGGTTAGGAAATATCTGAGAACCAAATCTTAAGAATACCATCCAGAAAAATAAACACTAAACATCAAGTTTACAGATAATTAACAGTTTAATATTATAAATAATAAACACAATCAAACAGCTTAGTAAAGTAATGCAATTTTTACTGAAATCAACTAGTTAAAATATAAAAATAAAGAGAACACCATATTGAAATAGTATCCAATAAGATAAAATACTTAGGAAAAAATAACCAAAATATGCTAAATCTTGTTGTAAAGGAAGACATATTAAAAAGAAAGAAACTCTTGCCAAGTAGTTATATAATTAATAAAATGACAAAATGCTGACAATATTTTGTATCTAAAACAAGAAACAGTTATTTCAAAAATTTTCCTTCTTTTCCAAGTGAGAGGAGGGAAGATAGAGAGACAGACTCTCACATGTGCTCTGACTGGGATTCACCAGGCAACCCCCTATCAGGGACCAATAATGTGCTCATCTGAGGCTAATGTTCTCAACTGAGCTATTTTTAACACCTGAGGTGGAGGCTCCTCAAAACCATCCTCAGCGCCTGGGGCCATCACATTTGAACCAATTGAGCCATGACTGCAGAAGGGGAGGAGAGAGAGAGAAGAAGGAGGGGGAGAGATAGAGAAGCAGATGATCACTTCTCCTGTGTGCCCTGACTGGGAATCAAACCTGAGACACCCACAGTCTACCAGTGAAACAATCGGCCAGGGCCTTTAATTTTTTTTAAATAGAATAATAAAGAAGGCCAAATCAACTAGGCAAAACCTCATAATGAAGAGCAATGATGAGGATAAGGCCAAATAGGACTGACTCAAACAAAAAATAAACTATAGTATAAATACTTCTTAAATAAAGTTGTATGATGTTGACACAGAAAATACTGTTAGAAAAACACAAGGCTAGATTCAGCAATAGGTAAACTAAACATCTAGTATATAATAAAAGAGCTACTTCGATTAGTAGATAAACATATTTCTTAATAAAGAACATTGAAGCAATGGGTATTGATCAGTTAGAAAAAATAAAATTTAAGATCATACCTCACAAAACACACCATATTATACAAACTTTAAGTGGCTGAAGATTCAAAAGTAAAATAGAAACACAATAAAATAAAAAGGATCTATAAGGCAAAATAAATGAATTCATTTTATATACTGGAAATAGGGATTTTTAAACTAAATTTGAATTAAATGGCAATTAAGTAAATGCTTTTACCAATACTGAAATATTGAATTATAAAGAAATTTATATGCACATTAACACATCATAATTTATGCATATACATATTTACATATATTTCTAATGTAATGTATATTCATGTTTATGCATATACTTATCGATATTTATCTATTCATCTATCAATAATTCCAAATTAAAGATTCATTAAGGCTAGGTTAAGTTTTAAAATACTTTTAAACTGAATGACCTATATTTATGTTTCTATAATATTATCTAATTACTTTTCTGTACATAAATTTTCAAACAAATTAAAAAAAATCTTTAATACTTTCAATAAAAAATTAAACAATATTTTTTGTTTAAAGTTAAAAAAAACCATAAGTTTAAATTCTTTGATCCCTCTTTGTTTCTCATTTGTAAATTTGGAATAATAATCATATGTATCTTGTGATTGTTATAGAGAATAAGCATCATTTGTTCATTGTTTCTCTGGGAAATATATTCTCCTTTTTAGACCTGCCTTTATTTCCCACATTTCTCTGCAGTGTTCGAAAGGCATGCTTTACCAAACATTCTGGAAGAAAATTGAGTAAAAGAAATTTGTTTTTCTTTGATTATCTGCATCTACTGGTAAATTGAAAAGCCTTGAACCTATCAGTTGAACGTTTCCTGCCATTCAAACGTGAGAAATGTGTAAAACTAGAATGCAAAAAAGAAATAAAAATGGAAGAGGAGAAAGAGTGAAAAAGTTCTAGGTTCACAAACTGGCCCCAATACAGAGAGAGCAAGAAGAGACCCACCCCCCCAAAAAAATAAAATAAAAAAATAAAAGACTTGTTCCACATTGGTAAGTGACAGGTTTAATAAACACGGGGATTTAAAAGGCTTATCTGGGTGTCCGCAAGATGAATAAATCTCACCTGTCCACCAAAATTATAAAACTTTATATAAAAGTATTAACTGGGTTCAGTCACCTATTCAGTCCAGGTGATCACCACAACACATTGCTCTCTCAAGGCTGAGTCCTTTAAACAGTGACTGCTTGGAAATGGTATGCAGAACATGCATTCTTACCGGAATGGTGTGCACAATGTAGATTCCAATGACAGGGAGGTGTGAGGAGCCTTCAATGGCCCAACTCCAGTTCCTGAGTTAACCTGCAGTGATATTTTACCTATGACCTTCTCCGAGAGTACACATGAGGCAGTGAGAGAGTATGCACTTTTAAGCTGTTTTCTGCACTTGCTCCACAAGCACACTTTTGTTGAGTAAGTTCTAAATGTCAACTGAGGACCTTCATAATAAAGTCCTTTAAATTCTCAGGCAAAAATAGGTTAATACATCTGTCATGGGCAATAAAAATGCTTTACTTATTCAATTATTGTTGAAATCAAATGATTTAAAGTGAATGAAGTACCTTCATAAACTGTATAGCCTATACACATACATGGTATTGTTATCACAATGACTTATTTTCTGCATGTTGACTCAGTTTCTATGAGTCTTTTTTACCTTTATTCAAAGACTTTCTTTAACTTATAGAATTCAATTAGTAGTAAAAAGTTACAATGATATTATTTAATGAATTTTCATGTCCAAAATAAGTGCAGCTACAAATGGAATTGAAATCTGAGAATTTTATTATAGCATTTTTTGAATAAAAGAGTTAAAAATTGTTAATGATTATAAAAATATAAAAATGAATGCTCTTGATTTTTATGAAAAAAACAAACCTTAATTTTAATATGGCATGGTGAGAAAAAAGAACAGTTGGGACCCAGTAATGGACAGTAAAGAACATTTTGCACCCTGCCATGTTGGCTCAGTAGATAGAGCATCAACCTGGCCTAGGACATCCCAGGTTCTATCTCCAGTCAGGACACACAAAAGAAGCGACCATCTGCTTCTCTTTCCCTTTCTTTCTTCCCCTCTTTAAGCCAGTAAGCTTGACTGGTTCAAACATAGGCCCCAGATCTTGAGGATAGCTCCGTTGATTCAAGCATCAGCCCCAGATGCGGCTGGCTGGGTGGACCCTGGTGGGGGTACATGCAAGAGTTTATCTCATTATTTCCCCTTCTCTCACTTAAAAAAACAAAAAACTATTTGCAAGAATAAAGAATACAATGACACTGTAGAATATTTTTGAAAGCTACCTTATTTAACAACAGTTTTCCAAGCCGTAATACTTGATGTACCTTTTCAATGTTTATTTTTTCTGTTACCTTAGTAGAAATTAAAATAAAAATATTTACAGGGGGTTCTCTGGTCACAACACAGTTCCTTTTCTATGACAGTGATGTAACCTAAATTTTGCTGCAAGTCGAAACACACCCTAGCGTAAGTCACTTACCTATCCTAACAGAGTTGTAAAATCATAATCTAGAACATAAAAACACAACTAAGCTAAAAAAAAATAAAAGGAAAAGGACATAAATATACTGTACTGTACACTGTAGTGTAGTAACAGAAAAAAAATGAGCATAAAAAAATTCCTTACCTTTATCTCTGTGATTGGCTTGCACCAGAAAGGGACATGACAAAGTGGGAGAGAGTTACCTATTGGGAGGAGGAAGCTGGAGAGGCAGGAGAACCGGCAGAAGGTGCTGGAGATACGGGGTCAGGTGAATCAGGATTGCCTAAGAAACATGCAGGAGATGCTGGAGATGATTCTACCTGCACTACAGGTGTTTCATCTCAAGAAGCAGATGATGAAGAGGGTACAGGATCTGTTGCAGGCCTCTACCTTTTTAAAGAACTGTTCCAGGCTCATTGAACTAGTTTGCTAAAGTGGTTAAGTACAATGCTAACTGGCTAAGCTGAAAAACTCAATTCTCAATATTTTAAGTTTTTATAGGAGTGAGCATCGTCAACTCAAACATTGTATGTCAAGACCGTCATAACCTGAGGACCTCCTATATATTCAAACAAAATATGCATAACATTCAAAACTCCTTTTTATAATGCAAATAGAATTTATCATGTCTTAAAAATTATATCTCTTTAGTTTTCTTTTTCTTTTTTTTTACAGAGACAGAGAGAGAGTCAGAGAGAGTGATAGATAGGGACAGACAGACAGAAATGAAGAGAGATAAGAAGCATCAATCTTCAGTTTTTCGTTGCGACACCTTAGTTGTTTATTGATTGCTTTCTCATATGTGCCTTGACCGCGGGCCTTCAGCAGACTGAGTAACCCCTTGCTCGAGCCAGCGACTTTGGGTCCAAGCTGATAAGCCTTGCTCAAACTCAATGAGCCCGTGCTCAAGCTGGCAACCTCGGGGTCTTGAACCTGAGTCCTCCGTGTCCCAGTCCGACGCTCTATCCACTGCGCCACCGCCTGGTCAGGCTTAGTTTTCTTTTATATCTAATTTTTGTTTTCTTTGCAACCATTACTATTTTGTTTTTTTTCTTACAAATTTTAACTCTTCCCAAGAAGCAAAAACCACATATATCTTATTTCTCAAAAAAAAATGGAACATCATAAAAACTTAGGCCACATACGTTTATAAAATATGATTTCTACTTCAATTCTTTCTTTACTTTTTTTTTTCTTAGTTGAGAGGAAGGTAAATGGTAAGGCAGACTCCCCACATGTGACCTGACCAGTATCCATCCAGTAACCCCGTCTAAGGCCAATTCTTGTACCTAGTGCCTGAAGCTGATATACTCCAACCAAGCTATCCTCAATGTCCAGGGCCACGTTCAAACGAGTCAAACCATTGACTGCAAGAGGGTAAGAGGGAGAGAAAAGGAATAAGAAGTGGGGAAGAAGCAGATGGTCACTTCTCTGTGTATCCTGACTGGAAATTGAACCCAGGACCTGCATACACAGAGCTGACAATCCATCCACTCAGCCACCAACCAGGGCCAGTTCTTCATATTTTATTCCAGAATATTTGTTTCAGGATACTCATCAATGTGATAAAATGTGTTTGTTCTTTCCAGCTTACTGAACATTATCTTCTATTTCTCCCAATGTTATACATTTAAGATAATTAAGTTTTTATTTATTATAAAATAATTCTGAACCTATCCTATTTTAATAGATTATTTATAGATAAAAGAACTTTTCTTGTGTGTACTTCTTGTATGCTCTCTTAAACAGTATTTCTGGTAGTGATTCATTGAGTCAAGTTCACCTAATTTTTTTTCTACATATTATATATGGTAACTTTAACATAATTTAGTGGGCTTGGAGGGATACTGGTTGAAGGATGGAAAAAGAATCAGATTGAACTCAGACGTATTCAAAAGAATAATGGGTCTTGCAGTGCATGAAGTAACTATATCCTTGGATTCCACAGTTATAGAAAAAATAAAAGTCTTTTTAAAAAATAATGTTTGAGTGAAATTTTACTCAACTTCTAATGAAAGTGAATTGACAAAGATTACTATTACTGAATAATATTCATTGTGTGTTTATAATAATGTAATAGATACTAGTATATTCTAGATACTGTTTTCTGTATATCATGGAATAATCTCAATTATAATTATCATGTAAATTAAGAGCATTATTAACATTTTGGGCTTAATAATAATATATATAATAATTTAAAAAGCTTTCAAACTGTAGAATGTAACTTCTATACCTTGAGCATATTAGTTATATAAATTTCTAAAATAAAAATTTAAAGAAAAATACAATATATATATTGTATATAGTGAATGAATAAAACACAATATGGGAATGTTTAATCTTTGAAAATAAAGAGTAATACAAATTTATAATTAATCAATATAATTTTCATTTAAATAGACAGAATAGACCTGTATAAAATGTAAATTTTGATGATGAGATACTGTTTTTACTAGCAGTTTCAATTGGTATCTTGGTAAAGGACTTAGAAACTTGTTATATATACATTTTAGCACTTGCAATTACTGATTATGCATTTATAGGTATTATGAATTATAATAAAATAAAACATTTAATTAGGAATTCATTGATCTTTTACTAATGATAATTTAAGACCAAATTTGCAAATGTTTCTTTAATGACCTTTAATGATCCTCACTCTTTCAGAAGATACGCTTGTTCGTGAACCATATTTTACTCTCCCTAGCCTCAGTAAATCAAAAAAATGTACAAAGATATGTAAAAATAGAAGAAAATGTTCAATTATTTTAAAACTCCAGAATAATAAAACCAGTATGCCATATATGAAGGTGCAATTTAAATTTTATTTGTAGTAAATATTATCACAATAAAGGGAGCATAAGTGGACCAGGTTAAGTTCCTCTTTCTTAAAAAATGATACAAGTTTGCCTGAGAACATTAAAATAAGTTTTGGAAATAGACTAAGTATCACTTTAAAGAAATATTTTCTGTTGGCTAAGCTTTAAAGCCACTGATCCTGGATCCACTGTACCTTGTGTGAACACAGTGCCCAGTGAAGAAGAGGAAGATGAGGCAAGCACCAAAAGCCTAGAACATGCAAGGTTTTTCTGACTGCATTTCAAATGAGGCAAGAGCTTGGCTTATTTTTGTTTTGATTTCTCATCAATGTGTGTTGTTTGAACTTACATAAAAGAGTGGTTTATTTGTTTGTTTTCATCAAAAGCATATCACTTTAAAATGTTGGGTTCTGTCTTCACCTTAGTGAATTTCAGCAGCTTTATTAATACTAAAAATAATTACACTGCTAATGCAACATAGCCTAGGGCAGGGGTAGTCAACCTTTTTATACCTACCGCCCACTTTTGTATCTCTGTTAGGAGTAAAATTTTCTAACCACCCACCGGTTCCACAGTAATGGTGATTTATAAAGTAGGGAAGTAACTTAACTTTATAAAATTTATAAAGCAGAGTTACAGCAAGTTAAAGCATGTAATAATAATTACTTACCAAGTACTTTATGTCAGATTTTCGCTAAGTTTGGCAGAATAAAGATTTATTCTTTATAGAACAACTTACTATAGTTAAATCTATCTTTTCATTTATACTTTGGATGCTCTGCTACCGCACACCATGAAAGCTGGAACACCCACTGGTGGGCGGTAGGGACCATGTTGACTACCACTGGCCTAGGGTGTTGGAATTTCCACAAACATGGAGGTGAATGGGGAACCATGTTTATGAAGTCTCTGCTTAGTCTCTGTGAGTTCTGGCAACAGCCCACTCCACCGGCTCTCAAAATAGTAGAGACTGTGGACTTCAAACCCAAGTACTCAGCCTTTCAGACGACTTGACAACATGCATGCAGATTGTTTCCACCACTTGTTTTAACAGTGTCTCTAGATGAATCATTAGATATATTTTATAGGATTGCATAATGTAAGAACCCAAAATCTGGATTCAATAATAGATTAATGATATATTTTATTAACAAATGTATATGAGACATTAATTATAGAAATGTGTAATTATATTTGGAGGTGTAAAATGACTCGTTTAAATAACAGTTCTGTAAAAATCAAGAATAAAAATAAAAAGGTACTCTGGCTTTAGAACTAAAGAAACAAAAACAATAAGAAGATAAAAAGACTTTAAAATTGGAACTTAACAAAGAAAACCATTAGTTAATCTTTTGAAAGGGTATATTAAAAATTAAACATTAAAGAAAAACACATTGTAATAAAATTAGCTTAGGTATGGTCTAAAGGGAATCAGTGTGAAATAAAAATTTTAAAAAGTGCTCATTGTTCTGAAAATAAAACAAACTTTTTTTAGTATCAGGGAAGGTTGGAATTATACACAATAGAAATAACTTAAAAATATTATTTTTAAGACATGATATCTAGACAATTACACAGTATTTCTTTCATTATAGTTTGAAAGCAGAGTCCTAAATATAGATCAAACTATAAAATCTCATTTCAAAATCTCATCTCAAGTATTTCTTCTCAAAGATCAAACTGGAATGAACTCACCAGATAATCAAAGGCAATTGCAAAGATTGAAAAGGTACTCCTTAAAATATACAAATAGCAGTAAAAAATAAAATTCAATGATGGTCTTAAAAACTGGAGCAATTATGTGCTTTCCACAAATTTGATATTTGAGTGAAGGTAAAAATTCAGCAAAGGATCATTAAAATTTGATGGAATTTAAATAGTTTATAGTTATAAAAAAGAAAATTTTATCTTTGTGTGGACTCAAACTTAAGTAATTTATAGAGATGGACCATATGAGAGACAACAATAGAACAATTTAAAAAATCGTAATATTTGAGTGTAAAATGCATACTGAGTTGATAATTGAAGGTTAATTCTTTTGTGGAAAGATCCTACTCTAGATAGAAGAAATTAGTAAATTTTCTTAAAATGTGAATTTTAGTTTACAATTACAGATAGTATTAACCTAGTATTTTCCAGGGACTTCTTGCAAAAAAAAAAAAAAAGTGGAACTGTTTAAATATCATTAAGAAATTAAGATGTCAACATCAAAGCATTAAACTAATCTCAAATCCTTTTAAACTAGGGACCCTGTGTGACTACAGAAGTTGCTTTCCCTTAAAGCTGGTGGAAGGAAAGAATCCTTGTCATGCAGGTATGCTTATCAGATCAGTGACTACAGGGAATCTAGTTGGCTATTGTCAGGAAATGCTTTGAAATTCATTACACTCTCAGCAAGCTCATACTTCCAATAGGGTGCTCTCAGTAGTGACTGATATGTCAGGGTTACTGAACTGTGCTTGTTTCTCTTTCTGGAAGGTATGTTAGATATGCTACATTTCTAATGGGTGGCTTTGATTTGAAGCCACTCAGCATTGTTCTTACCATAACTTTCTTAGAACTATATATATCATTCTCCTCCACAATATACTCTGACAGTTCCCTGATCTTCAGCTATCTCCTATTTTCTCTCATCCAATAAATCTTTAATACGTCTAATTCCATCTTGGTATCTGTTTCTTGAAGGACACACATTAAAATATGAAGAAGTTGTGTTTGGGGACCACTTATTTATCACCTGATGGGCAAACAATGTGATGTTCAGAGTAGTGTTTATGGTAGTGACAACACAACTCCTAAAGATTTCACTAAATGCACCCTGGGAAATTTTTACAAATAGGAAAAATGCTCTTATAGATACAATGTTTCAAAAATAGGAAAGATACCATAAGTGGTTTGTTATTGATGACACCCTATAAAGGGATAATGAGAAACATAAGGTCATTAGTAGAAGATAAAGATTTAAGTTTTAGAGTCAAAAGGTATATTTTTTTAAATTACAAGTAAGTCCTACTCTCCTGTAATGAATAGATGAACTTAATGAAGCAGAAAATAAAACTTCAAACAATTAGAGGTATAGAATGGCAGATATCTTATACTCAATAAACATATTTAGTCAACTATGAGAGTATTACAGGTATTGGATATTGAGGCTGTTTGATCAAGAGGTGAGCATATAAAAACACTAAGTAAAAATTAATTGACTTGAGAGTACTTTCTAGGGACATGAAATTTAATAACCTGGCAAAGAGCCTAGGGAGTGAATCAAATTTTCTGTTAGGGTAGCTCAAAGAGATATGAAGAAATTGATATCTAACGTTGAGCATAGTGGAAATGATCGATTTAGTTTGACTGTCAGTAGAAAAAGAAAAAGAAAGACTGAGGGAAATGGGTATGCTATAATTCAAAAATTTTGTGAGGTTCAGAAAACTTCTAGAGAATGGTGTTCTATTGATTAGCCAAAAGGACAGAAAATTCACCATGGCTGTCAAGAATATGTTGGTGACGGAGAACCAACATCACTAGGAAGTTCAGTGATGGCTCACTATTGCAGGCTAATTATGATAGTCAGAGTTTGAGTATAATGTTCAGTTAGTTAATATCCATGGTACTCTAAACTAATGGAAGCCATGTGACAACATTAAACTACTAGAAGCCAGTAGGCTGCACTTACCATAATGAACAACTTTGATAAGGGAAGCAAGAAAACTTCACCAGCTGGGAATTTTAACATAGTGCCCCTTAGAACAGTCAACAACGATACAGAAGCATGCTGCTTATCTTGGTTACCTGAATAAAAATTCATAACCCTGTTCAGTTCCCAGACCTTCCTTAACCAATTTTAAATTATGGAATATATTG
This sequence comes from Saccopteryx leptura, assembly GCF_036850995.1. Taxonomy (NCBI): domain Eukaryota; kingdom Metazoa; phylum Chordata; class Mammalia; order Chiroptera; family Emballonuridae; genus Saccopteryx; species Saccopteryx leptura. Next base: position 62,761,630 of record NC_089506.1, on the reverse strand, counting down.
ATTGGAGAGGTTGCAAGATCCTTAGAAGGGAGTACTGTGCAACTATGTAGCAAATTTATAATACATTGATAACATTTGTTCTTAAAGGAAGAAAAGAAAGAAAGAGAGAGGAAGGAAGGAAGGAAGGAAGGAAGGAAGGAAGGAAGGAAGGAAGGAAGGAAGGAAGGAAGGAAGGAAGGAAGGAAGGAAGGAAGGAAAAAAGGAGAGAGGGAGGGAGAGAGAGAGAGAAAGAAAGAAAGAAAGAAAGAAAGAAAGAAAGAAAGAAAGAAAGAAAGAAAGAAAGAAAGAAAGAAAGAAAGAAAGAAAGAAAGAAAGAACAAACTATGGCCATTTACTCAGATTATTGTACATTGAGGAACAAAGAATAATCAGGACACTTTAATAACATTAGGTTCTCAGATAACATGGATATCCAGAAGTCAGTGGGTCAGCATGAGCCACCTTTAGAAGGGGGCTTATGAGAGCCAAGTAATGAGTAACATCATGATTAACAGTAGCCCATTGGGTCAGTGAACACATCCACTAATAATTTCCCTTGATTGAAAATGTGCAAGTGGTATCTATAGGCTTGATAACTTAAATACATCCTACACTGCACCCCTGACTATGAGGTAATAGCTAACACGGTGGAAAAGGGCAGTTGTATACACCATTATCTCTCAATTTCACAAAGCAATATTTGTTGTGCAAATTTGTAGGCAAATAAGTATATTGCTCTAAAGCAAAGAGAGAGAAAGATAATCTTACCCAGAAAAAAGTGACAGAACTAGAATTAGGATAAATTGAGAATTAATTTTAAATAATATATCTTTATAGCAGTGTCTGTTTGAAAGGATTAAAGAAACAATAGAGGGAAATTAAACATTAAAGAAAGGTTAAAAATATGCCTGACCTGGCGCTATGGAATAAAACACGAAACTGGAATACTGAGATAATGGGTTCAAAAACCTGGGATTGCTGGAGCAAGGGACATAGGAGAAACAGCTACTAGGAATTGATGCTTCCTGCTCCTTCCACCCCCTTTTTCTCTCTTTCCTCTCTCTAAAATCAATAAATAAAATCTTTACATATGTGTGTGTATCTAATTGCTATAATAAAAGAAATGGTAAATGAAAAATGTTTGCACAGTAACTGATGTAGTACAAGTTACTTAAGATTTGGAAAATGCAAATGCAAAAGGAAGGCAATACTTTAGGGAAAACCACCTGGCTAAGTACATGGAGTTTCCCACTGGATTCATAAGGTTACAGAACTTGGAAGCACCAAGAAAGCAACTTTAGTTCAGAAATCTGTTAGTGATGATTCTCCAGCTGGTATTAATGTTCAAGCCGGAAGAAAGATTTTTCAATAAGCTAGATATATGGTCCTAAGGGATCTAGGAGGGGAAAGGAAATGGAGAAACAAAATAGGCACCCCAAAAATCCAGTCCAAAAGTATCTTTCATTTCTCCTGAGACTGAAGCAATGCAGAGAGAATAGTATAATGATGAGAGTGAGACTACTGCTAATGTTAACTATGGCTTATCCTTAATTGGCAATGTCCTGCTCATAAGAGAGAGTGAGTTCTCTCTCTGGACAGAAAGTATTTATGCATTGTGATTTCTAGAAGTTAGTTGTTAGAAAAGAAAATGGAAATAGAGTAGTTTGAAATATTCAAGAAATTCATTATGGGAAAAAGTTGCCATCACAGCAAGTTTGGACATAGCGACAGTTCATAATTAATCTCATCATGGATGATATCTCTCATCTGATTTTTTATTTTTACAGAGACAGAGAGAGAGTCAGAGATAGGGACAGACAGACAGGAACAAAGAGAGATGAGAAGCATCAATCATCAGTTTTTCATTGCGACAACTTAGTTGTTCATTGATTGCTTTTTCATATGTGCCTTGACTGGGGGGCTATAGTAGACTGAGTAACCCCTTGCTCAAGCCAGTGACCTTGTGTCCAGGCTGGTGAGCTTTGCTCAAACCAGATGAGCCGACTCTCAAACTGGCAACCTCGGGGTCTCAAACCTGGATCCTCCGCATCCCAGTCCGACGCTCTATCCACTGCACCACTGCCTGATCAGGCTCTCATCTGATTTTAAAATTGCAATTCATAGGATATGGTGCACTAGCATGGATTAAATAGATCTGGTATGAAACTAAGTTGAATTATTTTTTATTCTGTTTTATAACAAATATTAAGTAGGTGTATCATTTATAGCATTTATAACATTTTTGCTACAGTTTTGAAGTATAAGCATTCAGAGCTAGGACTTTAATATCCTTCTGTCCTTTTAATTAATATTAGGAAAACATGAGGCTTTTGGTTAGGCTTGATAAATCTGAGTTTGGGTATACCAATGGAACCTATTCATTATAAAGAATAAAGCCCAAACTGAAACTATAGAATAACAATCAAAATAACGAGGAGTTTAGACCATTATCTGAGACCTATATTTCGTTCCCTGCTTATCAGTCTCCCGTCAACCCTTCTAGAACATGTTGTTATTGTATTTGAAATTATGACTCATATAATAATTATCACTTCTGAAATTCTCATCCCCTCAACTGCTATTTTGACTGGTTCTGGGGTCTTGATTTTATCAAAGCTAGACACAATTATTTTCCAGAGCTAAGAAAGAGACCAAGTGTTTCTCTGGAAGACAAGCCTGCTCAGTTTCTATGAGTGCCCTTGTTTTCTCGACATGTTTTGGAAACTTGCCAAGAAATTGAACCCAGTAAGCAACAGCAAGCACTGACAGAAATGAGATAAAAAAAAGATTTTATGGTGAAGGCCCTGGTTCCACTGGTACGGAGGCTGTGCTACTCCCACTGCTTTTTCTAGAGTTATCTGAGTTTTCTAACAAAAGCCTTTTGAACACTGTATTTGAATTTGGGATTTATTCCAGCCACTGTATTGAGGTAACAATAAGCAGAAGATAAATTTTAAAGACTTTAACATTCCCAGGAAAGATTTGTAATATTAATTTTTCAACTTAAACTTATTGTTTAAAATAATATTGCCTGACCAGGCGGTGGCACAGTGGATGGAGCGTCGGACTGGGATGCAGAGGATCCAGGTTCGAGACCCCGAGGTCGCCAGCTTGAGCGCGGGCTCATCTGGTTTGGGCAGAGCTCACTAGCTTGGACCCAGGGTCGCTGGCTCAAGCAAAAGGTTATTCGGTCTGCTGAAGGCCCACAGTCAAGGCACATATGAGAAAGCAATCAATGAACAACTAAGGTGTCACAACGAAAAATGATGATTGATGCTTCTCATCTCTCTCCATTCCTGTCTGTCTGTCCCTGTCAGTCCCTCTCTCTGACTCTCTCTGTATCTCTAAAAAAATAAAATAAAATAATATTACTTGATATTACAAGAGAAATGATAAACTTAATGTCTCAGTAATTTTGTTATTGTTTAAATAGTTTTATTTGAGATATATTGTCGTTTATATATGACTCAAGCCAGAGAAAATATTAGAAGAACCAGGAATTCTTAGAACAATGGAATTTCCTGAGGGAATCCAAGGATTCTCTGATTAAGAAAGAGGGCATATTTTCAAAAACCAAGAATATGTTGTTGTGCCAGAAAGCAAAGATGTGTTCAAAACAGAAGGGGAAATGTCAAGGGGACACGGAAGCCAGCTTCAGTGGGTTCTTACTGGTCAAACTTGGGACAATTTATTCATCAAAAACAAACAAACAAACAAATAAATAAATAATTAAATACCATAATATAATTCAATGACCCTATACTTATATAAATTAAAATATGAAGAAAATATTTGCATAGTTTCAAATATTCTCTCTACAGAGCACCTATTTATTACAAAGGGTAAAAGAGTAAGTTTACAATGAAGATCACTGGCAGACAACATATTAATCAAGTGATCAAAGTGAGTATCAACAGCAGTGGAGCAAATTATGTGCCACCTGACAAGACACAATGAGAAGAACACAACATCACTTCTCTAACCTTGCCAAAGATGTATAACAGGAATCTCATCAAGAGGACCAAATTGAAGTATATTTACAAAATAACTGATCTGCACTCTGTAAAGTGTCGAGACCATTAAGACTGAACTGTTTTAGATTGAGTGAGACTAAAGGCATATGACTCCTAAATGCAAGTCATCATTCTAAACTGTCTGGGTCAGCTGGGGTTCAGCTGGTCTAGGCTATGCTTCACTGGTCTTAATGTTGTGGGTCGAGTTCAGGTCAGTACCACATGTCTTTCATTCTTTAAATCATTAGGTACCTGAGGTACAATACAATATTTTGTGGCCAAAATTCAGAGTAAGTTCAACTGTACAAGTACAGTTAAAGTTTCCACTCAGTTGAAATCTAAAGCATCTAATTTACTAATGCATGTTATAAGGCCAAGCCTAATGTCAAGGGATGGGAATATATATGGAACAGGGCAATAAAGAATTGAAATCAAGACATTTCAAACTGTCTCACTTACACTATATGCCTTACTTACACTTTTGTAAGCTCACTATATAATTTGAATAAGAAATTCCCATTTCAGGTATGATTTATAATAGTATCTTCTTATTCACAAGAGAATACATTCCAAGACCCCCATAGATGAGTGAAATTACAGATAGCACCAAATTCTGTGTATAACATTTTTTTTTTTATTATTTATTTTTTTTTCCATTTTTCTGAAGCTGGAAACAGGGAGAGACAGTCAGACAGACTCCCGCATGCGCCCGACCGGGATCCACCCGGCACGCCCACCATGGGGCGACGCTCTGCCCACCAGGGGGCGATGCTCTGCCCATCCTGGGCGTCGCCATGTTGCGACCAGAGCCACTCTAGCGCCTGGGGCAGAGGCCACAGAGCCATCCCCAGCGCTTGGGCCATCTTTGCTCCAATGGAGCCTTGGCTGCGGGAGGGGAAGAGAGAGACAGAGAGGAAAGCGTGGCGGAGGGGTGGAGAAGTAAATGGGTGCTTCTCCTGTGTGCCCTGGCCGGGAATCGAACCCGGGTCCTCCGCACGCTAGGCCGACGCTCTACCGCTGAGCCAACCGGCCAGGGCAACATTTTTTATACACACATACATTTGATAAAGTTTAATTTATAAATTAAGCATAGTAAAAGATTAATTTTATAACTAGTAATAAAATAGAGCAGTCATAATAATATAATAAAAGTTATATAAATGTGGTCACTCAATCAGGGGATCTCTTGTTAATCTGTTTATATAATCTCAATACTTTCTGGTACAACATATCAAAACACATATTCTGTTCATGTCTTCCACCTATATATTTACTGCCCTTTCCATCTTAACTACACAGTTATCAAACAGTGGGACCTCAACTTTTGCAGTTTGAGGTACTCTTTATCGTTCTTCATTATTTTATGGCCAGAAGTTTGTACTTATTGTAGATCCTAGCATAAAATTTTCTTTCTTTCTTTTTTAGTTAAAAACTTTCACCTTTTCACTTAAAAAAGTACTTATGGCACAGCAATACCATAAAAGTTGATGTAATAATAGAAATGGCTACTAGGAGACTAATGGATGGGTAGACATTGTGGAGACACTGAACAAAGAGATGACTCACCTCCTGACCACGATCAAGTGAGACAGCGTGAGATTTCATCATGTTACTCAGAAGAGCACACGTTTTAAAAACTTAAAAATTATTTGTTGAAATATTTATATCTGGAAGTTTTTATTTTATATTTTCAGACCATGGTTGACCACAGATAACTGAAACTGTGGAAAGCAAAATTGTGGGTAACGGGTAATACTATAGTGCCAATCACCCTCCAGATCCCAAGGAAACTGCTTATTCTTACTGATCTACCACTGTTAATTTTTTTTTCTATCCTTGTTGAAGAGATTACCATGTCAATAGTCTCAAATTATGACAGTTTTAGGCAAATGTAGACTTCCTGCAATTTCCTGTAACTTGAATAGGTTAGGCAATTTGTAACAGTCCTCAGAGCTTCTACATGCCTAAGATAACACATAAACTCAGGAATTGTGATTCTAAAGTTTGTTTATTTTTACCATTTTATCTTTTCTTAAAAAAATCTGTTATTTATTCTTTTAAAACTGCCATAGAAATCTAGTGTATTTTAACTCTTACTTAGTTGAGGGACTTTTCAGATTTTCTACTATATCACTCTCAAAAGCCATGCTGTAATAAACACCTTTTGTTCATATTTTTTTAAATCACATTTATAATTATTTCTCCAGACAAGGAAAAATAGGACTGATAATATAAAATGTTTTCAGATTTTTAACATTATAAGGAGTGAAATAAGTAAATCAGAAAAAAACAAGAACTACATGATTCCATACATTGGTGGAACATAAAAATGAGACTAAGAGACATGGACAAGTGTGTGGTGGTTACCAGGGGTGGGGGGAGGGAGGACAGGGGGAGAGTTAGGGGGAGGGGGAGGGGCACAGAGAACTAGATAGAGGGTGGCGAAGGACAATCTGACTTTGGGCGAGGGGTATGCAACATAATTTAATGACAAGGTAACCTAGACATGTTTTCTTTGAATATATGTACCCTGATTTATTAATGTCATCCCATTACCATTAATAAAAATTTATTTAAAAAAAAAAGTTTTCAGATTTTATAATAGATAGGCTACCTATTTTCAAAAGAAAATACAAATAATATACATGCTATTCCTTCTGTAATTGGAATTATATAATGCATTAATTTTCTCTTTAGCATTAGTAAAATCCTTAGTGTAGGACAAAATACAGATAAAAGAAATTCTTTGACTTCAAAGATTAGATCAAGGATTTAAATATTTTCATTAAGATAGTTTATTAATTTATTTTTCTCTATCTTGACTATAGATGAGCCTTGTAATAATTCTTCCTTACATAAAATTTTGTTTTTCAAAAAAGATATCTAACTTATTTGTTGCCATTATTCAGCTAGGTCATTGTCCAGCACATTTGATAATAGATTAACATATGAATTAATTATTTCTCTTATTCATTTAATGCTTAGTTAATGAGTATCTTCTTGATAAAAGACACTGTACTAGGGACATGAATAGACATAAAAATCAATGATATCTCTAACACATTTAATATTCATCATTTAATTTCATATAATGTAAGAATTATGATGCAAGACAAATTGCTAATGGCCTCTAAATTGTCAGGAAAATGCTCCTAAGGACAATCTAATATATCACAATAGTGCATTTTCCTCTTCAATATCACAGCATTGACTTTTAAAACTAAAGAGGGGAATTATAACATAAATATAAAATTTCAGATGTTCTACAGTCAAGAAAACAGTAATCTCTAAGAAACCATTTTGAGGCATTTCATTATAAATATTCTAACCCCTCTTTCTACTGCCCTAAATATACTCTACAAAATGACTTGGTTCCTTGCTTATTCTTAAACACACTCCCCTCCTCCCTAGTCTCCATTTAATTGTTTTATTTTTAATTCTAAAATTGAAAAATATTATCTTCATTACCTATTGGTGACACACTCCCCTCCTCCCTAGTCTCCATTTAATTGTTTTATTTTTAATTCTAAAATTGAAAAATATTATCTTCATTACCTATTGGTGACTTAGACTTTAACTCCTGTCTACATGACTTTCCTCAACACACGAGTATTTAAGGTGTTGTTTGTGCACACATTCATGGGTGTATGTGTACACACATACACCCCCCCCCCAAACATCCAAACAGTGCTAAGTATTGGTAAAACCTGGGTGTGCTTTTTATGGGAACATAGTTTCCAGTCAATACTTCTGGCCACTTTCAAAACAGATAACCAACATTAAGTCTAGTGGTCATGACACACATCTTCACTTTACCTAGATGTTGAAGGCTGACTTCCTAGAGAAATTTGTTCTCATCATTACTGTTTTGATAATACTAATAGCATTGTTAAAAAACAGTAAACAATAATAGAGTAAAGTGATAATTACTTTGCACATATTACTAATCTATGCAATAAAACTAAAGCATTTAACATATTTGTGTGTGTGTGTGTGTGTGTGGTTAGCTATATTTGTAAATCTGTTACTTAGATTGGTACACTTTAGAAGAAAATACCTATTTTATTTGTATCTATCTATTTAGCTAGCTAGCTAGTTATCTGTCTGTCTATCTGTCTATTGTTATCTTGGTATAGTGTCTTATAAAAGACAATACTCATTAGGTACTTGTTGGATTTAGTAGTTAAGAAAATAACTCATCAGTGCTAGGGAATATTAGCTACATAATTAAATATTTTTAAAAATTAGTTTGTTTTTCATAATTTTCTCATTATATTTAATGCTAAAATTAAATACACTAATTTCTACACCTGCAGAGATAAAAGTGGAAAGAGTTCTGATTTATTCATAAAGCCCACTAATAGATACTGTATAAATTCTGTTAAATCTGTCCTGGCCAGTTGGCTCAGTGGTAGAGTGTCGGCCTGGCATGTAGGAGTCCCAGGTTTGATTCCCGGCCAGGGCACACAGGAGAAGCGCCCATCTGCTTCTCTACCCTTCCCCTTCTCCTTCCTCTCTGTCTCTCTCTTCCCCTCCTGCAACCAAGGCTCCATTGGAGCAAAGTTGGCCCGGGCACTGAGGATGGCTCTGTGGCCTCTGCCTCAGGTGCTAGAATGGTTCTGATTGCAACAGAGCAATGCCCCAGATGGACAGAGCATCGCCCCCTGGTGGGCATGCCAGGTGGATCCCGGTCAGGTGCATGTGGGAGTCTGTCTGACTGCCTCCCCATTTCCAACTTCAGAAAAATACACACAAAAAAAATTCTGTTAAATCTTATCATTTTTTAAAAGTATAAGTGTGTGGGCTGTGATTTGACAAGCTTCTGAAAAACACTTATCAGACTATGGTTTCTCTGGTGATCAACCATATGTTTATACAACTGCAATTTTATTTCTTTTGGAAAATTAAAATAGAAAAAGGAGTTGAAAAACTATGTTTGTTTTTTCAATCATCTTATTTTACTATAAGACTGTTAGCATTGGTAATTAGAAATCTTGATCATAGAAAGAGTTTTTAGAAGACACCATTTGATTTTATTGCAGTTAAAAATATTATGAACTGCTTGACCAAGTGGCGGTGCAGTGGATAGAGCATTGGACTAGGATGCAGAGGACGCAGTTTCGAAACATCGATGTCGTCGGCTTGAGTGCAGTTTCATCCAGCTTGAGTGCGGGCTCACCAGCTTGAGTGCAAGGTTGTCTGCTTGAGCGTGGGATCATGGACATGATCCCATGGTCACTGGCTTGAGCCCAAAGGTTGTTGTCTTGAAGCCCAAATTCTCTGGCTTGAGCCCAAAGTCTCTGGCTTGAACAAGGGGTCACTTGCTCTGCTATAGCCCCCCTGGCCAAGGCACATATAAGAAAGCAATCAAGGAACAACTAAAGTGCCACAACAAAGAATTGATGCCTCTCATCCCTCTCCTTCTCTGTCTGTCTGTCCCTATCTGTCCCTCTGTCTCTCTTTCTCTGTCTCTGTCACAGACAATATATATATAAGAATTTATATATATATACACGTATATGATGAATTTTAATACCTTATATTAATTAACTAATAAAGTCACTTTGTTAAGTATATAAGAATTAATATGATTATAAATTCATATTCGCAAAGACATAAAGAAGGGATATTATCATTTTTTATTTTAAGAGACATATCAAAATGGATGTTATAAAGTAATATTCCAAGTTCAGACTAATATAAAGGATACAATAATTGTAATTGAACCAGTTAAATGGAAGATATATAAAACCGAAGAAATTATGACTATTGCTATGAAAATGCTTTAATTTTATAAATTTTATTTAAAAATTGTAGCCATAAAGAAACACTAACAAAACCTTCCCTGTACCACTAAAGAAACCTATACAAACCTATATAATCTATATAGATTCTGAGTTTCATGAGCTTTTTGGTAATTTTGCTTCACTCTATTACATTTTAAAGCTTTCTTGAGGTATAACTGATATAGAAAAAAATTGCACAGTTAATAAATACATTTGTTGAGTTTAGACATATGCATACACCTGTGAACATGATCACTATAACCAAGGTATAAACATATCCATCACCTGCAAAAATTTTATCTTTTTAAATTACATATATATTTTTTAAAAATCTGAACTCTCTTCACTACAATAGGTTCTTTGCATATGACATGACTGTGTGTGTATATGTATGTATATTTCTCCCAAATGGTCTATTGACATTATATAAAATGATCAAAGTAGTCACTCAAATATAAATCCATCAACAAAATACATATTTAAAAAACAGTAAAATAATAAAATGAAAACTGTTAGAGAAAGAGGTAATATAGGTGTAAATAATTACTAAAAATAGAAGTTCTATATTTGAAAAAAAATTAGCAGATATTTCTGAAAATCAAGAACAAAATAATGACTAACTTTTGAGGTTTTATTTCCAAACATTGATCAAAAACAATAGAAAAAACTGGGAGAAGAGGAGAAAGGGAAAGGAGAGGAAAAAAATTTAATTCATGTACAAGTGACAAATTTTTTAAAAATTATATTTCTAAATTCTAAAAAAAAATTATCAAACATTTTATTAACATAACTTTTAATTGGATGACACTGAGGAGTCTTTCTTGATCACTTAGTAATATGCAAAATAAAGAAGCCTGTTGAAATTTTATTTAAGTTTGGTAACTAAACAATCTAAGCGGATCAAAATTTTCTTTAAATTATTACGTCATTACGCATTTGCTGTGTTAGTGTTTGTTTGCTACCAAAATAAATTTCCATACATTTAGTGAGTTAGAATAAAGTAAATATATTATATTACAGTTCTGTAGGTTCAAGTTTGACTCATAGTGAGCTAAAATCAAGGTGTGAGTAAGGGTATCAGAGAATCTACTTATTGTTTATTCAGGTTTTGGCGGAATTCAGTTCTTTGCAGTTGGAGGTCCAAGTTTTCTTGATTCTATATCTGTCATATTCCCTGACTCAAGGCCTTTTCCTCTATCTTCAAAGCCAGAGATCGTGATTTGTACTATTTCACATTGCAGCTCTCTTAACTACTCTTCTGCATTCTTCTTCAATATTAAGTGAATAGAATGGATTTACCTAGAAAACCCAGGATAATTTCCTCATTACAAAGTCCTTACCTTTATCATATCTGCATAATTTCTTTTGTCATAAAAGTAATATGGGCAGTTTCTGAGAATTAAGTTATGAACATCTTGAGGATATCATTGTATTTTTCACATACCCATCTTAATTTTATTTTAAATATCTTAGACCAAAAATATTATTTGAAATAATTAGTTTTATACATTGTCAATACTAAGGTTGACAAAATAAACACAAGGTATTGGAATATTTATTTCTAAGCTATAAGTAACTTAAATTCTGAAAAAATCTTGAAAAATAAAAGAAAATAATCTTCCAATTCTAAATGGTAATGTATCCTAGGCCCAGAGTAAGAAAGTTGCAAATATGAAGTTTACTAAATAAATAAATAAAGAAACCACTTATTGCACAACTCTGTTCAAGGAGAGTGTGCACATATAAAGTTAATAATTATGAATATTTTTTAGATGAGGCTTATTTTTACTTTTAAGATAAATCTTCAGTGTATTAGCTCAATATTCATAATATTAACCACTGAGATATAAAATACCAGAAATTGTTTCTCTGATGTTTTATTGACTAGAAAGTTTATTAAGACTGACTGAAAGGCCCTGGCTGGTTGGCTCAGTGGCAGAAATTAGCCCGTGTGTAAAAGTTCCTGGCTTGAACCCTGGTCAGGGCACAAGGGAGAAGTGACCATCTGCTTCCTCACCCCTCTTCCTACTTCTTCCTTTTCTCTCTCTCTCTCTGCCTTCCCCTCCCTCTGCCATGGCTCAACTGGTAGAAATGCATCAGCTCTGGGCACTGAGGCTGGTTCTGTGGAGCCTCACCTCAGGTGCGAAAAATAGTTCAGTTGCAAGCATGGCCCCAGATGGGCAAAGCATCAGCCCCAGACAGGGGTTGCCAGGTGGATCCCAGTTGGGGTGCATGCGGGACTCGGTCTATTTTCACTCTCCTCTCACTTGGAAAAAAATAATTTAAAAAAATGATTGAATAAGAAACCCAGGGAGATAATGAGACATTTTAGCAAAATATTTATAATTACTTGGGATACGTGTTATAAAATAGTTGCAAAATTAATGATTATTATAATTATGCATCAAATGATATAACAAAGTAAAATGTAGTATCATTTTATATATAATTTTATATCAGATCTTATATTTGATAATAAATAAGCATCAACTATTACTCTAATTTTCTTCTAAGTAAATGTGTTGTAATCATAGTTGTCATACAACATTATGTGAAGCAAGAAAAACTCTCCTTTGTATATATGGAAATGAAATATTTGTATTGATTATTAGGCTTAACATAAAGTAAACAATAAAAAAACAAACAAAATGATAATTTTGCAAAATTGCTTTGATTGCACTCTAAGAAGTATTTTTTAAAAAGATTTCAATATTATTTTGGAGATGCTGTTAAAATACACAGAAAAATCACTCCCACAGAGGCAAGTGAGATTTTGCATACCCTGCACTCTATACTTTAATCAATCTGGAAACTTTAATGGAGATATAATCATAACTCTGAGACAGTTTTAGCATATATCTAAAAAGTGGCATAAAATATGCAAACATATACACACTGTTTCTCAAGGTGATTGAGATAGAAACAAAAATATAACAGTAAATGGAACTAAATCTTTATTTATTTATTTATTTTATTTTTCTGAAGTTAGAAGCAGGGAGGCAGTCAGACAGATTCCCACATGTGTCTGACCAAGATTCACCCGACTTGCCCACCAGGGGACGATGCTCTGCTTATCTGGGGTGTTGCTCTGCTGCAATCAGAGCCATTCTAGCACCTGAGGAAGAAGCCATGGAGCCATCCTCAGTGCTGGGTCCAATTTTGCTCCAATGGAGCATTGACTGAGGGATGGGACAAGAGAGACAGAGAGGAAGGAGAGGGGGAAGGGTGGAGAAGCAGATGAGCGCTTCTTCTATGTGCCCTGTCCAAAATTGAACCCGGGACATCCACACGCAGGGCAGATGCTCTACTGCTGAGCAAACAGCCAGGGCTGGAACTAAATCTATTTATTATAGTAGTTTAGCTTGATTTTGATCAACATAGAAGAGAGAGAAATCCAAATATTTAGTAGGTACAATCAATGAACAACTAAATTTCCACAGTGAAGAATTGATGCTTCTCATCTCTCTCCCTGTTCCTATCTGTCCCTCTCTCTATCTCTGTCACAAAAAAAAACAAAACAAAAAATAATATTACTTATATCATTATAAAAGAGTGAACCCCACACGGTTTACGTATTAACTGAATACAGAAAGAGAGTTGTTTCTATGGAATTTTCAAAATGAACTTGAGTATGAATTATATTTAAAACTAGCTGTCCCCAGCCATGCGTTGCTGTAGCTCAGTCTGGTTAAATGGTAAAGAAAGAAAAGAGAAAGCCCATGTTTCTAATATGTTTAATTTCACAATGCTTGTGGGTATACAATATTTTTTGTTGTTTCATTGTCTGTGCAGATATAGAGATTGTCTTGTTTGCCGAGTCTAGAACACACAACATATAATTGTCCATGTAAGAAGCAATCACGTTTAGATCTAAAGCGCACAATTCTAAAGATTGGCCCTGAGCTTTATTGATGGTGATTGCAAATGCCAATCAAATTGGGAATTGCAATTTCTTAAATTAAAATGGCATATTCGTTGGAATCAAAGGAATGCGAGGAATGAGGACATCTTTACCTTTAAAAGGTCCTTTCAAGATTGTTGCTTCTACGACATTGCTCATTAATTTTTTACAGCGCACAGACCCAAACACTTCATGTTTTACCATGAAATCCATCAGCGATTTCAGCTTCTGTCTGAAAACACGTGCTGTGATGTCATGCCTATCCACTGGCGATTGGCCAGGAAGTACGAGCTGTTGTATATCGTCCCAAGCTGGATTGCATGTGAATATAATGAATAGGTCTGGATGCCTGTAGTGACGAATATACACAATTGCATCTTGAGCGTACTCGTGCATATGATGTGGACTGCCTGTATATGAAGATGGCAAAATTGTTAGTCTTCCAATGTTAGTTCTATTACCATCATTTACAACTGCATCTTGCAAATGAATGTATTCTTCAGTGTGAAGTTTGGTCTGATTCAAATGGATGAATATTAAACACTCTGTTTCGATTTTTGCATACATATCTAAGATGTATTGGTGAATCAATTGACGGCACTTCAAAATGTGATTGTCTTAATTCTCTCGAATAATTAATTGGTATACATAATAGTTCATTGTGCTGCATTTCATATTTGTTTCTTTGCCACTGATTGAATTTTCATCTTAACGTTGAAGTGATATCCATCAGCACCATCCCAAAAATGATTGGATATTGCAGGGCATCATAGCATTGGTGAGTTTCTGCAAGTTTTGTCAATTGATTGTATCTCCGATGAAGAACAATATCTCTAGGTTGGAATTGATCTCTGACTATAACAATTGCCACTTCGTCTATAGTTGGAGCATTGAATCTTGGCACATGTTCTCCAGCAGCTGTTTTGTCAGCATGAATAACAATCTTGTGTGTATCAGATGGCATCATGTCAATTGCTGTTTTGCACAAACTCACTAAATTGTTTTTTTCATGAAGAAGCTCTTGCAGTTGAGAAACAATGGACTTTTTTATGCTGGTAGAAATTTTGCAGAGTGCACTCAATTCATCATTGCCATCACCAAAGAAATGCATTCGTAGGAATTTATGTTGACCATCTGGAAATGGAAGCAGGGAGTCAGCTTTATGATAAATTTGTCCTTTCACTTTGAAAATTGGCATGAATTGAGCTGTTATGATTTCTGCACCGAATGATTTTATATGGAAGCATGAGTTCTATTTCCTGATGTTAGATAGGAAATGCTTTGATTAGGCAGTATATCCGGCAAGCAAAGTTTTTAATGGCTCTGGCAGTTCCAAATTGAGGCAGTTTAATTTTTTCTGGTGACACAACACATTCCTTTCATTTCTTCATTAAATTTCAGAGCCTTGCAATAAGGACACACTTCAGTGTGTCCTTAGTGTCAATGAGAACATGCCGGCTCAAAATATAATCATCAGCTGGGTTGTACTGGAATGCAAGGCAATTGTAATCGCGTGATTGCTGAGAATGGAGTTGTGTTTGATGCTGATCTGCTGTTTCTCATTGACATCTTTCAGCCACTCTCAGCCTGTTGCATTCATTCTGTTGAGAATGAAGCAGATCTGAAGCTGCAGAATGTGATCGCCATGCTCACAACCATGCATCCTCAAGTCTGGCTGCACATAAATGGAAAACATTGAAATGAAGTCATAAAATATTTAGTATAGCATATGTTGCTTTTACATCAAACAGACGGCGCTGTTTTATTTTTAAAAAGCATGTTTTTACCTGTCACAAGTGTAACATCTATATCTATATAATAATACATATATACAAAAGAGCGCATATTCAAATGCAATGTTGTTTCAAAATTTCAAAGCACTTGGTTAAGAACTTTTGGAGATTTAAGATTTTGAACAAACGAACATTGACATTTTTATTTATATAGATAATTAAGAGCCTGACCTGTGGTGGCACAGTAGATAAAGCATTGTCCTAGAATGCTGAAGTCTCCAGTTCAAAACTCTGGACTTGACTGGTCAAGGAACATATGAAAGTTGATGCTTCTTGCTCCTCCCCACTTCTTTCTCTCTCTCCTCTCCAAAATGAATAAATAAAATCTTTATAAAAAGTAATTAAGATTACATATTGTACACATATTTTTCTAAACAATCTTTCCTACATGCTCAGAATCAAGGTTTTGGAACTCTCTATACCACAATGTCTGTTTTACTATATCCATGTTTAAAAATTAGTACAATATTAAATGTTAAAATTATATACTCTGATATTTTAACAAAGCAATCCCATATCTATATAGAGGATAATCCAAATATTGACAAGTAAAATTCATTTAGTTTATTAAAAACTGAAACCCATTCATCACTTTTTAAAATATTCTCTATTCTTTATTTTAATTATTGATTCCATATGAGTATTTTACACATGTTGGACAAAGTTCTATAATAGAATTCCTGTAGATAACTATTTTTTATGTGAGAGGAGGGGAGATAGAAGGACAGATTCCCACATGCTTTCCAACTAGTACTCAGCAACCCCTGTCTTGGTCCAACACTCAAACCAACTCAGCTATCCTCAGTGCCTAGGGCTGACGATCAAATCAACTGAGCCACTGGTTGTGAGAGTGGAGGAGAGAGAGAAGTGAGACATGGAAGGGAAGAGAAGCAGATGATCACTTCTCACATGAACCCTTATGGGGATCATACATGGGATGTCTGCACACTGAGCTAGAACTCCATCTGTTGAGCCAACTGGCCAAGGCCTAAATCTATAACTAATTTTAACTGACATGAAAAACAGTTATGATGAATTCAGTTATAAACTTCTAAAGAATTAGTTCTGTATTTTATCTAATTTTTATCTAATTGAATCTACAAAATAAATTGCAAGGAACATTATCAATATACTCAGTAATGTGTACATTATTCTCCTTCAAACTTTCTAAGTTTGTTACCCTGTTGAATTTCAAATACAAACATCATCAAAAGCAGGCATCCCCAAACTACGGCTTGTGGGCTGCATTCGGCCCCCTGAGGCCATTTATCCGGCCCCCTGCCACACTTCCAGAAGGGGCACCTCTTTCATTGGTGATCAGTGAGAGAAGCACTGTATGTGGTGGCCCTCCAACTGTCTAAGGGACTGTGAACTGGCCCCCTGTGTAAAAGTTTGGGGCCCCCAAAAGGCTTAATTTGTGGTATTGATAGTGATAGGTTTCTTACTTTCCAATGCAAAACTCCTTTTTTATTTTTTCATTGTCATCACTTTTCAAAAATATATTAATGACACTGAGATAGCACAAATAAGTGGGTTGTAAAATTAAACTCTCAGTAATTAGAGATCTTAGCTTTATTGTACTTTACTAATATTTCAAATGATAGCAGTGATCAAAAGAACACAGGTGAAACATCATGCATGGGACGGCCAACACTGCTCTTTGATTCTACCTAGCTGTATTAGTGGACACCCTGACTGAGACTGAGCATATGAGATATCTAAGTGAGATGCAAGTAGTATATACACGGAGCATCCCCCTTAGAGGAGGTAGCTTCTCCAGTCAGAAAATATATTTACATTCTTGTCCAATACTTTGGTATCTGCAATTGCTATTTTTCAGTAATCATCCCATAGATCATAAATTTCAGATGTTGAACCCTAAGCAACATAAAAAGTCTGGAAATACACTGTTTAAGACATCTTAAGAGGATCTGTGAGCACATTTATAAAATAACATTAAGTCTTTTCTTTTTTCTTTCTTTCTTTTTTTTTTTTTTTGATGTTTTTCAAAAGTCACAGACAAGCTGCTAACTCTTTCCTTACCAAGCATATATTTCAAGAAATTATCAATGGAGATTAATATGTTATAATATTAGAAATATATTCTTGAAAGATTTGGACTTGCATTACATTAGCTGTTTATTTTTTAAAATTGGACTTGAAAAAGCATTACATTACTTTTCTAAATCACATATTAATTTTTAACTTAACCAAATTTTTGGAACAGAAAAGTTAAAGATTTATTATGCTGTTTTTTCAAGATTTGATAACTTATTTTATTTTGATATCCAACAAAAGAAAAATATAAAATCAGATAAAATATAATGGGGGAGAAGTGAAAATCAAGTAGGAAAAGCAGATGGGCGTTTCTCCTGTGTGCCCTGATGGGTAATTGAACCTGAGACAAGCACACACCAGGCCGACGCTCTTCCACTGAGCCAACCAGCCAGGACCAATCTTATTAAATATGTAATTTGTCCTTTGACTATAGTACTTAGAACAACAACTGTCAAATAAGTATGATAGCACTTAACAAAAAAATAAAAACAAAAGACCAATGGCAGTTATAAAAGAATATAGATTCATATACAAGATTAAATCATAATACATTTTTTAAATGAATTATACAAATTTTTAAAATTGTAATAGATTTTCAGCATGGTGGAATACATCTAACCCATAATATGATATTCTAATTGACTTTTTAGACTTTAGAGCTTGCAAGCAAGTCATCAGGAATAATAAATAAAACAAAACTTTATGAAATATATGAATTTATTTTATTAAACCCATTTATCATGTCCAATATTATAAACACTTTAATATATATTATATATGCTTTAATATTGCTATTAATTTAACAAATTTACTTCTGTTTCTATCAATTGTGTTTAGTAAGTAAATTAGTAAAGATTATGCAATTTTAGATCAGAGATCCCAGTTTAAACATATAAATTACTATATTTCCAATAGAACTAAAAATAATTTTAAAAATAATACAGATTCTGGCAAATCTTGTAATTACATTTTATGAAATGTAAGAAACATGATTACATTTACTGACATCACTATGAAGCTTTTCTAAAGTCAGTACTCAGTACATTTTTGTTTATTTGATTCATCAGCAAATGGCAAAATAAGCATGTATTTGGCCCCACCTCTCTCAAGAGACCTTATTAAAAGAAAATAAAGTAATACAAAAGGGAATAAAATCACAAGTCAAAATTATAGAGAGATAGAGGATCAAAGATTATAACATTTTAAATGCAAAAAGCAGTTAAAATTATTTTTATAAAAGATAGAAAAAAATCATTTTTCAAAATAGATTTAATGTCAGATTTCTGTGAGAGTGAGAATTAATTCTCTAGGCAGAACACTGGAGATTCTCCAAACATGGTGTAAGCATGCAGAGTAGCAAACTAGAGCTGCAAACAAGCTCATTAGTTGGGTCTGTTTATGAAGTCATTGTAGTTGGAATCATACAGTAGGCAGCTTTTCCAGATTAGTTTCTTTCACTTAATAATATACATTTAAAAGTTGCCTCAATTCTTTTCATAGCTAGGTAGTTTGTTTTTTTTTTTAATTTGATTAATGAATAATGTTCTATTGTCTGGAAACCTTATTTATCCATTCACCTACTGAAGAACATCTTGGTTGCTTCCACATGTCATCAATTATGTATAAAGCTGCTATAAACATCCCTATGCAGGTTTTGTGTTACATAAAATTTTACCAGCTTTGATGTATACCAAGGAGTGCAATATTATATGATGGATATGTTTAGTTTTGTCAGAAACTCTAAAATTATCTTTCAAAATAGCATATCATTTGCATTTCCACAAGTAACAAATGAGAGTTCTTTTGTTCTACATCCTTAGTGTTTTAAGTTTCTAGATTTTGGTTATTCTCTCTTTTTTCTTTTTTAGCAAATGGATAATATTCCATAATATGTATAGCTGTCTCTTGGTATCTGTAGGGGATTGGTTCCACAATCTCCAAAAATCTACAAATTGTCAAACCCCTAATACAAAATGATGTAATATTTGCATTGACCTATACACATCTTTCATATGCTTTAAATCATTTCTACATTAGTTTTAATCTGGTAACCACTGCACTTTTATCTATGCCCATGAGTCTCAGTCTTGTATCCCACCTACGTGTGAAATCCTACAATTCTTAGCTTCTTCTGATTTAGTTATTTTACTCAGTATAATGTTCTCAAGGTCCATCCATGTTGTCCTATTGACTACTACGTCATCATTTCTTACTGCTAAGTAGTATTCCACTGTATATATGTACCAAATTTTCTTTATCCAATTCTCTATTGAGGGATACTTTGGTTGTTTCCATGTCTTGGACACTGTGAATAATGCTGCAATGAACAAGGGGTGCATGTGTCTTTATGTACCAATGTTATTGAGTTTTGGAGTAGATACTCAGTAGAGGGTCATATAGTAGTTCTATTTTTAATATTTTGAGGAACCACCATACTTTCTTCCATAATGGTTGCACTAATTTGCATTCCCATCAGCAGCAAGTGACAGTTCTTTTTTCTCCACAACCTCTCCAACACTTGTTATTACTAGTTTTGTTGATATTAGCCAATTTAACAGGTGTGAAGTGGTATCTCATTGTAGCTTTGACTTGCATTTCTTGAATAGCTGGTGAAGATAAGCATTTTTTCATATATCTATAGGCCATTTGTATGTCTTCTTGGGAGAAGTGTCTGTTCAGATTCTCTCCCCATTTTTTAATTAGATTGTTTGTTTGTTGCTGAGCTTTGTACGTTCCTATATATTTTGAATACTAACTTCTTATCTGAGCTGTTGTTTGCAGATATCATCTCCCATTTAATTGGCTATATGTTTAGTTGTCAGTTTCTTTTGCTGTGCAGAAGCATTTTAGTTTGATATAGTCTTATTCATTTATTTTTGCCTTTATTTCTCTTGCCTTTGGGGTCAGATTTATCAATTGTTCTCTACAGCCAAGGTTCAGGAATTTAGTATTCATGTTTTCTTCTGTGTAATTTATTGTTTCAGATATTAAATTTAGGTCTTTGATCCATTTTGAATTGATGTTTGTTCAGGAGGACAAACTGTGGTCAAGTTTCACTTTTTTGCATGTGGCTTTCCAATTTTTCCAGCATCATTTATTGAAGAGGATTTCTTCTCTCCATTGTGTGCTTTTGGCTCCTGTGTTAAAGATGATTTGACCATATATATGTGATTTTATTTCTGGACTTTCAATTTTGTTCCATTGGTCTATGTGTTTATTTTTCTGCCAATAACATGCTGTTCTGATTATCATGGCTGTGTAGCATAATCAACTTCAAGTTACATATACTACAAATATTTTCAATATTTGGTTGGTTGAATCTCCCCATGTGGAACCTGTAGATTTAAGAGCTGACTGTACATACCTCATTTTCTTCATCCATTAATCTGTCAGTGGACATTTAGATTGTTTTTAAAGCTTAGCTAGTTAAAATACTGCTGCAGTGAGCTTGGGAGTGTTAAAAAAAATTTTAATTATAATTTCAAAACCTCTATACTATATCACATTACTGATTTAGTATGGCTATTATAAAAACCAAAGATGTGCATGTGGAGAAATTGCAACTAGTTCACATTGTTGGTGAGAATGAAATATTGTTCAGTCACTATGAAAAGAAATGGAGTTCCTCAAAAAATTAAAGGTAAAACTGATGTTTGATGTGATTAAGCATATCTCACTTCTTAGGTTTTACTTATTATGTATTTTAATATAAATATACAGTCATGGATACTGCCATACCGAAAGATTTCAGGAGCATGTATGAGAATAACAATTTATCACAGAGAAACAGTTAATAAAAAAATTTATTTAAAAATATACACTCTAGTGCAGCGGTTCTCAACCTGTGGGTTGCAACCCCGATGGGGGTCGAATGACCAAAACACAGGGGTGGATGGCTTTAGGCGACCCCTGTGTTTTGGTCGTTCGACCCCCACTGGGGTCGCGACCCACAGGTTGAGAATCGCTGCTCTAGTGTTATCTGTATTGATTCCTAAAGAAAAAAACTTAAAGTATATTCCCCAGACAAAATGTATATACTCTGATATAAATTAATAAATATAGACCACATTTACAATCATAAACAAAACTATTTTAATAACAATGTTCATCAGAAAAATGGATTTCGCCTGACCTGTGGTGGCGCAGTGGGATAAACCATCTACCTGGAGCACTGAGGTTGCCAGTTCGAAACCTTGGGCTTGCCTGGTCAAGGCACATATGGGAGTTGATGCTTCCTGCTCCTCCCCCTTCTCTCTCTCTCACTCCTCTCTCTCTAAAAATCAATAAATAAAATATTTAAAAAAGTGGATCTCTGGATTAAACAATTAATTATTTTTTTGCCATTTAAGTTTTTAATCTTTTAATAACTTGTATGTATGTGTGAGTGTGTGTGTGTATGTCTGTATAAAATACCATTTCAGAAATAGTGAATTACCATTAGTTAGTAGATGGTCAATAGAGAAGGTTCAATATTTAAGAATAAAAGTTGCTGAGAGAACATAGAAAGTGTAAGAGATAAATTTTTGCATTAATCATATAATAAAATATTTATAACTAAAGAAAACATAATGACTCAGAGTTCAGATTAAAATCAACTTCTAGAATTTTTTTAAAAAGTTTGTGCCTGTGTGTGTGTGTTTGTGCGTCTGTGTATATGGAACAGTGATAGGAGACAGAGAGAGACAAAAAAGGTTACAAAGGAAAGAAAATTAGACTGATATTGGACTTTTCACAAGCAACACTGGTTGTTAGACGATCATAGAAAAAATAATTACAGAATTCAGAAACAGTATATTTTGAAATTATTATGCTTTATCAGCCAAGTATTTTTTTATTTTTTTTGTATTTTTCTGAAGTTGGAAACGGGGAGGCAGTCAGAGAGACTCCCGCATGTACCCGACTGGGATCCACCCAGAATGCCCACCAGGGGGCGATGCTCTGCCCATCTGGGGTGTCGCTCTGTTGCAACACCTGAGGCAGAGGCCACAGGGCCACCCTTAGCTCCCAGGCCAACTTTGCTCCAATGGAGCCTTGGCTGCAGGAGGGGAAGAGAGAGACAGAGAGGAAGGAGAGGGGTAGGGGTGGAGAAGCAGATGGGCGCTTCTCCTGTGTGCCCTGGCCGGGAATCGAACGCGGGACTCCTGCACGTCAGGCTGACGCTCTACCACTGAGCCAACCGGCCAAGGCCGAACCAAGTATTTTTTAAGTTATACAGTTTCATGAGTAATTTAATGGTTTTTATAGAGAATATTATTGAGAATATATGACCACCATTTATCTTTTTTTGAGATAACTAAATGCAATTGTAGTACAAATGCATTTAAAATCAAATGAAGAAATAAAAAACTTAGGAGTACCTTAAAAACTGAAAACGTAAATATATTTGCCGATTTATCTCCATAGTCAAGAGAAATAAAAAACAGGATAAACAAATGCGACTATATCAAACTAAAAAGATTTTTCACAGCTAAAGACAACATGTACAAAATAAAAAGACAAACTGTCGTGGTCCAGCCACAACAAGTCTATTACAGGTTCTTCAAACGGGAAAAGGTATGGAATTGAAATAAATGATAGACAGGGACTTAAAGATATACACACACACACACATATACATATACACACACACATATACACACACACACACACATACACACAGATGGATTCAGAAGGACACCATGGCAAACAGTCTGTACTATTCCTTAGCTGTAATGTGCCTGCTCCCAGAACTACATCCAGTTTTATCCATAGAACAAAATGTGGTCCATCAGCAATTCAATTAAGTTTCCAAGGCAACTCAAAGACAACCCCCACCATACCATCCAAATCTACTTTACACTAATAAGAAACTAGCTTCCAGCCTCCTCCAGAGAACATGGGTGAGACAAATGAGAATCAGGTGTAACTCTTTGTTAACTAAGCAAATGAGGTGGGGTTTGAGCCCAGCGCCTCTGTCCAGATTGCACAAGTACCCTGTTTATTTATTCGGTCCCCAACAACAAACCACACAAATGGGAGAACATATTCGACAATATGTCTGATAAAAGGTTAACCAAAATTTATAAAGAACTTGTAAAACTCAACACCAGGAAGACAAACAATCCAATCAAAAATTGGGCAAAAGAAATGAATAGACACTTCTCCAAAGAGGACATACAGATGGCCAATAGGCAGATGAAAAAATGCTCAACATCCTAATCATTAGAGAAATGCAAATTAAAACCACAATGAGATATCACCTCACACCAGTCAGAATGGCCCTCATTAACAAAACAACACAGAATAAGTGCGGGCGATGATGTAGAGAAAAGGGGAACCCTCCTGTGCTGCTGGTGGGAATGTAGACTTATGCAACCTCTGTGGAAAACAGTATGGAGATTCCTCAAAAAATTAAAAATAAAACTGCCTTTTGACCCAGCCATCCCACTCTTAGAAATATATCCTAAAAACACCACATCAACGATTCAAAAGGAGAAATGCACCCCCATGTTTATGGCAGCATTGTTCACAATAGCCAAGATCTGGAAACAGCCCAAGTGTCCATCAGTGGACGAGTGGATTAAAAAGCTGTGGTACATATACACAATGGAATATTATGAGGCCATGAAAAAGAAGAAAATCTTACTTTTTGCGACAACAAGGATGCACCTGGAAACTATTATGTTTCCAGAGGCGGGATCAAAGGGTCCAGGGGCAAAGTGGACAAAGGGAAAGGGGATGATAGGATGGGATGAGAGCAGAAAAGCAAAATTGGGGGAAGGGCATTGTAGGGATGAGGGCAAGGGGAATGTGGTGGGGAACACAGGAGAGGGGGTATGCATTCGAGGGGACACCAGAATCTGTGTAAACACAATAAATTAAAATTTTAAAAAATAATAAATAACTGAAATAAATAGTAATATTTTAAAGAATAAGTATGCAATCTAAAAAGTAATCCTTTTTTTAAATAAATAGCAAAACAATGAAGTCTGAAAAGTGTCTTCAGGAAGAAAAATCACATAAAAATAAAATATTTATGCTTTGTAATAGCTTAATAAAAATATACTTATTTTTTTAATATAATTAATTTGGGTTTCAGAATAATATGCGATTGTAAAATAGAATCATAATCTAAATGTGAAGCAAACTGAAATGTGATTTTATTTTAAGGGTTGGTGCACAAGAAAACATAAATGGTTGACCTTTGTTCCAGACGTTGTCCACTCAAATTTCTTTTGTTCCGTCTGCTTCTGCATCAATGAGCTTCAAGAGCTCTGAGCCTATACTCATGGAAACTCAAACTCCACTTGCCTTCTCCCCCAGAGATTATCTGTTGCTCAACCATAGCAATCTCCTCTGTATTTATGTCTGTATCTCTGGAGTTGTGTGTACCTTAATATCTCCTAGATCCCACCTATGAGTTGGCGAGATGGTACCTGGTGGATGGATTTCTGTCCCCTAACTTTGCCACAAGTGATGCTACTGAGCTGCAGTTTAGATGGCTTCTCTGAGGAAAGCACTGGGACACTGAGAACTCAGGAGCAACATCCAGCTCATAAAAACCTTTCTGTCGTGCGGAGGACCCGGGTTCGATTCCCGGCCAGGGCACACAGGAGAAGCACTCATTTGCTTCTCCACCCCTTCGCCGCACTTTCCTCTCTGTCTCTCCCTTCCCCTCCCGCAGCCAAGGCTCCATTGGAGCAAAGATGGCCCGGGCGCTGGGGATGGCTCTGTGGCCTCTGCCTCAGGCGCTAGAGTGGCTCTGGTCGCAACATGGCGACACCCAGGATGGGCAGAGCATCGCCCCCTGGTGGGCAGAGCGTCGCCCCTGGTGGGCGTGCTGGGTGGATCCCGGTCGGGCGCATGCGGGAGTCTGTCTGACTGTCTCTCCCTGTTTCTAGCTTAAGAAAAATGAAGAAAACAAAACAACAACAAAAAAAAAAACCTTTCTGTAATGGAGCTGTAAGGACCCAGGGAAGGGACCTAAGATATCCTTCAATGGCTTATGGATTGTTTTAACCTTAAGTACTTAAAGAACTGCTCATGAAAGAAGAAATCCTGACCTCTCCGTTCCCCTAAAGCAGGAGATGAATCTCCCTCCCATGTGAGAGTTGCCCTCCTGGCTCCTAAGGGCTGAGAAACAACCTTAACACAGAGTTAAAAGAACCTAGAGTCGAAAGGCTTGTACAAACAAGCCTTGAAAAGCCTCTAGGAATTCCCTACCCAAGCCCAAACCTGTTTACATTACTAACTAAAGAATGCCCCAAACTTGCTTTGATTTCTTTCTAATGAGCACATTCTTTGCCCTATCCATTTCACACAGATTGATGGTTTCTTTGTCAAAAACTGTAAAAGCTACCTGGTCAATCATTTCTTAGAGCTTATTTTTATAATTTCCCCCACACATATGTTAAATTGGTTTTTCTCTCATTAATTTAGTTTTGTCTCAATTCTATTAGTTTATTATTAGTCCAGCCATAAGAACTGAACTAGAGTAGAGGAGAGGAATTCTTCCCATCCACAATAGCTTTCTACTTCGTTTCCTGCTTCATACCTTTTAGTCTTAACTTTCAATTTTGTGATTTTACTCCAATTAAAATAATTTAAATGAACTCTCTGCATATATTCAGCTTTCTTGGGAATCCAAACAAAATATGATTGGATTAGAATTTTTTTCTTTTTAATATTAGCTATTGAAATATAGAACACAGAGAAATAAAGAAATAAATGATAACCAGTAAATATTACTTACCTAACCACAACAATGTAAATAAAGGTTATTGTGTTTGATATATTAGAATTTGCAAACTGAAAGATCATTGGCCTGATATTACCTGTTTTGTTAGTTCATAGAATATTTTTTTAAATTTATCTATTGACTTTAGAGAGAGAAGTAGATAAAAACAGAAACATCTATTTGTTCCTGTATATGTCCTGTGCAGAGACTGAACCTGCCACCTTTGCTTATGGCGACAATATTTTAATGAACAAAGCTATTTGGCAAGGGCAGTTTATAGAATATTTTTAAAATACTTATTTGAATATGACTGCCACTATATTGGTCTTGCAGTTTTCCATTTTTTTCAACTAAGTTCTTGATTCTTCATTTATTTTTTGTTCACAATTAATGTTTATTTTTCATTATTATTAATCACATTACAGAAATTTCTCATATATCCCACATTAGTTTTTGTTACTGGCTTTATTCCTTTAGATATTTGGTTTTGTTAACACTACTATTATATGATTAAATAAGGTATTGATTACAATGTAAACATGATCAAATCTTGGTAATTTTAATGAATAACTTAAGTTTTGGACAGTGGACAGGAAGAAAGGATAAATTCAAGGAAGCATGAAGGTTACACATGCTGAGAAATCCATAAATAATTTTTAAATTAATAGATCAACAGATGTAAGTTTACATATATTATTAAAATTACAATGTAATAAAAAGTGTTTAAAATAATTAAATTCTAGTTGTTAAAGAAAAGAAAGATGACAATCATTTGTCATGATCTGAAAATTTAATTTTGAGAATGGGGAGACAATCTATAGTATTTAATGAGTGTTGTTTTGTTACCAACAGGACATTTGGAAATGCTTTGACCCATTTTTTTTATTTATAAATAAATTTTTATTTTAATGGGGTGACATCAATAAATCAGGGTACATATATTCAAAGAAAACATTTTCAGGTTATCTTGTCATTTAGTTCTGTTGCATACCCATCACCCAAAGAGAGATCGTCCTCCATCACCCTCTATCCAGTTTTCTTTGTACCCCTCCCCCTCCCCTTTTCCCTCTCCTCCATTTCCTCACCCCACCCACCGTAACCACCACACTCCTGTCCATGTCTCTTAGTCTCGCTTTTATGTCCCACCAATGTATGGCATCATGCAGTTCTTGTTTTTTTCTGATTCGCTTATTTCACTCTGCATAATGTTATCAAGGTTCCACCATTCTGCTGTAAGTGATCCGATGTCATCATTTCTTCTAGCTGAATACTATACTATAGTGTATATGTGCTCCATCTTCTTTATCCAGTCTTCTATTTTTTTTACAGTGATTAAAAGCCTTTAAGCAAACTCTTGGCCAATACAGCAAGAATCCATAAAAGAGTAGTGTCCTTAACATGTTCACTAAGTCCAAATTGGCCCCATCACCATGCCAAATCCCTGAAAAATGCAACCCAACCACAGTTCAGTCTGTTAGGAGCTGTCACAGGGAGCAGGAGTCCAGGAAAAGTCCACACAGGAAAAGTCCACATGGCACTGGAATTGTTGTCACCATTCTATACTTTGCAGCTCAAGTCCAAGTCCCAATGACCGCTGCTTCTAGCTGGTAATGATTCAGGTAGACTGGAAAAGCCATTTGCAGCATGCGTGGATATGGAGCTTCTGTTCTTCTCTGCCTGGAGAGTTAAGACCAGGTTGCTTTTCCCTGGAGCTAATTGAAGGTTATTGTTATGACCTTTGTTCTAACTACTTATTTCTAATCATAAAATAATTTTTGTAATTATTAATTATTTCTAAATTAGAAATTACACCATATGCAACTATTTCAAAGGACTGAAAAAATTAAGGATTCTCATGACTGCACAGACTTTACTTACATAAAGTTTTAGTTTTACTGCCAAAAAAAATACACGATACAGCAGGAGAACAAAAAGACAGGCAAGACCAGGGCTTTGAGCCACTTTTTTAATTGTACAAGATATGCAACAAAATATTATATTTATAACATTTTAATAAATATATAATATATTACTCTATATTATAAATTTCCAAGGTTTATAATCTGCAAGAAATCTTGTTTTTTGAAGAGCTTGAACAAAATGTCTAGAAAATTTGTCTGTTTTGCTGGTCACATAGCAAAGTAGACTGTATAGATGTTAAATCAGATGTAAGACATCATGTATACATCCCTAAACAATATAAATTGGATGGCACATGGTGTTTCCAGGGAAGGAGTTTTAAATGTAAATAGATCTTATAAGTTACTAATATCCCTTATTATTCTTTTTTATTGTCTGTGTGACAGAGAAGGGAAAGGGGACAGACAGGGACAGACAAGACAGGAAAGGAGAGAGATGAGAAGCATCAATTCTTTGTTACAGCATCTTAGTTGTTCACTGATTGTTTTTTCATATGTGTCTTGATCAGGGAGCTACAGGAGAGTGAGTGATCCCTTGCTCAAGCCAGCGACTTTGGGTTCAAGCCAGCAACCTTGGACTTCAGGCCAGTGACTTTTGGGATTAGGCCAGAGACCATGGGGTCATGTCTACGATCCCACGCTCAAACCAGCGATCCTGCGCTCAAGCTGATAAACCCGTGCTCAAGCCTAGGACCTCACAGTATTGAACCCGGGTCCTTTGTGTTCCAGGTTGACACTTTATCCACTGTGCCACCACTTGGTCAGGCTCCATATTATTCTTAAATTAGACAATAGTCAGTACTATGTTTCTAAATGTTCTTTAGGTTATCACAGAGCTACCTTTCTCCAGGTATATGAAAACTCTATTTTGCATACTTTTATTGGTAATTGCACATTAACAAATGGTACAGGATTTTATTAAATAAACTTACAGGATTACATTTTACTTTCCCACTGACTGGTCTGTTCCAGGCCCTTCATCTGAGAGTTTAGCATTTTAGTGAATTTCCATGTGGGGAATAATGAATGAATAAAAGACGTAGTTAGGTGGTTCATCATTCTGCTGAAGAACTCAATTAACTTTGTTTGAATTTATTTCATTCCCATTTTGGTTTTCACAGCTTTCACTTAGTTTCGGATAGCACATCTCTCTTCTCTCTACTAGTCTTTTAATTCATTTTATATTATTTTTTAATTACAGTTTCTCTTCAGATACTGTAACTTGTTTTTCCTTTGCTACTGCATATTTTTAGAAACACATTGAAGCAGTCTGCTTATTTGGGGACTTCAGTCTGTAGTGATAAAGACTGAGTATCAATGCTGCAGTTAGTGTCTCTGTACAGCAATCAAGGTGAGGTCCAGTTCTCAGAAAATTTCCCTTATCAATCTTAAGCATATTTTTCACGCAAAAAAATAACATGGATATTATTACTGCAACAATATCACCATTTAGGACCTTTTTTTTTTTCTTGTCTAGACAAATTAGATAGTATTTCTTATCATAAGTCTTTTCCCATTGCATTATATTTTTTAGGCATTCAGCAAGGGCTCTAAGTTAAAAGCAATCATCATCTAAAGATATTATTATATATGTTTAATTTTTAAAATTTATTATACATGATGATATATATGCATGTATATCATGCATGTACATGTATGCATGTATATGATGTATATCAATGATATGCAAATGCAAAAACTTTTCATGCAAACTACATTAAAAGAAGTATTGTTTGACTACTTAGACTATTATTCCTTTCCTAAAGAAATCTTCTAAGGTGGTTTTTTTGTTTGTGTTTGTTTTTATCAAAAAATAGGTTAAATGAAAAAATGTTTTGAGATAAGGTGAGTTATGGCAATGCCTGTAGTTAGCTTTCTCTGCTTAATTTTTAGTGATAAAGCCTCAACTTTTTAAAATATTTATCAAGGGAGTGATATTTATAAAATTTTAGACAATATGCTTCATAGTCTTTCTAATTTTCTCATTTGTTGAGTGTGGTTTTGAATCTTTTGTATGTATTCATACATGTATATGTGTGTGTGTTCACCTGTGAATTTCCAGAGAGATGTGGAACTCTGTTTCTCCTTGAAGCAATCTGCCGCAGAGTGTAGATGAATCTAGTCAGTTATTTCCTTGGGCTTTTCTGCATGTCCACCTACAATGGAGGCACGTAGAAAAACATCCACCTAAAAAGTAAATGAATTGTTCTGCACCACGTCATATGTTCACAACAATGCTATCAAATTCTTAGCTTCATCTTATAAAAGCATTGGAAAGAGGTTATAATTAAAAAAAAATAATAATTTTACCAAAATGTGCAATTTCTCTTAATCTTTTATAAATAAATAGTGACCTAAATATAACAAGCAACGTAGTATTTAGCCAAGTGAGGCTGTTAATTCACATGTCCTACTTTTCTCTGAAACATATGCTTGTCCAGATCCATTTTGTGATACTTCACAGAGTAATTTAAAATATTTAATTAAATGAATGGATTTTTGTTAGTAATATGTCTCAATTTTCTTCTACATAATGGTAATGAAAGAACATTAGTACATCATTATTAAGGGTGTACATATCAAAATCCTCAAAATATTTATCTCTATGCTACATATACAAAAAACAAAATATCAATTTGAGTCTCTTATAACTCTTCCATATTAAATAATATTTTCTCTATTTATAAGAATATTTATTGTTATATTGAGTATGAGATAGATGAGTTACACATTTACATATGCTTAGAAGTTTATTTTTAGTCTTACTGAATTGGGTATATTTATTTTTTTAATTGGTTATACTAAAATATTGTAGCTTGACTATCTAAACATTTTTTTTCCTATTTTACCTGGAACAATGTTAAACTTTATCAGTAGAGTATAAGAGAGTCACCAAAGAAATAAAGTGCTTTTCTTCTTGTTTCCACTGTGCTTTAATTCCCCTTATTTTTCCTATGGCTTCCAATACAATGCATGAAGAATATCCAGTGGAACTCCCATAAACTGTCAACACCCACTAATGGATGGCTTCCCAGTGAGTTTCTGTGAGTGCCTGTCAAGTTCGACTGGTACCAAAGTGGGCAGCATTACAGGAATGCCAAGTGAGTCTCCCAGGAACTTTTGTACAAAGTTTTCAAGTGAATTCAATGAGCACATGACAGGGTTACTGACTGCTTGGCTGCCCAGACTATGGGTCCTCAGTGAACTTGCCTATCTAGTGAGTTACGCCCGCAAACTCCTACAGAGTCAGAAAGTCAGATTGTGATTGAGGTTAGGGAAGTTTATTTGTTTTGTCCTAATTTTCTTTGTTTTAGCCCTCATGAGAATTGTTCCTCCCTATAACTGATATTTTGCTATTCTAGTGATTTTCAACCAGTGTGCTGCAAGACTATTTAAAACTTGCAATACCCATTGATTTAGTCAGGTGCATTGACCTATTTTTACTTAGATTGTGAAATAAAAAAATAATAACAGTCAACACAATAATAGCCATCCAGTGTGAATGAATCAAAATTATACCTTCCTTTTTTTGGTGTAACGGTAGACAATACAGTTACACCTCGGTTTTCATTGATAATCCTTCGGAAAACAAATGGCGAAATCTGAAACCGACTAAAACCAAGGCAATGATTTCCATACGAATCAATCTAAATTCAATTACTGTACGCAGTAAACAGTTACATGTAATTGTAGTATTAGCACTCGCAATCAATAAAAAAAAGTCACAAGAACACTGGAAAGCAATGGAATTATTTGGCTAGATACGCAGGCTGATGCTCCCACAATGAGAAATAATGCCACACTGAGCAGGAGAACGCGTGGGTTGCCCTTTGTTTTCGCAAAATTAGCAGCGAGGTTAAGTGAGCACACTGATGAAATCTGAGACATTTTTTTGTGTGGAAAATATCGACAAAAACCGAAACCAACGATAACCAAAGTCTACGAAAACCAAGGTATTACTGTATATTTTTTTTGGTGTTCCACAAAAAGTTTTAGTAATTATATACTTTATATGACATGAGATGACAAAAGGTTGAATATTATTGCCCTATTTATTAGAGGTTATTTAAAATTTTTTAGGCCTTCACAATTAATCTCTATTAGTTAAAAATTCTTTACATAAAATTTCTATAATTAAATTGTTCTGTGGTTTCTGTATCTTGGTTGGCCTCTTAATGATAAAAGTACTCAAGTAAAAAAACAATTATATCTGACACATAACTATCTCAAGACAGGAAATAATTATATAGGAAATAAAAATGCTGTTTTACATTCTTTTTTGTTGTTGTTTGCTTTATGTAATATCATCATAATTTTTAGTCATTTTCGAAAAGGTGCAAACTCTACATGAGGACAATAATCTCAATTAAACATTTTTTATTTTGGGATTAATACTAGATTAGGTACCAGATTATTTTAACTTTCACCAACTCACCTTCAGTGTTTTTCCTTTCTTACCTTATGCATATGCATCAAACATTCATTTTTTTCTACTTTTAAATTTACCCATATTCTTCAATGACTTTTAGCAAAAATAATTAGTTTCAATAAAACAACCTGTTTTATCACAATGAGGATTTTTCATTGCAAGCAAGGGTTTTATCCACACTGAAGTATTTCATGCTAAGCCCTATTCACTTTAATTCCCTGGAAGCTCATTAGTAAAAGAAGAATTGATAAGAATCAAGTTATATTTTCAAACTCTTATTTCAGAAATTAGAGGCTGATTTGTTCGTTTCAAATGTAGTAATAAGTCTTCCTTTGTAACCTTATTGAAAGATTCCATAAATGTTCTGAATAATGAGTAATAAAGTCTACCAAACCACAAGAATATAAAAATAGATATTTGACATAGGCTTCAAGATTAGAAAGAGTTGTTATATTTTGTTTAGAAAATGTCTCATAACAAAATCACTATTAACTGATAAGCTGAAAATGGTATAACATTAATAATATTGACAACTACAACCAATATATTTGGCAAAGTATGTAAGCATATGTGATGCTTATATATTGGATGTGATTTAATAACCACAACTTTTTATAAAAAATAACTATTTTATTCATTTTAGAATCAAAGAAATGGGGATTTTGAGTTTAGGTAGTTTGTCAATGGTCACATAATATATAAATGTCAGAGTCGTAGTTTAAAATCAAGTTGAAACTTCTGCTCAGAGGCAACATCCCATGTCTTGGCTTGAAATCTAAGTATTTTCATCTTTTAAATTATATTAATAACTAAATATTTATGAATATATTAATTTTATATTTATAACTAAATGACTATGATTTCAAGGAAAACAATCCTGTTAAGTTAGTCATTATCATTTTAATATCAGACATGTTAAATATTTCAATATTTCAATAATTATTTTATGTTCAAAGGTATAAGATGAGACATAAAAATACTGGGATAATAGAAATTTTTATTGAGAAATTTCTGCATCCTTTACCCTGTTAGGTAATTTAGAAAAATATTAGCTCTTGTAATTTTAAAGCAATGTATCAAATGCTTATAAATTTTGTAAGATTATGTTTGCTTATGAGTAAAGAGCTTTATAATGACAGAGATCTACATAAGATAGATGTTATTCCTCTAGAACTGAATAAGTCCTTAACAACACTGTCCACTCTCTCTTGCATCTGTTTCAGGGGAGGGGGGCTTACATTATTCTCAAAATTACTTTCTTCAAGTTAGATTTCCTGGAATTGAGTCAGAGATGAGGATTTACATGCAAGAAAGTGAGCAGAGAGAGTAAGTAAGAAGGGGAGGAAGCAGTAAGGAACAAAAGGAAAGTTGGGCATTGAATTGATGCCACTGCAAGGTTTCTTCTTACACTACAGAGAGTTCTGGAACTGTGATGACCTCATAGAGTTGTCCACTGTAAACAGATTGAACCTTTCTACCACCATGTTTGATCATTCATTGGATGCAGGTTGCTGTGAAAAATCTGAGGGAATCTTGATCCAGGAGAATAAATCCTCCTAAGAGGGGAATAAATCATCCTAAGAGGGCAATACTACTAGAATATTAAAGAATTACTCCTAGAAAGTGGAATCTGAACAAACAGCTTAGTATCTATAAACTGCAGGACCTAATTTCAAATTTCAGGCAGCAATAAGGAAGAAAGTATAAATGAGAAAATAGTGTGTGCTGGGTATTTCTAAGGCTTCAGCAGCGATGCAGTACATCTTATTTTTCTGAACTTACTAATCTAATGACTTCTCATAAACAAGAAGTTTAAAATATGTATTTATTCTAGATATTCAATTTTCCAGCTGAAAGTCAGAGGAGGTGGTTATAAATGAATGAAAGACCAGTGCATAATGTGATATAGCTAGTTCTATTTGTTACAATGTATAAACAAGGATGTTGAATCAAAGTTGAAATAACTTGCCTACAGGTCACACATAGATGTATTATATCTGCCATGTCTGAATATCTGCCAATTACCTTTTTATAATGAGTAAGATGCATGCATAAACAGACCAAAGATTCTCATCAATTACTTTATCACATTTTATCCAAAATGGAGCATCTAATAATAAGAAAATGCTTAAATTATGAAAACATTTTATAATCTCCTCATTTAATTTACTGCTAACAAAAAATATTTTGTTATAAATAGGAGAGAAGTCTTTCTCTTCATTTTGTATTAGAGATACTTGAACTCAGACAGTCTAATGATTTATCCTGTGAAAATAGAAGTTTCTAATCCCTGTTTCATAATTAAATATACGTTTTACATCTTCTTAAATCATGAATTATCAAGAGAGTAACTGGCTGGTTTCTTCTAAATCAAAGTTTTAAATGAGAAATTTTAAATTACTAGAATATAAATACAGCGTGGTGCAAAACCAAAGATATTTGGTGCAAAACCAAATGTCTCAGTGGAATAGTCATTTTCTCAGTCACAGACTTTTGTTCAAAGAACATAACCCTGTACAAGGACATTAGAAAAACTGAAGTTGTGGTTTGATATCAATATAAATGTGTGGTTTAATATAAAAATTTTTTCATAAATCAAAGAATAAAAAGTACAAGAAAGTTGGCCAGACCAGTATGGTTCTAAACTTAAGACATTCTAGATCTACCAGCAAGTTCAAACACTTGTTTTATTGCCTCACAATCCATGTGATTGAACTGAATTCTAAGTATCAGTTTCTTTTGGTCTTTCTGAAGGTAGATGCTCTTTCTTGTTAAAATCAAGTGGCTAGGGGAGGAGATTCACAAAGCTGTGAAAGGGTCTGTTTTTTTAAAGTGGAATAATGAGGACAGTTTCAAGAAAGCTGGCCATAAATAATTGCTAGAACAAGTAGGTTACATTTTCTACATTAAATTGCTAAATTTTATCACCGTATCAACTTTGCATCTATGAAATAACAACTGTTAATTGGGTAATTCACTCTAATAAATATTGAATTCATTTTAAAAAAAGAATATAAAGTGCTTATGTAGATGACAACAAAACTTTTTAATACAAATAAGATTATTCTGACAACAGTAACTGACATTACCTGAACTGTGGTGGCATAGTGGATAAAGCATTGATCTGTAATGCTGAGGTCACTGCTTCCAGGCCCTTGCATGTGAGAAGCAACTGCTGTGAGTTGATGCTTTTTAGAATTGTTTATCTGATATCTATGTACTCTTATTGATCAACGTCACCCTATTAAATATAATTTACAACAAAAAAAGAAATGTAATGCTAGTCTACCATGTTGCTAAGGCATAAACATTAATTTTTACATGTTTATCATTTTATCAAGTAATTAGTTAATATGTGTGTGTTTATGTAATTTTTATATATATTCAATCATCTGAAGTCTAACAAGTTGATGCACTACCTTCTTGTGTCAGCTTTTACACCGTAAATGAAAGTCTTCTTATGGTATGTTTAGTGTCATCTTTTTTTCTTTTCTTTTTTTTTTATATAAAGTGCTTATGTAGATGACAACAAAACTTTTTAATACAAATAAGATTATTCTGACAACAGTAACTGGCATTACCTGAACTGTGGTGGCACAGTGGATAAAGCATTGACCTGTAATGCTGAGGTCACTGCTTCCAAGCCCTTGCATGTGAGAAGCAACTGCTGTGAGTTGATGCTTTTGCTTCCCACTCTGAGCCTTATCTCTCTCTCTCTCTCTCTCACTTCTCTCTAAAATCAATTGAAAAAAATAATAAGTGACTTTGGACTTTTGATTTTATGCACAGACATTTGTGGGTGCGAACCATGAATAACGATAGTACAGTTGTGTAAAGTTTTTGCAAGTGAATACTAAACTGCTGCTCCTAGGTGACATACAGGGTTATCTTCCTGCAGTCTCTGTCACATCTTTGTCTACTAATGCACATAAATAACTTTGTTTTATATGCATTTCTATGAGATATTTTATGAATATTTATATATGTATCATTTCTATATTTGATTTATTAACATTGAACTTATGGCCAATAGCACTATAACTTATACCTAAATGAAATTTATCTCATATATACTTTCTTCATAAGGCACATAGAAGCTTTCTTGAAGTTATAGGACACCAGACAACAGTTCAGTAATATGCATGAAGGCCATTTTAAACAACAAAATCTCCAAAAAAAAAGAAAAGAAAAGAAAAAAAGATGACACTAAACATACCATAAAGAAGACTTTCATTTACAGTGTAAGAGCTGACACAAGAAGGTAGTGCATCACCTTGTTAGACTTCAGATAATTGAATATATATAAAAATTACATAAACACACACATATATTAACTAATTACTTGATAAAATGATAAACATGTAAAAATTAATGTTTATGCCTTAACCACATGGTAGACTAGCATTACATTTCTTTTTTTGTTGTAAATTATATTTAATAGGGTGACATTGATCAATAAGAGTACATAGATATCAGATAAACAATTCTATACCATTTGAACTGTTTGTGTTGTGTTCCCATAAAAAAAAGTCAAATCATTTTCTGTCACTGTATAGTTGTCTGCCTTTACTCCCCTCACTTCCACCCACCTCCTCCTAGTAACCACTGCACTTTTATCTATTTTCATGAGACTCATTCTAATATCCTACCTATGTGTGAAATCATAGCTCTTAGGTTTTTCTGATTTACTGATTTCACTTAGTTTCATGTCTTAAGGTCTATACATGTTGTAAATGACAATATGTCATCATTTTTATGTCTGAATAGTATTCCATTGTATATATATACCACATCTTCTTTATCCAGTCCTCTATCTATAGACACCTTGGTTGTTTCCATTCTTTGGCTACTGTGAATAATGCTGTGTTGAACATGGGGGGCATGTGTCTTTGCATACCAATGTTTTTGAGTTTTTTGGATTGATAGCCAGTAGAGGGATTGCTGGGTCATATGGTAGTTTTCTTCTTCTGAGAAATTGCCACATTTTCTTCCATAATGGCTGTACTGGTTTACATTCCCACCAGTGGTGAAAGAGGGTTATTTTTTATTATTTTTCATGTGAACCCAAGAAGTAATATATTGATTTATAGATATTGTTACTATTCTTTAAAATGGCTCATTAAATCGATGAGCAAAATTTATTTATTTCTTTTTATATGTCAAGATACTTGTTACAAATTACCTGAGCAGTTTTGATAAATCACTCAAAATGTGAATATTTGTTATTTAAAGAAGCTTTAATTTATGAGTAACTAACAAGAATTCTTCCATAATTAAGTACTATCAAATGCAAGGGCTGTAATTTGAAGTGCAGTCTTTCCTCTTTCACATGTGCTTTGCAATAACTGTTTTCAAATTTGAGTTGAAGCAAGATCTGAATTTGAAATTATATATGGTAGTCAGTCAGGCAAAATAAAACAAGACAGAAGGGAAGAGGAAGAGAGGTTACTCAGCAGAAGTCAGTAGTGTAAAGCAGGCATTATCTGATTCCCTTTATCATTTTGCTGGTTTGTGATTGATATTTTCACAGAAGATGTTTAGTCACACACTGAGAACTCTAATTAAGAAAGTTATAGCTATTTGTGCAGGCTTGATAAGGTACTTCAAACAAGTAGAACCTGTTGGAGTGTGAATAAGAAGAGCAGGGGAAATCAGAGTGACATTGGGTCAAGTAAGTTAGCTGTCAGCCAAGAAGCATCACAGGACAAACTTTATTTGGCAAAATGTCCTCAATCTAATATAAAGACTTGAAGCAGAAATCACCAGTGCCAGCACACTGGACATGATCTGTTTCTCAGGGGTAAAGTGACTTAACAGAGTTCTCAAAGGCTGATATATAAGTTCAAATATCAATTCATTATTTTGCAATGAAATGTGCTACTTACTTTCTGTCTGATTAACATATTTCCTTCAATGAGATGGATTTGCATTAGAAACTAACACATTTTTCAAGAATTGCTTAGTAGTCATGAAATCTGAATAAGGGAAGAATTTTAATAGTAATAGCTTCTTATAGCTGCATCAATCTCAGTAGAAATATGCCTGTCTCTAGAACTAGAACAGTCATACATTTTCTTGTTAGACTACTAAAAACACTAGCATTATTTTATTTTCCAAATATTGTTTTTTTCCTGTTTTTGCCATTGACCAACTCTTCCAACTAATACATTTCAGAGAGTATCTGCTGGTGATATAAAGATTTACTCTCTTCCCAGGAACTTGGAGACACATTAGGTAATCCCTTAAAAGATAAATAAATTAAGAAAATCTGATATGACAATAATTATTATCAGTCTATAAAATAAACAAAGATTTTATATAACAATATGCTAAGTAATTTGGGAACTTTCTAATTGCAAGTATGATATTCTTGCGGTAATCTCATGGAAACTGGTTCAGTGATTATATCATGACTGCCTTTGTCAGCTAAAATTTATTCATTTTCCTTTTTAATTCTTATTTTTCATGATTTTTTTTAATTTTCTTATTTTTTTATTTATTTTTTACAGAGACAGAGAGTGAATCAGAGAGAGGGATAGACAGGGACAGACAGACAGGAACGGAGAGAGATGAGAAGCATCAATCATCAGTTTTTTGTTTTGAGACCTTAGTTGTTCATTGATTGCTTTCTCATATGTGCCTTGAACCATGGGCCTTCAGCAGACTGAGTAACCCCTTGCTCGAGCCAGCGACCTTGGGTCCAAGCTGATGAGCTTTTGCTCAAACCAGGTGAACTCACACTCAAGCTGGCGACCTTGGAGTCCTGAACCTGGGTCCTTCTGCATCCCAGTCCGATGCTCTATCCACTGCACCACCGCCTGGTCTATTTTTAATGATTTTTAATTTATCAGAATGTCATTGTTTTATAAAGGCCTTGATCTATCTCTCATCTATCTATCTATCTATCTATCTATCTATCTATCTATCTATCATCTATTTATCATCTATCTATCAATCCATGCATCCTTGTGTTTGTGTGTATCATCTATTCTAGTAAAAGTAGCATAAATCTGAATATTAGAACAATGACAAAAGTTTAAAATATAACTTCCATGTGGTCTTTTCCCATCTATTCATTTTCATTCCTCAACCATTGCTAATTTTACTCTGAATTATGTGCTTATTTTCTTGTTTGATTTTTATAACATTTGATAATATCTATATGTATGATGAGAGGATATGTGAGATAATTTGAATGACCTCTAGGCCCTGACTGGATGGCTCAGTAGTAGAGCCTAGGTCTGGTGTGTGGAAGTCCCAGGTTTGATTTCCAGCCAGGGCACACAGAAGAGGTGCCAATCTGCTTCTCCATTCTTCCCCCTTCTCTTTTCTCTCTTTCTCTCTCTTCCCCTCCTGTTGCCAAAGCTCCACTGGAGTAAAGTGGCCCAGGCACTGAGGATGGCTCCATTGCCTCCATGTCAGGTGCTAGAATGGCTCCAGTTGCAACAGAGCAACAGCCCCTAGTGGGTTTGCCGGGTGGATCCCAGTGGGGTGCATGCGGGAGTCTGTCTCTCTGCCTTCTTGCTTCTCACTTCAGAAAAATACAAAAAAAATTCAAATGTCCTCTAATGGGGAGAGAGCACAAGAATTAGCAAACAATTGAGGGCTTTATCGAGTTTATCTGGGAAATTCTTTGTCCGTATCTTTGTTCTGATCTCAAGTTCACCTCACAATCTAATAAATATTTGGTATGTTTCAAGTAAATTGTTTAGAGATAAAAATGTTCTAAGAACTTTACAAAATATTTTGACTGAAGTTTTGCATTTTCATTTTAAATTTGACAGGCATTGTGATTACAATTTGGCATATCATTAGTATCCTAGAGGGATAGAACACACAGAGATTTTGAGTCTTTGAACTCAAAATGAGATTAGATTGTTGTGTTGAAAATTTGATGTGAAATTAAAAGAGCTTTTAGAGTATTTTAAGATAAAAATTAACAAACAAAAACTATTTTTAAGGTGATAAAAATAAAAATTAACATTTAAAGTATTTTAAAAGCATGGGCTTTGGTCTTATACTCTAATTAAAATTATGCCACTTAAAAGTTATCTTTACTTTTTGATTCACATATTGAAACCCTAAGTGTAATAATTTACCAAGTTCTTGAAGTTAATGCCTATATTCGTAATGTATCTAACACATGAAAGGTACTCAATGAATGATGTCTTTTCTCTTTGCCCTTCTCTTCTACATTGCAAGGTAAGTTCTTTCTATATTTGACTAACACACCGGCCTGTTCTACTTCTTTACATCAGGTTGAATTGCATATTGATAAAAAATAACTGTTATAGTCAAAACACTTATAACACATTTTTTAGTATGTAATGTATTTTTCTCAAAACAATGTACTAAGTACACTTTATGACCTTATCACTGAATTAAATATTGTGACAGACTTAAATTACTCAGAGAAATTGTTTCTGTAGAGTACCAGCTCAACACACACATTACATCATACTATTTATAATACCAACTATGCAACTCTTTAATAATATTACCCAGTAATCTGTCATCATCAGAAATAACTACAAAAGTCATCATATAACCTAAACTGGAATATTCTGTGACAAAAAAAGACTCTACCATACCATTTTGTTCACCTAGCCTAAGCACCTAATCAGTAGTACTAATCAGATGTGGAGACATAATTAAGAATGTAGAATGATCTTTAATACCAATTATTAAAATGAAAAAGAAAGAAAGTTGTAATCAGTTCAAAACATTTACACTAAAGGTTGTTATGGGATAACTTGACCCTTATAAAATCAATACAAGTTTTTACTTTTAATCCATTTTTACTGGCAAATTTCCTGAGAACAATCAATGCCACTTGTCCCACATATGGAATTTTGTGTATAAGAAAATATCCCCCAAACCTTTAATTTAAGACCATTTAAATTATATACTGTTCTTCATTATTAAAGAATGAACAACTAATGCAATTATGACTCAAGAAGGGGTATTAATCGGGATAATGTTTGCAGAAAAGTTGCAAATGAATCACATGGACTGCTTGTGGAAAAATAAGATTCCCAGGCTCTCCCTAGGTTTATTGGCTGGTATGCAGACCCTAAGAATCTAAACACGTTGAGATACACAAGTGATTTTTATAAATACTTAAATTTAAGAATAATATCTTAAAAATTTTTTCTTGGTGAGGCAGCCAAAAGAAGGAGAGAATTATTATGGGAGAGGCCATAAAAGAACACTCTTTGACACTAGCAATGAGCACAATCAAATCAGGAAAAAAATGGATAATCCTGAGGCTTAATCTTAGACTGTCATTACAAATGTAAATGTTTGAAAAGATAGCTGTTATTCTCTTATAAAAGAAATAGATTCAAAATATGAGATAAATATTATTGTAAATATCAGAATAGCAGTTATATATTCTACCAACAGCCTTTGAGTAAGTAGATTTTTTTCCACTATTTTGAGTGCAAATAAAAATAGTTGGAAACAAACTTAGAGGTAATCATCAATATTGCATATGCATTTACACATCAAACCCCAATCTTGATGATACAATTCCTCAAATACATAATTATTTATATACAAATCTCTTCATTGTAACATTATTTATAAAGCAAAAGGCTGAACTCAATCCACGATAATAGATTTGTCAAAATATATTGTCTTTACATAATGGAAAACTCTGCATCTTAAAAATAACTCAGGGAGCTCTCTCTGTACTGATGTATAAGTAACCCATACATACTGATTTTTAAAAATCTTAATTGCAGAAGGATGTATGTTAACATATAACAAATTAAAGGAAAGAATCATAAACATCTATCTTTATTTACATTAAATTATATTGGCTTTATTTAACAAGTACTAACAATCAATTTTTATAGAAAAGACCAGTAGGTGTCAGGACAGAATTAGGACAAGAACTCTTAACATGTACTTTTATATATCATTTTGCTTTTTGACTTGTGTTAATACATTTTTCAATAAAACAAACTTTATAGAATACATTTAAAATATATTTTCTGTCTAAGTCAATGAAAATTATTGTGATACACAACTAGATATAATTATATATGTTTCATATATTGCCTTCTCTTTTATGAGCACTTACCATATATTAAAGACTGTAAGAAAATAAAACAATATTTGAACAAGCAATGAATTGATCAAAATAAGTATTAATGGAATATCATTCAGTGTTCAAATTATTTCTACCTTTTTATCATCTTTTTTGAAATGTTTGTCTCTTGCCATTTTTAAAGAAAGCTTTAGACAATGACCCTCTATTTCAAATTACAGTTGTGACTTTATATTTCAACTACTCTGTTTCCTTAGAGGCATGAAAGTTTTCAGACATAAAAATCTTTCACCTGCACCAGTGTTATAAATATAAGGTTTTGCCGAAGCTAATATTTGCAAGAACAGAAGCATCTATAGCAGTGCCCATTCCCACAGGAATGAACTAGGTTGAACTGTAATTTTCAGTATAGATTCATTCCTGGAGCTTGTTATAGTCAGTCAGAATCCCAATCTAAATCTGTTCCAATCAAGTCAAAGCAATATGAAAACTGAAGAATTATAATTCAAAACCCTGTCAGCCATGCTTGTAGCATTTATTTCAACTGTGAGGACAAGAAAACGTAGGGTAAACGTGTTCACAATATTTCTTTTGTAGAAATAAATGACTAAAGTATTCTTATAGTAGGAACTTGAAGGTAAATTCACGGAAATATTTGTCAGATTTGCTAAGGATAAACATCTTCTTTTTGGAAAATAATTTTTTTTTCATTTGTGTTCTATTTTGACAGTCCCAAATTTACCTGAATTATTAAGATTTTTTAAAGTATTATATGTCAGTTGAACTAAATATCATGTGATATATGATAAATATGAATTCATCTATTTTTTAAAATAAATCATTGAGTTATAATAGTGTACAAAATGGTTTTTAAGGCAGTGGCTTTCAGATAAATTTCCCCACTTCTAAATTGAAAATTTTAATTCAAATCATTAATTAATTAATTAATATTTATATTTTTCAGAATTGAGAAGCGGGAGGCAGAGAGACTGACTTCCCCATGCACTTGACTGGGATCCATCCATTAAGTCCACTAGAGGGCGATGCTCTGCCCATCTGGAGTGTTACTCCATTGCAACCAGAGCCATTCTAGTGCCTGAGGCGGAAGCCATGGAGCCCTCCCGCAGTGCCCAGGTTAACTTTACTTCAATGGAGCCTTGGCTGTGGGAAAAGAAGAAAGAGGTAGAGAGAAGGAAGGGGGAAAGGTGGAGAAGCAGATGGGCACTTCTCCTGTGTGTCCTGGCAGGGAATTGAACCCAAGACTTCCACATGCTGGGCTGATGCTCTACCAACCACTGAGCCAATCAGCTAGGGTCTTATTCATTTATTTTTAAATTATATTATACTCTGCAGTTTTTTTAAGTCCTTAAATCCTATTGTCTTTGTTCTATCCCTGTAAGATAGAAATTATCACTATTTTCATTCATAAGTGATAAAGCTGTAACACAGGCATTAAGTAAATTTTCCTAGTCCTATCAACATTATAATTCCTACTTTGCAGACTTAGCATTTGGAAAATATAAAATATTTCTTGAGCAGATGATTCTAAACTATTATTTACAAAAATAAAATGCATTTATATTATATTTTCTACCTTTAGAAATAATATCTGTGTTCCTGAGTATTACTTAAATGGATCTACAGCTTTTAACCTATGGTTTCAAAATTGTAGTTTATTAAACATTCACAACTTATTGATTTCTCCTTATTTACTTTTGTATGCATAGCAACTTCTGAGTAGAACCATCTATAAATTATTCATTGAATATCATATTCAAAATTTGCAGTTCAGGTCATACTTCAAGATGTTTATGCTTAAAATTTAGACATTGTCAATGCTAAAGGGAATTGCAAAGAGGAATTAACATTTGGATTAATGACACATATAAAGTTTGATTTTTCAATCATCACCTCTCTTGGTAAATTTTACACTATTTTATAGTTCTGTCATAATAAAATTGATATTTTGCTCATTCAGAGTTTATATAACTGATATATCTCCTGGACACAATTTGACAAAATCACAAATCAAATTAAAAAAAAAAACATTTTGATAAGCAGAATTTTTGGTTTAATTAATTGCTTGTAACCTAGAAATGTAGACTATGA
Source organism: Saccopteryx leptura (assembly GCF_036850995.1). Lineage (NCBI taxonomy): Eukaryota > Metazoa > Chordata > Mammalia > Chiroptera > Emballonuridae > Saccopteryx > Saccopteryx leptura. The sequence goes on along the minus strand of NC_089506.1, from coordinate 62,716,873 downwards.
ACAGAAAATCAGGAATCTTTTTTTCTTTCTGCATTTTCATACCAAACAAACATATTTAGGGCGCTGGCGGGTTGGCTCAGCCATAGAGCGTCGGCCTGGCGTGCGGGGGACCTGGGTTCGATTCCCGGCCAGGGCACATAGGAGAAGCGCCCATTTGCTTCTCCACCCCCCCTCCTTCCTCTCTGTCTCTCTCTTCCCCTCCCGCAGCCAAGGCTCCGTTGGAGCAAAGATGGCCCGGGCGCTGGGGATGGCTCCTTGGCCTCTGCCCCAGGCGCTAGAGTGGCTCTGGTCGCAGCAGAGCGCCCCCCCGGAGGGGCAGAGCATCGCCCCTGGTGGGCGTGCCGGGTGGATCCCGGTCGGGCGCATGCGGGAGTCTGTCTGACTGTCTCTCCCCGTTTCCAGCTTCAGAAAAATACAAAACAAACAAACAAACAAACATATTTAGTATAAAAACATATTTACTATACAAGCTGTAATCACAACAGTATCCACATAGCAATAAGAGGATGGGGAGTGAGTCAGAGAGCATGGCAGGGGAAGGGAGACTTTCATAGTCCCTACAACTCCCATGCCTGCAATCACTCTGTAGCCTGTGAGAGCGTGAGGTCTTAGCAGAAGGCAGATCAAGGCAGCCAGCGGCAGAGAGGCCTGGATGCTGACACGTAGACAAAACATGTCAGGCAACTCCAACATGCCATCTCCCCAGAGTGGCAACCTCTGGGGAAATCCAGACCCAGTTAGGAGGTAATGAGAAGGTGGTTGTAACTGAGAGAAGAATCAACCACCATCCCTCAGCATCCTGCTGAATACACTTTGGGGAATAGTTTTTAAGAGGCTGTTGGATTGAAAAACACCTAAAAATCATCCTGATTCCTCGTGACTTCAGGAAGCCGCGTGGAGATACTCAGATGTTTGGGAAGGGAAAGGAATGACAGAGCCTTTGGCCAGATAGGGCCAGAGCCTTGCCAGTCATTGACCAAGGAAGTCTCAAGGCAGCTGGCTAAGGAGGTCTGTCGGAAGAGTCATGGGTAAATGGTATTTATAAGAGAGCATGGTGACACAATGGCCTAAATGTGGAATTATTTCTGTTCAGCAAAAGACTAGAGAAATGATACACTAATCCTGTCATTCATAATCTGAGTAATTGTTGCCACAATTGGTTGTAGAAAACAGGAAAGAAGATACATTTTTATAATCTGAAAATATTGCAGAGTCAGTTTGTCTTCTGTTGTTTCTTTTCTACTTTTTGGTAATACTATGAGAGAGAGTTAAAATTCTTTTTTAATGCTTCTGGGGAGAAAAAAAGAGCTGTTCTATTCAGCTAACCCACTGGGAAAGTATGGGATTAAACTCTATCAGTAGAGAAAAATTCTGTAACTTCAGGGATTTCTCTTCATTATCCCTGAGTTGAGGAGCTAGGGTGGGAGGATATTCAGGGTGCAATTGAAGGTTATAATGGCAATAAATCTTCCCCCAATATTCTCTTTGTATAAACTTGAAAGCTTCATTGGGGAATTTTGACTTCCTCCCAGGAGCTAGAGATTGCATGATAAAAAAAGAAAGAAAGAAAGAAAAAAAGATGGAATGAGAGGTTGTAAAACAGTGTGGTGACAGCTGACAGTTCTCCTCATAGGAGACAGAGCATGAGGCAGCCCATTAACCAAAACCCTAGACTGCCTGTTGTTTGACTTCTAACACCTTAAGAAAACAAAACGTCTTTGATAACAAAGAGAGTTGTAAAGTTTCATGCTAATTAGCTTGCCAAAGTTATTGAGCTCATTGGTTGGAAGCAAATTATAATGAATGAATCTAGGAGATCCACATCAGAGATACAGAGTACAAGTTACCAATGGGTCAGAACTCTGTTGAGTAAGTAGAAACAGGGCTGAGCAATCTTTATCTTTTGCTGAAAGTGAAAAGTCAACAAATACACTGTAATTCTTTATAAATTTTGAAATAAAAATTGATTTGGTTCCATGATATAAGAAGTGCTTTTTGAAGGGAAATTGGGAAAAGTCAAAAGAAAAAAGAAAATCTCTGTCTGTGTTCACTTGGGCTACTATAATAAAAATAGCCTTTATCGGGTGGTTTAAAAACAACAAACATATTTCTCAAGGTTCCCAGGCTGGGAAGTCCAGGATCAAGGCACCAGTGTCTGCTTCCTGGTTTGAACAGTGCTGTCCTGCTGGGGTCCTTTTAATAAGGACATAAATTCTAATCATGAGGACTCAGTCATTACCATATGACCTCCTGAAGGCCCCATCTCCAAATACTATTACATTGGGGAATAAGTTTCAACATAATCAATTGGAGAAGGAAGGCATAAACATTCACTCTATAGCAGTGAGCTAAAGGTTCACATTGAATCACAAATTTTATGTAATTTTTTGAAGTTAAAACCTGATGGCCTTCTAAAATTAGCGAAAGTAAGTTCTTTGCACTTTCAACAGAGTGATGTTTTCCTACAACTTTTAGACATTGTGTCAATAAAAAGAACAAACTTAACATATGTTGAACATTTACTGTGTACCAAGCAACATTATAAGCATGTCACTTAAATGAGTTCATTTAATTCTCACAGCAAACATGTGGGAGATTTACCAGCTACTATTATTATTCTCAATTTATACATGTAATAACTGCATTAGAAAAAGGCTAAAAACTTGAAACTTTAATAAATCTATGACTAACATAACTGTTTCTAGAACCTTCAATTAATTAGTAGTAATAAGATTTATTATGTAAATTTACATGTTGTTTCTTACATATGCAAAATTGTCAACCATAATAAAGAAGAAAAAGTACTTTGTTCCTATACTTAAAATAATTAGTACTTTAAAAAACATATTATTGCCCCTTGGAAATTAATCAGCTCAGCAAAATATTTTTTTCTTTTCTTTCTTTTTTTTTTTTTTTTTTGTATTTTTTTTTTCTGAAGCTGGAAACGGGGAGAACGGGGAGAGACAGTCAGACAGACTCCTGCATGCACCCGACTGGGATCCACCCGGCAAGCCCACGGGGGGGGGGGGCGATGCTCTGCCCCTCCGGGGCGTCGCTCTGCTGCGACCAGAGCCACTCTAGCACCTGTGGCAGAGGCCAAGGAGCCATCCCCAGCGCCCGGGCAATCTTTGCTCCAATGGAGCCTTGGCTGTGGGAGGGGAAGAGAGAGACAGAGAGGAAGGGGGGGGGGGGTGGAGAAGCAAATGGACGCTTCTCCTATGTGCCCTGGCTGGGAATCGAACCCGGGTCCCCCGCACGCCAGGCCGACGCTCTACGGCTGAGCCAACCGGCCAGGGCCTCAGCAAAATATTTTTTAAAGAACTTAAATTATACTATATTTTGAAATAATTTTTAACAGGGGGTTCTATTATAGGTAAATCATTAAAAATAACAAAATAAAATAAAATATTAATTTTCCAAGATAAGAGAGGTGCCTGAATAATTATATTTTTGTTATCAAATAGATGATGTGGTTGATATTTCTAAATGTGAAAGTAAAAAACTTGAGGCTATTTGATTTTTAATAGTTAACTCAGACTTTCTTAGAAAAAGAGTATAGGGGGTGTTTTTAACCTGTCTCTGGTTATACATGGACCCATGGTTTGTTTTCATATTTAGTCTTTACCTTGACAAATATATGAAAAATAACTTGATATACATGATTAATTGTATTATTGTGAATATTCAATAGGGATATTTACCCTATTAGTAGTTTCCCTACATAAAGGTGTAAATGCATGTTCTTTTGCAAGATATTGTCAAATCTCTGGACACAGTTCTTCTGTTATTTTGGGTTTCATGAGAATGTATAAATTTACAAATTTGACCATAAATTTTCCGACAGAATATGTTGTCAAATTGTTTTTTTTATTTGATAGATAATTAATAGTGTATTTTACAATATTTATTTGCACATATCTTAACAAGAACAGGATTAATCATTATTGTATGACAATAAGGACATTCATCTTTTTGCATGTGTGCATATGTTTGTGTGTATTTTTTTTTTTTTTGACAGAGAGAGAGTCAGAGAGAGGGATAGATAGGAACAGACAGACAGGAACGGAGAGAGATGAGAAGCATTAACCATTACTTTTTTGTTGCGACACCTAAGTTGTTCAGTGATTGCTTTCTCATATGTGCCTTGACCGCGGGCCTTTAGCAGACTGAGTAACCCCTTGCTCGAGCCAGCGACCTTGGGTCCAAGCTAGTGAATTTTTGCTCAAACCAGATGAGCCCACACTCAAGCTGGTAACCTCGGGGTCTTGAACCTGGGTCTCCCACATCCCAGTCCGATGCTCTACCCACTGCGCCACTGCCGTGTCAGGCTGTATGTGTGTATTTATGTGTATCTTTGTTCATATTTTGAGATTATTGTTTTATTGGATTGTTGGTTTTTCCTTCAATTTTTAGAAGTTTTTTTATAAATAATTTGTTGTATAATTTGCAAGCATTTACCAGGATTTTTCTGTTTATTTTATTGTATTAATATTTATCCATTTTTACACTTGCAACATTATTTTTGACTCATAAAATAATTTTCTAAACCTTATTAAAAATGAGATATTTCCCCCAAATTTTAAGACACTTTTGATATGCTACTTGTTGGGCAGATAAAATGTATTATGCTCACTTTGTTAAAGATAACACGAGGAGGCCATCGCCCAGGTGATATTAATGTGTGTTGGGGTGGGCTAAAGGCAGGCAGAATCCTTGTAGCCTGGGGCTTGGTTTTGGGATTAAGCCTTTCCTACCCTTTTTGATGTGGGGTGGTACAATCCAATCATGCCTCAGAAAGTGACTTTGTATTAGAGACTTCCCTATTTTGTATATTGGATTAAGGGTTTGGATTTCTACACTATAAAATGGGGACGAAGCGGGAGCTTGCGCTATTGGTTCCTGAGATTATCATTAGAAGAGAGAGCAGAGGAGAGCAGAGAAAGGCCACGTGGAGGAGGCCAGGAGAAGCAGCCAAGATGGTGGAGTGCTGAGTGAGAGGCCAGTTTGTGTAGAGTTTGTATTTGGGATAAGGAAGGAGATGGGGAACAGAGGTGAATAAGTCTGGTGAGCTAGAAACCTTTGATTCTAGGAAACTCAGATAAGTCAGTGGCTTTGTGAGCACTGATGTGACTGGGTTTTGGAGCGCAGTGTGTATTTTTACTTGCCCGCCGGGTGCAAGCTAGAATTAAAAAGACTATGGCCCATCAGTTTTTGGCTCTGCTGTTTCTTTACCGACTGTCCGAATCCAATGTGAATCTGCAAGAGCCGGGCTGCTCTGGCCCTGGCCGTGGCTCCTGGCTTTACACTACTGTTCCATATATTTCAAAGCAGATCTTAACTTCATTTCTCAGATATTTTTTAAAAGATGGTGGAAGAGAGAAAAAGATGGCAGCGGAGTAGGCGGATGCACAGACGCCCAGCTCTCACCACCAAACTGGAATACAAATCAATTTGGGAAAAATCAGCATGAAAAAAAAGGCATCCATATCGGAAAAGAAGAAGTAAAGGTATCACTTTTTGCAGATGATATGATCCTATACATCGAAAACCCCAAAGAATCCACAAAAAGACTACTAGAAACAATAAGTCAATACAGTAAGGTCGCAGGATACAAAATTAACATACAGAAGTCAATAGCCTTTCTATATGCCAACAATTAAACAATTGAGAACGAACTCAAAAGAATAATCCCTTTCACGATTGCAACAAAAACAATAAAATACTTAGGAATAAACATAACAAAGAATGTAAAGGACTTATATAATGAAAACTATAAACCATTGTTAAGGGAAATCAAAAAAAGATATAATGAGATGGAAGAATATACCTTGTTCTTGGCTAGGAAGAATAAATATAATCAAGATGGCTATATTACCCAAAGCAATATACAAATTTAATGCAATTCCCATCAAACTTCCAATGACGTTTTTTAAAGAAATAGAGCAAAAAATCATCAGATTTATATGGAACTATAAAAAACCCCGAATAGCCAAAGCAATCCTAAAGAAAAAGAATGAAGCTGGGGGCATTACAATACCTGACTTCAAACTCTATTATAGGGCCACGACAATCAAAACAACATGATATTGGCAGAAAAATAGACACTCAGACCAATGGAACAGAATAGAAAGTCCAGAAATAAAACCACATATATATAGTCAAATAATTTTTGATAAAGGGGCCAACAACACACAATGGAGAAAAGAAAGCCTCTTCAATAAATGGTGTTGGGAAAACTGGAAAGCCACATGCAAAAGAATGCAACTGGACTACAGTCTCTCCCCCTGTACCAAAATTAACTCAAAATGGATCAAAGATCTAAACATAAGACCTGAAACAATTAAGTACATAGAAGAAGACATAGGTACTCAACTCATGGACCTGAGTTTTAAAGAGCATTTTATGAAGTTGACTCCACAGGCAAGAGAAGTGAAGGCAAAAATTAATGAATGGGACTACATCAGACTAAGAAGTTTTTGCTCAGCAAGAGAAACTGATAACAAAATAAACAGAAAGCCAACTAAATGGGAAATGATATTTTCAAACAACAGCTCAGATAAGGGCCTAATATCCAAAATATACAAAGAACTCATAAAACTCAACAACAAACAAACAACCAATCCAATAAAAAAATGGGAAGAGGATATGAACAGATACTTCTCCCAGGAAGAAATCCAAATGGCCAACAGATATATGAAAAGATGCTCATCTTCTTTAGCTATTAGAGAAATGCAAATCAAAACGGCAATGAGATACCACCTCACACCTGTTCGATTAGCCATTATTAGCAAGACAGGTAATAGCAAATGTTGGAGAGGCTGTGGAGAAAAAGGAACCCTCATACACTGTTGGTGGGAATGTAAAGTAGTACAACCATTATGGAAGAAAGTATGGTGGCTCCTCAAAAAACTGAAAATAGAACTACCTTATGACCCAGCAATCCCTCTACTGGGTATATACCCCAAAAACTCAGAAACATTGATACGTAAAGACACATGCAGCCCCATGTTTATTGCAGCTTTGTTCACAGTGGCCAGGACATGGAAACAACCAAAAATCCCGTCAATAGATGACTGGATAAAGAAAATGTGGCACATGTACACTATGGAATACTACTCAGCCATAAGAAATGATGGCATCGGAACATTTACAGCAAAATGGTGGGATCTTGATAACATGATACGAAGCGAAATAAGTAAATAAAAAAAAAACAGGATCTGCATTATTCCATACATAGGTAGGACATAAAAGTGAAACTAAGAGACATTGATAAGAGTGTGGTGGTTACGGGGGGGAGGGGGGAATGAGAGAGGGAAAGGGGGAGGGGGAGGGGCACAAAGAAAACAAGATAGAAGGTGACAGAGGACAATCTGACTTTGGGTGATGGGTATGCAACATAATTGAACGACAAGATAACCTGGACTTGTTATCTTTGAATATATGTATCCTGATTTATTGATGTCACCCCATTAAAAAATAAAATTATTAAAAAAAAAAAGAAAAACCAACTCTGAACTGCAAGAACGGCTCTCAAAAACCAAGGAGCAAAGAGGAAATCACAGAAATCCTGGTAGGGAGCCCCTGAACCTCCTCTGCTTGCCGGAATGGGGGGGTGGGGCTGAGAGCCCAGAGAGGATCTCGGAGGGAGGGGAGCAGAAAATACTGCTCACAGCCACTTGCCTGGCGACCAGGGAGCGAGGTGCGTTGAAAGGACCAGCTTATCTCCCAGGTGGAGAGGACAGGGAGAGGGACAGACTGTGAGGGTATAAGGAATGCAGGAGAGGAGCTAAAAGGGCTGACTCATCGTGCTAGAGGTGGCCATAGCTGGGGGAGGGACTGAACCTTTCACAAAACAGAGCTGAAGTGCTTCTGGATCAGAGACCTCCGGACATCTCTCCAGGTCCAATCAGCGCAACAAGACACAGCTGAAAACAAGAAGTGGGGAGGAGGGGCAGTAACTCAGGTCTCCATGGAGATCTGAAATACACCTCCCCCTACTGAAGCTGAGAAAACACCCTGCCCCCAGAGAGTCTAGCTGGCTAAAGAGGCCTTCAGAGTCTCAGGTTACACCCACCGCATTCCTGGATACAGTTTCAAGGAAGCCCCCTGCTGAGATCAGTAAACAAGACTATCACCTGTTAAGAAAACAAACAAATCAAGACTTCAAAGCTGCCCAAATCCGAAAGAGGATTACAGATAACAGTTGATACCAACCCAAGAAGACCTAGAAATAACACAACTGAAAACTGGAGGCAGACAACACCAAGCCTAGACTCAACCAACTCTACAAATAAAACAAACAAAAAAAAGAGGATGAGAAGACAAAGGAGTGCAATCCAAATGAAACCACAAGAGACACCTTCGAGAGATGAACTGAGTGATATGGAAATAATCAAACTTCCAGATGCAGAGTTCAAAATAATGATTGTAAGGATGCTTAGGGATCTTAGAACAACAATGAAGGGGCAGTTTGAAAACCTAAATAAAGAAATAGCAAGTATAAAAAAGAATCAGTTGGAGATGACAAATACAATATCAGAAATAAAGACCACAATGGAAGGAATTAAAAACAGGATAGATAGAGCAGAGGATCGAATCAGCGAGTTAGAGGACAACTGGAATGAAGGCATGAAAGCAGAGAAGAAAAGAGAAAAAAGACACAAAAAGTCAGAGGAAACTCTTAGAGAGCTCTGTGACAACATGAAGAGAAATAACATCCACATCATAGGGGTTCCTGAAGAAGAAGAAAAAGAACAAGGGATAGAGACTTTGTTCAATCATATCATAGCTGAAAACTTCCCTAAATTAATGCAAGAGAAACTCTCACAAATCCAAGAAGCACAGAGGACTCCATTAAAGAGAAACCCAAAGAAACCTACACCAAGACACATCATAATTAAAATACCAAAGCTAAGTGATAAAGAGAAAATATTAAAAACTGCAAGAGAAAAAAAAGTTATCACCTACAAAGGAGCCCCCATAAGGATGACATCTGACTTCTCAACAGAAACACTTGAGGCCAGAAGAAAATGGCAAGAAATATTCAAAGTAATGCAGAACAAGAACCTACAACCAAGACTACTTTATCCAGCAAGGCTATCGTTTAAAATCAAAGGAAAAATAAAAAGCTTCCCAGACAAAAAACAACTCAAGGAATTCATTACAACCAAACCAATGCTGCAGGAAATATTAAGGGACCTGGTGTAAACAAACAAACAAACAAACAAAAAAAAGGAATACACCTTTAAAGAAGAAAATGGCAATAAACAACTACATATCAATAATAACCTTAAATGTAAATGGATTAAATGATCCAATCAAAAGACATAGGGTAGCTGCGTGGATAAGAAAACAGGACCCATACATATGTTGTCTACAAGAGACACACCTTAGAACAAAAGACACACATAGATTGAAGGAAAAAGGATGGAAAAAAACGTTTCATGCAAACGGAAATGAAAAAAAAGCTGGGGTAGCAATACTTATATCAGACAAATTGGACTTTAAAACAAAGGATATAGTAAGAGATAAAGAAGGCCACTACATAATGATAAGGGGAGTAATCCAACAGGAAGATATAACTATTATAAATATCTATGCACCTACTATAGGAGCACCTAAATATATAAAGCAGACTTTGATGGATTTAAAGGGCGAGATCAACAGCAATACTATAATAGTAGGGGATTTCAATACCCCACTAACATCATTAGATAGATCCTCAAGAAAGAAAATTAACAAAGAAACAGCAGACTTATTGGAAACACTAGATCAACTCGATTTAATAGATATCTTCAGAACCTTTCACCCTAAAGCAGCAGAATATACATTCTTTTCAAGTGCTCATGGTACATTCTCTAGGATAGACCACATGTTAGGGCACAAAAGTGCTCTCAACAAATTTAAGAAGACTGAAATCGTATCAAGCACTTTCTCCGATCACAATGGCATGAAACTAGAAATGAATCACAACAGAAAAGCTCAAAAATTCTCAAACACACGGAAACTAAATAGCAGGTTGTTAAATAATGAATGGATTAAGAATGAGATCAAAGAAGAAATAAAAAATTCCTAGAAACGAATGACAATGAGCATACAACAACTCAAAATTTATGTGACACAGCGAAAGCAGTGCTGAGAGGGAAGTTCATAGCACTACAGGCACACTTTCAGAAGCTAGAAAAAGCTCAAATAAACAACTTAACCCTGCATCTAAAAGAATTAGAAAAAGAACAGCAAGTAAAGCCCAAATGTAGTAGAAGGAAGGAAATAATAAAGATCAGAGCAGAAATAAATGACATAGAGGCTAAAGAAACAATACAGAGGATCAATGAAACTAGGAGCTGGTTCTTTGAAAAGGTAAACAAGATTGATGAACCTTTAACTAGACTCACCAAGAAAAAGAGAGAGGACTCAAATAAATAAAATTAGAAATGAGAGAGGAGAAATAACAACTGACATAACAGAAATACAAAATATTATAAGAAAATACTATGAAGAACTGTATGCCAAAAAACTAGACAACCTAGATGAAATGGAAAAATTCCTTGAAACATACAATCTTCCAAAAATCAATCTGGAAGAATCAGAAAACCTAAACAGACCGATTACAACAAAGGAGATCGAAACAGTTATCAAAAAATTCCCAACAAAGAAAAGTCCAGGACCTGATGGCTTCACAACAGAATTCTACCAAATATTCAAAGAAGAACTAACTCCTATCCTTCTCAAACTATTAGGAAGGAAGACTTCCAAGCTCCTTTTATGAGGCGAGCATAATTCTGATTCCAAAACCAGGTAAAGACAACACAAAGAAAGAAAATTATAGGCCAATATCTCTGATGAATATAGATGCTAAAATGTTCAACAAAATATTAGCAAACCGGATCCAACAATATATGGAAAAAATCATACACCATGATCAAGTGGGATTTATTCTGGGGAGGCAAGGATGGTACAATATTCGTAAATCAATCAATGTGATTCATCACATAAACAAAAAGGAGAAAAACCACATGATAATTTCAATAGATGCAGAAAAAGCATTTGATAAAATCCAGCACCCATTCATGATCAAAACTCTCAGCAAAGTGGGAATACAGGGAACATACCTCAACATGATAAAAGCCATCTATGAGAAACCCACAGCCAACATCATACTCAATGGGCAAAAATTAAAAGCAATACCCTTAAGATCAGGAACAAGGCAGAGGTGCCCCCTTTCACCACTCTTATTTAACATGGTCCTGGAAGTCCTAGCCACAGCTATCAGACAAGAAGAGGAAATAAAAGGAATTCAAGTGGGAAAAGAAGAAGTAAAACTATCATTATTTGCAGATGATATGATATTGTATATAGAAAACCCTAAAGTCTCAGTCAAAAAGCTACTGGACCTGATAAATGAATTCAGCAAAGTGGCAAGATATAAAATCAATACTCAGAAATCAGAGGCATTTTTATACACCAACAATGAACAGTCAGAAAGAGAAATTAAGGAAACAATCCCCTTCACAATTACAACCAAAAAAATAAAGTACCTAGGAATAAATTTAACCAAGGAGACTAAAGACTTGTACTCAGAAAATTACAAAGCATTGATAAAAGAAATCAAGGAAGATACAAACAAGTGGAAGCATATTCCGTGCTCATGGTTAGGAAGAATAAACATAATTAAAATGTCTATATTACCCAAAGCAATCTATAAATTCAATGCAATACCAATTAAAATACCAATGACATACTTCAAAGATATAGAACACATATTCCAAAAATTTATATGGAACCAAAAGAGAACACGAATAGCCTCAGCAATCTTAAAAAAGAAGAATAAAGTGGGAGGTATCACACTTCCTGATATCAAGTTATACTACAAGGCCATTGTACTCAAAACAGCCTGGTACTGGCATAAGAACAAGTATATAGATCAATGGGACAGAACAGAGAACCCAGAAATAAACCCACAGTTCTATGGACAACTGATATTTGACAAAGGAGGCAAGGAAATACAATGGAGTAAAGACAGCCTCTTTAACAAATGGTGTTGGGAAAATTGGACAGCTACCTGCAAAAAATGAAACTAGATCACCAGCTTACACCACTCACAAAAATAAACTCAAAATGGATAAAAGACTTAAATGTAGGCCGTGAAACCATAAGCATCTTAGAAGAAAACATAGGCAGTAAGCTCTCGGACATCTCTCGGAGCAATATATTTGATGATTTTTCACCATGGGGAAGTGAAATAAAAGACAGGATAAACAAATGGGACTATATCAAACTAAAAAGCTTTTGCACAGCTAAAGACAACAAGAACAGAATAAAAAGACAAACTACACAATGGGAGAACATATTTGACAATACGTCTGATAAGGGGTTAATAACCAAAATTTATAAAGAACTCGTAAATCTCAACACCAGGAAGACAAACAATCCAATCCAAAAATGGGCAAAAGAGATGAATAGACACTTCTCCAAAGAGAACATACAGATGGCCAACAGGCATATGAAAAAATGCTCAACATCACTAATCATTAGAGAAATGCAAATTAAAACCACAATGAGATATCACCTCACACCAGTCAGAATGGTGCTCATCAACAAAACAACACAGAATAAGTGCTGGCGAGGATGTGGAGAAAAGGGAACCCTCCTGCACTGCTGGTGGGAATGCAGACTGGTGCAGCCACTGTGGAAAACAGTATGGAGATTCCTCAAAAACTGAAAATCGAACTGCCTTTTGACCCAGCTATCCCACTTTTAGGAATATACCCCAAGGACACCATAGAACGGCTCGAAAAGGAGAAATGCACCCCCATGTTTGTGGCAGCATTGTTCACAATAGCGAAGATTTGGAAACAACCCAAGTGTCCGTCAGAGGACGAGTGGATTAAAAAGCTTTGGTACATATATACTATGGAGTACTACTCAGCCATAAGAAATGATGACATCAGATCCTTTACAATAACATGGATGAAATAAGTAAATCAGAAAAAAAACTAAGAACTACATGAATCCATACATAGAAGGGACATAAAAATGAGACTCAGAGACATGAACAAGAATGTGATGGCAACAGGAGTGGGGGGTGGGGGGTGGGGGGAGGAGGGATGGGGTGAAGAAGGAGAGAGGGGTTGGGGGAGGGGAGGGGCACAAAGAAAACCAGATAGAAGGTGACAGAAGACAATTTAACTTTGGGGGAGGGGTATACAGCACAATCAAATGTCAAAATAATCTAGAGATGTTTTATCTCAACATATGTACCCTGATTTATCAATGTCACTGCATTAAATTTAATAAATAAAAAAAAAAGATGGTGGAAGAGAAAAATATACGTTCTAAGTGCAGGTAAATGGCAAAGTAGCAATATAAATTAGCATTCCTCTAAATAGAATATCTATGAATCTTATAAAATTACAAAAATTATTGCATATACAATGTAAGTCCTTTATATATAAATTCGCTAAATACTTATAAATACATATATATATACACACACACACACACACACACATGTTGTCTAAATACTTTTCCTGTATTAACTAATTTAATACTATCATCTAGATTGTGTGACAGGTAGGTAGTATTTATCCTCCTTGATTTATAATTTATAAATGAGGAAACTTGGCCATAGATGGTCAAAGTATTACATACAAGCAGCAGTGTTTCTAAACTTCTACAGCTTGCTTCCTGCTCAGGTTGTGATCGTGCTATTCACTTATATTTCTTCAGGTTTTGAAATATTTTTCATTTAACATGTAAGTTATTAGATATTGACCTCCATCTAATTTCAGAAACACCAAGCAATGCAGCAGAGGTATGAAAGTCATTCAATGTAAAATTAATATTATTTATAATTTTATATTTCCTACAATTCCATTACTTGAAAACTTAAAATAACTATTTAGAGTTAACTGTAGCATGATATTATCAGTTTAGTTAAACTAGCTTATATATACTGCTCATAAAAATTAGGGGCTATTTCAAAATAAATATGAAGCCAAAAAAAAAGAAGTATTTGATATTTTTAGTTAAATAAGAATATCAGAAAAGCAAACAACAATCAAAGAAACTTTCTTTTTTTAATTTATTTATTCATTTTTTTAGAGAGGAGAGGGAGAGATAAAGAAAGAGAGAGGAGAGACAGAGAGAGAGAAGGGGGAGAGGAGCTGGAAGCATCAACTCCCATATGTGCTTTGACCAGGCAAGCCCAGGGTTTCGAACCAGTGACCTCAGCATTTCCAGGTCGACGCTTTATCCTCTGCGCCTCCACAGGTCGGAGGGGGAGGGGCACAAAGAAAACTAGATAGAAGGTGACAGAGGACAATCTGACTTTGGGTGATGGGTAAGCAACATGATTGATTGACAAGATAACCTGGACATGTTTTCTTTGAATATGTGTACCCTGATTTATTGATGTCACCCTAGTAAAATTAATAAAAAAAACAACAACAAAAAAACACACACAAAAAAAATATATATATATAATGAAAAGCACCACAAGTAACTATCCTCTGGCTCCAATCTATATCTTTTCTTCATTCAGGCATGTTATAAATATCAAATATTAATTACAATGATTATAGCATTTAATTAAAAAATACATGTAAATTATTACAAAAAAGAAACTTTTTCAATTACGCAAATGAGATGCAAAACCAACCTTTATTTTATCAGTGAAAATGCACTGTACAAAAGGCTGAAAGTACTGGAGTATCTGATATCTTAATATCCTAATTCTTTGTGAGCAGTAAATGTGTTTGGCTCTGGACAGTTTGCACAGTGGATAGAACATTGGCTTGCCATCAGGACGTTCCAGGTTCGATTCCTGGTCAGGGCATACAAGAGATGCAACTATCTGCTTCTCTTCTCCTCACTCTTTGCCTTCTCTCCCTCTGCCCCTCCCACCACCAGCAGTTAACTGGTTTCTGCATGGAACCCGAAACTGAGGATGGCTGGGTTTATCAGAGCACATCACCCTCAGGCACTAAAAATAGCTTGGTTGATTGGAGCATTAGCCCCAGATGAGGTTGCCAGGTGAATCCTAGTCATGGTGCATGCAAGAGTGTCTCACTATCTGTCCTCCTGTCACATAAATAAATAAATAAATAAATAAATAAATAAATAGCTATTTTCTACTTTATTAATCACTGAGTTACTTTTTTATATTGAGAGGTCACATAGCATAATAGGTAAAATTTATAGCTTAAAATAAGTCAACCTGGATCTATACTTATTCAGCAATTCAGTTAATTTTTTGGTCACAACTTATAATTACTTCTTTAGGTCTAACTTTCCTTCTCACTTAAATGGGGGTGAAAATAACATACTTTGCTCATTAGAGCAGTGGTCCCCAACTGTTTTTGGGCCATGGACTGGTTTAATGTCAGAAAATACTTCCACTGACCGGCCTTTAGGGTGGATCGGATAAATGTATCACGTGACTGAGACAAGCATTAAGAGTGAATCTTAGATGGATGTAACAGAGGGAATCTGGTCATTTTTTAAAAATAAAACATTGTTTAAACTTAAATATAAATAAAATGGAAATAATGTAAGTTATTTATTCTTTCTCTGCGACCGATACCAAATGGCCCACGGACTGGTACCAGCCCACGGCCCAGGGGTTGGGGACCACTGCATTAGAGTTTTCTTAGACTCAAATATAATATCAGAAATGCTTTACATATAAATGCTACATACATTTTGCCTGTCATACATAAAAAATCTAGTGAATTACTATACAAAGATAATAACTACATCTTATAAATACAAATAAAATACCAATGCCTTTGATTCACTATCTTTAATAAGATAAAATGGAAGGCAAAATAAATCCCTTAAATGTGATTAGATGGGGGAAATAAAACCAACTACTTCCAAATAATTTGGTTTGGAGACAATATAAAACCATATCTTTTAAACGGACACTGAGAAAAACTAAGCATATAATAAAAAACACAGGGAGCAATAAGAGAGATTTGTGTAAGGAGATAATATTTTGTTCTCATTATTTTCACCAGCCAAAGTTGACCTGACAATTATCTGGGAAGCAGATGTATGTGAAGGAAAATGTTTTCTGGTGAGTATAATCTAAATTAATTACAACAGAAACCATTATTAAAGAAAAATGAAAGAAAATCTAAAAAATGTATTTGTACTCTTTATTAGTTCAATGAAAAATAAAAGTATAGGCTCTGGCTAGTTGGTTTTGTGGTAGAGCATCGGCTCTGCATGTAGAAGTCCAGGGTTTGATTCCTGGCCAGGACACACAGGAGAAACGCCCATCTGCTTCTCCACACTTCTCCCTCTCCTTTCTCTCTGTCTCTCTCTTCCCCTCCTACAGCCAAGGCTCCACTGGAGTAAGTTGGCCCAGGTGCTGAGAATGGCTCCATGGCCTCTGCCTCAGGCACTAGAATGTCTCCAGTTGCAACAAAGCAATACCCCAGATGGGCAGAGCATCACCCCCTGGTGGGCATACCGGGTGGATCCTAGTCGGGCACATGTGGAAGTCTGTCTTCCCACTTCTCACTGCAGAAAAATACAAAAAAGTAAAATATAAAAGTATAATGCATATAAGCTGCCCGTACTTACCTTCCTAAGTCATCTCAGGCTTCTTGCAATAATGTCATTTAAAAAAAAAGTGGTGTTGACTTTGCCCAGCTAAAAGTAGATACTTTGTCACATTATGTTAGAATATAATAGAAATCTTATTCTAATCTTAAAGGTCTTTACCATTAGATTTATTAAATATCATTCATTTTTTGAGGTGAGAAGTTCAGTGTGAGGGTCTAAATAGTAATCGGGGAGGAACATATGTGACTGAAATTTTTCTGATTGTTAATAATTATGATTGCACAATTAATCTATTGTTTGCCTCATACAATCAATCCTCATCTGAAACTCTTGATTTTAGAATTGTTTGGCTTTCAGAAGAGCAAACAAGTTCATAGCCATTAAATATTTGCAACCTACATAGAAAATCTGGCATCATCTCTATAGCAACACATTAACATTTTTGCAGCTAAAGATGATCACACTAAGTGTGTTGTATAAAGGATATAAATAGCCTGACATAAATTCTCTTCAGTTTTGCCACTAACTTGCATAGATAATATGGAGACTTTCATACGTACAGCTGTTGAGCTTCATTCTTGTTGATGGGGACTGCCATATATAGCAATTCTTGTTTGACTTTATTAGGGATACTCCTAAAAATACTGTCTCAGCTGGCACCCGGGAATTGAAGGAACTTGTTAAACAGGTCTCTGGGTGTTATCAAAGTTTAATGCCTAGCATGTTGGTGCCATAATATCTATGGTACTGTGTGGAACTGGTCACCTTTATTCTTAGACCAGCTATAAGATGTCACCAATATAGTGGATGGCAAACTCTTGTGGTAGTACTTGGACTGATGGCAGATATATCCTTATCCAATGATGGCATATTGCAGAAGAATTATAGTTTCCCTGTAGAATTTCAGTGAAAGCATGCCAAAAGCCACTCCTTGTAAGCTCATATTGGTTTGAATTTTCATTGGAAAAAAGGCATTAACCACATAATAACAGTGTACCAGACTCCCATGTGTTCTGTTATCCTCTTGGTAATGAAACAAGGTCAAACACAAGAGAAGCCAAAGTGGCATCTTGGCATTAGTCTTGCTTGCATAGCTTACTCTCAACTTTCAGCCTCCTGAAATTTTTTTTCCAGGCAAGTCTGGCTATTAAACTGCAACAGGTTGGTGTGTAAATGTACCTCTTCTGCCTGCAGCAAGTCCTGTATCAAAAAGGTCAGGTCCTTGCCTGACCAGGCGGTGGCTCAGTGGATAGAAAATTGGACTGGGATGCTAGGATCCAGATTCAAGACCCCGAGGTCGCCAGCTTGAGCGAGGGCTCATCTGGTTTGAGTGGAGCTCACCAGCTTGGACCCAGGGTCACTGGCTCGAGCAAGAGGTTACTTGGTCTGCTGTAGCCCCACAGTCAAGGCACATATGAGAAAGCAATCAGTGGGCAACTAAGGTGTCACAACAAAAAACTAATGATTGATGCTTCTCGTCTCTCTCTCCGTTCCTGTCTGACTCTCTCTGTCTCTGTTAAAAAAAAATAAAAAGGTCAGGTCCTTTTCTTTGCTCAAATGCAGTATTGATTTTATTAAATAACTGGTCAGGGTTTGGATAATTTACTGATAGTAGGGAGTGTACACATACTCCCATTATGAGAGTGATGTTCTTTGTTGAAAGTAGCCAAAATACAATATCTATAATGCACTGTGGTGAGACTATGATCACAGCACCCAAAAATGCCTCAATAGGCACATCCTTAAGCAAATGTAAACCTGTCTCTCATTGGTAACCAGGTGTCTCCCCTAAACCCCCAGTGACACCAGAACCTGGGGTTATTGCTACTTAGGCATCAGTGTCCAAGGGTCTTATTTAAGTTTGAATTCTCCCCTTTTTCTTTCACCTTGACAGAATCATAAATCTACCTGCCACAAGTAGGGACTTGAATACTTTAGCCCCATTACTAATTGCTCATTTTGAAGAATATAAGGATGGAGTACATATAAGGGGGTTTCTACCCCTTGTCTGACTTAGCAGACTCACAAAATCATCTTTTTCATTGTCTTGGTTGGGGCATAGGGAAACCTCAGTAAGAACAATCATTTCTCTGTTTCTGCTGACCTCACTAACATCTGAAATTATCCAACATTGCTAATTCTGCCAATCTGGTGAATATAATACTTCTTTGCTTATTGCTAAGCAAAGTTACTTTGCTTAGTTACTTTGACACCTGGTTACCCTGGCTAGGCATTTAGAATCTTGCTTAGTGCATTACCTATTCTTAATCTTTGTTTATTTTCCCATTTATTTCCATTTTTAATTGTGCTTATGTGCAAGAATATTTTGTCAGTTTTAAATATTGCAAATATATTCTTCATATTGTCAGTTATTGTCATTTATTCTTCATATTATCAATTTTACCTAAGACATCTTTTAATAAAAATAAATCTGTAATTTTTTTTGTATTCAGATGTAGCAATTTATCAATTGTGTTTTGAAATAATGTTTAAACTTTTCTAACACATCTCATGGCCAAAAAGATATTTGTTCAAATCATCCATTAAGTTTCTTTTGCTTTTCACGTTAGGTTCTTTAATAAATATAAATTTCATATGTCAAAGTATCACGTGATAGTAATTTAATTTTTCTCTACAGATTCATTGCATTTTCCCAGTCTTATTCTTGCTTAATTTATTTAAATATTAACTTTTACTTTACAAATATATCTCTTTAAATGGATCTCTTTCTGACCTTACTATTTTGTGACTTTTTTTTATAATCCTATACTAGCACCACAGTTTTAAATATTTTCCTTTATAGTATGGTTTTATGTGTGTTTGGCTACATTTTCTTTCTCCAACTACTTTGACTGATAGATAATATGTATTCTTCCACATACATTTTAGAATCTACTTGTTTAATTCCTCAGTTACTTGACTTTTTATTGAAATAGGTGTTGTTAATATGTATGGTTATAAAAAGATCATATAATTTATTTTTTATATCATTGTTCACATTTTGACTGCTTTCTTTGTTGTTTTCTGAGAAGACTTTGTTATAAGATTCAGTGATAACTGTTGATTTATTTATTTCTCACCAAAGGTTTGTCAGGGGAGAATTCATTTTGCTGCATAAATATTGATTATTGTTCTGTATCCTTGATGTACTTCCTTTTGTAAGTAGATAACTTCTCCCTTTGTCTCTTATATTCTACATCTTTTAAAATATATTCTGATAGTATATTTGTTACCATTATGTATTTTGATACTTGATATATTTTAGGATAATGATAACATTTTATCCATATCATGTTATCAAGAAATAAAAAAAAATCATGAACTAAATAAAAATTTAAAATATGTATTTTTAATGACATATTGATCATATTTATATGAAGTAAACATCACCATTTAGTTTTTATAAATCTCTGTTTTTGTTTAAACATATTTTAATCTTACCAAAAAAAGTATAGATATTTCCATTCATTGCTTCATAAATACTCATATTAATTTTTCTGTAATTTATATGATTGGATTTATAAATATTTTATAAAATCATAAAAGTTCTGTTAATATATTTTGAGGATGTAAGTTTAGTTGTTATATTTGCAAAAGTGTTCAATAAAAATAATTCACTTTAATGTTGGTTTGTGTATCTTCCATCTTTCAAGACAATTATTTAGAGAAAACAGTTTTTATTTCTGGACCACTTCCCCAGTGATTTATTTTTCTCTTATTTTGCTAATAAAACACTGATAAGCGCAGTAGTTTTTTTTCCCCCAGTGACTTAATATCACATTACCTTTTCAAACTTTTATCTGAGAATCTTGTCTAGTTATTCTTCCAGATACATTGATATATGATAAAAAAAAAAGACACAGTTGTCATTCTTTTCCTTTTCTTTTTGAATTAATCTTTAATTCATTTTAGAGAGGAGAGAGAGAAAAAAAAAGAGGAGGAGCAGGAACCATCAACTCCCATATATGCCATGACCAGGCAAGCCCAAAGTTTCGAACTGGTGGCCTCAGCAGTCCAGGTCGACACTTTCTTTTTCTTAAAAAATTATTTCCATGCTCTAATCTAATGTTAGAATTCCCATGTACACTTATTCTCTTCCCTTGTAAAAAGTGTTTGTAGACCCTCAGTGTTAAAGTTTTCGCCAGGCATGTGGAAGTCCTAGGTTCAATTCTATCCAGGGTTGACAGGAGAAGCACCATATGCTTCTCCACCCTTCCCCCTATCCTTTCTTTCTATTTCTCTTTTCCCCTCCCACAGCCAAAACTCCATTTGAGCAAAGTTGGCCCTGAGAATGGCTCCATGTCCTCCACCTCAAGTGTTAGAATGGTTCTAATTGCGGAGCAATGCCCCAGATGGGCAGAGCATTGCCCCTCATGGGCATGCTAGGTGGGTCTTGGTTGGTTGTTTGTGGGAGTCTGTCTCTCTGCTTCTCACTATAGAAAATAAAAGTGCTTGTAGAATTTCTCATTTAAATTTTTAAAATTATTTTTGTCACAAAAACATCTTAGGGATTTTTAATGAAAATAATAAAATGTTAATATTGCCAAATTGGCATAATTTCTATGACTCTAGCTTGCCCATTTATACTTTACACACCTTTATTTTCGGTATATCCTAAAAAATATCTTTTGTTCAACTTTTGCCCTGATTTTTTTTTTTTTGACAGAAACAGAGAGTCAGAGAGAAGGACAGATAGGGACAGACAGACAAGAAGGGAGAGAGGTGAGAAGCATCAGTTCTTCATTGCGACACCTTAGTTGTTCATTGATTGCTTTTCTCATATGTACCTTTACTGGGGGGCTACAGTAGACCGAGTGACCCCTTGTTCAGCCAGCACACTTGAGCTCAAGCTGGTGAGCCTTGTACAAAACAGATGAGCCCACGCTTAAACCAGCAACCTCAGGATTTCGAACCTGGGTTTTCCGTGTCCCAGTACGACACTCTATCCCCTGCACCATAGCCTGGTCCGGCTAACCTGATTCTTGATATCACCATTGACTTTTCTTTTTTTCTTTTCTTTTTTTAAATTTTAGTGAGAGGAGGAGAGCCAGAGAGACAGACTCCATCATGCAGTCCTATAGGGATCCACCCTGAAAGGCCACTAGGGTGCAATGCTCTGCCTATCTGAGGCCATTGCTTCAACTGAGCCATTATTTTTAGCTCCTGGGGTGGAGCCATGGAGTCATGCTCACTGCCTGAGGCCAATTTGCTTAAACCAATCCAGCCCTGGGAGCCAGACCAGAAAAGAAAGAGAGAAAAAAGAAGGAATAAAGGAGAGGGGGAGGGGTGGAGAAGCTGATGGTCACTTCTCCTGTGTGCCCTGACTGGAATAAAATTAGGCCATCTGCACACCAGGCTGATGCTCTACCACTGAGCAAATCGGCCAGGGCATCATTGGTTTTCAATATGTTGTACATCTGAGAATTTAAAACCACCTCTGCTAACCAAAAATTATGTAAAATGTCATGTAATACGTGTAACTTTTCTTGATGGAACACTGAAAATGAGTCAACAAAGACTAAAAATTATTTTTTAATAATTGAATACAAGTAAAGAATTACATGGTCATTTCCAAACATATTTAAAATACTATAATAAATGTATAAACTTTTTAATTAAAGCTAAAATTAACTTTCACTATATGTGTGTAAATTAATTATTTGTAATAATATTTAAGATTTTTTACTATGCTAGAAGTGCAACTATAGTAACAGTTCAAATTATTGACATACAATGGAAGTATAGGAAAAATTAATTGAATTTAGATAACTTGACTACTTTATTCAATATTAATTCTATTATTTATTTATTATGTTTTAGACTAATTTCAATTTATAACTATGGATTACTAAAATATAACCTTCAAATTTATAGTTAGTCAGTTAAATCTATTAACATTACCGTAGGTAAATAATTCCAGGGAATAATTTCTACTCTTCACACAAGATAAAAACATATATTTACAATTATTGAAGTAATTTAATTAAAAAATTAAAACTTTAATATATACAGCAAAGTATATGTCAAGTACCGGGAATCAGACCCTAAAGAAACAGTGATAAAAGCTTAATGTATAGTTATTCCTCAATAAATTATGTATCTTTGTTCAACCCATTAAATAAGCCTATTTCTCTCTTATTTTTTGATAATGCCTTAATTATGTTTTATCCTCACCAATTATTTTTATAATTGAAAAAAAATTACCTGGACGTATTGCTTATTTATCATCTGAACTAGAATATATATCTTATTTTACTTTGTATTTTAGTCTTTTTCATCTAAGCCTGTGAATAAAGAGGCAGTATCTTCAGAAGTGTGATTATTGAAAAAATAGAAACCTATAGAGTAATTGTTGGCCACACTCATTAAAGTGTTTAAGTTATTGCAGCTTGAGCTATAATTGGAAGTTTCTGTTCCATCATTGTAGTATTCATCTCTTTGGTTAAATAGAAGGTCCATTTTATATTTATATGTTGATTTCAATTTTATGTCTGAGTATTTTCCTAAATATGACAAATCTAGATGAATTATTAATTTTTTATGAGAAATTCCAGATCCTGAATAATAATTTCTGTAAAATCATGTCTCTATGAGCATGGTACAATGAAATCTGCCTCTCTTTGTCAGGCAGGCAGTAATTCTAACATAGCAGTATGGTTTGGGAGTAAAGAGTCAATTTGTTTTATATAAAAGCTATCTATTGAAGATCTGTTTTGTATAGTAAAAGGGGTATTTTGACAAGACCCCTAAACTGAGTTGATGTTTTGGCATCATCTATATTTCATGTCCACAATATTAACATATCGACTTTTCTATCTCCAGAATGTGAAAACTGTTAGGAACTTGATAAATAAGGGTTAATCCCATCCTTTGAAAAACAAAGGTCATGCCATTTTGTAATTGTACAACTTTGGTTCATCCCATAGATTTGTCTCTAATTCTGACAACTGGAATGAGGACCAGAAATATTTTGAAAATAGATTGAAGATAAAGAAAACCCAGATTATTAGTTTCCATTTGTTCCAATGATAAAGGAGATTTAAAAACAAAAGCTGGATTGTGATGTTACTGTATTATTTAAAGACTATCAGACTTCCTTAATAATTTTTTTTAATTTCAAAAATAATTTGAAAACAATAATTTGAATCAACATAAGTTCTCTACAAAAGATTCAGCAAAAGACACAAGTGGGCATGAAGCTGTCCTCTTTAAAGGTAAAGAAGTTTATTGAAGCCAAACTATTGAATGGCTGCAATCATATGGCAACAAAAGGATATTGGACATAGGATGAAGTGACATAGTCTGCTTACATTAGGAAACTTAATGGTGAATTAAAAAGTTTAGGCTAAAATAGAAAGTTCAAGGTGAATTGAAGAAGAAATGATTTATTGCTTTTAGAAATTGGCAAGAAATTCACCCTTAAATTTTATTAGTTTCTTAATTTGGCATTATCTCTTTTTCTGGCTCATTATACTGGCATTATTGACTTGCATTTTTTTTTTTTTTTTTTGCCCAACTTAACAATTGATTTTGCATTGTTTCAAATGGCCAGGTGACTGAAGTGTGAATTTTCTGACACTACATTAATTTCTTTTATAATTTTATTAACACATTCCTGACTCTATTGTATATTGTGGATTAGGTTGGTTGGTATTTTACTCAATATAAAAAAAGAAACATGATAACACAGTATGCTTGTCCAATACTGAATACTGAGACAAAGAGTAAAAGTATGTTTGTCAAAGTCATTTTAACTATCCAATTGTCTAGCAACTTTCTCTATAGTAAACTTGCCTTCATTAAAAGTTTTTTAGAGTAAGACAGAGAGCTTTGGGAGAAATTTGTAAGACAGAGAGAAGAGTGATGGTTGCCAGAGGGTACAGGAGTTGGTGGACTTTGTGAAAAAGATGAAAGGATTCAGAGGTACAGATTGGTAGTCACAAAATAGTCATGGGGATTAAATATGCAGCATAAGAGGCCCTTGCTGGGTTGCTCAGTGGGTAGAACATCATCCTAACACACTGAGGTTTCAGGTTGCAGGTTCGATCCCCAGTCAAAGCACGTAGAGAAAAAACAAATGTGTACACAACTACGGGGACTTAGATCCTCTCTCTTTCTCTCTCCATCTCTCTCTTTCTCTTCTTCTCTCTCCCCCCTTTTTCCCTTTAACATCTCCCTTTCTCTCTTTCTTAAATCAATGGAAAAATTTTTAAAAAGAAGACAGCATAGGAAATATTGCCGCTAATATTGTAAAAACTATGTAGGGTGTCAGGTGTGAACTGAAAATATCAGGAGAAGCACTTTGAAAGTACATGATCTTCTAATCTCTAGGTTGTACAGCTGAAACTAGTGCCAAATAATGTTGAATGTAAACTGTGATTGAAAAATAAAATTTTTACAAAAGAAAAAATTAATTGAAAAGATTGCTAGATTATACTAACATTGCAAATTTATAACATCTTAAAATATTTTCCTATATTGGTTTCATTCCTCTGTGTGTTAATGAGTTAATTTGTAGCAATCAGGGGGAATGAAGAGTCTTACTCAAGTAGGTAAAACTCACATAGTGAAAATTATGGATATTTGAAAGAATCAATTTGTAAGGATAGACACTTCATCCGTTCATCAATTTTAAAATATGAAAACTTTCATATCAGAGCAAAGTAAGTGAAATCGCTATGATGTCTAAAGTGGAAACATTGAGGATACTCTGCCCTAGCTCTTTCCTTTTTTTATCTCCAATCTGTTTCTTCAGCAATCAGTGTGGGCTGTATGTTAACACTGGTTTATAGAAATATAAATGTGTAACTCTTGCTCTGCCTCATACTGTTTTTAGGTCAAAAATAATCTTTTGTCCTGTTTTTGCAAAAAGTTTTATTAATATACTGTTGACATAAAAATGCACGTTTAAATTTTCAAAAGGATAAATTTGACATTTTATACACATGAATCTATCAATCACCATATCCATCACTTTCATAATTTTCATTTGCACTTTTGTAATTCCTCCTTCCTGTGCCTCATGCTATACCCAATCCACCCCCAGCAAGCACTGATTTGCTTTTCCTCATTATAGATCATATAGAATCATTTGTATTTTCCAAATAAATGAAATAATATAATATGTATTTTTTTTAATATTAACTAAAGAAGATAGACCAGAGTTTCTCAATATCAGCATTGTTGACATTTTAGGCCAACTAACTCACTGTTGTGGCAGAATGGTCCTGTACCATGTACAATTGTCTTCTGGTTTGATAAAACAATAAGTCAGACAATATTTGTCACAGTAATGCTTATCAAAGTGCTGGCCATAAAAACTTCAGCACTTCATTCATCTGAAGGGCACTCCTGTTGAAGGGAACTGATTTTACCATTCTCATCCACTTTGTAGTATTTCAGGACAGCCAGCTTGACCTTATTTTTCCTTTGCTTATTCTGTTTGAGAGTAGTATAAGACTTCTTCCTTTTCTAGCACCACCACAAATCTCAACTCAAGATGAAGAGTGGCCTCCTTTTGAATGTTGTAGTCAGACCAAGCATGTCAATCTTCTAGTTGCTTGCCAGCAAAGATCAGTTTTGCTGATTAGAAGGAATCCTTTCTTAACCTGGATTTTTGCCTTTACATTTTCTATTTCATCTGAGGATTCAAATTCAAGAGTAATAGTCTTCCCCATAAAGGTTTTCATAAACATCTTCATCTTGGCAATGGTTCACTTCAGGTGGAGAAAAAGGAAGAGAACAGTCAGACCTGGGGACATAAGAGGGCGAGGGGTAAGCTGCTAGCTTGGAAGCAGCCAAGAAAGACACACTCATCGCAGATGGCTGATTACAATAGGGTATTCGTGTTTTTTAACTTGTCATCTTTCACTTAGTATAAATATTTTAGGAATCAGCATGTTATTGCAGATATTAATAGAGCATTTATTTTTATTGCTGAGTAGTATTCTATTGTGTAGATATACCATAATTTGTTTATCCATAAAATTGTTTTTATTTTCCAGTTTTGTTGAGGTATAATTGAAATATAACATTGTATAAGATTAAAGTGTACAATGTGATGAATTGATACATGTATACATTTTAAAATGCTTACCATAATAAGGTTAATTAACACATCCTTCACCTCACATAATGTCCATTTTTTTTTGCTGTGGTAGTAGTCATGGTGGTGAGAATATTAAAGCGCCAGATTTATAGCCACTTTCCAATACGGTATACAATATACAGCACTGTGGACTACAGATATCATGGTTTATCTTAAATCCTTGGAAATTATTCATCTTATAAATAACAGTTTGCACCCTTTGGCCACATCTCCCCATTTTCTATTCTGTATTTCTATGAGTTTGATATTTTTAGATTCCACAGGTAAGTGAGATCATACAATTGTGCCTTGATTTTGTTTCTGGTACAGGTTTGTAAACGCATTCTTCTATATTAATATATTTTGACTACCAAACTAATGTTCTTTCTTGTTTACAGTCAGAAATTCAACTTTCTTAATAAACAGATATATAAATTTGAGCATGTTGCATAATCTGATTAGTCAGATCTTTATCATAATAATCTCATGATCATTGCTGTTATAGCATGTCAATACTGCATTTATTTTTATACCTAAATAATATTCTACTATATAGATATATTACATTTGGTTTATGCATCAAACGAAGATTAAAAACTAAAATTTTGAACAAAAGGTAGATACTGAAATTTTTTATTAAATAAAGAAAAATTTGTATAGAAATATTTTGATGATGACTATTAATTTTAAGAAAACAAAAGTCCCACAATTACCAGATAAAAAAATAAATTAGAAAAACTAGAATCATAATAAATTGCTCTAAGAATTATTTGTATCATTAAATATATGAGTGCATTAAATTGATGGCTCTATCTTTGTTTACCAGTAGAAGCTAAGTTCAAAATTATTAAAATAATATAAAAAAAGAAAATATAAAAATCAAGACCTTTTCTTTAAAAATGTTACACTGAACACAGAGAAGTTCAAATTCAATTCATTTTGAAACAGCACATAATTGAATAGCTACTGTGTAAAATAAGTAAAACATTAAGATAAATTTAGTGTTAAAGATTTAAAATTTGTCCAATTTGTTTTCCTGTTTCATAAGCATACAATAGCTATTGTCTTTTAGCACAATGTGTATTTATTTTCATATAATAATTACACTGACTTTCTTTCTTGCCTACTAAAACATTGTTATAAGTTACCATAATAACAATATGTCATGAATCTTTTCTTATTTCACTTTCAATTTGGAGAGTATAATATGTTTTTCTATTCATCTATCTTAATAAATTTTAAATGCTAGTTTTATTTTTACTAAAATATTTGACAGGTGCTTCAATATCATATTTGCTTAGTCAATTTGAGACAAAATGCCATATTTATATTTATTTAGTTCTATATAAAAATATTGGCAAAGTAACAATACTGACATTTTAAAGTAAGAGCAATCAATTAAACAAATTATATTATACATTAGAAATAAAATAGGGGAAAAAGATATCAAAATCAAGAGGAAAAAAGTTGCAAATTAATTAAATTCTAGGTGTTAATATGTCAAATAAATAGTTGTCAAAGTTACTATTTAGATAGAGCTGTATTGAAATAAACAATGCAAGTTTTGGTCCAAATAAGCAAAAATATTAATCATACTTAGCTTTAAATGAAGCATTAAAGCTCATAGAATGTTAGTCTTTAATGCTACTGAAGTATATATAGGTAATACATATATGTTTATCTCTTTATTAGTACAAGATATTCACACAAAATGCATATATTTTTATTTTCTATCCGTGCTAATATAATTATTTTATATAATAACATAGACTAGAAACCATAATAAGAAGAAAAGCAATATTTAAATATTTAGGTTTAAAGCAATAAAAATGCAAATTGATGCCCACTAGCTGCCTCGAAAGTTAAAGAATTTCTGCAAAACCATATATAATATCTGCTACATCTGTCCTGAAGGGTTCTGTGTGTAAGTGCTAGAAGATATTGCAAATCCAGTCATGGAACCAGTAGTAACTTACACGTTTCTGGTTTTAGGGATGTATCTGAATCCTTATTTTACTTCTGCTAGACAGAATTATATAATCCATAGTGCCAGAATAAATTATTTTATTCCAAATCTTTCTTCCTAAATAAGAAAGCTTTGTCCTAACTTCAGTCACAGTAACTGGGCATAAATCATAACACAGCATAGATTACCTAAAATTCAGACACTACTCTTTGTTTCTCAAAGTAAAGACCAACACACACATCTGTAGCTTTTCTTATCATAGTTGAGGGAACTTATGTATTTCTTTCCCAGGGTAACTTTATCTTGAGTTTAAGAATGTCTATGACTACATGAAAATAACAGAAAAAGTGTCTGTGACATAATATTAATTTTTTTCTGCAATTAATGTGTTTGAGACAGAGAGAGCTAGTTTAGAATGTGGATTCCTGGTGCCTTCTGGAATTGCAAATTATCAGCTTATTGGTATCTCTGAGTTACAAGTCATTTTCAAATTTATACAATACCTTTAATATCTCTGACATATAAAATTATATGACTGTGTGTATCAATGATTAAATCATTCTGAAATCTTTTTTTGTATTATAGAGAATATTTATTTTTCTACTGTTACTTTTTACCACATGAAGATAATTCATTTTGACACATGAACTATCTCTAAAAATAAAGTTTACTGTTATTAACAATGTATTATATTGTTTTTTTAAGTTCTTAGTTATAAAATATAAACTTTTACACACTCACACTAACTCATACAATCAGATATCAACCAGAGCTTATTAACCATCTAGGAACACATTTCTATAATAAGGTTCAGAACTCTATTTTTTTGGACTATATGAGTCAAAACTCTTTCAGTGCCTTCAAATTTACTTGAAAACATCATAATAATAGTTTCCTGTAAAAATTTGATCTTAATTTTGAACATACTTCAACTTCTATAAAGTGTATCAATATAG
Organism: Saccopteryx leptura; assembly: GCF_036850995.1. Taxonomy (NCBI): domain Eukaryota; kingdom Metazoa; phylum Chordata; class Mammalia; order Chiroptera; family Emballonuridae; genus Saccopteryx; species Saccopteryx leptura. The sequence goes on along the minus strand of NC_089506.1, from coordinate 62,687,292 downwards.
TTTCCATACAAAAATTAGTAACAAACAAAATAAAAGAATATATTTACTGCAAATTAGCAACATTATGCTGATGGGTTTATATGAAAACTAATTCTATTTAAATATATTCTAAAACTTCATTTCATCCTACATCATATCCCTGACTTTTCACCTCTCCTCTCTTTTCAGGATCAATCCCCAAATCATCTAATTCGTCTATCATGGTGAACTGTTGTATATGCTGCTGGGTTTATGTTGTTTTAATTTTACATTCTACTCCACAAAGTTTATAAAAATATTTTCTCTTGTTAAAGAGAATTTACTAGAATGAGTGTATTTTGTTCACTAGGTAATTAAAGACAGACTCATAGAGAGCAAGCTGACAGCTGTCTGAGAGGCTACAGCTGAAGGGAATGCTGGGAGGAAATGGAGGAGAGATGGATAAAAAGAAGAAACTAATAGACACAGACAACAGTGTGGTTATTGGTAGGGGGTGGAGGGGTAGAGTGAGGTGGAGGAGGATGCAGGGCATTAAACAGTGATAAATAAAGACTTGATTTGTGGTGGTAAACACACAATACAACCTACAGATTATGTGTTACAAAACGGTGCACTTGAAACCTGTATAATTTTGTTGACCTGTGTCACTCCAATAAATTCAATAAAAATAAAAATATAAAAAAACATATTTTCTCAAAATATAATAATTTCCATGCCAATGAATGTTTTCCTCACTATATATAGAATGAATAGCAAATAAATATCTTATAAATCACTTCCTGTCAATATTCTACCTATTATTATATAATAAAGTGATTTTTACCTTCAGTTTACTATTCCTTGAGAATCTCATTTGGAGATGCTGTTTTGTTATTTTGAAACAAGTCTCTGGACTATAACATGTCTCTATATTTGATTAAGTATTTATATCTATTTTCCTCCATGATGTTCCAAATCCCATTATGATTAACTCCATAATTTTTATCAACATTTAGCCCTCAATTTCCCATATTTTAATTATTATAACTATGTAAACATGTTTTGAAAAAATTAATATGTCAGTGTTTAAAATGTAGGAAAAGAGATGATTTTATTTTGAAAAGATAAAAGCAGTTAGAAGTCATTAAAAGCAAAAATATTTTTTTGTATTTTTCTTAAGTGAGAAGCAGGGAGGCAGAGAGACAGACTCCTGTATGTGCTCGACCAAGACCTACCTGGCATGCTCACTAGTGGGCGATGTTCTACCCATCTGGGGTGTTGCTCCATTGCAACTGGAGCCATTCTAGTGCCTGAGGCAGAGGCCATGGAGCCATCTTCAGCACCTGGGCCTACTTCGCTACAATGGAACCTTGGCTGCGGGAGGGGAAGAGAGAATTAGAGAGAAAGGAGAGAGGAAAGGGTGGAAAGGCAGATGGGTTCCTCTCCTGTGTGCCTTGACTGGGAATCAAACCCGGGATTTTGAGATGCCAGGCCAACGCTCTACAACTGAGCCAACTGGCCAGGGCCTAAAAGCAAAGATATTTTTTCAAGGTAACCTTTGGCCAGGTAAAGAATATGAGGAAATGCACTAAACTTTAGAATCTCAATGTTTCTTATAAAGGATAAAAAGTAAATTGTTAATGAATTTTGGTCTTTTCTGAATTAAAATAGTCACAATTAGGCCTAAACCATTTATATCAATGAAGTAATTAGAAAAATATTCTCAAAGTATCTTTAACCTTTCACTGTTCTGAATTAAGTAAACTAAAAATAAGCTTTTAGGACATGTTCGATATGAAATATTCTTGTCATTCAGAACTTTCAAGATAGAAAGAGCTTAAAGAAGAGTTAACAGTCATTCTTTATTTTCCAAACTTTTATTATACTATTGCCGATAGGTGTTTCTTTAATCAAAACCGTATAGTTCCAAAAACATATTGTGAGCCATGGTGTTAGATGATTTTCAAAGCTGCAGAACATACAATTCAATATATCTAGCTACTAGCATTCAAAATCAAGTAGAAAAGTAAGAAAAAAGTAAAAGATAAATGGTAGTTGAAAAGTATTTGATAATGTAAATGACACTGTGTATCTTGTCATACTAATCATGTGATTAAATGAGGATTTAGGGATTTAAATTCTGCCATCATTATTTTGTAAAATGCGTATCTCTCTGATTTGGTGTATAAAAGCTAATACTAAAAGTGCTTGTTCCCAAAAAGCAGATATTATTTGTGCTACATTGATCTTCACATTAAAAAAAAAATACAATGCTATTTATTCATAAAAATGTGTTTCAAGGACCACTGATTCCCTTTACACACTTCATAAATGTCAAACCTTCAAGTGCTATGAGAGGTGTCTATGCAGTGTCAATTTCCTTCTCCCCATGAAGTAACTGATGCCTCTACTCCACAGGAGTCGCCCACTTACTATGTATCGTACTGCAGCCTAGGACAGCTGGCCCGCTGCTGTTTCTCCACATTCCGTTGCTGTGTCACGTTGTGTGGAGCTGTGGCTCAGTGAGCTCTTGCAGCGGTACTCCTGAATGTTGTGCACTGGTGGTTTTCTCTCTTCGCCTCACCATATAGCAGCTGTCATCCTGCTGTCATCTGTCTTCTGTGGATGTCTTTCCCAGTAGCGCTGTGTTACAGTGCGCAGCGACACACTGCTGAGGAGTTGGCTCACATCCAAGAACTTGAATTTGGCAATACTAATGAATGAAAGCTTTGCCAACATGCTTACTCACTGTAAGTACATTAAAATTTTATAAGCAAGGCAAAAATCAGTTTTATGTAAGCTTATGTAAATAACTGTAAAAAAATTAAGTAAAATTACTGAGAATTTTAATGTTAATTTAGACTGAGTAGGAAAATAAGGATTCATCATTAGTCAGAGTTTTGCAGAAAAATCGTACTAATAAAATATATTGAATAAGATGTATACATATCGTTATATATGTATTTAATTTATTAAAAGGAAATGGTTTACATGATTATTGAAGCAAGCAAGTCCAAATCTGTACTGTGAGCCTACAGGCTTGAGACCCAGAGAGCGTATGGCACATATGAAGTCTGAAGGTAGTTTGCTGAAGAATTATCTCTTGCTCAAGAAGGAGAAGGGGATTGTGGGGCTGGGTGAAAAACGTGAAGGGATTAAACAAAAATAAATAAATTAATTAATTTAAAAAAACAGACACAGTGTGGCAATTACTAGAGAGGAAGGTGGTGGAGAGAAGAAAAGAAGGTGAAGAGGGGATAAGTGATAATGGAGGGGATAAATGATAATGGAGGGAAACTGGACTTGGGCTGCTGGACACACAATACAATATACAGTTGCTATAGTATAGAATTGTATATCTGAAATCTATTTAATTTTATTAACCAATGTCACAAATTCAATTAAAAAGGTAAAAAATAAAGTCACCAAAAATGTTCTTAAAATTAAAAAAAAAAAGAAAAGAAAAAGGAACAAAATGAAGTCTGGCTTTTTTATTCTATTCAGGCCTTCAACTGATTGAATGAGGCCCACTCACATTATGGAAAGCAGTCTGTTCTACTTAAAATTCACCAAGTTAAATGTTAATCTCATCTAAAGATATCCTGCAAGTTGACACATAACAGTAACTATCACATAATCCACATCACAGAATCTATATAGTAATATATTAATTTAGTTTTAAAGAAATTCATTTCAAATTAAAATTTTTCACTGTTTACTTAGCTTAGTGGTGTGCAGCATGGTGATATACACAGTCTTTCAATTTTGAAATTACTGTTAATAACTGATCTGAGGCTTTGCTTTAAGTAGTACCATATTGTCAACATTTATTAGTGACAATTTTTTTTTTTTGGTACTTTTCTGAAGCTGGAAATGGGGAGGCAGTCAGACAGACTCCCGCATGCACCCGACAGGGATCCACCTGACATGCCCACAAGGGGGCGATGCTCTGCCCATCTGGGGAGTCGCTCTGTTGAGACAAGAGCCACTCTAGCGCCTGGGGCAGAGGCCAAGGAGCCATCCCCAGTGCCCGGGCCATCTTTTGCTCCAATGGAGCTTCGGCTGCAGGAGGGGAAGAGAGGGAGACAGAGAGAAAGGAGAGGGGGAGGGGTGGAGAAGCAAATGGGCGCCTCTCCTGTGTGCCCTAGCCGGGAATCGAACCCAGGACTCCTGCACGCCAGGCCGACGCTCTACCACTGAGCCAACCGGCCAGGGCCTATTAGTGACAATTTTGATGTTAGCAAATCTAGTATTAAGATGTCATTTATAAACAAATATTTCTTCTTCTTTTTTTTTTTAATTCATTGTGAAGAAAGCAGACAGACTCCCGTGTGTACCTGACTAGGATCCACCTGACAAACCCATTAAGAAGTAACGCTCTGCCCATCTGGGGCTTTGCTCCGTTGCTCGGCAATCGAGATATCCTTAGCACCTGAGGTGGAGGCCATGGAGCCATCCTCAGAGCCTGGGTCCAGCTCACTCCAATCAAAGCACGGCTGCAGGAGGGAAGAAAGAGAGAGAAAGAGAGAGAGAGAGAGGGAGGGAGAGAGAGAGAGAGAGAGAGAAAGAAGTGAGAGGGTGAAGGGTGGAGAAGCAGATGATTGTTTCTCCTGGGTGCCCTGACAGGGAATTGAACCCAGGACATCCATATGCCAAGCTGATGCTCTATCATTGAGCAAACTGACCAGGGCCCAAATATTTCTTCTTTAATCTGCTTTGATTTTAAATAAAGAAACAAGTATTCAATGAATTTTATTAAGATTAATACATATTTAAATAAAATTTGGGATTTAGTGTTAAATGGAGCTGCTAGCAAAGAAAATAAACACATACCATCAGGTTTTTATTCAACTTAGATTTATATTAAAATTCATGTAATATTAAGAAAATTTCCCTAAGAAATCAAAATAATAAAAAAAAGGAAGGATGGCTTAGTTGTAGTTGAATGAATGAATTATAACAGGGTTTGTGGTAAGGACTTTTGCAGTCTTGGAGAGCCTGTATCACAGAAATGGGACAAATTTTGACAAAGGAATAGAAAGGAAAATTTTCAAGGCATAAAAATAATAAAGAAAAAGTAAAAATAGATAAATATAAAGATTCTGTGTCTTTACATATTTGAAAATATTTTCAGCATTTAAAATGCAAAATAAATTATTAGAATAAAAGAAACTACACTCATTCATAATGAAAAGCAAGAAACACATCAAATATTAAAAAAAACAAATATAAATAAAATACTTTGAGGACAAAATAAAAGATGTTTTAAGAAAGGTATTTTCAACATATGATTACATAATTTTAATAATTTACTATACTCTTACTTTGGTGGAGGAATTTTCATGTGAAATGTTGATTTTGCTTTATGTATATTTATAATCTTATCAGATAATTGGCCTAAATAACAAAATATTCAATTAAAGATTGCATGTGGTCCCACACACATACCTTATGTTAGAATTGAGATAGTAAATCTTGCACTTAAGAAATATACTTGCCTGACCAGGCAGTGGCTCAGTGGATAGAGCATTGGACTGAGACATGGAGGAATCAGGTTCAAAACCCTAAGGTCACTGGCTTGAACGCTGGCTCACCAGCTTGAGTGGGGGTCACTGGCTTGAGTGTGGGATCAAAGACGTGACCTTATGGTCACTAGTTTGAGCTCAAAAGTTGGGGCTTGAAGTTCAAGGTCACTGTCTTGAGCCCAAGGTCACTTGCTTGAGCAAGGAGTCAGTCGCTCTGCTGTAGTCTGCTGCGAACTAGTGCAGCTAGTAATTGACCCGGTCCTGAGTGAGAACAGTGTGGAATGAAGAAATAGACTCAAAGAGAAAAGAGGATGGAATTAGGAGGCCTCTGCAAGCTGATGGCAAGCCAGAGCCAGAGCTCCATGTCTGCTTTATTATATAGCCATATGCAACTAAGGAAGTCTCTGATACAAAGTCACTCATCTGAGGCATAAATGAGAATCCTCATAAGAGTGCACCCCCCTCCCACCATGCAACAGTCAAAGGTGTGGAGAAAAGCTTAATCTTAAAAAAGATATTTAGAAGATCTCAGTATTAGAAGGGTGTTGAGAAGATCTTAGTCTTAAAAAGGTGTGGGAAGATCTTAGTTTTAAAAGAATGGGGAAGAGCTTCATCTTAAACTAAGCCATAGGCTGTAAGGACTTTGTCAGTTTATAGCCTGTCTCCCACAGTAGTCCCCCCATATAATAAAGCACATATGATAAAGCAATCAATGAACAACTAAGGTGCTGCAATCAATAATTGATGCTTCTCATCTTTCTCCCTTCCTGTCTGTCTGTCCCTATCTGTCCCTCTCTATGACTCTCTCTGTCTCTGTCAAAAAATTAAAAACAAAAAAATATATAGTTGATATATACTTGATTTGAGGTGTAGGGACAAAGAACTGAGTTCATAAAACATTGTTACTGCTGTCTCCATGTTGCAGGGGACACAAGAAGCATTAAGATCTCCTTGAAATATGAAAGAAGCAGAAATCTGCATGACATACAGTGGTAGTGCTAGAGGAAGCAAGTGTCTTACATTTTACACTATTCTCTGAGCTAGTTTTACCATTAATTTAGCACTAAGGTTATAAGTTACTCCTTCTTTCCCAGATAACAAGGTGTGTGGGTTTTGTGCCTCCAAACAGTCAAGGTGTTCTAAGGAATTTTACAAGTAGATGTAATCATTTAACATATTATCGTATTTCTCCACGTAAAAGACGCACCTTTTCTCAAAAAATCTGGGGTCTAAAAACTGTGTTTCTTGTACAGAGGTTGTAGATTTTTTTACTTGCATTTCCCGCTTTTTCACACTTGTTTTTGCGCTCCTAGTTTAAGACAGTGATTCATCATCAGACACAGATGAGAACAAGCTAATAGATGGGAGTTTTGACAGTGGTAAGAAGTTGTATGAATTTTACAATGAATAAAACTTGAGTTTAATAACTTTATGTACTACATTTTTTTTTTCAAATTTCAGGCCTCAAAATTAAAGTGCATCTTACACATGGGGAAATACAGTATTTGAAGATCTGTCAGAAGTTCTGCTCAAAGCTGAGTTAGCTCAAAGCTAACTCCTCAAAGATCATGCAAGTCTTGGGAAAGTCTTTATGACTTTATGGTAACCACCTTTTCAATTATCAGGGAGTCTCCTTGGAACACAGTAACCTTAAAAAAACCACAATAACAAAAAACAAAAACATATTTACACACTAACATTCTGAACTCCATCAACAGGGGAAATACTGGCAACTATCTACTTTGTTTTTTCTACTCAATAAGCACTTACCAAAAAATAATTTTCCAATTAAAACTCAAAAAGGGAATGGATTTTGAAACACCATTAGATAGCATTTTTTTAAATTAAAACATCTAATTCTTTGCATTATTTTTTTTCTGTTTAAATCATTCTGCTGCATTTCTTAACATTATAAATTCTATTATTTTTGAATACCTAAAATATTAAAATGGATGATTTGATACTTAAAAAGCACAGTGGTTATTTTATAATTAAATCTGTTTATCTTTGTATCATTGAGCTAAAACATTTCACAAGAAATGTAGACATTGTCCAAGTAAGTTCTTAAATTTATATAGCTCATAAAAGATATATGCACATATGTACCGATCATTTTCTCCATACTTTGTTTAAAAAAATTGAATCAAATGAAATGCTGTCTTTAAGTTAAATATGAATATTTTCATCTAATACGGGGGACTTTTGTAGGTTTTTGTCTACTGAAGGGTTTTGATGATATTTTCTGTTAATCTGTTGCTGAATATATTGTGTTAATAAATAAGGTCTGTGAAAAAATTCTAAACTCTCTTGGTTAACAACTCATGTGCTATTCATTGTATAATGTAATTTCATAGTTTTGTATTATGTTATTTTTATATCATTTTAATTTACATTTTATCTATAAAAGAGTATTTGGGATCTCTCAATTGCATTCTGTATTTATTTTGTTTATATTATTTAGAATGTGGTGTTTTAAGAGGTAAACCATTTTATTTTCACTAAGACTGTTTAATGATGATGTTAATTTTATTACTTACTTGTAACTATAAATGATATATTCAATTACTGCATCTTTCTTTATTCCTTGAAATTTACTTGAAATTACATTTAGTTTTTACTGACCTATGAAAGTGTATTTAGCTATTATAGAAATAAATATTTTATTAATATTTCTGCTTAATATTGAAACTATAAAATATTTCTTCATATATAATTTTGCTTAATATGTATGTTAGATTTTGAAAAAGTACAAAATGTTTACCAAAAATATAAATGTGGCCTCTTTAAGTGTAAAGCATTCTAGAATATATACCTTTTTAAGTCTGAGTTTCATTGTTGTTTGTTTAATTACTTAAATTCATTTCACTGATTACTACTGATAAATGACATAGTCTTAATTTCTAATATTTATATAGCCTAAGAAAGATCTATAGAAGCAATAATGACCATTATAATCTTTATTGAGAAAGGTAAGAGCAAAGAGTCTGAGAAAAGGCACACTATGAAATCTCTATAGAACCCTAAAAGAGTGAAAATAATCTTTATTATCTTGGTAGCATACTGACATCTGGATTCAGGTGCAGAACGTGGGCCCCCTGCTTCTCTACATTAGTGCACTAAATTAGCAATCAACTAGTTCATTGTGAAATCAACTGCTGTTTCCAAACAAAGAATGCCAGCATCCAATGTCAGGGTTGCTAAGTGCCTGATTACACTAAGACAATGTTGGCTGCCAAAAGCTCTCCTTTTTAGTCTAGTTTTAACACTAAAGCCAAAAGACATTTGGTATGCAGAGCAGAACCCTAGTCAAACATGGGTAATTGAGAGATTTAAATTAGGTTGTTTCTGTGTGGTTCTCTTTTCTTACAATCACATCTTTATTCTTATTCTGGCCATGCAAAGGGTCTGTTTTAATCTATATGATTTTTATAGAAATAGATGTAAAAATATACTAAAACATCCAATTTTATATCTTTGTACTTGTTCTATATTCATCAGTCTTGCAGTGGTTTTAAGATTTCTGTGCATCCAGTTCTATTTAATCCAATTGCTATTACCTCCAGGCATACCTTGTTATAATCAAGGGCCTTACAATCATTTTCCCAAAATTATATTAGATATTCCCAGTGAAAATATATGCAGAGTCATTTTCTCAGTTAGGAGTCCACACACACACACACGCACACACACACACACACACACACACACACACACAAATATATTCTTACCCCTGTGTAAAGGCTTGGCGTTATCACCACTGGCTCTCAATATAAATGAGTTGATTGATGACTTGGGAAAGCAGAAAAGTGATACTTATTTCCTTCAAAAATATCTGACATGTCCATAATGTTTGATCACTGAACATATTAGTCCGTCAATTCCATCCCTAACTTACTTAGAGCTCTGTTTCTTCAACCTTGTCTCTTCCTGTTATTGCTCCACTTTGAATTCTACTTAGCGAATGTAATAACAATAAAAATGCTTCAGATTCTCACATTTTTATACAAGTAAATAGCAAAAATTTGAGTCTTTTACTTATATATCCAATTTTCTACTGCCATTTCTATCTGGAATATTTTTGTACATTCCAATTAAACTGGCAACTACTGAGTTCTTTATTCCAGCAATGACATTACCACATACCTTATTTCACATGATAAGAATATATGACTTTTGGGTGAGGGGTATGCAACATAATCAAATGTCAGAATAACCTGGAGAAGTTTCTCTGAACCTATGTACCCTGGTTGATCAATGTAACCCCATTAAAATTAATTTAAAAAAAAGAATTTATTAAGTACCTTTGCCTCCTTTCTCTTCCTGCAATATCCTGCATATATTTAGACCCCTCTCCAGCATTCTTGTATTTTAATTGCTTTTTTTTTTTAGTATTGTCCCATGAATGATATATGGGACACTCTCTTGTCATTCCCTTAATTTAGACCCTGCCCATATTGCAAAATTCATCTTTTGTCCTCCCCTACCTGACAGTTTATGAAACAGCACGCTAAATTTCTTATAGTTTACAGAAAAACCATGTTGTGTGCAACATTCATTCACTTACTTATTGTGTCAGAAAATACAAATGAGCCCCTATAGAGAGTTTCACTGGCCTTTTGCTTGGTTAATTCTTATTATTTAATATTTTTTAGGTGTTGTAATGATTATTTTTTGTGTGTCAACTTCAATGGTCCAGGTGTGCCCAGTTAAAATATTATTTCTGAATGTGTTATGTTTCTAGATGAGATTAATGGTTTAGTCAGTGGTCTCAATAGAGTAGAAGTTCTCCCCAATGTGATTGGGCATCAACTAATTCACTGATGCCTTTGGGAGGGAGATTTTGCCCACTCCTGTTTTCTACCAGCCTACTTGAGCTGGGACATCAGTTTCTACTATTCTTGGACAGTGGTTACATCCTTGGCTCTCCTTTCTAGGTCCTTGGATTTTTTTTTTTTTTACAGAGACAAAGAAGGAGTCAGAGAAAGGGATAGATAGAGACAGACAGACAGGAACGAAGAGAGATGAGAAGCATCAATCATCATTTTTCGTTGTGACACCTTAGTTGTTAATTGATTGCTTTCTCATATGTGCCTTGACCGTGGGGCTACAGCAGACCAAATAACCCCTTGCTCGAGCCAGTGACCTTGGGTCCAAGCTGGTGAGCTTTTGCTCAAACCAGATGAGCCCGCGCTCAAGCTGGCAACCTCGGGGTTTTGAACCTGAGGCCTCCGCATCACAGTCCAACGGTTTATCCACTGTGCCACTGCGTGGTCAAGCAGTCCTTGGATTTAGATTGGAATGAAGCCTGTGGTTTTTTTAGATCTACAGTTTGAAGAGAGTAGAGCACTGAACTTCTCAGTGACTTAATTGCATAAACCAAGTCTTCCTAATAAATTTTTTTCTGTAAACACATTGCTTTCTTGCCAGCGTGAGGGCAAATTGTATATCCCATTTTTGAAAAATGTCTTATCTTTTGATGCAAAAAATTTAACCAGTGCTTTTTTGATATCTTCTTCATTTTTGAATTTTTTGCCCTTCAAAAAATTTTGTAAGAACAAGAACAAGTGATAGTCGGAGGGTGCTAAGTCTGGGGAATATGATGGATGCAACAGACATGCTTCTGTAGCATTTCTTTCTTGTTGAAATTTGTAAAAATTACAGTGGCATAAACGAACTTTATCAGTAGCCATGGGTACACTATTGCTTCACACATAAGACTAATGTGAATCAACTTTGTTTTAGTTAATTTGCTATGTCACTATGTATACATTAAGTGATAAAAATAGAGAGGCACACATGCGCCAAATAAACATGTGCTTACATGTCAAAACTTGTTGTTATAGAAACGGACAGAACTTTCCGGTAAACCTTATACAATGTCTCCTATGGCTACTCCTTATGTGATCATTTATAAGATGAAACTACTAAAGCTAACATCTTGCAAGGTGGCAAAGATTACAAAATTTGGAGTCATGCCAAATTGAGTTTCAGTCTTGAATGTGTCACTAATTGTGTGATTATTAACAAAAATTTAACTTCTGTAGTCCCCAATAATTCATTTGAAAATCAAAAGCAATAATAATACTTACCTATTATGAAGATTAAATAAGATGGTAGGCAACTGGAAATAAGTATCCAGTACATCATCTGTTAATTAATAATGTTATGTGTCTTCTTTAACATCTTTACAGTTGCCTCAAATATGCTCTATCACGATTAAATGTCTATATCACTTATTTTGTTGTTGCAATTTTAAATAATAGTTTGTAGATTAATCTTGATTTAGATGAACACTGAGAAGTGATTTTCACAAATCCATATATGTATCTGGATATATAGCTTCTATTCTAGAAGAATGTCTTAATTTGTGTATATGTAAGTTTTAATACCTTTATATATAAAAATAGTATTAATTATTATTTTGACATGTAAAGATTGCATCAAAACATAAATGGAATAATAAATTATAAAATTTTGCATAATATGAAAACTGAAATGATTTGATATACAATCAATATAAAAAATAGTGTGCAACTAATACAGGCTAGTGACAGGAAGAAGTGGAATAAATACAACAAAAGTAAAATGGTATGGCTGTTTTAAAAAGTCAAAAGAAATTATTCATTTTTTAGAAGTGTGAATATTGATAAAATAAGATTTTATCCATCACAGCATTTTATGTGAAATTTAGCTGATATTTATCTTCAAATATTGCCCCTTTTTAAATTAATTTTTCTCCCTCCCTTCTTTTTTTTTTTTAATTGAGAGCACAGGAGGCAGAGAGATGGATTCCTGCAAGTGCCCCACTAGAATCTAACTGGCAAGTCTCCTATGGGATTATGCTTTGCCCATTTGAGGCATTGTTACACTGTTCAGTAACCAACCAATTTTTAGCACCTGAGGCAGAGGTGAGGGAGCCATTCTCAGTGCCTAGGGCCAACTCAAGTTTCTCACACAGACTATCTTACAGATCTACTACAACTATGCCGCATGATGAGGAGGGAGGGAGAAAGAGATAAAGGAGTAGGTGTGAAGGTGCAAATGGTCACTTCTCTTGTGTGCCCTGATTGGGAATTGAACCTGGGGTATCCACATGCCAGGCTAATGCTCCACCACTGAGCGAGCTGGGCAGTGCTTCTCCTTCCCTTCTTAATAAACACAGAATGACAACATCAGCTCAGTTTGAGATTGAATTCAATCATAATTCTATAATTATATTTCACAAGTATTCCATTGTTTTTCAAGTGTTTTAAAATATTTTATTTCCAATAATATGTACCTTATAGTTTTATAAAATGTAAGGTAAAACTTGTTCCTTCTTTTTAAAGACAAAATATTTATTTCAATGTCCAATATAATAAAGCATTCCTTGGATGTATTTTGTGAACTTTAATCATTTAACAGGTATTAATTGGACACACAATGTTACAGATCTCACGTCAGATGACAGAAATAACTCTTTGAAAAGCATAGGAGTGTTTTCTATCTTCATGAAGTTATGTATTTGCATACCTGAAGTATTAAATGAACAGCTTCAGGCAATATTTTTCTAGTTTCATTATCTTCCTTCATAAACTTTACATTTTTATCACCATATAATTATTAACATAATTGTATAAATAAATAATAATATGTAGAAAGAAAATGTGACTCAACTGAATAAATTATGAGTAGGACATATAGCTTTGCTTGAGTATTAGAGATTAAAATGCATGGAACATAGCAAGATGTGGCTGAAATTTTTCAATAATTTACAAATTGCTACATAAATTAGAAACTTAAGGTATTTTGATACATTAACTATGAATCTTCTGCTTATTTATATATGGCCTAGTCCAATTGATATATAAAATTAATTAGAACAGCATCATAGAAGGGTAAGCAGCAAAATGATTGAGAACATACATTTGAGTCACATTGTCAAGATTCGTGTATTAAATCTTGAAGTATGTAATGTGTCATTTCAGTCAAGTTCATTGACATTTGGGTTGTAAATAGGATGATGTTCACTGCTATTTATTCTTATACTTATTTTTTCTTAAATAAACATAATTTGGGATTTAACTAAAATAATAGAACTAATGCATTTATAATTTTGAAATAGAGACTTATAATGAAAACTCTGTAATATTTAAACTTTAGTCATGAGGTTGTAATAAGTACCAGTCTAGTCTTTTAATCATAAACAACTAAGTAACTGGGCTGGGGGAAAATGAGAAATGAATGCTCTTACAATGTGGTACAGCAGACAACTCAGGACCATCGTCTGTAAGATAAAAATGGTAAATGAGATAAGCAATATCATTACTGTGAGTCTCTGTTTAGAGAAATTTTATAAACTACAACCAATATGTGAGGACAGGTGCAGGATGTGGATTATGTGAATCTTGTTGATTTGAGATCAAAGTTTGGAGTTACTAAAATGTTTAAACATGTAAGACAAAGAACTGGAGACAAGGCAGCCAAGCAGAAACAACAGTTTATAAAAAAAAAACATCCCTTGAATTTTGGGTTGAATCCTGTGCATGCTTACTCTTTGTATGAGAGTAGATTAAAACAACAATTATTCAGAAACTAACAACTATTGGCATAAGATCAAGTATTAAGAGATTGTGAGATGTGTATCCCTGGAGCTCATAAAAAGTTAGAATATAACTATGTTGAAAATAATCAGAATGAAGAGGCACTGAACATACCAGCAAACAGCAGGAACCCAGACCTCAGTAAAAACCACAGAAAGCCCTTAACATAGTGTTAGGGTTAAACTATTCCAGAAGTAAACACCACATATATAACAAATCTAAAATAATCCTAAAAAAAGATCAAACTGCCTGACCACGTAGTGGCGCAGTGGATAGAGTGTGGGACTGGGACACAGAGGACCCAAGTTCGAAACCTCGAGGTCACCAGCTTAAGTGTGGGGTCGCTGGCTTGAGCGTGAAATGTCATGACCCTATGGTCACTGGCTTGACCCAAAATCAATTGAGGCTCAAGGTCACTGACTTGAGCCCAAGGTTACTGGCTTGAACCCAAGGTCTCTGACTCAAACAAGGCATCACTTGGTCTGCTGTAGGCCCCGGTCAAGGCACATATGAGAAAGCAATCAATGAACAGCCAAGGAGCCGCAATGAAGAATTGATGCTTCTCATTCTTCTCTCTTCTGTCTGTCTGTCCCTATCTGTCCCTCTCTCTCTATCTCTCTCTGTCTCTGTCAAAAAAAAAAGATGAAACTAAATTTTAAATAAACTGACTTCTTCCCTTGATAAAACTTAGTACCCCAGTCACACACTGCATCAGATCCATACACTTCAGAGTGCAGTTAAAAAATATTATACATGCAAGGAAGCAAGAACATGTAATACATAAAAAGGAAAATACTTTTAAAAGTAATAGATGCAGAAATCAATAAACAATTGAGATAAGCAAGAATTTTAAAGCAGTTGTTATTAAAATAATTAAAGGAAAGATAAACGTGTTGAGAGACAAATAGGGATATGTAATAAATTGAAGCTGTTAAAAGTAATCAAGAGAAAATTCTATATAAAATATAATATCTTTATACTTTAGTTTTTAGTATCACTGGATGGGATATATATCATATCAGAACATGTGTATAAGAAAAATAAATGAACCTGATGGCAGGGAAATAGAAATTATGGTACATTTTTATAACACCAGTTTTAATGCCTTCCTCATGTGTGTTTTTAAATAACAAATAAATAAACTTAAGAAAATCATAAAAATATGACATTAATTAGTAAATATAAAGAAAATGAAATATTAATTGCTGATAGGAGGATAAAATTGATCAACAATTTTAGATATTGCACTGACACTTTTTTCTCATAAAATTACACCCACTCCATGACCCAAAAATCCCATGTGTAGGTATTTCTCAAGGTAAATTTAATCATGTGTGTACATGCACACATCTGCTCATATACAATCACAAAAATGTTCAAAGCTGATTTATTCATAATAGCTCCAAACTGGGAACACCTAATTTTCATCAGCATGAAAATTGTATAGGAAAAATTTGATATATTCATATAAATGGAACTGTTTAGTAATAAAGAAATAAACTAGGGATGTGTAAGGCAGTATAAGTTAACTTCGAAAAAGAATATGTTGAGTAAAATAGGCAGACCAAAAAAGGAGTACACTCAAAGATTCATTTATATGATTTTCCAGCAAAGGCATATCCAGTCAGTAGTGAAAAAATATCAGAACAATGGTGGGAAAAGGGCAAGGTCAGAGTGGATGATGATTGACAAGGGATATTTATGAGTGACAGAAATAATCAGTATCTTGATAAGGGTATCGGTTACAAGATGTACAAATATGCAAATCTATATGTAGATTTCCATACATAAGATTTGTGTGTGAACCTGTATACAAATTGTACCTCAATAAATAAATATTTTAATAAGAAATAGCTGATTGTGGGGTTGAATATAACTTAAATATTATCATTCCCAGATAACTGAGAAATTAAAACTAGCAGGAGAGTATATTGAAATTCACAGCAACTTTGATGATTACCTAGTTTGTTTCAGGAGTAACTGAATATTATTCTTTGTCACGTATAAAGCCATAAATTCATTGCCTTTTACATTCATATGGTTGTGCTCCCCTTGAATAAACATTAGCTTCAAAGAATCAGTATCATAGGGATAAAACTTGGCATTGAGTTTTAAGACATTATTGTAATTTCCTGTGCAGACAGTGGGGCTGTAGAATTGTTAATACAAGTTTGCATTTACTCTGCTGGTCAGAGTACTGGCAATTTCCTTTAATTATAAAGAGTCCTTATGTTTAGAGCATAATGCACATAAGGACAAGGCAAAATGTTAGCAATTAATCCTTAAGTGGGAAGCCATGTGGGTAGAATGTGGCGTCAATTATTCTACACTATTTCAAATCCCACAAAGGAGCACTATCATCAAGAGGTTCCAAATAACTGGCTTCAAACATAATTAAAATCAGTACAAACTGTACTGCCTTTGGAGCCCAGTGTGAACTGCATGAACTGCTTTAGACAAATGCTTAGCTTAATCTCACACCAATTGTAAATCATGAACTTTTTTGTTAAACTCAAACTGTGGCTTGATTTTCTAGTAAGAAATTCTAGCATTCTTATAATTAAAATTTTAAAGAAATGGTATACTAGTTAGTATAAAGAAGATAAAAAACATTTGTTAAGCTTGATTGTTTTCCATACCAATCTTTCAGTGTCGATGGTCTGAAATTTTGAGAAAAATTAGAATTCATGAGCCATCTCCTTTAAGAGAAAAGTTGGTTCATCCTTATTTATTAAAATAAATTTTAGATTCCAAGAGTAGAACTTACTATTAACACATATTTTATATATAAAAATAAAATAATATTTCTATGAACATATAACTATATAAACATAATATTATATGTAAGAATATTATATTTAACAAAGATTTTACAAAGCAGAAGTAAAGATTGAGAGAATAGTATACAAAAAGTCATTGTATTAGGCTCCTAGTCTGCTGTAACAAGGTACTGCAAACTGGGTGCCTTAAAACAATGAAGATGTATCTATCACAATTATGTCAGTTAGAAGTACAAAAATCAAGGTATCAGCAAAGGTCATACATCTCTGAGAATCTACAGAATATTATTTCCCACTCTCTTTTCTTTTAGCTTCTAGTGGCTATTGGCAATGCTTGACATTCCTTGGCTTCTAGTTTTATTATTCCAATTTATGCCTCCATTTCATGTGGTCATTTTCTGTGTGTGTATATGTGTGTGTGTGGGGGGGTATGTTTGTGTTCAGAGTTTCCTCTATTTATAAGGACAACAGCCATAATGGATTTAGGTCACACTCTAATCCAGTATGACCTCATCTTAACTTAATTACATCAGCAGAAATCCTATTTGCAAATAAGGCCTCATTTACAGGTTCCAGTAAACATAAATTATTTTAAGAGACAATATTCAACACAGAACAGTTATAACAATATAAAAATATTTTCTCCCTGGCCAGCTAGCTCAGTAGTAGAGCATCAGTTTGGCGTGTAGAAGTCCTAGGTTCAATTCCTGGTCAGGGCACACAGGAGAAACGCCTATTTGCTTCTCCATCCTTTCCTCTCTACTTTCTCTCTGTCTCTCTCTTCCCCTCCCGCAGCCAAGGCTCCATTAGAGCAAAGTTTGCCAGAGGCGCTAAGAATGGCTCCATGGCCTCTGCCTCAGGTACTAGAATAGCTGATTGCGATGGAGCAATGCCCCAAATGGGTAGAGCATCACCCCCTGGTGGGCATGCAGGATGGATCCTGGTCAGGCACATAAAGGAGTATATCTCTCTGCTTTCCACTTCTCACTTCAGAAAAATACAAAAAAAAAAATAATAATAATTTTTTTTTTTTTTTATCAATGACATTTACTGTAAGAGCAGCAATTTTCAACCGATGTACCTCAAGAAGCACTCTTGTATGTAGCAAGAATTTTTAAACATACAATACCTAACTAATTTTAGTCAGGGGCACTGATCTCTTTTCTCTTAAATGTCAAATAAAAAAATGACAACAGCCAACAAAACAATACCCATCCTGTTTGAAGGAATCAAAATTATATTTTTGTCAGATAGGCAAAAAGAAAATATTTTTAGTGTGCTGCAGAATTTTAAAAGTAGTTTGTGTGTTCTGTGATATAAAAAAGGTTGAAAATTGTTGCTTTAGGAAATAAATTTAATTCAAGTGTACAAAATTTACTTTTATTTATTTAATTGCTCATCATAAATATTGAGAATACATACGGAGTGATTGTCACTCTGGTAGCTATTGGTGGTTAAAAACAACAAAGAAAAAAGGTAAAGAAAAACTGAAAACAAAGATAAATAAGAAAAACACAATTTATTACTATTTTAAATTTAATGCCAAGCTGGGCAACACAAGATGTTCAATGACAATAATGTAATTTCTACATGTAAGACATTCTATGCAATGTTTTCTATCATTCTATATGAACGATTTCATACCCAAATGTCAATTTCCTGGTTTTCACCAGTGAAAAATTAAATGAGATAACTAACAATCCAGTCTCGGTGATATTAATAATTTGTTGTCTTTGATTGTATTGGGCTAGAAAAATGTGATCACTCAAAATTGTTTCTAAAACATGGCACCAAATATGAGCATTAAAGGCAATATGTACCAAAAATAAATAAATAATAAATAAATAAAATAAAATTTTCTAAAAAAGAAAAAAATTTGAAAAGTCAAAAACAAATAAAGCAATATCACACATTCTTACCCGCTATGTTTTCAACCTCAAACTCTAATATAGAGCCATTAAAGTTATTTCTAACCCTTCATATAATGATTATTTAAATATACTGTGGAAATCACTTTATATTATCTGCAATGACTACTAAACACAAACATTCTTTATCCTAAAATTACAAACTTATTGTTTCAGAATCTTTGCTGATAAGTATAAGAATTTGCATTTAAGATGCTTACATTAAAGTTTAGGAACTATTGCAATAGCTTATAAAAAACACTGCTAAGAAATAAAATAAATCCTTCTAAGAAGAAATGTTATGAAATGAAAAGAACTAAAGGAGGGTAAGGAAATTAAGAGAGATCTATTAAAATGGTGTTTAAATAATTTTTGGCTATATTTACTCCCAGCACTGAGCTGTGCAGGAGGTGAAATTCACAGTTACAATTACTCATGGGTGGGTTTTAACAGAAAGTTTACTACAATTAATAACAATAAAAATAATCAAGGCTAAATCCAAAGGTGTTTGACTTATGTAACCTAAAGTAGAATAAAGAAAAAAATCAGCACAACAATAAGCTACACAACATAACCAGAGAGAGAAACATCAGCCTGGGTTCTATAGTAATAGCTCATTAAAGCAATAGACTAAGAAAATGTACATATCTCACCAAACCATGGATGAGCACATTACCAATCCAGGAAGCCTCAGCCTGGGCTCCAAAGTCAGCCACCAGTCCTATGCACCAATGGGGAAGAGTTTTTTAGAGCTTCTGGATTGGTCTGGGACCCTACCTATTTCAAGGAAAATTTTTGGCTAGCAGGGATTACATGAGCATCCTTCATGCATAACCTCTAGGACCAAAGAAAGGTCACCACATTCTGGAATAATTAGGTCATAGTCAAGAGGTAAGACCATCCTCCCGGGCTACAGGGGAAACTACCAGAGAATGTTTTATCCCACCCTGAGTAAATTGCTCAGTCATGTCTGTAACTATTTTTTGTGACCCTTATTCATGCTTAATTGAGTTCAAATTCATAATATATATATATATATATCAATATATTCATTCATATATATATCATATATATATATATAGTATTATACATAGTATTCATCCACAAGGTCTACCTTTCTCTTACATAAATACTAAAAGAGATTAATCCTGGATACAAATATTGTCAAATAAGAAGTAAAAAAATATATCAGCTGGTCTCTTAGACTAAGCACTGAATTTTAAGGTTCTGAATGTATATAACCTTACTCTAAATATTTCTTGATGCAGTTTTGATTTATGTCTGGCTACTTTTTGTCAAACTATATTTTTAAAGCAAGGCCCTGAGTATGATTATAGCCATATTTTATTTATTTTCATTCCTATAGAGCAGTGATTTTCAACCTTTTTCATCTCATGGTACACATAATTATTAAAATTCTGCAGCACATTAAAAATGTATTTTTTGCCAATTTGGCATAAAAAAATGGATATAGAGTTGTACCTTGCCATATTGTGGTTCCCTTTTTGTGGTCTCACTGGATCGCAGGTTTTAAAATTGTATATATCTAATTTCATATCGCGGATTTTTCATTAAATTGTGGGATTTTGCAGTATATAGGTACTTTTATATATTTCTTATATTAATTAATTATTTTTGTGGTAAAATAAGCATTTTCTAGTCTAAAAAATTGAAAACAATGTAAAAATATTAATTAAACCATTAAATTAATATTAAATTGAAATAAAATTCGTAGCATATATTCACTGGTGAGTTACCACATAGAATTTTATGTGTTGTTAAAATTACCTAAGTTTAAGAGTGTAGAAAGTGTTTAAGAGCATAGGAAGTGTTAATAAGAGTGTGGGAAAAGTTAATAACAGTGTGGGAAAGGTTTATAAGAGTGTAGGGAGGGTTCATAAAGCTTTAAAAAATATATAAATAATAAAATAAATATAAGGTTACTACTTCACGGATTTTTGCCTATTGCAAGGGATTCTGGAACCTAATACCTGTGATAGATGAAGGACCACTGTACTTTTCAATGATTTATAAAAATAATAATAATAATAATAATAGTAATTACCTACCCTTTTGCACCAAACTGGCTTTTTTAAAAGTCAGGTGTCTGTATTCATATATAAGGATTTCTGGTACCAAGAATTAACTTTACAGACACAAACTTATTATGTGATGTGACCTATATGTTTATGGATCAAGAAAGGGCATTTGCACCAGATAGGTGTGGTTGTGTTGGCTATTGTCCTTTATTTATTTGACAATCTAAAGGAAAAAAGGTCAGTGGCCCCCTGACTAAATAGTTAAGTATCACGTTTTAAAAATTATTGCAGCACATGGGTTGAAAATTACTGTTGTCAATTATTCCATTAAGGAATACAACACAATTAATGTATTAGCCTTCTGCTAATGGAAAACTATTATTAATAGTCTGCACAATTATTAAAATACAAAATCTTATCTTTTTTTAATGCATGCATATATTTCTGTTGAGAATATACCTAGGAGTATAATATATATGTTATAGGTCATAAATATGTTTAATTTTAATAGATAATATTAAACCAATTTACAAAGTGGTGGTATCAATGCATACTCCCACCAGTTCTCATCATAGTTTACATAGCATTGATCTAGGAAGATTGGAACAGTTGTCTTAAAATTTGTGTATAGATTAATTTATGGTAATGTTTTTAACATGCAGTCTCAATCCCAACAAACCAATTCAATATCGGGCAAATGCAAAATAATAAGTATTTTTTAAACAAAATTTCATGAGATTTTGATTAATATGGTTTGAGAAACATGTGTTCAAAAACTCAAAATTAAAAAGTTTTGAGCCCTGATTGGATAGCTCGGTTGGTTAGAGCATTGATTGACCTGACACGCAAAGGTTGCCAGTTTGATTCCTGGTCAGGGCACATACAGGAGTGGCTCCATGTTCCTGTCTTTTTCTCTTGCTCTCACTTCCTATCTTGCTGATCAATAAATGAAATTTTAAAAAACTAATTCTAAAATAAATAAATAAATAAAAAGTTTTGAATTCAGTGTCTTATATCAGAAGTTTAGATACAGTATAAACATTTAAATACAGACATAATTCACCAAGATAAAATTTAGGATATTAATATGGAGGTATTTCCATAGACTAGAGGGTCTCTTTGATCAAGAAGAGTGAGTACAATAAGAAAAACAAATAAATTTACAGATTTATCCAGAAACATAAGAATCAAGTACCTCATTGTTGCTCTTCTAAAAAAGACAATGAGACTTGGTGTCTGTCATTGGCTAAATCAAAAAATAATAATAATAATAGTTCACCTTAATGGCTTATCTGTAATTATGATAAAATCTAAAGTTTTTATTTTAAAATAAATTTTTACTTATTTATTGCTTTTTAAACATTTTTTTAGAAAAGGTAAGGCTAGAGAGAAATATTAGTTATTTCAATTATTTATGCATTAATTTGTTGATTCTTATATGTGCCCTGACCAGAGATCAAACTCACAACTTTGGCATATCGGTTATGATGCTCTAAACCAGTGGTCCCCAACTCCCGGGCCGCAGATCGGTATCAGTCCGTGGGCCATTTGGTACCGGTCCACAGAGAAAGAATAAATAACTTACATTATTTCCATTTTATTTATATTTACGTCTGAATGATGTTTTATTTTTTAAAAATGACCAGATTCCGTCTGTTACATCCATCTAAGACTCACTCTTGACGCTTGTCTCATAAGTTCGACAATTATATTTAAAAATATCACAGTTTTTACGCCAGTTGCATAATTTTATTTTGTGCGTTTATCCGTCCCACCCTAAAGGCTGGTCCATGAAAATATTTTTCTGACATTAAACCGGTCCATAGTCCAAAAAAGATTGGGGACCACCCAACAGAAATACATCACCATAGCAAGTCTTCACTCTCTTCTGCTTTCTTTAGTTTTAATTTTTGGGGTTTATTTGCAATTTGTTTACCTGAGGATTATGTCAGAAAAGTTTAGTTACTATGAGAGATTTGTCATATGTTCTAGATTTTAATTAGATCAATGCCTTAAAATGATAGAGTGCCTCTTCTGTCCCTCTCTCTTTCTTCTGTAGCATACCTGAAGATCACATGTTCAGATAGTGAAATACAAGGTAGCAGAACCCCAAGAAGTGTAAAGTGCTGGAGGAGAGGACCTCACGAACAATGAACATATAAAATCAGTGTAAAACTTACTTCGAATAGTAGTTGAAAAAAGCAAAAATATGATATATGTGTTAGTGACTTAGCATTAAGATTATAGGTGTGAGAAACTGCTATAGAAAGTAAGAAATATATTCAAGTACATTATGTGGAGGCAAAATATTTAGTTATCTTGCTGCTTATGTTATCTTGATGTGTTAACCAAAATCCCAATGAACTTTGTACTAAAGCAGGAGATCTTGGAAATAAGATTGATAGTATGTATTGTCTGTTATTGGATATTCTTAAATGTTGAAAGGCAATAATGGGTCCATATAACAAATGACTAGTTTGTAAGAAGAACTGAAATATTATATGTTTTAAAATTTGTGTGCCTTGTAGAGCTGCAAATGCTGACTGTTTTAGTAAAGATTGAAATTGAGAAAGTGACAAAGATTGATTTACTCTGAATGGTCTGTGCAACACAACAGAAGTTTTGAGCACAAATGAGAACCTGTTATTGAAATGACTATGATCAATACTTTGATGAAATATCTGACACTGGCTCTGTTACTGTAACAGTGCCACAAAATCAAATATAAAACAAGACAACAGGTGGCGAGATCCTCACATTTCCTATTCTTATCAACACTCAATTTTCAATTTTTAGCTGTATAGTCACCATATCCCATCAAATTTCTTCAAAAATATTGCAATATTTAGAGATAAAACTTTTACAAGAATATTTCTCATATCTACATTATTATTCTGCTATTAGTATCTGGCAGCATAAGATGTCTCTCTATATTTCTGTCTTCCTGTGTCTGTTTTACAGAATCCCTAGATGTGTAAAAATGATGAATTTTACTCCGTGATTAGACCATGTTATAAAGCACAGTTGGTCTTAAGATAGGAGGATTATCTGGGTTGGCTTCATCAAATTACATAAGTCCTTTAAACTCAGAGTGTTTTATCTGGCTAGAGAAAATAATGGAAATCAGATAGACAAATTCTTGCTGGCCTGGAAGAAAGCAAACATCCATGTTGAGACTTTCAGTGGAGAGGGATGCCCTTTAGAAACTGAGAGTGATCTTAGCATGCAGCAAAAAAAAGAGTGACTGCAATCTCACAATGGCGAAGATATTAATTTTCCAAAAATCTGAATAAAATGGAAAGAATTATTTTACTTCTTAATAAAATTTAAAACAATAAATTAAAATAAAGTGTTAAATTTATTTATGATCAAAATATTCATATATTATATGTGACACCTAACCTTTATTTAAGACAAATAAACATATAATTGGCATGTTAATGAATGCCATCTGGTAACTAAGAGGATGTCTCTTAGCCCAAATGACACTCTCTCAGCCTTTATAGACCCTAGATATATTTAAGAGATGGAGAATTTTCTTTAAAAAATAAATATTCTATCACGGTATATAATAAAAATAAGTTCTGAGCTGGGAAAAGTAGTTTAAATACTCATTACTTTCAAAAATAAGCATTATAATAAGCAGTATTATTTAAAAAATAGATTATAAAGAAAATAGTTAAATTATTTTTCATATGTATTAATACACACATAAAATTTAAATATGTATATTTTTTGTATACACAAAGTTATATTAAGAAAAATTGAATAATGTTATTGTATTCTTCCAGTAATCACAATGGTGTATACATATATGAGCACATTTATGAGATTGTGTATGTTATTACCTATGTAAAGTCACTAGAGAGGTATTTAAATAATGGCTTATTTTGAATAAAATTCTTCCTAGTAACTAAGGACCATGAAATGCCTCTTTTAATGATTTACATTTTGGTCAAAGAATTAGTCTTTAATTTGTATTTTACTAAAAATTCAGAATAACAAAACAGTGGATAAATTTTTGTTTTGTTTTGTTTATTAACTACATAGTTTCTAGGTGCACAGAAAATAAAACACTTGATAATTATTTTTATAGACTATCTGTAAGATTAGTTTTTTAAAAAATATATAGCATTAAATAAAAAGCTCATACTAGCTGTAACTTATAATCCTGATTTTAAATGGGCATTTTAGTCATGAAGTTCTCTTAAATAAATGTGCATTGAATTATTTCAATTTTTTTTATTACATTTCTAACTCATTAGAAACAGGAGTCTAAGATTGTATCAGGGTTCTCAGCCTGTGGCTCAGTTGATAGAGCTTTGTCCTACCATGCTCCGGTTACTGACTCTATTTGCAGTCAGGGTATGTACAGAAGCAACCAAGGAGTACACCATTAAATGGAACAACCAAATGGAACAACAAGTTGATGCTTCAATCTCTCTCTCTGTCTCTCTCTCCATTCTTCTCTCTCTTTCTCAAACTATTGGAAAATTTTAAAAAAAGAAAGAAAAAAGATTGTATCTCAGACGTTTGGAGGTTATCTTACAAAGCTTAGTTATGTATAAGCAACATTTTTCACTTTTGATTTGAATGAAATCTGGAAAGACAAACAAGAATACCTGGTGAAATTTTCTGTGAAAATAAATCTGACATTCACGTTTCATTTTTTAAACAATGACAGTCAAGACTAGTTATTTTATGTGTGTACATCTGTGGGTATGTATGTGTAAATATACATATATACCTGGTATATATATGTATATATACCTGGTAGGAGTTAACTCTAATGATTTGAACATATTTCATCTCTGTAGGGTAACATGTAAATTCCAAAGAAGAATGTATGGTCATATTTTGTTATTGGCAACAGGATATGTTGACTTTGACTTATCGGTGCACTGTTCTTTCAAAGATAGACATGTCTTCAGGCTGCACCTGTTAAAATGCCTAGATATTTGATGTTCTATATTCTTGGATTCGTGTATACTGTATACTTTATATCTATATCCTTATGATATATAATAGTCTGACTCTCTGACATGATGACACTTCCCTCCAGATAGTAAAATGAATAAATATATTCATTAATAAATAAACAAACATTGAATTCATGCATTTATTAATTCTTCATCTTCTTAATATAGTCTTGGAATAATACTGTTTTCTAAAATAGGACATTTGTAAATGTGTCTCAGGCAGATGCTTGAGAACTATAGTAGATTCACACAAAAGCTGTTGTTTTTCTTTGGACAACTACTAAAATACCATGTGACTTAGTACAAGGTAACTTACTTAAGAGAAGCGAATCACCATAGCCCTGACATTTAACAAAGTGGCTGACATGTGAGTGAGATCACTAAGGCTAACCAACCAGCCAACCACAACACATGAAAGACACCATACACCATGACTAGTTAATATTTTCATATGAATAATGAAGGCTTTAATTTTAAAGCCCATAATTTAATAATTTATTTTCTGTTCACCAAAAATATATACTGCTCCTGCCAATATGGAACAGTTTTTTAAATTGAAATAGAAGAATGAGTAACACACACATATAAATAAATACTTCGCAATAGTAAGGCATATCCTGATTTAAAAACCAAAAACAAAAAAAACCCGAATAAGACTGGTCCCGGGCCACACCGGGTCAGTGGTAGAATATTGACCCAGTGTGTAGATGTCCGGAGTGTGATTCCTGGTCAACACACACAGGAGAAGTGCCCATCTGCTTCTTCATCCCTCCTTCTCTTACCTCTTTCTCTCTCTCTCTGCCCCCTGCAGCCATGGTTCAATGGAGTGAGTTGGCCTTGAGCACTGAGGATGCCCACATGGCCTCCGCCTCAGGCACTAAGAAAAGCTCTGGTCTGACCAGGCACTGGTGCAGTGGATAGAGCATCAGACTGGGATGCAGAAGACCCAGGTTCGAGACCCTGAGGTGGCCAGCTTGAGCATGGGCTCATTTGATGTGAGCAAGGCTCACCAGCTTGGACCCAGGGTCACTGGCTCGAGCGAGGGGTCGCTCGATCTGCTGAAGGCCTGCAGTCAAGGCACATATCAGAAAGCAATCAATGAACAACTAAGATGTCACAATGAAAAACTGATGATTGATGCTTCTCATCTCTCTCCATTTCTGTCTGTCTGTCCCTATCTATCCCTCTCTCTGATTCTCTCTCTGTCTCTGTTAAAAAAAAAAATATGGGACATAGTGAAAGCAGTACTAAGAGAAAAATTCATGGCATTACAGACCTACCAAAAGTAACAGGAAAACCTCAAATAAAATTTCTAACTTTATTCTTAAAGGAATTAGAATAACAACAAAAGCCAAAGACTGTGAGCATGGCCCAGATGAACAGAGCCTTGGCCCCAGATATGGGTTGCCAGGTGGATCCCAATTGGGTTGCATATGAGAGTCTGCCTTTCTCCCATCACTTGGAAAAAGAAGAAGGAAAAAAAAGAAACCAAAGATGGAGGAATCATGCTACCTGATGTAAATTATATTATAAGGCTATAGTAATAAAAATAACATGATACTTGCATTATAAATAAAAACATACAAATCATTGGAATAAAATAGAGAACACAGGAATAAACCCACACCTTTATGGCCAACAAATATTTGACAAAGGAAATAACATACAATGGAATAAAGATAGTCTATTCAATAAATGGTGTTGAGAAAATTAAAGAGATACGTGCAAAAAAAAAAACCTAACTGGATTTTTATCTCATACTAAAAAATAAAGTCAAAATGTATTAAATAGTTAAATGTTAGACTCAAAACCATAAAAACCCTAAAAGAAAACATTGGCAGTAAAATTTCAGACATTTTTCATAGCAATATTTTTTTCTGATATATCTACTTGGATAAAGAAACAAAAGAAAAAAATAAACAAATGGGACTAAATCAAACTAAAAAGTTTTTGCACAGCACAAGATAGAGTCAACAAAATTAAAAGACAACTTACTAAATTAAAGAACGTATTTGCCAATGACATATCTGATAAGGGGCTAATATAAATACAAACAATTTTTAAAGAATTTATAAATCTTAACACCAAAAACAAAACCCAGTTAAAAAATGGACAGATGACTAGAATAGATAATTCTCCAAGAGAACATACAGAAGAACAATTGAATATGTAAAGATACTCAGTCTCTAATCATCAGAGAAATGCAAATTAAAACCACAATGAGATATCACCTCATACCTGTCAAAATGGCGCTTATCAATAAATCAACAAACATTAAATGTTGACTAGGATGGGGATAAAAGGGAAACCTTGTATGCTGTTGGTGGGAGTGCAGATTGGTGCAGCCAGAGAAAAGCAGAATAGAGTTACCTCAAAACAAACACACACACACACACACACACACACACAAAATTTAAAAATGAAACTGCCTTATGACCCAGAGATTCCACTTCTACAAATATATCCAAAGAAACCATACCCCTAATATTGCACCTCTTGTTTATTGCTGTGTTATTTACAATAGCCAAGATTTGAAAGTAGTCCAAGTTCCCATCAGTATATAAGTGAATAAAAAAATCTGTGGTACATTTACACAATGGATTACTATTTAGCCAGAAAAAAAAAAAAAGGAAATCTTACTTTTTGTGAAAGCATGAAAGGACATGGAGAGTATTAAACTAATGAAATAAACCAGCCAGTGAAAGAAAAGTACCAAAGATTTCACTTATATGTGGAATGTAATGAACAAATTAGACCAACAACCAAATAGAAACAGATTCATAGATACAGAGAGTAGACTGACAGCTGTCAAAGTGGAGTGGTTTGGCAGTGCCATAGTCTGAGATTTCCTAAAGCAGAGTTAGAAGATCTCTCACAGACAAACTCAGGTTTGTTTGGTTTAATATTTGCCTTCTATATACCTTTCCAAATAGATTCTTAAAATCTGTGCATTCAACAACAGAAAGGACACTTTCATTGTTATTATAGGAAACATGACGCAGAAGGCCAAGAAATGATGTTCACTGGTACAATTTACATTGGATGCAAAGCTCACACAGAGATTTGTTTTTGCACAAGATATATGCTTCAGAGAGTGCAGGACTATGCTGAACTTCAATCTAGCATCACAGCTTAAAGATGATTGGTATTACTTACACAACTCTTATGTATAAGTAGAATGGTACATGACATGATTTTTGGCCAGACACTTCAGTATTTTAGTATTTCAGGATAATGATCTGTTAATTTATTGGTTCTCAATGTGGAAGTTTTTGTGACTTATTTTTTTTTATAAGTGAGAGGAGGGGAGATAGACAAACTTCCACATGTGCCCCATCCGGGATCCATCTGGCAACCCCTGTCTAGGGCCAATGCTAGAATCAAACGAGCTATCTTCATTGCCTAAGAGCAATGCTCAGGACCAATTGAGCCACTGCTTGAGAGGCATGAAGATAGAGAGGGAGGAGAGAGAGGGGAAGAGAAGCAGATGGTCACTCCTTATGTGTGCCCTGACTGGGGATTAAAGCAGGGATGTTCACACGCTGGGCCAACGCTCTATCCACTGAGCCAACTGGCTAAGGCCAACATTTTTGAATGTCACAACTGGGATACCTCTTCTTCCAACAAAAAAATTATCTGCTCCAATTAGTAATGGTTCTGAGGTTGAGAAACACTGTCCTAATCCAACTGATGAAAACCTTAAACATGGAATGTATCCATTTGCAGTATGTGAAGTACATAAAAAAATAATTAGTCTCACTTTAAATACTTTTGTTGTTCTATCCCCCATCCCCACCCTATTCCTTAGATAATTTACTACATTTTATCAACATTTTTCCCAGATAACCATTCTTCTATTTCTCGTGCCAGAATTTAGCTTCATGCCTCTCTCTTTACAATAAAGGCATGTTAAGCAATTGTTTAAAAAAAGAGAAAGTAGGAGAGTCTAAAAGTTTGTTTAGCAGCCTATTCTTAAGAGGAAAAGCTTAAAGCAATAAATGTATCTAATGAAGTAATAGTATAAAAGCCATAAACTTAGCCATGCATATCTGCACTATTGTACACACAATTGTTTTCTTGTTAAAATATCAAAGAAAAGTATAAAAGTCTGGGTACTGGCAAAATTTATTGCTTTACTTGAACATAAGTTTTAAGAGAGACAGAGAAGGAAAGAACCACAGTGGCTTCGGAGAGAATCACAATTGCTTTGGATTGACTATATCAGTTACTACTACATGGCATTGGTCTCTATAGATAGCTGCAAAGGAAAGAATGTCTTCAAAGGTCTAAAGAAGAAGGCATTAAAAAATGATCAAGAAGGTATGAGTCAAATTAAGTTTGAAAATGCTCAAGAAATTTAAATATCCTGAGTAGCTCTGGCTGAGTGGTTCAATGGGTGAAACCTTGTCCTGGTGCACCGAGGTCACAGGTTAGATCACCAGTCAGGTATAAAAGGAGAAACTATCAATGTGTACACAACTAAATGGCATGATAAGCTTATGCTTCTCTCTCTCCAAGTCAATACACATTTTTTTAAAAAATGTAAATATTACAAGTATATTAAAGACTGTATGTAAAATAAGTTAACATCTGAGAACTGTTCACCTATGGCTATCAATCTCCATTATTTGCAAACTATGATATTTCCCCATGTATAAGATGCACCCTTTTTAAAAAAAAAATTGGGGTCTAAAAACTGGGTATGTCTACTAGAGTGGTTGTAGATTTTTTTATTTGTAAAATGTTTTATACATGCTTTTTCTTTTTTTTTTAAATTACACCTTGATTTTTTTTTAATTTTATTTATTCACTTATAGAGAAGAGAGAGAGAGGGAGAGAGAGAAACAGAGAGAGAGAAGGGGAGAGGAGCTGGAAGCATCAACTCCCATACGTGCCTTGACCAGGCAAGCCCAGGGTTTCGAACCGACAACCTCAGGATTTCCAGGTCAATGACTGTACCACCACAGGTCAGGCCTGCTTTTTCTTTTTTTTTTTTTTTAATTAATTTTAATGGGGTGACATTAATCGATCAGGGTACATAGGTTCAGAGAAAACATCTCCAGGTTATTTTGACATTTGATTATGTTGCATACCCATCACCCAAAATCATACAGTATTCCAGCACCTTCTATTTGGTTTTCTTTGTGCTCCTCCTCTCCCCCCACCCTCTCCCTTCCCCTCCCCACCCCTAGTAACCACCACACTTTTGTCCATCTCCCTGAGTCTCATTTTTATGTCCCACCTATGTATGGAATGATATAGTTCTTAGTTTTTTCTGATTTACTTATTTCACTCAGTATAATGTTATCAAGGTCCATCCATGTTGTTGTAAATGATCCGATGTCATCATTTCTTACGGCTGAGTAGTATTCCATAGTATATATGTACCACACCTTCTTTATCCAATCATCTATTGAAGGGCTTTCTGGTTGTTTCCATGTCTTGGCCACTGTGAACAATGCTGCAATGAACATGGGGCTGCATGAGTCTTTATGTACCAGTGTTTTTTAGTTATGGGGGTATATTCCCAGTGGAGGGATTGTGGGGTCATATGGTAGTTCTATTTTTAATATCTTGAGGAACCAACATACTTTCTTCCATAATGGTTGTAGTACTTTACATTCCCACCAACAGTGGATGAGGGTTCCTTTTTCTCCACAGCCTCTCCAACACTTGCTATTACCTGTCTTGTTGATAATAGCTAATCTAACAGGTGTGAGGTGGTATCTCATTGTAATTTTGATTTGCATTTTTCTAATAGCTAATGAAGATGAGCATCATTTCATATATCTGTTGGCCATTTGTATTTCTTCCTGGGAGAGGTGTCTGTTCATGTCCTCTTCCCATTTTTTTATTGGATTGTTTGCTTGTTTGTTGTTGAGTTTTTTGAGTTCTTAGTATATTTTGGATAACAGGCCCTTATCTGTGCTGTTGTTTGAAAATATCATCTCCAATTTAATTGGCTGTCTGTTTTGTTGTCAGTTTCTCTTGCTTTGCAAAAGCTTTTTAGTCTGATGTAGTCCCATTCATTAATTTTTGCCTTCACTTCCCTTGCCTTTGGAGTCAAATTCATAAAGTGCTCTTTGTAACCAAGGTCCATGAGTTTAGTACCTATGTTTTCTTCTATGTACTTTATTTTTTCATGTTGTGGACCATAAATGGCAAATGGCCATTGTAGATTCGAGGCTTAGCAAAAGGCTAAGTTCTCCCCTCTTCACCTCCATATTGGCTATGATGCTGAGTATTTGCATCCACTTCACTTGTTTCCTTAAGTTGCTGGAAGCAATTTACATACCCTTCCTCTACTCTTTGTTCAGATGTTGGTGGATTTCACTAATGCATCATGTTTATGCCTTGGGAGAGTTCCAGTTTTGGCCTTGGATGTGTAACTTTGTATCGAGGACTTCTTTGATTTGCATGTGGCTATATAATAAAGCAAACAGGGGCAATGGGGCACTCGGATATTGCAATCAGCATTTGAAGAGTCCTCTCGGTCACATTTTTTTCTTGATTAGTATGTTTCCTTAATTCCGCACCGTTTATTAGGAGCCGCGCTAATCAGCTGCAGTTTCAGGTCTTAGATTTAGGTCTTTGATCCATTTTGAATTAATTTTAGTACAAGGAGACAAACTGTAGTCAAGTTTCATTCTTTTGCTGTGGGTTTCCAATTTTCCCAGCACCATGTGTTGAAGAGGCTTTCTTTTCTCCATTGTGTGTTGTTGGTCCCTTTATCAAAAATTATTTGACTGTAGCTGACCTGTGGTGGTGCAGTGGGTAAAGCGTCAGCCTGGAATGCTGAGGTTGTCAGTTCAAAACCCTGGGCTTGCCTGGTCAAGGCACACGTGGGAGTTGATGCTTCCTGCTTCTACCTTCTTCCCTCCCCCCTTCTCTCTCTCTCTGTCTCTGTCTCCTCTCTCTAAAGTGAATAAATAAAATCTAAAAAAAAATTATTTGACTGTATATATGTGTTTTTATTTCTGGGCACTCTATTCTGTTTCATTGGTCTGAGTGTCTATTTTTCTGCCAATACCATGCTGTTTTAATTATCATAGCTCTATAATATAATTTGAATTCAGGTATTGTAATGCCCCCAGCTTCATGTTTTTTTCTTAGAATTGCTCTGGCTATTCAGGGGTTTTTCTTTATTTTTATTTTATTGTGTTTTTTTTGTTTGTTTCTTTTTCTGTTTTTTTTTTTTTTTTTCCTGAAGCTGGAAATGGAGAGACAGTCAGACAGACTCCCGCATGTGCCCGACTGGGATCCACCCGACATGCCTACCAGGGAGTGATGCTCTGTCCATCTGGGTCGTT
The DNA here is from genome assembly GCF_036850995.1 of Saccopteryx leptura. NCBI lineage: Eukaryota > Metazoa > Chordata > Mammalia > Chiroptera > Emballonuridae > Saccopteryx > Saccopteryx leptura. Next base: position 62,654,212 of record NC_089506.1, on the reverse strand, counting down.
GCTCTGTTGCAACCAGAGCCATTCTAGCACATAAGCAGAGGCCATGGAGCCATCCTCAGCACCCGGGCCAACTTTGCTCTAATGGAGCCTTGGCTTCAGGAGGGGAAGAGAGAGACAGAGAGGAAGGAGAGGGGAAGGGGTGGAGAAGCAGATGGGCGCTTCTCCTGTGTGCCCTGGATAGAATCAAACCCAGGACTCCTGCATGCCAGGCCGATGCTCTACCACTGAGCCAACCGGCCAGGGCCTATTTAGGGGTTTTTATAGTTCCATATAAACCTGATAATTTTTTGTTCCATTTCTTTAAAAAATGTCATTGGAATTTATATGGGAATTGCATTAAATTTGTATATTGCTATGGGTAATATAGTCATTTTGACTATATTTATTCTTCCCAACCAAGAACAAGAAATATTTTTCCATTTCATTATATCTTTTTGATTTCCCTTAACAATGCTTTGTAGTTTTTATTATATAGATTTTTTTACATTCTTTGTTATGTTTATTCATCTGTATTTTTTTTTTTCGTTGCAACCATGAAGGGGATTGGTTTTTTTTGAGCTCGTTTTCTGATGTTTCATTGTTGGCATATAGAAAGGATATGGACTTTTGTATATTAATTTTGTATCCTGAGACTTTACTCTATTGGTTTATTGTTTCTAGTAGTCTTTTGTGGAGTCTTTGGGGTTTTCGATGTATAGGATCATATCATATGCAAAAAGTGAAACCTTTACTTCTTCTTTTCCAATATGAATGCCTTTTATTTCTTTCTCTTGTCAGATCGCTTGGGCTGGAACTTCTGGCACTACATTGAATAAGAGTGGAGAGAGTGGACAACCTTGTTTGTTTCTGATTTTAGGGAGAAAGTCCTCAGTTTTATGCCATTTAATATGATGTTAGCTGATGGTTTATCATAGATAGCCTTTATTATGTTGAGATATTTTCATTCTATTCCCATTTTGTTAAGTGTTTTAAATGTAAAATGATTTTGTATTTTATCAAGTGCCTTTTCTGCATCTATTGATAAGATCATATGGTTTTTGTTCTTTGTTTTCTTGATACGATGTATTACGTTAACGGTTTTACATATGTTGAACCATCCTTGTGATTATGGGATGAATCCCACTTGATCATAATGTATTATTTATTTAATGTGCTGTATTAGATTTGCTAGTATTTTGTTTAGTATTTTAGCATCTGTATTTATTAGAGATATTGGTCTGTAGTTTTCTTTTTCTGTGTTGTCCTTGTCAGGTTTTGGTATGAGGGTTATGTTGGTCTCATAAAATGTGTTTGGCTGTATTACTTCTTCAATTTTTTGGAAGACTTTGACTAGAATAGGAACCAAGTCTTCTTTGAATGTTTGATAGAATTTACTAGTATAGCCGTCTGGCCCTGGACATTTACTTTTGGGGAGGTTTTTAATAGTTGTTTTTATTGTCTCCCTGCTTATGGGTCTGTTTAGGCTTTCTGCTTCTTCATGACTCAGTCTAGGAAGATTGTGTTATTCTAGGAATTTATCCATTTCTTCTAAATTGTTAATTTTGAGGGCATATAGTTTTTCATAGTATTCTACAATAATTCTTTGTATATTTATGATATCTGTGGTGATTTTGCCTCTTTCATTTTGGATTTTGTTTATTTGAGTCTTTTCTCCTTTTTCCTTGGTGAATCTTGACAAGGGTTTGTCAATTTTGTTGATCTTTTCAAAGAACCAGCTCCTTGTTTTATTAATTTTTTTATAGTTTTTCTTTTCTCTATTTTGTTTATTTCTGCTCTGATATTTATTATTTCCTTTCTTCTGCTGGTTTTGGGTTGTCCTTGTTCTTTTCCTAGTTCCTTAAGATGTGAAGTTAAGTGTTTTACTTGGACTTTCTCTTATTTATTTATATAGGCTTGTAGTGATATGAACTTCCATCTTATTACTGCTTTTGCTGCATCCCAGAGATTCTGATATGTTGTATAATTGTTTTTGTTTGTCTGTATGCATCTTTAGATCTCTGTGCTTCTTTTTTGACCCACTCATTTTTTAAAAGTATGTTGTTTAGTTTCCACATTTTTGTGGGTTTGTTTACCTATTTTTTGCAGTTGAATTCTATTTTCAAGGCTTTATGATCAGAAAATATGGTTGGTATAATTTCAATATTTCTGAATTTGTTGATGTTATTTTTGTGGCACAACATATGGTCAATTCTTGAGAATGTTTCATTTACACTAGAGAAAAATGTATACTCTGGTACTTTGGGATGAAATGTCCTGTAGATGTCTATCATATCCAATTGTTCTAGTGTTTCATTTCAGGCCAATATTTTTTTATTGATTTTCAGTTTGGATGAATTATCTAGAGCCGTCAGCCATGTATTGAGGTCTCCAAGTGTGATTGTATTTTTGTCGGGTTTTTTTTTTTAGGTCAGTCAGTAGCTGTCATATATTTTGTTGCTCGTTGGTTTGATGTATATATATTAAGAAGTGTTATGTCTTCTTGATTCAATGTCTCCTTTATCATTATGAAATAACCGTTTTTTTCTCTGATTACTTTTGCTGTCTTGTAGTCAGTCAGCATTGTTAGATATTAGTATGGCTACACTTGTGTTTTTTTTTTTGGATGCTATTTTTTTGGAGTATTGTTTTTTATCCTTTCATTTTTGAATTTGTTTTTATCCTTGTAGCTTAGATGTGTTTCTTGTAGGCAGCATTCAGCTGGATTTTCTTTTTAATTCATTCTGCTACTCTGTCTTTTTATTGGTAAGTTCAATCCATTTACGTTTAGTGTAATTATTGACATTTGAGAGTTTCCTATTGCCATTTTATATATTGCTTTCTGATAGTTTTGTATCTTGTTTGGTTCTTCTCTTTTATTTTTCTATCATTTGTTTTTGTTTGGTTGTAACCCATACTTCTTTTCTCTATTACTTCTTTTTTCAAGCCATATTCTTCTGTATTGGTTTTTTCAGGATGGTTACCATTAAGTAATGGAAAGGGAAGTGTTTTCCCACTGCGTGTAGTTCTTGCTTGCTGGGTGCAAGCTAGGATAAAGTTGATGGCCCACCAGTTCTTGGCTCTGTTTTGTGTGAACAAGGCCTATCAGGGGTGAGGACGATGGAGACACAGAGACCCGACTCCAGAGATCAGGTTCAATGATGCAGATTCGATTTATTTAGGAACTAAGCTAGCTTAAATACACTGGTTCAGCCTATACGGTGTTACATTGTGTCCTTCACAGCCAATGGCTGAAAAGGTCAGGGAGCTGCCTGGTGGGCACTGAATTACTTTCTTACAAGCAGATGAGCTTCCTCCTGAATGTGCCTAGGAGGGTTTCAGGTGCTGGAGTTGTTCCCACAGCATTGCATCGGTCACAGTTGCTAGGAATGCACTCTGTGCTCTACCTGCACGTTGTTTCATTACCATCTGTCTGAATCAAATGCGAACCTACATGGGCCAGTCGGCTGTGATGGTGGCTGTGGCTACTGGATTTACAACTATAAACACGATTCTCTAGTAATATAAGTCAGAAACAAACAGGCAAAACCCAAGAAACAAAGAGCAAAAAGATACATTATATTAAAGCAATTTTAATCTGTGAATAAAAATATATATTTAATAAGCAAAAAAAGAACAGTGATTGAGTTTGAGAAAAAAGTACCTTACTGCAATCTTGCATTCATGAAATATGGAATTATCACATTATAATTCCCTAATTAAACAATTTTTGTTCAGTTGTCACCACTCAAAATGAAAAGAAACAATTTTACCAGATAACAATGCTTATTATTTTTTTCCTTTTCCTTTTCTTATTGGTCTATATCTGTCACTGAGGTTTTGTCACATTTTTAGATAATTTCTGAAGTAAATCTGTTAAAGTCCAAAATTATTGAAGTAATTTTTATTACTATAATCAATATATATTTTTATAATATATAGAAAATTACTGGGAGGGACTAAAAGATGTGATTGGTTTCCCTGACAACCAGCTTCAAACAATCAGGTGCTTTCCAAAGGTCATCTTCAATAACATACACCTAGTTGTAGTTTAAAAAGGTTCATTAGGAATAACAAGACACCCATTTCATCTGTATGCTATGAGGCTTTGTCAAAAACTAAAGAAAAGAGACAATTTTATGACAAGTTTGATGACTCCATTTTGGGACTATTGTCTTGTTTTTAACAGTTATTAATCATGAGCATTAAAAGACAAAAATATAATTTATATATTTATAAGTCAATAAAATTATATTTTAAAGTTATTTAGAAACATAAAAATAATCAAGAACCAGTAAATGTCAGAAGTGACTACATGACTTAAAAATACAGTTTTAATATGCTGTGATGAAGTGATTTAAGTTAAATGTGATTCATAAAAAAACCAGCATCACAATTTCCCTATTTTTGATCCATGTTTTTCTATCTAGTCAAACTCTAACTATAAAATTTAAATATTCTATATATTTACTCAGTGTATTATTTTATTGTACCAGAATATTTTAAGGCAGATGTTATTTATAAGCATTTGACTCAATTAAACAAAATAATTTAAGGTAATTTTAAGAAACTAAGATTATGAAAATTAATTCTAGTAATCAATCTTATTTATATAATATATGTTAATAATCTTTATTAATAACATTATAAATTAAAAACTGCATGCTGAATTGGTACTATCTAAAGCAAGTAGCCACAGCCACCATCACAGCTACCTGGCCCATGCTGGTTTGCATTTGATTTGGACAGACAGTAATGAAACAATAAAACCAAGAACTGGTGGGCCATTAGCTTTAATCCTAGCTTGCACCCAGTGGGCAAGAAATGCACAGAGTGGGAAAACACTTCCCTTTCCATTCAGGGCTCCCAAAGCCACTTACTTATCCGAGTTTCCTAGAATCAAAAGTTTCTAGCTCACCAGCCTTATTCACCTCTGTTCCCCAACTCATTCTCTCTGCACAAACTGGCTTCTCCTTCAGTACTCCGCCATCTTGGCTGCTTCTCTTCTCCTCCATGTGGTCTTTCTCTGCTCTCCTTTCTCTTCTCTCTTCTCTAATGCTAATCTCAGGAACCAAGAGAGAGCAAGCTCCTGGTCTGCCCCATTTTATAGTGTAGAAATCAAAACTTTTAGTCCAATATACAAACAAGGAAGTCTCTGATACAAAGTCACTTAGGGTGGGAAAGGCTTAGTCTTAAAACTAAGCCTTAGGGTATAGCAACCCTGCCTGCTTACAGCCTGTTCCCCATACCCAATGTAAGCTATAAGCGAGCAAACCTATATATCATATTTACAAACTAATTTGACCAAAATACTAATTTTAATAAATTATTCAAACTAAGCACACACAGGAGAAGTCTCAAAAAACTATATTAATTCATATAATGGCAAATTAAAAGTATTAGAAAATATCTGGATGAGTATTTTATCTCTGACATTGTTACTGATACAGTACTAATTAATTTTTTAACATTTTGTAGTCTTTATTTTTTAATAAAAAAAAAGCTTGATGAGGAAAAAAAAGACTTGATGAAATCTTATTGGGAAACAAATGATTAAAAGACAATTATTACACCTGAGGGAAATTGTTGAGGCACATCAAAACACTCATAAAACGGTATTTACAAAATTGATTTCTGGCTAGCAACCAAGAGTCTACCCTTTGATAATTATTGCTGTTATTAATTAGTAGGTAAAAGCCATTATTTTAAAAATTAAAAGAATATCCAATAGTATAATAAATACAAATATAATTGATAATAAAGCAGCTAATATCTCTTTGGAACTACCAAGTTTTTAATTTGTGACATTTCTAGGATCAATTTAAGACTAAAAAATAATTCAAGAAAAAGTAATGAAATAAGAGAGATGTGGGTCAATCATTCTTTGATTTTCATCAGAAAATTTAAAAACTTTTATTTGGTTCAATGCTGGAATATGAGGTAGGAGACAAGAAGATGAAATGAAGGATGGAGCTGAAGAGTGGAGAAATAAGAGGAAATAAAAACAGAATGAGATAGGAGTGATGTTTTCCATGAACTACTTAAAACTAACTGGTTATAACTGGTTTGATATATATATATATATATCACTTACTGGAAAGAGATGAGGTTCAAATAAATGACAGGTTATTATAGGAAGTTCGAGGAAAGAGTAGAGATAATATAAATGATCAGTGAGAATCAGTGAAACTTGTGTCTAAATCTTGACTTACAACTTTCTAAATGGAACTCTTAGGTGAGTATTAAATAACCTTTATTAGCATAACTTTTCTTATTTATAAGTATTTATCACTATACTCCTCCAGTGAAAGCAATTACTGTTGTGCTGTTATTTTAATTTTTTTAATTATTTTTTTTGTTGTTTTTTTTTTTTTTTAGAGAGAGAGAAAGAGGGGAAGAGAGGGAGAAGAGAAAGAGAAGAAGGAAGAGAGAATGAGAGGGAGAATCCTCAATTTGTTGTTTCACTTATTTATTCATTCATTGGTTGATTCTTATATGCACCCTGACCAAAGAATGAACCCACAATCTTGGTGTATCTGGACAATATTCTAACAAACTGACCTAACTGCTCAGGGCCAATTGTGCTGTTTTCATTTGGACCAAGGGAAAGCCAGAAAATCTGTGTCAAAGAGTCTGTGATTTAAGTAGTGTTGGTCAAATAAGTTTGTAAAATATGATTTTTATGTTTGCTCACTTATAGTTTGCATTGGGGGCTGGGCCGCGCCAAGTATGTGTCTGTGAAATTGCAAATTATCTTCTTGCTTGGGAAGGGGCATTATCTTGCTGATGTTTGCTGGATGAGAGATTTTCCTGCCAGAAAGTTTTGAAAAGGAGAAAAGAAGAAAGAGACAGAGGGAGAAGCCAGTTTGTGCAGAGAGCAAAGTATTGTTTGCACAGTGATAGCAGAGAGAATGCAGAGTGCTGAAGAGGAAGTGAATTTGGCAGAAAAAGAGAAGGTGTGCATATGGGAAAACAGAGGTGAGGGGCTTTTGCCAGCTCCGCTGAGACTGGTGAGGCCTTTTATTCTAGGAGAAACCAGAGAAGATTCTCCTGACTATAGAACCTGAGAATGTGTCAGAGGCTTTGGAAGCCCTGTGTGTTTGCTCATCAGCCAGTGCAAGACTTTAATAAAAGAATGGTCCGCCATTTTTTGCTCCACTGTTTCTTTACCATTTGCCGGAATCTAATGGAAACCTGCATGTGCATGTCCATGAAGGCAGCGACTATTGGCCCTACAATTAGGTTGCAGTCAGTTGCAGCATTGGAAGAATGGTTAAAAATTTTAAGTACAGAAGATTTAACCAGTTTTGGAGCAGTGATAAGAAATAAGATAAAAATACATGGTGCTTCAGGGACAATTACTACTGAAGCTTTAATGCTAGAAAGAGTTTCTCAGTAAATGTTATTTTAATCAGAACCAAGCTTTAGGTAAGTTTATCTGACAAGAGGGAATGTGAGATGGATGGGAATAGAGGATGGAGAAAGAGGGAATGAATTAAAATGCATTATCATTGTTAAGTAATTAGTGATGATATATTTCACATAGTTGAAAAATTTGGGAGAAATCATACATCAGTTAGGTAAGTTCATAGGTGGTTCAGCACACTTATTGAAAGGCTGGTAATGAATGAACTAAACTAATAAAAGATTGATTATTCAATAAATATTATTTCATGATCACTATTGTTAAACTCTAGGCATACAAAGAAAGAGAGAAATCATTTTACTGAAGCTCTATTTTTAACCTCATTTTTAAAAATTAAATTTAGGATGACATTTTCTAAATTAGCAGATGGCACAAACCCAGAGAGAATAAATAATACATTAAATATGACAAGTTGATAGACTGTTTTTAAAAGCCTTAAATTTAGTAAAACACATAGGTTAAAAACAGCACACTCACTGGGTAAGTATAACACAGTTTAAAAACAGTTAATACCAAGTACAGTCTAAGGGCTCACCATCATAATCTGACTATCAAAGGAACAAAAACTTTTTAAATATTTAATAGCTACATAGAAAAAATTTTTTTTCTGTGTTTTACACAGAAAAACAAAAGCAAAACACAAGCAAACACACTGTGTGTGTGTGCGAAAGAAAGAGAGAGCAAGAGAAATACAGTATCTTCAGTCTGGTTCTCAGATTTCTTTTTTTTTTAATTATTTTTATTTATTTATTTATTTTAAAGGAGACAGAGAAAGAGAGAGAGAGAGAGAAAAGGGGGGGAGGAGCAGGAAGCATCAACTCTCATATGTGCCTTGACCGGGCAAGCCCAGGGTTTTGAACCGGCGACCTCAGTGTTCCAGGTCTGGTTCTCAGATTTCAATTGAAGTGTTGTACACAGTTCTAAGAGTCAGGACTTAACAAGAACACAGATAACTGGATTTCTTCCAAGCTATAGAAGTTAGGGTAGGGAGAAAAAGAAAACCTTGATATAGATATTCTAACTGAGTAGATTCTCTTTAAGGAGGATAAGATTTCAGACAAATATAATTTCTATTTATTTACTTTTCTTAAATGAGAAGCAGAGAGCCAAAGAGAGAGACTCCAGCAGGCACCCACACTGGATCCACTTAAAAGGCTTCCACGACAATTCGAGTTTAGATATTTTACCTGGGGCTCTGAGAAGTAGAGTTATTAGAAAACAGATGTGTGTGTAATGTCATAAGATTTTTATAATAATTAGGACTGTCACCTTGAAATAGATAGCTTCAGAAGGTCACCTACCGAGTAAGGATAGTGAGATACTTATCACTGAGTTGTTTAACAGATAATGAGGAGCAACTTCGGGGAATGTCAAAGCAAAGGAAAATAGCCTAGTGTAGATGATCTGGAACTTTGCTTTCTTTCCTGAATATTTGTGGTTCTTTAAAAATGGAATGCTCTTGAAATAAACAAAATAATTGAAATTCACATTATTTGGCTTGATTTTTGAATTATTTTACTTAATGTGTGAATCTTATCATTTGAGAATAAACAGAAAAAGTTTTCCTGGTCTTAAAAACAATTCCTGGCCCCTGCCAGCTGGCTCAGTGGTAGAACATCCACAGCGTGGGGATGTCCTGGGTTTGATTCTGGCCAGGGCACACAGGAGGAGCACCCTTCTGCTTCTCTACTCCTCCCACTCTCTCACTTCTCAACTCCTGCAGCCATGACTCAATGAAAGCGAGTTGGCCTCAGGCACTGAGGATAGCTCCTTGGCGTCTGCCTCAGGCACTAAAAAAATGGCTCCCAGAACAATGGCCCCAGATGGGCAGAACATCACCCCCTAATGGGCTCGATGGGTGGATCCTGTTCCAGGTGTATGTGGGAGTCTGTTTCTGCCTTCCCTCCTCTCACTAAAATTAAAAAAAAAAGTTCAAAACATGTCTTCTTTGGATATTAATTAAAAATGGCCAGATATTCTCCTCTGACTTTAACACTTCTAGATAATTTTTAATATTTTAAAAGGTGATGTATTGGATGGGGAATGGCAAGTCAGTCATAGTAACTATCAGCATTACCTAGAGACCCAAAGGGAAAACACTATAGACTCAGATTAAATTCAGTGTCATAATAAAACAAATATATATTCTTATATCTGGCCCAGCAGGCATGGTGATACTGAGTTGGCTATTTCCAGACAAGGTGAAATATCTCATCTGTGAAAACAGCACTTACTAGCAGGTCTTTGAAGACAGCCAAGTAAATGAAACTGCAGGATTCTAACTTGTCTCTCGGAAACAGGAGAACCCTGAAGAAGCACACCTGCTCATCTGTCTAATCCTGTCTGCAAGAACACTGGCAATGGTCCACACAAGAACAGAAAGTTCCATTTTTATACTTGTGCTCTATGTATATTGATAATTTAAGCATAATCTTTCCTTGTGTGTGTGCAAGTTTAAACTTGGCCTATGTGTTTCCTGGATACATATTCTGCCAATTAATATTATTCTTTAACTCAAATTTTGCTTTAACAACAATAGTAAAACATATGATGTTATTCTGTTATATCATTTAGATGTTATTTAAAATTCTATTTCGAGATGCATTATAATTTATGATATTTTCCAGTATTAAGGAACAAGTACTGTTTTGTTTTGTTTTGTTTAATTTTTGCTTCTACAAAGAGTATTACACTTCTACTGGAATTAATATTCAAAAGATTCCTTAGAAAAAAGCCTAAAAGAAAAATTGCAAGTATATAAATATTTTTAAGGTTAGTAGATATTGCCAATTTACTCTTTAAAGTCTATCTCAACAACAGTTTCCAGACTTCCACAAATGCCTGACATTGGATGAAGAACCCAGTTCAAAGTTCAAACTAGTAAAATGGATTTTTATTAATTTAATAGATAATTTTTCAATTCATCATTGAGTACTTTATGATGTACTATCTATATTTTAAAGTTTTTGCGAAGTTTAAAATTTATTTTTTCAATCTTTACTTTTAAAATTTTTTATATATTCCTTTTTATTTCAATATTACTTTTATGAAGAATCAGCATAAAATTATCTAAATTCTTCTTCAATACCTAATTTGATTATTATAGAGACTTAGAACTTTCTATATAAATATATATATTTAAATATTTCTATTGATTTGAGAGAGAGACAGAGAGGAAGGAGGAGAGAGAAATGGGGGTGGGGAGAGAGAGTGAGAGAGAAATATCAATTTGTGTTCCACTTACTTATTCCATTTAGTTGTGTACTTATATGTGCTCTTACCAGGTATCAAACCTGCAATCATGAAGTGCCAGGATGATGCATTTTCTACTGAATGATATAGCCAGGGCCTAGTTTTATAATATTTAACTTACATTAAACAATGTTGAGATATCTTTATATTCTTTAACTAAATCCTATTTAGTTATACTTTATTGTTTCCTCATATACATTGGAATTTGAGTGGATACCATTTTATAAATAAATCCTGCAACTATTTCCATTAGTCAGGTTTTTTTGTTTTATTTTATTTTGTTTTCCCTGACTAGTTTCATATTTATAATAGCATTATAAAGTGATTTTATTTAATATATTTGTTCATTATATTATCTTAATATGCTTGAGTGAGAGAAATTACTTATTGTTTCAAGGTTTATTAAAAGGTTCCATCAAGCCTGACCAGGTGGTGGTGCAGTGGATAGAGCATCAGACCAGGATGCAGAAAACCCAGGTTTGAAACCCTGAGGTTGTTGGCTTGAGCATGGGCTCAGCTGGTTTGAGCAAGGCTCACCATCTTGGGCCCAAGGTTGATGGCTTGAACAAGGGGTCACTTGTTCTGCTGTAGCCCCCTGGTCAAGACACATACAAGAAAACAATCAATGAGCAACTAAGGTACTGCAATGAAGAATTGATGCTTCTCATCTCTCTTCCTTCTGTCTGTCCCTATTTGTCCATCTCTCTCTGTCTCTGTCACAAAAAAAAGTTCTAACAAAACTGATGAATCTAATACATTTATCTTAAGTATCAGGATCAGTATGGAAGGGGAAGTGGGGGTTATGTCTTCAAATTGAATTTCTTTAATGCTTTTGCATTATTCAGTTTTGCCTTCTTGGTTATTGATACTCTTCTTCACTTTTGTTGGACATTTTTTGCTTATGTGTGTATTTCCTTTCTTTCTATTTATTCTGTTACTGTGATAGCTGTGCTATATTTTTGATATATAAAACTTTAATTTTAGTTTAGATTAAATATTTTAAAGTTTTGATTATGATTTTTTTTACTTCAGAGTTATTTTGGAGTATATATGCTTGATTTCTAGATTTACAATTTTATTATACTTTTATTGTAGTTAACTGTACTTTCTATTATAACTTCAAGGAGTGTAATTTGTATGATAACAATTTTTTTTACATGTCCCAAAATAGCTTCAGGACTGCACTAGTGTTATAAATATATACCTATATATATTTTTTTGTATTTTATAAAACCTTAGTAAGTTAAAAAAAAGAATTACCTGTTACATAAATGTTTAATAAAACTTATATTTGTCTATCACTTGACTTGAGGGTATGAACACACAATACAGTATACAGAGATATGTTATAGATTTGGAGACCTGAAATCAATGTAATTATTTTAACTAGTGTCACTTTAATAAATTCAAATAAAGCACCTTATATTACTATGTTAATCTATTGTTTAAATTTATTTGGAACATATAGAATACACATTTCCATGCTTTATGATTGCTGATTTCTTTACATTTTTCCTTACCACTCTTTTAATGCTTTTTCAATTTAGTGATTTCTGATCATCTTCTTGTTTTTCTTCTCCTTCTTTATTTCCACTTTCAAAAATATTCATTGCTTTTTACATTATTCCATAGAAGTGTATTGTTTTTCAAGTCCATAGTCACCATTCACTTAATCTTATATATCAGCCACCAACTCTTAACATACATTTGTTTCTAATAACTCCATAGTTATTTCATGTCAACATAGTTGCTATAGACTTGATGATTTCCCCCCCAAAATATATACATAAAAATTCTAACTCTCAAGCTTTGTTAAGTAATTAGATCACTAGGACAGAGACCTCATTAATTTGATTATTGCCCTCATAAAACAGACCCCAGAGAACCTCCTTGTCCCTTCCATGACATATAAACATGATGAGATGTCTGCAACCTAAGAGAGAGTTCTCACTCAATAATTCTAATACGCTGATCTTGGACACCCAACCTCCAGAACAGTGAGAAATAAATCTCTGTTGTTTATAAGTCACCCATTTTATGCAACTTTGTGATAGCAGCATGGACTGATTAAAACAATGCAATTTTATACTGTAAATATGTCATAATTTACTCATTTATTCTTTTTAATGAGTATTTTCTAAAAGGAATGGTAGAATAATTACCCTTACATTTATATGTGTCCATAATATCACTATTTATTTCTATAAAATAAATTGCACAAATAGAATTTTCTCCCTTAATACTCAAAATTCCATATGGCAGCTAAGTTATAATATTAACCTTATAATAGAATTTGGACAAAAGAGACAGAGACTTTAAGTGCCTTTTCCACAGTCACATACTATTTTCTCTCCAATTGTTTCAAATTAATGAATGAATAAGAGAAAAAAATAATTGATATTTTAAATGTGACATATTAACATATTCATTTTTTCTTCTCTACTCCTAAGTACATTATTTGTTCCATTGTAATCAGATCAGAGGTCCTCTACAAGTGTGCCACTGTCATGAATAGAATATTCATATACCTGAAATCATAAATCACCTTAATAACTGGAGCCCCCAGTGTACAAAATAACCTAACTTCTAATGTGCCATGTAAATGCTATTATTTCCAGTATATTTTAATATGAAAATGATACAAATCAGCAGAATTATAATTTTTGGCCAGCCATTTAATCTGCATAAATTTCCAGAGTGACATTATTTATTTATTTACAGAGACAGAGAGAGGGACAGATAGGGACAGACAGACAGGAAGGTAGAGAGATGAGAAGCATCAGTTTTTTATTGCAGCACCTTAGTTGTTTATTGATTGCTTTCTCATATGTGCCTTGACCTGGGGGCTACAGCAGAAGAACAAGTGACCCCTTGCTTAAGCTGGTGAGCCTTACTCAAACCAGATGAGCTTGCGCTCAAACTGGAGACCTCGGGGTTTTGAACCTGAGTCCTCTGCATCCCAGTCTGATGCTCTATCCACTGCACCACTGCCTGGTCAGGCAAGACTGACATTTTTTAAAGAACATACAGACCAAATGCACAATATGTTATTTTCTAATAGGTTAACTTTGATAAGCAACTAATAACAATGTGTGAAGCTTGAGTATTACCTTTTCCATCTCTTTTCAATATAGGGAAAACTGAACTAAGTAGATCATTTAACAATTTTTTTTACAAAATGGAATGTAACTAAATTTTTTTCTTTTTTTTACTATTATTAATTTTAATGGGGTGACATTGATAAATCAGGGTACATATGTTCAGTGACAACATCCACAGGTTATTTTGACATTTAATTATGTTGCATACCCATCACCCAAAGTCAAATTGTTAACTCTAAATTTTTTTAAATCTGCTTTCCATAAATGTGATAAGATGTAAAATTCAAAATGGAAGATAAGAATGAAGAAAGTCGCCACAGAACAATTAAAGCTCACCTCAAAAATTATAGAATCAAGCGGAGTCTGAAAGACCAGTGTAACAGGCTTTAATAAAAGCAAACCTGCCGGGCTGTCTCATAAGGGAGAGCAGCAGCAGCTACAGTCTTTAGGCCACTTTTATTTATTTATTTTTTTTAATTTTTTTTATTTTTCCGAAGTTGGAAACGGGGAGGCAGTCAGACAGACTCCCGCATGCGCCCAACCAGGATCCACCCAGCATGCCCACCAGGGGGTGATGCTCTGCCCATCCGGGGCGTCGCTCTGCCACAATCAGAGCCAGTCTAGCACCTGAGGCAGAGGCCACAGAGCCATCCTCAGCGCCCGGGCAAACTTTGCTCCAATGGAGCCTCAGCTGCGGGAGGGGAAGAGAGAGACAGAAAGGAAGGAGAGGGAGAGGGGTGGAGAAGCAGATGGGTGCTTCTCCTGTGTGCCCTGGCCGGGAATCGAACCTGGGATTCCCGCACACCAGGCTGACGCTCTACCACTGAGCCAACCAGCCAAGGCCAGGCCACTTTTTAAGGGTAAGGATAGGGAAGTAAGAAGGCTAGCGGGGCATTTGCTGATTGGCTGTCGCTATCACTGATGCAGGGGTGCTTTTCATCAATTACGGATGTTGGTGCATTTTTAGTCGTCAGCAGTTTCAACTCTCCAGGACTTCATCGGACATTCCTTTGTGGTTGGTCACCTGCCGCAAGCTCTGAAATGAAACTCATGCCGGCAGGGTTAAAGAAATGAAACCAAAGATTCCCGACTATTTGATATATTTATATAAAAAGGAAAGGGAATGATTTCTAGAAAGGATCAAGGGAAAGAGGATGGAGGTCATCATCTTCTGTAATTCCTTCCTACTGAGTAGTGGCAGTGAGGGCTTATGGCTTCTCTAAGGATTACTCTCAGTGAGGGGTAGAGAGGTGCAGTGATGGCTTCCTGTCGGGTAGGGGTGTATTTACAGGAGTCCAGATTTTTCTGTTTCGTGATGGCAGGTTTCAGGGTTGGTGTGTAGGGCTAGGTAGATTTCTCCAATTTTCTGATTGGTGAAGGCTTGCATGTGGTTCTGTAAGAAACTAGTGAACAGATGTAAGAGGCAGGGTCTAAAAGATAGAATAATAGTGCAGTAGGAATTGGAAGAGGCACATGGGGTGGGATTAGGTTGATATTTGGGGTGAGATAGATTAGGGTACAGGTTTCTATCCAATTAGTAGGGAGACACATATAGGTGTTGGTCCCACACAAGTAGAAAACCCCTGATTAGATGAAGCAGGCTGAGAGGCGAATAGAAAATAGAAGGACAAGGGGTTGGTTTCCTTTCTCTGTTTCTGAGCTACAGTTGGTCAAGGTGGAGGAAAGAGCTGCCCCAATCAGTGGGGAGATATGAGTAGAGGATTGTTTTGAGCATTTTAAGGCAGTTGAAGCTGTTGAAGAAAGCCAGGGATAGAGTTGGTTTGTGGGATAAGAGTATTTATGAGATTGAGCTATAAGGGTAGGGGGTCTAGAATTGAATGGGATTGGAAAATAATTCATTTTTTTCTGGAGAGACTTGATAGTTAATTCATTGATTCTGATGGTCTTTGGGAAATTGGATAGTTATTGTGTTGTTGCAGAGGTTAGAAGGGAGGTGACCCACTGGTACCTTGAGCAGTAAAGCATAAAGAGGCAGGTGAAAGCAGGGGGGTGTTCAAGGTGACTGGTCCCTGAGCAGGGGAGATTTGGAGTTTTAATTTTTTGAGCTGGGAATAATAGGTTTGATATAGTTTATTTGCTCAGTTGGTGGCTGAAGGGGGATAATTCCCTATAAGGGTGTCGGCTCTCTCAAAGAAGGAAGCCCCTTTTTGGGTTTGGTATATGAGAACTGTCTGTTGAAGGTTGGTGTTGTTGTTTGGGATAGGGAGGGCAGAGTAAGTTGAGGAGGACATAGACATACACATCTAGCGTAGGAAGAATTAGCTTTAACTAAAAGTCTTTGGCCCTGGCTGGTTGGCTCAGTGGTAGAGCGTCGGCCTGGTGTGCAGAAGTCCTGGGCACACAGGAGAAGCACCCATCTGCTTCTCCACCCCTCCCCCTCTCCTTCCTCTCTGTCTCTCTTTTCCCCTCCTGCAGCCAAGGCTCCATTGGAGCAAAGATGGCCCGGGCGCTGGGGATGGCTGCTTGGCCTCTGCCCCAGGCGTTAGAGTGGCTCTGGTCACGACAGAGCAACGCCCCGGATGGGCAGATCATCGCCCCTGGTGGGCATGCCAGGTGGATCCCGGTCGGGCGCATGTGGGAGTCTGTCTGACTGCCTCCCCATTTCCAGCTTCGGAAAAATACAAAAAACAAACAAACAAACAACAAAAAAAGTCTTTGAGTGAGGTTATCAGAGTGTTCTATATATGTGGCCTCTAGGAGAGAGGAGATGGGAGCAGCATATGTGGTGCCCAGTAAGAGAGAAAGTAGAGCTGGTGTTAGGAGATCAAGAACTGGGGGCATGGTGGTTAGGCTTAGGGGTGATTAAGAAAAAGAGAAGAAAAAATTGAAAAGCCACTGTTTCTTTTGGAGAAAATTCAAGTAGAGAACCTTGCTAAGCCAAGTCCCGCATCCAATTGAGAAGCCTGCCAATTTCACTGAAGTGAGGCCTAAACCAGGAGAGGTCTTTGGAGGCCTGAAGAAGGAAGTAGAAGAATCTGGCAAGGTGGTAATTGGCAGTTGCCTGTTGTGAGTGCCTGCTGGACTGGGCGGGAATGGCAGGATATGGCCTCTTGGAGGAGCATTATGAGATGGACTGGTCTGGTTCTTCTTGGATAGGGGAACATGTGGAGATCTTGAGAGACAGAGGACCTGTGGGGGTGGAGATGTAGGTTTTAGGGGTATTGGTGGGATAAGCCTTAATGTGGGAGAGGTGAGTCCAGTGTGAGTCTCCTTCCATTTTGATGGTGGTAGGGGTGGACAGGATAACAGTATGGAGGCCTGTCCAGGTAGGATGGAGAGGGGTTTTTCCACATGTCTTCTTGTAGACCTGGTGTTGGTCAAATAAGTTTGTAAATATGATATATATGCTCGCTTGTGACTTATATTGGGTGTGGGGGACAGGCTATAAGCAGGCCAGGTCGTTGTAGCCTAAGGTTTGGTTTTGGGACTAAGCTTTTCCCCACACCCTTGACTGATTGTATGATCTGGGTGGTGCACTCTCATGAGGAATCCAATTATGCCTTGGATAAGTGACTTTGTATCAGAGACTTCCTTGTTTGTATATTGGATTAAGGGATTTTGGTTTTCTACACTATAAAGTGAGACAGACCAGGAGCTTGGACACACAGTTCCTGCTATCACAATTGCAGGGGCTTCCCTGATCCCTTGCCCTTCATGGGAAGAGCTGGTTTTCTGCTTTTCCCTTGTCTTCTTTTGTGGTTTGCCTGTGTTGATGAGACACCAATAAATAGGATGGCCCCCCGTCCTCTGACTCCGCCATTTCTTTATCGTCTGCCCAAATCCAATGGGAACCTGCATGTGAATGGCCACGATGGCACTCCTGGCCTTACACCTGGTCCCCAGGGAGGATTGATAGGTCTGAGTCTGGTTGGAAAGGGCAAGGGTTGTGGAAGGAGCTTGTCAAGCTGGGAATAGTAGGTTTAGTGTAGCTTGTTTGCTCAGTTTGCAGCTGAGGTGGGGCAATCTCCTATGAGAGTGCTGATTCTCTCAAAGAAGGTGGCCCCTTTCTGAATCTTGTACATAAGAGTGGTGTGAAGGAGATGAGTATTATTAAGAGGAATAGGGAGAGCTGAGTAAGCTGAAGATGACATGGACAGACATATCCAGCAGTTGGCTGCATATGAGGAGTTAGTCTTGATTATGAGATTTTAAATAAGATTAAGAGAGTTTTCTAGATGAAAGGATTCCAAAAGCAAGGGTATGAGGGCAGAGTGTTGGGCAGATAAAATGTATTATGCTCACTTTGTTAAAGAGGCCGTTGCCCAGGTGATATTAATGTGTGTTGAGAATTGTTGTAGCCTGAGGCTTGGTTTTGGGATTAAGCCTTTCCTACCCTTTTTGATGTAGGGTGGTACAATCCAATCATGCCTCAGAGAAGTGACTTTGTATTAGAGACTACCCTATTTTGTATATTGGATTAAAGGTTGTGAAGCTACACTATAAAATGGGGGCAGAACGGGACTTGGCTCTTGGTTCCTGAGGTTAGCATGAGAGAGTGGAGAGAGTAGAGCCAGCAGCTAAAGGAGGCCACGTGGAGGAGGCCAGGAGAAGCAGCCAAGATGGCGGAGTGCTGAGTGAGATGCCAGTTTGTACAGAGTTTGTATCTGGGATAAGGAAGAAGATGGGGAACTGAGGGAAATAAGGCTGGTGAGCTAGAAACCTTTGATTCTAGGAAACTCGGATAAATCAGTAGCTTTGTGAGCACTGAATGTGACTGGGTTTTGGAGCCCAGTGTGTATTTTTACTTGCCCGCCGGGTGCAAGCTAGATTAAAGACTATGGCCCACCAGTTTTTGGCTCCATAGTTTCTTTACCGACTGTCCGAATCCAATGCGAACCTGCATGAGCCGGGCTGCTGTGATAGTGGCCCCGGCCCTGCCTGCTGGCTTTACACAGAGTATGCCTTTAAGGGTAAGGAGATAAGAAAGAATAGAGCAAGCTGGAATCTCCATCCTGTCTGTTATCAGGGGGTAATCATAGTTACTCATGACTCAGGCTGTTCTTCTTTTGGGATTTTAGTGAGACTGACCTTGGTGGGCCCTAAGGGGAAGCAGGCATATCTAGGTGATGATTCAGGTTGACTGGAAGGGTCATGCTGGGTGGTAGAGGTAAATTTATATCACAATTGGGCAAATATGGCTGGCTGAGAAGCAGTAACAGAGCTGACTCTGAGGACGGGAAGTGAAAGGAGAGAGAGACTCTGAATTTGGAGAGTAGGTTCCATCCTAAAATAGGCATGGGGCACTGAGGCAGGAGGAGAAAAGAGTATGCAAAGGAGACACCATATATTAGACAAGGCAGTGGATCTGTGGCCAATAGGGAGGTGTTGGGCAGATAAAATGTATTATGCTCACTTTGTAAAAGATGACACTGCCCACGTGGAGGCCGTTGCCCAGGTGATATTAATGTCTGTTGGGGGTGGGCTAAAGGCAGGCTGGATCATTGTAGCCTGGGGCTTGGTTTTGGGATTAAGCCTTTCTCACCCTTTTTGATGTGGGGCGGTACAATACAATCATGCCTCAGAGAAGTGACTTTGTATTAGAGACTTCCCTGTTTTGTATATTGGATTAAAGGTTTGGATTTCTACACTATAAAATAGGGGCAGAACGGGAGCTTGTGCTCTTGGTTCCTGAGATTATCATTAGAGGAGAGAGCAGAAAGGAGAGCAGAAAGAGGCCATGTGGCCAGGAGAAGCAGCCAAGATGGTGGAGTATTGAGTGAGAGGCCAGTTTGTGCAGTTTGACGCTGGAGAAGGAAGGAGATGGGGAACAGAGGTGAATAAGTCTGGTGAGCTAGAAACCTTTGATTCTAGGAAACTTGGATAAGTCGGTAGCTTTGTGAGCACTGAATGTGAGTGGGTTTTGGAGCCCAGTGTGTGTTTTTTGCTTGCCCACCAAGTGCAAGCTAGGATTAAAGACTATGGCCCATCAGTTTTTGGCTCCATTGTTTCTTTACCGGCTGTCTGAATCCAATGCGAACCTGCATGGGCCGGGCGGCTGCTGTGATGGTAGCCCTGGCCGTGGCTTCTGGTTTTACAGGAGGAAATAAGACCATCAACACCCACAACAGAGATCTTTAAGGGATGAGCAAGACCTGAATATTTGGGCAAGGCAGAGTAAGTGGCCCTTGTGTCTATAAGAAATGAGATTGGCTTACCTGCTACTTGGATGGCTATCCTAGGCTCTTTGATGGTGATGTGAGATGGGGCTAATGGTCCTGGGCACCTTCAAGTGCCAGCAGGTTGGGCAAGGTTAGGTCACAGGTGGTTGGGGTATGGCTAGAAGAGACTGAACCCTCCCTTGGAGAAGCAAAGGGGCAGTCTTCCTTCCAGTGTCCCTTTTCCCCACAGTGAGGACAAGGCCTTGGCGAGGGCTGAGGAGCCAGACAGGCTTTTGCCCAATGACTTTTCTTTCCACACTTAAAGCAGGACCCTTGTGGAGTCTTACGAGGCCCCTTAGGGGCATAACCCTCCCTTGGAGAAGCAAAGGGGCAGTCTTCCTTCCAGTGTCCCTTTTCCCCACAGTGAGGACAAGGCCTTGGCGAGGGCTGAGGAGCCAGACAGGCTTTTGCCCAATGACTTTTCTTTCCACACTTAAAGCAGGACTCTTGTGGAGTCTTATGAGGCCCCTTAGGGGCATTGGAGACTTTAAGGGCAGCTACCAAGAGCTGGTATTTTGCCTGATCTCTTTTGGGGTGTCTGCCTTCTCCTGTTCCTCTCGGTTATTATAGACCTTAAAAGCCAAGCTCAGGATATCTCATTGTGGGGTTTGATTAAGAGAGCAAAATTGGGAATCCAGTGTCTAAAGAAGTCTATTAGACTGAGGAAAGAAAGGATTTGATCTGAGGTGGTAGGTGGTTGGAGACTGCAGAGGGTCTGAGTTTGACCTAGGGTGAGACCTCAGGTGGTGGGGGTTAAGGCAATGCCCAGATAGACTACTGACTGAGAATGAAGTTGAGCCTTAATAGAGAAGACATGATATCCCTTCATGGTGAGGAAGTTAAGAAGGGTGGTGGTGTGTCTCCTTGAGGCAGGCAGGGAGGGGCTTCAGAGGAGTAGGTCATCTACATATTGTAAGAGATTTTTGAGATTGCATGCTGCTAAATTCAGAGCTAGCACCTGCCCAAACAGGTATGGGCTGTCTCTGAACCCCTGAGGTAAGGCAGTCCACGTAAGTTGCTGGACTGCATTAGCGTCTGGGTCAGTCCAAGTAAAGGCAAACAGAAAGTAAGATTCAAGATGTAGAAGAATGGTGAAGAAGGCATTCTTGAGGTCTAGGACCATGAAGTGAGTGGTGCTTGAGGGAATGTGTGACAGTAACCTGTAGAGATTAGGGACTACTGGATGGAGAGGAATTACTGCCTCATTGATTAGGCATAAGTCTTATATGAGACAATAAGCCCCTGAAGGTTTTCATACAGGAAGGATGGGGCTATTGCAGGGAGACTCCATGGGGATAAGTAAGCCTTGATTTAAGAGGCGGGTAATTTTTGGTTTAAGGCCTTAGAAAGAGTCACAGTTACACATTAAACAAAAACTTCACATATAAATTATAAATTAAGAAATTTAAATGAGTGTGCTTTACTTGTTTTAATTAAAATTATACAGAGATATTTTTCTGACAAAGAGACAAAATAGATTACTTACTCACACAGCTTAATAGACAACTCTGCCTTTTAAGCGTTTCGAGATGGCAGGGAGTTGTCAGCATAAAGGGGAGGAAGAGAGGAAGCAGATAGATGGACAGTGTGAACTTCTGGATGGAAAGAAGAAGGGTCAGAATTTGCAGGAAGAGGAGGAGGAGGAGGTTGAGGTGCTGTTGGTGGTGCCATGTGGTTAGAGGAGTGAAAAAGATCAGAGCTTTGAGGAGAGTTGGAGGAGGATGGGGGAAGAAGAGGTTTGTGCTAAAAGTATTTGGTAGGTCGAGCAAGAGGAACAGAGGGAGAGTCAAGATTGAAGAAAGAAGAAAGCCTGCAGATAGGGAACTTCTGAGGCCTTCCCTGTCCAGTGGCAAAATTATCTAGATCCTGAAGAATGTTTATGTCAAATGTGCCGTTTTGGGGCCAGTGGGAATCATTGTCCAGCTTGTATTGGGACCAGGCTGTATTGCAGAGGAAGATTAGTTTCTTTAGCTTGCGGTCCGAGAGACCGAGCTTATTGACATTTTTTTAAGAGACACCCTGGGGGTATAGCCTCAGCGGGTTGTGATTGGGAGGAGTCCATAAAGGGCAAGGAACAAGGGAGGGGACAGGCATCCCTATCCTGATCCCTTATTGTAGAGAGAGAAAGGCAGACAAGAGACCGTGGATCGTCACCAAAGGCCTTGAGTCCAGAGGTCTAAGGACCGGGAGTGACCTGACTAGGTGCCTAGATTTCCAGGAACATGAGAAACAAGACAGGCCACTTAAACAAGAGTCCCCAGAAGGATGACCCTGGGCCGGGGATGGATGAAATGGATGGGAGGCACAAGGACCTACCGGGGATAGGAAGACCTCAAAGAAATCACCTACCTCTGCTCCGGCAGGGGTTCGGGACAGGGTCAGACTTCCGGCCAATCAACCTACAATTACACATCCAAACAGAATCAGGGAGTAAGCCCAGGATAAGCTGCCACTGCCCATTGCTTCCCTGGTTGTAAGTTTGGACGGCAAAGAGGGGTCATCCAGGCAGTTAGTACCCTGTCCCGGGTTTCCGCACCAAATGATAGAATCAAGTGGAGTCTGAAAGACCAGTGTAACAGGCTTTAATGAAAGGAAACCTGCCAGGCTGTCTCTTAAGGGAGAGCAGCAGCGGCTCCAGTCTTTAGGCCACTTTTTAAGGGTAAGGATAGGGAAGTAAGAGGGGTAGCAGGGCATTTGCTGATTAGCTGTCGCTGTCGCTGGGTGTAGGGGTGCTTTTCACCAATTACAGATGTTGGTGCATTTTCAATCGTCAGCAGTTTCAACTGTCCAGGACTTCATCATACAGTCCTTTGTGGTTGGTCACCTGCCGCAAGCCCTGAAACGAAACTTATGCTGGCAGGGTTAAGAAATGAAACCTAAGAAAAAATAATGCACTTTCTGTATGTGTTTTGATTTTGGCCTTCTAAAAGCCATGGTGACAGAGCTTTTCTTAGATATTCTCTACATCACAGCTAAAAGAAATGGAGAGGGTCTTGAGCACCTGTATATGTTAAACGTGCAATAATGAGAAAGAAAACAAATCAGAAAGGGAGTCACTTACAATAGAGTCAGGAGGCCATTGAGTAATGGGAATCTAGGTACATCTTGCGCCTCAATTCTAACAGCTGCTATTAAGTTGCTAAACCTGTTGCTAAACTCAGCTTGAGGCTGAGCAATAAATATCCTGGAAAAACAACTACTGTGTGGAAACATAAAGACTTTACCTTCTTTTTGTAGTTTTTACGCCTCCCCCCTCCAACTTACATTGGAACCAATTCCTGTTAACCCTAGCTAGTAATCCTTTTCAGGGGTCCCCAAACTTTTTACACAGGGGGCCAGTTCACTGTCCCTCAGAACGTTGGAGGGTGCCATATATATATACACGTTAAGTCGTTACACAAATAAATTAGTTTCTGTTTATTTTTTCAGGGTTATCTTTGTAACCAGTAGCCTTGGAAGAGAGAAAGATTGTTTTTTTGAATGAGCAAATGGAATGCATGCTTATTGTCAAATGTAAAAATTTGGATCACTAAGGTCAGGTTTCCTCTCTTGTAATGTAATGGCATTTGTAGGTGTCATCTTGACCTTCTTATCACCTTCTGAAAAAGGGGCTCAGAGAACAGGCAAAAGAAAATTCTGGTATTCTGCAACTACTATTACTCTGAGTGACAAAATGACTTGTCCCTGGCACAACTGTCACATGCCTTTCTCCAATATACATGAAACTATAGCAGGCTAACTTACTAGTATGCAAATAAAATAAAACAGATCTTTTAGTAATTGACAAATGCTAAATAAAATGGAGTTGAGTTATTTATAAATTTAATTATATATAGTAATTACATTAAATGTATTTATGAATGCATACACAGTTCTATTTTTATATACATTTCTAAGTACATTCAAGAATACAAAATAGTTGAGGAATGCATCTTCTTAGAAAATATGTATTCCAAGTTTCAAGCTAAAAATGCTAGTGGAAAAATCTTTAACTGAAATATTTTATAATAACTTCTCACACATTGCTGTGATAATAATTGTCTATTAGGATAACATGAACCTAGAAATTTTTATAACCCAACTGTTTAGTTTGACACCTAAATAGTTTAAATGGTGCAAACCAAAAGTAGTTTGTACATTTAAGTAAATATTCTGTCTTTAAAAATGTTGTAGATAGGTTTCTTTGATCTTATAGTGAAATCCTTTAGTTACAAAATCACAGACTGAATGGTAGGAAAATGATTGAAAGTAATGGAATCTACCTACATAGTCTCTAATATATGTACATGAAAATAGCAGAGCAAAAATAAATGGGACACATACAAACTAACAGCCTAAGGAATTCATTTAAAGGAGTATTTTCAACCCAGTGGTTAGAACCATAAAAACCAAGTCAAATAGCTCTGAACTTTTCAGAGGCAATAAAGAAGTAGGTGCAAAGTTCAAATGAAAACATGTGTAATATTACCTCTAAAGAATTAATTTGCAAATCTCTTTCTCCTCATTATTTTCTTAAAAATTATTTCCATACATCAAAAACAATCACAATCATTGCAATGTGTGTGATGGCACTATTGATGAAAAATTTAGATATTTATTATAGTGTTATGGGAGAAATGGCACTTAATTTGGCATTCACTCACATTTTCCTGTCATAGAATATTTGGTTCTTAGAAAAATTTAATTTTTATTTGTTTGATTCAAACAATACATATAGCCAGTCAAAATAGTTAAGGCTACTAGTTCTAAGTTAAAATAAAATTAAACACTATTTTTTGCAAGTTTTGTGTTATTTTTCTAATCTTTTATATTAAACAAAGTGAAATCACATAAGTCTGAGTATATCATAGGTACCTTTAACAAGTAGTTTATTTTTCCTGTGGTAACAAACAAAAAGACTACTAAATGTGGTGAACTACTGACTAATTTTAAATGTCAGTAATTTACTTTTCCAATAGGGCAGGTTCATTTGAAAATCAATAACTGTATCTGTAAATACATGTGTCCCTAAATGTAAGACATTACAATGCATATATCAATCTAAATTGTTTTTGGTTTTTTTTAGTGAGAGAGAAAGAGAGAAGGAGACAGACCAGGACAAATACATAGTAAGGGAAAGAGATGAGAAACATCAATTTGTAACTGCAGCACTTTAGTTATTCATGATTGCTTTCTCATACATGCCTTGACCCAGGGACTTCACCTGAGCTGATGACACCCTGCTCAAGCCAGCGAATTTGGGCTCAAGCCAACAATCTGGGGTAATGTATATGATTGCACACCCAAGCTGGAGAACTGCACTCAAGCTGGTGAGCTCGTGCTCAGGCCGGTGACCTTGGGGTTTTGAACCTAGGTTCTCAGCATCCCAGGTCTTCACTCTATTCACTGTGCAACCACCTGCTCAGGTTAAATTGTATTTGTTTTATTATTAGATAATATAATTCTATTTTTAACATTAAGTAAAATGTAAAGTGCAATGATTTAAGAAGTAGTTATATGTGAAATAAAATAATGATTTTACTTTGTACAGTATATTAACTTTCTAAGGCTGCCATAAGAAAGTAACACAAACTGTGTAGCTTAAATATCAGAAATTCATTGTCTCACAATTATGTAAGTTAGAAGTCCAAAATCAAGAGGTCCAAAGGGCTGATTTATTCTGAGGTCTGTAAGAGAAGAATATAATCCAGGTTTTTTTCCTTGGCTTGTAGAACATAAATAAATTAATTAATTATTAGCAGATTGGGAAACAGACAAATAGGAAATAAGAAAGATGAGAAGCATCAACTCACAGTTGCGGTAGCTTAGTTGTTCATTGTTTGCTTTGTCATACATATGTGCCTTGACCGGTGGGTTCCACTAAGCCAGTGACCCTTTGCTCAAGCCAGCAGCCTTGGGCTCAAGCCAGCAACCATGGAGTCATGTCTATGATACCATATTCATGCCTGAGACCCCGTGCTAAAGCTGGTGAGCCCATACTCAAGCCTGATATGCCTGTGCTCAAGCTGTTGACCTCAATCAAGGTTTCAATCCTGGGTCCTTAGTATCCATCCCAATGCTGTATACACTGTGCCATCACCTGTTCAGGCCAAATTTTCTTATATTTCTTCACACATCTCCTTTTTGTGACTGACCTTGTGTCTAGTTTTTCCTTTTATATACAAAAACCAGTTATATCGGGTTAGGACCTACCATTGTGACCTTATTTTAAATTGATTATTTCAGTAAAGACTCAATTTTTTAGTAAGGTTACATTCTCAGGTACTGGAAAATAAGTCTTATTTTAGGGAGGAAACAAAATTCAACTTGTAACAGCCAGCTTAGACCATATAACTCTAGAAAATGAGGAAATTATACAGATTTATTACAAATTATAATAAATTAGTGTTGAAGTGAATTATGTGATTTTTACTCATGGGAAAACTGACCCCTTAAAATAGTGAATTATAATAATTTTTAAGACATGGACTCAATAATATTTTGGATTTCTTTTTTTTTTTTTTACAAAGCAACTGTGACATGAGTTTGTTACTTAATTTCATTTTTTACTTTCAAAAATCATTCTGAAGCCCAGGAACAGATGGACTTATAGTAAATTCTACCAAGCGTATGGTGTCAATCCTCCTCAAATTTCTCCAAAAATCTGAAAAGATCAGAACAATTTTTAACTCAATCTATGAGGTTAGCATTGTCCTAATACAAAAGCCAGAAATATATACTGCAAGAAATTAAAACTGCAGACCATTATTCCTAATGAACAGATGTAAATATTCTCAAAATACACTGACAAACAGAATTTAATAGAACATTAAAAGGATTATACACCATAGTCATGTGGAATTAATTCCTGGCATGCAAAGACAGTTTAACATATTAAAACCAACCAATGTGATTCATTACATTAACAGAACAAAGGGAAACACACACACATACATTCACATGCACATACGTGATTACCTCAACTGATGACTGTCAAAATCTCAGTGAAATTTTTGCTGGAAAATCTCATTTTAAAATTCCTATGAAATCTCAAAAGATCCTGACTAGTTATAAGTATCTTTCTTTCTTTCTTTCTTTCTTTTTTGATAGAGACAGAGAGAGACAAAAAGAGGGACACACAGACAGAAAGGGAGAGAGGTGAGAAGCATCAATTCTTTGTTGCAGCACCTTAGTTGTTCATTGATTGTTTTCACATATATGCCTTGACCCAGGGGCTTCAGTAGACTGAGTGACCCCTTGCTCAAGTCAGTGATCTTGGGCTTAAGCTGGTGAGCCTTGCTCAAACCAGATGAGCCCGCATTCAATCTGGCGACCTTAGAGTTTCAAACCTGGATCCTCTGAGTTCCAGTTTGATGCTCTATCCATTGATCCACCACTATATAATGATGGAGGTTTCACAATTGCAGCTCTCAGAACTTGCTACCTAGCAATAGTAATTACAACAGTGTGATATTGGCGTTAAGATAAACACACAGACCAATGAAATAGAATAGAGAGCCTAAATACAAACCCTCACATATATGGTCAAGTAATTTTCAACAAGGGTGCTAAGATAATTCAAACTAAAAAGGACAATCTTTCAGTTTTTGGAGGGGAAAACTATAAATTCACACACAAAAGGATAAAGTTGAATCATGTATTATGAATCATATAATAAACTGTTATCTTGCATTAAATACAAAAATATGTCAAAATTAATCAAAGACTTAAACCTACGACCTTTTAAAAATCTAAATTTCTTAGAGAAAAAAAAATATGAGAAAAGCTTCATGTCTTTGGATTTGGCTATGATTTTATATATTTGAAAGCAAAAAAAGGCAAAAAAGAAAAGAAGGAATAAAATAAAGTACATCAATATTAAAAACTTCTGTGTATCAGAAAGCACAACTCACAGAATGAAAAAGCAACTCACTGAAAAGATAAAAATATTTGTAAAGTACCTGATAAGGGGTTAATATCTAGAATATATAAAAAATTCTTAAGTTTGTCAACCAAAAATAATAATAAAATCTAATTGATAATTAGGCAGAAGGATCTTTAATAATATTTCTCTAAAGAATAAGTACAAATGGTCAATAAGAAAATAAAATGATTTTTAACATTACTAAAAGTTAAGGATATAAAAATAAAAAAATCAACCTCACATATATTATGATGGCTGCTATCAAAAACTAAACAAAAACAAAATTCAAGTGTGGAGAATTTAGAATCCTGGACACTGTTTGAGAATACATAAAAGAGTGAAATCTTTACGGAAAACAGTATGGTGCTTTCTCAAAAATTAAAAATGAATTTTCCATATAACCCAGTTATTTCACTTCTGAAGAGATAAAAAAGAGTATTGAAAAAATGAGCTCAAATATATGTGTATTAGTATACCCATGTCCAATATTAGCATTATTCACAATAGCCAATAAATAAAAGCAACCTAAGTATCTACTTGCAAATGAATGAAAAAACATTATAATATATTATATAAAGAGACTAGAATTAGTGTAATTATTATTACTGTTGTTATTTTTATTATTAGTATTAAGTTTAGGTGGTGAAAATTGACTAAGTGGTGTCTGCTTATGTATGGCGAATCAAAGAATGGGAATACTACCAACATATTTTATATTAGATAGGCTGTATACTTTTCTTTTAATTTTGTAATAAAATAGAGATAATTTTATATATTTGAATGTTTTTAGTTGATTAAAAATGCTTAAGCTCATACTCTGAATAATTAGCAAAACTAACAGTTGCAAATACTGACAGAGAACAATGTGCCAGGCGTCATTCCTAACTGTTCAGTATCCTCACTTTCTGAATCCAAGATTTTAGGAAGAAATAATCTGACAGAAAGGTGTACATGTCTGAGTATCAGGCCTAAGAGAGCAGGCTTAGTACTATTTCTAACTCACTTCTTATACATAGACAAAAAGAAGCAAAGAAGATGGAAAGAAGAAATCTGTAAGACAAATCAGCCTTGTCAAGAGGTATAAACTATTTCAATTAACATTTTTTTGCTTCATAGTTCGAAATAAAAATCCATGAGGATGATAGTATCCCTTCAAACAAGTAGCAAAAAAAAAAAAAAAAAAAGTGTTTCTGGATCCATAATATTGCCACTGAATGGCAATGGGAGAAATGTCAGGACATGGACTGTACCAGACTTTACTTATGCTTTGGAATAAAGGCAATGCTAATATCTTGGAGACAATTACTGTTTCATTTACTTTTTTATTCTTTTATTCTTTTTTTCACAATAAATGACTCTGTAGAGTTAACCTAGTCTATTAAAATAATGTGTATGATTGCAGAGCTAGATAATAATAACTGATCATTACATCTTTTTAACAGTTTAGTCAACAGAACGGAGGCATAGACAGAAGTTGTCATAAACATGGTGTAAGGTATTTTTCCCCCCCGAGAAGGAAGGAATGGGGCTTGGAGCCACCAAGTGTGGAATAACAAAAGGCTTTATTGAGTACAGAGCACATCCCGCCTGGCGAGGTTCCCTGGCCCTGAGGAAAGACGGAGGCCAGGAAAGTCACAAGGATTAAACCGCGTGGGAGATATTTAAAGGGGTCCCTCTAGGGAAGTCGAGCTAACATGACATGGTGAAATCCCACTGGCTGGTAGACGTTCGCCTTTTTCCAAATGGTTCATGTGAAGCCTCCTTTGGCGCGTTTGGTTGTGGGCGGTTCTAGCCAAAGTTCGTGGGTCTGAGTTCCCCACGTGACCATCCCCCATTATCCAATGACCTTACATTCTGACCTTTTGTGTTAAATAGAAAAAGGGGTGCCGTTTACTCATCTGTATACTTCCTGTTGAATAGGGGCATCGTGAGGAGGGGGAGATCAGAAGGTGGTGGCTTTGAGGGGTGTCAGGAGGAACATCTGTGTGGCCGTGATTGGAGAAACTTCATGGATGTGGTCCTGTAATGATTTTTAAAAAAGGGGGGAGTAATAGGGGAATTTGCAGCATCCAGCCTTTTGGTGAGCTGGAGATGGATAGAGTCCAGTGGTTCCGACTGCCAGTGGTCCTATAAGGAGGCAAACTTGAGGAAAAACTGCATGTCAGGAGTGGCGTAAAAAGGGGAAAGGAAGGGGCCCCATTCATCCCCATAACCGAGACCTGTGAGGGAACTAGAGGTCCAGAGTGTGATAGTAAAACAGAGAAGGTAGCCCCCGTGTCCACAAGAAATGCAATGGACTTACCCACTAGTTGCAGCATACCCTGGGTTCTCTGAGTCCAGGCCATGTCCTAGGAGTTCGAGCGATGCACCCACCTGGCTGGATTGGCCTTCCCATTTGGGCGTATTGTCCTCCATGTAGAGGCGCTGAGGAAAAACCTGTTGCCCAAAGGGGCAATCACTCCGCCAGTGACTGGGCTGCTTGCAGTCAGGGCAGGGCTCAGTGGGCAGCTGCCAGCAGTGGCCCTGCCAGGACCAATGATCCTGTTTGCCACATTTAAAGCAAGCTGCTGGTGGCTCTTCTGATCTCAGGGTTGCCACAAGAGTCGGGGTTTAGAGCGTTACCTTCTGCTGCATGCAGGCCTGGCGAACAGCCTTGGCTTGTTTCTACTAGTTGGGACCATTAAAAACTTTAAATGCCATGTTCACAGGTTCCAGAGAGGGGTTTGGGGGTTGAGAATTAAAGGAGGAGGGCTCATGCAGAGCCTGGCACCCAGATGCCGCAGGAAATGCTGGAGCCAAAGGCAGGACAGGGCCGAAACTTCCTGAAAGAAAATTGGGGTTGGACATCCTGAAAATCGGTGTAAGAGCCAATGCCAGGCTGAGAAAGCCCTGACGGAGGAGGGACTTAAGAACACAGTGAAGGGAGGGGCCCCTGGCCAGCAGGGGAGGAGAAAGAGAGATGGTAGTGGTGAATAAGGAACAGGTTTTTTGTAAAAGGAGGGGAGGGGGCTCTCAGAGTGAGGAGAACCAAGCACAAAAGAGGTCCGCAGAGGGACCAGAGAAAAGTCCCGAGAGAGGGGCACCCCTGGGGGTCAGACAGGAGGGAAAGAGACTTGGGAGTGCGCAATCGAAGGAAAGATGAGGAGTGAGGTTTTAGGTGAGGTTTCTCTGGCCAGAAAAAGGCCTGTGCAGTGGAACAGGCAGCACAGAGATTAAGGACGGGTGTACAAATAATTAGAAGCCATGAATGTAAGGGATCTCCAATCAGCTCCCAGTTTTTTTGGTGATAGTTAAATTGGTGAGGGTGTTAAAACTGAAAGTCCCTTCAGGAGGTTAATTCAGTGGGTTCTGTGGCCTGGCCACAGCGGAGAAGAAGAACAGTTTCTTCTTTAAGGGGGGAGAATCCTGTGCCCCCACAGCTGCCCTCAGTCCTTGGAGTGGTCAGATTTGAGTATTAGCGTCCTAAGTCTCAAGGTCTGGCCACGGACGCAAAAGGTAAAGTGGATATGTTCTGGGCATCTCCGAAGCACATTCACTTGGATGGACAGAAAAGACTTCCCTGACATAGCTACAGTTTCAGACAGGGAGTCTCGGAGGAAAGAACTGAGAGGAAGGTAGAGGCAGGGGACTTACCGCACCGTGAGCCGAAGTGGGTGGAAGGTCGGAGATCCTGGTTCTTTCTCGGAGGGGATGAGGAAGAGGAGCAGTCCTTGCGGACTTTTAACTCCTCCCGGGTTTTCGGCACCAAAATGTAAGGTATTTTTTCCCGCCGAGAAGGAAGGAACGGGGCTTGGAGCCACCAAGTGTGGAATAACAAAAGGCTTTACTGAGTACAGAGCGCATCCTGCCTGGCGAGGTTCCCTGGCCCTGAGGAAAGATGGAGGCCAAGGAAATCACAAGGATTAAACTGCGTGGGAGATATTTAAAGGGATTCCTCTAGGGAAGTCGAGCTAACATGACGTGGTGAAATCCCACTGGCTGGTAGACAGTCGCTTTTTTCCAAACGGTTCTTGTAAAGCCTCTTTTGGCGCACTTGGCTGTGGGCGGTCCTAGCCAAAGTTCGCGGGTCTGAGTTCCCCACATGACCATTCTCCATTATCCACCGACCTTATACATGGACCATATTTTTGAACTATCTTTTTGAAAAGTGTTACCTCCATATAGTATGGATTCTAGAACTGTCAGTAGCAAAATGTCTTTACAATGTTTACTGTTATATTTGAGTCTAAGAAAGTAAGTAATCTTTCACAACAGAATCATGATACACACAAACTCAATTTTTTTTTCTGAAGCTGGAAACGAGGAGAGACAGTCAGACAGACTCCCGCATGCACCCGACCGGGATCCACCCAGCACGCCCACCAGGGGGCGACACTCTGCTCACTAGGGGGCGATGCTCTGCCCCTCTGGGGCGTCGCTCTTTTGCGACCTGGGGCAGAGGCCAAGGAGCCATCCCCAGCGCCCGGGCCATCCTTGCTCCAATGGAGCCTCGCTGCGGGAGGGGAAGAGAGAGACAGAGAGGAAGGAGAGGGGGAGGGGTGGAGAAGCAGATGGGCGCTTCTCCTGTGTGCCCTGGTCGGGAATCGAACCCGGGACTCCTGCATGCCAGGCCGATGCTCTACCACTGAGCCAACCGGCCAGGGCCCACAAACTCAATTTTAATAGGTCTATTTATATATAATTACATATTGAAAACCTTGGCAGATTTCTAATATTAATTAAGGCTAAACTAAAATAGTATAATATATACAGTAGCAACCCTTAACCTAGTCAATTTCCAAGAGAAATCAATGACACAATCAAGCAAACTTCTTTAAAGAGAATTTTTTAAATTGAATTTTATTGGGGTGACACTGGTTAACATAATAATACAGGTTTCAGTTGCCTAATTCTACAACACATGTCTGTACAGTGTATTGTGTGTTCACTGCCCCAAGTCAAGTCTTTGTTCATTACCATTTATACACCTTGTTCTCTCCTCCACCTCCCCACCATCCCTGGCAAGGACCACAGGTATTTTCTTAAAATTATTTTCCAAAGTGGCCAATTTGAGGATATTTTTATTAAACATTAAAAGATAAAGTACCATAGGAATTTTACCATCATATCCTCTTTTCCTCCCAATAGTATATATAAAATTTCAGGTAAATAGATGTATCTTCTCATCTACAAATTGTTTAAAAATGTTTTTTCTTAATTATATGAACAGAATAAATGAGTGTGTGTGTTTGTGTGTGTGTGTGTGTGTACTGGTGGTTTTCTTTGCTTATTTCTTATGTGATATAGTTGACTGAAATATTACATGATATTTAATACTTAATGTAAGATCATTTGGTATGGTTGTAGGCAGTGAAAAATTTTTAATGATCTTGTTTAATTAAACATTTAAATTTAATTTAAAGGATAATTAAATAAAATTTGGTAAATTCCATTAAAATATATTCTTTACTTTCTGTTTTAAACAAAATAGTTTATTAACACTAATTATTATTTTATGGTTATGACTTTATTTTGGCTTGAAAATATTATTTAGAGGCACAGATGTTTATTTATTTGTTATACCATTGTGTTTGAAATACTGTATAAAATAATTTATCTCAGAACCTAACTGAAGAGGCCTAAGAAAGAGGCCTCAAATGAAAGTTATTTTCATTTAAAAATTTTGTATATACATAGCAAAACATCAAAGTATTTTGAATTAAATGCATTAAATTTTAATAGTGCCTTGGAATGATACCACATTTTGATTAAGGTGCCTATTTAGACAAATTATGTACCCTAAGCAGAATTCTAAATAATTTTATTGATGTTTGAAGAATCATGTCTAGGTGACTTTCTGCTTTGAGATGCACAACTACTTCATTTCACTAGCAGTTTTCACAGTTCAGAATTCTGCTTACATTTTACATGGCAGTTGAGACAACTTACTGAAGTGCTACACTACATATCAACTAATTGGACCGCTAATGAGCTGAATGACTTTTTAATACCAACTGTCTGTAAACCACCCAGTGTGATTGCAGATGGCTTCTGAAGAATTAGCCACTTCAGAACTAACGTTTCTTATTTCTTATATGTCAATAATGTAAGCACAAGATGGGGATTTAAAATTTTGAAAAACAGTCCAGCATCCTTCAATACAGCTGATTTCTTACTTTTATGTGATATACTATTAAAGTAGCCAGAATTTCTTCAATCAGCAAATCTGTATAAACCTTTTATTTCTCTTTGTTATAAGAATTATTTCCAAGACTGAAAGAATTGTATATTTTTCTTTATCTCAGTCAAAGAATATTTGTAACTGAATGAATATGTATATACCTTTGCTATTTTAAAAGTAAGTTTCAGATTATGAGAAGCACAGTACACTTGATGACAAATAGTTTCTTCAAAAATCATTTTTCATAGATGCTTTCTACTTCCTTTATCAAATGCTTGCCCTTAGGTTTATAGACCTAAAATAAAGCCCAGCTCACACAAATATCTTTAAAATTTAAATCTATGTTTTTTTTTAAATAACTATTTGTTGCATCCAACTGTGATAATATTCCTTCACTAAGAGCACTCTCTTAATATTGTAACTAATAAGGTAGTCATGTGGCTATTTTATTTCAAAAGCATTTCTTAGGAATGATATGTCTATTCAATTTCACTCCAGGTCAATTCCATCAAATTAATCCAAGGAAAGTGATCTCTTTTCTTTAACAGTGATTATTGGACAGATATTAGAGAAGTCCAACTCTTTTTTATAGGAGAGTGAGATTTAAGGAAAGTAGATTTGTGGGGCAAGAATTCTCTTTTTCTTAAGAGATTCAAAGGAATTCATTCTCTCTTTTCTGCTGAATGTAAATAAAGTGCATGCAGCAATCATTGCTGGAGAGCCATTCTACGGCCACAGGAAGAATAGATTTAAGATAGAATCAAACCAGGAGACAAAAATAAAATTTAGTGGGAGCAGAAGTTTCTGAGAACTCTCTGTACTCTCTCTTTAATTTTCATGTAAACCTAAAACTGCTCTAAAAAATGTCTTTTTTTTTTTTTTACAGAGACAGAAAGAGAGTCAGAGAGAGGGATAGACAGACAGGAACGGAGAGAGATGAGAGGCATCAATAATCAGTTTTTCTTTGCCACACCTTAGTTGTTCATTGATTGCTTTCTCATATCTGCCTTGACCATGGGCCTTCAGCAGACTGAGTCATCCCTTGCTTAAAGCCAGTGACCTTGGGTCCTAGCTGGTGAGCTTTCCTCAAACCAGATGAGCCCGCGCTCAAGCTGGCAACCTCAGGCTCTCTAACCTGGGTCCTCTGCATCCCAGTCCGACACTCTATCCACTACACAACCGCCTGGTCAGACTCTAAAACATGTCTTAATAAAAAGAAATGTTTGGTTTTGGGGGATACAATTTTCATATAGATCGCCATATCTCCATAATACAAATGTAGAAAAAAAATACATTCTTTCTTACAGCTTAAATCAGTTTAAATTAGATTTTCTGTTACCTATGTGTGTGTTTGCTTATTTTGCTCAGAATCTCTGCTTTTGATATGCTCCATGTTAAAGCCTGTGGTTTGTTTGTTTG
Organism: Saccopteryx leptura; assembly: GCF_036850995.1. Classification (NCBI taxonomy): domain Eukaryota; kingdom Metazoa; phylum Chordata; class Mammalia; order Chiroptera; family Emballonuridae; genus Saccopteryx; species Saccopteryx leptura. The sequence goes on along the minus strand of NC_089506.1, from coordinate 62,618,796 downwards.
CCTTTTGATGATAGGGTATTATTTCATTATATAAAATACCACAATTAGCTGATTAATTCTTCTGTTGGTGGTTATTGGGTTAGTACCAGCTTTGGATTTATTAATAAAGCTTCTATAATATCCTATACACACTTTTTCTTGACTTAAGTTTTTATTTCTATTAAAATTTTCAGGTCATAGTGCAGCTTTATATTTAATTTTCAAAATGAATGTTTTCCAAATGAATATGACATGGTATACTACAGCTAACAGTGTAAGACGGTTCCAGTTCTTCCACATGCTCACAAACAGGTGACATTGTCAGTTCTTCAAAAAAAAAAAATGTTGGCCATTCTAGAGGGTGTGAAATAGTAACTCACTTCATTTGTATTTCCCTAATGATTAATGTTGAACATCACTGCCCATGAGCTTGTTAGTCATCTCTATATCTTCGCTTTTGCAATATCAGCTTCTTATTAATTCAACTAGGCAAATTTGTGTTTTAATGATTTATAGCATTTTTATACATTTAAAAAAAATTTTTTTTTGTATGTGTGTGATAGAGACAAAGAGAGACAGAGAGATGGACAGATAGAGACATATAGACAGGAAGGGAGAGAGATGAGAAGCATCAGTTCTTCGTTGAAGCACCTTAGTTGTTCATTGATTGCTTTCTCATATGTGCCTTGACCAGGGACTACAGTAAACCGAGTGAACCCTTGCTCAAGCCAGTGACCTTGGGCTCAAACTGATGAGCCTTCCTTAAACCAGATGAACCCACATTCAAGCTGGCTACCTCTGAGTTTCAAACCTGGGTCCTCCTTGTCCCAGTCTGACACTCTATCCACTGTGCCACCACCTGGTCAGGCACATTCTTATACATTTTTGATATAAATTTTCCACTGAATAATTTGTATTAAGAATATTATCCCCTGGAATCTGGATTTTATTCTATTAATATATTCCAACTTTTGATGGGTATAAGATTTAAAATTGATGCAGTTTTATTTATTATTTTCTCCTTTTTTATGTAATGATTTTCAGACTTTATAAAGAATCTTTACTTCTCTGAAGGTCTCAAAATATGTTCTAATATTCTGTAAGTTTCAGATGTTTTGTTTTTACACTTAGTTCAATGTTTCAGTTTAAATTATTTTTTACTCATAGCCTGAGATAGGAGTTGAAGTAAATTTTTCTATATAGTTATCTCTTGTTTGAGTATCATTTATTGAAAAAATGTTTCTCCCACCTCCCATACCCTGTAAAATGTTTTGTTACCTTTGTGAAAAATCAGTTGAATTTATATGTGCATAATTTAAATGAAGCCTCAAGCAAAGGAAATACTTTGCCTTGTTTTAGATTTACTGACATTTTATACACATTTATTTTAATTTAAAATGTATGCATAATTTAAATATCTGTTGATTCTCACTTTTTTATCACCATCTCTCTTGTTTTATTAATGGTAGACTGATTTAAAAACATACTTTTTATAATGTAGTTAACAATAAATGATTTATTTATTTTTCATAACAATTATTAAATTCAGAAGTTTTATCTATCATTTATTTTGAGCAAACTATATGTAAATATGTACCATCAATTCTTTTTTCTTTTTGATTAATTTTAATGGGGTGACATTGATAAATCAGGGTACATATGTTCAGAGAAAACCTCTCTAGGTTATTTTGACATTTGATTATGCTGCATTCCCATTACCCAAAGTCTAATTGTCTTCCATCACCTTCTAACTGGTTTTCTTTGTGCCCCTCCCCTCTCCCAACCCCCTCTCTCTCCTCCCCCCCCCACCTTGTAACCCCCCACACTCTTGTCCATGTCTCTGAGTCTCATTTTTATGTCTCACCTATGTATGGAATCATATAGTTCTTAGTTTTTTCTGATTTTCTTATTTCACTCAGTATAATGTTATCAAGGTCCATCCATGTTGTTGTAAATGATCCGATGTCATCATTTCTTATGGCTGAGTAGTATTCCATAGTATATATGTACCAAAGCTTTTTAATCCACTCGTCCACTGATGGACACTTGAATTAACTATAATTTAAATACTTTTATGTTGGCATGGGGAGAGAGACAGGAACATTCAGCTGCTTTGTATGTGCCCTGATTGGGGAATCAAACCAGCATCCTTGATGCTCCAGAACCATGCTGCAGAGCTATCTGGCTAGAGCTTCACTTTTTTTTTTTAGAGAGACAGAGAGAGAAAAAGAGAGAGAGGTGAAGGGGAAGGGAAACATTTGCTATTCTATTCAGTAGTGCATTTTATACATTTTAATGTCAGAAATGAAACAATTTATTTTAAAGTTTTCTCTAGACTATCACAATCATTTTGACACATAGTTAATTAGCAATTTCAGTCTATTTAGTTTGATTCTCATATATTTACTTAATTCAAATTCTCTTCTTTTGTTTTAGTAAAGAAAACACCCTTTTTTGTTATTGTGTTGTTATAGCAACCTGAAATTAGTGACCTCAAATTTCTCAAATTTAGCAATTTTTTCATATTTTTATTAAACACAGACATGGCATCAGAAAATTATTTTCATTCTTTTTATTTTAGATAATGCAATGTCCAAATAAGTCCTGGCAGGTAGCTCAGTAGATAGAGGGGGGCCTGTGTATGGACATCCCAGTTTTGATCCCCAGTCAGGACACACAGAAGAAGCAACCATCTGCTTCTACCTCACTTCCTCTCCTCCTTCTTTCTGTCTTCCCCTTCCGCAGGCGGTGGCTCCACTGGCTGGAGTGGGGCCCAATTGCTGTGGATAGCTCCATTAGAGTGCATTAGCGTCAGGCACTGAGAATACCTTGATGCTCAAGCATTGGCCCTAAGCAGGTTGCCAGGTGGATCCCATCTGGGTGCATGTGAAAGCCTGCCGCACTATCTCCCCTCCTCTCACCTAAAAAAATCTCCAGGTAACAATAACTAGATATTTTGACCTTATGTGTTCTAATTTAATAGTATAAGAATGTGAAATATGAAACAGTCTTTTTTTTTTAAATAAATTTTTATTAGTGTTAATGGGATGACATTAATAAATCAGGGTACATATATTCAAAAAAAACATGTCTAGGTTAACTTGTCATTAAATTATGTTGCATACCCCTCGCCCATAGTCAGATTGTCCTCCGTCACCCTCTATCTAGTTCTCTGTGCCCCTCCCACTCCCCCTAACTCTCTCCCTCCCTCCCTCCTATGTCCTCCCTCCCCCCACCCCTGGTAACCACCACACTCTTGTCCATGTCTCTTAGTCTCGTTTTTATGTTCCACCAATGTATGGAATCATGTAGTTCTTGGTTTTTTCTGATTTACTTATTTCACTCTGTATAATGTTATCAAGATCCCACCATTTTGCTGTAAATGATCTGATGTCATCATTTCTTATGGCTGAGTAGTATTCCATAGTGTATATGTGCCACATCTTCTTTATCCAGTCTTCTATTGAAGGGCTTTTTGGTTGTTTCCATGTCTTGGCCACTGTGAACAGTGCTGCAATGAACATGGGGCTACATGTGTCTTTACGTATCAATGTTTGTGAGCTTTTGGGGTATATACCCAGTAGAGGGATTGCTGGGTCATAAGGTAGTTCTATTTGCAGTTTTTTGAGGAACCACCATACTTTCCTCCATAATGGTTGTACTACTTTACAGTCCCACCAACAGTGGATGAGAGTTCCCTTTTCTCCGCAGCCTCTCCAACATTTGCTATTACCCGTCTTGTTGATAATAGCTAATCTAACAGGGGTGAGGTGGTATCTCATTGAGTTTTGATTTGCATTTCTCTAATAACTAATGAAGCTGAGCATCTTTTCATATATCTGTTGGCCATTTGTATCTCTTCCTGAGAGAAGTGTCTGTTCATGTCCTCTTCCCATTTTTTTATTGGATTGTTTGTTTGTTTGTTGTTGAGTTTTATGATATTCTTTGTAAATTTTGGATATTAGGCCCTTATCTGAGCTGTTGTTTGAAAATATCATTTCCCATTTAGTTGGCTGTCTGTTTATTTTGATATCAGTTTCTCTTGCTGAGCAAAAACTTTTTATTCTGATGTAGTCCCATTCATTTATCTTTGCCTTCACTTCTCTTGCCATTGGAGTCAAGTTCATAAAATGTTCTTTAAAACCCAGGTCCATGAGTTTAGTACCTATGTCTTCTTCTATGTACTTTATTGTTTCAGGTCTTATATTTAGGTCTTTGATCCATTTTGAATTAATTTTAGTACACGGGGACAGGCTGTAGTCGAGTTTCATTCTTTTGCATGTGGCTTTCCAGTTTTCCCAACACCATTTGTTGAAGAGGCTTTCTTTTCTCCATTGTGTGTTGTTGGCCCCTTTATCAAAGATTATTTGACCATATATATGTGGTTTTATTTCTGGGCTTTCTATTCTGTTCCATTGGTCTGAGTGTCTATTTTTCTGCCAATACCATGCTGTTTTGATTATCGTGGCCCTATAATATAGTTTAAAGTCAGGTATTGTAATGCCCCCAGTTTCATTCTTTTTCCTTAGGATTGTTTTGGCTATTCGGGGTTTTTATAGTTCCATATAAATCTGACGATTTTTTGTTCCATTTCTTTAAAAAATCTCCTAGGAATTTTGATGGGAATTGCATTAAATTTATATATTGCTTTGGGTAATATGTCCATTTTAATTATATTTATTCTTCCTATCCAAGAACAAGGAATATTTTTCCATCTCATTGTTTCTTTTTCTATTTCTCTTAATAATGCCTTGTAGTTTTCGTTATATAGGTCCTTTACATTCTTTGTTATGTTTATTCCTAGGTATTTTTTTTTTGTTGTTGCAATCGTGAAGGGGATTATTTTTTTAGTTCGTTTTCTAATATTTCATTGTTGGCATATAGAAAGGCTATGGGCTTTTGTATGTTAATTTTGTATCCTGCGACCTTACTGTATTGGTTTATTGTTTCTAATAATCTTTTTGTGGAGTCCTTCGGGTTTTCGATGTATAGGATCATATCATCAGCAAAAAGTGATACCTTTACTTCTTCTTTTCCGATATGGATGCCTTTTATTTTTTTGTCTTGTCTGATTGCTCTGGCCAGAACTTCGAGCACCATGTTAAATAAGAGTGGAGAGAGTGGACAACCCTGTCTTGTTCCTAATTTAAGGTGGAAAGTCCTCAGTTTTATGTCATTTAATATGATGTTGGCTGATGGTTTATCATATATGGTCTTTATCATGTTGAGATATTTTCCTTCTATACCCATTTTATTGAGAGTCTTAAACATAAAATTGTGTTGTATTTTATCAAAAGCCTTTTCTGCATCTATTGATAAGATCATGTGGTTTTTGTTCTTTGTTTTGTTGATATGGTGTATTACGTTAACCGTTTTACGTATGTTGAACCATCCTTGAGATTCTGGGATGAATCCCACTTGATCATGATGTATTATTTTTTTAATATCTTGTTGTATTCGGTTTGCCAGTATTTTGTTTAGAATTTTAGCATCTGTATTCATTAGAGATATTGGTCTGTAGTTTTCTTTCTTTGTGCCATCCTTGCCAGGTTTTGGTATGAGGGTTATGTTGGCCTCATAAAATGTGTTTGGAAGTATTGCTTCTTCAATTTTTTGGAAGACTTTGACTAGATAGGAACCAAGTCTTCTTTGAATGTTTGATAGAATTCACTAGTATAACCGTCTGGGCCTGGACTTTTATTTTTGGGGAGGTTTTTAATAGTTTTTTCTATTTCCTCCCTGCTGATTGGTCTGTTTAGGCTTTCTGCTTCTTCATGACTCAGTCTAGGAAGGTTGTATTGTTCTAGGAATTTATCCATTTCTTCTAGATTGTTGTATTTGGTGGCATATAATTTTTCATAGTATTCTACAATAATTCTTTGTATATCTATGATGTCTGTGGTGATCTCTCCTCTTTCATTTTGGATTTTATTTATTTGAGTCCTGTGCCTTTTTTCCTTGGTGAGTCTTGCTAAGGGTTTGTCAATTTTGTTGATCTTTTCAAAGAACCAGCTCCTTGTTTTATTGATTTTTTCTATAGTTTTTCTGTTCTCTATTTCATTTATTTCTGCTCTGATTTTTATTATCTCCTTTCTTCGGCTGGTTTTGGGTTGTCTTTGTTCTTCTTCTTCTAGTTCCTTAAGGTGTGAAGTTAAGTGGTTTACTTCGGCTCTCTCTTGTTTGTTCATATAGGCCTGAAGTGATATGAACTTTCCTCTTATTACTGCTTTTGCTGCATCCCAGAGATTCTGATATGTCGTATTTTCATTTTCATTTGTCTGTATATATCTTTTGATCTCTGCGCTTATTTCTTCTTTGACCCATTCATTTTTTAGAAGTATGTTGTTTAGTTTCCACATTTTTGTGGGTTTTTCCTCCTCTTTTTTGCAGTTGAATTCTAGTTTCAAGGCTTTATGATCGGAAAATATGCTTGGTACAATTTCAATTTTTCTAAATTTGCTGATATTGTCTTTGTGGCCCAACATATGGTCAATTCTTGAGAATGTTCCATGTACACTAGAGAAAAATGTATACTCTGTCGCTTTGGGATGAAGTGTCCTGTAGATGTCTATCATATCCAGATGTTCTAGTATTTAGTTTAAGGCCACTATATCTTTATTGATTCTCTGTTTGGATGACCGATCTAGAGTCGTCAGCGGAGTATTGAGGTCTCCAAGTATGATTGTATTTTTGTTAGTTTTTGTTTTAAGGTCAATAAGTAGCTGTCTTATATATTTTGGTGCTCCCTGGTTTGGTGCATATATATTAAGGATTGTTATGTCTTCTTGATTCAGTGTCCCCTTAATCAATATGAAGTGACCATTTTTGTCTCTGAGTACTTTTTCTGTCTTGTAGTCAGCATTATCAGATATGAGTATTGCTACACCTGCTTTTTTTTGGGTGTTGTTTGCTTGGAGTATTGTTTTCCAGCCTTTCACTTTGAATTTGTTTTTATCCTTGTTGCTTAGATGTGTTTCTTGTAGGCAGCATATAGTTGGATTTTCTTTTTTAATCCATTATGCTACTCTGTGTCTTTTTATTGGTAAGTTTAATCCATTTACATTTAGTGTAATTATTGACACTTGTGGGTTCCCTACTGCCATTTTATAAATTGCTTTCTGTTAGTTTTGTATCTAGTTTGATTCTTCTCTTTTGTTTTTCTATCATTTGTTTTTGTTTGTTTGTGTTCCATACTTCTTTCCTCTGTTGCTACCTTTTTTAAGTCATGTGTTTTTGTGGTGGTTTTTTCAAGGGTGGTTACCATTAAGTAATGAAAAGGGTACCTACCATATTCATTGTAGTACCCTATCTTATAAGTATTTCTGCACTTCATCGTCCTTTGCTACTGTTAATCTCCATCCTCTTCCCCCTTTTTTTCCTTTGTTGTCACAGTTTAAGTTTGGTTTTATTGTGTTCTTGGTGGAGCTGTTACTTGTGGTGTTGTTTTCTTTTGTTCTTTGAATCTGGTTGGAAAAGCCCCTTTAGTATTTCCTGGAGTGGGGGTTTTCTGCTGATAAATTCTCTCATCTTTTCTGTATTTGTGAATGTTTTTATATCTCCTTCGTACTTGAAGGATAGCTTTGATGGGTATAGTATTCTTGGCTGAAAGTTCCTCTCTTTCAGGGCTTTAAATATTGGGGTCCACTCTCTTCTAGCTTGTAGAGTTTCTGCTGAGAAATCTGATGATAATCTAATAGGCCTTCCTTTATATGTTGTACTCTTCTTTTCCCTGGCTGCCTTGAGAATTTTTTCTTTGTCATTGATTTGTGTCATCTTTATTATGATGTGCCTTGGAGTGGGTTTGTTGGGGTTAAGAAAAGTTGGTGTTCTGTTTGCTTCTTGAATTTGAGGCTTTAGTTCTTTCCACAGGCTTGGGAAGTTCTCGTCTATTATTTGTTTGAGTATTTTCTCCATTCCATTTTCTTTCTCTTCTCCCTCTGATATACCTATTATTCTTATGTTATTCTTTCTGATGGAGTCAGACAATTCCTGTAGGGCTTTCTCGTTTTTTATTATTTTTGAGTCTCTTTCTTCTTCTCTCTGTTGTGCCTCAAGTTGTTTGTCTTCTATTTCACTAATCCTATCTTCTATCTGGGCTGTTCTGTTAGCTAAGCTTGTTACCTCGTTTTTCAGCTCGTGAATTGAGTTTTTCATTTCTGTTTGATTTGTTTTTATAGTATCAATTTCCTTGGTAATATATTCTTTGTGTTCATTGAGTTGTTTTCTGATCTCCCTAAATTGCCTTTCTGTGTTTTCTTGTATATCTCTGAGTATTTTTAAGATTTCTATTTTAAATTCTCTGTCATTTAGCTCCAAGGCTTCCAATATGTTAAGTCTTTTCTCCATAGATTTTTCCACATCTATTTGTGTTACCTCTCTTTCTTTTCTATCCATAATATTCGATTTCCTCTTTCTTATTGGCATCTGAGGGTGGTCTTGTTGAAAGCACTAATTAGAATTAATAAAGAGTAAAAAGTAAAAAAAAAAAAAAAAAAAGGTAAAACACCCCACAAAAAAAAAACAGTAATAATTTATTATTTCCCCCTTTTTTCTTTCTTCTCTTTCCCTCCTCTCCCCTTCTCAGGGAAATATCGTGATGACCTGTGAATTATATTATGCTAAATGGAACAAAAACTGCCTATAATGGAGGGCCTAATTTGGGGTAAAGAGTTCAAGGGGCTAAAAAGGGAGTAGGGACCTACTAAATGCAAAAAAAAAAAAAAAAGAAGAAGAAAATCTTAGACAAGCATAAGATGATTTGCTTGTAAGTGATGGTCGACTAAGAGATATAATGAGAGGGATAAGAGGGAACCATAAAAAAGGAGAAAAAAAAAGAATAATAAAGTAGAAAAAAATAAAGATAATAAGTAAAAATCTGTTGTATTAAGTGAAGCGAAGACTAAATACAATGGAGACCTTGGTTTGGGAGGAATGCTAGTGAGTTAAAAAGCAACGTAAAAAGTACCCAAAATGCCACAAAAATAAACAAAAAAACAAAAACAAAAGCAAAAAAGAAAAATAAAACCAAAAAAAACCTTGAGTCCCAAATTAAATAATTTGTTCATGATTGAGGATTAAATGGGAGGAAAAGTAAAACAAGAAAAGAAAAAATGAATAGAAAGGAAAAAATAAGAAAAAGAGAAAAACAAAGGAAGAAAAAAAAAGGAAGAGAAAAAAACAAAATAAAGCAAAAAAAAAAAAAGAGGAGAGAGTGAGAGTTAAGTGTTTTGGAATATAACCTAAAAGGAGGGTGAGGATGAAGAAAAGAAATAAAATGTAACACTCATGGGTAGTGTAGTTCAAGAAAAGGGAAGCATAGGATGGGCAGAGAATAAAAGGACCAAGGTGGAGGAAATAGAAATAATAATAATAAAGGCAATAAGATAGAAGAAACAAACAACAACAACGAAAAATTAGTGGAACAAGTTGTAAAGTCTGTGGATTTTTCTTGATTTTGAGAGGTTAACTTCTTCCTTTTTCTTTTCTCTCCCTCTTCCTGGTCGGTGACTCTGTACCCCAGGCTCTGCCCCTGTGTCACACTTAGGTAGGGATTTGCAGTTGATGGGATTCTATGGCAATGTCACATAATTGGCTTTATTCTTGCTGGTAGTCAAGGCTTGTTGGCGTTTGCAGGGTCCAACAATGAGAGAGTTTGCTTTCCTGGAGTCTCTCCTAGTCCCCCCTTCCTGAATTAGCAGCCTGGTGATCCAGCTATAAGGCTGCTACTGCTTCTGCCTGGGGAGTAAAAGGCTAGGAAATCCCCACTCTATCCCCACTCAGTGCAAGGCTTTGGGAAAGGCTCTGGCAGTCAGATCCTCCAGCGTAATTAGGCGGGGGTGGGAGTCAATTGTTGTCAAGGTGACTGTTCAGCGCCTAGCATTCAGTTGGACCACTCAACTCAGGCTTTCCACACTTTGTAGTCTGTTTTGGCTGGGAAGAAGAGGCACTAGTCTCTGCTTGTGACTAGTGTAGTATAGATCTTATTATCTGCCAAGTCCCTCTTGTTAGCATTTATCCCTGAATATGGAGGCTCTGTCAATCAGAAGTTGCCCCCACCCCTTTAGCGAGAGGCACTAAAAAATATCTCGTCTCTTGTCTTGGATCGCTGAACTGAGAGAGATCTTATCAATTAGAGCCCCGTGGGTGCGCAGATTTCGTGGGTTAAGCTAATTTCAGTGATTGGGTCCACAGCTGTGCTCCCGAAGGTATTTCAGGCTGCCCGTGCGCCCCTCCCCCAATGCTTGATTGTTAGCTTGAATGACTGGGTGAGGTGCCCTGCCCACGGAGAGAATCTCCCAAGTAGGAAAGACCGCCCTGGCACCTCTCCCGCTCGCCCCACCGCTGGTGGCTAGGGCACACCGGGCGCAGGATAATGGGGCATCCTGGGTGTGCGGGCCAGTAGGGCGCTCTGGGCACGTGGGACGCCCAGGGCATGCGCGCGAATGGGGTGCTCCAGGCACCAGTGGCTGGGGACTCTCACTCGCAGTGCGCGGGCCGCTGGAGACACTAGCGGTGCTCGCTCTGCGACCGGACCGCGGCACCAGGCGCACGCCGGCGGCTGCTCGCAGTGCTTAGGCTGCCACTCCCTGAGTGTGGGCCGACTCACCACAGGCACACTCCCTCCGTGGCTTGAATGAATGTCCCTGCGGTAGTTAGCTTCCTCCACACCCTCGTCTCTCAGATTCAAGTGATAACAGTCCTTTCGCTTTCAGTTTTTTTGGAACTCCGGAATGCTCCGAGGATAAATTTTTCTGTTTCTAGTTGATAAATTTGTTGAGATTTTGGGGAGATCTGTCGGACGCGCTGCTCACGGTGCCATTTCCGTGACGTCACCTTGAAACAGTCTTTACACTGTCTTTAGCTGTGCTTATAATTATCTCAAGAACATTGAAAATGCCATGATTTCAATATGAAACATAAAATGTTTATATATCTTTATGCATATAGCTTAAATGTATTTTAAAATCATAAACAATCTAAATGTTTACTGTTCATACTACAATACAAATGGCTTTTCATTAACCATTCATAACTTTATTTTTTTGTTCATTTGAATATAATGTTCTATACATTCAAACTTTTTAGTAAGACTTTAATATACTCCCACCTATTATGCTTGCTGGGAGTATATTTTGGACTGCTTAAATTTGATGTAAATAAAATAAAATTTCTACAATCATACTGTCATTAAAAACACATGCATAAAATATTCTGAAGTAGTAATAAAACACTAAGATTATTAATACATGGTTGCCAAAAGTATTCAAACATTTAACTATAACTTATCATACATTAAGGTGTTCTGTTATTCTCTGCAATCGGTATTAAATTTTGAGAAATATTTGTTAAAAGTATTTCATGATGCATTCCTTTTTAAAGAAAATAGACTTAAGAACCAGCACATTGCCTTGTAAAAAACTGGAACTAATAATAATAATTAGTTTTTAATTAGTAGGATAAAATTTACCTGCCAAACACAAAATCTAAATTTAACACGTACTCTACTACTAAATTTATTGAGAAAAACAGATCATATATGTTAATCCTCAAATCTTGGAAAATGAACACCCGCTTACTGATAATATTACAATCAGTATTGATTATACATAGAACTTTATAAAGCCAAATAACCATTATTCATAACTTGCTTTTATGCTTTGTAAAGAACTCAGAGTAAACCAATTTACTTAATGTTCCAAACTTAGTTGGTAACCATTTTTTAATAATTGATATAAACAAGGAAAGTTAATAATGATGGAAAACACAATATATAGAACTGAAGTGATAATATTAGTAATATATTTAATTCAAAAGTAATTTTAAAAACCATGTTTTAAATACATATTTGTGAACCTAATTATGTAGTTAAACAATGACATTAATATAGGCTAACTCTCCTGGAGGATTAGTAGAAACAGAGTCACAGACAATGAATGGCATATACAAGACCTAAAATTAAACAGAAAATACATATAGTGATTAAAATAATTGAAAAGATTTTGAAAAGAAAGTATTAGAGATATGCAAGTTTATACAAAAGAGAATAATGTGGACAAGACTGGAATACTTTTTGTTTGTAAAATTAAATATGGTATAAGATAGTACTATAAACCACATAGTGTTTGGAAGGCATAACGTAAAAAAAAATAGAAATTTTTGTATGCTTGGAAAACAGTAAGAAATTATACTGATACAAAAGAGTTAGACAATAGAAATCAAATCTTAGAAATTTCTGGACTAAAGAAATCAGATTTCTGAACAAAAATAATTTAAAGATCATTTAAACTTTTAAATTGTTATATATAATACATGTATAAACAGTATACCAAGCCTGACCTGTGGTGGCGCAGTGGATAAAGCGTCGACCTGGAAATGCTGAGGTTGCTGGTTCAAAACCCTGGGCTTGCCTGGTCAAGGCACATATGGGAGTTTATGCTTCCTGCTCCTCCCCCCTTTCTCTCTCTCTCTCTCTCTCTTTCTCCTTCTCTCTCTCCTTTCTAAAATGAATAAATAAAAAAAATAAAAACAAAACAAAACAGTATACCAAACCAAAAAATTGCAACATAATGTATTAACAAAAAATTACATATAACCATATATAAATCTAGTAAAATATTATATTTTAATATTTTAAAAAATATTTTTACTTTTAATATAAAATAATTTTTGTAATATAGATACAATCTTGTTTTCTAAGAGCATAATTTTATTTTGACTGTCTTTAAACTTTAATTAAATGAATTCATATATTAGATGTTTATGAATGCCTTGTTCAACTTGACTTATTAAGATACATCTATGTTGTTGCCTGTAGGTATTATTTGTTCACTTGCTTGCTGTATTAGTTGACCAATTTACATCCCCACCAAGAATGAATAAACATTATCTATTCTCTATTCTAAAAGTTGATCATAAGTGCTATATCTCATATTATCCTCTAATAATTTTATTTTTATTTTCCTTTTCCTATTTTTTACAAGAAACTTTATTATAGAACTAGTTTAAGTAAGAGCAAAAATTTTTTTTGTCTTCACAGATGTAAATTAGACTAAAGTCACTTATTGAAAGCACTGCTCTTTCTTGACTTCTCTGAGATGCCATTTTTCTATAAATTAAGTAAATGTGTGTTAGTCAGTTTTTACAATTTCTAGGCCAATTTATTGTTCAGATTTCCTTACATTTAATTTCTATAGCTTTGAGATTATATTACTTGTCATTACAGTTGCTCCTTCCTGGCTGTCAGGGCAAGTTACGTGTTTTCCTTTTTATTTCCATACAAATTTTAAATTCAGGTTGTCCAGTTTTAAAAATACATACAGACTTACACATGCAAATAGGTACAATTGTGAGGTTTTGACTGGGATGGCACAAAATCTCTGAACAAATATAGGTAAAAATGAAATCATTAAGTTTTTGAATATTCTAATTTATAACATGCTTTTATTTATGTATTGATTTCTCTTTAACATTCTAGAATTTAAAAAATTTCTCTCACCACTTTTAGATGTTCATTTCTTTTATACTTTGGTGTTATAGTAAACAGTATTTTATAAAATCTCAGATTCTTTTTGTTTTTTATTGCTCCTATTTAAAAAAATCTATTAACTACTTTTATTTTAAAATATGTAATCTCTATGTATTAATGATAAAAAATTTAAATACTATATAATAATTAATTTCTTACATCTTGTTAAAGATTATATTTATTTTAATAAGTTTTCAGTAGATCCTTTCTATACAATCATAAGGTGCTATTATAAATTTCCCAGGCTTGTTTTCAGAAATGTAATTAAAAGAACAAAACACAATAGCCTGACCAGGTAGCAGGGCAGTGGATAGAGCATAAGCTTGGGATACTGAGGACCCTGGTTCAAAACCCTGAGGTCACTAGCTGGAGAATGGACTCAACCGGCTTGAGTGTAGGTTTACCAGCAATAGTGCAGGGTCACCAGCTTGAGCTTGTGATCATAGACATGACCCCATGGTCACTGGTTTGAGCAAGGGGTCACTGGCTCAGTTGGAGTACCCCCCATCAAAGCATGTATGAAAAAGGAATCAATGAACAACTAAAGTGACGCAACTATGAGTTGATGCTTCTCATCTCTCTCCCTTTCTGTCTGTCCCTCTTAGTACAAAACAAAACAAAACAAACAAACAAAAAACAAAAACAAAAGAAAGAAAAACAATATATGAGAGGAGAAAAACATTTTTTTTTTTGGAAACCAAATTACTTTCATAATAAATCAGTGAATAAGTTAAATATATTCTAAGATGATTCAGCATACTTATAGAATAATTCTAAGCATTGTTCTCAGTCCTTCTCGTCTTGTCTAGGAAATAAAATGGTTAATGCAACTACAGAGGTAATGAGGTATCAATATTGACAAAGAAGTCCATTGTGGCTCCTATATCAACCCTGGTTCCAGCTGAGAGCCCTGCAAATTCTTTTCTGTTGTGCGTGGCAGACAACCTCCAACTAGTTTTAAGTCTGCCAGCTAACGGGCAAGAAGTAGGATGATAGAGGCATTATCATCAGAGGCAAAAAAACTGAAATCAGAGAGGTTAATAACTTGTTTTTTTAGCCTACCTGATTAGTATCAGATAGGAAAAGTAAACATCCTAATGTGCAAGCAAATTATGTAAATACCTTGGAAAATTTTTTTATTTACTTCAACCATTTATAAAACTTTGGTATGGTTCTGCATTATTTTATTTTATGTTATATAGTTCTGTTTTTTTTAATTTGTAAATATAAAACTTAAAACAGTTTTGTAAATGTGTATTTTATGATTGGCTTAATTTAGAATGGTTTCTTGTGCACAAAAAGACAAGAATAAGATCAAGGATGCAGTATCTGATGAATTACAATTCTCAGAGGCCTCATAGAATATGATGATATTGGCTTTCTGTTCCATTAATCAATTCATTTACCCTACCATGATTACCACCATCTATATCACTGTAGTTTTAAAATACGTCTTAAAGTTAGGTATTATCAGTCTTCTGACTTCATTTTCAGTATTGTTTTGGTTATTTTAGGTTTTTTGACTTTCCATGCCAAATGTAGAACCCAGGAAATTTCCCTTGACTCATCTTCAACAGAATAATGCATTTCTTCTAACTTACCTTTTATTATATTGAGGGGCAATTTACTACTCAGAATATATTTCAAACGTACTCATTGGAAATTCTTACTTGGGCATTGATAAGTCTGACAATTCTCTGAATTATATTCTTAGAGTCAGGCATTGAGCCTGCTGAAAGAAAATACAATTTTCAGTCATTACCTTAATAGAGAATTTCACTAAATGGAATGTTAACAGTTTCATAAGGGGGAATTAAAGACTTTTTCAAGTTACCAAGAAATGTATCTTTAAGTGTATCTCTCACAGCTAGGAAATTATGCAAAATATGTGAAATAATATAAGAAACATGGAATCACAGAAGAGTACTGTAAGGTATTTTTCCCCACTGAGAAGGAAGGAAGGGGGCCGGAGCCAAGAAGTGTGGAAGAATAAAAGGCTTTATTGAGTACAGAGCATGCATCCCACCCGGCGAGGTTCCCTGGCCCCAAAGAAAGATGGAGTTCAGGGAAGTCACAAGTAGTGACCCGCGTGGGAGATATTTAAAGGGTTCCTAGGGTGGTTGAGCTAATATGACGTGGTGAAATCTCACTGACTAGCAGACAGTCGCTGTTTTCAAAAGGGTTCCTGGGAAGTTTCTTTTGGTGCTCTTGGTTGTGGGTGGTCCTAGCCAACGTTCCCGGGCCTGAGCTTTCACCATTATCCACCGACCTTACATTCTGACCTTTTGAGTTAAATAGAATAGGAGCACCGTTTATCTGTCTGGCTACTTCCTGCAGATTAGGGGCATCGTGGGAAGGGAAGATTGGCTGGTGGTGGTTTTGAGGGGTGTCAGAAGGAATATCCATTTGGCAATGAGTTGAGAAACTTCGCGGATGTGGTCTCACTAGTTGCTGCATACCCTGGGTTCTCTGTGTCCAGGCCATGTCCTGGGAGTTCTGTCCTAGGATTTCGAGCGATGCACCCATCTGGCTGGCTTGGCCTTCCCATTCGGGCGACTTTTCCTCCCCGTAGAGGTGCTGAGGAAAAGCCTGTTGCCCAAAGGGGCAATTGCTCCGCCAGTGACTGGGCTGCTTGCAGTCAGGGCAGGGCTCAGTGGGCAGCCACAGGCAGGGGCCCTGCCAGGACCAATGACCCTGCTTGCCACACTTAAAGCAAGCTGCTGGTGGGATTCCTCTTTGTGGCTTGGATTTGGGTTGGGCCCCTCCTGTGCCTTGCCTCTGTTGCTCTGCAGGTCTCAGGGCTGCCATGAGAGTTTGCAGCATTACCTTCTGCTGCATGCAGGCCTGGCGAACATACTTGGCCTGTTTCTACTAGTTGGGACCATTAAAAACTTTAAATGCCATATTTACAGGTCCCAGATAGGGGTTTGGGGGTTGAGAATAAGAGGAGGGGGGCTCGTGGGGAGCCTGGCACCCAGATCCAGCAGGAAGTGCTGGAGGCAAAGGCAGGACAGGGCCAAAACTTCCTGCAAGAAAATTGGGGTTGGATGTCCTGAAAACCAGTGTAAGAGCCAATGCCAGGCTGAGAATGGCCTGATGAAGGAGGGGTTTAAGAACACAGTGGAGAAGGGAGGAGACCCTGGCCAGCAAGGGAGGAGAAAGAGAGATGGTAATGGTGAATAAAAAACAGGTTTTTGTGAAGGGAGGGGAGAGGGCTCTCGGAGGGAAGAGATGAGAGAGAAGTCCCGAGAGAGGGGGGCAACTCCGGGGTCAAGCAGGAGGGAAAGAGAGTTGGGAGTCCATGGAGAAGAAAAGATTAGGATCGGAGGTTTTAGGTGAGGTTTCTCTGGCCAGAAAAAGGGCCTGGGTGGTGAAACAGGCGGCTCAGAGATTAAGGACGGGTGCACAAATAATTAGAAGCCGTGAATGTAAGGGATCTCCAATCAGCTCCCAGCTTTTTTTAGCGATAGTTAAATTGGTGAGGGTGTTAAAACCGAAAGTTCCTTCAGGAGGCTAATTCAGTGGGTTCTGTGGCCTGGCCACAGTGGAAAAGAACAGTTTCTTCTTCTTTAGCGAGGGAGATTCCTGTGCCCCCACGGCCACTCTCAGTCCTCAGAGTGGTCAGATTTGAGCATCAGCATCCCAAAACTCAAGCTCTGGCCATGAATAGATACGGTAAAGTGGATGTGTTCAGGACGTCTCCACAAGCACATGCACTCGGAATGGAAAGACTTCCTTGATGTAGCTATGGTTTCCGGACAGGGAGTCTTTTTTTTTTTTTTTGTATTTTTCTGAAGCTGGAAATGGGGAGAGACAGTCAGACAGACTCCCGCATGCGCCCGACCGGGATCCACCCGGCACGCCCACCAGGGGCGATGCTCTGCCCACCAGGGGGCAATGCTCTGCCCCTCTGGGGCGTCACTCTGCCATGACCAGAGCCACTCAAGTGCCTGGGGCAGAGGCCAAGGAGCCATCCCCAGCGCCAGGGCCATCTTTGCTCCAATGGAGCCTTGGCTGCGAGAGGGGAAGAGAGAGACAGAGAGGAAGGAGGGGGAGGGTGGAGAAGCAAATGGGCGCTTCTCCTATGTGCCCTGGCCTGGAATTGAACCCGGGTCCCCCGCACGCCAGGCCGACGCTCTACTGCTGAGCCAACCGGCCAGGGCCCGGACAGGGAGTCTTGGAAGAAAAAACTCAAGGGTGGCTAGAGGCAGGGGACTTGCCGCACCATGTGCCAAAGTGGGTGAAAGGTCAGAGATCCTGTTTCTTTCTCAGAGGAGAAGGGAAGAGGAGCAGTCCTTGCGGACTTCAACTCCTCCCAGGTTTTCAGCACCAAAATGTAAGGTATTTTTTCCCGATGAGAAGAAAGAAAGGGGGCCAGAGCCATGAAGGGTGGAATAATAAAAGGCTTTATTGAGTACAGAGTGCACATCCTACCCAACGAGGTTTCCTGGCCCGAGGAAAGACGGAGTTCAGGGAAGTCGCAAGTGGTGACCCGCATGGGAGATATTTAAAGGGTCCCTAAGGTGGGTGAGCTAATATGACGTGGTGAAATCTCACTGGCTGGCAGATGGTCACTGTTTTCCAAAGGGTTCCTGGGAAGTTTTTTTTGGTACTCTTGGTTGTGGGTGGTCCTAGCCAATGTTCCCAGGCCTGAGCTTTCCCTGTTATCCACTGACATTACAAGTACCAATAAAATGAAATCATGTTATGCATTCTATTATTGCTATTATTTTTTTTTGTATCCTTCTGAAGTTGGAAACGGAGAGGCAGTCAGACAGACTCCCGCATGCTCCTGAAAGGGATCCACCCGGCATGCCCACCAGGGGGCGATGCTCTGCCCATCTGGGGCATTGCTCTGTTGCAACCAGAGCCATTCTAGCACCTGAGGCAGAGGCCATGGAGCCATCCTCAGTGCCCGGGCCAACTTTGCTCCAATGGCTGCGGAAGGGGGAGAGAGAGACAGAGAGGAAGGAGCGGGGGAGGGGTGGAGAAGCAGATGGGCACTTCTCCTGTGTGCCCTGGCCAGGAATCAAACCTGAGACTCCTGCACACCAGGCCAATGCTCTACCATTAAGCCAACCAGCTAGGGCCATTGCTATTATTTTTAAAGTATATGTAAGGTCATACAACAATTTTGACTATATGTCTAGTTTAGATTGTCACATATTAAAATTAAATTTGTAAAGTTGCAGAACATAACACTACTGAAAATAAATGATAGAATCTTATTTGTAAATGTAATATAAGTAATCTATATAATGGAATAAATCTAAATCTTAGTGGAATTCAATTTGAAAGTATTATTCAATATAAAATTTCTCACTTTAAATGTTTAACCTCTAAATAATATTATTAATAATGGCAATGTTTATATGGATTTGCTATATTTTATTTTTAGATTTTTCATGTAAAATACTTAAACTGAATAAATTCACTTAACATTGTTCTGCTTTCAATAAAATTGTATTTTATCAGTTTCAGCAACTTTACAACATGTGTAAATCATTAATTTAAAAATTGCTATTGAGCATATATAATAAATATGATCAGACACGAGCTCTAATGTCATAAAACTTATAGTCTGTTGCAAAGATTGATAAGTAAATAATAATTATTAAATATAATTACAGTTGTCCTGAGTCATACCGCAGCTCACTTTTCCTGGTCTCATTGTATCATGGATTTTTAAATTTTATATATCTAATTTTGTATTGTGGATTTTTTGTCATACAGTGACATTTCGCGGTATATAAGTATATTAATTAATTTATTATTTTAATTATTTTTGCTGTAAAATAAGCTTTTTCTAGCCTAAAAAATTAAAAACAATATAAAATATTAATTAAAAGAATATTAAATTGAAATAAAGCCTTAAAATATACATAAATAATAAAATAAATATAAGGTCTCTACTTCGCGGATTTTTGCCTATCATGGGGGGTTCTGGAACCTAACCCTCATGATAGAGGAGGTACGACTGTATCATTAATTCTATGCAAATTGTAATGAAACGGAGTTCCTAACTTTCTTGATGAAATATTAAAGTAATTAAAACTGAAAGATGCTTACAACATTTTAGATGAGGTAAAGTGGAGTACACATTCCAGAATGAGGTGGTCACCATTAAACAGAAAGACAACAACAATAGTAATAATAACAATGAAGAGAGAAAAGAAGAAGGGTTAAGAGAAAGAAGAAAGAGATTCTCTTTTATGGAATCATTAGTAGAGTAGAATTTCTGGATTGTAAATTCAAGTGGAGAAAAATAGGATTATACTTGGTTTGAAGGCAAAGATGAACACAAAAGTACTAGTGTAATATGAAAAATATTAAGATTTATCATGTGAATTAGAGTGAATCACTAAATACTTTGGAGCTTCAGAGTATGGGGGATGATTTGTTAAATGAAAAAAACGGTTTTAAGACGATGGGATGGTTAGCAAAAAAGTGAAGGTTGTATTCCTAAAGTTGCCATTTCTTCTTGTGCATCCAACTGCATCCCTTTGTGCTTGGTTGGGGTTGTGCGATTAAGTTCTTGTAAGCACTAGCAATGTGAGCTACTTTGAGAATTTTGGCTTCAATACTCAGCATGTGCCTTCTCATGTTTGCTTCCTTTTTTCTCTGGGTGAAACCAGAAGTGAGCAAACACTTCTGATATAGATAATAAAATATTTTAAGGAATGAAGGAAGGACATTTGGAAATAAATCAAGTTGATTTTCAATCATAGATCAACCTCTTTGGCATTTTAATATGAAGGTGAAAAAGAAATATATTTGTTCTGGAAATCACTAAATAATTAGGTCTCTTGCTGTTACTAATTTTTTCACGGCTTGGACTTGCGAGGCAAAACACATACCAGATTTTATATACACCGGGCAGAGGGCTGAAAGTCTTACACTGAATCACCCTGAGAAACAGTGCAACTGTATATTTATTGAGTTCCAAAAGCCATAGCTCAGCAGTGAAAATTAGAAAGTTACACAAACCTTTTATTCCCATCCGTTCCATCCCCAACTCCGCACATCTACTGTTTCTCTTCATGAACAAGGACACAAGAAGAATCAGAGTTCCAGAGCTTATCAATCACAAAGGACATCTGGTACTTGGAGGTATTCTTCCAAGAATACTGCATACATGCATTCAAGTAACCCAGGACAGTTTCTCTCCATGGCCGCCAACACTAAATCTCTTGTCTCCAATTAACCCTCGCTCTGCAGTTAACTGCTGTCTACATCGGTGCAGAGTCTTCTCCTACATCTTGCTTCTCCTAACTTGGCTTTTTATCCTAACAGTATAGAATCTAAGCATTTTAAGACAAAATGGATGAAAGAAGCATTGAAATTCAAGCTAGAATAGCTTTGGGGAAGTAAAAAGAAAATATGAGACCTGTAATAGAATCATCTATAAGACAAATGATTGAATGCATTTAAACATTAAAAATACACTGATTGAGGAAATATCTAGTAGTTAGTTTTTCGGACTGACAGCATAATTCAAGTTAAAAATAAGAATTTTGTATTCAAATTTAAAGAAGCAGCATTGGGGAAAAGTTTAATTTAAATTTATCTAAATTTAAAGTGCTGTTAGTACATTTAAGTAGAGATAAATGAGTGTGATATTTTATTCTGGAATTAAGGATAAATTTCTAAGCTGTTGTTTCAGATTTTAGAATTGTAAAAACATCCATGTCAAATAAAAACAGGCATTGATAACTTTCTCTAAGTGTAGCTAAAGAATGAAACATAAATGAGTTTAGGGTAAATTTTCTTTTTTAAAAAAAATATTTTTATTTATTTATTCATTTTAGAAAAGAGAGACAGAGAGAGAGAGAGAGAGAGAGAGAGAGAGAGAGAGAAGGGGGAAGGAGCAGGAAGCATCAACTCCCTTATGTGCCTTGACTGGGCAAGCCCAGGGTTTTGAACAGGCAACCTCAGTGTTCCAGATCGACGCTTTATCCACTGCACCACCACAGGTCAGGCAATATTTGGTATCTTGATAATGAGAATGGTAAGAAGCAATAAATAAAGTGAGTGTTGAATATTCTTTTTCTACTTTCCCAAGTAAGAGAATGAGAGATAGAGAGACAGATTCCCACATGTGCCTGGACTAAGATTCACCCAGCAACCCCCATCAGAGGCCATGGTCACAACTGAGCTATTTTTAACACCTGAGGTGAAAGCTCCGTGGAGCCATATTTAGTGTGCAGGGCAATGCAGTCAAATCAATCGAGCTGTGCCTGCATGAGGAGAAGAGAGAGAGAGAATGAAAAGGGGGAGTGGAAAATGTGGAGAAGCAGATGGTTGCTTCTTCTGTGTGCCCTGACTGAGAATAGAACCCAGGACATCCACACATGGAGCTGACAATCTACTACTGAGCTAATTGGCCAAGGTCAAGTGTTAAATATTGATATAAAATTTCCTTTTCTTGTTTTCTTCTCAGTCTATTTATAACATAATTGTTTTATTATATAATTATCACAATATTACTACTAGTTAAATTTCTTTTAGTAAGAGGCTTGACCATTTGAGGTACAGTACTTGAAATTTGAAAAATATATTGCATATTTGTAAAATGATAAAAAATATCTCATTTATAGATGTAGAAAATTTTATTTTGAAATTTTTGTCATCTTAACATCACAATATATAATCCACTAATAACTTTTATGTAACTCAATAGCAATAGGTCAAAATATATAGTGGTCTCATATTTTTTGATGAAAGCATTTGTCATTAAATTTCTAGTTCTCAAAATTCAGTGAAATGATTAACATATAAATAGGAAAAATGCATTGCTAGAATATTGTGCATTTTGGTCTAGAATCCTGAATTACATGGGAAAGTGTGACTCATGCAATAAACAATAATATCATAATCACAAGCTATTTTATTTATTCTTCATAAACTTTATGAATACAAAGATCAGTTTTAACAATATAAAAAAGGATTTATACAGTGTGTCTATAAAGTCATGGTGCACTTTTGACCAGTCACAAGAAAGCAACAAAAGACGATAAAAATGTGAAATCTGCACCAAATAAAAGGAAAACCCTCCCAGTTTCTGTAGGATGATGTGGCAGCATGTGCGCATACACAGATGATGACGTAACACCACGTATACAGTGGAGCAGCCCACAGCCATGCCAGGCAAGATATGGACAGTACAGAGGAAAGTTCAGTGTGTTCTGTGGCTCACTAAATTCAAATCCGTGACCAAAGTGCAACGTGAATATTGGCGCGTTTATAACGAAGCGCCACCACATAGGAATAACATTACTCGGTGGGATAAGCAGTTGAAGGAAACCAGCAGTTTGGTGGAGAAACCCTGTTCTGATAGGCCATCAGTCAGTGACGAGTTTGTAGAGGCTATACGGGATAGCTACCTAAGGAGCCCTAAAAAATCTGTGCGTGAGCCCACATCGAACTGCACTGAATAAGTATGAAACGGAAAGAGTTTTCCTTTTATTTGGTGCAGATTTCACATTTCTATCGTCTTTTGTTGCTTTCCTGTGACCGGTCAAAAGTGCACCATGAATTTATGGACACTGTATAATTAAGTTTAGGAGCATGTTCTGAATAAATAACATATAAATATATATTCTATATTAGTTTGCCAGGGCTACCATACCAAAGTACTATAGACTGATACTTTTCAACCAACAGAAATTTACTTTTTTATAATTTTGGAGGGTCAGAGTTTTAGAGCAGTGTTGGCAGGGTTGTCTTTTTAGGACGTCTCAGTGGCTTGCAAATGACAATTGTCTCTATGTTCACATAGTCTTTCTATGTGTATCTGTGTCTTCATGTCATCTTCTTATAAAACAGCAGCAATATTGAATCAAAGCTTATCATAATGACCTCCTTTTAATTGATTACCTTTGTAAAAACCTTATCTCTAAATATAGTTACATTTTGATGAACCAGAGATTAGAACTTCAACACACATATTCTTAGAAGTCCCAATTCAGTTCATGACCTATACACATACACTTTGAAATACTTTATCAAAAAATATTATAACTGAAATTATAAAATAAAAACTTGTAAATATGTATAAAATATTTGAATGACAGAGACCATATGTAATATTTTAATTATAACAGTAATCAAGTACATAAAACTAAAATAATAATGTAATATATTTTATGTATTTCTGAGTGCTTATATTAATTTCATACATTTTAAAAAGAATGAGGAACTGAGTCTTATACTTGCCATCTGATGACTATGCTCTCTTAGACATGTAACTTACTTTCTTCTCCTATTTACATAATTTACTATTTATAATCACATGTGGGACATTTATAGGACTTTAATGAATCAGTAAAAGTGTTTACCATTATTCTTAAATTCAATTTTATATTGTGATATAGTAGATCACTTCAAAAAAATAACAACAATGGTTAGATTCACAATTAGATTAACAATTACTCTAAAATTTACTAGTATGATTACTTTATAAAATTTTTCAATGAAATAATGTGCTTGAAATTTTACATACACTAATATCATCTCATAATCTTCATACCAATTTTAATTTGTCTAAAGTAATCTTTTACTAGCTTAATATTAGTCGTTGTTAGTTATATCTTTTTGTATTAATGAGTACCCTTAGGAGTCTTTTAGGGTTTCAAAGAAGCAATTTCTTCTGTATTTTTAGAATGTTTTACTATGCTAATCACTGCCCATTTTTATATCTTTGAAATAAAAACCTAGGTATTACATAGTTTTCAGCTTTGATCAGAAACACCATGAAAACATGTAAAACAATCAAGGGAAAATCAAGGCATGGGTTATTGAGCACAAGCTGCTTATTTTTGAATCGCAAAAAAATAGAATAATAGTAGATAAGATAAATCTAATACATTCCCTAACCAGAGAACTTTAGTTTTATTGATTTGCCATGTTTTCACTTATTTAATATTTTGTCATACAATATTTTTATTCTACCTTTCCAAGACCCTAGCAAAACCCATAAAAGTGTTTGAATTATCATCTGTTTAGTAAAATCTTTAAAGTATGATATTTAGTATTATTTTACAGAGAACTTGCTGCCAACACCACAACTAATTTAAAAAGTTTTAAGCATCATAAAACCTGGAACTGCCACTTTGAAGTTCTATATACAGAAATATCAAAGAAAGTGCACATTGTTATTTCTTAGAGTATTGTGACTACAATAAATCCCTTTCATTTCCTCAGGCACTGAATGATTTCAATTTGTGCTAGAAATACTTAAATACCTTTTGTCTGTCGAGGTATTGCTTCTAAAGTAAAGCTGAAGTGCCCTGGCTAGATAGCTCGGTTGGTCAGAGCATCCTTCTGAAGTGCAGAGATTGTGGGTTTGATCCCTGGTCAGGGCACATATAGAAACAGATTAATGTTCCTTGTCTCTTTCTCTCTTCCTCTTGCCCCTTTCTTCTCTCTAAATCAATAACATAAGCATAAAAAACATAGGATTTTATTATTTTTAAAGAAATAAGGCTGAAAGCAATAAGGACTGGTACAATTAAGGATGACAAGAATTTGGAACAAAAATCTAGACTGAATTGTTACAAGATATCAATAAGGCTGTGTAAAATCTAAAGAAGTATATACAGCTAAATTTTACATAATCAATACTGTCAATTATTCTCCAACTTCTTGTAAATCTTTATAATATCTTTCACCTATATGTGGACAGATGTTAAATGAGTATCATCTCAGAATTTTTGTTCTAGAAAAAAGTTGATAAATTTGTCACATGAAAGGGAAACAAGCCTTTTTTTATGGATGTATCATATTCAGGACCTTTGGTTGCTGTCCACCATCATTTATCGAAAAGAGAATTTTTGATATGGATTGGCCTTGTATTGCTAACATAAACATTAAAGCTGTTTTTTTAATCCCTTACTCTTCTTCCACTATTTCTCTAAAGATAGATTATGGGTATAGCCAGGTGAAGTAGGAATGATTCCGTAAAATCGTGACTATTCATAATGAATGGGTATATTGGCATATTTTGTGTGCATATTGTATATAGCCATACAGATAAAATAATATTACAAATTATTCCAAACTTAATGGCCACCCTACATGTTTCATCAATTCAGCAGATGTTCTGTTATAACATGATTGATTGGTGTCTGTTAAAGTAAATCTGCTACATCCCATTTCAGCTCATTTAATCTTGAGAAAGAAGCTTTGGTTGTTCTTGTTTGGCATTTCTTGACAAAATTATCCTTGCCAAGGATGATCAGAGCTTGGAACAACTCCAAATTTGACTAATAAAGTTTTATATTTTAAATATATCCTATAAATAATCATTAGGAAAGTAATCCCTAAACTTTCTGTTATTCCCCTTAGCTCTCTTGGTCACTAATAATTATATTCAATAAGTAGAATACTAAAATAACATTACACACACATTTTACTCTCTAAACATCTCTTAAAATTCAAACAGGTTTTAACCCAGTGAACCCAAATGGCCTCTCCACCATACTGATTTTCTTTCAACCCTGAAACACTTCATTTTAATTTTTTTTTTTAGTGTTATATCTTCGGTCCTCTCCAGTATTGTTTCCTACTATCCATTCACAGTCAACACTTTTTCTCTCATAAAAATTAAAAACTGCCACTTCATATATCACTAAGACCTGTAAGTTTAAAGTGAAGCTACAAGAAAAAATAAGCATAAGACATTAATTATATAGATGGGTTTATTATTATGATTATTAAGTGAGAGGAAGGGAGGCAGACAGACCGGGTCCCACATGCAGTCATCTGGGGCTGCTGCTCTGTTGCTCATCAACTGAGCTATTTACTTAGCCCCCGAGGTGAGGCCATAGAGCCATCCTCAGGACCCAGGGCCAACTTGTTCCAACCATCAAGTCATGAGCCATGGCTGCAGGTGCGGAAGACAGAGAGAAGGGGGAGGGAGGGGTGAAGAAGTAGATGGTTGCTTCTCCTGTGTGCTCTGAGTGGAAATCCAACCCAGGACTTTCACATGCCAGGACGATGCTCTGTTACTGAGCAAACCAGCCAGTGATAATTATAGAGATTTGTTGGAGGAGGTAAGAGAAGTTACTTAAACAATAATATATTCACTAACTACTTAAAATTTTTAAAAATGCATTATATCTCTTTTCATAACTGATACATACCACATCACTTTCTAAAAATCATAGATCTTGATGTTCTTAATAAAGTTCTTTGAAAATAAATGTCAAATTTACTTGTCTTAAATAAAAATTTGAAACCTCCAAAAATTCTGTTTCATTTAGCACAGTTTCATACAATAAATGGGTATATTCATACATTTTACTCTCCTTAGATTAAAAAAAAAGATAATTTGTGGGTGACTGTAACTTCAGCACAGTTTATGTTTGGGTTTGAATTTATTCTGTATATTAAAATAGCTTTCCACTGTGCATATTTATCTTAAGTGTGTATATAGATATATAGACATATTGAAGAATTTATAAATAATATAGTCTAACTATTATATTTGAATATAGAATACAATTTTATTTGAAATAAATATTTTGTTTTACGTGTATTTCTTACTTGTTGCTATTTCAAATAAATTAATTCAATTAGATAAAAATTTAGTATTTTTCTAATTTGAAAATCTCACATCCCAGATCTAACTTCCAGCGTTCACCCTGCTAAGTGTTTTAGTTCTGCAGGCAGCCAAGAGTAAAGGAGCCAAAGAGGAACCTGATCATTTAACTCTCATGTTTTCTTCTTTTGGCCTATTTAACTTTCCATTAGCTCACTCATCCTCCTCAGAAGTTATCAGCAAGTTAAGTGGAAATGGGGACTTTTAACTGTTGAATTCAGTTTATGTGCACTTGTTTGAGCACTTAAAAGCTTTGTTGGGAAAATATGAGCTGAAACAAAATATTCACTGACTCTTGACATTTAAAGGGGACTGAATTAAATTTAACAGAGCCAGAACAATCAGCATGCAGGCTATTTTCTTGGGTTGTTATAAAATTAAATGACTTTATTAAAATATAAATAGGCTCTGGCCAGGTTGACTCAGTGGTAGAGCCTTGGCCCAGTGGGTGGGTGGGTTCGATTCCTGGCCAGGGCACACAGGAGAAGCGCTCATCTGCTTCTCCACTCCTCTCCCTCTTCTTCCTCTCTTCCCCTTCCGCATCTAAGGCTCCATGGGAGCAAAGTTGGCTTGGGCACTGAGGGTGGCTCCATGGCCTTCACCTCAGGCTCTAGAATGGCTCCGGTTGCAACAGAGTGATGTCCCAGATAAGCACAGAATCGCCCCCTAGTGGGCATGTGGGGTGGATCTGGGTTGAGCACATGTGAGAGTCTGTCTCTCTGCCTCCCTGCTTCTCACTTCAGTAAAATACAAAAGAAAAGTATAAATAAATATATTGATCAATTTATATATGATTTTTAAATAACCCTGTAATAATTTTGCTTAAAATACTTGCAAATATTGATTGCTAATTTTTTCCAACTAACAAATGCTATAAATTAATTTGCTGTACTGTACTTTCGTAACATTTCAAAATAAATTGTTAATCAAGTATTGGCAATAGTAAAGAAAATTCCAGGTTTACAGTAACTGAGAATTCATATAAGAGACTTAAATTATTTTTACTCAGCATTTCAAATTGCTTCAACATATAAGCATAAATATCTGTAAATGATTTTGTGATTTGACACATAATTGTGCAATATTTGATCAATAAAGTATTAGAAGAATGATGGCACAAAGGACTCACATTAGGTGGGAGTCACTTGTCCAGCCCTTCCCAGTGCCTATTAGTTAGTGCCATTCTGTCCCAGTTAGATATTGTGAATGTCACCTTGAATATTAAGTATATTAACTTTCATTCCTTAAAAAGACATATTTGTCAAATATACATAAATGTTTATTTAAAAACATAAAATGTATATAGTTAACAATTACTAACACATTATTTTTTAAGCTTTTCTAGTAATTTGAAATAGATTTGACTATGGCACCATATTTATTAATTGGAATGTAGTTCAAGAGTAAATTTTAGATTTACATTATCTAACAGAAAAACATGAACAACATGTGATAGTGACAGAAACAATGGAATAAAACATGAATATTGTTATGCTATACCACGTATGGAAGAGAGAACAATGAACATTTCTATTCCATTTTCCTTTTCCCTACCTCTTTTACTTCACAGCGTAAGCCTCTTATGTTCTTGGAAAACATTAAGTATTTCATAAAATTTGACTCTACCTTTCTCCTACTTGATAAGTTATACCCTAAACTTTTCCTTTATGTCTTTCCCTTATCGAAAGTTATACAAAATAATTCAAAAGATAGCTTTCTACCACTCTAAAAACAATTTCCTAGATAGCTCAAAAAGTTTGTATATAATAGATTTGTGTGGCATCATTTCCAGAATTAAGTCATCATCTATTTCTCAAATTTCATTTCATTTAAAAACAACAACAACAATTTCTTTTATACCTAATGTTAAGTCATGAAGCAATATAAACTAAATGAGGGCTGAAATAAGAAGGAAAGGAAAGAGGTGTATTTTGAGATTGCAGCTGATTTACAGCTGATGTGCTTTTGACATCCAAAGGCAGCAAAAAGGGCATAGACTCTGAGGAATGGAATACAGTGGGTACCAAGAGGTACAATGTGTCAGACATACATACAGTTTGATTATTAACCAAAAAAAGTATTAACTTATTCAAATTTATTTTTTACCTTTTTATTTAATTTATTGGGGTGATATTTCTTAACAAAGTTATATAGGTTTCAAGCACACAATTCTATACTACATCATCTGTATGATGTATTGTGTTCACCACCCAAGGCCTTACCACTCCTCTTCATCGTCAAGACACTAAACAGAACTTCACTTTTTTCTTAAGTTTTTTCTTATACTTGAAAACACAGCAGCAGCCTGGGAGAGGGATGTTGTGGGAGCAAAAAACATAAAGGTAGATCCCAATAGTAAAGATAAGTCCTGATCCTGCTGATGGAAATAACATAAGCTTTGTTATATTTACCCCTATTTCAGAGTATTAGACTCTACTCAGGTTTTCCAGCTATTTTATTATGACTTAGAAGAAAGTAATTGGCAAAGTGTCTACTTGTGAAAGTCTACAATTAAAAAGACTGTATATGGTCTTAGAAGTAATTGATCTCACAAATGTTAAATATGTGTTTGTGGGTAAGAAACTCATTAAAGACTTGATATCTTGGAAGGAGTTGGTAGAATAATATCATACCCAGAAGAATTCAATTAATGAAGTACCAAGCTAAGCCCCATAACAGCTGGAGGCTATCTATTACAAAAATTTCATTGGCTGCAGGAGCTCTTGGAATCACTGACTCTCAAAATGAACCCAACATCAGGGAACTAAATAGTAGTTTCTGCACCAAGAGGCCAGGAAATATATTATGGCATTTCTTATTATTTCTGTAATAAATTACATGTACTTCTTATCAAATATACCACATATTTAATAACATATTTGAATAAAATATTTAATTATCCTAAGGAGATTATTTTAAACAGAAAACACACTGAATAGAAGAGAAGCTCACTATCATGATTAGACATCAAATTTAAAAATAAAATTAAAAATTAGCTATTCCAATGGCAGGTGTTTGTTAGTTAAGTGAAAAATGAAACCCACAAACATGAAAAGTATATTTAAAGAAAATAAATACCAGAATTGTGTACAGATGGCCGATAAAAACTCTGTTCCACATCCACATTTCAGAAATGGTCAGGTGGGGGCAGCCAGGGACAAGAAAAAAAATAATAAAGCTGTATTTTCTAGAGAAAAAAAATATTATAAGAATTCTTGAAATATAGTAAATGTGTGACATTTGTTCAAGAGAGAAAACAACAGTCAAAAATGCATGTGAAAAGCCCCAGAGCAAAAGGGGTAAGAATTGAAGGTGGTGACGGTACACCAGGGCATAATAAAATTTATGAGTTTAGTTGCACAAACATGGATTTAAATTTGGCAATGGCAGACTGAAGTGGTTAGAACACTCCAACACAGGAGCAAGGGGGAGAGTGTTTATAGAGAAGATGAAAGAAAGATAAGTATATTTGATTGGCTATAGTTTAAGCATTTGTTTTATCTGAGAAAGTGGTTGTTTGTTTGTGCCTGGCTGTTCTGCAGTTTCATTTTCTCAAATTCAAATACATTCACTCTAGCATAGGTTTTGGTGTGTCTGTGTAGGCTACCAAAATGTTAGAAACACTGTGACAGTGGTGAGACTCATCCAATTTGCACCAATTCTGTAGAACTGATACCTAATTTTTTATTGAGCTTAGTAAACCGGTTGTTAAAATGGCACTTCTAATCACGGTTTTTTTCTAATGTGGGCACCTGGGCAGCCTCCCAATGTAGAAATCATAAATTTACATTCTTTACTCTTTTTTTTTATGTGACAGATATATAGAGAGAGACAG
The DNA here is from genome assembly GCF_036850995.1 of Saccopteryx leptura. Classification (NCBI taxonomy): domain Eukaryota; kingdom Metazoa; phylum Chordata; class Mammalia; order Chiroptera; family Emballonuridae; genus Saccopteryx; species Saccopteryx leptura. The sequence goes on along the minus strand of NC_089506.1, from coordinate 62,587,857 downwards.
AGAGAGGAACAGATTGGGACAGACAGACAGTAAGGGAGAGATGAGAAGAATCAATTCTTCATTGAGGCACTTTATTTGTTCATTGATTGTTTACTCATATGTGCCTTTACCAGGGGGCTATAGTAGAGAGAGAGACCCCTAGCTCAAGCCAGTGACCTTGGTATCAAACCAGTGACCTTGGACTTCAAGCCAGCAACTTTTGGGCTCAAGCCAGCAACCATGAGGTCATGTCTATGATCCCATGCTCAAACCAGCAACACCATGCTCAATCTGGATGAGCCTGCACTCAAGCCAGCAACCTTGAGTTTTGAACGTGGGTCCTCTGTGTCCCAGTCTGATGCTCTATCCACTGCCCTACCGCCTTGTCAGGCCCTTATTTTTTTGTTTTTTAACATTCATTTGCTCAACAGCATATTCTAAACTCCTATAGTAATGCTCATTCCATCCATAGGTAAAAAAATATTGCAAGTGAGGAAGCCAATTAAGAAGCAATATGGAACTATCTTAAATAACAGTTTTATTGTTCTTGTCAGGTATTACTTAATATTTGCTATTAATATTTTAAAACTCATAATCTAGTTTTGTGTACTTCTTTTATTATTCTTATTGAAGTATTAAATGCATGAAATAATAAATTATCTTTTGGTATTATATATATATATATGTATGTATATATATATACTTAAAACAATCATTAGAGCAAAGAATCAGTTGTTAAATTATTTGAATCCCACCACTGCATCTTGGTCTAAAGGCTGCCTTGTTTAATTAATTTTACAAAGAGATCCTCCAAACTGACAGAGAAGGAGGCAGGAGGAGAGAAGCAGGAAGACCCTGGGACACCCTTCTTTCAGTGCCTTCGTCAGAAAACTACAACTGGCCCTGCAGAGTGTGCTTGCTTTATCCCTCTGCCTCACTGTGCTCCAAAGCGTAAAGATCAGGTATCTTTCCTTAGGCAAAGACAGAGATCACCAGGATGTCAAGGACAGGATGAGGAGAGAGACTGGCTGCCAGGTTGAGAATGACAGGCAGGATGGTTGGTGGCTGGTAACATTTAGAAGGCACAGTTTCTAGCATGCCCCACTAAAGAGAAAGACATCTTATCTTCAAAATTGCTAATGGAAGGTTGTGTCAAGATATTAAATGAAAAAAAGAAAATTAGACTTGGTATCTTAGAAATTAAGCATGCTCAATGATAAAATAAAGACAGAAACTAAGACTTAATGAGTATCCAAAAGGGCATACTTCTGGAGCACATCTGTGAGAGGAGAGGTGGAACTGAAATTATCTCACTAAATGCAACAAAAAATTAATCTGATGGGTGACATATTATTCTCATCCCAGTAGAATAAGTGAAAATAGCCAATCACTTTGAATGTGAAAACATGATCAAAACTGTGACTAGATGGAAACGGCTTTCACTTATAAAGAATTTCTTCCAGAAACATACATTAATTATCAAATGTACTATTATATCATTGGAAGTGTTCTCATAAATATCAAGAACAGGATGCTAACTATCTAGTACTTATGTTCAAAATTACATTAAAAATATACTATTAGTATAGTAATCTCTAAACCCTGTAGGGAACAGCAAAAGAAAAAAATCTAAGGCTCAGAAAGAGGACGTTTTCTTGCACCAGGAGAGTCCTATATTTTCAACAATTTTTTAGGAATTATTTTTTCTTTTTAGAGGAGTAAGTTTGAAATAAACATTTAAATAGTTTATAGATATGGTGTTTTGTGTATTTCTTATTGTGTCCATTTTCTGTGCATTAGGTCTGTGATGTTTGGTCTTTTCTTCCTCACATTTAGCTGTAATCATCTTCTTGTGCACAAACAGTCTAAACTGCTTTGATCCATAAGCATATCTGTTATATATAGCAGATTCAGAGCTCTCTGAGCTACATAGTTCAGTGTTCAAGGCCTGCTTTTGTTCTCAGATGATTTCTCTTAATTACTTAAAGACCATTTACTCATTTTCAATTATTCTAAAATTAATTATGTTTTTAGACATTTAGATATTTTTGATGTGAAGATTCTACAATATAACAAAAATTAGAAATCAAGAATTTAATTAAATTCAATCAACAATTTTGACACATGGTTCTTAATTCTAAGGTTAGAATACCAAGACCAATTATTTTATGAAATCATTTCAGTTATAAAATCCAGTTAGAAGATAGAATTTGCCTTAAGCCTGACCAGGCAGTGTTGCAGTGGATAGAGAGTTGGACTGGGATGCAGAGGACCCAAGTTCAAAACCCCGAGGTGTCTGGCTTGAGTGTGGGCTCACCAACTTGAGCACTGGGCTATTGGCTTGAGCAAGGGGTCACTTGCTCTGCTGTAGTCCCCCACCTTCCGGACAAGAGACATATGAGAAAGCAATCAATGAATAACTAAAGAACTACAATGAAGAATTGATGTTTCTCATTTCTCTTCCTTCCTGTCTGTCTGTCCTTCTCTCTGTCTCTCTCTCTGTCTCAGTCACCAAAAAAAAAAAAAAAAAAAAAAAAAAAAAAAGAATTTGACTTAAAACAGATACATCTCTAGAACATAGAAAATCATACAGATTTGATTTAGTGCACTCAACATTTTTAACATTGGACTTTTAAATCTGAAATATGTAGTGCTCGCTTCGGCAGCACATATATTAAATCTGAAATATGTAAAACATAAAATTTAATAAATGTATGACTATTTTCATATATTTATAAAGTACAATGTGACATTATATTTGAAGGTGTGTTCAAAGTTCTTTTAAGAGAATTACTCTTAAAAAGTAAAAAATAGTCCTTAAATAAGAACTTTTAACACACTATAGTTAATAAACATATTTTGGATGTACAATTTCTCTTTACAGCAAATTGAAGTTGTTAAGATTTTTTTGGAAGTTAATTGCACTCTCATTTAGTTTAATGAACATTTTCAGTAGCAATATTATGATTCATGTTTCTCTGGGAAACAGCAGCTTGATACTTACGAAGTGTTGAGTTGTTCTAAGAAAGACATGTGGCTACTAAGGGAATATATTTTAACAATTATCTCAGTCTTATATTGTCAATTATTTCTTAAATAAATCTACCCATATATTAAAAATGTGTTGGAATGCTTGCAATAATAAAGCTGGTTTTCAACAGCATTGTAACTATTCTAGAGAAAAATTTACTTGAATGTATTAATCACAATTTTTTTTTCACTAGCAAGAATCCCTCTGGAAATGATTGATTAGTATTATGACCATTTAATGTGTAGGAAGAAGGAAAAGGACCTTCTCTAAAACTCTTTAGACAGGTGTTTTGTTTTGTTTTTGGTTTTTTTTTTTTTGTATTTTTCTGAAGCTGGAAACGGGGAGAGACAGACAGACTCCGCATGCACCCAACCGGGATCCACCCGGCACGCCCACCAGGGGCTACACTCTGCCCACCAGGGGCAGATGCTCTGCCCCTCCGGGGCGTTGCTCTGCCGCGACCAGAGCCACTCTAGCGCCTGGGGCAGAGGCCAAGGAGCCATCCCCAGTGCCAGGGCCATCCTTGCTCCAATGGAGCCTCGGCTGTGGGAGGGGAAGAGAGAGACAGAGAGGAAGGAGGGGGGGGTGGAGAAGCAAATGGGCGCTTCTCCTATGTGCCCTGGCCGGGAATCGAACCCGGGTCCCCCGCACGCCAGGCCGACGCTCTACCGCTGAGCCAACCGGCCAGGGCCTAGACAGTTGTTGTTTTTTTTTTAACTTTTATAGGTTTTAAATTATTATTTGTGAAGATATCCATTTTTATATAAGTGAAGTATTATTAATATTGAGATTTTACGAGAGTTAAATAATAACATTTTTTAACACTCTCAAAGTTGTTCCCAAATGAAAGAAGTATAAATTAAAACATCATCAGTTTAATAATTCATGAAAGATTGTGGTGAACATCACTTGTACCTATTTAAAAAAGTTCATAATCTTAATTTGAGTAATATTTTACACCTTCTTCAACATACTTGTTCCTTCTTCTTCTTCCAGTTCCTCTTTCAATCTGTTTCTCCTCTTCCAGTTCTGTCCCACTTTATACCTTAGTTACAGAGGCTGCCTACTGCACTCAATCTCAGCAGAAAATGTTGTGGATCATTAGGCCTACATCCTATACTTAATACTTTGAACTGTGTTAAGATTTTTAAAGGTCCATATCTGGGCAAAAGTAGTAGAGGTTCTAATTTCTCTCTAGGTGAGTGTATGATGAGGATAAATGTATTTGGACTAGATTGATCAAATTTTGGGGACTCCTGTATGTCTACCTGCAAGATAGCTACATAGAACTGAAAGAAACCTATGGTCTGATGACTAAAGCTTCTGTCACTCCAAGTACCTAAGAATTTGATGTATATTGTTTAAGTTGGACAATATACCTGTTGTGTTATTTTCTGTTTTTTTTTTTGTTTTTTTTTTTTTTTTTTTTTTTTTCATTTTTCTGAAGCTGGAAACAGGGAGAGACAGTCAGACAGACTCCCGCATGCGCCCGACCGGGATCCACCCGGCACGCCCACCAGGGGCGCCGCTCTGCCCACCAGGGGGCGATGCTCTGCCCATCCTGGGCGTCGCCATGTTGCGACCAGAGCCACTCTAGCGCCTGGGGCAGTGGCCACAGAGCCATCCCCAGCGCCCGGGCCATCTTTGCTCCAATGGAGCCTTGGCTGCGGGAGGGGAAGAGAGAGACAGAGAGGGAAAGCGCGGCGGAGGGGTGGAGAAGCAAATGGGCGCTTCTCCTGTGTGCCCTGGCCGGGAATCGAACCCGGGTCCTCTGCACGCTAGGCCGATGCTCTACCGCTGAGCCAACCGGCCAGGGCGTGTTATTTTCTTATAAAGGTCTCTATCACAATAAGTTATTTTTTACTTGTAGACATAAGTGCTATATTATTTATCTAGAAAATAATGACAAATATTTGAAACAATATTGAAAGTATAAAGTATATAAAAGAAAATGTAAAAAATTTATTTTGTAAACTGTTAAGACATAAAATGTTAATAGAATGCCTTATCATTATTAATTTGTATTCCGGAAGATCCTTAATTAATTATGACTTTATTTTTCTTTTCATGTCTGGCTTTATTTGATTTATTAAATGTTCCTTAAGAATTTTAATTTTGTGTGTGCATTTATAATTTTAATTGGGTTGTGAATACTGTTATTTTTCTCTCATTTGGTATTGTAATCATTTTACTTTATAAACTATATTTATATTATTTTAAACAAGGTATAAATATATTACAAGGATATTTTAATCACTTACTGGCTGAAAAAATATTAATACTACTTAAGTTTTATGTCTTTCTTAAGGTACAATATTTACTTTTTAAATTCATAAATTATAGTAATTTTAACTTCAAATTTCAACCAATATTGTTACTTCATATTTCTCTACTGTCAGTTCATTATAGAATTCCTTTACTTCTCATGACCTCTTCTCTGAATCTGGTCTCATCTGTATTATTGTTTTTACTATGTACACATTTTAGCTTCACTTTATATTCAACTAGAATTTGGAACAAGTTGTAGATTAATAATGCTTCCAAGATGATTGATTTTGTGTGGAAGAGTGGCTCTCTAGGAATTTTGTTAGTACTGCATTAAACACCTTAAATTTAAGATTATAAGTAAAAACTTATCATCTGTAAATACGTTAATTTATTTTAATAGAGTACATAGGGTCATGTTAAAAGTCTCAAACTGGTGTTTTTTTCATACATATCCAATGTAATTTATTTCACAAGCTAGCACTTTAAAATATTAAACTTTGAAATACTTCAATTTTCAAATTGAACACTATGATATTGCACACTATAAATGCTATTAATTTTATTTGTCTATAATTTAGATAAGTATGGTTTTGTTGTCAAATCAGAATTCTTTCATATTCATTAAGAACTCAGTTCAAAATTTAACTAAATTAAATACTGTATAATCTCTGCCACTGACTTTTTCATCTTGAAAATGGTTTTCTATGGTAGAGCATCGGCCTAGCGTGTGGAGGACCCGGGTTCGATTCCTGGCCAGGTGGTGGATCAGTGAATAGAGCATCAGCTTAGGACACTGAATATCCAAATTTGATACCCCAAGGTTGCCATCTTGTTGTGGGCTCACCAGCTTGAATGCAGGGTCACCAGCATGAGCATGGGATCATAGACATGACCTTATGGTTGCTGACTTGAGGCCAAAAGGTCACTGGCTTGATCCTAAAACACTGGCTTAAGCAAAAGGTCACTGACTAGGCTGAAGCCCCATGGTCAAGGCACATATGAGAAAGCAATCAATGAACAACTAAGGTGCCGCAACTATGAATTGATACTTCTCATCTTTCTCCCTTCCTGTCTATCTGTCCCTCTCTCTCTTTCTCTTGCTCTCTAAACCATAAGCATCTTAGAAGAAAACATAGGCAGTAAGCTCTCCGACATCTCTTGAAGCGATATATTTGCTGATTTATCTCCACAGGCAAGGGAAATAAAAGACAGGATAAACAAATGGGACTATATCAAACTAAAAAGCTTTTGCACAGCCAAAGACAATAAGAACAGAATAAAAAGACAAACTACACAATGGGAGAACATACTTGACAGCTTGACAGTATGTCTGATAAAGGGTTAATAACCAAAATTTATAAAGAACTTGTAAATCTCAACACCAGAAAGACAAACAATCCAATCAAAAAATGGGAAAAAGAAATGAATAGACACTTCTCCAAAGAGGATATACAGATGGCCAATAGGCATATGAAAAAATGCTCAACATCACTAATCATTAGAGAAATGTAAATTAAAACCACAATGAGATATCACCTACATCGGTTAGAATGGCGCTCATCAACAAAACAACACAGAATAAGTGGGGCGAGAATGTGGAGAAAAGGGAAACCTCCTGCATTGCTGGTGGGAATGCAGACTGGTGCAGCCTCTGTGGAAAACAGTATGGAGATTCCTCAAAAAATTGAAAATCGAAATGCCTTTTGACCCAGCCATCCCACTTTTAGGAATATACCCCAAGGGCACCATAGAACAGTTCCAGAAGGAGAAATGCACCCCCATTTTATAGCAGCATTGTTCACAATAGTGAAGATCTGGAAACAGCCCAAGTGTCCGTCAGAGGACGAGTGGATTAAAAAGCTTTGGTACATATATACTATGGAATATTACTCAGCCATAAGAAATGATGACATTGGATCATTTACAATAACATGGATGGACCTTGATAACATTATACTGAGTGAAATAAGTAAATCAGAAAAAAACTAAGAACTATATGAACCCATGCATAGATGGGACATAAAAATGAGACTCAGAGACATTGGCAAGAATGTGATGGTAACAGGGAGTGGGGTGCAGGGGTGGGGAGGGGGCAAGGAAGGAGAGGGAGGGAGTGGGGGGAGGGGAGGGACACAAAGAAAACCAGATAGAAGGTGACAGAGGACCATTTGACTTTGAGTGAGGGGTATGCAGCATAATCAAAGGTCAAAATAATCTGGAGATGTTTTCTTGAAACATATGTACCCTGATTTATCAATGTCACTGCATTAAAATTAATAAAAATAAATTTTATTATTAAAGATTAAAAAAAAAGAAAACCAGTTGGGTGACGGAAGACTTTGGGTGATGGAAATGCAGCATAATCAAATGTCAAAACAATCTGGGCCCTGGCTGGTTGGCTCAGTGGTAGAACGTCGGCCTGGTGTGCAGAAGTCCCGAGTTCGATTCCCAGCCAGGACACACAGGAGAGGCGCCCATCTGCCTCTCCACCCCTCCCCCTCTCCTTCCTCTCTGTCTCTCTCTTCCCCTCCCGCAGCGAGGCTCCATTGGAGCAAAGATGGCCCGGGCGTTGGGGATGGCTCCTTGGCCTCTGCCCCAGGCGCTAGAGTGGCTCTGGTCGCAACAGAGCGACGCCCCAGAGGGGCAGAGAATTGCCCCCTGGTGGGCGTGCTGGGTGGATCCCGGTCGGGTGCATGCGGGAGTCTGTCTGACTGTCTCTCCCCGTTTCCAGCTTCAGAAAAATACAAAAAAAAAAAAAACAAAACAAAAAAAAAAATCAACCAATCTGGAGATGTTCTCTCTGAACATATGTACCCTGATTTGTCATTGTCATCCCATTAAAATTAATATAAAAAAGGAAAAAAAAACAAATCAGTCATAATATTTAAATGCTTTAAGATTATATAATTTCTAAATTTATCAAATGACAGATGGTTGTAATTTTCTATAATCTCATCACCATTTTAAAAAATATCTGAGCAGCATTACCCATCTTCTTACAATTTCCATTGTTTAATTTTATTGATTTTCATATATAAAATACATCTACTTGTGAAAGAAAAAGAAAATAAGTGCCTCTTTGAATATCTGGCTTGAAAGATAATCCAAAAAATATAATGTTATATTTACAATTTTGAAATTGATTGAATTGTAATTATAGAAAAAAATGGTCAAACATCCTTCCTAAATATCAATTTCAACCTAAAAATTGTTTCATACCTCTCTTTTTCCCAGAAATAATATAAAAAGTATTCAAGTCTAATCTATTTTAAGGAGTTAACAGAAACAATGTTATAATATTTTCTGTTATTTCAACAGAAAATGTAACACTAATAATATTAATAGAAATATTGATAGTTTACCAGACATTATCAGTAAAAGATTAAAATATCAAGTTTGTGCTATAATTAAAATGATGATAATAATTCACAAATATAAAATTGGAGTGTTTAGTTTTATTTATTATGATATTATAAGTGTTTTCTTTGAAAATTTTAATATTTTCATTATTATTTAGCAAACACTTATAATATTAATAATGTATTATTATTACTGTTATTTTTTTCTCAGGCAGCTTTCTCATTTTCTCAGTCATCTTAAAGGAAACTTCTAGTCCCTTTTGAAGTAAGTGTTTTCATTAAAACATAAGATAGACAAAGAAAAGTAAACAAATGTCATATTTACAATGTAAAGGATTTTAACTTAATTAGCACATAAATACAATCATTACTCAAATCAAGAATATCAGCAGAACCTTAGAAACTTCTATAGTGTCACTTTCTGGTCTGATAAAACTACTGACCTGTACTTCATTCTCTTCTGTTTATCAGCAAACCATACTTAAGGAAAAGAAAAGAAACAAATTGTCAATGATTTTTATTTTACAGAGCCATGACTTATTTAGGTACTTCAATAATAAAATATTGGAAGGTACATTTTTTTGAAAAGCTCTAAAGAGAAAACAGAGAAATTTCTTGATAGATTATATACAGTAGTGAATAAGGTACCAATTCTTACAAAAATATAAAGCTTGGTTTAATTATGTACAAAATCATAAAATGAGTATTTTTTAATGATATTGCCAATTTGTTTTATGATTAGTAAGTGGAAATTACATCTTTTTTCTTTGTATCCAATTGACTAAGGTAATACATTTTTCTTGCTCTTGCACACACCATTTCTTTATTACTGGCACCAAAACATTTGTGATCAGTTAAGTGATGTATAAAAGTGAATTTAGTAACAATCTAAACGACATGTAGAATTTGTAGTATATAAACAGACTAAGAGTAGAAAAAATATATTTGATTAAAACCATAAAGTTGTACTGAAGTAATTAAGATAACTAAACTTTTTGGCAAATAGCTTTATAGTATCTGCTAAAAAAAAAAGATACTTATCTATGAAATGCTATGGAAAGGATGTCCCTGTTTAAGAACCATATATAGTTAATAAGTCCAGAATATATTAGTTAATGAAGCATGGCTTCCTAGAAAGTGATAAAATGGAGATGCCTCACAGACTATATGTCCTTCTGTTGTGGATGTAAAACCACGAAACCTTACTCAGATACTTTCCCATATTCTAGGCCAGACCATCCACATTTGATGTAGAAAAGAATCTGGGGAGCCACAAACATGATGTGCTAAAATTATCCAGGTTTTTTTCTGACAGTGTTGATGGCCAGTATTTTTTTTTGTGTGTGACAGAGACAGAGAGAGACAGAGAGAAAGGAACAGATGGGGACCAACAGACAGGAAGGAAGAGAGATGAGAAGTATCAATTCTTTGTTGTAGCTCCTCAGTTGTTCATTGATAGCTTTCTCATATGTGCCTTGACCGGAGGGCACATATGAGTGACCCCCTGCTCAAGCCAGCGACCTTGGGTTCCAGCTGATGAGCCTTGCTCAAAACAAATGATTCCATGTTCAAGCTGGTGACCTCGGGGTTTGGAATCTGGGTCCTCTGCGTCCCAGTCCAATGCTCTACCCACTGTGATTGCCAGTATTCTTGCACTTACTAGTAAAACTTAATTTTTTATAAGAGTTCATATTAGCATGTTTGACCTTACAATTCCATCCTTTGTTTTGTTCAATCACAGATTATTTTAGCATGTTTTTCCCATTTATTGGGGTGACATTGGTTAACAAAATTATATAGCTTTCAGGCACAGAATTCTACAACACACCTTCTGTATTCCCTGTCCAAATCAAGTCTCCATCTATCACCATTTATCTCAACTATATCCTCTTTCACATCTGACTGGCTTATTTCACTTTGCATAATATTCTCCATGTCCATTTATGCTGTCCCAAAAGGTAAGATTTTCTTCTTTTTTACAGCTAACTAGCATTCCATTATGTAAATGTACCACAGCTTTTTATCCACTCATCTACATATGGGCTCTTGGATTGTTTCCAGATCTTGGCAATTGTAAGTAACACAAAAATGAACATAAGAGTGCATAACTTCTTTTGAATCAGTGTTCGGGGTTTCTTCAGTGAAATTCTCAGAAGCAGAATTGCGAAGTCATAAGGCAATTTCATTTTTACTTCTTTGAGATAAGTCCGTGCTGCTTTCCACAGTGCCTGTACCAATATGCATTCCCACCAAGAATGTAGAAGGGGTCTGTTTTCTCTACACCCTTAATAACACTTGCTTTTTTTTTTATCTCTTGATGATGGCCATTCAGACAGATGTGAGATGATATCTCATTGTGGTTTTGATTTGCATTTCTCTCACAATTAGTCATGATGAGCATTGTTTTCCTCTTTGAAGAAGTGTTTATTTCAAGTCTTTATTTTTAATTGGATTGTTTGCTTTTTTGTATTAAATTTTTAAAGTTCTTTTTAAGTTTTGGATATCAATCCTTTATCAGATGTATCATGGTAAATATGTTCTCCCATTCAGTGGGCTGATTTTTCATTTTGTTAATGATTATTTTATTGTGTGAAAACTTTTTAGTTTGATGTAGTCCCATTTTTTAATTTTTAATTTTATTTTTCTTGCCAGAGGAGATATTCAGAAAAAAATATTGCTACAAGAAATGCCTGAAATTATATGGCCTATGGTTTCTTCTCAGATATTTATGATTTTGAGTCTAATATTTGTCTATTTTGAGTTTATTCTTGTGTATGATGTAAGAAGGTGGTCTAGTTTTATTTATTTCATGTATCATGTATCTTTCCAATTTTTCCAACACCATTTGTTGAATAGACTATCTTTACCTCATTGTATGTTTTTATCTCCTTTGTCAAATGTTAATCAATCATAAAGATATGGGCTTATTTCTGGATTATTAATTCCTTTTTTTTTCTTTTTTCCTGTATTTTTCTGAAGCCGGAAACGGGGAGAGACAGTCAGACAGACTCCGGCATGCACCGGACCGGGATCCACCCAGCATGCCCACCAGAGGGCGACGCTCTGCCCACCAGGGGGGGATGCTCTGCCCCTCCGGGGTGTCGCTCTGTTGCGACCAGAGCCACTCTAGCGCCTGGGGCAAAGGCCGAGGAGCCATCCCCAGCGCCTGGGGCCATCTTTGCTCCAGTGGAGCCTGGGCTGCGGGAGGGGAAGAGAGAGATAGAGAGGAAGGAGAGAGGGAGGGGTGGAGAAGCAGATAGGCGCTTCTCCTGTGTGCCCTGGCCGGGAATTGAACCCGGGACTTCTGCACGCCAGGCCGATGCTCTACCACTGAGCCAACCGGCCAGGGCCCCTTTTTTTTTTTTTCTTCAGTAAAACAGAGACAAAGAGAGAGAAAGGCAGAGAGAGGGACAGATAGGAGCAGACAGGCAGGAAGGGAGAGAGATAAGAAGCATCAATTCTTTGTTGTGGCACCTTAGTTGTTCATTGATTGTTTTCTTTCCTTTTTTTTTTTTTTTTTTTTTTTTTTTTTGACAGAAACAGAGAGAGTGTCAGAGAGAGGGCTAGATAGGGACAAACAGAGAGGAAGGGAGAGAGATGAGAAGCATCAAGTTTTTTGTAGTGGCACTTTAGTTGTTCATTGATTGCTTTCTCATATGTCCCTTGACCGTGAGCCTTCAGCAGACCTAGTAAACCCTTGCTCAAGCCAGCGACCTTAGGTCCAAACGGGTGAGCTTTGCTCAAACCAGATGAACCTGCACTCAAGCTGGCGACCTTGCAGTCTCAAATCTGGGTCCTCCAAATCCCAGTCCAACGCTCTACCCACTGCACCACCACCTGGTCAGGCTGATTGATTGCCTTCTCATATGTGCCTTGACCAAGGGCCCTAGCGAAGCAAGTAACCCCTTGCTCAAGTCAGCGACCTTGGGCTCAGACCAGCAACCTTGGGCTGAGCCAGCAACTTTTGGACTCAAGCCAGAGACCATGGGGTCATGTTTATGATCCCATGCTCAAGCCAATGAAACCGCATTCAAGCTGGTGAGCCTGCACTCAAGCTGGTGACCTCAGGGCTTGAACCTGGGTACTCTATATCCCAGTCTGACACTCTATCCACTGTACCACTGCCTGGTTAGGCTGGGTGGGTTCTTTATTCTGATTCATTAATTTATATATTTGTTTTTATTCCAGTATCATGCTGTTTTGATTGCTATGGCAAAGCATGATAAGTAATAATCCTTTGATATTTTTGTATTTCATGATAGACATAGGTCTAGGTAAGTGAATGTCAGTTTGATTCTTATTTTAAAGAATATTTTCACTCTATAATTAAACAAAATTCAAATTAATTGTTTTAAAATTGTGAGTGTTATTGAGGTACAAATACAATTATTATCATATGTTTGAATAAAATGTAAAGACACTATTTTAAAAAGCAAGTCTTAGAAATATCAAAGTGGTTAGGACATACATTTTGCCCTTTAGTGGTCCAACTTATACCACTGTAATTGAGGCATCTAGGGAAGTAGATACTAATACTCTCTTAAGTTATTTTCTCTAAGTTTTACTTTACTCATTCAGCTTAATTGTGTCATTTTGAATGTATTTAAGTTTCTAAATGATGTTCAACATCTTAATCTCTACATCACAAAGTACAGATTGAAAATTTATTTTTTATATATTTTAGCTATACCCCAAATTTTAGTTTTCCTGTGAAGATTCAAGTTTCTCAATAAGAAAATTATATATTTCATTTGCATAAATATGTTACTAAACAAAACTTTTGTTTCTTTGACCTATTAAAATTTCAGAGTCAAGCATATAGTAACTGATATATTTAAGAAAAAATATAATCACTTTTATATGTTTTAGTCTTCCTTTTTGTATGTTAATGAATGAATCACAGAACTACTTTAATGTTTTTAATATAAATTTAATGGTCTAATTACTATAAACTTTTAAAAATTGAAAAAATATATAAGGGGAATGATTAAAAATAGTTTCAACTCCAGTGTAATTTTCAATAAAATTTGGACATTAAATTACAGATTTGCTCAAAATGTTTATTATGAAAATGTTGTACAATATATTTCTTAAAATGCATGGTTCAAGCATAATTGTTAATGCTATTATCATTTTTTGGTTCTAAGTGTGCATCTAATCTGTGGAGTAAATATCAATGTAAATGTTTTAAAGTAGATTTTTTTTTATTTATTCATTTTAGGGGGGGGGGAGAGAGAGAGAGAGAGAGAAGGGGGAGGAGCAGGAAGCATCAACTCCGATATGTGCTTTGACCAGGCAAGCCAGGGTTTTGAACCGGCAACTTCAGTGTTTCCAGGTTGACGCTTTATCCACTGCGCCACCACAGGTCAGACCAATGTAAATGTTTTAGGGAAACAATTTGTAAAATAGGCATTACATTTTATTTAATTTATTTATTTATTTATTTATTTATTTATTTATTTATTTATTTTTGTATTTTTTTGAAGCTGGAAACGGGGAGAGACAGTCAGACAGACTCCCGCATGCACCCGACCGGGATCCACCCGGCACGCCCACCAGGGGGTGATGCTCTGTCCCTCTGGGGCATTGCTCTGCCGCAACCAGAGCCACTCTAGCACCTGGAGCAGAGGCCAAGGAACCATCCCCAGCTCCCGGGCCATCTTTGTTCCAATGGAGCCTTGGCTGCGGGAGGGGAAGAGAGAAGCAGAGAGGAAGGAGGGGGTGGTGGAGAAGCAAATGGGCGCTTCTCCTCTGTGCCCTGGCCGGGAATTGAACCCGGGTGCCCCGCACACCCGGCCGACGCTCCACCGCTGAGCCAACCGGCCAGGGCCATATTATTTAATTTAAAATGAAGCTCTCTTCTCAAGAAAAATTTTTACTATATTATGCAGAAATCTATTTAATTCCTGTTAATTAAATTGTCAGTCTCATACCTTTTACTGCAAGTTATAATTCAAAAACAAAACAAAACAAAAAAAGAGGTAAGAGAAGTGCATCTCCTATGACTATATCAGAGCACCCTTCTCATCCCTTTTCCAATATACAGAGTTGAAATTTGAGAAGCAATTTTTAGTATTATGTTGATTGGAATAATCTTTTTCATGATGTGCTGATCTCAAAGCCTGGTATCCCTGGGGTTGAATTTGGAAAGATGTAAATTGCTTTTCTAATACTACATTTTGCAATGTGTAAATTAATAAGTTGACATTTCACAGCTGTTTTAAAGGCTGTGCTTTAGAGAATGAAATATCAATCACAAATATACATACACCCAGAAATGTCAAATCCCACCCAAATGAATACCACCGCAAATTTGCAGCAGGTCACATTGTTCTGCTGTCTTTCACCTGTGATTCATTTCCTTCCTTTCCAGGTTAAGAGTTTCCCGGGAGAGGTTTAAACTTATTTTATACCTCATAGAAAAGATGGGTGGTGAACTGCTTTAATAACAGAACATAGAATCCAAATGCTAAACTTTTTTGTAAGAGGCAATATGGTATAGTAGAAGGAGATTAAAATAGGAGTCAAAACAACTGGACTGAATTCCCAAAATTGTGGTTTAGAGTTAGTTTAAACTTAGACCTCTCATGGACGCAGTTTTCAGATCATTACAACTGGCCTTGCCAATTTCACATGATTATCTAAAATTGAGTTGCCTATCTCACTGGGGCTTGTACAGTGAGGCTTTGAATGAGTTAATAAATATTCCATTTTAGTTTTTAAAAATAAGTTTAGATAATTATAAAAGAATATTAATACTCTAATAATGTTTTCTTTTTAGTTGTATATGGTTATGTCATGATGTGTACCCCTTTTTTTTGTTGTTGTTGTTTTTTTTTGCATTTTTCTAAAGCTGGAAACAGGGAGAGACAGTCAGACAGACTCCCGCATACGCCCGACCGGGATCCACCCGGCATGCCCACCATGGGGCGACGCTCTGCCCACCAGGGGGCGATGCTCTGCTCATCCTGGGCGTCGCCATGTTGCGACCAGAGCCACTCTAGCGCCTGGGGCAGAGGCCACAGAGCCATCCCCAGCACCCGGGCCATCTTTGCTCCAATGGAGCCGTGGCTGCGGGAGGGGAAGAGAGAGACAGAGAGGAAGGCGCAGCGGAGGGGTGGAGAAGCAAATGGACGCTTCTCCTATGTGCCCTGGCCGGGAATCGAACCCGGGTCCTCAGCACGCTAGGCCGACACTCTACCGCTGAGCCAACCGGCCAGGGCTGTACCCCTTTTTTCAGGTCACTTTGGAAATGACAATTGGTCTCACATAAATAATAATTTAGTAAAATATATTGTCATTCAGTGATATAGTCCACATGAGTAAATATTGCCAATAGCTGATTAATTATATTCATGTCTAAAAGGACTTCTATCATCTCTCATTAATTTTAAAGTACAGTTCACATTCCTTTTTTTTTTTTTTTACAGAGACAGAGTCAGATAGAAGGACAGAAAGGGACAGACAGACAGGAAGGGAGAGAGATGAAAAGCATCAATTCTTTGTTGTGGTACCTTAATTGTTCATTGATTGATTTCTCATATGTGCCTTGACCAGGAACCTACAGGTGAGCCAGTGACCCCTTTTTCAAGCCAATAACCTTGTATCCAAGCCAGTGTCCTTGGACTTCAAGCCACCAACCTTTGGACTTGAACCAGTGACCATGGGGTCATGTGTATGATCCTACAATCAAGCCAGTGACTCGCCTTCAAGTTGGTGAGCCCTTACTCAAGCCAGATGAGCCAGCACTTAAGCCTGCAACCGCAGAGTTTTGAACCTGGGTACCCTGTAATTCAGCCCAACGCTCTATCCACTGTGCCACCCACCACTGGTCAGGCTTGTCCCAGTATATCCCAAGCTCTACATTGATCAGATGTCCCTAATTCGACTTCCTGTGTAGTGGGACTCTCCTGCTTATCAGCAGGGCTGGCAGCCTCTTCGCGACTACTCTTGAGGCAGCTATGATATGCTACTGTTAAGTGCCACCGAAGGAAAGACATGACCGACACACAAATTAGTTGCAATAATCACACAGAGAATTTATTACTCACAAATCCTTTTGGCGTGCTTGGGTACAGCTTAAAGGGACCCCGTCAGCATGCTCCTCTCAGCTGGCTTTGATCAGAGCTCAGAGTGGCGTGGAGATAGTCCACATCAACATTGGAGTCTGAGCGACTACTGCAGCAGGGGCCCCTCAGCTTTTGTACCCTTTCTGGCCAACACCTTCTAACAAGTGTCAATCTACAGAATTATCACCACAAACCACCTTTTTGGGAGTTCCTTGCAGGGAACCCCCTTTATGTGAATCTACTGAAATGTTTACATTCAACCACTTTTTAAAATGTTATTTTCATTAATTTACAAAGTTAATGTAAATAACACCAAGCCACTTCTTATCTATGTATAACTTCACACACATACTACCTGGGCTCTGCTTGAAAGTCAGAGTCTGTTTATCACATTACAGAGTTATGGCACTAAGCCACTATATTAATTCCTATCCAAATGGCATAACGTTATTTAATTTTAATAATTATTTTTAATATCCTTTTAATTACTTTTATATAAATCTCTTCCATATTTTTATATTTCTATATATTTAATTACTATAATCTTATATTACTACAACAAGGCTATAGTTCACATTCTGTGTCATTTCTAATTCTCAAGTAGTGACTTACCCTTGGAATTCTTTAGAATCTCTCTCTTTCTATGTGTGTGTGTGTGTGTGTGTGTGTGTGTGTACACACATATATAATCTATACTGTATTAAAATTGGCTGTTGAATTAAATTTATACTTTCTTAATTTCACTGCACAATATTTTAATTTGATAACAGTGTTTTATTTACTCTATGTACCCTTGGCATTGAGCTATGATCTGTACACATAGAGACTCAATAAAAATATAATGATAATGAGTGAATAAATAAGAAATAATTTTATTTGATATAAGAAATGATACAGAGTTGTACTTGATTTCATTCAGCCCTGGAATCAACCAATAATTTAAGTTTCAAATTATATTCTCTAAAGTTATGTTCCTTAATATTTAATTTACTCAATCAGCTTAATACTGTCATTTTAATATATTTAAGTTTTTAAATAATATCCAACATCTTAATCTCTACATCACATAGTACAGACATCTTATCTTTAAAAATATTTTTAGTGGTACCACAATATTTAATTTTTATGGTTAAGTACTATTGTTTGAAAACAATTAATCTGAAATTAATTATATATATAGGTATATATATATGGTCTATATGGCATTAAAATCAGTTGTTGAAGTAAATATGTGCCTTTCTAATACATTGTACAATAAATTAATTTGGGAACAGTCTTTTATTTACTCAAGATGTCTTTGGCATTGAGTCTTGATCTATATATCTTTAGAGATTTAATAGAAAGATAATGAGTGAATAAACTAGAAATAATTTTATCTGATCTAAGAAATTCATGAATGGAGGAGAGTAGTATTTAATATCACTCAGCCCAGGAACAAACCAAAAATTCTGGCTTTATTTATTAACATAAAAGATATTCTTACAATATATATATATATTCCAGCCAGAAGGCTATGGTACAGTGGATAGAGCATCAGCCTGGGAAACTGAGGACACAGATTTGAAACCCTGTGGTTGCTGGCTTAAGCACAGACTCACCAGCTTAAGCAGTAGGTCATTGGCTTAAGCCTGGAATCATAGACATGACCTCATGGTCACTGGCTTCAGCCCAAAGGTCACTGGCTTGAGCAAGGGGTCATTGGCTTGCTGGAGCTCCCCAGTCAAGGCACATATGACAAAAATGATCAATAAATAACTAAGATGCTGCAACAATGACTTGATGCTTCTCATCTCTCTCACTTTCTCTGTCCCTATCTGCCTTTCTCTCTCTCTCTCTCAAAAATAAATAAATTAAACATATATATATATATATATATATATTCCACTTATCAATATTTAATGAATAAATTATACTCATCTGGTTAAGGTAAAAAAATTTGCTCAAAAAAACTATGCATAGAACCACCATTTCTTTAAGTAAAATTCTACCGAAACCATGTGATTGAGATATTTTATATTTATTTATTTATTTATTTATTTATTTATTTATTTATTTTGATAGAAACAGAGAGTCAGAGAGAGGGACAGATAGGGATAGACAGACAGGAAGGGAGAGAGATTATAAGAATCAATCCTTCACTATAGCTCTTTAGTTGTTCATCGATTGCTTTCTCATATGAGCCTTGACCTGGATGATAAAGAAGACCAAGTGAACCTCTGCTCAAGCTAGCAACCTTAAGCTTCAAGCCAGAGACCTTTGGTCTCAAGCCAGAGACCATGAGGTCATCCCTATGATCCCACCATACCTAAGTCAGTGATCCCGCGCTCAAGCTGGTGAGCTTATGTTCAAGCTGATGAGCCAGTGCTCAAACCAATGACCATGGAGTTTCAAACTTGGGTCCTTCTTGTCCCAGTCCGATGCTCTATCTACTGCGCCACAACCTTGTCAGGCAAGATAACTTATCTTTATAAGTTTTAATATTTTTTCTAATTATAAGTGCATAGAATTTTCCAAACACACATGGTACAAAACATATAATGAATACATCAGTGCCTATATTAGTCAATTGTTTTGATAGAACAACTTATACCTGTAGGGTTTATTATTACTGTATCATAAATTACTCTGATTTAATTCTGTGTTGGATTATAAGAGACAATTTGTGAAAATATAAAAAAAGATCTTTTTCATTTTGTGATATTCAGGAAAGCCATGCTCTAAGAAAATCATAAGTAATCATTTGTAATCCAGAGTAGCAAATCATCTATTCTTCAAATAAACTATTAAACATTAAGTTCAATGAGAACATGTTCACCTACAGAATTTATAAGTGCTTTAAAAATGAATTCTTTCAGATTTCACACAATTTTATGAAAATAATATTATAAAATGAGTCTGTAGTCTGTGAAATCCCTCTTTATCTTTCATAAATAAAGCTAAAGAGGATGGCTTCATTTGTCAGTGTCTCCAGCAGCAAAAAAAATTATGTTTGTTGTCTTGGAATGAAATTAGTTTTACATGATTATCCCCACAATAATACAAAATAAAGTCAACTTCTAGATTCTTTATAGTAATAAAAATCCAATATTCAAGAAACATTGATTAAATGGAATATTTTTCGATACACAGCAGGACCTTGCTGGGATTGTTATAAAAACTCAAATTCAAATACAGGGAAAGAGGCTGAATGAAATATTATAATTAAATGTATAACCAAGTTGGGTTCTGAATGACTGTACTTTTTAAAAAGGAGGACTATTTCTTCATTTCTTAAAAGGATATGATTACTAGATATTCTTTCTCAATTTTAGAAACACAGGCATGCATACCCTAACTTATATATGAATACTTTAATTTTCTCACTAAAAATAAAGCTGGGTCATTTTTTTAAAAAAAACACTTTGAATGGATAAGCCTCACTTTTTTATTCCTAAAGTAACTTTGATTTGATCAACATTAATATCTAAAAATTATTCAAATTTTATTGTTTAGTTCAGTAATATGATTTTATTCATTGAAAAAAATCTAAAGTTTTATGACTTTTATATTAGAGTTTAATAAAAATTAATATATAAATACATATTTTCATATAGGTTTTATTTCAAGTCTTTTTTCTAAAGCACATAGCAGATTTTTCCTGTAGTATTTTCCAATGTTGGATGCAAATTACCCATATATTTAAAAAACAGAAATCTAGAGTATTTGTGTTTCTATCCAGTTTATCAATAATATTAATGTTGTGGCTGGACCAGACCAAATTATAATTCCAGGATATTCTCCAGCAATAGCCATCAAAAAATTTGAAAAATACACAGGTTTCTACTTACAAGATCCGAAAATTACACAGCACCCCTAGGACTACACAATGAGATTTTGGGTAGAAAAAGAGCAAGGGCCCTAAGGGTTCTGTTTTTATTGGGTAGTGGATGTAAGTCTATGTTTCAAGACTTATTCATTATTGGTAAATTTAAAACATAAGAGCAAAATTGAAAGTGTATGAAGGGGAGAAAAAAGAAAGAATAACAAGCAGCTCAGATGGTTAGTTATTGAAATCAACCAAAATATCTAAAACAAGAACCTCAGAGAGCGAAGGTGGCCTGGTTCTTGATCTAGTCTTGTAATTGGCTCTGTGTTTTTTGAAACAGCCATCTATGAAGTGGATACTTCTTTGAAAAAGATAATTCAGCAATCAAAGCTTAAGTCATGCATTTGTACTACAAAAAATAAAATAAAAAAAATAAATTTAAAATGTCAAGGCTTGTACTACAGATGGTAAATATAAGAATTACCCTGTACCACAAATTATTATGAATTTCTAATTTTGTAAGAGTAGATGATGCTTACATATATCTAATAGAAGTTTAAACACATACAAAAATACATTTACTTATTTTATTTTCCCTTCCATGTAAAGTCATTCTCAGGTTTATTTTACAAAAATTTCAAATTTTTTTTTAATTTCAAAAGAATTCCTTAAATGGGCAATTTACCTCTCAGAAACCCTTTATGTTGAGGGAGCAGTTATTATTTTCCAAATATAATAGTTGCAACATATTAATAAGGACATGCTTGATCAATATGAAATATAATTGAACATTAACATTTTATTCCATTAGAAAACTAAATTGAAAAACAGAGAAAGAATCATGAAGCAGGTGCCTCCCTCAATCATCACACTTACTAGTTCTCTGTTCTGGGTATGACTGGTTATGCTCAGTTTCTTCTATATATGATAAAAAAAGAGGTACCTTGTTGTGGTTGAGTTAGATAACAAGAATTTATGACAGTAAGTGTTAGATGGTGAGTGGGGCACCAATAAATGCTCATTTTTTAGTAGTAAGAGTAATAGCAAGAGTAGAAGCAACAACAGTGTTTGTCTACATGTATAATAAGAAATATCTGGGAAGAAGAGCCTACAGGAATCTATGCAGCCATTCATATTGACAAAGCTAATCCTAAAGGACATGAAGAGTCATGAAAAGATATTTTTTAAATAGCATTTTTAGGTCCAATATTACCTACTTAATAAATAATCCAGATATTTCCAGTACTTCTCAAATTTTGTTAATCAATCACAAGAAATGTTTTATTTTAAAAAATATTTTATTTACTATTTACTATTTCTAGAGATCTCTGATTGTAAAAATTCCTTATTTCTACTCATATCAACTCTTGTTTTCCCAGTTTAACACCTGGATAAATTTATTTTCAAATAAATGTTAATGATGTATGATTCGAGGAAGGTCCAATTTTATATTATTTCTAAAAGGGATAGTGCCCCATGATCTCAGTGTATGACAAAGATATTTGCAACATTTTGAATACGGTAAATTCAATAGATAAACCTATAAAAGATCTTTGGGGTGTGCAATGATTTTTAAGAATGCAAGAAAGTTTTAGAGGAAGTGAAATTATAATGAACATGTTTAGATTTAGAGTGAAAGTTGTGGGAAAAAAATAAAACTAGAAGAGTAAGCCTTGGCATATAGGTCATGATCACAATTCAGTTGATATTGTGAGAATGAACTAGTTGATGGATTTCACTTTTAACACAACTAAAATTTTATGTTCAGCAGCAGTTGAGCCAATATCTTTGTGTTTTCCATCACCAGTCACTTTTATCTTGTAGGACAGAGCTCATGTGGGCTACTGACAGATGATGGGGAATTGGGAGGAAGATATGGCGGATGCCACTGCATCCTTTTTTCTAAGAGCTTGGTTATAAAAATTAATGCTTGAAATGCTTATGAGGGATAATAACTATTCTCATTCTTCAGTCCTATATTTTTCTGGTTGGTTCACATGTAAGAAAAAAAAATATGAGACTAGATTAATGTTCAGTTTTTAATTACTTTAATATACTATTTCCTATATAAAAGTTCCATTTCTGGGACTTTCTAAATTGAATTGTTAGAATGAAATATGATGTCTTGAATATTTTTTTTTGTATTTTTCTGAAGCTGGAAACAGGGAGAGACAGTCAGACAGACTCCCGCATGCGCCCGACCGGGATCCACCCGGCACGCCCACCAGGGGGCGACCCTCTGCCCACCATGGAGCGATGTTCTGCCCCTCCGGGGCGTCGCTCTGTTGCAACCAGAGCCACTCCAGCGCTTGGGGCAGAGGCCAAGGAGCCATCCCCAGCGCCCGGGCCATCTTTGCTCCAATGGAGCCTCGGCTGCGGAGGGGAAGAGAGAGACAGAGAGGAAGAAGAGGGGGAGGGGTGGAGAAGCAGATGGGCGCTTCTCCTGTGTGCCCTGGCCGGGAATCGAACCCAGGACTTCTGTACGCCAGGCCGATGCTCTACCACTGAGCCAACCGACCAGGGCAAATTTTTAATTCTTAATGGCTCTAACATTTGTGCATTCTTTGTGCCTACCACAGAACCTGAAACTGGTTCTGCATACAATGAGTATATACTGAAAGCATAAAACATCACCTTTTTAAAAATTTTAACTGTAATTTTCTCAGATATGCAAGGCACAACAAATTATACTGTCAGAAATCTACTTCAAGTCTATTTATTCTCTCAATTAAAATAAGCCTAATATTTCTAATATTGCTCTTGATTAATGAATTTTGTGTTCTCTTAGTCAAAAAAGAGTTAAATATATTTTTGACTATTGTTACAGCTTTAGGATGTTGAGCTGTATATCTCTGTCTATTCACCTGTCTTTGTAATAGCATTCACTATTTTTCCACCCACCAGCATAACCCTAGTTTTATGCAAACTTAGTTTTATCTTTTAAGGCCATAAGGACTTACATCAATCATTCTTGCTCCTTAATTTTCCAAGCAGTAAAACCTGGCAATTTTTCCTCCTCTAGTTTGTTATCACAATACACTCTTGAAATTTTTAATGAGTTTTATTCTAAACCTGAACTTGCTTCATGAAGCAAAACATTTTATGCTAAGGCTGAGTACCAACTCCCCCATTAAATACACTAGTGATATTCTGTAATAGATAATGGTTTCAGCAAATTTTCATATAAATGGAGGTAATAGATAGTGGAGGGACAGACCCTTCATTCAAAATATTGTCCATAGGAAAGCAGTCAATATTTCCATACCACATATCTTTTCTAAAAACATCTTTAATAGTTGTATTGGTAGAAACAAAACATGAGATTGTTTCTGTTAAATATCTGACTTAGCCTGACCAGACAGTGGCTCAGTGAATAGAGTGTCGAACTGGAATGTGGAGGACCCAGGTTCAAAACCCCAAGGTCGCCAGCTTGAGCTCATCTGTTTTGAGCAAGGCTCACCAGCTTGGACTCAGTCACTGGCTTAAGCAAGGGGTTACTCGGTCTGCTGAAGGCCCACAATTAAGGCACATATGAGAAAGCAATCAATGAACAACTAAGGTGTCGCAATGAAAAACTGATGATTGATGCTTCTCATCTCTCTCCTTTCCTGTCTGTCTGTTCCTATCTCTAACTCTCTCTCTGTCTCTGTAAAAAAAAAAAAAAAAAAAAGTCTGACTTATATTGTTAAAAGAGTAATCTATAGATTTAAAAAATGATGGCAATTGGGGGTAAGGGGTGGGGGGAGGGGGGATGAGGCGAGGGAGGAGAGAGGGGGTGGGGGAGGGGAGGGGCACAAAGAAAACCAGATAGAAGGTGACAGAAGACAATTTGACTTTGGGTGAGGGGTATACAGCACAATCAAATGTCAAAATAATCTGGAGATGTTTTCTCTCAACATATGTACCCTGATTCATCAATGTCACTGCATTAAATTTAATAATAATAAAAAAATTTACCTAAAAAGTGCTTTAAGGAAATAGCTCTGCTGAATGATAAGCAAGACTCTGATATAGATATAGAGTCCACAACATTTCAGAACCGGATTTTCTGTTTCCACAAACAGATCCATTTGCGTTTAAGCTGGCCAAGCCACGATACTCAGTTATATTCAATTGCCAATAAAGTATTGCAGTCTCCAAAAGTTCTTGAAGCTCATCCAAAGAATCTCCCTTGGAAGCAATAGCACTAAGCAAAAGCTATCCTAAACATTATTTACGTTTATAATTCAGCAATCAATTAAATGTAAATTTATAAGAATTCATTTTATTAGATTTTTTTTAAACTCAGGGAGGTAAGAGCTTATTATACCTATCGTATTTATACTGTTGGAAAATTATGCACAAATCATGTTTTAAATCATAATTTCTCTCTCAACTAGACTATTAATTCTGACTGTTGGGCATCTTTTTTTTTTACCCATATTTCACCAGCAGGAGGCCCAGACCAGCAATGACATATAAACCTCCTTCATTGCCACTTCCTTTCACCCTTACTGAAAATAGTGACTGACACCCTCTCAGCCTTTCTTCTTAGCATTTAGAAAACAGTATGTTCTTCACCTTCAACACCACTACCACAAACATAAGAAAAAAAGAGTTGGTCTTGGTGAACTTTGCCTAAATGTCCAACCTTTTCAGAAGCGTTTCTTTTTCAATATAGTTTTTTGAACAGGTTACACATTGGTCATTTCAGAAAATAGATACCTAAAGTTGTTTATTATAAGATGAAATTTTAAAACAGAGAACAAATAACAGCAAGGTAATCTGAAGAGCTGAATTTGCAGATGATAAATGAGACTAGTTTTTGCAAGTATTATGTAGAATTGATTTTAGAGGAGTAGGATAGGCAAAATTGGAAATAAAGCTATGAAATTTTGAGTTAAAATAAACTGAATTTCATATAATATTAGATATACTACATGTACACTAGAAACATTTGTATTCAGATACAGTTTATTATTTTAATACTACTTTCAGAAAAAAAGTTTAAGATAGATACTGAAATCGAATGTAAAATAATGCATATAAAGCAGTGTTTTCAGTAAGGCACCTCGTCTTAGAGGTACACATGCTAAAAATTGATGAATATATTATTATTCAGCACTTATTAATCAACCAACTTCATGAGATTTTACTGTCTGTGCTTCAAGAGAGGATGGAGAGAGTGGGTATGGTGTCAAAAT
Source organism: Saccopteryx leptura (assembly GCF_036850995.1). Lineage (NCBI taxonomy): Eukaryota > Metazoa > Chordata > Mammalia > Chiroptera > Emballonuridae > Saccopteryx > Saccopteryx leptura. Next base: position 62,562,163 of record NC_089506.1, on the reverse strand, counting down.
ACCTAATAAAAATTTTTGTGATATTCTGTTTGTCATACTAAATCAATCTATCACATTATTTTCTGTACACCTAACACCAAACCCCTTTCCCTCAGAAAGTAGAATATTTATTCAATGCTAGGTTTCTTTCATGTTATATCTCCAATAGCACTTATGTTTCACACATATATGCCCCAAATAATATTTTTCTTCTTTCTTCTCCCTTTTTTGTGACACCCAAAATAAGAGGTTTCTCTATTCCCCAAACTTTCTTTTTCTTATTTTGCACCAAGTAATCCTCCAAATTCCATAAACAGCAGTTTTTGAAGGCATGAGCATCAGTCTTAAGGTTTTCTTATAAAAATTATTTCGTTGTACCCTGCAAAAACAAATGCCATGAGAGAAAAAAAATTTTAAAGTAAGAACACGAAGCAACATATTCATGGAGTTGCAGTGATAAATTTTTCAAATTAAGGTTTTATTTTTGGAGGAGTAAAAATAAACATAATTTCAAAATACTTCAAACATGAAACTTGTCAGTTTATATTATAAGTTTTTAGTTTAATTATAATCACATTTTAGATATACCAAAACATTTCCTCGTTGTTAGTATGAAATTGCTCAGGTTTTCCAGAGTCCAGTATAGTGCCTAAGAAGGTACTGACAATTTGAGTTTTTGCTCTGGTACAGCTAACACACAGGGTTACACTTTCCCTGTAATAATATATTTGCAGTACCTGAAAGGAAGGTCTTGATACTCATCTGAAAATTCTCCTTTGGAAGCTGTAGCACTTACCTGGGGTCAGATACATATTTTGGCTTCTCTTTTAAGTAAAAAATCTTTTTACAGACAATGAAATGAAGAAAAATCTTTGAGATGATTGTTATAAATGAACTTTCTGAACATATTTTAAAATTTTCTTCTTGATATATCCTTATTTTTTGACCAAGTTATTTTAGGGTTTATGTCAGTCCCTATGTTTAAATACAGGATGGTCCAAAGTGGGTTTATAATTGTGAGCGTACAAAGCATAGACTTTACTCTTGTTTTACTATTTATTAATCATTCTATTGTTTTCTATACAAACAATTAAAAATCTACTTTTTTCCCACCTTGTATAGTCTACTTGCAATAGACAGTCTATATCAACTATAATGCGCGCGCGTGTGTGTGTGTGTGTGTGCACGCTTAATTGAGGTCTTTTGGATGTACTGCTTTATGCTAAGAACAGAATGTATAAGCTAAGAGCTATAAGAGAAAAGTCAGCCACACAGCTTGATTTAGCAATACTTATTACTCTGGTTCAATACCTACTTTACCTGCACTCTTTCTTGATATTTCCAGAACAGCAGAGATGTAATTTTCAGCCAGTTCTCTTAACAGTGGTCAGAATACCCCTGACCTATTCACCGATTGCATTCTCTGCTCAAGCAGTTTCAAGAAATTGAGTACTCAGACCTGTAATTTTTACCTTTGGAAATATATCTGGAAAAATTAACAAGAAGACAAGAAAAAAGGAGGAGATAAAAAGGAACCAGACTATAAACATAAGAAATTAAAATGCAAGATAAATACACATAGAGTTACTATTTTTAAGTGCCCTGACACATTTATATAAATAATTTAGAAAGTTTATGGAATTATGAAATGTAATATAAGTTGTAAAATGACTTAAGAGAAAGTATTAAAGATTTGAAATCCTTAAAATTAATCTATAATTGATACTTCCTCTGCTGATATGAAACCAATATCTTTAAAAGCACATATATATATGTAATATATCATATATATATAAAATATATGAAAAAAATGTATCCAGACATTCATAGTGGATAAAAATTGTTTTTGTAAATCAAAAAGAGAAAAAGATGGTCAAAACCATTTCATTTTTATTCAAAATAATGCTAGTCCCTGACTTGTGGTGCTGCAGGAGATAAAATGTGAACCTGTAATGTTGAGGTTGGTAGTTCAAAACCCAAGGCTCACCTGGTCAAGGCACATACAAGAAGTAATTACTACAAGTTGATGCTTCCTGCTTTTCTTCCACCTTTGTTTATCTCTCTCACCTCTCTCTAAAATTTATAAATAAAATATATATTTAAAAAAATCACACTAGTACACCAATATAAAAAACAAAAATGTGTATTAAAATAAAAATATACCACTTGACATGGTTAAAATATTATAAATAATTCATTAGCTAATTACATTTAGTAAACTTATTAAATATGTTTGTCCATATGGAGAATCTATAAAAACATAATGTAATAAGAAAAGTACACTTCATTTCTACATATAGGACAGCACACACAAATCAAAAGGATTTATCAAACCAGCAATAATCATTTAAAAAGCACAATATATAATTTGAGAAAAAAATTCTATGCAGTTTGGCAAAGAAGAAAGAATAAGTTACTCAGCAAAAATACATATTTAAATTACAATTTATAATGAGTTTATAAAACTGCAAATACTGATACACTACAAAACATTGGAAAATAAAATTAAATCTAGATTTTTGATGACAGCTCAATCAAGAAAGAAAAATAATGACCAAAAAATATTATTTATAAAGCTAAAATACAAATGAATGATTCAGTCATGTGTCAATTTAATTTTTAAATGTTGGCTTTCAGCCACTCGAAAGCTGTGGGTGGTTGTTTTCCACTATTTAACACTAAGTGCTATTTAGTCATTTCCCTCTGGAGAATAGAAGTGTACTTTCTGCAGACATGAAAATTAGAGCTACTTTATATTTTGTCTCCATTTGTTGGTTCCTGAAATTCCTTAACTGATATTCACACATTGAAAAAATCAGGTAGGTGCTCACCTCTGTCCTATTGTGATTTTACAAATCATTTACTTCTTCATAGTGATTTTAAGTCCAAGTCTTTTTGGTTGAGTATAATAACTACTTATATCTTGTACATATCACTATGATTTAAATATTTTTATGTCTCCTTTATTTGAAATACCCCTAAATTTAACTGTTAATTGTATAAACCTGTAGTACTCAACCTGGTCCCTACCACCCACTAGTGGGCGTTCCAGCTTTCATGGTGGGCAGTAGTGGAGCAACCAATGTATAAATAAAAAGATAGATTTAACTATAGTAAGTTGTTTTATAAAGATTTATTCTGCCAAAAAGCGAAAATCCGAAAATCCGACATAAAGTACTTGGTAAGTAATTATTATTATATGCTTTAACTTTCTATAACTCTTCTTTATAAACTTTATAAAGTAAAATAACTTCCCTACTTTATAAATCACCATTACTGTGGAACCAGTGGGCGGTTAGAAAATTTTACTACTAAGAGAGATACAAAAGTGGGCAGTAGGTATAAAAAGGTTGACTACTCCTGGTATAAACTATTCACTATCTCTCTATTTCCTTTATAATATATCTTCTTCAGACATCTATTTCATCTGAGATTAATATACAATGTGTCCGTAAAGTCATGGTGCACTTTTGACCCGTCACAGGAAAGCAACAAAAGACGCTAGAAATGTGAAATCTGCACCAAATAAAAGGAAAATTCTCCCAGTTTCATACCTATTCAGTGCAGTTCGATGTAGGCTCACACACAGATTTTTTAAGGCACCTTAGGTAACTATCCCTTATAGCCTCTACAGACTCCTCACTGACTGATGGCCTACCAGAATGGGGTTTCTCCACCAAACTGCCGGTTTCCTTCAACTGTTTATCCCACTGAGTAATGTTATTCCTATGTGGTGGCACTTCGTTATAAACACGTCGATATTCATGTTGCACTTTGGTCATGGGTTTGAATTTAGCGAGCCGCAGAACACACTGAACTTTCCTCTGTACCATCCACATCTCGCCTGGCATGGCCGTGGGCTTTTCCACTGTATACACGGTGTTACGACATTATCTGCACATGCGCACATGCTGCCACATCATCCTACAGAAACTGGGAGGGTTTTCCTTTTATTTGGTGCAGATTTCACATTTTTATCGTCTTTTGTTGCTTTCCTGTGACCAGTCAAAAGTGCACCATGACTTTACAGACACACTGTAAATACACAAAATTCTTATAATTTGTATTTGCATGGATATATATTTTAATTCCAGTGTAAAAGACAAAAAGTAATTATTTTATTTTCTGATATCAGAAAATAATTGATAAATAGGTTGACAGAGAAATAATAAAATTTGAATACTATAAACAACTAAAGAAATAGATTAGCTATGATACCTAGTGACCATGTCCTGCTACAAACACTGCTGGACAGCATTACTCCTACATAGAAAACCCTATTGCTTGTGTGAGTCAATGGGAAAGAGTGCTGTATTAAGAAGGTCCAAAAGAATAAGAGAAAAACATAGAGAGTAAGAAAGGGAGCAAAGAAAGCCTGTATCTTGCCTCTTCTTTCTCCTCCTGGGCATAGGAGTAGTAGACACTCCCTCCCTTCCTGGTAAACATGGAAAGTAGGAATCGGGTTCTGCCTCAGCAAATGCAAGCCTGGGAGATATCTTCTCTATGTTACAGAAGGGAAATTAGAAACTTATGGAATTATATTAATTGCTTAATTCCAGTAAATTGAGTAGTAATTAATAAAGCTGGAGTTGGCAGCCAGGATCACCTGGAAAACTGTCATGCCTCTTTCAGAAGTCCACAACTTCTATGTGCATTCATGTATGTATTCATAAAAAGTTTTATGGGAAGCTCTTAAGTAAATGACTCAGTATTAACAATTGTAGAAAATATGATGAAAATAACTAAAAACATGCCTTCCCATGTGAAACAAATGTTATAGTGAAAAATTCAATTAAAATATGATAAAGAGCTTTTGACAATTAAGTTTGGCTTAGTATAAATTACATGAAAGGCTACACAATTATCACCTAGGTGCATCATATAAAACTGGTCAATGAAAGTGATCCTTTCACAGTGACTGAAATTTGGCAAGGTGAATGAATTTTGGAAGTGAATAGTATTAAAAAGAACATTTTATGAAAGACATGGTATAAAAGAAACTACAGAGTTATTCACAGAATAAATACATTTGAGTTGTATGAATAAAAGCTTACTTGTAGTGTTGATTTGTCAAATACAAAAAAAAATGAGATTGGAGAAGTAGGAGACATATGACTCAAGGCCATATAAGCTCTGTCAAGGATTTGGGACTTCATTAAAAACAAAAAACAAAACAAAACAAACAAACAAAAAAAAAGGGCAACCCCGAACAATTTTTTTAAATAAGTATAAGTTGATCTGATTTGAATTTTTAATGACTTGCTTAATATGTATTTTGGAAAATTAATTAGATGGAATTAATTCTTAGTTGCAAGAAAATAAAAAGGGAAGAGGTAGTAGGAAATCAGGCAAGAAATTATATTGGCCTAAACTAGAAAATTGACACTATAAACAGAAAAAATTGGATCAATTTAGAAAAAAATGTGCAGAAGAGCAGAATGAGAAAACATTGGCATGATTTGGAATCAAAAGAAAAAGAATTAGAAGGGAAATGGTGCCTCTTGGGAAAATTCATTGGACAGTATTTCTATTCACTCAAGTAGAAAACTGATTTATAGAGCACAAAATAAATAAATCTTCCTTATTAGACATGTTGAGTTTGAGGTACATGCAAGCCAACCAGACGGAAATGAGTGATAGGTTGAACAGATCAAAAGTGAATGCCATCTAAATGGGTGATATTTATGTGGATGAGATAAAGTTAGTTTACATTTAGTAAAGATATTGTAAAAGGGACAAATGAAAGGGATAAATGAAAAAGAAACCATAAGTAAAACTAAAGAGAAAAGTTTAATAAGGGAATCAGAAGAGTGATGCTCTCTAGAAATAAGCAAAATATTTTGAAAATAGCACATGCTAAATGAGGACAAAAGTTATGGGGAGATTAAATAGGACAGTACTAAAAAAAAATAATGGTAAATTTAAGTAGATTAAAGAAGACCACACATTCTTTGTTTTTCCCAGGTATTTAGAGATAAAGTCAAATTCTACATCTCCTGATTTTAGATTGGCTTATTTACTTGACAAATACACTATAATGGAATGGCATTCAAGGACTACCAAGACAAGGCTATGAAAAAAAAATTGTGGCCTGTATTGCAGCTGCTAGAATTCCTGAACTACCAGGGAAGAAGTTCAGGTACTTCACTAAAAGCGCTAAAATTACATGAAGAGTGAGACCTCTTTCAGCCTTACAGCTTTTCTCAGAGAAACCAGCATGTAATTAAAGACTCTAGCCCAGCTGTTAGCTAAATTCTACTGAGTTATCTTAATATCAAGAGAGACAAGAAGATATTGTTTTCCATCACTAAAGTTGAATATACTTTTTTTTTATAAATAAATTTTTATTTTAATGGGGTGACATCAATAAATTAGGGTACATATATTCAAAGAAAACATTTCCAGGTTATCTTGTCATTCAGTTCTGCTGCATACCTATCACCAAAAGAGAGATCGTCCTCCGTCACCCTCTATCCAGTTTTTTTTGTACCCCTCCCCCTCCCCTTCCCCCTCTCCCTCCTTCCCTCCTCCTACCCCCACCCCCCGTAACCACCACACTCCTGTCCATGTCTCTTAGTCTCGCTTTTATGTCCCACCAATGTATGGAATACTGCAGTTCTTGTTTTTTTCTGATTCGCTTATTTCACTCCACATAATGTTATCAAGATTCCACCATTCTGCTGTAACTGATCCGATGTCATCATTTCTTCTAGCTGAGTAGTATACCATGGTGTATATACTTTTTAAAAGTAGCAATAAATAATGTGATTATGTCTTGGGAATAGAGTGATGCATTCATAAAAACCTCTAATATGTAGAACTGGCTTTGGTACAGCAAGTCAGATGAAAAGTGTAAGGGTCTCTAGAAAAACGTTTAGTGATGGGTCTCTTATTATGTAATGGCAGAACTATCAGTGAAAGCACCGCTATGGTAACATGGCAAATAAAAAATATAGGTAACTAACGGGAGAAGTTAGCTGGATGAAATTCCAAGTGGGATGTGAATTATAAAAAAAAAAAAAGAGTTCCATTTTCTTGTTTGTGACAAGGTACAGATAAAGAAAATGAGCTAAGAAAAAACTTTCAGTGTTCAAGCAGAATTGAGAGAGAATCTAAAGGAGCAAGAACTTTCTTAGTTCAAAAATAAATTGGTTTCTCATTCTTAGATATTAAAAAAAAAAACAGTTATCACTTAAGGAATGAATACAGGGCAAATGTTCTATACTCAGGACACTACCAGTAAAGCAGATAAAGCAGATAAAAGATCAGAAAATGTGACCATAAAACCTTTTATTTTATTTTTTTATCTTATAAGCGATTAATGGCAGGAGAGGCATTAAGTATATTAGAATACATATATCCTTTTACCGAATATTATATTTCAGCTATTTGTTGGCAGATCAGGTCAACCAGAAATTCTGTGAGGTCTGCAACCCTGATGTTGTTTGAAGATTATAGACCCAATAATTTTAGTCAAATTTGCATATGATCAGGGTAATTTCTGCCTTAGCAGTCCCTGAAATAAGTCTCCTATATTCTTCAGTCCCCAAGGATAAAAAGGTTAAAAACTACTGACCTAGACAATTAATGACTAATCTTTAAGATAGAGACCACAACTATATTTTTCAAGTGCACGTAGAGGAGGTTCTGTCCTGAAAAGAAAGGGGAGTAGAACTTTGTTTTATAGAGCAGATTATAATTTGATACATAAGGTGTTGATTGATGAGCTCGAATTGAAAGAGGAATTAGTATACCAAATCCTCCCCCCCCCCACAAAAAAAGAAGAAAAGCACTTAGAACTCTAATAATTCTATAGGCAAGAAACAGTTTGAAAAGCTAATAAGCTGTTAACCAGCCATTTATTAGGTGAATTAAAAGTAAAATCAGACTGTGGAAACATGAATGAAAGAATGGTAGAGAATCATTTCCAGAGAAGAGCACTTGTTCTTTCACAAGAAACTGCTGACAACTATAGCTTTTATACCTGCTTTTCATCAATCCAGTGTACTATTTCCATTAAGGGCAACATATTCTCTAGATTTTCTCTTAATTCATTGAATGATTGCGCTCAGTCTTCTTTGTTCTAATAGACTTTTTCTTTCTCCCAGAATTTGTAATATTTTACTAAAGCAGGGTTTATTCTGTGATATTTATAATTCTTATAGTTTCATCTATTCTACTGGTTCTACATATTGCCAGAAAGCTATGAATATCAGGTTTATAACTCAAAATTTCTCTTAAATTCTAGATTTATTAATCCAGATATTTATTACACAATGTCTTGTAAATATAATAGATTCCACCTGACCAGGGTGTGGCATGGTGGATAAAACATTGGCCTTGGATGTTGCAGACCCAAGTTTGAAACCTCAAGTTCCCCAGCTTGAGCACAGGCTCATCTGGCTTGAGTACAAGCTCACCACCTTGAGTGCTTTGGTCACCAGATTGAGCTTGGGGTCATAGACATGGTTGCTGCTTGAGCCCAAAGTCACTGGTTTGATAAAGGTTTAACTTACTCTGCTGTAGCCCCCCCCCCCACCAGTCAAAGCACATAGGAGAAAGCAATAAATGAAAAACTAAGGTGCTGCAACAAAGAATTGATGCTTCTTCTCTCTCTCCCTTTCTGCCTGTCTGTCCCTCTCTCTGGCTCTTTTGATAAAAAGTATATATAATACACACACACACACACACACACACACATATACATATATAGTAGATTTCTCAAACCAACATTTTCAAAATTTAACTCTTGCTCCTCCCCTTCCCACATAATTTGTCAACTTATTTGAAGGGTGCACAACTCTTTAATTGTCCAATCAAAATGTTTAAAATGATCTTTTATTTTTATTTTCCTCTCTCACTGTACATTTAATCTATCCAAAAATTCTATTGACTCTATCTTTCAAATATGTTTATTATTTCCAACTCTGTCCTGTTCTATTGTCAACTAGATTTTATTCATAATACATTTCTCAAAATTATCTTTCTCTAAAATTTAAGGTTAAATTAGGCTTGAAGAGGGTCTTATGTTAGATTTGGAGGTGAAAGTGAAGTGTTGGCCATTATGCTCTGAGAACATAGTAATTAGTTGTAGTGACAAATAAAAGCGTAGAAGCTGGTGAGTTTAACTTTTCTTTGGTCTCCTTAATACTGGATCTACTTCTTCCCATTTTTGATACTGTGTATCTGAAGCTAATCACCAGACACTTGATTGTTGATCCCCAAATACTTATCATGAACTACATGACAGTTATTAGGGTCCCTCTAAAGTCTAATTTGCTTCTCAAATTGACTTGTTGGTAACTCCTCCTGATTTCTTAAATCTCATTTAGACATTCGCTTACTGATTTTCTGCGATAATTATGACCTAATATATATTATGGGTACATACATATACATATAGTTTTGTTTCTCTTGAGAACTCTGCAAAATAGAAATTGGCACCAAGAATAATTCTATAGGAACAGATTTTTAAGTAAACTTTATTGAGGTGTAATTAATTTACAAAATAATACACATATTTAATGTACAGTGGTACCTTGAGATACGAATTTAATTCATCCTGTAACTGAGATTGTAAGTCAGTCAAGTCATATATCAAACTGCAGATACTGGACCCATGCGCCAACGCGCTCACTAGTGGCAGCTTCCCGATTCATGACTCGTATCTCAGAATTTTGCTCGGATCTCAAACAAAAATACAGACTGAGTCGCAGCTCATGTCTTAAAAAAAGTATGTTGGTCTGTTCATATCTCAAGTATACCACTGTATACAATTTGATGAATTTTGATATAGTATTCATATAATGGTAAAATCATCACCAAAAATCAAGTTGTACAGTTAGTACTCTAAAAGTTTCCTGCTGTAGCAAAACTGAATTTTAAGGGTCAATTTCCAATATAGATATGGAATTTTCAAAACTGGATTTCTAATATGCTTATTTTTGGACCAATAATGATTCTATTTTCAGTAGTAAAGAGACTACTAATAATTCATGCCAACATTTGATAATGGAAATATGCAAAATATTACTATTGGAGTTTATCTATCTTTCTATGTATATATATTAAATCTACCTACAAAATTTCTCTCCCTCATCTATCTATCCATCCTTCCTGTGAGTTCTGTCTTTCTGGAAAGCCACACTAATTATTTTTTATATATGAAAATATTTACTATAAGGAATTGATTCATGGCATCATAGAGCTTGACAAATCCCAATATATGGAGCCATTAAGATAGAGACCCAAAGAGCCAATGTGTGCTCACAGTCTGAGTCCAAAGACCTGAGAACAGATGGTGTACATTTTATTCTGAAAACCTTCAGGCCAGATGGTTTAGTGAAGTCTAAAGGCTAGAAAAGACCAATGTCTCAGCTCATTAATTAAAGCAAGAAGAATTCTCGCTCACTTAGTTTTTTTGTTCTATTCAAATCTTCAATTGATTGGTTAAAGCATATCTTTATGATGTGGGCAATTTGTTTTATTCAGTCTACTGATTCAAATAGATTTAATCACATCCTGAAACAATTTCTCAGATACACCTTAAGTAATGATTTACTGAATGTCTGAATACAAAATATTCTGGTCAGGGTGGTAGATAAAATTAACCATTGCATATGGAAAGACAGAAGACCCAGAATAGTCACATGATAATAAAGAAAATGAACAAAAGCAGAGGACTGACATTACCTGACTTCAAGACTTGTAGAGAGCTATTATAATCAAGACAGTGTGGTATTGGTTAGAGAGTGTATGAATAGATCAAAGAAAGCATAGAGAGCCCAGAAATAGACTCACCCAAATATAGTCAACTTATTCTTCACAAAGGAACAGAGGCAATTCAACTGAGAAAGAGAAGTCTTTTCAACAAATAGAACTGAAACAACTGGACCTTCACAAGAAAAAAAAATTAAACCTAGATACTGATGTTACACCTTGCACAAAAAAATAACTCTAATGAACTATAGACATTAAATGGAAAAAACAAAAATAAACAAACAAAACCCAGAAGAACATAGCATAGAAGAAAATCTAGGTTATCTTAGGTTTAGCAATAAACTTAAAATATACCATCAAATACTAGATTTATTAAAAAAAGAAATTAACTGAAAGTCATAAAAATTTAAAACTTCTGCTCTGTGAAAGACATTGCTAAACAGATGAAAGGCAAGCCATAGATTGGGAGAAAATATTTGAAAAACATATATCTAATACAGATATTGTGAGAATATATTGGCAAAACATATATTTTAAATATGTAAAGAATTCTGAAAATTTAACAAGAAAACAATTAATAGAAAACCCGGCAAAGATCTGAACACACTCTTCACCAAAGAGGATAAAAGGATGTCGAATATGCACAAGAAAAGGTAGGTGCTCGGCAACATTAGGGAATTGCATATTAAAACAACACTGTGATATGACTACATATCTATTAGAATGGCAAACTCCAAAACATTGGAAACACTACATGTTGATCAGGATGCAGAGCAATAGCAACTTTCATTCATTGCTAATGAAAATGCCAAAAGGCATAGGCCCTTAGAAAGAGTTTGACAGTCCATCTCAAAGTTTAATATAGTCTTACCATACAATCCAGCAACTACACACTAAAGTATATACTTATATTATTTGAAAATTATTTCAACACAAAAATCTGCACACAAATGTTTGTAGCAGTTTTATTCCTACTTTCTAAGAAAAAGAATCAACCAAGTGGATGAATGTATCATCACATTGTAAAATGTTATTTATATATAAAAATAAATGGTTTGTTAAGTGATGAAAAAACATGAAGGAGACTTACATGCATAGTCCTAAGTAAAAGGAGCCAGTCTGAACTATTACATATTGTTTGATTCCAACTATACAGCATTTTGAAAATGGCAAAATTATTAACACTAAAAAGATCAGTGGTTGCTTGAGGTTGGAAGGAGTAAGAACACACCTTACACAAAAAATTAACTCTAATGGACTAGAGACATTAAATGAAAAAAACAAAAATAAACAAACAAAACCCTTAAGTAATGGGTTAAAAAGAATAAGTAGGTGGAAGGAATAATAAATAAGGTTAGAAGAAATAAACAGGTGGAAGGTAGATGAAAGGGGCACATGAAATGTTTAAAATAGAGAAATTATTCAGAATAATATTGTTATGATGAATACATGTCATTATACACTTGTTGAAACAAGTTCACAACACACAGAGTGAAACAACATAAACTATAGTCTTTCGTTCACAATACTGTATCAATATTGGTGTATCAGTGAAAACAAAATAATCACACTAATGCAAGATATTAATCATAGGAGAAACTGAGCAGAGGATGCATTAGATATACGGGTATAATTTGCACTATTTGCTCATTTTTTCTTTTTTTAAAACAGCTCTAAATTTTCTAAAAGTTACTTACAGGTCAGTTTTATTTTTAATTAAATTAATTTTAATTTAAAAGGAAATTCAGATAATTATTTTTTCAATAGAAATATTTCTCTTAAAGTCCCAAGGGAAAAATGACAATATTAAAAAAGTTATAGTAAAAAACTTAATATACACTCACACACACTTACAGGCACACACATAGATATTTATAAAGACAGAATTTTTAAAATTATAATGTTATATATATTATAATCTTTATTTTGATGATGGTTTCAGGTGTTATATAGGCAGCAATATTTTTAAAGCACTTAAGAATAGTTTGTTAAATTTTAAGAACAGTCTGGGAAAAAATTGGTGGCTCATGTGAAATGTTTATTAATACTGCCAAAAATAAATAATATGTCAAAAATTATATCTTAACTTATGAGAAAATTAAAACTGAAATATTTTATGTATGTATTCTTTTTTTAATTTGTAGTCAGATGTACTAATTATATCTTTGCACTATTCATGGCCAAAGAAAGTACATATGAACTATAAATTTCATAAAATATTTGTTATAAGCTACATCCTAAAACCAAGATATATTTTTATTGCCTAGCTCAATAAACACACCAATTTTGTTTTCTTCTCCAACAACATGTATGTGTCTATTTTCAATGCATTTGTGTGGCTGATAATCATGTTCTTACTCTGATAAATAAAATTTTCATTTAAATCATCTGTAGTAGCCAAAAAATAAAAAAAGATTACATGGCTTATATCCATTAATGAATATATTTTTATAAGATTAATTTCAGTCATATGTAAATAATAGGGTAAATGAAATTTACATAAACAATGCTTATTTCCATCTGTTTTAGTACACATTTCATCTTTAGATTGGAAATAATGATTTGTAGTAAAATAGCCTATTTTTATAAGTATACTTATGTACTTTTTGAAAATTCAAATATTGATAACATAATTTTTAAACAAATTTGCTTTAATTAGATAAGAATCTGAAGAAAATGAAGGTTTGTGCATTAAAATTTAAAAGTAAAATAATAGATAAAAGAATGGTAAGCCACGATGGCCAAGACATGGAAACAATCAAAAAACCCTTCAACAGAAGATTGGATAAAGAAGATGTGGTGCAAATATACTATGGAATACTAATCAGCCATAAGAAATGATGACACAGGATCATTTACAACAACGTGGATGGAACTTGATAACATTATAATGAGTGAAATAATTAAATCAGAAAAAAAACTAAGAACTGTATGATTTCATACATAAGTGGGACACAAAATTGAGACTCATGGACATAGATAAGAGTGTGGTGGTTACCAGGGGGAAGGGGAGGAAGGAGAAGGAGGGGGTGGTGGGATGGAAGAGGCATAAAGAAAACCAAATGAAGGGTGTAGGAAGACAATTTGGCTTTGGGTGATGGGTATACAACATAATCAAATGTCAAAATGATCTGGAGATGTTTTCTCTAAATGTATGTGCTCTACTTGACCAATGTTACCCTGTTAAAAATAATTTCCTAAATAAAATTATATATTTATATGAAAAAAAGAATGGTAAGCCTTCCATGCTGTATAGTAAATATATTTTTTAAACAATTTTGATGCTTCTTTTGAGTTTAGATTTTTTTTTAAAAAAGTAATAATTTATGTAACTTTTTAGTTAAATACTCTTTAATTATGAACAGAAAAGTTATGGTGCTTATACACATTAATTATCTCTGAATCAAAGTTCTCTCTCATTAAAAGGATGATTTTAAATAACCATTAATTGAGAAAACTTGTTTTATAGATATTTTGATTGAAACATCTGTGTAAGCAACATGTTATTTGTACCTCTACAATTTTCTAGTTAAAATGCATAAAGCTGAATTTTTAAAAATTCAAATTATTAAGGATTCTGTGACTCTTGTGAAAAGCAGTCATTGTAAGACTTTTGAAGAACCAAAATTTCTTCCATCATCTTTTTCTTAAAGATGAATATATATTGGAAAGCTATTTGATATAATTGGCAGATAGTTGATGATAAAGTAATTAAATAAAAAGTCATTTAGCTTATCCCTCAATGACAAAAAAAATCATCCTTATTAGTCTATAAGGGGAATAATTTGTTTTAAAAATATTTCTGTTCATGCTAAAAATCAGTAACTCTCATAATAAAATGCCCTGATTGAACTGGTATTCACAAATTGTAACACCTAGTGCTATGGTTGTACTTTAAACTGATATGTTGTCACTTCAAATTACTTTGCATTGGCATCTGTGGTTATTTAGAATTACAAGTTAATTTGGAAGACTTCCAGAACAAATAAACAAGTGTAAAACTGTCTCAATGCATTTATTGTGCTCGAATGATTGCATGACTTTTTTGTGTGTGTAGCTTTAATGTTTCAGAATAATTTTATCTAACAGCAGGAAGTGGCTAGACTTCCAAACTGTCTTTTTATTGTAAATTATATAAAATCTATTGTTAAAAAAGATATTTAATTTTACTTATAATAATGACAAATAGAAAATGACTAAAGCATATTCCAAAATATTTATATGCATAACATAATGACAATAATAACAATGACAGTAAAATATAAATGCCAATATTGATAGAAAAGCAATATAATAAATAGAAAAGCTAAGGATTTTAAACTACTCATAATAAATAAAATTGCAGTTGAAAGAACAGAAGACTAAGCTATTCAAAAAGCAGAATAAAAAATGTAATTGTAAAACAATAATTTTGTTTATGTTTTCTATGAGAATTTATCTATTCAGTGCTATCTAAGGGACTGCAGGCTGAATGAATACATCTCCATTATGTCTATGAGCATATCCATGTTCTCAGTCTCCCATTATAGCCTGTTAATAGTAACCCCTACATACATATCTAAATATTAAAGTTATGCCTATACCTATGTAACATGGATGTGCAATAAGGAGTTGATTTGTTTCTGGGCACTTTTCCCCCATCTACATATTAACTCAGGGATATCTTATCAAGTTCCATACTTTATTCTATATGTATGAATTTACATGTTCTGACTCATTTCCCATCTAACATGTAAAATTTCTTTAGTTCAAATGCTGAGATGGTTTTATGTAAACTTGACTAAGCTATTATTCCAGTTCTAGATATTGTTATGAAGATACCTTTTAGACTTGATAAATTTAAATAAATAGACTTTGATTAAAGAAGATTGCCTTTCTTGATGGAGTTATGAGCCTCATTTAAGGAGTAAAAGACTTAAGGGACAAAAACTAGTTTTCCAAAGATGCAATTTTACCTCAAAGATGTAACATGGAGACCCTAACTATTTTCAACCTGTAGATATCAGACCCTAGACTGCAATATCAACTCTTCTCTGGATTTTTAGCCTGACAACTTGTTTGACAAATTTCCAACTTGTTAGCCCCCTCTCACTTCTCTAAACTTATTTTCTTTCTCTGTCTCTGCATCTATGTGTATATATGTATATAATTTGTGTATATACTTATAGAATATATAAAACAATACTTTTATCTTAGGTATATATTATAACTGTTTTCCAATAAATGAATGCAACTAAAACATCCCTATGAAATAATAGAAAAGAAAAAAGAAGTGGTGTATTACTTAATAACCAACATTAAAAGGGTATTTATAAATCAGAAAAAACCTTGGGATTTTAGAAAGATAATGGAGATACACTAGGAATAAAGTATATAGTTGTTATCAGCTTTGTTTTAAACCATTAATAAAAACAAATTTACAATAAAAATAATTTCATAAAAAGATTATCAGATTCTGATATCTTCACAGTTCTCACATATATTCACAGAAAACTTCAATTTTAATATAAAGCAAGCTTCTTCAAAGTATATAAAAAGCAATTCTATTCTCCCAACAATAAAAGAAAAGAAAATTATAGACCAGCCTCATTCATAAATTTGCACTAAATTATTCTTTAAAGGGTTCACAAATAAATCCAGTAATGGTTTAAAAATTATAATATATATGTTGGTTAAGAGAATTAATATCAGAAATTAAAAAATAGCCTGACCTGTGGTGGCGCAGTGGATAAAGCATCGACCTGGAAATGCTGAGGTCACCGGTTCGAAACCCTGGGCTTGCCTGGTCAAGGCACATATGGGAGTTGATGCTTCCAGCTCCTCCCCCCCTTCTCTCTCTCTGTCTCCTCTCTCTCTCTCTCTCTCTCTCTCTATCTCTTTCTCTCTCTGTCTCTCCCTCTCCTCTCTAAAAATGAATAAATAAAATAAATAAATAAATTTAACTAGCTAAATTAACAGTATTAAAAAAATTACAAGTTATGCTCCATAATCCCTTCAATCAAAGAAGGACAGGGATTTGTGTCTTTATACTGATTAAGTGATATATTTTTATTTAGAAGTATACCAGGACCAACATAGGTTCTCAAAAACATTTATAAAACGAATAGCTGAAGAAAAAGAAATATATATAAAACCACAACTTTCACTTATTATTAAAAAAATAAATTACACTCTTTCCAAGAAATAACAGGGAACTTGCCTGACCAGGTGGTGGTGCAGTGGATAGAACATCCTACTGGGACATAGAGGACCCAGGTTTGAAGCCCCAAGGTCACTGGCTTTAGCACATGCTCATACTTATCCAACCTTAGTGCAAGCTCACCAGCTTGAGCTCAGGGTTTCTGGCTTGAGTGTGGGATAATACACATGACCCCATGGTCACTGGCTTGAGCCCAAAGGTCACTGGTTTGAAGCTCAAGGTCACTGGTTTGAGCCCAAGGTTGCTGGCTTGAGCCAGGGGTCATTGGCTCAGCTGTAGGCTTATGGTCAAGGCACATATGGAAAACCAATCAATAAACAATTAAGGTTCCACAACAAAGAATTGACATTTTTCATCTCTCTCCCTTCCTGTCTGTCTGTCTCTCTCTCACTGTCTCTGTCTCTCTACTAAAAAAAAAATTAGGGAACTTGCTTAATGTATAAAGAGTAACTTTTAAAAAATGAACTATAAACATATAGGTAACATTGTGCTTAATGTTGACATATTGAAAACAATATCTGTAAAATTGATGAATATAAAATCTACAGTTTTGATCAAGAATGAACACATGTATGCACAACATAGTTCTAGGCTCATATGAAACTTTATTATCACAGAGGTGCCCTCTCACATCTGTGGTAAAATGGAGGACTATTCAGTAATGTAAATAGAAAAATGATTATCACTTTGTAAAAGAAGAGAAGGAATAGGAGGAGGAGGAAAAGGGGGGAGAGAATGAGAAGGGAGAGGAGAAGAATAAGGCAAAGAAGTTGAATTTTCATATCATCATAAAAAACAATGAACTCTAATTGAATTAAAAAACTAAATGTCTAAAATTTTCAGCAAATCAGTCTGGCTAACTCAGTTAGCAAAGACTAATACTCTAAAATTTTCATCAAAACATTGAAAAAAAAATCCACCTGACGGAAATAATGAATAAAAATCATCAACATACAATTCATACACAAACACACACACATATAAGTCACTTATGGCCAGAAAATATATGGTGAAAGGAGATATTTAACATAGTTATTGATTACAGGAATGCAAATCAAAAGTGCAACAAATGTCATCTTACATATATTTAATTGGCAGTAATTGTAAGGCCTACCATGTTGAGTGTTGAAAAAAATATAACTCTATAGGATCTATTAGGCACTACTTGTGAGAGTTTAACTTGATACAGCTGCATTAAATTTTTTTTAATATTTTTACATCAGAAAATACTTTTTTATTATGCTCCATTAACCACTATGCTCTTTAAAATTTTTCAGGACAAAACTTTTGGAATCTACTTGACATCGTTTTGCTCTCAAGACTGTGATGACTAACTACTCAGTTCTCCTAAGAGTATTCTCAAAATGCAGTAGTTTCTGTGCTATAACTAAAAAAAAAAAAAATCCAAGGCAATCAAGATTTTGGTACAATAAGTCACACTCATAGCCAATTTATCAGCAAATCAAGTTTGTTTCATCCTCAAAATATATTCAGATAACCTACATGATATTTCTTCCACTACCAACCTGTTTCAGGTTCTCAATATCTATGTTTTTCTGAGGTAAGAAATTAAACACTGAAGGCAAACATTAATTTGAAGTAAATTTTCACTCATTACTTTTATTTCTACCAGTAATAGTTATATACCAAATGCAGACTCAAGAGTTTATAAGTGTTGATGGGTCTCGGGGTTGACCACCCAAAATATGCTACCTTATCATCTTGATTATTTTTAATTAAAGGTACTTAGAAAACCTGTTCAACAATAACACTCTGACTACCCTTTGTTTTCTTAAAAGCAGGAAATAAATATCTTGTTATGAAAGGTGCCCTCCCTACATAGGGAGGTAGAGATAGATTATTAACACCAGAGTTAGGGAATTCAAGACAAACTGTAAACAAACTCTGCTTAGATTCTTCACAAATTAAGCACTCAAGTCTAAGTTTCTTTGCCTTGCCATTTCCTCGCAAATGTATGGTTTCTCTGTTTAAAATGAATAAAAGTTGCCTACTTTGATCCTATCTTTAGATCGCAGGTCTATGAGACCTCTATACATACTAAATTAAACTAGACTTCTCTCTTTTTAATCTATCTCATGCCAATTGAATTATTTTTTTTAGATTTTATTTATTCATTTTAGAGAAATAAAAAAAAGAGAGAGAGAAAGAGATAGAAAGGGGTAGGAGCAGCAAGTACCAACTCCCATACGTGCCTTGACCAGGGAAGCCCCAGGGTTTCCAACTGGCAACCTAAGCTTTCCAGGTCAATGGTTTACCCGCTGCACCGCCAGAGGTCAGGCCATCGATTTCATTCTTAGACCATTCACAACCTAGAAAAATAAAAGAGAAAAGAATTCCTCTTGAGAGTTGGCATGTTCAGAAGGATTAACTTTCCTGACTGGACAGGAAAGGGAGATACTGGGACCTCTGACAAATATGCTGGCCAAAGGTGAGAACCATGTTAGTTGTCCAGATCTCCACCTGCAATGTTTCATGCAAAGGATAATAGTGAGAGTACTTTTCTCTCTCCTTTGAAAAGTACATGAGCCACAGAAAATATTTGTGGAACTACTTTCTTGGGCATAATGACTTGGGTTAAGTTGGTAAATGCATAATCTGTTTTAATTGGTCTTTTGTTCTTAAAGATGGTGTTAACAAAAGAAATGTACACATCTGTAGAGATTTTTTTGTAAGAATTTATTTGAGCCAAACTCACAATTGCCAGGAAGCCAGATCTCAAATGCTCTAGAGAATGACAGTTCTGCAGTTTCTTTGTGCATTTGGAATTAAGGAAGGAAGGAAGGAAAATTACATGAAGGTGGGAGAAAACAAAGTACAGGATAATTAACAAGGTTGTGTGTTCCCTTGAGGGTGGTTACGCTATCCATGGATCTGAAAAGAGTATTATTACTTCTGGCATTGCAAAGGTGTGTTAACCTAGATTCACAGGAACTATGGACAGGTCTTGCTTACATCTTTTAATAAAGAAGTTATAGACCTGGGGTGTGATTATCAACCATGACCTGCCCAGTTAGAAATTTATGATCAGAGTACCCTGTGAGGTTACTTTCTATATAACTTGTTTTTTATTCACAATAATTTTCACTGTTTAAAATTATAGTGTGTGTGTCTCTATAGTTTGACTTGTTCTACATCTTGAGGGTTTGGCTTTATGAGCAGAGATATATTCTCTCTGGTCTCCACCATCAGGAAGGTGCACTTACTGGGGTGCATCTGGATGTCAGTCAAATAGCTTAAGCACAGGCTCACCAGTGTGATTGCAGGGTTGCCTGCTTGTGTGTGGGATCATAGACATGACCCCATGGTTGCTGGCTTGAGCCCAAAGATCACTTGGCTTGAAGCCCAAGATCACTGGCTTGAGCCCAAGGTCACTGACTTAAGTAAGGGGTCATTGGTTAAGCTGGAGCCCCCCCCTTCTGTCAAGGTACAAATGAGAAAGCAATCAAGGAACAACTAAGGAGCAGCAACTAAGAACTGATGCTTCTCATCTCTCTCCCTTCTTGTCTATTTGTTCTTGTCTGCCCCTCACTCTCTTTCATTCTCACTAAAAAAAAAGAAGGTATAAAAAATGAAGATGCATTTTAATGGATGAAAAGAAAGTTGTAGAAGTTTTGTGGCAAAGAATCTTTGGAACAAAACTTTATTATAGATGTATAGTCAGGAATGTCTAAGATAAAATAAAATTAATTAAATAAGTATTATTTTAATATCAAAAATGTAAGATAGTAAAAATTAAATTTTGGTTTTTCTGTCTCTTAAAGGTACAAGTTACAAATATACGGTGACAGAAAATGATTTGACTTTGGGTGATGGGTAAACACAATATAATTAACAATTTAAATGCTATATTAATATTTCCCTGAAACTTATGTACATTTATTGATCAATGTTATCACTTTAATTGTAATTCTTAAAATTTTTTTAAAAGTACAAGTTATAGACAAGAGAAAAAAGTGAGAAGGAATCTTACTTTGTGTGGTCAAATTGGCTAAACTTGGACTACTATAAGAGTTTCAAAAATAAGCTTAATATAAAAAATGTAGTTATATAAATATAGAATTTAATATTCTTTCACCTGGGAAAAGAAAAAAAGTTTTCTTGGACTGCTGGTTTGCTCTTCATAAGTTATGAAGGGTTCTCTTTGCCTTTAAGTAATCTGCCTAGAAAGCAAAGATTTTCTGTTTTATCAAAATAATTTGGTGTGCATTATCAGTATTTGATTGATTTTGATCACAGCTATTTAACTTTCTCATAAATAAATAAATAAAATATAACAAGTCAAATTACATATGAAACATTATCAAATAAAAGTAGTGCAAGGCTTTCTTTAAATGTATCTGTATAAGTGTATAAGCATTCCAAAAATTATGTGAAACTCCTGGAGATCTACTATGTCCTGGTATAGTGTTATTAGTCACAATTCAGTTATCTCAATATATTGTTCGTCACAGAAGTAAGCAAGCTTTTATGTCTATTGTATTACAACTATCACCAGATTTTTAACCATGGCCATTATTTAAGTCTTCTCATTTCTAGAGAATTGTTTTACTTTGATACTTTTGAAAATGTGCTGCATCTCAAGAAGACTCATGGAACATACTCTGAATACATGTTTTTGATAAACTTTCAGACCATACCACTGAACTGAGAAATAATTTATAGAACTCTAATGAAGAAATTGGTGACTTCATAAAACTGCTGAGAAAAATCAAGATTGACAAGAATTAATAACATGAGAAAAAATAAACTAATGAAGATATTTATCATTTTTGCAGCCTATTTTAAACATGGCTTATTTTTAAAAATGTCTTTATTTTTAGATTTAAGAAAACCTTTTCTTTTCTTTTTAATTTATTCTATAACTTATACCAATTTGGTAAAATATATACCTTTGTGAACAGAAATAAAACACTTATCTTTTCTCCCTGTCTGATCTTTTCTGAAATCAGAAACTCTCAGTGAGTCTTCTTATTTTAATAACAACATAGATATTTGCATAAGTTCAATGAAAATCTGTTCTCCTTGTAAAAGGACACAATCAGAATCATTGGTGTCATTACCAAGACTTTGACTGGAATGATATATTTGAGACTGATATACCTATTATTAAATATAATGAGACAGTTTTCAGAAACTAAAATTGATTTTTATGGGGCCAAAATAGCCAGATACCTTGTTTACAAGGTTTTCAGCAGCCTTAGCAGGTGAGTAAAGTGGGTCACTTTGTGGCAGGCACAATAATCTTAAGATCTTTAGGGGACTTCAAGTAGAGAAGATTTTATCCAAATACATATATAGGTATTGCAGGTGAGTCTGATACTATGTTCTTGGCTAATCGTCCTAATCTTGAGAAGTTTTTAAATGTCAGTCTAAGATTCTTTATAAAGTTTCAGCAAAACAGATTAAAATATGTATTCAATTTAACTGACCTGTTTTCCAGACTAAAAGATTAATTCAATGAAACGATGGAGCAATCTACAAGCTCAATGTTTAATGTGAAACTTCCAAGGAAGATTCAGAAATAAAACTGATGTCGTGCAGGTCAGGCCATCTCAAACTATGCTCCTGTGGTATACTGATTATTTTAAATTAAATTTACTTAAAAAATGGCTAGTGCAAAAAGGACACTGAGTATTTTTTTATCTCCCATTGTGAAAGGTGCCCTTCCTGCACCATGAAATAGATAGACATGTTATAGTATCATGTTATATTTGTGCTGTTTAGATTTATATATGAAAGTTTTCTTTTGATGAGATGGTGCAAATTGATCACATTTTCCCATAATTATTAAAGATATCAAAAGGAACTCTATTGTAGTTACATTGTATTATTTCATAATTATATAAAAGTCATATTTAGAGCCTATCAATTGGTTAGATTTTAGTACAAGAAAAATCTCTTTAACTGGAAAGGATGTTTATCTCCTTCCCAAGAAAACCAGGAATTCATTCAGTGCCTTAATCTAAGTTCTTATATTTGCTTTCTGGCATGTGTAATTCTTGTCCTTTTTTTTTGTTATAATTTTAGATTTTTGTCTGAGATAATGTTCTTTAAAATCAGTGACTGGTAACAATTTGTGAGATCTTATTATTGGAATCCACTTGCATTTAAAAAAATAAATCTGCTTATATTCTCTAGGGCTCTCTGGGAAGACCTAACTGTCCTTGGCTGTACTGGTATGTCACTTTGACAAAACACTGAAAACTATAAGATGTCCCAAATGACTTTGTGGAAAATACTAAATAAAAACATTGAAATACAGTGATTACTTTCCCAAGACAATCGCATTAATCATGCCTTTCATGGGAATATATTAGTTTAAATATTGGGCACCAAAACTACTTATTTGGTATTTTTTTTATTAATATTAAAATATATTGCTTTTTAGAGTATAAAAGCAACATAAGGTCAGTAGTTTACACACTCATCTAAATATTCCTTGGGAAATGACAAACATAAGACAAAGTAAAAAATGAATTAATTCCAGAAAAAAAGGCAGCATGACATTCTTAACAAGATACAGCCAACTAAGGATGCTAGACATATTCTACTGAACTGGACATGTTAGAAAAAGACTAATGAGGCATCTTAAAATTCTGACTCTCATTAAATAACAGAGTGGGTATACAGAAAATATCTTATCAAGGTCTTATGTCTAATGCCAAACTTGGAAAGACGGCAGATGGTGTACAGGCAAACAGACCAAGGAGACATTTGCGTAGGCCCTTCCTCCCTAAGAGTGGTCATGATAACCAGAAAAGTAATGTTATCATGATTCCTCATGAATAAGTTAGCAACAACAGCAGACTTCTGAAGATATATATCACACATTTTAAAAGGGAATGGCACTGAATTAGAAAACAATTTTATTTAAATTAACCAACTAAAAGAAATTATAATCAAGTTCCACAATATATTCCCTGAGGGAGAAACACAGGAAGTGATAATGAAGACAGATAAACTTAATGACAATAAAGATAATGTGAAAATGTGCTTTGAAATAAAAGAATTGAAAAGTAAATAATTGATTTAGTAAAGAGGACCTAAATAGAAAATGGTTCGCAAGTAAGCATTTCAATATGTTTAATTGTGAAACAATATTGTCCCATCAAAATCAACAATAAGAAAAATTTGCCTTGACATTTACTTTTAATGTATTTTTAAAAAGTGCTGGCCAATGGGGGGCCTGGATGGTTAGCTCAGTCAGAGAATCCTCGCAAAACACCAAGGTAGTGGGTTTGATCCCTGGTCAGGTACATACGGGAAGCTCTAATGAATGCATAACCAAGTGTAACAACAAATGAATATATCTTTTTCTCTCTCTTTGTCTCTTTCCATTTTTCCATGTATTTATAAAATTAATAAAAAAGTCCTAGGCAATGATATGACATAAAAATAGACATAAATAGAAAACACTTTTTAAAATATATTATTTATTATTATTATTTTTACCCACCACAAGTGGGTGTGAGACTAGCCTGTTCCATGTCTCTGGCCTTCCTACCAGTCTCAATGCGGCCTTTTCTTTGTATTCTCAGTTATAGGACTTCTGTTCAGATCAATTTCAGACAGTTAGGAATGATGATTTTTGTACAGTATAGTTGTAATTTTGATGTGGTTGTGGGAGGATTTGAGTGAGTTGTTCACTTATGCTGCCATTCACACTGGATGCCCTTTAATGATAAATTTATTGTAAAAAATATACAGGATTTGCTTGACCCGTGGTAGTGCAGTGAATAGAGTGTTAACCTGGATGCTGAGGTCTCAGGTTCGAAACCTCAGGCTTGCCTGATCAAGGCACATACAGGAAGCAACTATTACAAGATGATGCTTCCTGCTCCTCCCCCTCCCTTTCTCTCTCTCTCTCTCTGTCTCTCTGTCTCTCTCTCTTCTCTTAACAATAAATAAAACTTTTAAAAATATTTTTAAAACTTTACAGGATTTATAAGACAAATCAAATAAATTAGTTGTGACATGGAAGAAAGGACCACATGTTAGAATACTAAAACTTAGATTTTAAATTTAAAGTCATTCCTAAAATTAGTTCATAAAAAATAAAAAAAGATAGTATTCTATAATTGTGAAAAGCAATAAACATGGTTGGACAACTATTTGGAAATTAAAATAAATATATTAATTTAGATTTTTTAACTTACTTCTTTTTTATATTTTATATGTATTATGAATATAATATAAAACATACATTTAATAAATGATCAAAAAATATTAGTAATAATATGTTTAACTGGAAGGCTTTTGAGAAAACAAATGTGGAAATCATTCATTAAGCTGTTTACATTCTTTGCATATTAATGAGTTTGAACATTCTTACAATTTATAAATACTTTATTTTCCTTTTTTATAAATTAGCTTCTCATGCCTTTTGCTTATTTTTCTATTGAGAGATTTTCTAATTAATTTGTAAGGTCCTATTAATAGCTAAAACATTTAACTAATTTTTTGATTATTTAGTTAAACTGTTTTATATATATGTTACATATTTTTTTCAAACTCTACTTTCTTGTTTTTTACATTACTTTTATAGCTAGAATCACTTCTTATCCTTAAAGATTACATTTAAAATTTTACTAAATGGTATTTCTTATTGTGTCGTGCAAATCCCATATAGTAGACCAGATGTAGCAGCATGGATCAGGAAACTTACAACAATTGGAACAGTAGCAGATAGGATGTCTTTTCTTATTTTATCATTTCTTGGACATTACACAGAAGTCTAGGAGAGCTGGAAGTCACACTCCAACCAGAATTCTGTGAGGGACTGGAAATGCAGTTTGGAGAAAATGGCTCCTCTGATGATGTGCTCAAGACTGAAGTACAGCAGCAATACCAAGTGGCAAAGCTTCAGCCCAGAGTTTGTGACAATGGAGAAGAGTACAGAGCATCTGATATGATCAGGAGCTTGGCATGGCTTTCCATCATAGCTTGATGACATGACAAGACACAGCTCGGTTTGCCACATCAGTATTAGTGGTTAGAGAAGAACCAAACCCTTCTTGAATGTTTAGGGATTTGGATTTCAAGCTTTGCAGGAATCTGTTTCACCGTTGTATACACTAGGTTGTAGCCAGTTTCCGTGGAGCTTTGCAGGGTCCCAACGTCTTTTTGTGGGATGCCAGTCTTCACGGGATCAGTTTAACACTAGTAAAACTTGAAATCTGAGGCCAATTCCAAGTACCGAATGGGAGACACTAAACATTACAGTCCATTTACAATTTTTACCATTTCAAATTATATATAAATTTGGTAAGAACTGTCACTGACAAGGGGTAGACAAAAGTTAATGTATTTGCTTTGTAAACTCTAAACTTGGTTAATTTGGACTGTTTCATAAATTTTATTCCCCTTTGTACTTCAGTTTGGGTGGGCCACAATAAAGATTTTTATATGAGATTCAGAGGGCAAAAAAGAGAGAGCATCTATATTGATTCTGATGTTCACCAGGTCAATAGGAGCTGGTTCATATAAACAACTACTTATCAATCATAGATTGAGGGCTGTTCCTGAGAATATTAACTTTTCTGTAGTTCTAGTCTATGCTATTCTTTGGCCATGTGTGTTCCTACCTTTAGAGTAAGCCCTAATTTTCTTGGAATTGGGATAATGTGCGATTCAAATATTACCACCAGCACTACCACCCCCACTCCAGCGATTACTCACATACATCTGAAAAGAGAGAGAACTCTGCATGGACTGCCTGTACTTAACATTACGCAGGGGACTCAGTCAACTTGACAATGAATCATGACATTGGACAGGGAGTAGCGATCATCATCATTCCACTCTGTGACCCATTGTGAAAAATGGCCCAATAAACATGTGTTTACCAAACACCTGCTTTTCCATCTCCATGTGATTGCCTATCTCTCCTGAAGTCCCAAACCACTACCCGTCTTCTTAGCACAGATGGGATATAAGCCTCAATTGGCAGACTTGTGTCTGGGCTCCATATTTTTATAGGACCCCCACATATCTGTATGTAATTTCATTGGGTTATTTTATTTTTTTTATTCTTTCTCACATCATTTAATTCTTAGACCAGCCTGAATAACTGAGAGGACAGAGCATAATTTCTTCCTCCCCGATATTACTAACTTAAAAAATAAAAGAAAAAGAAAAAAAAATATTTCTTCTGTTTTAGATTCAGGATCTCAGAGAATGAAAATTTTTCATTAATTTTAGCATCTTTTCCTTCAGTAATTGTAAACAAAATTAATTCTTTAAATTTCTAATTTCAATGTATTTTTCTTGTAATATTTTTATTAAGACTGTATTAAGACCAAATCTTCAAAAATACTTTCTGAAAACTATGATTTTTAAACTTGATGGTATATTATAATCACCTGTGGTCATTTGTTAACATATCAATGCTAGGGCCCCACTCTATGACTCTGGCTTTGGTGTATTCTTGTCATGTGAACATTCCACATATAAAACAAATCTGTGGAGTTAGGAACCAATCTGCTAAAATATGAAATGCAGATTAAAATGAACATTAAAATATTCAGATTAAAATTCAACATTAAAATGAACATTAATAAAACCCCAATTCTGAAATCTTCTAATATCCCATGAAAAACAGAAATAAATATAAAGTTAAAGTAACATCAAAGATTAAGAGATTTATAACAATAAGTACTTTATAGATTTTTCAAATCATATAAAGTTTATGTTCATTAACTATAAATTCATAGAGCCAGAACAGAAAAGGGTTATACTTGATCTAACAACGTTTCTTTTGACTGTATAATAAATGTTTTTTGTTTCTTTTTATTGGTTCAAGTTTAACAAAATAAAATTTCTTAAAGGCCCAGACAAAAACTTACAGTCTAGAAATTCAATTTAATGTAAGAAAAAAAGACAATGATTCTGTCAGTAGGAAACTGAAAGTGAATATCTTGCCTAGAGGCACTAAATTTAAAGGACAAATGAACAAAACACAGTATCTATAGGAATTGGCCCAAGGCTGCCTAATTTAGATAGACCAAGAAGGAGAAATGTTGGCAACTACCTCTCTTGAAGGGATTTTATAGATTTGATTTGATCAAAACATTATTTATACATACTCTTTGAAAAGTCCCAGAAATCTCCAGGGGATCATAAATTAAAAGGCCAGGCTGATGGAGACTCCTGATATAATGGGAATGGCAATCTTCAATATTAAAATGTCAAAATATGTGGTAACACTTTATGCTGAAGATTACAATTTCCTTTGTATTCTTGGATTAGAAATTCAACTATTAGTTTGACTGGGGCAAAGGTAAGTCTACTTCATTCTGGAGCCACCAACCTTACAAGATATGAAAAGTGAGGTCAAGTGTCATCAAATTAACAGGCTCATTACTTGGGAACTAGAATAGTAAGCAAAGTAGTTAATGAATAAGCGAGGATAAAGATAAATGGCACATTTTGTACACTGACAAACACTAGATGTGGCTTTACAGTATAGAGTTTAGTTTCTAATAATATAGTATAGTTTCTCAGCATTTCAGGATGAGTAAAATAAGTTGAAAATATAATAATAATCAAAGCATGTAGTTAGAAAGTACCAGAAAATAAAATGACGATAATATCCAATAGACTCAGAGGATAAGATGGTTTAAATTTTTTTTTTCTAAGACAAAGTTAAATAACAAAAATATATATTTCACAATATAAGCTGATATTCACAGAGGAGGACAGAATACATGGTCTCTGTGAAACAAAAACACAAATATTTAAAGAGAAAGCAGATTGATATTCAAAGATGTTTAAAAAAAAAAGCAGAATCTTAATATGGGAATAATGTTGACAGCCCAGATAAAACATTCAAAACATTTGTTTACCCTTTTATAATCTAGTTGAGACTATAAATTCTCTAGTTGAGAATTTGGAGGATAATCAAGGCAACACAAACTACAATCCATCTACACAAACCACAACATTCAACAGTCAAAGCAAAATCCTATTTCTACAATATTAAACTTTCAAGAAGAAGAATTCACTGAAAATACTATAACTCCTTAAACAAGACACTAAAGGAAAAACAAAAGTTCTTAAAATTGAGAGACAATAAAACTTATAGTCATACATTATATTGAATAATAGAAATTCTTTGCATGACTGTTGATATCAAACAGTGAAAAGACAAGACAACTATGGAAAAACTACTACAATAGGCCCTTCGTATTCATGGGAGATATGTTCCAATGCCCCCAGTGGATCCTGAAATTATAGATACTGCAAAAGTAGTTTACAGTTGTTTGTATGGAAAATAAAAATACAACAACCAATAAGTAATAACACAAGATTAAACTGCATTTCACATACAAACAATTAAAGGATTGTGAGACCTAAATTTTGACTTAATTTCCTGAGATAAAAAATCTAGAATCAAAGTTTGTATTTTAAATTATCAATATTACAATCTTTGCTCAGGCTTGTTTTGCCCTTTAAAAATAGATTTGAGGGTGAAAAGTATTAACCAAAGTTCTGGTAATCCAAAAATGAATTATAAAATTGCTACAAAAATTATTTTAAAATGAGTATAAATAGTTACAAATATTACAAAAGTATTTACAAAGTTTGTAAAAATATATGTACAACACTGACACCTTAAACCAAGCTTCACAACACTATTAAAATAAAATTAGTAAAATCAGAATAATATATGCTTGCCTCCACACTGTCACACATTTTTAGAAAACCATGAATAAGCTGTCCTTTTGCTAAATTAGCAAAACAAAAGAAAAATTAACAACTTTAACAAAAGAAAAATTAAATTTTTCTTTTGCTCTTTGAATTTAATTTATTTAACTTCCCCCACCGATCTTTATTCTCTATAATAATATACTATTTTTCTTGAAAGTTCTTATTAACCACTCTTGTCATTTTCTCTCACAAAGAACATAGATGGACATTCAAGATGAAATATAATATTAAAAAGTTTCTGTGACTTGCTCTGAGGTATCATTTGGTTCCTACCCCTGGGTTCACTTATAATCATAGCTATGATAATAAAAAAATTGACAAAGATATATGCTACAAATTTAATTAATATAATTAAACATAATAATTTAAAATTTGATTAATAAGAATGCAGATTGGGGCAGCCACTATGGAGAGCAGTATTGAGTTACGTCAAAAAATTTAAACTAGAACTGCCTTATATTCAGCAATTCCACTTCTGGGAATATATCTGAAGAAACCCTAAACACTATTCAAAAGAATATGCATATGTTCATTGCAGTGTTATTTACAATGGTCAAGGTTTAGAAGAAGCCTAAAAGTCCATCAGTAGATGAGTTGTTAAAAACTCAGTGGTACATTTACTCAATGAAATACTAACTACTCAGCCATAAAAAAAAAAAAAAAAAAAAAAAAAAAAAATCTCACCCTTTGTGACAGCATGGATGAACTTGAAAAAAATATGTATGGTGAGATTAAGAGAGATTAAGAGATATGCATGTATTTTTTTATAGTTAGCAGAGATTTTAAAAGAGGAGATAGAACAGGAGATAGAGATGACTGAAATATTTAAGCCAAGAAAGAGAACATCTGTAATTTAGCAACTAAATTAATTATTTTAAAACTTTCTGTCATGTTAATTCCCAAGGTTCTGCTTCTTCCCAAATTGAAGACAACTGTAAAAACACTAGTGGCTTCCTTTTTGGGAAAGTAAATTGTTTAATGTGTGAAGATAACTGCACCCCCACCCCGTTGCATATATCAAAGCTTTCTGTGCCCTTCTTAGCTCTCAAAGGTACTAACAGCTAAACTGATTTATTCAAGTGCAGAACATTCAGTGATCTGAATTTTTCTCATGGATGCAGTATGTGACTAGTAAAAAAATTATGTGTATCATCAAGCCAGAGTTATTTTATTCATATATTAACTACAGCTGTATTTACTCATTTTAGATTTGCTTTTTCCTTTGTCCCTATACCTTTTATAAATTCTTTACTGTTAAACTCGTGAATAACCTGCCAGCTGTGGAATGCTAAAGACATATACAACATGAATTTTTCAGTGTTTAATACTACTTATACCTTCTGTGTCTTTCTGAAAAATATTGTTATATGTAAAAGAAATATATTTATTATTGATCTTAATTACAGCCTACTACTAGAATCAAGAATGAAAAGTTTTCTCAACTCTTTAATTTGCAAAGCTATATGCCTCACAAGTATGTCAAGATGTCAAAATGAAAGTCACTATCTTATTAACCCATTGCTTTTTTCTGAAAAATTTTCTATCTTGTCAATTAATTGGATTTTCTTTATTTATTAAGTTAACCATCATTAATTTAACTTTACCAAATATTTGTTAAGCATTTCTCAGTAGAAAACTCTATACTTAGGATAAAAAAATTAAATGATGCTGAATATGACCTGAACATTTCTCTTAAAATAAGTGACATTGGTTGGTGATTGATTTCACACAAACCCCTCTAATCTGTTCTACTGTAAAATAAGACCAAAACATTCTTTCACTCATTAGAAAGCAAAAGAAAGCAAAATTTGGCCTAAGAAACAACATGTTCTTAAGTTTGTACTAATTGCTTTTAATTTTTTTTTCTCATGACCACCTTTTACATTCTTCTATTCCTCTTTGGAATATCTCTAGTTTTATATTCTTTTTGTTCATAAAACAAATATAAAATACACCCTGTCTCAAATCAGTTCATTGTGTTCTCTTTTAAAATAACATTTGGTGGACTACTGTATATTCAATGAAGTACATAAACTGAACTGACAATATCTTATAATAATTATTACTACATTGTCTTTAACATTTGCTATCCTCATGGCATAACATGCACTTCATTTAGTACAAAAATGTTGAAAAAAGTAAGATAATTTTTACTTTTCTTTAAATTGTTAAACACTTAAGAAAAATAGTGCAGTTCATTTTATCACTATATGAACAAATGAATCTTAAAAGTACACCTTATTTTTGACAAGATAGTTTTATATTAGCTTTAAGATAATTGTATATAGTTTGCATTCTGATTATCAGTATAGTATACTTAGGTTTGAAATGTCTGGCTTTAAGCCCTGGCCAGTTAGCTTGGTAAATTAGAGTATCCTCCCGGAACATTAGGTTGTGGGGCTATGGGTTCAATCCTGGCTGGGGCACATACGAGAAGCGTCCAATAAATGTGCAACTAAGGGTAACAACAAATGATTCCTTCTCTCTCTCTCTTCTTTCTTCCCTCTTTCTCTCTAAAGTCATTCAGTAAATAAAATAAAATAGAATGTTTCACTTTAATGAAATTCACAATTTATTTATTAAAATGTATTTTTACATTCATAAATTTATATTTTCTGCCTCTGTTTCAACAACATTCCGGTGATGATGCACTTAGCAAGTTGGGATAAGTAAGCTAAAATATTAAATCTGCATTCTGTCATTTTTTTCATCCCCAGATCCATGTATAAATTACAAATATTTCTCTTGTTCTCTTTTCATCTTGAGGTTTCCTGATGTCTCTGTCTTGCTCAAACTCAGACATCTATGATCTGACTATTATTCACCAGCCTGGTCACTGAGCTAATGCTGTTTCACAAGCTTTTGCATTTGTGTCACATAGTCCAAGGTTGTACGCTAAGATTTCTGCCAGCTATTCCTGCAGGTCATGTCCTGCTGTTATCCAACCTTTTCATGCACTCAGGCTTGCAGAGAGCCTCACTGGCGCAAAACAATGTTGACAGACTGGCTGTATTCCAAGTCCTGGTTGGTGACAATCCTGTCTTGCCATTTGGTCTCTCTCTTAGGACTGACAGGAGTTCCAAATTGTCCTGTGTTCTTTGGCTCCAAACCACTATCCTGCTTCATAAAATCCTTCTTTGAAAGGTATTACCTTAAATTATAATGGTATACAGTTACTTGTCAGTTGAACAGATATACACATAGCTTTAAGAAGACTTATTTTAAATTTATTATTATAATTATTTCAAACTTTATATAAAACTATAAGCAAGTATAATAATATTTCACATATTCCTCAAAGAAATTTACCAAATGTTTACATTATAACATTTGTATTATATTCTGTGTGTATGTGTATATAGACTGTATACTATATAGAAATAGGAATTCAACTACTAAACCTCCCAAAGTCTGAGGCTAAAACCATATACATATATATCGTGTCTCACAGATATATAGAAATATAAAAAAGTATGTATTTGTTATATATGTAAATGTACACACAGACATGTAATTTTTTTGTAAGAATCATTCGAAAATAAGCTTAAGATATCATGTCTTCCACTCCAAAGTACTTATGTATTTCTCAAAACAAAAGTATTTACTTATATAACCACAATGCTATTATCAAATTCAACAAAGCCACATTTATTTAGTTATTTATAGAGTTAACTAATATTATCCAATGTAATTAACAACTCAATCATGTGTTTTAAAGAACTTGCTCCCCACATCTCCTATGTCAGTTCAAAAGTATAATACATTATATTTAGTTTTCATGTCTGTTCATTCTCTTTTTATCTGAAACAGATTTTTTCTGCATCTTCATTTTTCATAGTCCTTACATTTTTTTAATAGTACAGAATACAGCCAATTGCTTTTTATTTTGTTGAATATCACTAAACATTTTTTTTTTTCAGATTCCATCTCATACAAATAGATTAAAATAGGGTCCAGGGAAGACTGTGGAATGACTTCTCCATCATTCATTTGAAGGATTCTCACATAGTAGTTAGAAGCTAAAATAAGATTTCCCAGCCTCATTAAAGTTAGAACTTTGGACAATTTCTTTAAACCTAATGATTACACTTGCAAAATACTTGGATTTGAGACTAGATTTTGTGGGTAAAGGAACTAGGAGCAAGATTCAACACCTTACAGCAGCAAGGGTAGCGTTGGTTTTTTGTGAACATATATTGCATTAAGATTTTTGCGGTGATGGTGGAAGTTTTCTGTTCCCTGTCAGGCAACATGCTTCTGGGGATTTTCCTGAAAACTTCAAGTCAGAGCCTCCTCTGGCTCTACCAGTAAACTTGACCATGTATACATTAAATAACATGTATTAAATATCTTTTTACTTCAGTCTTGTAAAGTAGATTCTGCCACTGGCATCTAAAGTTCAGTAAAGTAGCTAGGACATGGGATTCTGGGACAAGCTTTTTATACTATTTGGTTTGAATGCTCTTTTTTCAGAAAAGCTTTTGTTTTTAAAATATATATTTTATATATTTTTATTAAATATATTTAATGTATAGTTTGATGAATTTGGATATAAATATAGATTCATAAAACCATCACCACAATAAATTTAATACACATATTTGTAACTTCCAAAAGTTTTCTCTTTTCCCTTTGTTTTTAGATTTGTGGAGGGTTTTTTTTATCTTTTTTCTTTATTTTATGACAGAGACAGACAGAAAGAGGGACAGATAGGACAGACAGACAGGAACGGAGAGAGATCAGAAGCATCAGTTCTTCATTGAAGCTCCTTAGCTGTTTTGTTCATTGATTGTTTTCTCATGTGTGCCTTGGTCAGGGGGCTACAGCAGACCAAGTGACTGCTTGCTCAAGCCAGCAACCTTGAGCTCAAGCCAGCAACCATGGGGTCACGTCTATGATCCCACGCTCAAGCCAGCGACCTCATGCTCAAGCTGGATGAGCCTGCATTCAAGTCAGTGAACTCAGGGTTTCGAACCTGGGCCCTCCGCATCCCATTCCGAAGCTCGATCCACTGCGTCACCACCTGGTTAGGCAGTATTTTTAGAGGTTTTTTGTTTGTTTTTATTTTTGTGGTGAAAACACTTAATATGAGATCTACACTTAATAAATTTTTAAGAGTGCTCTACTAAACTGTTACTTATAAACACAATGATGTACAACAGCTTTCTAGAACTGAAATATTGTATATTATTATACTCTTTGTGCATTTTCCTTTTCTACCAGCCTCAGCAATCACCATAATACTCTCTGTTTATATGAGTTTGACTACTTTTTTTTATGACTGAGACAGAGAGAGACAGAGAGAGAGACAAATTGGGATAGACAGGAAGGGAGAGAGATGAGAAGCATCAATTCTTCATTGCAGCACCTTAGTTGTTCATTGATTGCTTTCGCATATGTGCCTTGAACAGGGGGGCTACAGAAGACCAAGTGACCCCTTGCTCAAGCCAGAGACCTTGGGTTCAAGCTGATGAGCTTTGCTCAAACTAGATGAGCCCACACTCAAGTCAGCAACCTCTGGATTTTGAATCTGGGTCCTCTGTGTCCCAGTCTGACACTCTATCCACTGTGCCACTGCCTGATCAGGAGAGTTTGACTATTTTAAATACCTCCTATGAGTTGAAACAGACAGTTTTTGTCTTTACTGGCTTATTTCACTTAGCATAACATTCTACAGGTTCATCCACATTGTATGTGGAAAGACTTTTTTTCTTAAGACATAATATTCCATTGTATCCCATAGTTTTTATCCATTCATTTATTCACATTGAAAATTATAACTAATGTTGCAGTGAACAATTTCATCACACAGGTGATCAAACTAATCCAATGACCAAGAAGGTTTAATGAATATTATGAATTTAGGTATAAATAGAGTCACCAAAATAATTTTAAATATTATAATTCTCCTTTTCAGAATCCCACACTTTCTTAATCAATGACCCAAATTTCAATTAGTGGATTTTGTAGCCTGCAAATATAACTTAAGTTGTAATTCAGTAAATACAGAATAGACTCTATGTCTAAATTTTAATAACTTGTATAGACATGAGGCTTTTAAAGTCTTCAGAGAAATTGCCTGCTTTTCCTGACCATGCTTTTTTTGTGTGTGTGTGACAGAGACAGAGAGTCAGAGAGAGAGAGGGATGAACAGGCAGGAATAGAGAGAGATGAGAAGCATAATTCTTCATGGGTATGTACATATACTTAGAAATACTAATTTTAATTCTTTTGGATTTATACCCAAAAATAGATTGCAGAATTATATAGTAGTTATATTTTTTATTTTTTGAAGAACTTCCATACTATTTTTTCTAGCAGCTATACAATTTTACATTCTCAAAAGTGAACACTGCTTCTCAATCTCTCCATATACAGAGAAAACACTTGTTACATTTTGTCTTTTTGATAATACCATCGTGACAAGTGTGAAATAATATCTCATCAGGGTTTTGATGTACATTTCCTTGATCATTAAGAATATTGAGCACATTTTAACATACCTATATGTCTTCTTTGGAGAACTCTTTTTTCAAGTTCTTTGTCCATTTTGTAATCAGGTTATTTATATTTTTGTTATAGAGTTGTGTGATTTTTAAAAATATATTATAGGTATTAAAGTTTTATCAAATATATTAATGATTTTCAATTGGTGTGTTACAAAAATTTATAAAACATGCAATATCTGACTATTTGGTCATGAACACTGACCTCTTTTTCTTTTGATTGTCAAATAAAAAACAATATCCATCCAGTGTTACTGAAAAAAAAATTATAATTATTTTTGTCAGATAGGCAAAAATAATATCCATCTGGCATGCCTCAGAATTTTAGTGGTAATTAGTTTATATCTGTCATCAGATGAAAATGGTTGAAAACTGCTGAGATATATGGTATGCAAATACGGTCTTCTATGCTGTAGCTTGCCTTTTAATTCTGTTGATTGTTTCATTTGCTGTGCAGAAGCTTTGTTAGCTTTGAAAATTGGGATATTGGCACCAACTAGCAATTTAAACTGTCCTTGTGGCCACCTACACTGAAATGCCTATTGAAGAACTAGTTTTAACAGACTAAGTATCTACTAAGTTATAATTTGTGGAGGTCATGCAGATAGATGTCAAAGATGGGTTTGGACGTTTCGACTACACTAAAGAGATTTATAAAAATGACAAACAAAAGGTTTTAAATTCTTGCTTAAATGCATTTTCAGGGCCTAGACCAGGCAGTGACACAGTGGATAGAGCATCAGACTGGAACATAGAGGACCCTAGTTCAAGATCAGATGGTTGCTAGCTTGAGCACGGGCTCATCCAGTTTGAGTGAGGGCTTGCTAACTTGAACGCAGGGTCACTGGCTAGAGTGTAAGATCATGACGTGACCCCATGGTCACAGGTTTGAGCCCAAAATTCACTAGCTTGAAGCCCAAGGTCTCTAGCTTGAGCTCAAGGTCGCTGGCTTGAGCAAGGGGTAACTCACTCTGCTGTAGCCCCCAGCTCAAGGCATATATTGGAAAGCAATCCATGAACAACCAAAAGAGACATAATAAAGAATAGATGCTTCTCATCTCTCTCCATTCTTGCCTGTCTGTCCCTCTCTCTGATTCTTTGTCTCTGTCACACACACACAAAAATAAAGCATGGTCATGAAAAGCAGGCAATTTCTCTGAAAACATTAAAAGCCTCATATCTTCACAAGTTACTAAAATTCAGACACAGAGTCTATTCTGTATTTACTGAATTACAACTTAAGTTATATTTGCAGGCTACAAAATCCACTAATTGAAATTTGGGTCATTGATTAAGAAAGTGTGGGATTCTGAAAAGTGTTAAGCCAAATTCGGAGGGACCCAAAACAGGAAAGACAAGGTCCGTCGTTTACACATCAAAGCTATATTGTCTAGCTTGGCCAAGCCGTGGCAGCTCCGACAGAAATCTGAGGGAGAGCGCGCCAGCCCTTTGTTCTACTTAGTTTTTATAGTTTTGTAAGTGGGAAGTACAGAAGCAAAAATTGCAATTAGGAGCCCCTTACTACTATTGGTTATAGTCATATGTCCTTTAACATGATAGGACCACGTTCAATTTGCAAGCCATACATCCTTTTGGGGAAAACAAAGTTTACAAGCCAACACAATGGTAGAAAGATGTCTCTTTACATATCAAAAGGCACTCCTATATTATCTAGTGTTCATCTGCTATCTCTCTGTCCAGAGTCACACATGTTAACCACATGCATTTACATAGGAGAGGTAGTTTTGGTGGGGACAAATTCCCGCAAATGGCTCATTGCTATGAGAAAAGGTTTATTTTGGCTTTTCTCTCCCAGTACCTGGCTAGCCATTCACCCTTTTCCCCACAGGCATAGTGGAATGTCTGGGGATCCATGTTTTCCTCCCCTCTGCATTTGCAACACAATGCCAAGGGCCATCCTGACTATGCCAATCACACAGTACAGAGACTATTCTCACAATTTCTCTGCATACCTTAACCCAAATTAATAAAATGTTCTCTAAGCCTCCCAAAATATTAATATTAATTCTGTAGCTTTTGGTACTTTACAACACCGGCGGGTGAAATGGCTCAGTGGCTCCTCAAAAAGAAGAATTATAATATTTAAAATTATTTTGGTGACTCTATTTATAGCTAAGTTCATAATATTTATTAAACCTTCTTGGTCATTGGATTAGTTTGATCACCTATTTTATGAAATTGTTCCTGCCTTGCCTGAAGAGCCAATAATGATATTGTCATTAGTTTCTCTGCAAGGAAACGGCATGCTCATGTTCAGTGCCTCCAGATCTGTAATTAGAATCAGAAATTTACATGTTCCATGATCCATTTGTAAAACAGAAAGTTTTTACATAAACAATAGTAATTTAACTATCTCCTAATATATTTTGGTTAAATCTTGATGACTGTTTATAGAGAATATTTCTGAGAATATTAAACTGAGTGAATAGAGAATATAATTTTACTTCAGTTTTAATATATCAGTATGGAAAAACTTTCTAGAAATTACAGATCCAATTTAAATGTAAGCAGCTTGGGTTGGTTCTACTTTTTAAAAATTTATTGGCTCAATAAATATTATAGTTAAATGATATATATATTGAATAATATAATATTAAAAATATTTAATATCAACAAGAAATCAGGTAAGAAGAAAGAAAAAAGAATCAATTTACTTTGAAGTTACCATCAGCCTAAAGGTGTACAACCATGCCATCTGACAGGGTTTTAGGAAACATTCTTTTCCACACACCAAGAAGCACATTGGTGGTTGTTTCATTTAGGATATAGAAAGGAGGAAAACCAAATAGTAGATGCTAGTTATTGTCAATGTTGTATTTCAATTTTGATAGGATGATGGTTTCACAAGTAAATTTTACTTACTAAGTAAAATTTAATGAATATGTTTATTCAAAGAAATATAAATGGCTCAATGATGATAGTATTGTCTAACCAATAGTTATGATCATTAAGAAACGAAATACACTGACAAAGAGAGCAATAAGATTTTTGAAAAGTACTATGGTTATTCTGCACACTTGATCTTAGCCAAAAGGCCAAGAAGAGATACACTATGGTTATTCTGTATAGCTCAAGGATAAATGTGGATGACTTTCTAATTGAATGTATTTCTGATAACAATGGGTTATAGGATTCCAGGGTAACCTGAGCCAAAAACTGCATTTAACTAGCAGAAGCAAGATAAACATGGTAATAAAATATATATATTCTGGATATTTTTGCACAGCTATTATCATATGTTAATAAATATAATATTTTTGAGAAAATTTAGTCAGAAATAGTTGGACAGCGTATGCAGACAATACATCTTTTTGTAGTCAAAACCAAATCCTATTAATGGGAGGCCTGAACTGAGTCACCATGATGTGAAATGATGTTCCCTCAATCAACTTCCAGGTTTAAGTTAGAAAAGAGATCTAAAGTCTGTTAATCAGCCTGTGGTGGTGCAGTGGATATAGCATTGACCTGGAAAGCTAAGGTAACTGGTTGAAAACCCTGGGCTTGACTAGTTAAGGCACATATGAGAAGTAACATCTATGAGTTGATGCTTGCTGCTCCTCACCAGTCCTCTTTCTTTCTCTCACTAAAATCAATAAATAAAATAAAAAAGTAAAAAACCAACAACGTCTGTTAATCAAAAGGGTAATATTTGAATGGATAGTTAATATCACAAGAACATTCACTAAGTAATCTCATGATTCCTAAAGTTGTCCATTACCATTTATTTGATAACTATGCCACTGAGGAAAAAAATAAAATTACCCATAATGTTAGAGTGCAAGATCTTGGACAATGGCTCTGAGATTATACTGGTTACTATCCAAACAAATGTGGTCCTATGGTTAGTACTGGGACTTAACAGCAATCAGATGGCAAATAGATTTGGCTCAAAGACCATCCCAATAGGCTCAGTGATTTCATTTAATGTTTATTTTCTTGGATCTAAAATGTGTAGCTTAAGTAAACATGCTTAGAAAGGTTGGCAAAAATACAAAATACTAAAATTTTCTTAAGCTGTAAGCTACAGGCATACTGCTATTAATCTCTACTGTTATAAGGCAACTTTATTTCTTTGATGTTTATATCAGTTATCAGCCAGTATAATAATCTCTTTATTTTTCTGCTTATTAAATGTTATGACGAGTCTCAAATGGCATGATATAGGTTTCCATGGTAGGTTCAATGTCTAATTCAAACTCTGTTATGCCTTTAGCATACTACACACTTCTGAGTAGGAAAATGAATAAAAATGACAGATGCCATACTAGGTGTTATATTTAGGATGCCCATGTAGTCCTAAATATAAGCAACATCTCATAATTCCTTGACACAATAAATAATTTAAGAAAGAAAGCAATATACTTAATAATTCTATTTATTTATTAATGATAGTAAATTTACAAAATTTTAGTATAAAGTTAAAATTTGTCCCTTGTTCTAAATATATTTTTATACTTTATAACTTCTTTTCTTCTTATAACCAACCAGTCAAATTTTAGAGGCATTTCAAAAATGTATGATAGATTCAGCTCCCATTCAAGGTGTACTTACATGCTGAGCTGGATGCCTTTTCTCTCAGCCTGTACTATTGGTACTGTACCTTAATGTAATACTTCTGATCTGAACATATGGATTATGAATATTAATTTTCAAAGTTCTCAAGAGCTGTTTTTAATTTTTCTCAATGAACAAAAGCTAAAAATGAATGTCAAAACATAATTTTTCAAAACACAATAAAATCTTTTTTTTCCCTCTTTAGAAAATTAGATGTAACAGGGTGACATTGATCAACAAGTACATAGATTTTCCTTGGCTGGTTGGCTCAGTGGTGGAGTGTCCTACTGGTGTGTGGAAGTCCAGGATTCCACTCCTGTTCAGGGCACAAAGGAAAATTGACAGTCTACTTCTCCACCCCTCTTCTCCCCATCCATCCCTTTCTCTTTCTCTTTCCTTCCCATTACCATGGCTCAAAATAGTTTGAGCAACTTGGCCCCAGGTGCTGAGGATGGCTCTGTGGCCTGGCCTGAGGCACTAAAATAGCTTGTTTGCTGAGCATTGGAGCAATAGCCCCAAATGGTGAGAACATCACTGAGTAGGGGGCTTGCCGTGTGAATCTCAGCCAGGGTGCATGTGGAAATCTGTCTCTCCCTCCCTGACTCTCACTTAATAAAAAACAAAAAGCAAAACAAAACAAAAAGAGTACATAGATTTCAAGTAAACATCTTCGCATCATTTGAACTGTTGATTAGATTATGTTGTACACCCATCACCTAAAGTCAAATCATTTTCCATCTCCTTATATTTGTGCCTCTTTACACCATTTGCCCAACCCCCTCCCTTTTCCCTCTCCCACACCATCATCACCCTAGAAACCACTGCACTCTTATCTATATCCATGATCTCAGTTTTGTACCCTACCTATGTGTGAAATCATAAACTTTTGAGCTTTTTCTGATTTACTTATTTCACTAAGTATAATGTTATCAAGGTCCATTCATGTTATTGTAAATGATACTATGTCATCATTTCTTATGGCTGAGGAGTATTCCATTGTGTAAATGGATCACATCTACTTTATCCAATCCTCTATCAAGGGGCATTTTGGTTATTTCCATGTCTTGGTCACCGTGAACAAGGTAATGATGAACATGGGGTGTATGTGACTTTACATACCAACGTTTTCAAGTTTGGAGGTAAGTACCAAGTAGAAGGATTGTTGGGTCATATGGCAGTTCTTAAGTTTTTTGAGGAACCACCAGACTTTCATAATGGTTTTACTAATTTACATTCCCTCCAGCAGTGAACAAGGGTTACTTTTTCTCTCAGCTTCTCCAACACTTGCATTACCTGTCTTCTTGAAATAGCCAATCTAACAGGTGTGAGGTGGCATCTCATTGTAGTTTTGATTTGCATTTCTTGAATAGCTAGTGATGATGAGCATTTTTCCATATATCTGTTGGTTATTTGTATGTCCTCTTGAGAAAATTATCTGTTCAAGTCCTCTCTCCATTTTGTAATTGGATTGCTTGTTTGATTGTTGCTGAACTTTATGAGTTCTTTGTGTACTTTGGATATTAACCCCTTATTGGAGCTGTTGTTTGCAAATATCATCTCCCATTTAGTTAGCTATTTGTTTTGTCATTAGTTTCTTTTGCTGTGCAGAAGTTTCTTAGTTTGATGTAGTCCCATTCAGTTACTTTTGTCTTTACTTCTCTGGCCTTTGGGGTCAAATTTATAAATTGTTCTCTATGGCCTAGGTTGATGAGTTTAGTACTTATGTTTTCTCATATTTAACTTATTGTTTCAGATCTTATATTTAGGTCTTTGAGCCATTTTGAATAAATTTTTCTGCAGGGAGATAATCGATAGTCAAGTTTCATTCATTTGCATGTGGCTTTACAATTTATCCAGCACCATTTATTGAAGAGGCTACCTTTTCTTCATTGTGTGTTTTTGACTCCTTAGTCAAAGATGATTTGTCCATATATGATATATATGTGATTTTATTTCTGTGTTCTCAATTCTGTTCCATTGATCTATGTGTCTATTTTTCTGCCCATACTAAGCTGTTTTGTTTATCATTACTCTAAAGTATAATTTGAAGTCATATATTGTAATACAGCCAGATTTGTTCTTTTTTCTCAAGATTGTTTTGGCTATTCAGGGTCTTTTATGGTTCTATACAAACCTGGTGATTTTTTGTTCAATTTATTTAAAAAATAATAATGGGATTTTTATGGGAATTGCATTAAATTTGTATATTTATTAGGTAATATGATCATATTTTTCTTATTTTTATTAATTTTCAATGCAGTGACATTGATAAATCAGGGTACATATGTTTTGAGAAAACATCTCCAGATTATTTTGACATTTGATTATGTTGCATACCCCTCACCCAAAGTCAAATTGTCTTCTGTCACCTTCTATCTGGTTTTCTTTGTGCCACTCCCTTCCCCCCACCCTCTCTCTCTCCTTCCTCGCCCCCACCCCCTGTTACCATCACATTCTTGTCCATGTCTCTGAGTCTCATTTTTATGCCCCATCTATGTATAGGTTCATATAGTTCTTAGTTTTTTTCTGATTTACCTATTTCACTCCGTATAATGTTATCAAGGTCTATCCATGTTATTGTAAATGATCCGATGTCATCATTTCTTATGGCTGAGTAGTATGACCATTTTAACTATTTTATATTTCCTTATCATGAACATGGAATATTTTCCTATTTCATTGTGTCTTTTTCAGTTTCCTTTAATAATGCTTTGTAGTTTTTAATATATAGATTCTTTACATTCTTCGTTAAATTTTATTCCTAGGTATTTTATTTTATGTTGTTGTTGTAACTTTAAAAGAGATTATTTTTTTCCAGTTCATTTTCTGAAGGTTCATTATTAACATATATGAAAGCAATAGACTTCTGTATATTTTATTTGTATCCAGTGACCTTACTGTTTTGGTTTATTGTTTTTAATAATCTTTCTGTGGAGACTTTGGGGGTTTTTATATACAAGATCATGTCAGCTGCAAAATGTGAAACCTTACTTCTTTTCTTATATGAATGCTTTTTATTTCTTTCTCTTGTCTGTTTGCTCTGGATTAAAGTTCCAGCACTTTGTTGAATAAGAATTGAGAGAGTGGGCACTTTGTCTTTTTTCTAATTTTAGAGGAAAAGCTTTCAGTTTTTTTAATATTTAGTTTGATATTAGCTGATGGTTTGTCACATATGGCTTATATTATGTTGAAGTATTTTCCTTCTATACCCATTTTATTGAGTGTTTAATATATAAAAGCATTTTATCAAATGCTTTCTCTGCACCTATTGATAGGGTCATATGATTTTTATTCTTTGTTTTGTTGATATGGTGTATTATGTTAATTGATTTAGTTATGTTGAACCATCCTTGTACTCCTGAAATGAATCACAATAGATCGTGATGTATTATTTTTTTAATGTGTAGTTGTATTCAATTTGCTATTATTTTGTTTAGGATTTTTACATCTGTATTCAGTAGAGACTCTATATTGGTCTGTAGTTGTTGTTTTTTTCTTTTGGGTTTTTTTTTTTTTTTGCATTGTTATTAATAGGTTTCTGGTATGAGTATTATGTTGGCCTCATAAAATATATTGGGAAATATTACTTCTTCTTCAATTTCTCATAAAACATTGAGAAAGATAGAAACCAAATTTTCT
Organism: Saccopteryx leptura; assembly: GCF_036850995.1. NCBI lineage: Eukaryota > Metazoa > Chordata > Mammalia > Chiroptera > Emballonuridae > Saccopteryx > Saccopteryx leptura. The sequence goes on along the minus strand of NC_089506.1, from coordinate 62,517,817 downwards.
ATGAATGTTTGATAGTATTCACTAGTGTAGCTATCTGGTACTGGACTTTCATTTTGGGGGAAGGTTTTTGATAGTTATTTCTATTTCCTCCTTGCTTATTAGCTGATTTGGGCTTTCCATTTCTTCGTGACTCAACCTAGAAAGATTGTATAGTTCTAGAAATTTATCCATTTCTTCTAGATTGTTAAATTTGATGGCAGAGATTTTTTCATCATATTCTACAATGATCTTTTCTTTATTATGATATCTGTGGTAATTTTGGATTTTGTTTATATGAGTCCTTTTTCTTTTTTCCTTAGTGAGTCTAGCCAAGGTTTTGTCAATTTTATTGATTTTTTTCAAAGAATCAGTTCTTTGTTTTATTAATTTTCTTTGGGTTTTGTTGTTGTTGTTGTTGTTGTTCTCTATTCCATTTATCCTGCTCTAATTTTTATTATTTTTTTTCTTTTGCTAATTCCAGGTTGTCTTTGTTCTTTTTCTTCTAGTTACTTAAGATGTGATGTTCAGTTGTTTACTTGGGCTCTCTCTTGTTCCTTGATACAAGCTTGTAAAATGTAAACTTTTCTCTTAATACTGCTTTTGCTGCATCTTAGAAATTTTGATATGTCCTGTTGTCATTCTTGTTTGTATATATTTTTGATTTCTGCTTTTATTTCTTCTTTGATCCTGTCATTTTTTAGAAGTATGTTGTTTAATTTTCACATTTTTGTTGGTTTCTTTACTTCTTCCTGCAGTTGAATTCTAATTTTAAAGCCTTATGATCAGAGAATATGCTGGGTATAATTTCAATCTTCCTGAATTTGTTAATGTTAGTTTTGTGGCCCAACATATGGTCTATTCTTAAAAATGTTTCATATACTGGAAAAATATTTATACTCTGAAGCTCTGGAATCAAATGTCCTCTAAATGTCTATTATTTTCATTTGGTCTAGTGTGTCATTTAAGGCCAATATTTCTTTATTGATTTTCTGTTTGGATGATTATTCTAGACTGTCAATGGTGTGTTGAGATCTCAAAGTATGAATGTGTTTTGTCTGTTTCCATTTTTAGATCAGTTAGTAGATGTCTTATATATTTTGGTGCTCTCTCGATTGGTGCATATATATTAAGAAGTGTTATGTCTTCTTGATATGATGTTCTCTTTATCATTATAAAATGTCCATTTTACCTCTGGTTACTTTTGTTGTCTTGAAGTCAGTATTGTCAAATATGAATATGGCTACACCTGCTTTTCTTTGGTATTATTTGCCTGAAGAATTGTTTTCCAATCTTTCACTTTGAGTCTACTTTGTATTTGCAGGATAGATGTGTCTCTTGAATGCAACATACAGTTGGCTTTTGCTGTTTGATTTAATCTGCTACTCTGTGCCTCTTTATTGGTGACTTCAATCCACTTACAATTAGGGTAATTATTGACATGTGAGGATTTTCTGTAGCCATTTTGTGTATTGCTTTCTGATAGCTCTGTGTCTCATTTGGTTTTTCTCTTTTGTTTTCTATCAGTTGTTTTTATTTGGTGGTATTCCATTCTTCTACCTCATTTTTTCTTTTTTTAAGCTTAAAAAAGAACAGTACTATATAAATAGTGGCATTTTTATGGTTGGTTACCATGGTCACTTCTGTATGCCCTGACTGGGAATTGAACTCCGACTTTCACATGCCGAACCAATGCTCTATTGCTGAGCCAACCAGCCAGGGTTCACTTGTTTATTAATTAATAACAGTACAATCTTTTTTAATCTGCCCTTTGTGTCTTTAGCTACTAGATAAACTCTTTTAGAAGATATAAAGTTGCAAGTTAAGTTGGTTGATGCATTTTGTTTCTATATCAGTTCCTAGTTTCAAACAAAATATCTTATATTGGGTCCGAGACGGCATTTGTAAATTCTCTGACCTCCTGAACTGTAAACTCTAAATATATCATGAAATAAAAAGCTACAATATGAAATCTGCCCTGGAAATAATATTATTTCTGTCTCTATAAATATTCTATGTAGTCATTATGTATTTTAAAATAAAAATTTGTCTTTCTGATACATGTCAATTTGGGATATGTAGAAAATAAAAAAGTAGTTAAGGGATATTTCTGTATATGAAAAAATGTAAAATTCATGAATAAAAAGACTAGCATAACAATGGTCAGTTCAGTATTGTCTTTATATCTCTTAATTGTTGATATAATATGAATTAGGAATTAGTATTTGGATTTTCTAGTCACCCTGTATGTTGTGGCAGAGAAAACCACATCATATACCAATGCAGGTGCCTCATGCTGGTAAGTAAAAAACATTTCTTCCAAATTTGACAACAAGTTAATTACCATACTTAATTTCAGTATTGTACAAGTTCATCTGTTTTTATCTTCATATATATTTTAGTCACTGTTTGGGAAAGACTTGCATCACAATGCAAAAACCAGGAGACATTTCAAAACTGAATTTTCACTGACTAAAACAAAAAATGAAATGAGCAAAGCAAAACTAGGTATTAACAGAACATAGTCTTTTTATCTTGTATCCAGGGGTTTTCTGTCAACTTTGTATTTTTATTGTAAGCTTAACAAAATAAGTAAACCATAATTTTGTTCTGCACATTTTTCTGTTCATAATCTTCCAATCTATTACTAATTTTAGGCAGTTGTGACTTATACTTCTAATGTAATAATAGAAAAAAATCTAAACAGGTTGACTTGTGATTTATCATGCAGTGCATGCAAATTAAAATATTCTATCTCAATGTGTACTGGTTTTATTTTGTTACTACTATAAAAAAAAGTATTCTCAACATTTTAATTCTATTGAAAAGCCAAAATCATCACAATAAAAAAGGAAATTATGTGTTGTTGTTATATAATAATAATGGAATATCTACTTAGAATTACGAGGCACAGAGACCATAGAAGCATAAATATCAAATTGCTTAGTTCCTATAAACCCATTGCATTTTGCAAGCATCAAATCAATGTCTTTCTTCTTTCAATTCTACTAATTCATGGTAATCTGTACTGCAAGTAGGTTTTCTGAATATCTTTGCATACAAAGTGTGTTTGGATAATACCAGAGTAAAACTTTTGTCATTAAAATAAGGGAATTTTTCTTCTGTAACAAAAATAAGTTACTTTTCTTTCTCTAGTAAATATGGTTTAAAATATTTCTTAAGACATTATCCTTAAGGATAAAAATAGCTTAAACGTTCAACTCAAAACACATGGTGAAATTCAAGTTTTTTAATTCTTATAACTCAAGATTGCTCATAATAAACATGAAGGAAGTGTATCATTTCTTCACTATACTATTGTACTGAGTACAGAAGCTATGTAAATTTCCGAAGATTGTGACTCTCTGTCAAAAAAGCCAAAGGCTAGACTCTTGATCTTCCCTGATTTTTATAATACATAAGATACTTCCCTGTTTAATGTTGCTCAGGTTATTTTTATTCCAAGATCTTAATTTAATTTCTACTCAGTCAAATGTGAGATTTACAGCTTGGCATTCTCTAGTGAAAATCCTGATTGTTGTAAATAACAAAGAATGTACTGAAAGTTTTTTTTTTCCTTGAATTAAAATGTTTTTTTTCATATACAGATTCTGATTGTGTCATCTCTCCATCTACTTCAGCACAAGGAAGATCTGTTTTGATTATATGGGTAAAAGATGAATAGATGATTAGTTGATTGATTGATGATATCAAGAGGTAGACATAAATGATATACTATAGATATAACTAAAGCAAGGAGATTGTCTTAAAATATTTAATTTAGAAAATAAATATGAATTCATCAACTTAAGAGATTCTTCTTAGATCTTCTGAATTAAATAATGACACATTTTAGGACCAAACTACCTCATCTTCATTACCTCCAATATCAGTTTGCCTAAGTATTTAAATTCTCCCAGTGAATAAAATATAGCATAAAATCACAAGGACTTCTAGTTCTAAATTAAAATATTCAAATGAACAAGTAATTAATAGAGGCTTACATTTGCCACTGTATTATAGCAGATATTATGAAAAGCAAAAAAGATATATGATTCAGTCACTGATATGGAGGAGTAATAATGCAGCTAAGTTCTAAAAGTGAAAGAAAAATAAATAGCATTCTGAGTAGTCACAAAGATTGCTTGTCCTACCCTTCTATTAAATAAAAACTAAAGAACTACACAGAGACTATATTTACACAGAGGTTCAGCTTCTTTTTTTCCCCATGAAATCTTTCCAGAAAAAATGGGGGGGGGGTAGATTATTGGTCACTGAGGAAAAATAAGTTATTATGATGATGAATAAACATAAGTTATAAAGGAATAATTTTATTTCATTTCAAAGTTATTTTATAAAGCTAAAAGAGAACAGCTCTCTTGTCTTGGATAATTTTTTTTTATTTTTTCTTGAACAGAGTCAGAGACAGAGACAGAGAAAGGGACAGATAGGGACAAACAGACAGGAAGTAGAGAGATGAGAAGCATCAATTGTTCATTGTGTGTCCTTAGTCTCTTAATTTGTTCATTGATTTCTCTCTCATATGTGCCTTGACCAAGGGGGGTGGGCTGCAACATAGCAAGTGACCCCTTTCTCAAGCTAAGAACCTTGGGTTCAAGCCAGCAACCTTGGGCTTCAAGCCAGTGACCTTTGAGCTCAAGCCAGCAACCATGGAGTCATGTCTATGATCCCTTGCTCAAGTCAGTGACCCCCTCACTCAAACTGGTAAGTTTCCACTCAAGCCAGATAAACTCGCACTCAAGCCGGGACCACGGGGTTTCAATCCTGGGTCCTCTTCGTCCCAGTACTACGCTTTATACACTGCACCACCGCCTGATCAGGCTGGATAATTTTTTTTTAATAATCAAGAGATTTGTAGTTTTAGGTCATGAGAACAATTTTGCATTTAGTGTTGACACCTACTAAAGATATTGATTTTTAAAAAAATATTCTGAATGTATTCATTTATAGTGACATTTTTCTGTATTCTGGGTACTCTTGCTCAATTACCTTACTGAGAGTTCTCAAAATTTTCCAAAGGTTGTGCCCATTTCAAATTTTGCTGATACTTATTCAAGGTGAGAGTTAGAATCTTTGGTTACATGTGGAGGAGGAAGCTGAAGTAGAGAGAAAGATGACAGGGTAATAATCTGCCTATCAAAAAAAAGAAACACGATTTTTAAGGTTTTACTGGGAAACTCCAAAATCATACACATACTCTTCTTAAAAGAATTAGAATTTCTTGAAGTCTTTATAAATGAAAGACAGAAACATTATCACAATCAATAGAAGAAAAGCAGAAAAAAGTGTTAAGCAACCAATAGAATCTTACCTTTTGTTCACGTTTTTGTCTGAACCCAATTAACATAGGAAATGAAGGGGGAAGAGGTATATTTCTCAAAAACAGACAATGCACCCTCCCAAAGCTGAGAAAAGGAGAGAAAGAATAAAATAAAAGACCACTTTCCTTACTCACTCCAATTCTCAGTGTTGGGGATTAAAAATCAGATTTAAAATGTATATGAGGTTACCATTTATAACTAGAATCAACTGAGGTTTTTAAACATAACCATCAATACTTGAAAATGCATGGTATTTTTCTGAACTATTGATAAGATTATTTTACTCATTAAGAAAGCAAACTACTTATAGCACAGTGAGGGTGAGTTGGGAACAATAAAAACATTTTTGTTTTTGTGTCTAGTGCAAAGATCAACTATTCAATAAATTGTTATAAAATTTTTCAAAATTAAATTCAGTAAATAATTTTCTGTTTGAAATCTACAAATATTTGAAATGACTTATGTACTTTCTTTGAAGTAGGCTTTGAAAATAATCTGTTTCTTCATAAATCATTTCTGAAGGGCTCACATAGACTATTTGGTATAAAGAACATTTTATTAGAAGATCAAAAACTAGTGTTCTACTATAGTTCTCTCCAGTAGCTGTGTGGTCTTTGACAACATTCAAACTTTCTTAACCTTAATTTCTATATTTTTAAAAATAATAATATTGAATGCAAGGAATTTTTATTACTAATATTGTATAATTCAAAATATGTTTTTATCGAATGAGTAGCTACTGAGTTTAGAGAAATAAAAACACTAGGCAATTATAAAACTAGTGATAGAGCTTCTACCTGGTATTTGGAACTCCTGTGTTTGACTCTCAATCAGGGAACACAGAAAAAAAGTGACCATCTGTTTCTCCTCTCCTCCCCATTCTCTTTCTCTCTCTCCATCCCTTCCTCTTCCACAGCCATGGCTTGATTTTTTTGAGCATGTTGGCTCCAGGCACTGAAGATGGCTCCATGGAGCCACTGCCTAAGGTGCTAAAAATAGCTTCGTTGCAAGTCTGGGCCCTAGATGAGCAGAGCATTGGCCCCAGTCAGGGGTTGCCAATGGATCCCAGTTAGGGTGCATACCAGTTGGAGATCTCTGTCTCTCTTCCTCTCACTTACAATAAATTTTTTTTTAATTTAAATTTGTAAGCCCTGGCCTGTTGGCTCAGTGGTAGAGCATCGGCCTGGTGTGCAAGAGTCCCAGGTTCGATTCCCAGCCAGGGCACACAGGAGAAGTGCCCATCTGCTCCTCCACCCCTCCCCCTCTCCTTCCTCTCTGTCTCTCTCTTCCCCTCCCACAGCTGAGGCTCCATTGAAGCAAAGTTGGCCCGGCACTGAGGATGGCTCTATGGCCTCTGCCTCAGTTGCTAGAATGGCTCTGGTTGCAACAGAGCAACACCCCCTGGTGGGCATGCCAGGTGGATCTTGGTTGGGCACATGTGGGAGTCTGTCTGACTGCCTCCCTGGTTCCAACTTCAGAAAAATTCAAAAAATAAAATAAAATTTAAATTTGTAGTTTATTACTTCTTTTATAAATATAAATAAAAGAACATGGTTTAAAAATTATTGAATTCACCGTTTAGTACCCTCTTTACTATCTTCTACTTCCCCCAGCTCTTAAGGTGGTAGACAATAAAATATAAAAATGATGTATTGTATAATTATATACCCAAAACCTACATAATTTTATTAACCAATGTTTTCTCAATAAATTAAATTAATAAATAAATAGTTAAATAAGTTTACAGAAATTCAAGTTAACTACTAAATATTTTGGTTAGTTAATATATGGATATTGTCTTTGTAGCTATTGAAAAAGAGGGATAAATATAAAACTTAATTACCTCACATAAAATATAATAAGCATATAAACATAATTTAAAAATCCAAAGAATTTAATTTAGATTTATTAATAGTTAAAGTAGTATTGTAGTATCAATAAGCAGTATGAAATTCTTTAAAATAAGTTGTAGAGCAAAAAACAAATATAAAAATTTACATATAAAAAAGCTTGGCCCTGGCCGGTTGGCTCAGTGGTAGAGCGTCGGCCTGGCGTGCAAGGTGTCCGGGTTTGATTCCCGGCCAGGGCACACAGGAGAAGCGCCCATCTGCTTCTCCACCCCTCCCCCTCTCCTTCCTCTCTGTCTCTCTCTTCCCCTCCCACAGCCGAGGCTCCATTGGAGCAAAAGATGGCCCGGGCACTGGGGATGGCTCCTTGGCCTCTGCCCCAGACGTTAGAGTGGCTCTGGTCGCAACGAAGTGACGCCCGGGAGGGGCAGAGCATCGCCCCCTGGTGGGCGTGCTGGGTGGATCCCGGTCGGGTGCATGCGGGAGTCTTTCTGACTGTCTCTTCCCGTTTCCAGCTTCGGGGAAAAAAAAAAAAAAAAAGCTTGAGGTACTCACAGAAAACATCAAAGAAAATAGAAATTCATACATTTTCCCAAAGACAGGTAATAATAATTTGGTATTAGAGAAAGGTAAATAAAACAAAGCTTTGCAAGAACAAAAGCATGAAGCCTGAAACCTAAAGATATATAAATACTAAGAGAATTTCTTTTTTTACAGTTTAATAACTACGGAAGTTCTGGTTCAAGTCGTAATAGAAAAAATGGGTATCAAGACTTGCCTTATCATCATAAACAAAGAAAACACTAATCACATTACTAATTAAAACAATACTCTTCAGTCCTTCTTAGACAATGAACATTTCAATTCTGTGACAGTTGATAAGTGAAAAACATTAACTGAAACACACACCTTAGCTTTTGCCCCAGGTCTTTTTAAATACAGTAATAGCACAAGGACATAAATTCTAGCAGAGGTCAACAATCTTACTGGCAAAAAAAAACCCCGAGCATTATATAGGAAGTTTGGGAGTTTAGAAATGGCTAAAATTTGTAAATCAGGGCTCTAAAGAGAAGAGAGCAAACAGAACAGTACCAGAAATCTCCATAGAAGTCTCTTTAAAAGTTTGGCCCAATATATGACTATAAGCCTGGAAACTATTGGGAGCTGTGCATGAGCCAAGAGGACATTCTACATTTCACAGTGTTCTGGGAGACACAAGTTCAGCCATCTGGTGTTCAGAGATCTCACTAAAAGCTCACTGAAACAGTAGAGACTACAGAAAGGCTATGGAATCGAAGTGAGCTAATCTTGCCCCAAAATAAAAACTGCACATATATGCTATTATTTCATCACTAACTAAATAATTTTAACAAAATTCTGATTTTTAAAACATATATCAGAAGTCATCCCTTCATACTTCACCAATGACTTTGATTAATCTTTATCTCTTCTCAAATACCTTGAAACTAATAAATGAACATTTCAAAATTCTAATTTTCTTTTAAATTCAGAAAACTTTGAGCAAAAATAAAATGTTGCCCAATGTCAAGCCAGTATCCACGGCCACTATCACAGCCGCCTGGCCCACACAGGTTCTCATTGAATTCGGACAGTTGGTAAAGAAACAACGGAGCCAAAAGATGATGGGCCATCATCTTTAATCCTAGCTTGCATCCGGCGGGCAAGTAAAAACACACACTGGGCTCCAAAACCCACTGACATTCAGTGCTCACAAAGCTACTGACTTATCCGAGTTTTCCTAGAATCAAAGGTTTCTAGCTCACTAGATTTTTTCACCTCTGTTCCCCATCTCCTTCCTTCTCCCTGCACAAACTGTACAAACAGGCTTCTCACTCAACACTCACCATCTTGGCTGCTTCTCTTGGCCTCCTCCACGTGGCCTCTCTCTGCTTTCCTCTCTGCTCTCTCCTCTAATGCTAATCTCAGGAACCAAGAGAACAAGCTCCTAGTCTGCCCCACTTTATAGTGCAGAAATCCAAACCTTTAATCCAATATACAAAATAGGGAAGTCTCTAATACAAAGTCACTTATCTGAGGCATGATGGGATTGCACCACCCCACATCAAAAAGGGTGGAAAAGGTTTAGTTCTAAAACCAAGCCCCAGGCTGCAAGGATCCTGCCTGCCCACAGCATGCCCCAACATACATTAATATAATCACGCTCATTCCAAGCAGAAGGGCAACTAACATCACCTGGGTGACAGGTTTCTACGTGGGCAGTGCCATTTCTAAAAAAGTGAGCATAGTATATTTTATCTGCCCAAGGCTCAGAAATGAAATAATTTTATGTTTTGCTTTCAACCTTTTGCTGCATACAAGCTTTACCATTTATACAAAATTGCAGTCATGAGATTTCTTTATTTTTCTGTATCTCTTTTTACATTATATTAGTGATTTATTGACATAGATTTTTGCTATGATTCAGAATTTTTTTGCCTAATTCACAAATTTTATTTTTAGTATGTCTGGAATTTTTAAGCTTGTTAGCTTATAAGGCTACCTAAGCTTTTCCCTGAACAAATGAACCAAAGCTACTGTTAAGAGTTTCCCCCTTTCTATCAGCTTATACCAATGTGATGTTTCTTAATGAGGTTACTGGAATACAGATATGCACAGATAACTTCGGAGTCAGCGTGACATTGACATTTTAAAAAGAGAGCTCCTATGAGCTTTGTGCGCAGGCACACTATCTGCTTTGTTCATAATTATTTCCTCAGTGGCACTCAGAACACTCTTAATCTAGGAAGGATCAATGAATATTAATTGGAAAAGGAGATTTGCAGAATTGTCAGTTGTAAGGCTACAAGTTCCAGATCTTTCTGTCCCTTAAACATAACCTTGAATCATGGTTAAAACAGACAGTTACTTAGATGCTTATAAATGAGGCTATACTGTATGTGTCTTAACAGCTTTGGTAAATCCAATTCTTTATTGAATGGGGGGGATACAGTTCATTAGTGTTGAAATTTGTTAATGAATTTATGTTTTAAGAGTTTTCTTCTGCAGACATATAGGTAATATATATTGCTCACAAAAAATAAGTGATAGAGAGCGTCGGCCTAGCGTGCGGAGGACCCGGGTTCGATTCCCGGCCAGGGCACACAGGAGAAGCTCCCATTTGCTTCTCCACCCCTCCGCCACGCCTTCCTCTCTGTCTCTCTCTTCCCCTCCCGCAGCCAAGGCTCCACTGGAGCAAAGATGGCCGGGTGCTGGGGATGGCTCTGTGGCCTCTGCCTCAGGCGCTAGAGTGGCTCTGGTCGCAACATGGCGACGCCCAGGATGGGCAGAGCATCGCCCCCTGGTGGGCGTGCCGGGTGGATCCTGGTCGGGCGCATGCGGGAGTCTGTCTGACTGTCTCTCCCTGTTTCCAGCTTCAGAAAAATGCAACAACAACAACAAAAAAAGTGATATTTTAAAATGAATATGAAGTGATAAAATGTCCCCTAATTTTTGTGAGTAGTATATTTCTTATGTCAAGTATACATTTGCGTTGGTTATATAAAACTATTAAAATGCATGCTGACTTGTCTAAAAGAAAGATGAGAAAGGCGTAAGCCACCCTGTTCAAGGAAATATGGAGAAAGTTTAGTATCTAATACTAAATTGTTCTGAACAAACTATAGTATATGTTATCTTTTTTGCATTTTAAACACTTTAACCACCTAAATACACATGCACACACACACACACACAACCATTTCAAAATAAAAAGACTGTTTCTTTCTTATTTTACTTAAAAAATAAACAGTTGTTTGTTTTTATAGTCTTATCATAGAAAGTATTTGAATTTGTGTGAAAATCCCAAGTGTCACAGTACATAACAAAGTATTTTTTTTACAAATAGTGTTTACATTGTTTACTTCTACTTTTCAATATATCTTTCAGAGATAAATATATTAAGATTTTTTTTAAAAATTCTTTTCCAGCATAAGAATAAATACCTTTGATTTATATATAATGTGCGTAGTCATTTTATATTTGTTTTAATATATTACATTCAACATCTGAAGGTATTCTGCACTTACATTAAACTTTTCACTGGTTTATTTTCCTCATTTTGAGTAAATAACCCACTATAAAATTTGATTTATTAGTCTACAATTATATATATTAGACTTCTTTACCTTACTGACAATGAAACAAATTTGTAGAATCTCTACATACAATGTATCAAACTTCAGACTGAATCAACATTATGGTTTTACCTTTATTAGTCTCCATCTGTTTTTAAAATATAATTATTAGTAACAGCTTTTATCTTAATCATTGAATTTCAATAATTGATTGTATTCTTATTAACATATCTTGGCTTATACCTATCAATAAAATTTGAACCATTAGCAGAAGTACCTTTACCTTCCATCTGTTATATATCTGCATTTAATTCTTCTACACTCTAATTTAATTTCTTGCTAAGAAGTTGTAGGGCCAACTTAGTTGGTGGCCGTCATCATGGCCATGCAAGTTCTTATTGGATTCACACAGAATGTAAAGGGATGGTTTGTTGTAAAGTACCCAATCTTCAATTCTGTGGGTTTTTGTAGAGACACCAAATCCAGATAAAATTTGAAAAGTTTTATTAAAGGAAGAAATTTATTACATATGCAGGCCGCATATATCTTACACAGGGCAGCAGTCCCAAATCGTGTATCTGATTAATATTCTAGGGGATGGTTATATACCCTTAACTATACATGGGCAGGAGAAAAGTCTGACATTATGGCATAAGCTTATGACCTTTGTTTTCACCTATACAGGTTTGGGAAATAACACTATTTTATACTATTTAATGTAATTGACAGATTAAGTGATTAAATACGTATAGCTATAGAATTCCTTAAGATGAAAACTCAGAATATATTTACACCAACACTACATACTTATTTTATACTGCTACTGTTGCAGGAAACAAAGGAGGACAAAAACACTCAGACAAGTGCTGGAGGAAAGGGGGTTTATTTTAGCCAAGGGAGCAGCGGGACCCAAAAAAGGCAACAAAATACAAGCTCCCGAAGTTTGATTTTCTGAGTCTTATATACCTTTACAGGTTTAGCTTTCACATGATAAGTGTCTGATTTCTTTGACTTCTTTGTTTCCAGACCTATGTGACATTTGTGTCTCTGAGAGGGGAGAGGGTATGAGAGGAGGTTCAAACCATTTATCTTTGTTCGGATATCCCATTTTTCTTGCCTGTGTTGAAAATTATTTCAGGAAGCTGATAAAGGATTTCACAGCTGAGGTTTGTTACTTTTTAAAATCAACTCAGTCAGTCCTTCAAATTCTTTCTCTTTCATTACATGGTAAGTGTAAAACCAGTAGTCATGGCCACCATCACAGCCGCCTGGCCCGTGCATGTTTGCGTTTGATTTGGACAGACAGTAATGAAACAATAAAGCCAAGAACTGGTGTGCCATTACCTTTAATCCTAGCTTGCACCCGACGGGAAAAAATACACACAATGGGAAAACACTTCCCTTTCCATTCAGAGCTCCCAAAGCCACTGACTGAAATGAAACCACTGAAGGAAAGGTTTCTACCTCACCAGCCTTACTCACCTCTGTTCCCCATCTCCTTCTCTCTGCACAGACTCTACACTAACTGGCTTCTCCTCCAGCACTCCACCATCTTGGCTGCTTCTCCTGTCCTCCACATGGTTTTTCTCTGCTCTCCACCAGCATGGGTTCCTCTGCCTCACTTTATAGTATAGAAATTAAAACCTTTAATCCAATATATAAACAAGGAAGTCTCTGATACAAAGTCACTTATCTGAGGCATAATGGGATTCCTCATGAAAGTGCATAACCCCACATCATGCAACAGTCAAGAGTGTAGGGAAAAGCTTAGTTTTGAAAAGATCTTAGTATTAAAAGGGTGGGAAAGGCTTAGTGTTAAAACTAAGCCTTGGACTATAACGACCCTGCCTGTTTACAGCCTGTACCCCACACCCAATGCAAACTATAAGCAAGTAAACATATATATCATAGTTGCAAACTTATTTGACTAGCATTCCACCCCTTTTGCTCACTTCACAATCTAAAGCACAGGTATTTCTGCATAAGGAAATTAGGCACATTACACAAATTACAACAGCACAAATCATAGTTTCAAGGATTACAAAGGTACATTTCACCAGTCTCTGAGCACTTTGCCAAAAGCACAAAATGTCCTCAGACTTCTCTTTAGTCATGGGAAAAGCTTCCTGGGCAGGGGGAGAGCCTCCAGCAAAACCCCTCCCCACCCTCATCAGGGTATTTCATTGTCTAAAAGCCATAAGTTATGCAACAAAGGAACTAGTGCACATTCTGATCATAGACCAGGAACCAGACCATGCACATCGGGCCTCAGCCACCTTCCTCATCCCTTCCATCCTGGCAGGTCTTACACTGTCTCAAGGAGGAGCATGTGGCAATGGCAGTCAGCATTTCCATCTCTGCTCCAGAGAACTTGATGGCAATCACCATTATGTCTCAAAATCGGAGATCTACCAGAGGCGTTGTAGGTACTCCTTGCTGCTGGGCTCTCAACTTCTGGACACTGTGAATCGCAACTCCAGACCTATTCTGCTCATCCTCCAAAGAGGAACTGAAAACATCAGCTCCTGCTGCCGGGCTCAAGCCCTGGGCCACTGCCACCTTCTGGTCTGCGGGCATTTCAGCCCCAGCCCCGGCGTCAGCCCTGGCTGTCCGCTGCTGCTGGCTCTCCACAATGTCCAGGGAAATCTGCAACTCATGAAACTGTGATTCCTTCTCCAGCTGCTGTTCCATTTCCAAGCAAATCTCACAAACCTGGTAGTTCTCCTCTGGTGCTTGCTCCAGCTCCAGGGTTGGCATTTCTTTCTCCTACTTTTGCTCCAGCTCCTTCCACTGCTCAATTCGCAGGTCCTGGGAAGCTTCTTCCACAGAGCTCTTGATTTCCTCTCGCATGGCTATAAAAGTCAGCCAGTCTACAGTCCCCAAAAGGACAGTCATGGGGAACCATAACAGCAGCCAATCTTCTATTCCACCGCTCAAAGGTGGTGGTGGTGCCATACCGATTTGATTCAAATCCTGCCATAGACTACACCAAATGTAAAGCCAGTAGCCATGGCCACCATCACAGCTGCCTGGCCTGTGCAGGTTCGCATTTGATTCGGACAGACGGTAATGAAACAACGGAGCCAAGAACTGGTGGGCCATTAGCTTTAATCCCAGCTTGCACCTGGTGGACAAGAAATACACACAGTGGGAAAACACTTCCCTTTCCATTCAGAGCTCCCAAAGCCACTGACTTATCTGAGTTTCCCAGAATCAAAGGTTTCTATTTCACCAGCCTTATTCACCTCTGTTCCCTATCTCCTTTTCTCTGTACAAACTGGCTTCTCCTTCAGCACCCTGCCATCTTGGCTGCTTCTCCTCTCCTCCACATGGCCTTTCTTTGCTCTCCGCCAGCATGGGTTACTCTGCCTCATTATGTAGTGTAGAAATCAAAACCTTTAATCCAATCTAAAAACAAGGAAGTCTCTGGTAGGAAGTCACTTATCTGAGGCATAATGGGATTCCTCATGAGAGTTCACCACCCCACATCATGCAACAGTCAAGGGTGTGGGGAAAAGCTTAGTTTTGAGAAGATCTTAGTATTAAAAGAGTGGGAAAGGTTTATTCTTAAAACTAAGCCTTAGGCTATAACGACCCTGCCAGCTTACAGCCTGTAGCCCATACCTAATGCAAACTATAAGCAAGCAAACATATATATCATATTTACAAACTTATTTGACCAACAGTATGTATAGGATGAAAGGAGACAAATGTGATTAAAATATACTATGATAGATTCAAATCCATAATATATAAAGCTGCTAAACTCATCTTTCACCCTCTATGTTTTTGCTTGAGGGGAGACATATAAAACAAAATAAAAAATGATCATATCGGCTTCATCAATGGCCATATAAAGTTGGGACTATTGCTTCCTACTTCAAAATCAAATTGTTTTTTTTTGTTTGTTTTGTTTTGTTTTTGTTTTTTTCTGAAGCTGGAAACAGGGAGAGACAGTCAGACAGACTCCCGCATGCGCCCGACCGGGATCCACCCGGCATGCCCACCAAGGGCGACGCTCTGCCCACCAGGGGGCAATGCTCTGCCCCTCCAGGGCATCGCTCTGTCGCGACCAGAGCCACTTTAGCACCTGGGGCAGAGGCCAAGGAGCCATCCCCAGCACCCGGGCCATCTTTGCTCCAATGGAGCCTTGGCTGCAGGAGGGAAGAGAGAGACAGAGAGGAAGGGGGAGGTGGAGAAACAAATGGGTGCTTCTACTATGTGCCCTGGCCGGGAATCGAACCCGGGTCCCCCGCATGCCAGGCTGATGCTCTACCACTGAACCAACTGGCCAGGGCCTCAAAATCAAATTGTATGTCTAATTGTAGATGAATAAATAAGATAGTAGTTGATCCTCCCAATGTATCTCTAGAAGAATCTCCATGGACGGAAAAAGAGCAGGACCAGATCATTTTCTGTATAAAATTTTAAAGGTAGCCAGAAAATCACTCAATGGAAACAATGGAAAATTCTCAATTAAATTGTATGATCTTTTACCAAGGAAAGGGAAATGGAGGAAGCATGGGTAAAACATAGTTTTCTAATGTACTCTAAATGAGAAGGGTGGTGAGATCTGAAGTTTCTCTTATGGCAATATCAAAAGGGGAAATTAACATCCATCCTTCAAACACTCTGATAATCTTTCCATTATAGTAGTTCTTTAGAGAGTGACAGTAATAAATGATATTAGGTGAAGGAGAGCTTGGTAGACTGTGATGATGTAAATTCGTTCTGTAGTTTACACGAGAAGTTGTTGTGAACGATAACCACAAATATTTTGTAGAGATACATGACATGTAAAAAACATACACATATATATATGTTAATATGCCAAAATTATATATACAGAAAGGAGAAATTGAGACTGCAGGATTACTTAGAAAAACTGGAAAAATAAAAGTGCCATAACACATGATCACTTAGATATGAGATTTGATATGTGTTTTAAATAACCTTGTATTTAGAAAATTGATAATAAAAATACAGATATAAAAATAAAAACTAAAATAATAATTTAACATAAATATTAATTAAAACTGCAATTATTTACCTTTAAGTATTGAGAAAAAAATTCTTACCATTTGAAAAATACATTTTAGTATTTTTATAGTATATTATTAACCAAATAGAATTTCCAGAAAGTCAAGGGAATCCTGAGAAATTAAAATATGTGATGAGTGACTAGTAACAAGGTTATTTGTATATCTATTTAGTCTCTTCATTTTGTCTAACAATTGTTTGATTAAACAACTAAGAAGACTTTTGCTTCATTGCTTAATTTATGGCTTTCCCCTTCCAATTTGCAAAAAAAAAAAACCCAACCACTTTTTACTAATTTGTGTCTGGGACTGTGAAATATTTTTGCATCTTTACTCCACTTCTATAGAATACTATTATTCATATGGATAATCATAAATTAATGCTAGCTAATATTCTGTTTATAGTTCATTCATTACTAAGAATTGTTATAAACTCTTTACATTTATCAATTCACTTACTCTTTATAATCAACAGATAATGTATATATATGATTTTACAGTATTTCAAATGTAGAAATGAATCACATGTTTAGTCTACTTTGCTTTCAGAGTGTCTATTAGCAAGTTCAACAGTTTAAATTTAGTACTGCTTACCTATGAGAGCCAAGTTTTCTCTGATGGCTGCCCCACAATTACACTTTGTTGTTCTGACTTTACTGAAAGCACTTAATTAGAAAATGGATAAGCTTTTTTCTTTGATTTTTAAGTTTACATGCTGTGTTCTTGTTATAAAATCAACTTTCAGAGTAAAATTCAATAGGAAAAATATATATTTGGTAAAAATGTGATAAAATTAGCTTCATCAGATCTAAATATAAGAAAATAATATTTATTTTTCATATTGTTTTATTTTTAAATTTCATTTTTAAATGAGCATATATAAATTACAGAAAATATTATAATCCTCATATATATAAGGTCTACCGGAAAGTTCTGTCCGTTTCTATCACAACAAGTTTCGACACGTAAGCATGTTTATTTGGCGCATGTGTGCCTCTCTATTTTTATCACTTAATGTATACATACTGACGTAGCAAACTAACTAAAACAAAGTTGATTCACATTAGTCTTCTGTGTGAAGCGATAGTGTACCCATGGCTACTGATAAAATTCATTTATGCCTCTGTAATTTTTATGAATTTCAACAAGGAAGAAATGCTACAGAAGCATATTTGTTGCATCCACCATATTCCCCGGACTTAGTACCCTCTGACTATCACTTATTTTTGTCCTTACAAAATTTTTTGAAGGGCAAAAAATTCAAAAATGAAGAAGATATCAAACAAGCACTGGTTCAATTTTTCACATCAAAAGATAAAACATTTTTCAAAAATGGGATATACAAATTGCCCTCACGCCGGCAAGAAATCATTAATAATAATGACAATTATATTATTTAATGAAGTTTATTGACGGTAAGAAAAATTTGTATTTTGTTTTATTCCAAAAACGGACAGAACTTTCCGGTAGACCTTATATATTGTTTTAATATAATAATTTCACATTTGCTATATTTGCCTAATCCTTTCTTGAGTGATGAAGTTTTATAAAGCTTGTCTCTGTCATCACAACACTTGACCCCTCAATACTTCATTATGACTCTCTAAAAGTAACAGTGTTATCTTACATAATCAAAATATTATTATTAGCTTTAATTAAATTAGCAGCAATAGTTTAATATTCTCATCTGTTATCTAGTTTATATTCAAGTTTTTTTCTACACACAATATATGCATTTATTTTTTACAATTGGTATACTTTTAAAAAATTTTAATTGATTTTTAGAGAGAGGGGAGAGTGAGAGCAAGAACGGGAGAGAGAGAGAGAGAGAGAGAGAAAGAGAGGAGAAATAGGAAGCATTGATTGGTAGTAGTTGCTTCCTATATGTGCCTTTACCTAACAAAACCTTGGGTTTGCCTGACCCTGGCAAGCCCAGGGTTTTGAATTGATGACCTGCGTGTTTCAGATTGACACTTTATCCATGCTGCCACCACAGGTCAGGCACAATTGGTATATTCTAATGAAAGTATACATTAGACACTTAGAAGTTATATCACTTATATCTCTTTTAATTTGAGCATTACTTCCAGACATTTGTTTTCCTACCATTGACTTGCTCAAAGTCCGACTATTAGAATTTTCTGCTTTCTGAATTATCTTGTGTCCCATCTTGTTGTACAGCACATTCTTCTGCCCCTTGTATATTCTATGAACTGAAAAATTAGCACTAAATACTCACTATTCTTTTTCCATTTCTTTAGAAAATTTAAATATATGGTGTGATTTATATTACATCAATCAGGAAGTGTAAAATGTCTGGCTATCCCATGATTTGTGAAGTTAATTTTGTTCATGGTTTCAGTTGCTAAAACCTGGATTCCTGCATAATGAAACTGCTTTGTCCCCAATGACCAGAAAATAACTTTTGAATAAACTTTAGTGTGTTGTGAAGAATAATTTTTCTAATATTTATTGTAAAATTTTAACATTAATTAATATTATTCTCCTTAGTTATTTTATTAGTTGTTGAAAATGGTGATTTTCTTCATTTTATTTTTCCTTCTGCATTTATTAGTTTATAATATTTTGCAAAGAATGGCTTAGTCTGATCAAAAGATACCCTTTAAATATAATAAAAAATGTAAAACAACAGTAAACATATTTAAGTATATTTGATGGTAAAAAATATTTAAAACTTATAACTAAAAGATACTCTATTTCTGCTGTCTTTGTTCTAAATTTATTTTTTAAACTATCTAAATTCAGCGCATGGTCTCTGTGTACTAGATCTTGTAGATTTGCATTCAAAATCATAATAAATTCCAATCTAAGTAATACTGTTTTAAAGGATCTAGATTACAATCTAAATAACAAGTTAACTAACATCATTTTAAAAACTCAATCTTAAAATGTTATATATCTCCAAAAAATCATGTCTTAAATTCCCACTGTGACAAATTATCTCCAGGGAGTGTATTTAGTATTTCAAAAGCATCTGCTGAAAAGAATTAGAAAAGAAAAATAACTTTCTAAAAACTGTTTGTTATCAAACTATTTTAACAGATTCAGGCTACCTTACAGACTCAATTTACCTGAAAGGCTATAATATAACATTTATGTCAACAGTAATATAAATAAATAACCAGCAGGAAACCTTAGAAAAATCACAAGGAGATATTGTTTGATATATGATTTCATTAAAAGATATAATGCCAAACTTTCTTAATCCACAAAAACATTCAGGTGATATTGAAATGTGGCATTATTAAAGATATATCTGATAGTTAATAAAATATTACAAGTGTATTTTATTTCAATCTTTAAGATTCAGTAAGTTATGATTATCAAATACCTCTAGTTAACTTTTCAAGGCATATAATATTTACATTATATAAATTTAGCTTATTTATAGAGAATTCACAGATATCATTACCTGATATTTCCACTTTAAATTAGCATATTTAAATATTATTTTAGTCATATATTTTAATGAAATGAGTTACTATCTCACTTCATGAAAATCTATCAAATATTAATTAGATAGTTAATATCTTTTAAAAAAAAGTGCCACAGAGCCTACAAAGGCAAACTAAGCTACAGAAATAAAATGGTTCAATCCATAAAGGGTGAATAGCATATCCACATACCTACAATTTAATGAAGTGTGTGAGTAGTGTATATTCATATAATCAGTGGTGGGATTCAAATAACTTAACAACCAGTTCTTTGCCCTAATGACCATTTTAAGTTTAAAAATAAAAAAGGTATGCCAAAAGGTAATTTATTACTTTACTCCTTCAATACTTAAATAATAACAATAGTCTGACCTGTGGTGGTGCAGTGGATAAAACATCAACCTGGAATGCATAAGTCACTGGTTTGAAACTCTGGGCTTGCCTAGTAAGACACACATGGGAGTTGATGCTTTCTGCTCCTCTCCTCTTCTTTCCTTTTTTCTCTCTCTCTATATTTTCTCTCTAAAATGTATTAAAAATGTTTTGAGAAAGTCTAAAAAAAATAACAGTAAAAGAGGTACACAAAAATAGTTTATAAGAGTTTTAACATAGCACTGGATGTCTGGCTCAGTGGTAGAGCATCGGCCTGGTATGTACAAGTCCTGGGTTCATTCCCGGCCAGGGTACACAGGAGAAGTGTTCATCTGCTTTTCCTCCCTCCCCCCTGTCCTTTCCCTCTATCTCTCTCTTCACCTTCTGCAGTCAAGGCACCATTACAGCAAAGTTCACCCTTGCTCTGAAGATGGTTCTATGGCCTCTGCCTCAGGTGCTAGAATGGCCCCAGTTACAATGGAGCAACACCTTAGATGGGCAGATGGGCAGAGCATCACCCCTGGTGGTCATGCCAGGTGGATCCCAGTTGGGCGTATGCAGGAGTGTGTCTCTTTGCCTCCTCACTTCTCACTTCAAAAAAATACAAAAAAAAATGAAATTAATAAATTAATTTTAAAAAGAGTTTAAAAATATTAATAAAAATATTAAATAATACCTGACAAAAGCAATAAAACTTTTATTTAATTAATCTTTAATTTTCATATTGCTTCTTGACTGGCATCCTCATTTGCAATTTTTTCACCTATGGATGGAACAAACATTACTATAAGTACTTAGAATATGCTGTTGTGCAGATGAACATTAAAAAAGGGTAAGGAATGTCTGATCTATGATGACACAGAAAATAAAATGTCAATCTGTAATGTTGAGATTGCCAGTTCGAAACCGGGGGTTTGCCTAGTCAAGGAACATAAAGGAGTGGATACTTCCTGCTCCTCCCCTCTTTAATGGAGGGGAGAGAGAAATGGAGACCCATTTTCTCTCTCTCTCTCCTCTTTAAAATGAATAAATAAAATCTTATTTTTTAATAAAAGGAGTAAAGAATATAAATTTGTGATTTCCACATAGGAAGTCTGCCCAGGCAACCACCTTAGAGAAAATCCTGTTTACAAGTGCAATTTTAACAACCAGTTCACTGAACTCAACCAAAAATGAAGTATTGGTTTTGCCAAACTGGTGTCAACCGGCTGAATACCACTACTGCTTATGACTAAAATATATGAAAGATGAATAATATTAACTAGAGCCAGGTTTCTCATTGTTGGAGTGGTTGATTACAGATAAACATGAATAACCAAGTGGTAATTGATTAGTGCTAGGGATATCAGTATAAACTTGTGTTAATGGACAAGTAGAAACTGCAGGACAAACCAAAAGCATGAGGCCGGTGTGTTCCAAAAGGAAAGTTTATTTTACAAATGCTTGGAGACTAGGTACTACAAGCTGGCTGAGACCAGTAAAAAGATGTCAGTCCCAAGCTGCGGAACAGGGCATTAGATATAAGAAATTTGTTGACATTGGGTTCATGTACCTGAGCAAGTTTAGATTAGCATCTCAGGGTTCTTGTGGCCTTGGTTACTATCCTAACAAGGGGATTCCTGCTGCACAGACACACGTTTCTTAGTGTAGCTCAGACTTGGTGTCTTTAATAAATTCTGAAGACAACCAAGAGGTCATTCTCCCAGTAACAGCTGGGGCCTGAGTCTGTGAGCATGCTTTCACAAACAACTATTGTGATTTAAATTCCCCTAATGGTCAGGTTCCTCCCCAATGCAGGTTTTTTCATTGCAAAGGTAAACTTTTTGCTACATTTCAAAGTGAATGCCAGGCAGTTTAGGAGAGAGAATAGCAAGCAAATTAACTGTATCTTTACAAAATGTTTGCATAAGGGGAATATGAGTTTTACAGGGGCTAATTTAACCCTAACCAAGGGCATAAAATAATGTTTATGGATATGTCTGTATACACAGGTTAGTATACATGTATATATTTTCTAGTGTAGAAAGTGGAGAAGCTATGACATTCTAGCAACAACAAGCATATTCAGAGCATACACTTCTGTTTCTAATGTCATTATTAGTGAAATGAACTAAAGTTTCAAGAAAAATGATTGATTCTAAGACTGGGGCAGTAACTACACAATACAAGTTTGGAGTATCTTTTAGGGACATAAAATAAGAAACTAATTACAAAAATATCAAAGTTTTAAAAAACCATTGAAAACCAAATGATTAAAGCTGGAAAATGTTAGCAAAAAAATAGAGTGGTATTGGATTAAAGTAAGTATTCATAAATCTATATGGATATATGTAAATAATTGAATAAATAAATAATATAGGAGGAAACACAAATCTTGTGCAGAATAATTTCAAATAACTTATGACAGGTAGCTTATAGCTGTCCACTTATCCAACAGATAAAATATATTTTGATTACCCTGTTAAAGATGGCCACCCCCTACATGGGGAGACTGATTGCTTTCTTGCTTGGAAAGGGGAGTGTTTATGCTAATGTGTGTTGGGGGAGGGCTTTCACTCCCAAAGGTTTTAGAAGGTGGATCTAGGAGGCCATTTTGAGGAGAGTGATCACGTTCTTGTAGAGAGGAAGAGCTCATGATGTAGCAGAGCAGCCATGTGGAGGAGGCAGCCAAAATGGTGGAATGGGGGAAGGAGAAGCCAATTTGTGGAGGAGAAGAAGTTGTGGAACGGAGGTGAATAAGACTGGTGAGGTAGAAGTCTTTGATTCTAGGAAAACTCATATAAGTCAGTAGCTTTGTGAGCACTGAATAAGTGGGTTTTGGAGCCCAGTGTGTTTTTACTCGCTTGCCAAGTGGGAGTCTAGAGGAAAGGAAAATAGAACACCAGCTTTTGGCTCAATTGTTTCTTTATGCTCAATCTGAATCAAACCTGAACTGTGTTGGCCAGGCGGCTGTGATGTTGATCATGACTGGCCTTACACCACATATTAAGTCTGACTGCACATAGTAACTTCTTTTCAATGTGCATTGCATGGAAAGAGAGAAAAAAGTATTTTAGAGACTAAAAGTCTAAGGAATTCAATCAGGTAATCAAGATTAACACTGAAATGTGATCTTCCTCTCAATAACCCATAACCATAGTCAATCATGAAAAAAAGCATCAAATTAATCGCATTTTAGTTACAGTCTACAAAATATCTATCCAGTACTCTTCAAGTTGTCAAAGTCATCAAAAATGAAAGAAGTCTTAAAAATTGTTGTATCTAAGAATAGTCTAAGAAAATATGATGGTTAAATGTAATTTAGTACATTCTGGAATCCTGGCATAGCAAAAGACATTAAAATATATTTCAGAATATCTGAAAAAAAATAAATTTTAATTAATAACTGTCAAGTAAGGTACCATGCACTAGTTTTTTATTCCAAGGTAGGACTCCATATAGAGAATAGCAAAGATCATCATGATGCCAACCACCAGGAAAAGAAGTCGAAACATGTCTGCCCATTATATTTTGGTATTAGAGTCATCAGATAAAACAGCACAATAAAACACTGGGTGGAACAACGTTTTACTTACAACTAAAATGAACAGAATAAGATCAGTTTTAACAAGGCATATAGCTTCCCGATGGCCAGCAGGCCTCTGTATGTGGGTGGCCGAGCACAATTGGCCTATGTGAAACCATCTTTTGCTGCCATGGAAGGACCCCAATTCATCCTTGTGGAGTCTGAAATAGTGAAGTCTGCGAGCATATTTGAGGCCCATTGACATTCAAGCATAACCAGAACAACAAAGTACTCATGACTGAAACAGAAAAGATATTCTCACACAAGGTGCTAAGTCCAGCAATGACCATGTAGGTTCTTTATCCTTTGGTAAGGAAGTTCCCAGGACCCAGATCCATTCTTCTATGGTAAAGTGGGGGTTGAAGGAGACTGCCTTTCCCAATATTAATACATCACATTGTGTCATTGATTATGACAAATATACCATACTATAATAAGCAGTTACTATATGGAAAATTGGGTGTGGGATATTTGAGAACTCTGTACTCTCTTACAAATTTTGTGTAAATCTAAAGCTGAAATTAAAATTTTGCTTAAAAAATATTTATGGAGCAAAATGAAATGTAGAATCCTGGATTGGATATTGGCAAAAATAACATTATCATTTTGAATAAGCATGTACTATAGTTACTATATTTATTTATTATACAGTTATTATATTTATGGTAATTTTATTTATTTGACAAATATAATATAATGATGAAAGTTGTTAACATTAAAGAAAACTGGAGAAAGGGTATATAGAAATACTTTTGTACTATTTTTGCAACTTTTCTGTTGCTCTAAAATGATTTTTTAAAAAGTATATTTAGGAGCAGCTCTATGGTGTTCTTGGGGTATATTCCTAAAAGTGGGATAGCTGGGTCAAAAGGCAGTTCGATTTTCAATTTTTTGAGGAATCTCCATACTGTTTTCCACAGTGGCTGCACAGTCTGCATTCCCAGCAGCAGTGCAGGAGGGTTCTTTTTTTCTCCACATCCTCGCCAGCACTTATTCTGTGTTGTTTTGTTGATTGGTGCCATTCTGGCTGGTGTGAGGTGATACCTCATTGTGGTTTTAATTTGCATTTCTCTAATGATTAGTGATGTTGAGCATTTTTTCATATGCCTATTGGCCATCTGTATGTCCTCTTTCGAGAAGCATCTATTCATTTCTTTTTCCCATTTTTTGATTGGATTGTTTGTCTTCCTGGTGTTGAGATTTATAAGTTCTTTATAAATTTTGGTTAATAACCCCTTATCAGACGTATTGTCAAATATGTTCTCCCATTGTGTAGTTAGTCTTTTTATTCTGTTCTTATTGTCTTTACTGTGCAAAAGCTTTTTGGTTTGATATAGTCCCATTTTTTTATCCTGTCTTTTATTTCACTTCCCCGTGGAGATAAATCAGCAAATATATTGCTCCGAGAGATGTTAGAGAGCTTACTGCCTATGTTTTCTTCTAATATGCTTATGGTTTCACGGCTTACATTTAAGTCTTTTATCCATTTTGATTTTATTTTTGTGAATGGTGTAAGCTGGTGGTCTAGTTTCATTTTTTTGCAGGTAGCTGTCCAATTTTCCCAACACCATTTGTTAAAGAGGCTGTCTTTACTCCATTGCATTTCCTTACCTCCTTTGTCAAAAAGGAGAAATGCACCCCATGTTTGTGGCAGCATTGTTCACAATAGCAAAGATCTGGAAACAGCCCAAGTGTCCTTCAGAGGACAAGTGGATTAAAAAGCTTTGGTACATATATACTATGGAATATTACTCAGCTATAAGAAATGATGACATCGGATCATTTACAATAACATGGATGGACCTTGATAACATTATACAGAGTGAAATAAGTAAATCAAAAAAAACTAAGAACTATATGAATCCATACATAGATGGGACATAAAAATGAGACTCAGAGACATGAACAAGAATGTGATGGTAATGGGGGTGGAGGGTGGGGGGGAGGGGGTATGGGGCGAGGAAGGAGAGAAGAGATGGGGGAGGGGAGGAGCACAAAGAAAACCAGATAGAAGGTGACAGAAGACAATTTGACTTTGGGTGAGGGGTATATAGCAGAATCAAATGTCAAAATAATCTGGAGATGTTTTCTCTCAACATATGTACACTGATTTATCAATGTCACTGCATTAAATTTAATTTAAAAATGATAAAAAAGTATATTTAAAAAAGTAAAAATACTACAAATATAAACATATCCAAGAGAAGCAACAAATATTTAGTAAATCCAAAGGTACATGGTAATAGGAACTCTTAAAAATTAAAAGGAGACAGAAAAGACATACTAAAATTTATAATTTAAGAAAAAATATGTAAATAACATGGAAGTAGAAAGAAATTAAAGGATTAAAACACATTTCAATTTATCAAAAATGTTTCAATATAATGTTTCTAAATATATAAAGCAAGAGAAGATTGAGTAAAGTATTTCAGAAAATCAAAGAAAATAATATAAATCTAGGCTTAATATTCAGCTAAACTGACTGTCTTTATAATGTATACAAAAATAGCTATCAACAAATAAGTTGTAAGAAAGATATAAAAAAGATATCAAAGGATGACTAAAAAAGACTGGTAGTGATTACTTATATCGAAGGGCAAGAGTATGATATTGGGAAAGAATATATGGATACTCTTCATAGGTAGTTGTCAAAGCATGTTTTTTTGTTTGTTTTACAGAGACAGAGAGAGAGTCAGAGAGAGGGATAGACAGGAACGGAGAGAGATGAGAAGCATCAATCATTAGTTTTTCATTGTGACACCTTAGTTCAACGGTTCTCAGCCTGTGGGTCACGGCCCCGGCAGGGGTTGAATGACCAAAACACAGGGGTCACCTAAAGCCATCGGAAAATACATATTTCCGATGGCTTTAGCCGCTGAGAAGCCGCACTACCATCTGCAGCAGCGCTATTCAGCTTGAACGCACGCTGTTATGGACGTGCGTTCCAAACTGAATGCCTGTGGTCATGCGCAGATGTGATTGCATCATCTGTCCGGGGCCTAAGGGGTGGGGGAAGTGGGGGGGGAGGGGGAGAACACTCCACAGTCCATAGCAGGGTGGCTGCTCGTCCATAGCAGCGCATTACGTGTGTTCGGCGCTTGCTGACGTCATCAGTGGGCGAGTGCAGCAAGCGCCGGAGGACAGAAGCCTAGGAGGCAAAGAGCCAAGAGAGACTGAGAGACAGCCTGCTGGTGTAAAAAAGATTAATAATGTAAAAACAGTACACACACCATACACACAATACTGTGTAAGTGTAAGGTGCTTTGTGTGTAATCATTACACAGTACACAAAGCAGCTTACACTTACACAAATCACCATACATTCACACAGTGTGAACTACATCAGTCTTATACTATAAGAGACCACTATAAGATGTAGGTCACACTGTTCCCCAGTGTATAATTATCTCCCATATCTCCCACTATTTTCCCATGTTCTGAATGAGGAAACTGCTGAAATCAGTGGTTTCCAGCATTGAATCCACCTCCTATTGATTTCATTGGGAGTGTGGCGGATTTTGTGGAAGAGAGCTCCCGAGAATCTCAGGTTACCACACAATCTGCTGCAGACTCCTTTTGATTTCAATAAGAGGCAGAGAAATGACAGTTTCCGACACATTTCTTCCTCTCCTATTCAAGTCAATGGGAGGCCACAGCAGATTCCGCTCAAATATAGAGCATGTTGCTTAATTTTTTCCACGCTAGAACTTTTCCTAGAGCAGAAAAATTCCAAAGGTGGAATCCGCCACCCCCAATAGACTTCTATACGAGGCAGATCTTTTACACTGCAGAATCCGCACAGCAGATTCCTCAGTGTGAGGCCTCTTTCAGTCTATTGGGGGTCTATTTTTCTGCTCTAGGAAAAGTTCTAGCGTGGAAAAAATTAAGCAACATGCTCTATATTTGAGCGGAATCTGCTGTGGCCTC
This sequence comes from Saccopteryx leptura, assembly GCF_036850995.1. NCBI lineage: Eukaryota > Metazoa > Chordata > Mammalia > Chiroptera > Emballonuridae > Saccopteryx > Saccopteryx leptura. The sequence goes on along the minus strand of NC_089506.1, from coordinate 62,490,200 downwards.
CCATTGACTTGAATAAGAGAGGAAGAAATGTGTCAGAACTGCATTTCTGCTGTACAGGGGATCTCTCTTCTGCAGAATCCACGGGTCTCCCAATGAAGTAAATGAGATGTGGATTCCACCGCAGAAACCGCTGCTTTATAGTGTGAAAGAGCCCTGAAAGATACCATGCTGTGCAGAAACTGCAATGTATCCTATGACGTAGTTCACACTGTTCTATATAGAAAACTTGCTACTAATCTGTTTAAAACAGATCCATTAGTTAAGCAGCTATTTACAGAATGGTAGCCCCAATACACTAGGTAAGGAGGTCCATTAGTAATAAATATTTCTCAATATATAATTAAATATTGTTTTTGTGATTAATCACTATGTTTAAATTATGTTTGATTTGTAGCAATGAGAATACATAATGCATATCAGGTATTTACATTCTAAATCATAACTGTAGCAAAATTACAGTTATGAAGTAGCCACCAAAATTATTTTTTTGGTTTGGGGTCACCACAACATGAGGAACTGTATTGCGGGGTCACGGCATTAGAAAGGTTGAGAACCACTGCCTTAGTTGTTCATTGATTGCTTTCTCATATGTGCTTTGACCGTGGGGCTACAGCAGACTGAGTAACCCCTTGTTCGAGCCAGCAACCTGGTGAGCTTTGCTCAAACTAGATGAGCCCCACGCTCAAGCTGGCGACCTTAGGGTCTCAAACCTGGGTCCTCCACATCCTAGTCCGATGCTCTATCCACTGCGCCACTGCCTGGTCAGGAAAAGCATATGTTTTTGAACTGGTATTGGTTAGAACAGTATTGAACAACTAAGGTCTCGCAACAAAAAACTGATGATTGATGCTTCTCATCTCTCTCAGTTCCTGTCTGTTCCCGTCTATCCCTCTCTCTGACTCTCTCTCTGTCCCTGTAAAAAAAAAAAAAAAAAGAATAGTATTCACTCATAAAAATCCATTAAATTGTATTTTATTTTGTTTTGTTAGAAATAAAAAGTTAATATGTTAATACTAAGGAGTTTATTACTATTCAGTGATTATAGATAATAATCTTAATTCAAAACTGATTTATTTAAAGAAGATTATATATATATATATATATATATATATATATATATATATATACACATATATATTCCCCTCAGGGATAACAGAGTCAGCTTCCTTTATTGGGAGTTATGGGTTGGTTGATTTTACTCAAAGTCCACACACTTGACCTTGAAGTCACTTTCTGCCATCAGGTAATTGATGGCTACTATGTTGAGGCAGTTGGGGAATTTGAATGTGTATCCATTTGGCAGCTTGATGGTCAGGTCTGCTTGGTCAAAGGAGATGAACATCTCTGTTTCATTTGTAGGTTGTAAGAGGAAGGCAAACTCTCATTGTCAAGACTTTCAGGCCCCACCATCCTGGTGTTTACACAGAATTGTATTGGTGTCCCCATGCATATTGAAGTGAAGGTTGAAGTGCACGCACACATTGTTGCCATCTTTGCCCAGGTTTAGCACAAAACTCAGTGTTGAGTGCCACTTCAACCCACATTCAGAGGCACTCTCCAGGTTTGAGATTCAGGTTTCCAGTAATCGAAACACAAGCCGTGATTGAGGGCAAGAAGATCATCCTGGGACTGTGGCACCAGCTGTCTGAAGCTACCACCCAAGAGATCCAAAGAAAATATTTTATACCTTTACATAATTTCAGTGTTAGAACTATTATATCACTTTAATTAAGTTTTGTTAGGGAATGCTTCATTAAACATTTTGAAAATCTCCATTTGCATGTATGAAATTTTAAAGCATACTTTTATTCTTAACCATTAATTTAACTTTTCTCTGTAATTCAGCATTATTTTGGGATGCATTTTTTATGCATTGACTGAATATTAAATTATTCTCCATAAATATAATTTCTATGAAAGTGTATTTTGGTTTGGTCTTGCATGTCTCCTTTATTCCTTTTTGGAAATATTGACTTTGTTTCTACTCTCACAGTCTATATAAAAAAGGAAGGTCTTTATCTCTGGTACTAACTAAATGTAGGTCACATTTAGCTAAATCAAAACAACAAATTCTCTATCACAGTGATATTTAATTAGTGGAATACCAGCTGACTCAGTTTTAGTAAATTTATATAGAACTAGCTCCTGGTCACCTTGGTTATTTCAGGAATAAACATATTATCCACATTTTTTAGCAAAGTAAGCCATGAAAACTATATGCTAACATACTAAAATAAAAGCTTTCTTGCTTTTCTAGATTGATGCTTAGGAGGATTTAAAATTGAAACAGGACAATAATTGATTTGATGTTAGAGTAAAGCCAAAATAACAGAAACATAAGATAAAAGACTTTGTTTATGATGACAGTGTTTGACAGCCAAATTAAGACAGAACTAATAAGATTACAATTCTTCGATTACCATTTATTCTGACCTATGTTGGCACAGTGAATAAAGCATCGACCTGAAAATGCTGAAGTCACCACTTCAAAATGTTGGGTTGCCTGGTCAAGGCAAGTGTGGGAGGATGCTTCTTGCTCCTCCCCTCCCTTCTCTCTCTCTCTCCTCCTTCACTAAAATGAATAAATTAAAAAAAATAAAAAGAAAAGATTATTATTTAAATATGATAATTTCTCATTTTGCTTAAATCAATTTGTGTTGAATTTTGTAACAAATGAACTTTGTACTTGCCACGGCCATGCAAAGAATAGCATGTCCCAATGCCATAATTGTTTGTTATGACACTTATCCTTGAATGTATTTGAACATATCATGCAAAACTGATAAAAATGTTTACATGAAATATTTTGTCAAACACAAGGGTTGATAAATAAAAACTTTAGAGAATCATTCACATTTAGAATCCCACACTTTTGTTCACTTATTCAACAAGTCTTAAAATCTCCACTATATATATGACACGGCTTCAGGAGTGGTACATGGGATCCATGTGGGGCTGATCTAACCTGACAAGATATAATAGGAAGTGACATAAAGTTGATAAAATTCTTACTTTCATTAAATTTATAATCACACACACACACACACACTCACATCCTATGAATGAATAAATTTGTAATTGTTACTTGTCTAACTCCTTTATTCAATTACCTCACTTTGTCTTCTTCTGCTACCCTAAACACACCCTAAAATCCAATCTCTATGTACTGTTTGGGTATGTCTTTGGTTTGGTTACCTAGAAGCAGAACCTAAAATAAAAATTCTTGTTCAAATGATTTTGAGCAGTAATTTCCAACCTTTTTTACACTTGGAGACTGGTGAGAATAGAAGAATTATTTTAGAGACAATAAGTCAAAAATCACCATAAGCATTAGTGAATTGGACTAAGATTATTGGGTCTATAATCTTCATACAATATCAAGATGGTTAACTCTTTAGCAGACTGACCTGAAATTTCTGATGGACCTGTCTGAGGATTGGTGGTTATAAAACACTGATTTAGAGGGGAACAAATAAAACAGGATAGAACAGGGGAAGAAAATATAAGCAAGAATGACTTCTTAACTAGAGATTAATTAGCCTAAACCACTTGAAAGCTATGAATGAATCACAATTTGTACCACAGACTTATCTTGACAGCAAGAGGGGAAAATGTGTATCCTATGCGTCACTAAACCATTGGCTGAGGAGATCTACCTCCAGCAGGCCTGGTGGGTATATCTTCCAGGGGGAAACATTTGGCAAAGCACAAATGCCAATTTACTGGAAAAAAGAACAGCTGTGAGTTGCTATTAGCCAACATTTACAGCAACCAGAGATGAATACCTTGGCTAAAATAGCTCTAGTAAGCACCATCAGCATCCTCTTTGCCATGTCCATCCAGTTTAATGTGATTGTAGGCCTGCTGTTTCTCCCTGCTTAGGCTGTGCCTGAAAAGTTTCACATTGATCATTTGTTGCTTATATAACACTTTATGCCTTTATGGTCACTATAGTATAAAAACTTGCTTACGAGTGTGTCTACCTTAGTCTGAGAATTAATTAAAGGTAGTAATTAAACCTGATTAATCTTTATTTCCCCAGTGTCCAACACAGGGATGCAATCATGTTATTATGGATTGTACATACGCTATTTTTTTTGTTTGAAGGAGCTGACAAAATATAAAACACAAAGCTGAAATTTTGGATTCATAGACCAATTGGCATAGAATGTTTTCTTTAATGCTGAGCCCATCTGAGTAAGTAAACTATTGGACAGAAGATCTGCAAGTACTTTTAACTCTCTAAACCTCCATTTCTTAACGTATTAAAAAAAACCCCAAAAAACAAAGATAATAAATATTGCTATAGGCCTGATCCCAAAACTAATTGAGATAATATATATAAAGGGGTTAGCACAGCAACTAATAAATAGTAAGTTTTGAACATGTACTAAGAATTATTTAGCTAGTATTACTGATGCTTTTACTGAAAATCATAATTTTTAAATATCAAAATCTTATACTGAAATTTAATGGTTTAGGTATTTGTAAAAAGTCAACAAAAGAAGGGTAGAGTGTCAGTCCTAAACTTGAGATTTTCTGTATATGTGCCTTATTAGTAGATATTCAAATTCATGGCACATCATGCAATATATTATAGATGTTGCTAACTTTCCTGAAGCTGCTGGTATCATATATATATATATATATATATATATATATATATATATATATATATATATCCTCCTTTTGTAGAGGCTAGAATTTATCCTGGATATAGTCAGTTTAACACATTAATGTCATCATGTTATTGGTCCCTAAAGGAGAATTTCATGTCTTGATCTTAAATAGCTCTATCAATTTATAAGAGATATCTAGTAGTGACAGAAAACATGAGAAAGAAAGTATGTCGCATAATAAGGACCCAACTCCTGCAGCTTTCTTAATTAATTCAATTTCTCTAATCAATTATCCCACAAGACTGTGCTCACTATAACAATGATTCACTCTGTCAGAGGATTTGCAAAAGCCATCAGATTGTTCCTGAGATTGTTTTTTGAATGTTGTTGTAATTTTAAAAGTGCTTTTAAGAAATAATGTTTCCTATCATAAATTATTTCAAGAACATTTTAAGATATTGATTAGTACATTTCCTTTCTTCTTAAATCTTTACTAAGAAACACCATTAGAAATTTAAACATTTAATTATAGATAAAAGGATTCTCCTACACTTAGTCTTTTATACTTATTTTCATATACTCTGGTCTTTCTCAATAGCTTCCTTATTTTTCAATAGCTTCTTTTTCATGAAAATTTGGAACATGTAGATTAAATGATTGAGAGATATGTGTAATTCAAGGAATGTGAAGAACTCTAATGTTCTACTTTTATTAAAAGCTATAAATGAATTAAAAAGACTAAAAGTGTCTGATCAAACAACAGTTGTTTATTCTAAAGTATTATAATGTATTTGTGTATGTGTATGTGTGTGTCAATCAGATAGCAAGAATCTGGAGCTTGGAAGAAATGCATGTCTCTGTGTTGGGTTTATTTGTCTTACTCTCCTTCTATTACTACTGTATACAGCATGAAGAGAATTTGGTTCTTAGAAGTCACTCAATGAAAACTTATTGACTGGTTGACATACAGATTGATCTAATACATGTTTTAGTGTAAATAAAAACTAAAAATGTTGACAAACTATTCCATTTTTATTATTTAGTCTACTTGTTAGTCCATTTAGATTTTTAAAATGCGTTGTCTAATACCCTTTTGTATCATGCCAGTATTTGTTTTGGGCCTGTGCAAACTCCAATTTATCATAGCAAAATAAAATTTGTTCTTATATTAATTCATTCATTCTAGTGACAAGTACTTATTGAATACTTATTACTTGCCTGATACTATGCTATATGCTGAGGGAAAGATTCCAAAATTCTAAATATTTACAACAAAAAAGAGGAATATTAAACCATTACCATTTATAATTTGAAAACCGATACAGATTATTCATGTCAACTAACTGACAACTCGCATTACATGATCACATGTGCCACAGAATTAACATCATAATCTTATCTTCAAAATGTAACAAAAACCACAGTGGACATGGTATTATAGCTACTGAGAGCTTATTTCCATTCTCTTATCTCACCCACAAGTCTCAATAATATTAAGTACTCTAGAACAACAGTTACTGAAAGTTGTTTGTAAAGGCTCAGTTTTTATATATGGGTACAATTAAAATACTGAAATCAATTTTGGCCCCTCCTATAAGTTCTCCTCCCAGTTCTAAGGATTCATATTTTATACTTATACTTTCAAGTTGTATTTTAATACTTTTTTCTTATTTTCCTAGCTCTGTTTAAGGAAATACTTCCCAGATACATTGTGAACAAGATATATGAAGTTTATTCTATCACATACCTTATAATTGAATTGAAAAACAAAACAAATTTTAAAATGGTGGATCAGGTTAAAATAAGTGCTGTGGAAAAAAATGCAAGGCAAGCAATGTGTTGCAGGATGGTAGAACATTTGAGCTAGTGCTAAGTGATATGAACGGGAGCATTACTTGTGGGAAACATAATGTGTACTGGCCCTAATGTGGAAATACACTTGGAATAAAACAGGTACAAGAAATATGTCCATGTACAAGAAAAAAGAGCCTTAGGGAGATAGACACTATGTCTTGGCTGTTGCTGGACATCTTTATTAGAGATTTAGTGATACATAAATCAGTATTTCTCTGGACAGATCATCCTAACCAATATAAAGTTATGTATACACAACCCACTCTAAAATAAAATGTCCTGCCCTACAGTAAGATAATGTGGTTTTCATTTTTGTTTTGAAAGAGAAGAAAATTTTAAACATTATTTAAGGAAATTCTCTGAACTTATAGTGCTCTTCTTTGTTATCTTCCAAGTTAGGTGTTTACAGTGGAACTTTATAAAATATTCTCAGGGTACAGAAGAACATTTTCCATTCTTTTGACCACTTTATCATTAGACATTTATTAATTAATAATTGAAAATACATTCATTTTCCTGAATACTCACAAACCAAAAAATCTTAGAGGATCTTATCATTTAGCTTTTGATCTTGAATAAGACATCCATGGTCTTGATACTGATAATGTAAGAGAAAATACAAATGACAAATAATTCTTCCTTTTGAAAATAAAGAGACCTTTACTCACCTTACTTCCACTTCACTTTTTTTGTTTTACTTTAGAACACTTGAAAATATAAGTTTCCTTTATATGTGAAATGTATGTAAAATTTTGGAAAGTACTAAATAAACTTCTGCTCAGTTTTAAGACCCAGGAATGTTTTTTGTCAAGGCCCCAGGAACCACGTCTTTGAAATGTAATCATTGAAGGAAATAACACCCCTATGTTTCATTTTCTATGAAAACATAAAAGCCTAACTTCAGTGGATAATTTTTTGTAAATTGCAAAACTATCTAATGTCATGAAGATGAGAATAGTTTGTTTTTCCTCACCCTTATTACCAGGTAAGTTAAGATAAACTATTTGTGACTGATGATTTTGTTAAGTTCTGTTACTTAAGGAGGGGTTATTATTTATATGGACAACATGGATGTAATGGGTTGTATCTGTTTGGCTATATAAATGGGTGAGATTTCCTTAGGTGTTTGCAATCTCTCTTTTTTAAAATTTTCAAGACTTTATTTCAGAGAGGAGAGAGAGAGAGAGAGAGAGATGGGTGGAGGTGCAGAAAGCATTAACTCTCATATGTGCCTTGACCAGGCTTGCCAGGATTTTGAACCGGTAACCTCAGCATTCCAGTTTGATGTTTTATCCACTGTACCATAACAGGTCAGGCTGCATTTTCTTAATGTATTGCCTGTGATGCATATCACATTCTGGTTAAATGCTAATTTAATAACAAAACTGCTATTTTTCTCTTCAAACTTAGTAGAAAGGTTTTCTGGATTGGGAAAAGATTTTGGCTATAAATCTATTTTACCAACAATTTGTAATTTGGAGATCATTGGTTAGGGCTGACCTTGGGGAGTAGGGTGGTGTTGAACTAGGACTAATAAAATGAGAGCTGACAGATATATAAAGAAAACAATCATCAAGTTGTGCCTGTCCAGGTAGTGGTGTAGTGGGTAGAGCATCAGAATGGGCTGTGGAGGACTCAGGTTTGAAATCTCAAGGTCACCAGATTGAGTGTGGGTTCATCCAGCTTGAGCACAGGCTCACCAGCTTGAGCAATGATTCGCTGGCTTGAGCATGGGATCATAGACATGATGCCATGGCCGCTGGCTTGAACACAAAGGTCATTGGTTTGAAGTCCAAGGTCACTGGCTTGAGCCCAGGGTTGCTGGCTTGAACAAGGGGTTACTAGGTCTGCTATAGCCCTGTGGTCTAGGCACATATGGGAAAGCAGTCAAAGAACAACTATGGTGCCACAATGAAGAATTGATGCTTCTCATCTCTCTCCCTTTCTGTCTGTCTGTCCCACCCTCTGTCTCTCTGTCAAAAAAAAATTATCAAGTTGAGGGAAGGTATTATAAGACTATGAATCTAAAGCTGCACATACTAAGTTCAGAAACTGAGAAATAAAACAGAGATAAAACAACAGGTTTCAAATTATGGTTTGAAGACAGAACATGAATTTGCTAAGGTGGAGGTCATAAGTTCAGCTGTGACTAAGAGTATTAATATTGTTCAGACATGATTGAGGCTTTGCTGGAATCTTCTACCTAAGTAAATTATTTCCACTGGAATAAAAACCTTTATGAACATTATTTTTTAGAGTTTACCAGGGAAGAATACCATTAAAATTCAAAGATTTATTTCCAATAATACTTGATATGCCCAATAAATAAAATTAAATAACTTAATATTTGAATTAGTTATTTTATTTTCTTCTTTAAGTTAAATATATATATATATATATATATATATATATATATATATATATATATATTTAAGATAAATTCAACCAGCAATAATGGACTTGCAGGAAAAAAAAACATAGTTGTCTTTGTCTTTCCTGACTTAATGCTAACGAAGGACAATTATTTGGTCACTCTGAACATGTAATTAGTATTTTTTTCTCATTTCTTCTTACTCTAAAACTTAAAGTTTCTTTAATTAATGACCTTTATGAATGTTTGTTAAATTCATGTAAAGATAAGCACTTTTTTTTTAACTTGGGAGAGAGCAATTAATACCTGACTGTATCAGGAGAATAGACTTGTGTTCCAGATTTATACAGATGGGATTCTAAGTTCTAAAAAATATCCTTAGACCACAATACTTCAATTGAATGTCTATCTTTATGGATGAGAAGACTACAGAATCTAGCATGCTAAAGGAACAATTTAATTTTTTATTCTAATTTCTAACATCTCAGTAAATAATGAGAAATTCAGATTGCTCTAAATCTTTTTAAATTTTTTTTTATAATGTTCAACTCTTTATATGTATGTTATATTACTTATTTTGCATAAATATGACAAACTTTATTGCTTCTAATTTACACCATGGTTAATAATAGCTGAAAGGCCATGCTTGCATTCTACACAGTTCTTTAAAATAAAATGCTATTCCATATGAATAAATGTTCAGCATTAATAAGTGCACTTGGAAGTACTTTTACTCAAAACTAATTTTATGATTATTTTAGAAACAGACAATGTCAGTAAGTGTCATTTTAACTGATAAATTATGTAATAAAAGACCATTTACTTAGTGGAATATAAAGATTTAAAAATGTAAATCTCTAACAATAAATGCAAATTTTTTATATAAATTAGTACATTACTGGAAAAAATATCTTGGTCTACTTTTCTTTTACAATATTTGATCCTATTATTTTTGTAACAAAAAATATTAATTGTGAAGTTTTTTATTAGTAAACAGATACAAATTTAAAATATTTAACTTATGTAAATAATGCTGATGGGGCTTCCTTCAGCGAAGTATAATTTGCCATTTGGCAATTTATCTATCTAGAAGAAAAAATGATACTATAATGAAGTATCTAAAACTGCAATATCTGAAACATATTTTTTGTGTTATTATAGGATATGTCAAAAATCTGAAGCACATTTGATTTTGTAAGTATCATGATACTCATTAAAATGGAAATGTATTTTATTTAGGCAAGCAGTTTGCATCGTTGTGATTGAAGAAAGGCAAACAGTTGGTGTATAGCCTGGCATAATCCCTGTGCACCACATCCATGCTGACACTGGAAGGCAGCAAGGCTTCCAACCAAAAGCAGTACTGTCCTTTCCCTCTATTATAAGTTAAGGAGGGTTAAGTCAGAAAAACAGAAACACATCAATTATTGAACAAAGATAGTTTAATACTGTATTGTATTGGTAATTGGTTAAATATATCAGAGGCCTGAAAGGAAAAAGGAGCACAGAGCAATTTCAGGTAATGGCAGGCTGGAGGAAACAAAGGAAGCATGTTGGCATCTCCAGATCTAGAACTATGGAAGAGGGGTTCCGTGATCCTGTGTCTGTGACTTAGATCATTGATGAGAGGACACTAGCTGGTGCTGGTCACTCTGAAGGGATGTGATGAGGATGGTCTCGAAGGGCAGCAGGAATCTGAAGCTTGAAACCAACTGCCATTTCCAAGAAGGAAGTTTATTGCTATGGCAACAGTGGCAGAAACACAAACAAGAAGGGAGGTGGCCTCCCTTGTCATCTCCTCCTCTCTTCTAGTCACCATCTATTGCTGCTACTTCAGACTCTGACAGAGCCACAAAAAAATATATATCTGGAGGATTCTATCTTAGCATTTAAAATGAGAGGATTGGAGGTAAAAGGAAATAGCTTATTAACACATGAAACATGCATGAGAATGCAACATCAGAGGGAGTTTCATACTATAGTTTCAGGATTTTTTATAAGTGGAAAATATTTTAAATTGAGCTTCTTTATACCTCCTGAATGTCATGAGCTGTGGCAGGTTATATGAATAATTTTGGGATACCCAAACTGATGAAATGATGGAGAAGGTGCATGTGACCCAGGCAACCAGTGAGTGAATCTGCCATGAAACTGTAATAACACAACTAGAAGCAAAGCCAGGCACAGGCCAACAGTCAATGAAAACATGGGGCTGAATCTACCCAATACCCTGAAAACCTAAAACTGTATTCTTCCCTCAGCCACAAAAGGAAACAGCAACACTCTTAACACTTTAATTTTGATCTTGTAAAACTCAAAATAGGGGAAGTAAGTGAATCTCTGTATCTAGACTTCTGACTCACAAAAATTGTGAGATGATGAATGGATGTTATTGTAAGCCACCAAGTTGGTAGTGATTTCTTTTTATTTTTTTTCTTTTCTCTCTCTCTCTTTATATATATATATATATATATATATATATATATATATATATATATATATATATATATATATATATATATCTGCTAGTGATTTCTTAGTTCAATAATAGAAACCTAATACAGATGGCCACCAAGGGTAATATGTTTGTATATGGTTAGTAGCCATGACCATCATAGCCATTCAGGTACAGTTTCTCATTAGATTCAGACAAATGATAAAGAAACAGTGAAGCAAATAAATGGTGGGCCATCCCTTTATTCTAGCCTTACAACCGGCTGGTGAGTAAACACAAACACACAGGGCACCAAAACCCACTCACACATTCTCCGGTTCCACAACCAGGAGAATCTTTTCCATTTTTTCATAGAATGAAAGGCCCCACCATTCTCAGCAGAGTTCACAAAGCCCTTCGTCCCTCTGGTTCCCATCTGCCAAGATGGCTTCTTTCTCTCCAGCACTCTTCCTCTGTGCTCTCACTCTGTGAAAACATGGCCTCCTTCCTCTTCCTTCTTCTTCTTAAAACTTTTGGGCACTAAAACCCTCATCCAGCAAACATTAGCATAACAAAGCCCCTTCCCAAGCAGGAATGTAATTAGCAGTATCACCTGGCAGTGTCATTCACACGGGCAGAGCCATTTTTAACAAAGTGAACATAAAAATCACATTTTACAAACTTATTTGCACAACAGTTTGCTAAGCTTTCATCCCTGGATTCTTCTCATCATTTTGAAAAAATTCTAAATTCTAAGAAGAGAAAGAAGTGGAATTGTAACCTGGGATATTCCTTCAAAAGGAAAGCTGAAAAGGCTCCACTATGCCTTCGTTCTGGCTATAACAAATTCTCATACACAACAAGTCCATTCAAATAAAATGAAGATAGGGAAAAAGTCTGTTTCCCAGTTGCTACAAACCAGATTGAAAACTTCATTCTCCAATTTATATACACCAAAAAATAAAAAGAAATAGAGATTGGAGTTTGCCAGGCATTTCTGAGATTGCTTGTCTGGGAGCTCAGATATCTACTATTCCCAGGAGTTGGTAGTATCTTGATAAATAAATTCCCCTTTCAGCATTAAAAAAATGGCATTCTTTTGGTCAAAAATAGTGACTACAATTAGTTGGGGGTTCTGGACCTTTTGAATGGACTGTTCTTGATGGCATGTAGGCCCAGTGCAAGCAGCTTTTTTGCTAGTTGAACATACTTTGTTAACTCCTGCTGACAGGTTTTATAACTATATTTATACTGCATTGCCAGGTACCCACCACACTTAGAAAACTTATAAAGATTGCATACTTAACATAAGAGAAGAAAAAGGACTTGGTCGTCTCATAAAACATTTAATACAGGCAGGCATCCTATGTGAAACTATTCCACTAACAGTGGACATCACTGATACTTGGACCAATTCTATGGAATATCAAAGTTGAAAGAAGAAAATCACTCCAGCTGTATCACCAAGAGTTGATATCATCCCTAGGCCTGAACAAACTGCTACCATTATGGTACCTGGTATGAAGCCTTAGAATTGCCAACATTTTTTGTGTATGTTCTTCCAAAAAATGATCAGGATCAATTAATTTCCATGTGATAAAGCCTGCAATATATCTGAGCAGTCTTTTCACAAAGTTATTTGAATTATTCCACCATATTTCATCAGTGGATCAAGCATACTTTAACACAATATGAACTACAGGTAAGTATTTAAATGTTCCTTTGTATTGATGATGTTATGATATTGACTCCCACTGAGGAAATTGCTCACATGACAGTGATTAAAAATAGCTGGGCCCTGATACTTTAATGTCCTCTACGGTGAAGTGAAAATGGCACATCCTACTAAGGGCCAACCCAGGTTCTTATGACCTTGGTCAATATCAGGAAGAGGTAACAGCACCCTCACAAGTTGCAGAACAAGTACCTTTCTTTATTATCTAAATCTAAACTACTAGTACAAAAGAACCTTGCCTATGAAATTTGTTACCTATTAAGAAAGCATAATTCACTAAAAACAAACAAACCCATTTCTAATTTGGAATATCTAGTAGAAAGTTACACCAATTTACTGTAATGATAATTAGTATCTGGTTGCACATGGCACTAGATATTATTCATAATGAGCTGAAATCCAGATGTGGCTCTTGGATATGCCATCTTAAAATATCTCATCTTAAGACAAACTAAAATACATGTTTATATAAAGTCATGGATCGTCATTAATAATGGCTTTAGCTCTATGATGAGACCACTGGCTACCAAGCTATTAATGACTAAATATATAGTGATATGATATACATATAACTTATTGTCAAACTCTAGCTCTCACACTCTATTCATCTCTGTATCTGTCTCACCTGTACTGTCAAACAAAGATCATTGTCATTTTAAGAATGTCTGCAGTGAATCTGTACATGTATTCATCATTTCTACCATTGGTTGATGGATTTATATAAGTTCAAAAACATTACAGTCATGGTATTACCACAACAAAATCTTTCCTATTTGTCAACTATGGCAGCATCTGTGAAGAGGATATTAACAGGACCTATTTGTAAATTATACACAATTATTCCAACTCTACCCAGGTGTCAAGAACATGGAATTGGAAGGTATTTATTTATTCATTTTTATGTGTAGTGGCAGTATGGTTTATTAAGCTGTGCCTTAGTACAGTCACTGGGGTTTGGCCATGGCTTTCTTGATGTATAAAGCCCAGACATTCTGCCAAAATGTTTGAGTAGTGACACCAGGATATTAACAGATAAGTGAATGTTGTACACAAGTTTATCATCTGTTATATTCACATGGCCAACAGTCATTGCCAAACACAACACCTTCTTCATGTTCTCATTGGAGCTCAGCAAAGAAGAAAATATTCCAGCCATTTTCAAGCCTTGGCCCAGAATTCGTGAGATCTGCTTGATCAGAGACTCTGAAGCCAGAAAGGCATCATACTTCCTGGTCAGCTTCTTGATCAGTTTCTGATTCTTGTTGAGTTTCTTCAGTGCCTTGAAGTCTATGTGGGGGTTATTCATGGCCCTGACTTTATCACAGTGCTGTTGGTCCCCCCAGGACACATACGGTGTAGAGTTTAAATAAGTCTGACAGTGCTAGAAAAGTATTAGCCCTTTTGCAGGTCTTAGTTTTTCAAGCTGCTCTGCCACTCCACCATCTCCGAAACTTCTGGTGTTTATGCTGCTTTCCTTACAGGACTTCCCACATGGCCTCACAAAGTGAGTCGCCAGATTACTGCTTCTGGTTCCTCACACCATGATAACCAGAAAAGACTGGAAGGTTTCAGAAGATAAAATGCACCTTCTATTTTTTTCCCTTCTTTATACTTAATTTTATTTAAAAAAATTAATATGTTTTTAATTTATTGATGTTAGAGAGAGAGGAATGAGAGCGAGAAAGAGAGAGAGAGAGAGAGGAACGTTGATCTGTTTCTGTATGTGCCCTGAAGATAAAATGCACCTTCTATTTTTTTCCCTTCTTTATACTTAATTTTATTTAAAAATTAATATGTTTTTAATTTATTGATGTTAGAGAGAGAGGATTGAGAGCGAGAAAGAGAGAGAGAGAGAGAGAGAGAGAGAGGAATGTTGATCTGTTTCTGTATGTGCCCTGACCGCAGATCAAACCAGAAACCTCTGTGCTTATGGACAATGCTCTAACCAACTGAGCTATCCGGCGAGGGCCATACTTAAATTTAAATCTAAACAGTCTAGATTTTATAACTTAGCACCCAAGAAAATTAGTACTTCTCTATGAGATCTAGAAATACATTTCCATACCTGACTACTCTTTCCAACACCACTCAGCTAATATGTCCACCAAATGAAGTATCAATGCTAGGTGGATATAGACATCATCTTTAATCAGACTGTGGGTGATGCACTGTGCTTCCAGGACTTGTTTTCTTCTATATATGACAGGTCCTCCCTTACCTTCAATTTGGGTCTGAATGAGCTTATTCTACAGAAAAATGGTACAATCTTTGATACTGACCAAAACCCAGCAGTGTTAGTGACATTTCTTTTTTTCCTATCCATTCTAAATACTGCAGCCTTCCTAGAGCTGTGAGGAACAGGAATTTGTATCCCTAGCACACTCATCCTTACCTAGGTTGATAATTATAAAGCCTAATATATGATCCTCAATTTATGAGATACTCTATAGGAAGTTTGCTGATCAGACAGCCTGGTCTTATAACTGGCCCATGTTCAGCTCTCAATGTGGTAATTATTCAGTTCAAGGGATTTTAGATACTCTGTTTTAATCTTACTGCTCTGTTTTCATAAATAAGCCTTAATGCTTCTGTAAAGCCAGTAGCCACGGCCACCATCACAGCTTCCTGGCCCATGCAGGTTCGCATTTGATTTGGACAGACGGTAATGAAACAATGGAGCCAAGAACTGGTGGGCCATCATCTTTCTCCTAGCTTGCACCTGGTGGGCAAGAAATACGCACAGTGGGAAAACACTTCCCTTTCCATTCAAGGCTTCCAAAGCCACTGACTTATTCAAGTTTCCTAGAATCAGAGGTTTCTACCTCACCAGCCTAATTCACCTCGGTACCCTACCTCCTTCACTCTGCACAAACTCTGCACAAACCAGCTTCTCCTTCAGCACTCTGCCATCTTGGCTGCTTCTCCTGGCCTCCTCCACATGGCCTTTCTCTGCTTTCCTACAGCATGGGCTCCTCTGTCCCATTTTATAGTGTAGAAATCAAAACCTTTAATCCAATAAAAAAACAAGGAAGTCTCTGATACAAAGTCACTTATCTGAGGCAAATGGGATTCCCCATATCATGCAACAGTCAAAGGTGGGAAAGGCTTAGTATTAAAACTAAGCCTTAGGCTATAATGACCCTGCCTGCTTACAGCCTGTCCCTTACATCCAATGCAAACTATAAGTGAGCAAACAAATACATCATATTTACAAACTTATTTGACCAACAGGCTTGTCATAATTAGTTCAGTCAACATGTACCTGGATAACAATTATGCAAAATTCTTGTGCTTTTGAAGATGGTCACGGCTGTATACTCTCGCATTCCATTTAGATTATGAATACTTTGAACACTAAAGTTAAAATTCATATTTCATATAATCCTGACCTATTTGTAAACAATTAACAGAAGATATATCTATATGAAAATTCTAAATTCATGTGACTCATTTAGTTCAATTTTCAAAAAATACATATCTTGTCTCTTCAACTGGTCTGTTTTCACTATTGATATATGTATGGCCAATAGTCACAGCCATTGTGGCCTTGCAGGTTCTCATTGAATTTGGACAGATGGTAAAGAAACAGTGGAGCCAAAAAATGGTGGGCCATTCCTTATTAAAGTCTCACACAGGCCGAAGAGCACAGGGCTCCCAAAGCTAGGTTCCAAAACCAGGAGAATCTTCTCCAGTTCCTCTTAGAATCAAAGGCCCCACCAGTCTCAGTAAAGCTCGCAAAAGCTCCTCAGATCTGGTTCCCCATCTGTACACCTTCTTTTCCTCTGTACATGGCTTCTTCTTCAGCATTCTGCATTCTCTCTTCTCTCACTCTGCAGACATGGCTTCTTTCTTTGCCTCTTCTTCTTCTCTGCTCTTTTGAAAACTTTCTGGCATGAAAACCTCTCCTTCAGCAAAATTTAGCAACAATAGCCCTTCCCAAGCAGAAAGGTAACTTGCAATCTCAGAGACCACAATTACTTGGCACTGCCCAACCCCCAATGCAAACTGTAAGCTAGCAAACATAAAAATCACATTTTACAAACTTATTTGACAACAATATAGAAACATAATATACATCCTTATGATTTCCTTGAATTGACTACCTCAACTTTTAAATATAATAGATAATAAATGTGTATTGCTTGACACTTTTACAGATTTATTTGTATTTTGCCATTTTCAATATATTAATAGTAGAGTGTTATTAGTTTTATTATTCTGAATAATGTATTTATTTGTGGGCATATAAAATACATCTTATAGCCTGATCAGGCGGTGGTGCAGTGGATAGAGCGTCAATATGGGATGCGGAGGACCCAGGTTAGAGACCCCTAGGTCACCAGCTTGAGCGCGGGCTCATCTGGTTTGAGCAAAGTTCACCAGCTTGGACCCAAGGTCGGTGGCTCAAGCAAGGGATTACTCAGTCTGCTGAAGGCCCACGGTCAAGGCACATATGAGAATGCAATCAATGAACAACTAAGGTGTCACAATAAAAAACTGATGATTGATGCTTCTCATCTCTCTTCGTTCCTGTCTGTCTGTCCTTATCTATCCCTCTCTCTGACTCTCTGTCTGTCTCTGTAAAAAAATAAATAAGTAAATTAAATAAAATACATCTCATACAAATAAATAAAATGCTGATTGAAAGCACAATCAAGAAGTTTTCTAATTCCATTCATCCAGAGTCCCTGTGTCTCTCCCTGTTATCGTTTATTCTGCTAGTATCCAGAGATAGTCTCAAAGAAACTAATTTATTCATCAGTATTATTTACTCAAATAGTAGAAGATAAGTACATCTTTCTAAAATTTTCTCACTTGCGATATATTTCTTGTATTCCACATTTATACATATAGAGATTAGAGTTGCTTTATTTTACTTTTATTAGCTATGTAATATTAATTTTTTATTTCATGTATGTTTGTGAATGTGTGTGTATGTGTAGAAGTGAGATAAACAAAATTTTTTCTCTGCTATAGAACTAGCAATTTATTTATGAGCAATAGTCACTTAATAAATATATACTATATTTTATGGTAATATGTGATACTCAGGGAATAAAAACAGAATAGTAAGACAAGTTTTCAGAAATAAATGTAAAAATGAGTGTGCTTGCTCAGAGAACTACAGATGATTTCATTGAGAATATGATGTGTTAAAAATCTAAAAAGAATGAGGATGTGAACTGAGAAACCATTAAGGGAATGCATCTCAAAAATTAGAAAAGCAAGTATAAAGAACTGCAAATGTTCAAGCCTCAGTCAGGAGAGGAGATTAATTGGGGCTCAATGAAGAAGGGTAAAATTCTAAAAAAACAGGTTTAAAAATGTCAGATCAGATATGCTTTTTAAATTATTTTATTACAATGGCTTTTATAATGAAGGATAATATAAGTAATGAAGTCATGGGTAGGTTTTCACTAGAGGAAATACTTTGATCTAATTTAGTCATTCAAAACAAATAGACTCTATAAGGGTGAGGGCAGACACAGAGAGAGTAGTGAATGGCAGTTTCAGAAATCCAGAAGAGAAATGTTGGTGGCTTGATGGGTATCCATAGAGATAAGGAGAGTTGGTCATTATCTGTATATATTTTGTAATCAAAGCCAACAAGAATTGAGATGTGATACATGAGAAATACAAAAGAGTCAAGGATGAGTCCACAATTTCTGATCAGAGTAGCAGGAAGGATGGAGTTGTGAAGAAGATGAGAAGTTGTGTGGTTTGTAAAATTTAGAATGACTAATTAGTTACTTATATAATCTACTCAAAATAGTAGTGATGGCATGAGTGTGGTGAGAGTGAATACAAAGTGAGTAGAATATATTATATAATTTTAGGCATAGTGCAAGTAATGAGCTTTTTAAAAAGGATATAAAAATTAAAAAAAGAAATCATTAAAATTGATATTAATAGTGGTTATAGTTATCAGCAGAGAACAGTTTGACTAAGTCATTACTGTAAAAGTTGGTATATGAGTCAAAGAGGTTTGACATCAATGGAGGATACAAGTACAAAAATCAAACAGAGTATTAGAAGAATTATTTCAAGATCAACAAAGCTCATTAAATAATTGACACAAAATTAAACAATTTAGTTGAATACTAGCTCATCTATAATTCTAGTTAAAATGCTATTGATATATATATATATTGAATACAAGTATGTATTAAATTTTAAATGTAATTAAAGAAGTAGTATGTTAGATTAGTGTGTGCTAAAAACTATAGTAAAGAGCAAAGATGGCTTACTTTTTTTTCTTCCAGAATGTCATTTTTACATTTCAGCATTATTCAAACACATGCTTGTCATTTCTGTGTGAAAAACAGCAGTTCTGACTTGCTCATATAATTCACTATGATCTAGTAGTACCTGAGACTTAAAAAAAAATTGCAGATGTTTGTTCATATGAAGACTTTTGTTTTATTGCTGTCCATCAATAATATAGCACCCTATCTTTTAGGATCACTACTCATCAAAAGTCAGTTTCATAAGCTTCATAAATGTAATTACCCAAACTTTTGAACATCATTAATTTTACTTTCTTCATTATTATTTTTTCAGTAATCAAACACCCCGATAATGAACACTGATTCACATCTTATTTGTACAATGCACACACACACACACACACACACACACAAATTTTACA
Organism: Saccopteryx leptura; assembly: GCF_036850995.1. Lineage (NCBI taxonomy): Eukaryota > Metazoa > Chordata > Mammalia > Chiroptera > Emballonuridae > Saccopteryx > Saccopteryx leptura. The sequence continues at coordinate 62,470,538 of NC_089506.1, read as the reverse complement.
CTCTCACACCACCCTTTTCAATTTTTTTTTTTGACAGAGACTGAGTCAGACAGAGGGACAAACAGACAGGAAGGGAGAGAGATGAGAAGCATCAATTCTTTGTTGCAGCTCATTAGTTGTTTAGTGATTGCTTTTTCATCTGTGCTTTGACTGGGATGGAGGGTGGGCTCCAGCTGAGCCAGTGACCCCTGGCTCAAGCTAGCAACCTTGGGCTCAAGTCAGCGACCTTGGGCTTCAAGCCAGCAAACTTTGGGCTCAAGCTAGCGACCATGGGGTCATGTCTATGATTCCACTCTCAACCCAGTAACCCTGAGCTTAAGCTGATGAGTCAGCACTCAACCCAAATGAGCCCGTGCTCAAGCCGGCAACCTCACCACCCTTTCCAGTTTTAATATGTTGTTCTTTGGGATATGGACTCTATTACTTTCTATCAAATTATACTGCATAGTTTGCTATTATTGCTGTAACAAATTAACACATACTTAGAGACTTAGACAAGACATCATATTTATTACCTTGCAGTTCTGTAAATCCAAAGTGCTTCTTGGGTGGCTTATTAGCTCTGCTGGTTTCTTTGCTCAAAGTTTTATTAGGATAAAGACGGAAACAAGTGTCAATGTTAGCAGGCTGGGCTTTTATCAGGAGTCTGTAACAATCTGATTCCCATTTCACTCAGATTGTTAGCAAAATCCAGTTTCTTGAGGGAGTATTACTAAAGTTCCCATTATGTTGCTGGTTGTCAGCTGGAGGTCAAGGATAATCTCTGCTCTTGAATGTTTCTTTCTGGTCCTTGAAATCTCCCCGACCTCCACTTCTGCCTCTAAGAGAAAGTTTTCTGTGCTTGTGATTAGTTTGAGCCCACATGGAAAACCCACAACACTCTTGCTTTCTATAACCTTAAACTTCTGCCAAGTCACTTTTGTCATATAATGTAGTCTATTCTCAGGTTTCAGGGATAAGGGTGTGGACATTTTTAGGGAACCATTCTGCCTATTGCATGCACACAGCACCATCTCCTTTATAAGAACTTTCAGACTCATCTTTAACATTTAATGCTAATTGGTGTCTTCTACACTTTTCACCAAAGCCAGTGGGGAAGTCATACTTTACAAATTTGATTTACCTGATCTTTGAGACACCGACCTTTTCAAGTCTTTGTATCATTAGCTTCTTTGTTTATGCTTGCACTGCTCCTTTTAGTAATTGTCATTGGCAAAATTAATTGTACTTTACTACTGAACTTGTTCCTCACAATATACAATAAAATCTGACATCCACATTTGCCAATTATCACCTTTATTTCAGAACAAGAAAGTTAATTTCCTCTTTGATTTAATTATGAGAATCTCTAACTTTTAAATATTTTTTTGTTACTCACACTACCATCATTTTGAGTTAGAGATGTCACAGACACTTTTCATGCCAATTGTTAATATTTCGGCTAACATCATTGTCTTTCATTGTTCCTTAATTCAAAACTAAATAAGCTCACAGTTCTTTAGCTGTTTTTTGAAATGTGATTTACAGAAATCTTGCAGAATGTGGTACCATATGTGTAGGACCCAGAGGTCAGAGATTGTAAACTGTGTTGCCTCAGAGAGTACATGAGATCTGAGAAACAGCAGATTTTCCACATTATTAATAAGGCCCCCATAGAGGTCACTGAGAGGAATATAATGGAAATGCACATTAAAAACAATTTACAATCTAAAAATTACTAAGAGACATTTTCATTTATCTACATATCTCTTTACCAGGTACCCTAAATTCTGATACTAGTCTGTTTGAAAGCTAAAAAATAGAAGTAATTATTTTTTAAAATATAAATAACTCATATCTTTAAAAATCATTTAGACAACAGAAAGAAATAATATAACAATGGAAAACACCCTTAATATTTTAATAAGTATAAATCTATATTGGTGTACATATGCATATGTATATGTGGCATACATATACCTTTGTGGGTAAGTACATACACATAAATATTTGCACATATACATATACAGATGTGTTATATAAAGATGTATATATATTAATATTAAATATTTAAATAAGCATATACATATATATACATAATCATATTTGTATTTTAAATGAACACATCACTAGACTTTTTTTAAGATTAGCATTTATTTTGACAATATTCTTTAGTGATACATCCTGAAATAATTGAAATTTTAATCAGATAAATCATTCTGCCTATCTGTAACTATCTGTAGATATTAAACTTTGGGTACAAAGTTTTGAAACTGTACATGAATTTTAAAATCATTTTCATGATCATACTTCAGGAGCTAGGGAGAGAAGAGATAATTGTAGTTTGTTTATTAATTGCAAAATCTATAAGAAAGAATGTGCAATAATTTTAGAAAGAACCAGAGTTTTAAAACCACAACAATTTTAAAATTTTAGTGTGGTTAAATATTGTCTCATCATACTTCACAATAATAATTATATACTTAGTTCTAATTACCTCTGAATAAAAAACATCCTCTGAATAAAAAAACCCAATAGAAATAGATCTCCATTTTAAAAAATAATTTATATTACTTGAAAAGTAGTGCTCATGAAACAGAATTTTTTGTTTACCAAAATGTACTCCCCAAAATAGTAAAAAAATAAGTTAATGAAAATACTATCACTACAAAATTAGCAGCAAAACAACTTCATAATTTCAATCTCAAATTATCTTCTTTCTCTCTGTCTTCTTTTTCAGCTTATCTTCATTAGTCACATTTCCATCTCCCTCTTATCCTTCTTCTTCCCTTTTAGAGGGAGCCGTGATTGCTACCCATGTAGCTCAGAATAACTACCTAATATCAAGATCCTTAACGTAGTTGTTAATCACATCTGCATTGTCCCTTTGGCCATGTGAGGTAGATACAGAAATTATTGTGGACATGTTTAGAGGATCATTATTCTCTCTGTCGTGGAGTCTATATAAGAATAATTTGTAAATATAGTCAGCTGTCATTTTATGACATAGTGACTAGTCACATAGTCTCTGAAATCAGGTTTCTAGGTTCAAATACTACTATACTATTATTGGCATTTAGAAGCTGTATTATTTTCTATTACACTTAAACTATCTGGGTTTCTATCTTAAACGCATTACCATTTGTAAAATTTATTTAAATAATTTCAAAAACAAAATAGTACCTACTTCATAGTAAACTATAATAAATTATTATGTATACAGTTTAGATTTAAAAATGTTTAATTTAATAACATGTTTAATTTATATTAATTACATGGGCATGTTAAAAAGGAAGAAAAGCCCTTTCAGTATTATTTCCTAGAAATTTATTATAAATTATTTGAAGTTTATATATTAAAAGAAACATATCTGGCATCAATCTTCTTCACAGGATTCATTAGAGAATGAACAAAGGTAAAGCAATGTTTCTGCTTGTTTTCTCTTAATTCTGTTCTGAATAGTTTATTACATATAGGTGGTCATATATTTTACCATTCATTTCAGGCCAAATTGACAATAAAAGTCATGATTATCTTTGAATATATGTATCTTGATTTACTGATGTCACCCCATTAAAAATAAATAAATAAATAAAATTTATAAAAAAAATTATGCCAAAACAAGAGGTGAAAACCAGGATATTTATTCAAGGTTGTTAAATAAAAATAAAATAATCTGTAACCTCACTCATCCCAGCAATATTTTATTTCCATGCTGATACATCTTCCAAAAATATTAACTAAAAGCTTCTCTCGCAATAGCTGCATTTGAGAAATTATATGTTAGCCATAATTTTTAATGTACAATGTAACCTTAATTCTAAAATCTATACCTTCCACAGCCTTGTTTATTTAAGACATTTCTGTGGTGCTCTTGTCACTTTTTGATTTTCTGTGCCACTATATTCAAATGCTGAAATGATGTCTATTTATAAGTGAAATGAATAGTAGTTTCTCCATATCTCTATAATATACAGTAAATAAGACATGAACTTATTGATTTTATTTAGAATATGAAAAAGACCATTTCAATTTAGTATTATGCATTGCAATAAAGGGAATATTTTGAACTCAAATGGTCATCCCTTTTTTATGCACATTACAAAAGCAGAATCAAAAATGTTAAAGATGTCCTAGATCTAAGACATAATGCATGATTTTTTCTCAGTGATTTTGTGGCAACACTAATCTATGCACATGTCAATTTGGCTCAACTTTTTATCAAGGTATAGAAAATTTCTCAGTCTGAACAGAGTACAAGTAATTTAATGAATGAAACATACTTTGAATAATTTAACATACAAGAAAAATTGATGTTATTTTGGCCAACTCCAAAGCCCAACCTGTATCAATTATTCTTCTCCAAATTTGAATATCTTGGATAAAAATATAATCAAATGTTAGTTTGCATAGAGAACACAGATTTTTTTAAATTATAATTTAGAAGTTGTAACAATAAAAGTTTGTTTCAACCTAAAGTTTTTCTTTGAAATATATTAAGCTGTTACGTACTAGGCTGGATTTTTGAACAAACTTAAAAAATATAGTGACCACTTTACACTGAAGCATGGTATTTATGACAGGTATGATCTGAGCTTCTTTCTAAGAGCCGGAGCTATGCTTTACAACTTTTGTGTCCAATAAACAATCACAATGCTTGACTTAGAAGAAAGGTTTATGCCTGATAAACAAATGAATGTTAGCTCTCTCAATTATTCTGCCTTAAAAAGTTTAGGCTATGCTGTTTTGGGGAGAGTTGTATGAACTGAGGATTTGTTATTTGGGCTGACAGGTTGCTGCAAAAACAGATTTCTAAATGATTCTAAATTCTCTCTTGGAAAGATGTGAGAATGTAATCTGTTTAGGTGTTGAGATGCAAATCCGCATTTGATAAGGCATTTTGAAAATTTACATATCCTCAAATAACTCTGCCACTACATTATTATTCTCAATAAAGAATTCACTTGAAGAGACAATTTATTTTCATAATTTCTCTTACAAATCTAAAGATTGCAGCTATATGTCAAGATTTTGTCCTTTGTGAAGACTGTATCTTAGATATACATGAATAAAGGTTCTTTTTGTTTTTCAAAAATTATAGTTACAGCATCTTTTATACAAATGGTAAATGGTGGGGGACAGCAGTGTTAACTGAAAGACCTGTCCTGCCATTAACGAGGTGTGCTTTGAAGTGCTGCTCAACAGCACTGAGGTCAGTATTCAATTATTTATACTGCCCATTGATATTCAGAATATCAACACATGAACGTTCTTCAGCAGGCCACAGGGCAATGGTGGAATTCAGCTGGTTTGCACTCTTTCGGCAGAAGTGATAATTAATTTTTTGTTGAATTTGGCGAACTGGTTGTTAAATGGGTCTTGTAATCAGTGTTCTCTCTAAGGTGGGTGCCTGGGTAGCTGCCCAGTGTGGATATCACAAATTTACTTTACTTATTTTTTTTTAACATTCATCTGTGCAACAGTGTATTCTAAGTACCTGTAGTAATGTTCATTCCATCCTTAGGTGAAAAAAATTTAATGGAACCATGTTTGTAAATATTTATTTCTTAACTTCATAAAACTCATTATACTTTTGATAAAATACTACATTTTAATTCCCCCGCATTTGTTATTTCAATAAACAAATATATAATGTAAAGAGAAAAAATGCCAAACAACCAGGAGCTTACAAGTTGTCATTGGAAATATGTTAAATAACAGTTTTATTATTTTTGTTAGGTATTATTTAATATTTTTTATTACATAATCTAGTTTTGTGTACCTCTTTAATTGTTATTATTAAATGTATGAAATAATAAACTATCTTCCAGTATATTGTTTTTTTATACTTAAAAGTGTCCTTAGGGTAGAGAACTGGTTGTGAATTATTTGAATCCCACCACTGCTTTAGGGTGATAGATGTATGAAATGAAGTGTGCCTATGTAAGAGTGTATGTGTGTGTATAAATATGAGTGAGTGTTTACTCTAGCTGATATAAAAGTTACCCAAAGTATTTGAGAAGCCTGTGTTGATCATAGTCTGTATGAGAAAGGACTTTGATTCAAACATCTTTTTACCACCATGCCCAAGAACACCATGTCTTGGCATCACCATGACCTATTCACAGCACAGCCACACTCTGCCTGCTTTATCTTCTGAATATTTCTCCCCACCTTTTCATCATATCAGTCAAAGTCTTAAGGCTAGAACTTTCTTAGCAATGTTTTTGATTAATTGAATATCATTTCTGTCCCTTCCTTAAGGTTATATAAATATATATTAGCTGAATTGTGCTTTTAACACTCACACTATAATATTTTGCACACACTAGAAGATAACTACTTTTATTTTAAAAAACAGTAATGGTAATGCTTGCCTTCTCAGATTTCAAATATTATTTGTTTTATAAACAAAAACAATTAGATTAAAAGGGAATTAATTTTAAAACTGTAGGATAAAATTTAAATGCAAGAAGGGATTTAAATATAGATATTGTAAAGCATTGGTATAATAGGCAATATGAAACTAGATTATAAAACAAAAGACTATTATTTGCACATTGTTCATACTAATTTTTTGGCATAGATTACACTTTCTCAAAGGAAAGAATATGTCTATATAGACTCTCTTGAACAACTGAAGATGGTAAAGTTATTAAGAGACTACCACACAATACATAAAACTGTATTTTAAAAGATATTTCAAAAAGTAGACAATAAAAAATATTTTTTGGAGCTTCAAAAACACTCTTTAGAATCTTGCTAATGTTTTCTGAATCCTTTCAGGTCAGGAGAAAAGTAGCATACCATTTTAAATTACATTCTTTTTCCAGAAACAAGTAATGCATTACCTATCATCTTAACTGTCTCTTGCCTGTCAAGACATGTCACACTGCTTTTTAACATAAAGTAAAGGGATCTATCCATAACTATCAATTTTTATCTCATAAGTAGTCATGAAGAAAAAAATATTTTTCTATCAACTCACAGATTAATCCTGAATTGAACTGCCATTTTCTACAACCCTTATAAAAATTTTTGTTTCTAAAAAATGAAACCATTTCAAACACTAGAAAGAAAATCATGTATCTGTTAAGATGAACATACATCATCTATACAAAGATTTTGCTACCCTTTTTACACAAAAAAATGAAACAGTTCATGTTAAGATAATGAACAGATAGTGCTAATATGTTCTGGAATTAAAAATATCATTATAATTCAATCTTTTCTTTCACATGATAAAAATAGATAATCATGTTACTTTTTATTCCCGTTTATTATCCTTAATATGTTTATATGAGGTGAAACTGTAATCTATCTATTTGTCTCTATGTATATATCAAAAGGATTTTTTTTTATTGGAGAGAGAGAGAGAGAGAGAGAGAGAGAGAGAGAAAAGAGATAGAACAGGGGGAGGAGCAGGAAGCATCAACTCCCATATGTGCCTTGACCAGGCAAGCCCAGGGTTTTGAATCAGCCACCTCAGCATTCCAGGTCAACGCTTTATCCACTGTGCCACCACAGGTCAGGCTCAAAAGGATATTTTAATGATTTCATGATTTTTGTTTTTCTTTCATTTATTTTTTACACAGATGCCCCTTTTGTTACAGAAAATAGTTATGGTCATTATATATTATACTTAGAAAACATTGTTTTATATTTATATTTTAAAGTTTTTAAACTGTCTCCTAGTATTTTGATTTTCACAAAACTTTTAGTGTCCATCATTTTTTTTCTAATTTCTTCAAATATTTAGGAAATTTAAACTAATACAGTAAATCCTCAAGAATGAAATAGTTTGAAAGAAGTGATGTAATAAGCTCATAAAAAAGCCTTTAGGCCCTGGCCGGTTAGCTCAATGGTAGAGCGTTGGCCTGGCGTGCGGGAGTCCCGGGTTCGATTCCCGGCCAGGGCACACAGGAGAAGTGCCCATCTGCTTCTTCACCCCTTTCCCTCTCCTTTTTCTCTGTCTCTCTCTTCCCCTCCCATAGCCGAGGCTCCATTGGAGCAAAGTTTGCCCGGGCGCTGAGGATGGCTCTGTGGCCTCTGCCTCAGGCGCTAGAATGGCTCTGATTGCGGCAGAGCAGCACCCCAGATGGGCAGAACATTGCCCCCTGATGGGCATGCCAGGTGGATCCCAGTCGGGCGCATGAGGGAGTCTGTCTTACTGCCTCCCCGTTTCCAACTTCAGAAAAATACAAAAAAAAAAAAAAAAAAGCCTTTAGAAGATACATAGAAATGGACATAATGTGAATAGTATATAAATTGCTGTCACCAATTAACTTGTTTCCTGGCTGTGGATCTGGATGCTGTGTGTGTGTTTGTGAATAGATCATTTTCCTTTCAAACTTTTGAATCATCACTCAAATTAATATATAAATATAAAGAAATGTGTATATATATGTGTGTGTGTGTATCATATATATATATATATATATATATATATATGGGTATTCTGTATATATAAAGATTTTAAAGCATTTTTAAATGTTTCATTTTGAATGTCTTGACTGAACACACAGCATGTCAACACTTTCAGAGGGATCATTGTAGAAGAACCTCCAGAATAGGGTCAATTGGGATGGGAATCTCTTCTCAGTATATCTTAACACTATTTTGGAATGTGCAATAAATAAAACATTTACCTTTACTATAAAAATCTGTTGCCTTCACTCCAAAATTATTGGCCTGTCATTGCTTTCAAAAGTTTCAATATTGACAAGTTACAGGAAAGGGAGAGTTTAAGAACCACTTTTATTGTACCAAAATTTTGTGATGACAAATGCTTACAAACTCCGTAGGCAATAGTTTGGTGAGGCAACAAAAATGTTATATACTAAAGTTTTACCTGTGCTAAAACAAAATTAAAAACAAGATTAAAGCCCTGGCAGGTTGGCTCAGCAGTAGAGCGTCGGCCAGATATGTGGAAGTTCCGGGTTTGATTCCCGGCCATGGCACACAGGAGAAGCATCTGTTTCTCCACCCTTCTCCCTCTCCTTTCTTACTATCTCTCTCTTCTGCTCCCATTGCCAAGGCTCCATTGGAGCAAAGTTGGCCTGGACACTGAGGATGGCTCCTTGGCCTCTGTCTCAGGTGCTATAATGTTTCCTGTTGCAGTAAAGCAAAGGCCCAGAAGGGCAGAGCATCGCCCTCTGATGGACATGCCGGGTGGATCCCGGTCCAGCACATGCGGAAGTCTGTCTCTCTACCTCCTCATTGCTTCTCAGATGGGAAAAATACAAAATAAATAAATAAATAATAAATAAATAAAAAAGAAAACTAGCAATTCTTTACATGTTGAAAATTTCTTGCAAACCCAGTACTTTAAGCATGTTGTGTGGATTTCATAGTATAAGACAATGAGGCACAGAAGTTAATTGTGCACTAGATTAAATTTCACCTTAGAAGTTTCTGGCACCTTGTTTAGCACTAGTGGCTATGCTGTAAATTTGGTGTATTCCATACTCAAGAAGACCATTCGATTCTCTCTGATCTTGTGTTCATAATATCATATCTCATGAAGTACTTTTTTTTTAAGTTTATTTCTTTTTTGCATGTTCCCTCATTTGAAGTTATTAAACTTTCATTAACAAATACATAGTCATTGGCAGGTTTGGATGGGCATGTTAAAGTATAAGCATAATGATGTAATTAGAAACTTGGCGGGCTTGATATCATTTTCCTATCTTTCTTCACACTCCCAATTTTGTGTTTTGTTTCACTTTGTTTTTGTTGTTGTTAGCATTTGCTATATTTAATATCAGGGGACTTGTACATTTCATTCCATAGGTTTCTTTTATCCTCTATTGAAGACTATTTGTATTTTATTTATTTATTTATTTATTTTTTGTATTTTTCTGAAGCTGGAAACGGGGAGAGATAGACAGTCTCCCGCATGCGCCCGACCTGGATTCACCCGGCACGCCCACCAGGGGGCGACGCTCTGCCCACCAGAGGGCGATGCTCTGCCCCTCCGGGGCATCGCTCTGCTGCGACCAGAGCCACTCTAGCGCCTGGGACAGAGGCCAAGGAGCCATCCCCAGTGCCGGGGCCATCTTTGCTCCAATGGAGTCTCGTTGGGGGAGGGGAAGAGAGAGACAGAGAGGAAGGAGAAGGGGAGGGGTGGAGAAGCAAATAGGTGCTTCTCCTGTATGCCCTGGCCGGGAATCGAACCCGGGACCTCTGCACGCCAGGCTGACGCTCTACCACTGAGCCAACCGGCCAGGGCCTATTTGTATTTTTTAATATAAATTGACAACTAATGCAGTACTTAGCATATTTTTAAATGTTTATTTTTGTTTACAAATAAATATTGGCTAAAACACCTTTAATGGTTATTGCCAACATTAACTCATTAAATATGTATATTATTCCTTATAGACAAAATACAATTTGAGTTTAAAAGAACATTCAAAATCATCAAATTCATTGTTTTACAAATTATTTTAATGGTGCCCTAGCACTAAGGTATTTTATGTTTATATATTTATTTATTTATTTTGTAACAGAGACAGAGACAGACAGAGAGAGGGACAGATAGGGACAGACAAACAGGAAAGGAGAGAGATAAGAACTGTAAATTCTTCATTGCAGCACCTTAGTTGTTCATTGATTTCTTTCTCATATGTGCCTCTACTGTCAGGCTACAACAGACTGAGTGACCGCTTGCTCAAGCCAGTGATCTTTGGCTCAAGCTGGTGAGCCTTGCTCAAACCAGATGAGCCTGTGCTCAAGCTGGTGACCTCAAGGTTTTGAACCTGGGTCTTCTTTGTCCCAGTCTGATGCTCTATCCACTGCACCATCACCTGGTCAGGTGCACTAAGTTATTTTAGATGTTAGAATTTCAGTTAAGATAACCACTGAGTCAAGATGTATAGTGTTTTTGAAACTTGAAAACTAGGTAGTTAACCCTTTGCTATATTCTGATTTTCTTATTTTACTGTTGAGGAAGTTGAAGACTCAAGGGCTTCATAAATCATTGGCTGTTGTCTCATTTATAGTCAGTGTGGCCAGAAAAATAAAAAAAAAACAAGTATTAATATTCATATGTATATCAAATTGAATACTGATATACTGTCTAGTTCACAGCAAGCCAATATGTTTAGTTTTTTGAAGAAATAATTTTATTTCAGGTTTAATTTTATGTGTACAAAATTGAAACAATTATGTGCATAATTTTTACTAAAAATGAAATTATATTCACTGAAGGAAACATATTTTTTACCTTTACTATGTGGAATCAAATTGAAATGTTCTTGGTGCAGCATTTAAATGTACATTATGTGCAAAGCAATATTCAAAGATTAACCAACAACAATTAAGAGATGGTCCCTGAATACATGTACAGTGTAAAATAACCATTTGTACTAAAATAATACTGATCTTTTGAATAAAGGGTAACATCAAGACCTGGTCAGTAGCAAGAATTAGTAAGAATTGTGTAACTATAACTGATTTCTCCCTTTTCCAAAGAAATGCTCCATTGACTAGATATCCCCATATCCATACACCATTTTTTCTTCAAATTTTGAGCCATAATTCATTGGAATACTATTATGTGTTATGTTTGTGTACCAAAATTGCTACAAAGAAGCCACCAAGCATATTTACGGATATTGTATGAAGTTCTTTTAAACATAGTTCAAAAAATATTTGGCTGTCACGACTGGTTATTACAACACAAATCATGTGTTGCCCTATAGCTGTTGAAATCCCTAGCTGCTGAATGTCCTAGAAATTAAATTATATTTTTCTTTTTCTGAACTCTAAAGAATTTGAGACTGATCTCTGAGGTTAAATCACTTTTTTGACCCCAAAGATCTTTCAAGAAGTATTCATAAGAAGCTGTCTCTGGAGTCTTCTACTTTAAGGTAACAAACGATCTGAACTGTGTAGCTAGTGAAAAATAAATAAAAGCATGAAAAGGTTTAGCTAATACAATCTATATTCATATAAATTAGATTTCTTTTACCAAATATTTATTTTTAAACTTATACTAATTTCTTATTAAAATAAAATAATAGTAATAGTTCATAACACTATAATACCCTGGAAAGATATACCATTGTACTTAAAGTATTAACGTTAGATTTTAAGGGAAATATCTCTCTCCTACTTGTAATTTTCATGAAAAAAAAGGTTTTTTATAAACACCTATAAGCTTTAGTCCCAACATTCACTTCTCTGAAGAAAAAAGATATCAGTTTTCTGGTACATGAGCAACGGTGTTTACACTTCTTGGCTTGCATTTAGGTTGAATTTGCCTCTTTACTGTTTTTTAACCTCCCCCACTCTCCAGATGGATGTGGGAAAAGGTACTGTTGGTAAGTAGGTCTGGTCTAAAAGTTCAGTTTTTCCTTCAGAACTTTTCAAAGACAAGACTAGGAGTCTAGTGATCATATTTGCTTTCTCTCACCCTAGACAATTTTAAACAAATTTTATCACTAATATAGGTGATATTAAGATTCTCTATTCATATTTCTTTAATTTTAATTAGTTCTAACCTTGATTATAGAAGTTTTCTATTTATTCAGTTCCAATCATAGATGTTTATCATAATAGTCATATAATATATAATTCTTTATAAATTATATGGTAAATTTTAAATTATGTAAACTTATACCCACTTATTATTAAAAAAAAAACGTGGATAAAGAGTTGACATTTTCTAAACTTTTATTTTATTTATTTATTTATTTATTATAGTAAGAAATAGTTAAAAATTGTCATGGTTAGTAATCTGATTTTTTTTCTTCTTTTCACAAAATGACTGTCTTTATTGTAGATTTATATAAGAACAGAGATAAAAAATTTTAAGAGGATTTGGGGATGCATATCACATACTATAAAATAATGTGACAGTAAATGGTGCAATGAATAAGATTAAGAAAGCTTTTGCCAACAAATATGGTCCACATTTGCAAATGTAATTATGTATGTATTTATTTTATATAAACAAATTTGTATTATTATAATGCTAAAATTAATAAATATGATAATATAAAAATATTCCTAGGAAGTGTTAAAGCCTTACAAATCCTGTGTACTTGCTTAAAGAGAATTCTCATGTAGTAGCAAACTATTTTTACCAAAGATCAATTTGGTAAAGTTTACTAAGTCAATTTCCTGAAGTTTGTCAGGTGAAATGACTAATAATGGTCAAAAGAATATGTCTGGAGAACTGTATATTTTTAATTTGGTATAAGAATAAAAAATTTCATATGTATGTATATCTTTATATATGTGTATCTTGTGTGTATTGCACTATAGAATATGACTATATAATCAAATCTGTTTATATTAAAACTAAGAATTAAGGGTTCAAATAATTAGCATAAAAATAGTGACAATGATTTTTTATGTTAATTCTGACTGTATAGAACACTCAGCTAACAACACTAATACTATTACAACTGATAATAAAGTAACCCCCCTTTCAAAGAATAGATTCCAAAGAAGGCCCTATCTATTGAGGGCAGTACAGTGTTTTTTGTTAATTACTGACGTTGAGTTGAGCTTAAACATCAGTGAGACCAGCACTAGCCTTTCAAGGGCACTGATGAACCTAATCATTGTTTACCGAGTTTACATTACATCACTGAAGCTCAGTGTTTGTTCCAGAACACCACCAAAATGTTCTTTTAAAGTTTTGCCCAGTGTGCATAAATCTTTTAGACTAGGAACTTATATTAATTTTCCTATTATGAAAGACAAAGAAACTAATAAAAGGAGACAAAAACCTTCTTAGCATGCCCAATTTACTGTGATGGTGCCCACTCTCTAGACACTTTTATGTGGTCACAAGAACACATAAGATGTGCTGTATAGCTAGACAACTTTTTGTGCTTAAGTTATCAATGTTTAGTTTTTTAGCTGTAATACACCAATCAATTTCTGTTGCTCATGTGAAAAAAAAAGAAAAATTTTCTTTGGGGAAATCAATTTTTACTATTGCTCTCTAATTCATCATCCTTTTGGGGAAACCCAGAATTTCAGTTTGCATGTTTTTTATATTTTATACATCAATTGATCGTGATGTATGGAAGCCAAAGGCTATGGGACCATATCTGTTTTACTCTTTATGTAAAGCTAAAATGGTGTTTATTGGAGTTTATTTATTCCTAAAGTGTCCCTTTAACAGTTTTATTATAATACAAATGTCTTACAATAAAAAAACACCTTATGTAGCACGTATCTGAACTGCTTTAATGACATAAAAAACAATGTCTCTTAGCAAAAAAAGTATATATAAATCTATGTGATCAAGTGTAATAGGGTATTAAAATAAAAATTATTAAAACTCTTGAAGCTAGTCTGGGTTATAGTAACTAAATATATATAAAAGGCTGTATTTTTAACTTTCCTTGCTTTTAGTCATAGCCATATAAACAGGTTCTAGTAGAAGGTAAAAATGTAGATTTTAGGAAGAGTTCTTAAAAGGGAGAGGCCATCTGGGTTTCCTTCTTTTCTTCTTACTGCTTGACTTCCAGCTACATACCCCCATACAAGTTGCCATGTGGCCAGAAGAACCACCTGTATTTTTAAGGTGTTATATTGGTAGTCATTTCCAGATTCAGATGTTATTTTGGCCCTCATCAATGACATATGGATAATGTATAATAGAAGAGAGCTTGAAGAAACTTAGGTCTTTGCTGAATCATACAAATCAACTAGCAACATTTTACAAGAGATATACTACTAGTTTTAAATCACCATTTAATGTTTCTGGGGCATTGTGGCAGTGACCATATATTCTCCAAAATAAAGCTCCTTTTGTAAACTCTCGAATCAGTCTTTGTGTCTGCCTCTCCCTGTCTTTTTCTGCCTCTTTCTCACTTCTATTTCAGAGTTCTTTAACCCTAATATATATTTAGGGTATTATTTATCTCTGCTAATTTTCCTGAATCCTTTCTTCCAAAATTTTGTGGTTGAGTAAATCATCTGGAAATATTTGAAAACAACTTTCAACAATTCTTTTTACTACTTTATATCATTCAAAGGGGTTAATTTATGTCTTGGAAAGTAATTTAAAAGCTAATTGTAGTGAATTTATTTTCAGCTTATATTATATATATAAGCTCCTAGGTAACATTATAGCATTTAAATGGTCTCTCTGTTCATTAAAATTAAAGGTCAAATTAAATAGTGTGAATGTTTCAAGTAAAGTAGGTTATATTAGTAGCAAAGAGAGTTACATATCTCTCAAAATTCAATAGGGAGGTGTTGACTCTTCTGTGATGTATAAATCTAGAACTGTTATAAAATAAGTGCACGTTAATACCTTTGGAATGTTAAATATCTTCTGAAAATACACATCATTTGACTTTTACTTCAGAACAGGTGCTATTATTTTACAAGTTTTAAATTCTCATACTCTATTCATACACTACTGACATGTGTTGAGTGAAATGTCTGAGAGAACAGGTCTCCGTTTGACTGCCTAGATCAGTGGTAGTCAACCTGGTCCCTACTGCCCACTAGTGGGCGTTCCAGCTTTCATGATGGGTGGTATTGGAGCAACCAAAGTATAAATAAAAAGATAGATTTAACTATAGCAAGTTGTTTTATAAAGATTTATTCTGCCAAACTTAGCGAAAATCTGACATAAAGTACTTGGTAAGTAATTATTATTATATGCTTTAACTTTCTGTATCTCTGCTTTATAAATTTTATGAAGTAAAGTTACTTCCCTACTTTATAAATCTCCATTACTGTGGATCCGGTGGGCAGTTAGAAAATTTTACTACTAACAGAGATGCAAAAGTGGGTGGTAGGTATAAAAAGGTTGACTACCCCTGGCTTAGATGATAAGAGGAAGACCCAGTTTACTGTGACAAAGTAGGCAGTTCTAATATAAATATCTCCTAGCTATGCTTTGGAAGGGATACTTTTCTTACATGGTTCTGTAGAAACCTCTATGACAAACTGTTATATCTTTTACAAATCTGCCAGATACTTTTTATGAGCTTCAGTTTCTCTTTATGACTATAATAAAGAGAATAGCAGCCATGTGTGTAACCAATGATCTTCAAAGCAAGCATCTTTATACAAAAAATATAATGATGTTCCTTCCCTTCAGTTGGCTGGTTTCTATCTTAAGTCTTCTTTCCAAACCATTCTATTGTCACTGTAATAAAAATACTCTGAAAAACACTTGATAGTTTTCATTACTGTTAAGTAATCTAATAATTGCCAAAATAATATGTCTATTGTTTAAAAATAACTCAGAGAAATCAATAAGAAAATAAAAATTTCCAGTAATTTAACTAGTACCACTTGATAAACACCTTTTAATAAGTTTAGTTATAAATATGTTCACTCACAGTGCACTTAAAATATATTTGTTTTCTTTATAAGTCATTTTTTATTTTTAAATTACTGTTGACTTTTAATATTGTATTAGTTTTAGGTGTACAACACAATTATTAGACATTATATAACTTCCTAAATTATCATCCTGATAAATCTCATACCCATTTAACACCATATATTGTTATTAGAATATTATTGACTGTAGGAATATGCTCTGAAAATATGCAGAGTTAGGGCAACCGTTAGAGACAGCAAGGTGCCTTAGTGCAAGAGCCCTAAGCAGATAAGAATCCAGGGACCTCTCTGACCCCAACTAGAAACAATGTGTGCTGGAAATAGCAAAACATCAAGATAAGATTCAGCAACACAGAATATGTTTAGGCTCCCAGAACAGAGATTAGGAGTCAGCATAATTTTAAGTCTTTGCTTCACCCCCTAAAAACTTCTGTCTGCTTGCTTGGGTTATTTGTACTTGCTAATAAATATCTGAGTAAAGCTAGGAATGGGGCTTCAGTCCTTTGATCTGCTGACTGGGGGTGTTGCCTCTTCTTGACATCTCAGAACATTTCATCTGGTCTCTGAATAGTTCATTATTGTTGCAACAATTGACTATATTCCCTATGCTGTACTTTATTTACATCATCATGACTATTCTGTAATAAACAATTGTACGTTTTAAACTTGTCACCTTTTCACCCATCAATCAACATCCTCCCATCTGGCAATTGTCAAAGTGTTCTCTGTATCTATGAGTTTGTTTCTGTTCCCCTTTTTAGTTTATTCTGCTTTTAAAATTCAATTGTTGATAGATTTGTGTTTACTGCCATTTTATTATTTATACTTTAAATTAGTGGTCCCCAACCTTTTTTGGGCCACGGACTGGTTTAATGTCAGAAAATATTTTCGTGGACTGGCCTTCAGGGTGGGACAGATAAATGTATCACGTGACCGAGACAAGCGTCAAGATCTGCAGACTGGTACCAAATGGCCCACGGACCGGTACCGGTCTGTGGCCTGGGGTTGGGGAACACTGCTTTAAATCTTTATTTCTTCTTTTTCTTAAGACCCTTGGCATTTTTTTTAAAAAAAAATTATTATTAATTTTAATTTATTGTGTTAACATGGATTCAAATGTCCCACTCAATATAACTCTTTCATCCCACCCCTTGTCCCCCATTACCCACTCTTTGTTCCCTTCCCCCTAACTCCCTCCCCCCTTCCCTTTGGCCCTTTGATATTTGCTGTCCAGTTATCTGTATCTATGTTATATATAATTTCATTAATCCCTTCACCTTCTCTAATTTCATCCTTCATCTTCCTTCACTCTAACAGCTATCCCTCTGCTCTCTGTAACCACACCTCTGCCTCTATTCTATTCCTCAGTTCAATTTGTTCATTAGATTCCATATATCAGTGAGATCATATGATACTGGTCTTTCTCTGCCTGGCTTATTTCACTTAGCATAATAACTTCCAGGTCCATCCAGGCCATCGCAAAAGGTAAGATTTTCCTCTTTTTAATGGCTACACAGTATTCCATTATGTATATGTACCATAGCTTTTTAATCTACTCATTCACTGATGGACACTTGAGTTGTTTCCAAATCTTGGCTATTGTAAACAATGCTGAAATAAACATGAAAATTCACATCTTCTTTTGAATCAGTGATTTGGTATTCTTAGGATATATTCCTTAAAGTGGGATAGCTGGGTCAAAAGGCAGTTCCATTGTTAATTTTTTTGAGGAAACTCCATACTGTTTTCCACAGTGGCTACACAAGTCTACATTCCCACAAGCAGTGCAGGAGGATTCCCTTTTCTCCACACCCTGGCCAGCACTTATTGTGTGTTGATTTGTTAATGAGCACCATTCTGACAGGTGTGAGGTGATATCTCACTGTGGTTTTTGTAAGGTCGGTGGATAGAGGGATAGTCATGTGGAGAACTCAGACCCGCCTACTTTGGCTAGGACCGCCCACAATCAAGGTCACCAAAGTAAGTTTCCCAGGAAGCATTTGGAAAGAAGCGATCGTCTGCCAGCCAGTGAAATTTCACCACGTCATAGTAGCTCCACTTCCCTAGAGGGACCCTTTAAATATCTCCCACGCGGTTTAATCCGTGCAACTTCCCTAGCCTCCATCTCCTCCATCTTTCTTTCTTCGGGGCCAGGGAACCTTGCCGGGCGGGATGTGCGCTCTGTACTCAATAAAGCCGTTTACTTATTCCACACCTTGCAGTTCCGGCCCTCTTCCTTCCTTCTCAGCGGGGAAAAATACCTTACAGTTTTAATTTGCATTTCTCTGATGATTAATACATTGAACATTTTTTATATGTCTATTTGCCATCTGTATATCTGTATGTCCTCTTTGGAAAAGTGTCTATTCAGTTCTTTTGCTCATTTATTATTTGGATTTTTTACCTTCCTGGTGTTGAGGTTTAGAAGTTCTTTATAAATTTTGGTTATTAACCCCTTATCAGATGTATTGGCAATGCTGGTTTGATGGTGATGAACTTTTTTAGCATTTTCTTGTCTGAGTTGCTCCTTATTAGTCCTTCAATTCTAGATGATAGCTCTACTGCATGGAGTAATCTTGGTTGTAGGTTCTTGCTTTTCATCTATGATTATTTCTTGCTACTCCCTTCTGCCCTCAAAATTTTTATTGAGAAATTAGCTGGCAGTCTCATGAGAGCTCCCTTGTGGGTAACTGTTTTTCTCCTGCTGCCTTTAAAAATCTCTCTTTGACTTTAACCTCTTGCTTTTTAATTATGATGTGTCTTGATTTGGGTTTCTTTTGAGTTCATCTTGTTTGGAACTCTGTGTACTTCCTGGACTTGTATGTCTATTTTCTTAAAGATTAGGGATTAAGGAATTTTCTTGTCAATATTTTTTCAAATAGGGTTTCAATTTCTTGTGCTATTCTCTTTCTTGCACTTTCTTGATAAACAAGTTGATATGCCTGAAATTGTCTCAGAGGTTCCTCACACTATATTTAATTTTTTTTCTTTGCTGTTTTAATTAGGTGTTCTTTATATTCCAAATTTCTGATTTGAGTCTTGGCTTGATCTACAGTATTCCTGATTCTTTATAAATTATTATTCATTTTAGTTAGTGTATCCTTCACTTCTTACTTGTTCATTTTTATGGGTTCTATATTCTTTTATTTATACTTATTATTTCTTTTTTTTTTTTTTTTGTATTTTTCTGAAGTTGGAAACGGGAGGTAGTCAGACAGACTCTCACATGCGCCTGACTGGGATCCACCCAGCATGCCCACCAGGGGGCAATGCTCTGCCCATCTGGGGCATTGTTCTGTTGCAACCAGAGCCATTCCAGCACCTGAGGCAGAGGCCACAGAGCCATCCTCAGTGCCTGGGCCAACTTTGCTCCAATGGAGCCCTGGCTACGAGAGGGGAAGAGAGAGTCAGAGAGAAAGGAGAGGGGGAGGGGCGGAGAAGCAGATGGGCATCTGTCCTGTGCGCCCTGGCCGGGAATCGAACCCGGGACTCCTGCACACCAGGCTGACACTCTGCTTATTATTTCTTTATCAAAGTTCTCAATAAGTTTCTTGAGCATCCTTATAATCAGTGTTTTAATCTTGGTATCTGGCAGATTGCTTGTGTTCATTTTGTTTAGTTCTTTTTCTGGAAACTTCTCCTTGTCTTTAATTTGGGACATGCTTCTTTGTCTTTACATTCCTTGCTATTGCTTCTTTGTGTTTGTTTCTATGTATTAAGAAGAAATGCCACAGCTTTTAGACTTAATAGAGTGGCCTTATACAGTAGGTGTCCTGGAGAGTTCAGTCGCACAGCTGCTGCAGTCACTGAGCTGGGTGCTACAGGTGTGCTCCTGTTTAGACTGTGTGCACTGTCTTGTTCTAGTTAAGTCTTGACTGTTGTTGGCATCACTCAGAGGGATTGACTCCCCAGGCTGTTGAGCTTTGAGGACTGGCTGTAACTACAGTAGAGAAGCTGCTGTGTAGGAGTCAACCCTAAGGAACAGGACTTGCTTCAATGAGGTTTTGTGCCTACCAAGTCTGGCTTTTGAGTTGTCACTCCTAGAAGTATAGAGTTGTCATTCTTTGTGATCTGAAGCTGTATACCCAGTGCACTGGCTCTGGAGCCTCCTGGGAGGTACAAGGTCAGCCACTGCCTGGCCCTAACTGAGGCCACCGGGCATGAGCTACAGAGTAATGTACAGATGGCTTCTACCTATGCTGGCTTGGAGGTGCCCGGGAAAGTCAAACAGTGAACCAAGAATGGCTGGCTACACTAGTGCTAGGCCTGGTACTACCTAGAAGAAGGTATGGGGTACATAGAGTCAGATGTTGCTTGTTTGACAGATATTAGTAAGGTCCAAAGCATGAGCCAAGAAAGGTCATTTGTATAAAAAAGCCACTGAAAACAGCTTGAGTGGGCCTTTAAGTTAGTCAATTTTATATGTTAACTATATATGTCCCTCTTATAGTGACCTGTTCTTTCATTTATTTTTTTATATTTCAAGTTGTAGTGAACATAGTAATATGCATTTTGATAAGTTATTACAAATTTTTTTCCAAAATACGGTGTTATTCTAAAACAGCAATGTTTTTGTAGAAAAGTTTTTAAAATCTTATTTCAATTTCTTTACTTCTCTCATGGCAGACTGTTAGCAAAGATTTTGTGGACGGTGGTGGTCTGTGTACTATACATGAAGTAATGGTTTTCTTTCTCCTTGCATTAGAACCAAACCACACATTACTTATTTCTCTCTCTCTCTGTCTCTTTCTCTTTCTGTCCTTTTTTCCTCTGTTTATCTTTAGATTGTATAAATCTTTTGTCTTCTACTAATGCAGAGATTTTTCAAAGGGTATGCCACAAGAATTTTTAGAACATGCATTACCTATTTAGTCAGAGGCACTGACCTCATTTTCCTTAGATTGTTAAATAGAAAATGACAACAGCCTTACACAACAATAGTCTCTGGGTCTTGAACAATAAATATATAGGTCATATAATAAAGTTGCATATTATTTGCCATGTCTTATAATAAGTTTGTATCTGATTGGTTAATTCCTAATGCCAGAAATTCTTACCTATAAATATAGGCCCCTGATTATTTTAGAGTAACCTTGGAGCAAAAAAAGGTAGATAATTATTATTACTATTAAATATTCTTTGTTAATCAAAATCACACTTTTTTTTGTTAGGTTGGAAAAAAATATATCTTAGGTATGGCTCAGAATTTTAGAAATTAGTTTATGTGTACCATGAGATGAAAAAGGTTGAAAATCCCTGATATAAAGCAGATAAACACGTAAGCATTTAGTGCTCTTACTCGACATTTTTCTCCTTGAGATCAGCATTGTTTTTATTTCTCTTTATATATGTCAGCATTTTGCACTAAAACACTCTAAATATAATAATTGATATAGAATTACCACTATGACATCCTGTATATTTCTCTTCATTACTGCTATTAGATGGCCACATGCTTTCCACTTCAACATCTCAAAACTACTTTTAAATCCCCATGGATGAAGAAAATTTGCCTCCTTGCTTCACCCTATACCTAAAATGCTTTATCTGCTTGTCTTTATCTTTGAGTTCTACTTTCTTTATGATTTAGTATAGACATTTCCTTTTCCACTAAAAGTGTTCTTGATCTTCTTTCGAATACACTTTCTTGAGTACAGTATTTTTCTGTTGTACTTTTACCTCTATATCATCAGTCTTTCCATATTATCAGATACATTTGACTTCCTCTTTGTCTCATCACCATTACTTAAAATAATCAGGCTTTTAAAAACAAAACAAAATAAAAAAACAAAAACTTTTATGCCTTTTATTCTGCTGTTTTTATTTAGAAGTTGTCTCCATTCTCTGTACTTTCCTCCATCTCAATTGTCACATAATTCTCATCTCCATAAACCATTCCTCAATGTCCAAGATTTTTCTGACACTTCATTTCTCTGAACCATTACAGTCAATACTGGTTATGCCACTCATATGGTGTTTTGCATGCACTGTATGTTATTGCTGTAAGCTTTGTTAATTGCTTTAAAAGCATGTTTTGCATCTTCAAGTAGATAGAAATTTTAAAGCATTGGCAAACACTGGTTCTTAATCAGAAACTTCAGATTCCTGGCTCTTCATCACAGTTAATCTGTGGATGTTCTGCAAAACTACAAATCTTTTAAAATTATATATAAAAATATGTGTATGAGTACATTCATATATTCACTTTCTTCATATATTCATAAAATTCATATATTCAAAGAAATAGTATCTAAAAATATTTACCAACCTAACAAAGGCATTCACATCTAAAATTCATTCTCCTAAAAGCTTAAGAAGTATGGTTTGCAGTTTTTCTTTCTCCATCAGGCATACAAATGAAATGTACTTGCTAAATAGTTGTAATTCATTCTCCAGGCCCCAGAATCTCATTATGGATCCCTAGGAAACCAGTAGGTAAGACTAACCAGAGCTAGACAAAGACTAACAAAAAATACAGTGGAGTCAGGAATTAACTCAAATCTTTATTTGTCTTATTTTCTAAAATTAATCATATTAGTTTTTTAAGGATATTTTAAGACACTTTTCACAAGGTTCAAGGTACAGTATATAAGTAATGCATGTGTAAAATATATCTGCAAAATATATATGTATATTTTAAGAACTAATTGTAGCTTGACCTGTGGTGGTGCAGTGGATAGAGCATAGACCTGGAACACCGAGGTCCCTGTTTGAAACCCTGGGCTCACCCGGTCAAGGCATATATCAGATCTAATCAATGAACAACTAAAGTGAACCAAGTATGAGTTGATGATCCTTATTCTCTCTACTTTCTCTCTCTAAAACTCAATTTTTAAAAGAAATTTAAAAGACTAATTATAAAGAGAATGCCCATTTAAATGTCATGTCAAGATACAGAAAATTGCCTTTACCAAAGAAGTACCTATTACATAGAAATTTCCTTCGTTTCTCCTAGAGAAAAGTGCATGCACTGAACATGGGGGTGCATATCTTCTTTTAAATTATTGTTTTGAGATTCTTAGAATATATTTCTAACAAATTATTATAACTTTTTATATACTTGAAGGGATTAAGACAATGTCTAATTGTTGTAGGCATTGGGAAACGGACATTAGAATGCAAGAGAGAGCACCCAGTAGATTCATTCTTGTATGGAACTTGAAAGATATGCAATGACAGATAAATGAGAAAAGAACAGACTTTTTAATAAAAGGGGATAGTACAACTTCATATCTACATAAAGATAAAATTGATGTCTTATACCTTATCATTTCTAAAAATTGATTCCAGGCTTTTTAAAGACATAAATGTGAATGAAAAAAAAAGTTTGTCTTTTAAGCACTTAATATAGTTAACATTATGAATTTGTTTGAGATTGGGGAGGACTTTCAAAATGACATACTAAGCATAAGATATAAAGAAAGATATTTATAAATATAACTATACAAAAATAAAAGTTTTTTTATCAAAAGACACATTTGAGAGGTTTAAAACAACCCACTAAATAGAAGATGTTTGAAACTTAATGTATCTTAATGTATGAATATATATATATATATTATGGTGGTATTAAGCTCTCTATATGTATATGTGTATATATACACACACACACAATCTTTCCATACATACATATGTGTCATATGTGTATATAAGGATAGACAGGATACAATTCAAATTAATAAGGACAGAAAAAGAAAACGAGAAAAAGCCTTCAACGATACTTCAAAAAAAAGGGTTGGTCAATGACCAAGAAATATATCAAACAAGATTCAAGGCTGATATAATTTAAAAAAAAATGAGTATAACAAATATTATGAGTTAGACCATGTATATAGAATGACAGAACCCTCCCACTTGGCTGCAGAGAACATAAAATGGTTCAGTGACTTTGAAACATTTTAGAAGTGTTGACAAGCCAATATGATATGATTCAGCAATTCCAATTCAAGAAAGGTACCCTGAATAAACCCTAGCTGTCTTGCACATATGTACCAAGCTGTCAAAACTGTTTATAACAACAACATTGCTTATAAAAGCCCCAAACTGAAAATAACTCAAATTTCCATCAACAGAAGCATGGAAAACTAAATTGGTATATATAAGGTAATAGTTTAAATCAATGAAACTCAATGAAATACAGCTACACACAATATGAATGTATCTCACAAATATATGTTTGTGAGAAAGAAGCAAGTATAGAATACTTAACAGACAAATTCATGTATATAAAGCAAAAATAAAACACAGGTAAATACAATTAATTGTCATATGTGCATACATGTTATACATATATATATGTGTACATATATATAATATATACATATATAAAATAAATATATTACATATACAAATATAATAAACATTTGAGGCATTAGCCAAAACCTGTAGCATATAAATGTCAACGCTAAATATAAATGTCTTTGTTGGGTATCTTTGTTTAACTCCTGATCTCAAAAAAAAGGTTCATGTAACAATTAATATGATAATTGTTTTTGGCTTTTAGAGATAACAATTTAAGGTTGTGAAAGTTAATTTTATTTATATTTTTCTAGGAATATTTTTAATTATGAATATATTTATATATTGCAGTTAATTAAAAGCCTTTCTGCATTCCATGTGACAGACATAATACTTTTCTTGCACTATATCTGAGATGTATTACAATAACTGATTTTCTAAAGTAAAAATCAATCCATTATTACTGGAATTAAACCAACTACACTATGATGTATTTTAAGTTTGCTGAAATTTTACTTAAGATTTTCATTTATGTTTTTAAATTATAGTTGTCTATAATTTGCTATAGTATACTGTCACACAAGTTATTGGTAAATGGTTATACAAGCCTAATAAAATGATCAGTAATGTATTACCTATTCTTCTTTACTCTGCAAGAGCATCTTGCTTTTCCTTTACTAACTTTAGAGTTCACAAGAAAATTTTTTTTTTTTTTCTGAAACCGGAAACGGGGAGAGACAGTCAGACAGACTCCCGCATGCGCCCGACCGGGATCCACCCGGCACGCCCACCAGGGGCGACGCTCTGTCCACCAGGGGGCGATGCTCTGCCCCTCCGGGGCATCGCTCTATCGTGACCAGAGCCACTCTAGCGCCTGGGGCAGAGGCCAAGGAGCCATCCCCAGCGCCCGGGCCATCTAAGACTGCGGGAGGGGAAGAGAGAGACAGAGAGGAAGAGGGGGTGGGGGGTGGAGAAGCAAATGGACGCTTCTCCTATGTGCCCTGGCTGGGAATCGAACCCGGGTCCCCCGCACGCTAGGCCGACGCTCTACCGCTGAGCCAACCGGCCAGGGCCGCACAAGAAAAATTTTGTAGCCTGATATTTTCTGTAGTAAAGATTTTTAATGTTGCTGTTCTTTTATTAAAATATTTAAAATTGAATTACTTATTATCACTATTTTATAATTGAATAAATATAATTTAATTTCATTAGTTATAATATTTTATAGGTTTTTTATTTCACCTTTTATTGTTTATATAAAGTTAAATATTATTTCATTAATAAAAAATAGTTGATAATATAGTTATGTTTTACTTTTTGTAAACTCTGTACCTAATATCTTATTTTTGTCCCTGATATCTTCTATTATAAAGTTATCATCAAACTCCATACAAATTTATCCAATTATAGCATTCAAAAATAGTAATAATTTTAAAACATTTGATTATGTATATTAGATTTCAGTTTATTTTTTTGCTTTATTACACATTAGTTTATTTTTACTATTTTTAATTTATATAAATTTTTTTAGAATATTGAGTGAGATTTTTAACACAATAATTCTCAGTCTTTCTGATTTATAATATATATAACATATTGACAATATTTCTTTACTTACTGATTTAGCTGTACCTCAAAGTTTTGTCATTTAATTTAAATTATTTTTTAACCAATACAATTTTTTTGGACTCTTTTGATATTTAGATGTATGTTTTTTAACCTCAGACCAATCAAAATCTTTTCAAGATATATGTAAGTATTATTTTTAGTTAATCATAATTGCTGCATATAATTTTAGTTTATAACAGATTGTTGAAATTTGCATTTATGAACATTAAATAATTCATATTTGAAAATTTTAGGTATATAGTGATTTACATATGTAGTAATTTATATGAAATATTTATAAAATTAAATTTAAATATATATATTCTGTATTTTTCAAGAAGTTCATATCCTCATTTTAATTTGCTTATTTTTCAAAATATAAAAATTATTGAAATCTCTTATCATGATTTTGAATTTTTCTATATATTTTTCTATTTTTTTATTTTTTATATTTAAATATTGTAGCAATGTTAATAGATTTATATTAATTTAGAATCACAATATATTTTACTACTAATAAGGTACCTTCTCTATGTCTATTTGAAATTGTTCAATGTAAGTTCTTGTTTATCTACTAATAATACTGCTACAACATTTGCCCTTTCATACTGTATGCATATATATATTAGCTATATATTTAAGGATTATTAAATATATGAAGAAAAGAAAGCTTCTTCAATAAAAAGTGCTGAAAAATTTGGAAAGCCACATGCAAAAGAATAAAACCTGACTAGATTTTGTCCCCTGTACAAAAATTAAATTCAAAATAGATAAAAGACCAAAATATAAGATCTGAAATGATAAATTACATAGAAAAAAACATAGGTACTAAACTCATGGACCTTGGCCTATAGACAAATATATGAATTTGACCCCAAAAGCAAGGGAAGTAATGGCAAAAATAAATGGATGGGACTATGTGAAACTAAAAATCTTCTGCACAGCAAAAGAAATTGACAACAGAACTAATAGGCAATAAACCAAATGGGAGGTGATATTTGCAAACAACAGTGTGATAAGGGGTTAATATCCAAAATATATAAAGAACTCACAAAACAGCAACAAACAAACAAACAATCCAATAAAAAAATGGGGAGAGGATCTGAAGAGACACTTCTCCCAAGAGGACACACAAATGGCCAACAGATAAATGAAAAGATGTTCATCTTCACTAGCTATTCAAGAAATACAAATCAAAACTACAATGAGATACCACCTCACACCTGTCAGATTGGTTACTATCAACAAGACAGGTAATAATAAATGTTGAAAAGGGTCTAGAAAAAGGAACCCTTATTCACTGCTGGTGGGAATGCAAATCAGTACCACAATTATGGAAGAAAGTATGGTAGTTTCTCAAAAATTAATAATAAAACTACCATATGACCCAGAAATCCCTCTACTAGGTATCTACCCAAAAACCTAGAAAACATTGGTACATAAAGACATATGCGCCTCTATGTTTATTGAAGCGTTATTCACAGTGGCCAAGACATGGAAACCAAAAGTGCAATTCAATAGAGGATTGGATAAAGAAATTGTGGTATATATATTCAATGGAATACTATTCAACCATAAGAAATGATGACACAGTGACATTCACGACAACATGGTTGGACCTTGCAAACATTATACTGAGTGAAATAAGTAAATCAAAACAAAAAAACTAAGAACTGTATTATTTCACACATAGGTGAGATATAAAACTGAGACTTATGGATATAGATAACAGTGGAGTGGTGCCTGACCTGGTGGAGGTGCAGTGAATAGAGCATCAAACTGGGATGCAAAAGACCCATGTTTAAAACTCTGAGATCACCTGCTTGAGTGTGGGATCATAGAAGTGACCCCATCATCTCTAGCTTGAGCCCAAAGGTTGCTGGCTTGACCCCAAGGTCACTGACTTGAGCAAGGGGTCACTCACTCTTCTGGAGCCCCTCAGTCAAGGCACATATGAGAAAGCAATTAATGAACAACCAATGTGTCACAACAAAGAATTGATGCTTCTCATCTCTCTCCCTTCCTGTCTGTTGTCCCCCCTCTGTCCCTCTCTCCTTCTCTCTGTTTCTGTCACAAAAAATAAAAATAAAAACAAAGGTGAAGTAGTTACCAGAGGAAGAGGATATAAGGGGAAGGGGGGGGGGGAGTAAAGAAGAACAAATATATGGTGATGGAAAATGATTTGACTTTGGTGATGGGTACACAACATAATCAACATTTCAAATGTTCGAAATGTTTACCTGAAACCTATGAGCTCTTTAAATTTAATTTTTGAAATATAATTTTAAAAAATGAAATAATTTTGTTTTATCTTTAATTTACTGACAACTTGCATCTCTTAGTTGTAAACATCAATGCCATTATTTTTAATACATTTACAAATATGTATAAGTCAAACCTACTACCTATTCCTACTCTTTATTTGTCTTCTACATACTGTTTCTTTTCTTTTTTTTTTGTGACAGAGGCAGAGAGAGACAGAGAGAGGGACAGATAGGGATAGACAGGCAGGAAGGGAGAGAGATGAGAAGCATCAATTCTTCATTGTGGTCCCTTAGTCTGCTTAGTTGTTCATTGATTGCTTTCCCATATGTGCCTTGACCAGGGGGCTACAGCAGACTGAGTGACCCGTTGCTCAAGCCAGCTACTTTGGGCTCAAGCTGGTGAGCCTTGTTCAACCAGATGAGCCTGCACTCAAGCCCAAGCTGGTGATCTCATGGTTTTTAACCTGGACCCTCCATGTCCCAGTCCGACGCTCTGTTTACTGCGCCACTGCCTGGCCAGACCCTGTTTCTTTTCTTATATCTTTTATATTACTTCTATCATTCTATTTTTCTATCATAATATTTTACTATCAGTTTGAATTCTGATCCAAGAAATTACATTAATATTTAATCTATAAAATTATAAATTTTATGTATTTAGTAATCTTCTCCTGAACAACAAAAACAAAACAAAAAAAGACTTCTGATAACTTTAATCAAATATAATGCCTATCTCAATGTATCTTATATTTTATATTTTAGGTAATAGTATTATTTTGTTTAATTTTAACAGTACATCATTTTCTTTTTCTTTTTTTTTTTTTTATTTATTCATTTTAGAGAGGAGAGAGAGAGAGAGACAGGCAGACAGGAGAGAGAGACAGGGGGGAGGAGCTGGAAGCATCAACTCCCATATGTGCCCTGACCAGGCAAGCCCAGGGTTTCGAACCGGTGACCTCAGCATTTCCAGGTCGACGCTTTATCCACTGCACCACCACAGGTCAGGCTACATCATTTTCTTATATCTACATATTAGAGTTTAAAATCTTCTCCCATCTTCCTTTTTTCCTCTTTCTCTTTCATTATTTTGTTTTAGTATATAGTTTTAAATATCTAAACTTCTTTGTGGAAATACTTTTTCTTCTTTAATTAAGGTCTGCTTTAGTCAAATTTTTCCCAGCTTTTAAAAAATTAAATGTTAATTTCAGTAATCTTAAAATTCATAAATATTTTCTTTGCTATTTATAGAATTCAAGTTTGATAAGTATATCCTTGCAGCATATCAATATCATTTGTCTATATTCTGATTTTTATTACTTCTGAAAAATTAATTATTACTGTTTAAATTGTTACTCTCTTTAATATATATGTTTTTCTTTGGAATATATCTGATCTTCTGTTTCTTCATATTTACTCTATGTGTGTCGGTACAAATTTTTAAAAAATTCATTGTTCTTTTGATTCATTGAATTCCTTGAATCTCTGACTAGTATCCTTAATCAATTTTGGAAAATTTCCATCAATAACTCTTCCAATATCACTGTTGCTTCTTTTTCTTTTTCTTCTCCTTCTAACTGCAGTTAAACTTAGATAATTGATACTTATTCTCTCTTTTCTCTGTTTTTGAAGAACTTGAGCTGTGAGACAGAAGGACCTTTCCTATTCTTTAAAAACTGAGTATTTCTGATATTTTAAACCTCACTTAATTATTTCCAAAGAGTTACAAATTAGAGAAGTGGAGGAGTTAGACAGTGTCTCCACAAAACTCTAACCTAATGATGCATTGTTTGGGAAATATTGACACAAATTATGAGAGGAACCAAGCACAGCTGGTTTTTCAGGTGCAGTCCAGGTGGGCCTTGTCAGAAGATTTTCAACTGTATGAGTTGTAGCTCTTATTATCTGGGCTGCAGCTTATATTGTACGTTCAATTGAGGTAGTGAATTACCAAGAGGCATCATTAACTTACACTTAAGATTCACTTCCAAACCTGTAACTTTTCATCTATAGATTTTTAAAAAATATGGCTAGAGTTTACATTCTTGAAAGTGTGTACTAACACATATGAGCTGTGCACAATTCTTGGAACCATTGTTAATCAGATTTATAGGAACAGCTAAGCAAAATTAAATTCATCCATCTACCTTCCTTTAGTCTTTGAAAATTGCTAGCATTTTAAACTGTGAATGCAAATATAGACATTTTGTCTCCAAAAAGTTAAAACATAGGTCTTCACTTATTAAGTGTAACCTACACACCATTCAAAGAGGATGGCATGAAAAGAGAAAAAAGAGAAGCTTTAGAGTTAAGAAACCTGGCAGATGCTTTCTCTTCCTCATTATTAAAGTTAACAACAACAGTGATGTCATGTTGATAGTATGTAGTCTTCATATGATGTTGAAGAGAATGTCACTACATCTCTGTGGCCTACCTCTTCAAAACCGATACTCTCAGTTTACTCATAAAGTAAAGATTAATTAAACCTTGAATAAGGGATATATTACAACATACCTGAACAGTATCACTGAAAATTGGCAGGTCATCAAAAGCAAGAGTCTGAGTAAATATCACAATCGAGAGCAGCCCAATATAATATGACCACTCAACATAGAGTGATATTTTGGAAAAGTAAAGACCATCAGAAACAATCTTTAAAAAATCTGAATAAGGTAAGGATTTTAGTTAATAACATACCAATCTTGGTTCATTCATTATTAAAAATATATCGTATTAATATAGGATGTTGATAACCCAGGGAATTGTGTATTTGACATATGAAAACTCTCTGTACTATCTTCAGAACCTTTCTGTAAGTCTAAAATTATTCTACAAGAAAAAGACACACCAAGAAACATAGGTATAGATAATACAAACACATAACTTCTGATTCAGTATACACACACTGTAGCTGGAGATGCTGCATTTGCTCCTGCTGCTGGTTCTGCTCACCTGGGCCTGATGCAGTTGCTCTCAGAATGGTCCCCAGGCAAGCAGGATCAGCATCACCTTGAATTTGTTAGAAATGCATATTCCCCCACCAGAGACCTACTGGGTTGGAACATCTAGGTTAGGGCCCGAGAATATATTTTAGAGCAAGCTCCCCTGGGATGCTGATCTCTAGAGACAAAGGCTTTTCTTTTCTTTTAAAAAAATAATTATTAAGTTTATTGGGGTAACATGGGTTAATAAAATTATCATTATATAATAACAAGGTTTCAGTTTTACAGTTCTATAACATATCATCTATATGTTGCATTGTGTTTTCACAACCCCAAATCAAGTTTCCCTTTCTCACTATCTATTTACCCCTGCCCTGCACCTACCCCCACCCCTTATCTTTCCTGCTATCCCCACACTGCTGTCTGGGACTATGAGAATTTTTTCTATGCTAAATCTTTTCACATTTTTCACCCAGACCTTCAACCTCTTAGCCATCATACAGGACTCCACATCCACCATCAGGGATAAGGCAATGACCTCCAATAGACTTCTCCGCTGGTATCGTTGTGCTATCCCTGGATAATAGTATGTTTGTTACATTCTAACAGGTTCCTTTTTGGCCTTTACCATCTTAACTTTTGACAAAAAATGTAATATCTTTAAAATAAGCCCTATTTTTTTATATTATGTACATTGGTTCAGTTCTCTATTTCTAGTTTCCTTTAATCCATTAATTATTAATCCGTGTAGAATATTTTTGTATAAAATTAGGTAAATATATTTTTATTTTTATTAAAAATAAATAAGTGACCTACCATTACTTTATGTTATTTATTTATTTATTTATTTATTTATACAATTAAATTTAACAGGGTTACATTGGTCAGCCAGAGTACAAAGATTTAGAAAAAACATCTTCACATCATTTGGACAGTTGATTATGCTGTACACCCATCACCCAAAATCAAATCATCTTCTGTCACTGTATATTTTGTTTCTTTTTAAGCCCCTCTCCTTTCCCCCAATCGTCTCTCTGTCCTCCCTTTCCCTCCCCATTCCCCTGATAACCACAGCACTTGTATCTATCTCCATGAGTGTCAATTTTGTGTCCCACCTATGTATGGAATCATACAGTTCTTAGCTTTTTCTGATTTACTTATTTCAGTCAGTATAATGTTTTCAAGGTCCATCCATGTTGTCGTAAATGATACTATGTCATCATTTATTATGGCTGAGTAGTATTTCATTGCATATATATGTACCACCTCTTCTTTATCCAATCCTCTATTGAAAGACATTTCGGCTGTTTCTATCTTGGCCACTGTGAACAATGTTGTGATGAACATGGGGGTGCAGGTGTCTTTATGCACCCATATTTTCAAGTTTTGGGGCTATATACCCAGTAGTGGGATTGCTACATCATATAGTAGTTCTATTCTGAATTTTTTGAGGAACTACCATACTTTCTTCCATAATTGTTGTACTAATTTTCATCCCTATCAACAGTGAATGAGGGTTCCTTTTTCTCCATAGCCTCCCCAGCACTTGTTGTTACCTGTCTTGTTGATAATATCTAATCTAAAAGGTCTGAGGTGGTATCTCATTGTAGTTTTGATTTATATTTCTCTATTAGCTAGTGAAGATGACCATTTTTTCATGTATCTGTTAGCCATTTGTATATCTTCTTGGGAGAAGTGTCTGTTTATGTCCTATTCCCATTGTTTTCTTGTTGCTGAGTTTTGTTAGTTCTTTATATATTTTGGAAATTAACCCCTTTTCTGAACTGTTGTCTGAAAATATCATCTTCCATTTAGTTGGATGTCTATCTGTTTTGTCGACAGTTTCTTTTGCTGTGCAGAAGCTTCTTAGTCTGATATAGTCCCATTCATTAATCTTTGTCTTTGCTTCCCTTGCCTTTGGGGTCAAATTCATAAATTGTTCTCTACTGCCAAGGTTTCTAAGTTCAGTACCTATGTTTTCTTCTATGTAATTTATTGTTTCAGATTTTATATTTAGGTCTTTGATCTATTTTGAATTAATTTTTATGCAAGGAGATAAGCTGTAGTCAAGTTTCATTCTTTTGCATGTTGCTTTCCAATTTTCCCAGCACCGTTTATTAAAGAGGTTTTCTTTGCTCCATTGTGTGTTTTTGGCTCCTTTATCAAAGATGATTTGACTCTATATATGTAGTTTTATTTCTGGGCTATTTTATTCCATTGTTCTGTGCATCTCTTTTTCTGCCAATACCATGTTGTTTTGATTATCATGGCTCTGTAGTAATGTTTGAAGTCTGGTCTACCATCACTTTAAATAGCTCATTTAATGTAGTATGCATGTGTGTTTTTCTTTGCTTTTACAGTGCTACTTTGCATCTGGAAATATTCTACACTTTAAATTAATGCATTTTCCAATTTACAATTGTGACATATGTTGATATTTAATAAGGTATGTTATAAAGTTTTATTTGTCAATAATGCCTTTTATTTGGTCTGTTGCAATGTATATAGGGAGTACAGACCAGTTTATTTAGATAGTTTATGTATTTGTATCAAAATAATTGATTTATTTTAATATAAAACAGATGTGTTTTTCTATTTTAAATAATATATTTTTATATTTTGTAGATTTTAAATAGGAATCTTCACTATGAGGATAATTTTTAGTTTTTTGTATTTTTTATTTAATATTTTAATAAATTAATTATACTTTTCATAAACTATAATATTAGTTTTGTGTGTGCAACACAGTGCTTCAAAACTTAAATAACTTATGAAGTGATCACCAAAAGAGTCTAGTAGCCATCTGAATCCCCTTTTCCTTTTATGTGCATACTCCCATCTCCCTATTCTTTGGCACCAGCAGTTTATTCTCAGTATCTGAGTGTTTGATTCTGTTTTGTTTTAGATTCCTAATGTAGGTGAAAGCATATGACATTTGTCTTTCTTGTCCAATTTTTGTTTTTTACTTATTATAATACATTGCAAGTCCATCCAGGTTGTGATTACTATGTTGATTTAATTTACCAAAATTTGCTAAATTATCTCTTCTGTATTTTCTAATATATATATATATATATATATATATATATATATATATATATATATATATATATATATATACAGCAAATAGAAAATAACAGAATCTGCAAATAATGAGAGTTTACATGCCTTTCCAGTCTATATTCCTTCTTTATTTTGGGGTGTCTTCATTCTTACTCTTCTGGCTAGTGTTTCAGTGTGCATTAAATAGAATCGCCTATGGTAGGCATATTTTGGTCATTCCCAATTTTGAAGGAAATGCTTTTACGAAGTTTTAGTGTAGATTCATTTGATCATCTTAATAATGTGATCTCTACTGCTAGTTGACTTTTTAATATCATCAGTTAGTATTGACACTGATCAAATATGTACTCTGCCTCTCCATTTTATCAGCAACACAAAAGAAAAAAATAGAGAAAATGGTAAGATGTACTATACAAAGATGTAATGACCATGTGAATGTTTACAAAAGACTACCTTCCAGGGGACACTCCAATGATTTCATTAGATATATATCATAGTCTCTTCCCTATGTCTTAGATTTATTTTTTCTATTTTATATATCTTTTTGTTTTTGTTGTTTCATTCCAGATGATTTGTTAATTTCTGTATTCCACTTAACAAAATTTTCTGCTTTGATTAATCTGCTTTCACTTTATTGATTGATTTAAAATTTCCATAATCTTTTTTTCTCATTTCCAGAAAAATTTACTCTTTATTTTTGTATGTGTTTAATCATCTTAATTTCTTTTACTTGCTCATAATGTCAATCCTTACATTTTTATAAGTAAAAAATTTTTTATTTTATTTATTCTATAGCTCTAATATCTAAAAACCTTGAAATTGAATTCTGTTCTTTCTACACTTAATCTTACTCTGGGAATTTTAAGAGTCCTGCATCAAGACCATGTTCATCCAGAGTGTGTGTGTCTTTTTTACTGCTAGAAATCAGCAGGCTATAACAATCTGGAATA
Organism: Saccopteryx leptura; assembly: GCF_036850995.1. Classification (NCBI taxonomy): domain Eukaryota; kingdom Metazoa; phylum Chordata; class Mammalia; order Chiroptera; family Emballonuridae; genus Saccopteryx; species Saccopteryx leptura. The sequence goes on along the minus strand of NC_089506.1, from coordinate 62,435,168 downwards.
TTTTAAAATTAATGTATTGATTTAGATTTTACTGAATATAAAAGTAGTTAAAATCTGGTTAGAAGAGGACAGTAATGTCCACATTTCTTTAATGAGGTCATAAGAACTCGGGATTAAATGGCCTTTCTCTTTCTTTTCTACACCAAAGCAATTATTTAGAAGTACTGTATCTGATATTCAAATTCAAAATTTCCTTTGGTGGGTTATTCAAGGTCTTAAACTGGGGATTTCATTATGAAGAAGGAATTTTAATTTAGTCCTAACACTAAGTTATCTTCTATTTATAATCATCCTCCAGTTGTAAAGTGTGTATGTCATACATCAGCTGATCTTGTTTTCTAGAATCTTAATTGGGACAGAATTCAACCAAGCCAAAGGAATAGTAAATATTTGACCCCCTTTTCACATATCGATAATGAAAATGACTGGTAAACATATAGATTTTTTGTTAGAATTGTCTAGGGACAAACTAAGTCTCTTCTGACTATTGCTACCAAAAGCAAACAGGATCTTTATCAATATTCAGACAAATGGTTTTTTGTTCAAGAGAACAAACCTATGGTTTTAACCTTGGAGCAAAAAGCCAGCTAGAAATATCTCTGAATAGGTGTTAGTAGGATTGTATGAAATATGTCACAGCTATTTTATATTTTTTAAATTATCCTTATGTCTCTCTGTAAGATATACTGTCTACAGTTAGGCTTGAAGTATGAATTTTTAGATAAATGTTCTACCCAAGAAATTGATGCCCAATTATCCTGGGCTCCAATTCATCATCCCTGTTATCCCTTAGTTGTTGGGTATCATCATTAGCAGTTATAAGGTTTTTTCCACTTATGGTAAGTTTGTTATACTTTATTTCACTTTTACGAAAGACTTATACTAGTACCTGTTTTTACTAACCAAAAGAAATCTGAAGATTTTTGTTTATATAGAAAAAAGATGAAAATAGTTTTGAACTGTATCTGTGAGCATCTTTATCTCAATTAATTTTGTGTGTCCATTAGCAAGATGTGGGCTAAGGTAATTGCTTCTTTGTTTTATGACATTTTGGCTTATGCAAGATTTTACAAGAGCTCTCTATTTTGGAGAACATGTGTTGGGAGGTTGGCAAAATTTTTAGAAAGACTGCTATAATCCACTTCATTGATTAGGTGATTTAATTTCCAGTAGGACCCATTGAAGCCCAGAAATTTTGCTCCTTGACTGGGATTTTTACTGTGATTCATAACTGGATTCATTAAAGAACTTGAATTCTTTGCATTGTTGGTGTTTTTCGGTATTGACTCTGCGAGATATATGCTTTATATTTGCTCTTTACTAAAAATTTTCCACCTTTCCCACTTAGGAATTTCTATTTCAGTAACCACATGGGATATTCAGGAACAATGTCAGTTTCTGCTGTGAACTCTAAATATGAAAATATCAATTTTCTGACATTTATACATTCATCAAAGTCATTGGTCAAATGCTTATATCTTTTCTGGTCAGAGCTTTTATGTGCTGGTATTTGTTCATTTTTCTATATTTACTAGATTGCAATTTATTTTGAGTGGGAGAGTAGTGAATAGATTTAATTTGTAAATTAAAAGCTCAGAGTAAATTCACCTGGGTATATTTCTCTAAATTTCTTATTTTTTCCAAGTTTTGTCTGTTCTATAAAGAGCAAAAGCTAACACCTGTCTCAATAAATTTTATTTGCTGTACTGTATAGCTAGTATATTTTTTTCTAATAATTTTATTCAAATGGCTACTTCTCATCATTCAGGCTTTACTTTAAATGACACATTTTTTGTCTACCTTTCCAAATAAATTCTCTCTAAGTGTAAACCTATATTTTTCTTTTGGGGCACCTATTACCTAAAATTATTTTTAATCATTACATATCATTCCTTCCAACCCTGCACCATTATGAAAACCACAAGCGTACCTATTTTGTCTGGTTTGTTCATCATTTTATACCTAGAAGAGCTATTCAAAGCACACACTCAACAATGGAATCATTATTGGATGAACAATTGAATGACTGAGTATAATTCACAGATTTGTTTCAGAAAGAGGAACCAACCTAGGGTGACCATAAATCCTAGTTTGTCTAGGACAGTCTTAGTTTATATCTGCTATTACAGGTTTAATTATTTAATTATTACAAATAAATGCACCTTTTATTTTTTGATAATCTACATAGACCAGCTTATATACTGGCAAGGTTTAACCAGAGGCATTGTCTGTTTCCTGCTCTCTTCCCTTCAGGAGAACGTTAGGCTCTCATAAGGTTCTAGCTGACTGGTATCAGAGAGGAGTATGACTTCTACTACTTGCAAAGTATAAGAATGTTATATTTTTAAAACAATTATCATATAGAGTAAAAAACATGCTTGGAATTTTCTAAATATTTCTACTATTGCTAATACAATGATAGTATGTTTCTGACTTCATTGAAAAGTGTTGCAACAAATAACCCAAATGGGAATGTATTGATTCACATTTTGAATATAGTAAAGGGTTATTTTTTCTATAAGAACTAAACCTAAATGAAATTGTAGAAAAAACTCAGAATCAATCTGTCAAACAAGAATTAGTAATTAATAAGGGCAGACTTTTGTACTTTATTTTTTTGTACACTTTGTTTTTATTCAAATTTGGCATAATTATATGTTGCTTGCTTTATTTTAGGATACATTATGTGGTTCTTATTAATCACTTTACAATCTTCTCTGATGTAGTTGTGTGTCCTTTGTTTTAAGTAGATCATTATGACCATTTACACATCATTTGGAAGGACAAAATGAAGTCTACGAAACTAGCCCCCAGGAATGTTTTAGTCACAGGAAACAAGTTTACAAAGCTGAAAGCTGGGTTCCCTTTATGTGTTGCTTTCCCAAAAGTTGGCTACCAGCCTTACCAGGCAGTGGCTCACTGGATAAAGCATGGGACTGGAATGTGGAAGACCTAGGTTCGAGACCCCAGGGTCGCTAGCTTGAGTGCAGGCTCATCTGGTTTGAGCAAGTCTCACCAGCTTGAGCCCAAGGTCGCTGGCTTGATCAAGGGGTCACTCTGTCTGCTATAGCCCCCCGGTCAAGGCACATATGAGAAAGCACTCAATGAACAACTAAGGAACCTCAGCAAAAAATTGATGTTTCTCATCCTTTTCCCTTCCTGTTTGTCTGTCCCTATCTTTCCCTCTCTCTGACTCTCTCTGTCTCTGCCAAAAAAATAGTTGGCTACCAGCTTAGATATTGACTTAAGCTTGGACACAAGAAATAGTAATTCAAAAATAACTTTTAACAAAATAGAAAATCATTTCTCTCTCATGTAAATGAAGAAGGACAAAAGTTGGGAAGAGGAGTCTGAGATTGTAGCTCCTCACTCTCAGGATCACAGGACCTCTCCAGTTCATCACCCAGACACCTCTGAGTGTGAGCTTCCTTATCATGGTTTAGAATGTCTGCTGGGAATTCTGTTGTTTCAAGAATATCAGGAATGTCTTCTGGGAATTCTGTTGTTTCCTGAACCAGGAAATAAAGTGGGAAAAGAAAAAGGAGTGGTGGGCCACATGTTATAACCACATATTTTAATGATCACATGAGCTTGGTCATCTGACCACACCTTCACAGAGAACGAGACTGGGAAATCTTGTATTTACAACCAGTAGTGATTTGCCTTGTTAATGAATAAGAGGTCTTAAGAAGGATAAGAGAATTAAAGAAAAACAACTATCACTCTCCACCACAGTTTATAGACTACATGGTTTCCAAAAACAGCAGTTTGAAAATAAATGGTAGGGACCTCATTTTGGCTATCCAAATATTCTTTCTTTAAGTTGTAAAGGTTAATCTAGCTTCTTGAGACATTGTGGGGTAGAGGTGGGTCTCTTCCTGTCTTATTTTTTTTCTTAAATATTTTCAGTCCCTTTTAATGAAATAGTGAACCTAACTGAAAAAATATGGTATTCTTTGGATCATGTTTTTATTAATGTATACAAAATAGTATGGATAAAGCAAGAAATAGGCTCTACTTAGCTTATTTCATGAGGTACTAAGAGCAACATTGTTATTTTCTCTACTTTTTGTCCCCAAATAATAAGGAAGACACCTATTTGCAAATTTCATATATAATCCAAAATACAGGAAGATTAACTGGTATATAAAATTTCCAAGGTTCATTTAAGTCATACAACAAAAATTGGATTTAATTCTAGATTAATTTCAGTTATTATTGATTTGAAGTTTTGAATAAACAAGAATTTCAAAACATACACAAAATGAATTTTTGGTATGATTCAAACAAGAAGTCATACACTGCCTGACCAGGCGGTAGCGCAGTGGATAGAGAGTTGGACTGGAATGCGGAGGAGCCAGGTTTGAGACCCTGGGGTCACCAGCTTGAGCTGGTTTGAGCAAAGCTCACCAGCTTGGACCCAAGGTCGCTGGCTCCAGCAAGGAGTCACTTGGTCTGCTGAAGGCCTGCAGTCAAGGCAAATATGAGAAAGCAATCAATGAACAACTAAAGTGTCACAACAAAAAACTGATGACTGATGCTTCTCATCTCTCTCCATTCCTGTCTATCAATCCCTCTCTGACTCTGTCCCTGTAAAAAAAAAAAAAAAAAAAAAGTCATACACCATTTAATCTCAAATGAATATAAAAAAGAAACATAAGCAATTAAGAAAATCAAATCTGAAAGCAATGAAAAAATCGTATTTATGTTAATTTGATACTGTTAGTTCTATTCTGTAATAGTCATAGCATAACCACTAAAACGTTTATGACTAGTATCCTAAACTGAAGATTATATATTAAAAATTATATCATGAAAAAAGTTGTTTTATGCATAAATCTAAGCTTATATTTACAAATGAAATCCTTACTCCTGGATATGTGTGATGTTATGTGGCTTCTTGCTGACCATCCCTGTGGTAATTCACACTCTCTAGCTTCTATAGCACAGCTGTGAAGTCAGTAGGGAGTCATTAAATCATTTGTGATTTTACACATCTGTCAGTTAAATCTGAACATCAAATGCAAAATTGTACACAGAGGGACATTATGGGGATTTGTGACTCTCCCTGGAGGGTGCTGGTTCTATATACCAACAAAGACCCATAAATGAATCTTTCCATCCATAAGAGATATATAGTCCTTTTCCACTAACACTTATGTTAGCTAAATTTTTTTCAAAATAAAAGGAGACTCTGTAATCATGAATAAACTGAAAATGGATCCAGCAAGTTAATTTGGCATCTTCATTAAACAATATGATATTTCTGAGTGTGGAGCAAAAAGGTTGCCACTTTTTAAGACTTTTATGTGGCCAGATGAAATAAAATATATATATATATATATATATATTGATTATTCCTCACATCCATCTAAGTTTGTTTAGAAGGTTTCAAAATGATTAGGCATGTCAGAGAATTGAGGGTGTATACAACAAATATATCTCACTGATTGTACAAGATTATTTGTTTTTAGTGTGATTATTATAGTGTCACCTCCACTTCAGAAAGCATAGTTACTTAATTTTTGTTCTTATTTAAAAGCTTCAAGACACATATGTTATAAAATTTTTTTCTGTATAACTATGAAAAAGTATAAATTATCTAACTATAATATAATAACACTTTCAGATTGCAATCATTTTGAAATTTATAAGATGCCTGACTTCTAATATTAAAATGTGAGAAGTTTTTTTTTGCCCCAGCCTGTTGGCTCAGTGGTAGAGCATTGGCTTGGCATATGGATATCCCAGGTTTGATTCCCAGTCAGGTCACATAGGAGAAGCAACTATCTCCACCTCTCCCCTCTCCCTTCTCTTTCTCTCTCTATTTCTCTCGTCCCCTCCTGCTGCCATGGCTCAGTTGGAGCAAGTTAACTCAGGCACTGAGGATAGCTCAGTGGCCTCACCTCAGGCACTAAAATAGTTCCATTGCCAATGGGGGTTTGCTGGTTGGGTTCCGGGTTGAGGCGTATGCCGGAGTCTGTCTCTCTGCCTCACTGCTTCTCACTTAAGAAAAAATAATGTGAGTTTTTAAATAGCTTTTATGTATTGGCTATTTCTTCTTATTTGATTCACTTTTATTTTTAAGTACTCAATATCATATGATAGACACACCATGGGCCAGCAAATTTTGATTAGCATCCTAGCCTTCTGCTTAGTGGATTTGACTGTAAATTAGTAGTCTTCCTCTGAAGATTGGTTTCTTCACCTGAAACTCAAAGGTAACAACAATAGCTGTTTGAGTACTTATGAACAGTAAATGATAAAACATATGTATATATGTTTACCCTATCGATAAGTAAAATGCTGAACTCCCTCCAGTTTTTAGTTAACATTAGCACAATTCATGTTAATATATTGAACTTTTTAATAATTAAACTCCATCTCATGAACAGATATAATGTCAATGGCCCTTTACTTGGACACTTAAGTACAAAATAATCTATCTATAAGAATTCAAGAAATATATATATTTCTTAAATATATATAAGTATATATATAAAGAAATATATATTAAGAAATATACATATTTATCAAGAATATATATATATATCACTAAAGAAAACACCAATGTAAAAATTTATGGATGGTATTTAGTAGAGCTCTTGAAATACAAAAGTATATCTAATAATTAAAAATAATTTTTCTTATTATTTATTTTAAAATGTGAAGATTATTTACATCCCAACTCACTCTTATTATATTTTTAAGCAAGACTGAATTTTGCTGTACAACTTTCTAGTTATATATAAAAATCCTTTGAATCTCCTGATGGTGGTTCTGAACTTCTTCCCACATTGCTGATTTGTCTTTATTACTTGTGAGGTGAAACCAAAGTAAGTTAAGTTTGATACTGATTCCTGTGAATCAAATTTGACAATTTGACCTTTGTGTTACTTCAGGTTAGCACTGTGTCCAAGTCTGCTTTTCATACTAGTGAAATATAATAACAAAATTACTTAGGGACAAGAAAAAATAAGGAATGGAAAAGAATGAGAAGTTGATGCCAAGATGGCTGCCTCATTATCATTGGTAAAAAGCATTAAAAGCTTTGCGGAAATTATTGGCAGCAAATCTTATCAATGGAATTTGAGGGAAATAGATCTAAGAGAACTGATAAGTGGATGGAGATGCAGCATGTAACAAAAAGGAGTCTGGGAAAAAATATATTTTCTGGTGGCTGTTGTACAACTGGTAAAAACTAGACCTCTAGAAGATGAGACAAGAATAGTGGAACAAAAGTAATAAAATTGGTTTTCTTTACACTGAAAAATATAGGTCTTCCTTGTCCACATATGTAGATGTTATATTCACTCAAAAAGTAACAACATTATAACCACTGGTTATTTTTAAAAGTATATAGGCAATGGAGACCAAAGGCATATGTTTTTTGAAACTTAAAGGTATTCAGTTAAAGAGCTGACATGCTTTCAAGAGGCAAGCTTCCAGAAGCCTGGTCAGCATTTATTGACATGGATTTTTAGAATGAACGATTATGGAAAAGCACTTCTAAGTCTAGATTCTGCTAATGAATTGAATAATTTTACTTGAGGATTGACTTCCAAGTAGATGAAAATTTTTGTGAGCAGATATTTTCTTGTGGAATGGCAACTATGTTGAATGAATGCAGGGATTTTATAGACTTTTTCAGAAAGCCATTCACACTTGCCAACTCACAAATGAAATATATCTTCCAAAGTACAGATGATCCTAGACTGCCACTATAGCGGCCACATAGACACATCAAATTTAATGTGGTTGATAGACTATGATAAAAGCTGTGATAAGATTCCCCAGCCTTAGAGTCTTATACATCTTTATTATAAGAATGTAGAAAAATTATGGAAGTCATAACTTATCTGATGTTTCAGTTACTACCTTGGGGCTGATTAATAGAAACATGATACATGCCATTTGAAGAAAGGTATGGAAAAAAAATTGACAGCATTTCTACTGAGGAGTTGAAAAGGTACTCTCAAATTTTGGGGAATGGAACTGCCATTCTGACACCATCTCCACATTTTAAAATACTGCGAACCATTTTTTTTTTTTTTTGGTACCTAACTCAGAGAAACACAAATCAAAAAAGAGTATCATAATTTATAACAGAAATATTTGAACAAAGGTTATTTTTCCCACTGTTTAAAACCATAGTATTTGAGACAGATTGACTGAGAGGGTTGAAATATATTCTAATGGGAGCTCTTAGGCTAGATGAAAATAATTACATCAATTAGTATTAGAAAACTTGGGATACCATTACTTAGGTTGGGAAAATGGACTAATTGGATTACTATAATAGATCATCATACCCATCAATGCCAAGAGTGTACTTAAACCTTCACCCAGGAAGGACTATTGATACTCTAAGTGACATGAAATAAAAGGTCTTTAAAGGTCAAAATAGCTAAGTGGAGGAAGGGAGTGGTCATTTGTAAGAACAGTAAACCTTAGTTAGAGCATGATATTTCTGAACAATGTAACCTTTATGTTTATTCTCAAAAGGCATGAACAACACAGACTAAAAAGGGAATTCAATGTCTCTAAGTAGCAACTAGTTGAAATTGTGAGGAAGAAGGAGCAACACAATTTTGTTATTATAGTTGATGAATAGTAATAAATATGCCACCTGAAAGTCAGTATCTCTAAGAATTGGTGCTAGATATCTGGAATATGGTTATATGCACAAACTGCTACAATTTTGATCAATGACATTTAGTCTCCACCTAGTCACTGGGAATATATAATTAGTAGTCAAATGTCATATCTGTTGGGAAGAAATAAGAAAGGTGTTGTAATTTTAATTTATGCATGGTGCATAAAATCACAACTTTCATCATTCTACTATATATATGTATTGAAACAAAAGGATTATAATTTATTGCTAGAGTTTAATAAAAATTAAACTTATGTAGACAATGGCCTATATGATGAGAGAATATTTCTGAAAGTTGATTTGAAGTCTCAAATTAATATAATACTTATGGAGAATAATTGGCCAGAAAAAAACTTTTAAATAGATTTTAAAAGATTGCATGTCTTATTACAGTCTTACAGATGTTCAAAAAATAATAAAGACAAAAGAAAATAAATAAAAAAGTAAAAGAGCTTGAAATACATTGTTAAAAACCCTCAGAAAGAAAATAGTTGCTATCAACATGCTCAGTAGCAATAATTTTTTACATCCTTTGGTGTTAATAGGCATTCTTTTAAAATAAATACTGCAGTAATAGTTTTAACACAGATTATAAAAAGGCAAATGAGACATATGTGCCAGAATATATTTACAGAAGTCAGATTGTCCATAAAGGATAAAATAATTACCCAGATATTTACAATTCATTCTTGTTAAATCTCTTTGTAAATATGCTAATACCTGATATTTAACAAATGGACTGATGATGTTTACTATCAGCATATGCCTGGTTTGACTTTTGACAAACAAATCTATAATTCATATAAGGAAGGAAGTGTATAACTCCCTGGAATATGTCACACAAGCTGTTGATATACAAAATAGATATGTTTTATTGTGAAAATAGCTATTTTTATGTAATCAAATAATATATATAAAACTCATATGTTAAATCTAGATTTTAATATTTTCTAATAACTATAGAAATTTAAAACTTGGATGTGTTGTTTCTGCATATTCCATTTTTTTAAAAAAAATATTTAAATTCATTTTAGAGAAGTCTGGTTGGGGACAGGGAGAGAGAGAAGGAGAGAAAGAGAAAAAGACAGAGGGAGGAGCAGGAAGCATCCACTCCCAAATATGCCTTGACCAGGCAAACCCAGGGTTTCGAGCTGGGGACCTGATCATTCCAGGTTGATACTTTATCTACTGTGCCACCATAGGTCAGGCTATTTAAAATTTAAAAAAAAATTACTGCATGACATAATTCACCTAGTGTCTTATGACTACTTCTATCTTTAAAATTACCTATATGGCTTGACATTGTGTGACTTAATGATCTGAAATGTCACATTATCCCTGTGGAGAATTCCTTGCAAGGCAGTATTCGCTCAACCTGAATGGCATAAGCATTAAATGAAGAACTTTGGTTTTGTTGTGTTTTGGTCTTTAAGAGAAGAAAGAGAAACTGCTATTGCTGAAGGAAAGCCTAAACGATACCACCTCCAGAATCTAATGTCAAATTTTAACCTCTCCCATTAAAGTTCAAGACTTTTCTATTTTCTTGGAAAGGGAAAGAATTGATTGTAAGAGACTTCTTGTTGGAATCACTAAAAAAAATATTATTAACTGAGTCTATTTTCTTTTTTGTGTTTTGATTGTGTGGTGGGTTATTTTCCCAAGGACTGAAAGTAAATATAAGAATCAACTTTATAAAACAAAATATTTAAAACAAAAAAAAATCATTTAACCAAAAATAGAGATTTTTTAAAAATTACTGTCATTTGCCAACCTCTAAGCTACTTTTTCTATTTATGAGGTTTTTGAATCTTGATTCACAAAATTACCCTGCAGCCCTTTGCCTCCACAATGTCAATATTTATATGGACAAATTGTTCAGCATTCTGGTTTCTCAATTTGTTTAACTTATCAACAAAATTATCATTTATTTTCTACCTTCCTCTAACCCTCAAACTTAAGACCATATTTTTTAGACCAGTTATCATAATAACACTATTTGTGAAATATTCAATAGAAGTAGTTCACAATTTGAAACCCCTCCTATATTTCTTGCTCGTTTAAGTTAATGACATTTCTAAATCTCTTTAGTCATAATTTCAAAATACTAAACTTATAAAATACAAAAATTATAAAATAAAAAAGTATACTTTCATAAGTGATAAAATTCACTTTATGGTAAAACCTGACCTGATTAGCTATATTCATCTCACTTTATAAATCATATTTCTCTCACTTGATGTGGCTGTACATATGTTTGGATACAGAAAAAGAATTACCTTTGATCATCGAGTACTTTCTCAAGTACTATTGGAAATGTTACGCAATAGACCATGTAAACTGGAAATGTTACACAATAGACCATGTAAACTGACTTAAATTTAAAGCACACTGAATTATGGACGCCATTTGGTCCTAAGAGTTTCAGAAAAAATACTGCATACCAAGAATCCAACATTTAGGCCCTGGCCGGTTGGCTCAGCGGTAGAGCATCGGCCTAGCATGCAGAGGACCCGGGTTCGATTCCCGGCCAGGGCACACAGGAGAAGCACCCATTTGCTTCTCCACCCCTCCGCCGTGCCTTCCTCTCTGTCTCTCTCTTCCCCTCCCGCAGCCAGGGCTCCATTGGAGCAGAGATGGCCCGGGCGCTGGGGATGGCTCTGTGGCCTCTGCCTCAGGCGCTAGAGTGGCTCTGGTCGCAACATGGCGACGCCCCGGAGGGGCAGAGCATCTGCCCCTGGTGGGCAGAGCATCGCCCTATGGTGGGCGTGCCGGGTGGATCCCAGTCGGGCGCATGCGGGAGTCTGTCTGACTGTCTCTCCCTGTTTCCAGCTTCAGAAAAATGCAAAAAAAAAAAAAAGGAATCCAACATTTATTTGAACTGGACAGGACAAAATCCTTAAAATCTGCCAAGTTTTGTTTAACTATTATCATTCACCATTTTTCTTGTATTTCCTAATACTCTATTTATAATAACAAGTTCATTATTATAATGAAAATGTTTCAAATACTGCAATATAAAATATCTTATTGGCACTTGCCGGTTGACTCAGTGGTGGATCTGCTGTGTGGAAATCCCTGGTTCCATTCCCAGCCAAGGCACACAGGAGAAGCAACCATTTACTTCTCCACCCTTCCCTCTCTAGTTTCTATCTTTCTCTTCCCCTCCCACAGCCAAGGCTCCATTGGAGCAAAGTTGGCCCAGGTGCTTAAGATGGCTCCATGGCCTCAGGCACTAGAATGGCTCCAGTTGCAAAGGAGCAATGCCCCAGGTGGGTGGAGCATTGCTCCCTACTGGGCATACAGGGTGAATCCTGGTCGGGTGCATGAGGGAGTCTGTCTCTTTGCCTGTCCACTTCTCACTTCAGAAATATGCAAAAAAAATCTTATTAAAAAAAAACCTCTTCTGCATTATTTCCTGCTAGCATGTCCAGATATGAGATTACATTTGTTTTAAATGCATCACCTCCCCTCAAAAGCATACGCTACTCATTCCCTTGAAATGATAAATTTCTTACACCAAGTATTTCTTAATAGCTTTATTCTTTTTCAAACTCACATACGTTCTCCCCAGACATTCTTAGGTACTTATCATATGATAATACACCCATCTATAACTAAGGTAATTCAAGGATTTAGATAAGAAATCCCATACCTTTCCCCCTCCAAACACTTAAGTTTGTCCTCAGTTTCTCTACTTCATTCAATTTTAATTTCCTCAATATATATTAATCTGAAAGTATTTTATTTACTTATTCATTTACTTGATGATTGTCAATCTTTATTCCAGTCAAATTAGAAGCACTAAAGTAGGAAGAAATAGCTTCTGTCTGGAATTCCCTCTGGTATCCCCAGATCTGAAATAATCTCTGTCTATAGTATGTGCTTAAATAAGTCAATAACATAATTTATTATTGAAAATCTATTTTATTATAATTTACTCAAAATTGACTTCTAGTTACAGGTGAATTGAAAAGAAAAAGAAAAAAATTTTTCCTGTGCCAACAATTATTAAACAGATGCCTTCCATTTTGCTTATCATTAAACAAAACATTGACACCTGATAAAAGAAGTGATATTTACATTTCTTGGAAGAATTTCCATTTGGATTTTATTAAAGTACCTGAAGCAGAATAATATTTTCAAAGTGTAAAAATAAAAACTGTGGATGCATCTTTCACACTAGATTAAAACCCTCCCTTTCATAAATTTAACACTATGAGCCTGGCAAATAGAGAATTTTGTTCTGTTTGATGAGAAACTTAATTTATCTGAGAAATTTAATTAACCTCTTTTTTTTCTTTTCTCAGGAATCATTTGTTATGTTTGAGACACTTCAAGTTTACTAACAAATGTCACTAAGTGCTTTTGGCCTACTGTGTTTGGCCCAGAGTTCTCCCAGAGCCTATTTTTGTGATTATACTCATTAAAGCAGGGGTCCCCAAACTATGCCCCCGCATGCGGCCCCCTGAGGCCATTTATCCAGCCCTCCCGCTGCACACCCGGAAGGGGCACCTCTTTCATTGGTGGTCAGTGAGAGGAGCATAGTTCCCATTGAAATACTGGTCAGTTTGTTGATTTAAATTTACTTGTTCTCTATTTTGAATATTGTATTTGTTCCCATTTTGTTTTTTTACTTTAAAATAAGATATGTGTAGTGTGCATAGGGATTTGTTCATAGTTTTTTTATAGTTTGGCCCTCCAATGGTCTGAGGGACAGTGAACTGGTCCCCTGTGTAAAAAGTTTGGGGACCCCTGCATTAAAGAATAAGAAAGGGGAGGGAAAGAGTAGAAGAAAAGAGGGTGAGGAAGATGAGACAGAATGAGGCTGATGACAGTGAAGCTAAAGACATGCTATCTGCAGCCTTAGCTTGCATACTATAAAACTACAAACATGAAGTTTTATCTCTCAGCCTCTCCTTATATGCTATTTCTGGAAATATGAACCTTAAAGCACATTTTAGAAGGTTTTGCTGTCTTTCCCTAGACACTGAATTAAGGGCCAGCACAGTTTTACATTGCATAAAACTGCCACCCAGGGTTCTAGACTCATCTTTTAGTGCCCTTTCCCTCAGTCTGCATCTCACATTCTCTTCTCATACACTCTCTCTCTAGATGCCTTGGTTTTTCTTATTGTTGGTTTGCACTTTAGATTCAAAGTAAGATTCCTCCCACTCCCATTCTTTAACAAGATTGTGTTCTCTCAATATCCTTAAACCCTAAGTTGGAGCCTTGGAGTAAAATTGTTTTAAATACTTTGTCAAAGCCTAGGGAAATAGAAGGGAAAACGGAAGATTCAAAAGTGTCTCTCCATTCACACAGACCCAGTTTCTTGACCAAAGAATAGCAAGATTGGGAATTTTATTTTTCATAAAAAACTATTGCACAATAAAGAGATCCCATAGAAAATATGCTGCTGCAACATAAAATTATATGCTTATTTCTTGGAACCATTAAGGAATAGAAGAAGCTATAAAACAGTACTGCAGATTTCCCTTATTAATTTTTAGCTGTCATCAAACACAGAAGCAATTACAACACTTAATATAATGATTTTCTACAATTCACTACATCTGGAAAGCCTCCCCCAGAAGCACCTGTAATTTCCTGAACCTACTGCTTGGATCTTCCAGGGCCTTTGCCATATTTCATTACTCTGGATTACACTCTGTGTGGAGCACTCATTTGTATTTTCAGTGTTGTTTGCTTTTTGAGATCAGTAACTCTTTTGTCCCAAGGAGGGTAAACATTTGCAGAATAGTTAAATAATCAAAACTCATCTGAGACCCTTGCTGGATGGCTTACTGGATAGAGCGTCCTCCCAATATCCCGAGATTTAGAGTTCCATCCAGGATCAGGCAGGAGAAGCAATCAATAAGTACATAACTAAATGGAACAAGTAAGTGGAATAAGTTGATGCTTCTCTATCTCCTCTCTCTCTCTATCTATCTCAAATCAATGGAAACATTAAAACAAAACAAGAAACCTGGTTTGAGCTTATAACAATTAACTAATTTTTCTCACAAAAATTTTGTGGGCTTGGCCCTGGCCGGTTGGCTCAGTGGTAGAGCGTTGGCCTGGCGTGCAGGAGTCCGGGTTCGATTCCCGGCCAGGGCACACAGGAGAAGCGCCCATCTGCTTCTCCACCCCTCCCCCTCTCCTTCCTCTCTGTCTCTCTCTTCCCCTCCTGCAGCCGAGGCTCCATTGGAGCAAAGATGGCCCCGGGTGCTGGGGATGGCTCCTCCGCCTCTGCCCCAGGCACTAGAGTGGCTCTGGTCGCAACAGAGCGATGCCCTGGATGGGCAGAGCATCGCCCCCTGGTGGGTATGCCAGGTGGATCCCGGTCGGGCGCATGCGAGAGTCTGTCTGACTGCTTCCCCGTTTCCAGCTTCAGAAAAAAAAAAAAAAAAATTGTGGTCAGAAAACCACTTGCCACAATACATTTTATTTTAATTGATTGACTTGAGAAAGAGAGAGAAAGAAACATTCATTTGTTGTGTACAAGCACTGGTCACTTTGGGTGATGAAACCTGCATCCTTGGTGTTTTGGAGAGACACTCTAACCAAGATTGAGCAACCGGCCAGGGCCTCACAAGAGGTCTTAAAGGTTTGTTGAGATCCCAAGAAGGCTTGCATGTGAGGTAATAAAATTAGTTCATTACAAATTAGTGAGTGCAAAGGCAGGGTGGTGTGGACAAGTGTAACATATTGAGCTATGATGTGCCCAATCTTTCATGTTCTTCATACAAGCTCACACAACTGATGTAACTTTATAAAGCAGGTATTTTATCATTAGTAATGATTGAATTGACTCTCCGAGAGTTAATGTCAAAATTAGAGTTCAAGTCTCTAACTTGCTTTGGGACTTTCCAATAGTGGTCGGATATAAATTTTGAAAAAAACATTTTCTAATAGAATATATTTATGGAATAACTAAAGTTACTCCAAAGAAAATATAATCACCAAAATAGCCGATGAAATTGCTAAAATAGTGGGTTAAGTTGTAAAGATTTGATTGGTAAAAATATTGTAGTAGCACCGTGTTCTGAAGGATTACTAAAAAGTGAACTAAAGTGAAGGTGTCACATCATCCCAAGAAAATAAATAGCTTGTGTCTATTAAATGATTGAATTGACTCCTAAATGCTCAAATGAAATAGTTTATGAATGCTGAATGAGTAACCTGGGACTGCATAGTGCCAGAATTATATGGAACTGTGTATTTTTTCTTAGAAATTTTTAAAAGCATATTTTTCCTTTATTTATTAATACTTTAAAATCAGTATAGCAAGTCCTTCTTGAAAATCTTTTGTAGCAACCCAATTACTTGTGCAACCTCTAAAACTTATTTAAGTAGCAACATAAAAGCTAATAATAATCTGTCTAAAATGTCATGACCCATGCTGTTTCCGCTCTATCTCCCTCAAATCTATGTCTTTCATTTACATTCTTTTTTATATAAAAAGAATAAAATCGTATTTGCATTCTTAATGCTAAAATCTCCATTTTCATTAACAAGTTTTTAAATAGAAATTCTATAATAATCATTGCAAATCATGCATTCATTGTTTGTTCATAAATTCTTTACAACACCTAGGCACTATTAAATATGCCATTGTAAAATGTGTATCTCTTTTTAGTAAACTATGGTTAAAAATAGTTTTACATTAAAATTATATTAAAATTAAATATAAGTGGTATATAAATTGATTATACCCAATTAGCTTTCTGCAAACTTAAAACATTGCACGCACAGAATTCAATGCAGTTTGGATGCATGATAAGTTCTCTTTATTGAATTAGAGTATTTTTAAAATGTGTCATACAGCCCTGGCTGGTTGGCTCAGTGGTAGAGCGTCGGCCTGGCGTGCAGAAGTCCCGGGTTCAATTCCCGGCCAGGGCACACAGGAGAAGCGCCCATTTGCTTCTCCACCCCTCCCCCTCTCCTTCCTCTCCCATAGCGAGGCTCCATTGGAGCAAAGATGGCCCAGGCGCTGGGGATGGCTCCTTGGGCTCTGCCCCAAGCGCTAGAGTGGCTCTGGTCGCAACAGAGCGACGCCCTGGAGGGGCAGAGCATCGCCCCCTGGTGGGCAGAGCATCGCCCCTGGTGGGCGTGCCGGGAGGATCCCAGTTGGGTGCATGCGGGAGTCTGTCTGACTGTCTCTCCCCGTTTCCAGCTTCAGAAAAATAAATAAATAAATAAATAAATAAATAAATAAATAAATAAATAAATAAAATAAAATGTGTCATACATTAATACTTTATAACATACTTTTATACATATTTACGGGCAAAAATGATCCCACAAAAGAGAGGTTGAAGCATGGTCTAGCCCTGGCCAGTTGGCTCAGTGTTAGAGCATCAGCCTAGTATATAGATTTCCTGGGTTTGATTCTGAGTCAGGGCACACACTATCTGCCCCTCCACCCTTCACCCTCTCCCTTCTCTCTATCCAACAGCCATGGCTCCATTGAAGCAAGTTGGCCAGGATGCTGAGGATGGAACTGTCACTAAAATGGTTCTGGTTGCAACGAAACAACAGCCCCAGATGGGCTGAGCATTGTCCTCTAATGGGCTTGCCAGGTCAATACTGGTGGGGCACATGTGGGAGTTTGTATCTCTGCCTCACTGCTTTACACTTAAGAAAAATACAAAAAAAAAAAAAAAAAAAAAGGAAAAAGAAAGTGCATGGTCTGTGACCAAGAAAAACATATGTGGGTGTAAATCTAAATAAATGTTGACACCATAAAACGTAAATATCCCCATTAGTGATAACTATAAGATAAAATCATAAAATCAGACAAGGACAATAATATGTTTGTAACAGAGAAGAAAAAAAAAATTTTAGATACAGTGTTTTTAGGTAATTGAATTATTTAGGAAAAGGGTAAAAAAATATATTCACCTCAAACTTTTAGTAAAATGGACATGATCGTTTTAATAAAATAGCCCATTTAAAAGGTAGATATAGAGTGTGTAATTTCTATAATGCTAGGATACACATCTAGTAAATATGTAATCTATACAACACATAAGAGAAAACAGTAAAATAACATGGAAATACAAAGAAATATGAAATAAATAAATCCTAATATTTCCATATGAACAAAATTAAAAAATTACTTAGAACAGTAATAATGTGAAAACTACTAATATGGATTTTGGGATACAACCCAAATAGTATTTAGGGGAACATTTACAACTTTAGAAACCTTTTATAAGAATTAAAAATAAATTGTATCTGATTATATTTTAAAACCTATTTAGCCAAAATATTAGTAAAATAGAAATCCAATTTTAAAAGCAGGAAAAATAGAATAAATCTAAAGAAAAAATAAAATTTTAAATTAATAATTGGAAAATAGTTGAAATAGAAAGCTAATATATAGTAGAGATGATCATAAAAGCCAAACATGGGAAGAGTAACCAGTATTTGTTAACAGCAATTTTATGATGTCTCTGTCAAATTATTTTTCTGTTAATATTTCTTTGTACACATGTGAACATTTAATGTTCTTCCATTACTCATGTTATGAAATTTTTAGATATGTGGTGCAATCCTTCACATATTCTTTCCTTCTACCCTCCTGAATCAAAGTGATAACTTTCTTCACTTTTCTTCTTGTATTATGCATCAGAGAAACAGAAACCACAAGTATACAATGTTGAAAGTAGAACCATGGATATAAACAAAAAAATTATGACATGAAAAATATTAGCCATTAAAATTATCTTGTATTGACATAAATATTGGCAAATCACTCAGTGAAACAGAATGGAGAATCAAACTCAGTTTATTCTCAAATCAAATTTATTAAGTTGAAGTCTGGCCAATTCCACAAATAGCACTAAAAAATAATTGTCAATAATATAGAGTCAAAATGTATCACAATCCCAAGTAATACATTAAAATATTCAGAATGTATTAAATAACTATATTTTTAAAAAGTCTGTTTAAATTTTTATGAGACTTAGGCATTATCTATATGATTTGAAGGTTATGTAAAAATTTATCAAATAACATAAAATCATAAGCAATAAAGAAATGATTGATAAATTTGATTTCATCACTTTTTAATTTGTACCTCAAAAGATGACCAAACCTGGGAGAAGAAATACTCAAAATATAAACTAGATTATTATTTGTAAAGCATAGAGATAATTTATAAAACAAGCAAAGAAAAAACTAAACTTCCATTTTTGTTTATAAACCTAAGAGAAATTTTTCACACAAAGCAAGAATAATCAGTATGTGTAAAAATAAAATTTGAGAGAACAGACTAATATCTGAATAGTTTTTATTTTTTGACAATGAGAGAGAGAAAGAGAGAGAGGGGGATAGATAGGGACAGACAGGAAAGGAGAGAGATGAGAAACATCAGTTCTTTGTTGTGGCACCTTAGGTGCTAATGGATGACTTTCTCATATGTGCCTCAATCAGAAGGCTACAGCACGAGTGGCCCCTTGCTCAAGCCATCGACATTGGGCTCCAGCTGATGAGCCTTGCTCAAACCAGATGAGCCTGTGCTCAAGCTCGTAACTTTGGGGTTTTGAACCGGGGTCCTCCGTGTCCCGGTCCAATGCTCTAACCACTGTAGCATTGTTTGGTCGGGTTGAACAGTTTTTATTTTATGTCACCATCATGGAAGAGTTATCTTCAGTGGAATTTGTTTCATTTTACTTTATTTTTTAATTGAGAGCAGGGGAGTCAGAGAGACAGACTCCCACATGCACCTCAACTGGGATCCACTGGGAAAACACCCTATGTGGAATGATCTGCTTATCTGGGGCATTGCTCTGTTGTTCATCAGGCGAGCTATTTTTAGCACCCAAGGCAGTAGGGTGGGCAGCTCGCTGGATCCAATTAGCCATGGCTGCAGGAGGGGGCAGAGAGAGAGAGAGAGAAAGAGAGAGGGGTGAATAAAGAGGAGTATAGAAGCCGATGGTCGCTTCTTCTGTGTACCCTAATGGGAAATTGAACCCAGGAAATCTACATGCCAGACTGACACTCTACCACCGATCCAACTGTCCAGGGCCAATCAATGAAATTTAAAGATCTGAAGCTAAACATTTCAATTTGTTAAGCAATGTTATTCAATCAATGTTAAATTAAAAAAAGATAGGTTGAGAAGACATACAAGTAAGTTAAATATATAAAGTACAAAATATAAAACATGGTTAGGCTATGAATACAAATATGAAGATTAAATTTTCAAAAAGTTACAAGAATAATATTAAAAAAATTTGGAGAGTGGTTACAAGAGAGGGAAAGACAGGTATTATCAATCCAGAAAAATAGAAACTTCAAATGTACATATTTATTTTAGTGTTATTATTAAAATAAATAATAGTGCCTTAATATTTAAAAATTATTCAATTTTTTAGCATTCAAAATATTACATAAATTTTTAAATTAACAAATCATATCTTCTCAATCTATTCTGATGATTAGTGCTATAAAACAATATAAGCATAATGTCTGAATCAAACAAATTTACTGTTATTAAAATTACATGTATATGTTATCTTTTTATTTTCTTGATAGTAGTTACTATAACAAGTGTAAGGTGCTATCTCATTTTTGTTCTGATTTGTATTCCAGATGATTAATGATGTTGAGCACCTCTTCATATAACTGTTGACCAATTGTATTCTTCTGAAAAATGCTCATTTATTTATTGATTGATTGATAAATATTTATTCAAGTCATTGGATGATTTTCTAATTGGGTTCTTTGGTGGTTTCTTGCTAATAATTACATGAGATTCTTATATTAGTCCCTGATATTTAGATATTAGCTCCCGTGTCTAGCAGATGGTTTGAATATATTTTCTTTCATTCAATAAGATGACTTTAAAGTTTTTAAATTATTTCCTTTTCTATACAAAAGCTTTGTAGTTTGATGGAATCTCATTTCTTATTTTTTGTTTTGTTCCTTATACTTTTCACATAAAAAATTATGATAAAAAGATCATTACCAAGACCAGTCAGTGTTAGAAATCTTTTTTCCCTGTTTCCTTCTAGGCTTTTTAGAGTTTCAGGTCTTACATTTAAATCTTTAATTTTGAATTGATTTTTGTATATAGTGTGAGATAAGGTTTTAATTTTCAGGTCTTACATTTAAATCTTTAATTCATTTTGAATTGATTTTTGTATACAGTGTGAGATAAGGTTTTAATTCTTTCATCTTTATTTGAATAACCAGTTTTCCCAGCACCATTTATTGAAGAGACTATTTTTCTTCCATTGAGCATTTTTGGCAACTTTGATAAAAATCAATTGACAATAAATACATGTGTTTG
Organism: Saccopteryx leptura; assembly: GCF_036850995.1. Lineage (NCBI taxonomy): Eukaryota > Metazoa > Chordata > Mammalia > Chiroptera > Emballonuridae > Saccopteryx > Saccopteryx leptura. The sequence goes on along the minus strand of NC_089506.1, from coordinate 62,414,214 downwards.
TTTTGGGGCTCTCTATTCTGTCTCATTGGTCTACATATCCATTTTTATGCTAGTACCCTGTTGTTTGTTTGTTTGTTGTTTGTTAATTATTCAGTGAGAGGAGGGGAGGCAGAGACAGACTCTCACATGTGCCCTGACCAGAATCCACCCAGCAAATCCATTATGGGACAATGCTCTGCCCATCTGGGGTATTGCTCCATTGCTCAGCAACCAAGCTCTTCTTAACAACTGAAGTGGTGGCCATGGAGCCACCTCACTGCAATCAAGCCATGGTTGCAGAAAAAGAAGAGAGAGAGAGAAACATAGACAAAAAAGAGAAGTGAGACGGGAAAAAGTAAGAAAGCAGATGGGCACTTATCTTATGTGCCCTGACCAGGAATCAAAACGGGACATCCTTTATGCCAGCTGATGCTCTAACACTGAGCAGACTGGACAGGACCTATGTTGTTTATATTGTTTTGTAGTATATTTTGAAATCAAGTAATGTGATGCTTCCAGCTTTGTTTTTGTTTATTTGTTTGTTTTTTGTTCAAGATTGCTTTTGTTGTCTATATTCTTTTGTGATTGATGGGTAATTTTATGTGTCAAATTCCCTGGACCACAGGGTACACAGATATTCAGTCAAATATTATTCTAGATAATTCTGTGAAGGTGGGGTTTTTTTAGATTATAAAACTATAATCAATAGTTTGAGTAAAACAAATTGATCCCTTAATATAGTACACCTCATCCAATCAGTTGCAGGCTCAAATACAATAAAAAAAAAATTGACCCTCTTTGAATAAGATGGAATTTCTCCTGCATAACTATATTTGAACCATGACATGGTTTTTTAATTTGTTTCTTTTTTTCATATTCATACTGAAATATTGGCTGTTCATGATGCTCTTGGACTGGAAATACACCATTAGCTTTTTTGGGGCTTTAGCTTACTGACTCACTTTTAGCTACTGACTCATCTTGGGATGTTAGCCTACTTAATCTCATGAGTCAATTCAGTATAATAAATTTTTCTATCTTTCTTATGACTAATAAAAGATGTGTTCCTAGTGTTTCTCAAAATGAATAAGAGTTTTAATGAATCAGGCCCATTAGGAATTACATTGTGATCCACTCTGCTTTGATTATGAATTTATTTATAAAATGAATTGGTGGTCTATTCATATAAATTTCCAATTGTTCTTTTGAACTACAAGAATTTTTAAGGAACAGCATAACAAAGTTGTTTACTGAAGAAATAAGTAGACAAAAATATTCTCTCTACTTTTTCTTTAAAAAGTACAGTAATTTTATATTGTTATTAGCTATAATATTCATTATAACAGCTAATCATTTTTTATTTATTTATAATTTTAATTTATTATGTTTATATAGATAATCATTTTTAACATTTAGAAAATTTTAGACATTTTATTTCTACCTTGTATTCTGTTAAAGCAAATAAAATAATGGGATCAAATTAGTGTTTTTAAATTTTTCAAGTTTTATTTTAAAATAATTATAAATCCATAGGTTATTGCAAAGAAATATACTTTGCATTCTTCATCCAGCTTCTTCCTCTGTTAACACATTACATAATAATAATACAATATCACAATCTAGAAACTGAAACTGATACAACCCATATAATTTACTTAAATACATCAGTTATAAATGCACTCATATCTGTATATGTGCATTTCTATAGCTCTATGAAGTTTTATCATATGTGTAGTTTCATGCTAATTCTTTATAGCTATACCCATGCCATTTGTCTCAAAACCTCTAAACTGGCAACTACTTATCTAGTAATCTTCTATTTCTGTATGTTATCTCATGAATGTTAAGTAAATAGAATCATACTATATGTATCAGTCTGAAATTGGCTTTTCACCAGAGGTATACTTTTCTTCAGATTTATCCAAGTTGTATATATCATGTTTTTATTTTTGCAGAATACTTATTATTTTATTGCAAAATATTAATCAAATAACTTAAATATAGGAAAAGTAAAATAACCTAGTATAAAGAACAAAGAGTTAAAAACATGATGAAAAGTACATAGAATCTAAATTTGATAGCATACCATTAAAGACTACTTACTACATATGCATAATGGGATTGCCAGAAGGAAAAAAGATAGAAAGTAGATGCAAAGAATATTTGAACAATAACTGCTAAAAACTTTTCAAGTTTGAAGAAAACCATGATTATATACACATAAAAAATTAGGTGAACTACAAGAAAGGTCAACTCAGAGACCTATACCAAGACACATTGTAATTCAACATTGAAAGACAAAGAAATAATCTTGAAAGCATCAAAAAAGAAGCAACTTGCCACATACAAGTGATCATCAACAAAATTAACAGCTTATTTTTAAATATTAACACACCTATTCTACAAGACTAGAAATTGAGTTCTTTGGGCTGAAATGAAATGACACTAGACAGTAACTTAAAGTCATATAAAGAAATAAATATGTCTATTCTTCTCTGCCTGGAGAGTTGAGACCAGGTTGCCTTTCCCTGGAGCTCTGTGACTGTGGCCTGGTAAAGAGAACCTTGGGATACACTAAGCTGGGTGGCAAAGGTAAATTCATAATACAAGTTGGCAAAAGGAGGAAAGAGAGCTCTAAATTAAGAGTAGGTCCCAGCCTGAAATATGAGTGGGGCATTGAGGTAGGAGGGATAAAGGAAACACTATATATTAAGCAAAGCAGCAGAAAATAGGACTATCAATACCCACAACAGAGATCTTTGAGGGAAGAATAAAAAACCTGACTATTCAGGCAAAACATAGTTAAGTGGCCCTTGTGCGAATGAGATCAGTTTACCTGCTTCTTGGAAGAAATACCCTAGGCTCGTCCGCAGTGTCGTATATGGTGCCAAAGGCCCTGGGCACCTTCAGCCTTCAGTAGCAAACCCCAGCATTCTGGGCAAGGTTAGGTCATAGGTGGCTGGAGCAGGGCTGGAAGAGACTGAACCCTCCCTTATAGGAGCGAGGGGGAAGCCCACCTTCCAGTGTCCCTGTTTCCTCACCGCAGAGGCATGTAAGCCTGGCAGGCTTTAGCTCAATGACCTTCCTTTCCACTATTGAAGCAGGACCCAGATGGCATCCTATGAGACCCCTTTGGGGTGTTGGAGCCTTTAAGGGTGTATCCTAAAAGCTGGTAGTTCCCCTGATCTCTATTGGGCTTTTGTCTGCCTCTAGGTATCTTAAAAGCCATTCTCAGAAGATCTCGCTGAGGGGTTTGAGGATCCCCATCCGCCTATATAAATCTTTTCCATATATCTGGAGCTATTTGGAAAAAAGACAGAACAGTGTTATTAGCTAGATCTAATAAAGAAGGTAGTAGTTTGCAGGCGAAAAAGATTTGGTGTCTCCTGTTCATCAGCATTCAAAAGAAATGTAAAATTTTTTTTTTTAAGTAAAAAGCATGATATGGTAGACCCGTCAGATTCATTGGCCTGGTGTGCAGGATTCCCGGGTTCGATTCCCGGCCAGAGCACACAGGAGAAGAGCCCATCTACCTCTCCACTCCTCCCCCTCTCCTTCCTCTTGGTCTCTCTCCTCCCGCCTGCAGCCAAGGCTCCACCTGAGCAAATCCACCCTGGGCACTAAGGATGGTCCCATGGCCTCCGCCCCAGTCACTAGAATGGCTTCGGTTATAACAGAGCAACATCCCAGATGGGCAGAGCATTCCCCCCGGTAGGCATGCCAGGTGGATCCCAGTCAGGCACATGCAGGAGTCTGTCTGACTGCCTCCCCATCCCCATCCTCAGAAATATACAAAAAATAAATAAATAAAAGAAAAAATACTAAAAAAACAAAAACAAAAACAAAACAAAAAAAACGGGGCGGGGGGCATTCCCTTGTGTTAAAGCACCAGGGAGCATGGAGTGAGCTTGAGTATGTCCTATGAAACATGGAGCTCATATAAGTCTTTGAAGAAGGAGGATCTGCTGAAATAGTTTATCCGCATTTGTCCCTAAGACAGCAGTCTTTATAGTGGGAACACCATACGTAAATATTTGCTGTCTGTCTATAGATTAAGGGGGGAATATGGCAAATGCTGAAAAGCCATGATCTTTGTGCCCCTCCCCTCCCCCAACCCCCTCCTTCTCCTCCCCCCACCCTCTAACCCCAACACTGTTGTTCATGTCTCTGAGTCTCATCTTTATGTCCCACCTATGTATTGAAACATATAGTTCTTAGTTTTTTCTGATTTACTTCTTTCATTCAGTATAATGTTATCGAGGCCCATCCATGTTGTTGTAAAAGAAGCTCCATATCCACACATGCTGCAAATGGCTTTTTCCAGTCTACCTGAATCATTACCAGCTAGAAGCAGCGGTCATTGGGACTTGGACATGAGCTGCAAAGTATAGAATGGTGACAACAATTCCAGTGCCATGCGAACTTTCCCTGTGGGGAACTTTCCTGGACTCCTGCTCCCTGTGACAGCTCCTAACAGACTGAACTGTGGTTGAGTTGCATTGTTCAGGGATTTGGCATGGTGATGGGGCCAACTTGGACTTGGGGAACATGTTAAGGACACTACTCATTTATGGATTCTTGCTGTATTGGCCAAGAGTTTGCTTAAAGGCTTTTAATCACTGTAAAAAAAATAGAGGACTGGATGAAGAAGATGGGGCACATATACACCATGGTATATTATTCAGCTAGGAGAAATGGTGACATCGGATCACTTATAGCGTAATGGTGGAGTCTTGGTAGCATTGTGCGGGGTGAAATAAGCGAATCAGAAAATAACAGGAACTTCAGGATTCCATACATTGGTGGGACATAAAGGCGAGACTGGGAGGCATGAACAAGAGTGTGGTGGCTATGGGGGGTGGGGGGAGGGAGGGAGGGAGAGGGGGAGGGGGAGGGGTACAGAGAGAACTGGATGGAGGGTGGCGGAGGAAGATCTCTCTTCGGGTGAGGGGTATGCAACAGAACTAAATGACAAGATAACCTGGAAATGTTTTCTTTGAATGTATGTACCCTGATTTATTGATGTCACCCCATTAAAATAAAAATTTATTTATAAAAAAAAAAAAAAGAAAGAAAGAAATATGTCTAGTAAAGGTAAATGTGTGGGCAACTATGAAAACAAGTATTATTATATTTTTATTTGTAAATCTATTTTTTATTCCCTAAATTATTTAAAATAGAAATGCATAAAAATATTTATACCTCTATACTATTAGGTACAAAAATGTACAGATATACTCTATGACCACAGAAAAAGGAGTCTGAAGTTGTTAAAGAGTAGAGTATTTGTACTCTTTTGATATATGTTTTTATCATCAATTAAAGCTAGATTGTGATGTTCAATATATAGCCTATGTTAAATACAAAGAAAATATTTAAAAGCTATACACAGATGGAAATGAAAGGGGAATCAAAATGGTTCCTTACAAAAAGAAAAAGAAAAAGAAAGAAAAAAAAGAAATCACCTAAACACAAAATAAGGCAATAAAGGTAGAATGATAAACATAAAAGTTAAATGTTATGCAGAAAACAAACAGCAAATTGAGAAGTCAGTTTTTGCCAGTAATTATTGAAAGTACAAAAGTATTAAACTTTCCATTCAAAAAGATGAAATAGCCAGAACAGATAATTTTCTTAAAAATAACACAACTAAAATAGACTAATATTAGATGCAAAGATACAAATAAATTGAGACATAAAATATAGGAAAAAGTATTACATACTAACAGTAAAAAATGAGAGCTGGAGTAGCTAGAGTGACATCAGACAAAAGACACTTTACATCAAAAATTAAAATAAAAAAATAAAAAGATATTATATATTGGTGGAAAAGATGTTATATACTGGTGATATAACAATTTTAAACATACATTTACTAAACATCATAGCCCCAAAATGTATGAAGCAAACACTGATAGATTTGAAGCTAGAAATAGATGGTTTTACAACAGCAATTTTTAACCTGTGTTCCACAAAAAATTTTAAAGCATATAATACCTGATTATTTAGTTAGGGCAGTGGTTCTCAAACTTTTTGAAGCTGGGGCATATTTAAAATCTTACAAATAATTGTAGGTGCACTATATACAAATTTCTGAGAAATATCTTATAATAATTAAGTCAAATATTAAATAAAAACATATAAAGTCCAAGTGTGCTTTTACGGTAATTAAACAAAATAAATACAACAAAATTAAATTTATTCTGACATCAAAAAACATTTTTATGTTACATTTTTTGAGTTATGCTTTATAGAATTTGTAAAAAGGAGTTAAAAAATAAAAAAAATGATGAAAATGTTATCTATATATATATATATAGAGAGAGAGAGAGAGAGAGAGAGAGATTCTTAGTAAGATTTAGTAAATTCAGCAAGTCCCAGTGCAAATGTGTTAAGTGTTTTCATTCTTGTTTTTATGAGAAATGTGAGCATGATGTGTCTTAGCGATTTTTTCAATGTTTGGGCACATATTTGAAAGGCAAACTCTCATTTCCTCATCCATATATTGAAGAATTCCTCTCTTTTTACTCTTAATTGTGTTGAGTGCAGAAAACCCCACCATACATATCATCTTAACTTTACAACAAACAAAGGATAGAAGAAACTTGCCTCCAGTCTTTCTGGGGAACATGGTGGGTAATGTAAACAATCCAGCACCACAGCGTAACAACTTTTTGCAATCTAATCAGGCAAGTGAGGTGAGGGATTGCGCAGACTGTCAGTTTACAGCCAATTCCCCACACCTCTGTCCCCCAAAAACCCTGTTGGCTTTTTAGTCTCCAATAGGCACATATTTCTCTGGAATACCATAGGAAACACCTGGAAATCTTCTAGGGCAGTGGTCCCCAACCTTTTTTGGGCCACGGACTGGTTTAATGTCAGAAAATATTTTCACAGACAGGTGAGATGGATAAATGCACAAAATAAAATTATGCAACTGGCGTAAAAACTGTGGTATTTTTAAATATAATTGTCGAACTTACAAGACAAGCATCAAGAATGAGTCTTAAATGGATGTAACAGAGGGAATCTGGTCATTTTTAAAAAATAAAACATCGTTCAGACTTAAATATCAATAAAACGGAAATAATGTAAGTTATTTATTCTTTCTCTGCGGACTGGTACCAAATGGCCCATGGACCGGTACCGGTTCATGGCCTGGGAGTTGGGGACCACTGTTTTAGGGCACACCAGTGCACCCTGGCACACACTTTCAGTTAGGGGCGCATATCTTTTCTCTTTTAGACTGTCAAATTAAGAAAATGACAACAGCAAACACAATAATAGCCATCCAGTGTGAATACATCTGATTGGTAAATTCTTGGTACTAGAAATTCTTATATACAAATATAATTATTTGATTTTTTTTAAGTCACTTTGTAATAAAAAGGGTATGTAATTATAATTTCTTTTTTGTCAGGGACCCTTGTGTCCCACAGAATTTTAGAAATTAGTTTATATTTGCCATGAGATGAAAAAGTTTGAAAATCACTCTTCCTCAATAATAGTTGAAGATTCATCACCTTCAGTAATACATAGATCATCTAGACAGAAGAGAAACATTAAAATAGAAGACTTGAACAATGTTATAACCCAATTTGGTATAACACATATAAGTGTTTATATGGACTATTCTCCAAGATGTTCTCCAAGGTGGACCAAGTGCTAGACCACCAAACAAGTCTTACTAAATTTTAAAGGCTTGAAAGATACAAAATAATTTCTATCAATCACAATGGAATGAAATTAGATATCATTTATAGTAATATTTTATTATTTAAAAAATTTAATATGCTAAAGTACTCTTTGGTGATGCAAATTAGAATCCTAAAAATGTTTAAAGAAAATGAAGTCAGGTAGTCACAAGAAAGTTTCTGAGATGCTCATAGTATTTTTTTTCTCGATCCAAGATATATCAGTGTGTTCACTTCATATAAATTCACTGAGGTGTACACTCATTATTTGTGAAAGTTTTGAATATATATTATCCGAGAATACCGGAGTTTTAAAAGGAATGAAAACATGAGAGATTAGTCTGAAATGTAAATACAGATGAACACATTCATAATGAAACATTAACCAAAAAAAAAAAAATAGCAGTATACTACAGTACAATTTCATGATCAAATGTTTACTCACATAAATTCAATTTAAAATTATAAGATATACATATGTCATCAACAAAACAAATTAAAACATTTTTAAATATGATTATCTAAAGGGAAAAACTATTAGGTACTATTAAACCCTGCCTTACATCAAAGCCAAAATTAAAAAACTCAGTGGATTAAAAGATTAAAGATGGCAGTGTAAAGTTTTAATAATTTCAGAAGAATGTTTAGAAAAACATAACACCTTTGAGAAATAGAAGTTATTTATTTATTCATTCATTCATTCATTCATTCATTCATTCAATTTTATTGAGTGAGCGGTAGGGAGGCAGAAAGACAGACTCCTGCATGTGCCCCAAACCTGGGATCCACCCGGAAAGTCCACTAGGGGGCAATGCTTTGCCCATCTCAGGTTGCTGCTCCGTTTCACTGAATGGAGTTATTTCCGTTTCTGAGGTGAGGCCATGAATCCATCCTTAGCTCACAGGGCCAAATTGCTCAAACCAGTTGATCCTTGGCTGCGGGAGATGAAGAGAGAGAGAAAGAGAGAAGAGGGAGGGGTGAAGAAGCAGATGGTCACTTCTCCTACGTGCCCTGACAGGGAGAATCAAAATGGGACTTCCACAGCCCGGGCCAAAGCTCTACCGCTGAGCCAACTGCCAAGGCCGAGAAAACGAATTTCTTAAGGCAAAATGGTAATCTTAAAAGTAAAGGTCTATATATGTATAGCTACATTGAAATTAGAATATTTATCAAAAATTTTGAAGAAATAAAGGGAAATTTTCAATCTGGGAGAACATATTTGCATTTTAACTAATAATTATTTTTCAGGAAAAAAGTCTTAAATCAAAATGAAAAAAAGGCATTATCGATAAGTGAGAAAAATACATTACTAGTTCACAAAAGAGGAAATAATAAATGAAAGTTTACAGGCTAATTTCTAAAGTATAAACAGCATAATTTTCTGTACAACATGAAAATTCAAACATATTTCTTTAAAGGAACAGATTCAAGAGAAAGTTAAATCCAACAACCATCACTGCCTGCAACTGGTTTTATGAGGTATGCACTAAACTGCTCTATCAAGTAATAAATAAATAAAGTGGTGTAACTCTGAGCCAACAATTGAAATATTGAATTTTGCGTTGTTAAGGACATAAGAGTTACAAAATAAACTGGAAAGCATGTTAAAAAAGAAAAAAAGAAAGTAATTACAGTCACAACATTGGCAATGGCTGAGACCACAATTGCCGCTGGTTCTGACTCCTGAATTGACAGCACATGCAGGACTCCAAGAGGAAATCACCTACAAGGACAACCAGCAATCCACAGGATCAGGATTCGAAATCAGATCTATCCAGCAGTGGAGACTTGGCCAGGTTTTTATGAGATATCATAAGAAAACAGAAATTTGATTCAGATTTTTGTTATGTTTTGACCAGATCAGATTTAGAAGGCTTCTCTTTTTAAGTTTTCCCCCCCTAAAAAAATGCTTCACAGGTCAGACAGCAAGCATATATCTAATTAATTCTTAGCAAATGTCAAACTGATTTACACATTCAGAGATTTAATAATGCATTTCTGTATGTTTTCATATAAGTAACTGTTTTCTACTTAATTTTACCACACCTGAAAAGTTCTTATATTTTAAATTGTGAAAACTCAGTCTTCTAATAATTTCAGTAAATGTACTCTCTGCGAATGTGTGGAAAGCAGTATATGAATATATATATAAGATATATTTATTAATTCATGGAGAGTACCGGCCCTGGCTTGGTGACTCAGTGGTATAGCATTAACCCAGTGTGTAGATGTCCCAAGTTCTATTCTCAGTCAGGGAAAATTGGAGAAGCTCCCATCTGTTTCTCCACCTCTCCCCCTCTCACTTCTCTCTCTTTCTTCTCCTCCCCTCCTGTAGCCAAAGCTCGATTAGAGGGAGTTGCCCCTAGGCACTGAGGATGGCTCCAAGGCCTCCACCTCAGGTGCTAAAAATGTTTCTGGTTGCAAAGGAGCAAGGGCCCCAGATGGGCAGAGTATCACCCCTTAGTGGGTTTGGGCACGTGTGGGAGTCTATCTTTGCCTCCCCTCTTCTCACTAAATTTGAAAAAAAATACATGGAGAGTATTTATCTATATGCTACATACTCTACACACTCTTTACTATATAAACCATTTATACCCTATACTATATATTCTCTATATACTTTATTCTATATTATGTATTTTATATATAATACTATCATTTATATTATACTTTTTGGGAAGTTGAAGGAGATATCTGTGAAGAGTTTCATAGCAGTGAAACCTGCATATTCTTATAATTTTATTGATTCCTAATTCTTAAGTATGTGAAAAACTGACACAAAGACAATGTTTCTTATTCACTCTAAAGATAGTTTATCTTTTATATCAGAAAATTTTATTTAGTCCCTTAAAAAAATCATCAAATAGCTCATAGACAGAAATTAAACTGCTAAAGAAAATACAACTCAAATTAGATGAAAAGTTATCTTGTACAATAGAACAACTTAAATGCCCACAGAGAGAGCTTTGCTTTGTGATGTTTTCCTTCAAGAATTTGTTCTCTTCCCATTTCATGCTCTGTCATTCCCACAGATGTTATTTTCATCAGCATCCTTGACATTACATTACTACTACATTGACATTTCAGTCTGCCAATTCTTTTTTTTTTTTATAAATTTTTATTAATGTTAATGGGATGACATTAATAATTCAGGGTACATATATTCAAAGAAAACATGTCTAGGTTATCTTGTCATTAAATTATGTTGCATACCCCTCACCCAGAGTCAGATTGTCCTCCGTCACCCTCTGTCTAGTTTTCTCTGTGCCCCTCCCCCTCCCCCTAACTCTCTCCCTCCCTCCCTCCTGCGTCCTCCCTCCCCCCACCCCTGGTAACCAGTCTGCCAATTCTAAACAAGAGGAAGATGAGGTTTGTTCTTTTATAACAAAACACCCCACTCTATTTTAATTCATATTTTATTGGAAAGACTTATGCACAGAGCTGTGCATGGCTATAAGGAAGGCAAAAGCAGTTCATGGCTGTGCAGTCATGTACCCAGAAAAAAAGAGATTAAATTTTGAGGGAAAACCAACAGATTGCCAGAGTCTTTTTTTCTATGGCCACCAAATATCTGAGCACACTCTGCTCCCAACAAATTGAGCTCATTCCTCCCCAAAGGATGAAACCAAAGGTTTTCTACAATGGCCACATTCAGCTCCAAGTCTAAAATATGTGGCTAATGGATATTCCTATTCATTTGTCAGTTTGTGAATTATGCAACCTATTTACAAATAAATAGAAAAATGTTCTGTTTCCTTTATCCACTTTACACATATACATTTGCCTAAACCCCAAAATTTCTAAGGCAGAAGCAAAAATAAAAATGGAGGCTTATATAACATGGACCTAAATATTTAAAAATATAAATTAGGCAAATTAACAAAATACAACATCTTCTATCTGCCTACCTTGAAAAGTTCAGAATTCTAAGATTCCTTGATTTTCCATCTCAGAAAGTGGCAACAACAGGGAGAAGTATGCTCATCTGATCATTTTTAACCATGGCTCTTGTTTCTCTTCATAACCTTCTCTTATGGTAACACTTCAGCCTGCAAGTCCAAATTACATTAACACCTCACCTGACCAGCTGCCCCTTAGCTAGTACTTGGCATTAAGTTAAGGCCGCCAGTGGAACCTGCTATACTCAGGAAGATAAGATGGGTGAAAAAAAATACCTGTGAAAAACCAAGAAGTCATGTGGGGTTGTTAGGACCGAACATTCTAGAATCCCAGGTATTAGGAACGTGTCCTAGAAGTGGAGTGTAAGCTCTTAATGGGCATAGCTGCCATTTGACCTATAGAATATTACCTTGACCACTGGGGCAGAGCTAAAGAGGGAAGTAATTGGGCCTGCCCAAGAAAGCAGCCTTCTTACCTGTGTCTAAAATTGTTGATCGCAGTGATATATCACAGTGGAACAAAATGATTCCACTTTAAAAAATTCATTCATAAAGCTAAAGGAGTTTGTTACCACTAAACCAGTATTACAATAGATTTTAAAAGATCTTCTTTAAAAAGAATAAAAAAATAACAGAAAAACATAGTTAAACAAATAAAATGGCAAAAGTGGCAATAAATATGTACTTATCTATAATCACTTTAAATAAATGTTGAAATACTCTAATCAAAAGACATAAGGTAGCTGAATGGAAAAGAAAGCAAAACCCATATATATATGCTATCTATAAAAGACCTACATCAGAAGGGAAGATACACAAAGACCAAAAAAAAAGGGATAAAAGAAGATAGTTTATGCAAAAGGAAAAAAATTGGAGTAATAATAATAACTGAAAAAATAGACTTTAAAACAGAGATTATAATAAGTGACAAAGAAGGATACTACATAATGATAAAGGGAGCAATTCAACAAGAAAACACAATCCTTCTAAACATTTATTCATCCCATACAGTAGCAACGAAATATGAAAAGTTAATCTTGATAGACTTACAAGGAAAGATTGAGAGTAATACAGTCATAGTAGAGAATGCTTGATCAGATATTATTAAATTCTCTCTCTTTTTTCTTAACAGAGACAGAGAGAGAGTCAGAGAGAGAGGGATAGACAGGGACAGACAGGAACGAAGAGATGAGAAGCATCAATCAGTTTTTCATTGTGCATTGCAACACCTCAGTTGTTCATTGATTGCTTTCTCATATGTGCCTTGACCGTGGGCCTTCAGCAGACTGAGTAACCCCTTGCTGGAGCCAGCAACCTTGGGTCCAAGCTGGTGAGCTTTTGCTCAAACCAGATGAGCCCAAGCTCAAGCTGGCAACCTCGGGATCTTGAACCTGGGTCCTCAACATCCCAGTCCAACGCTCTATCCACTGCGCCACCGCCTCGTCAGGCTAAATTCTCTTAAATAGATAAAAAAAAGGATAAAAATCACATGATTATATCAATAGGTGAAGAAAAAGCAGTTGATAAAAACCAGCACCCATTTAAAATAAAAACTCTCACCAAAGTGGGAATACAACAAATCATAATAAAGGCCATATATAACAAACCCACAGCCGACACCATACTCAATGGGCAAATACTACATTTTCCTTAAGACCAGAAACAAGACAGCGATGTTTGTTTTCACCACTGTTACTCCTAAAAAAGGAAAATACCTACACACCTATGTTTATTGCATCATTATTTTCAATAATCAAAATCTGAAAGCAACTCAAATGCCCATTAGTAGATGAAGGGATAAAAAAGCTGCAGTAAAAGCAAACAAACAAACAAAAAAACCCAAACAAAATATTATGGTATATTCACACAATAGAATACTACTTGGTTGTAAAAAAAAAAAAAGAGAGAAGGAAACTTTATTCTTGCAACAATATGGATGGACTTGGAGAGTAATGGTAAATGGAATAAGCCAGTCAGAGAAAGATGAGTAAGATATAATTTTAATTATATGTGCAATCTAAAGACAAAATAAACTAAGAAACAAAATAGAGACAGATAGATAGATACCAAGAACAGACCGATAGCTATTAGAAGGGTGAAGTTAGGAGTGTTGGGTACAAAAAGTGAAGGGATTAAGCAATAACAACAACAACAAAAAACTTCATAGATAGTCAACAGTATGGTGATTACCAGAGGGAAAAAGGGTGGGTTGAGGTAGAAGAAGGAAAAGGGGACATAAATGGTGATGGTAGGATTCTTGACTTGGGGTGGTGAACACAGAGTACAATATACAATGTATTATGGAATTGTATCTCTGAAACCTATATAACTGTATTAAGCAATGTCACCCAATAAATTTAATTTTAAAAGTCTTGGAGAAAGTAGAAACAAGTTAGACAGTCTATTATAATGATGGAATCCTTGAAAGAACTGATAAGTTCTGGCTTTGTTGAATGCTGAATCAACTCATTCATTAGACTCTTTCTGATCTGTGAGAAGTAGCATCTTGTCTTCAGTGTTTGGGCCCTTGGCTTTGCCTTCTAGAATGTCCTCAATTGTGACCATAATTTTCTGTTGCCATCTCTGAAGAAAGAGTCTAGGTTGTACATCAAAATTGCCTAGTTTCCCAAATTACTTCTTGCATTGTAGTTTTAGGAGCTTGAGAATTGTTTTTGTGATTTCTTTGTAATTATTCTTCTGAAATGTATTAGACTCCTATTCAATCTGCTTCTCCTCAGTACCACTGTATGAAAAACAAATCACAATATTCTTTTATGCATACTGTTCTTAAATCTCACTTTAGATTTTCTTATATGTGCCCATTTCTCCTTTACTCACTTTTTTCTTTTGTATTTTTCTGAAGTGAGAAGTGGGGAGGCAGAGAGACAGACTACTGCATGCGCCTAACTGGGATCCATCCAGCATGCCCACTAGGGGGCCATGCTCTGCTCATCTGGGGCATTTCTCTGTTGCAACTGGAGCCATTCTAGTGACTGAGGCAGAGGCCATGGAGCCATCCTCAGCGCCCAGGCCAACTTTGCTCCAATGAAGCCTTGGCTGTGGGAAAGGAAGAGAGAGATGGAAAGAAAGGAAAGAGGGAAGGGTAGAGAAGCAGATGGGCACTTCTGTGTGCCCTCACCAGGAATTGAACCCAGGACTTCCACATGCTGGGCCGATGCTCTACCACTGAACCACTGGCCAGCGCAGGTCCCTAACTCATTTTAATGCAGGTAACTTGATGCAATATTCTAAAAAAAAACAAAAAACAAAACAAACAAAAAAAAAAACAACACTTATAATTTTATAATTGCCCCAAGATTAGATCTTTTTTCTTAGCTAAAGAATTAGAATCAGAATTCTTAATAAGGCCCTGGCTGTTTTGCTCAGTGAATAGAGTGTTGGCCCAGTGTGCAAAATACTTGATTGGATCCTCAGAAAAAACACAGATGAGAAGAGAAGCAGTCATTTGCTTCTTTCCTCCTCATTTTCCCCCTTCTCTCTCTCTTCCCTTATCATAGGCAGTGGCTCAGTTGGTCTGAGTTTTGGCCTCAGGTGCTTAGGATAGCTTGTTTGATGCAAGCGTGAGCCCATACAGGGGGTGCCCGGTGAATCCTAGTCAAAGTCATGTAGTAGACTTTCTATCTCTTGTCCTTTCACTTAAAAAAAAATGAATCCTTAATAAACTTTCTGAATGATATTTTTTTCTTCTTGATTTTGAGGAATACAAAATGAGTTTGGTTTTCCGACCTTGCAAAGCACCATATTTCTTGACTTCATTTCATTTTGAAGGTAATTTTAAATTTGCCTGGGTTACTTCTTTGTTGTAATAATTTGCATAAAGCAGCAAGAATCAATCAATATACATTCATTCACAATACAGCTCTTTACAACCATTTCCTCAGAGTTATAGGCTTAAGTAGCCACATGTTCTGCTTAGAGATTATCAAAGACAACAGTTTATCAACTATGTCATAACAAACAACACCAGCTTTCCAAAGTTCATACTTCCAGACCACTAATCCAGTGACATATATTTCAGGTTTCTGTAATAGCAACCCACTTGAGATATTAATATCTGTTTTATTTTGACTAATGTTTAGGCTGCAATAGCAAAAAGTTCCCAAAAATATTATAAATAAAAGAACTACAATTTCTAGCCCAGGAAGCTTCTGGGAGTATACTTAGGATAACAACTGGCATAGCCACTTCAATTTTAAAAAGTGAAATGTCACTATCACTCCAAATAGTACTCTATAAATGTCAATAATGGCCACCTAATAATTAAGTTAACAATATTCTCTTGCTCAAATATCTTCCTTTCTCACTTCCTCGTTTCTCCTGCTTACAGCTCCTCAGTGTTTGGCAATAACCCTCAAACCTTGAATACTTGTTAGCTTTTAATTCATCAGATAATCAATTATTTAACTTTTCCTCTCTTTATTATAGTTTTTACTTTTATTTTTACAAGCCCTACTCCTCCTTGACTGTCTACTTTTTCTATTCTATACTCTATGGTCAACTTTTAATTTTTATTTCTACTTCCTAGATTTCTCTTCAAAGTTCCACTTCCCATTTCTGTCTTGTATGATTTTTTCACAATTTATCCCACTTTCCTAGTTTAAGTACCCACTTTTTCTCCAGTATCATTTGAAGAACACTGCCTGCTCTTTCTTGTTTAGATTCTGTGACATTGTTCATACTATCTTTAATTTGCATAAATCTTCTTTGTCTTACTACCTCTTTTTCTCAACATTTGATGCATTCTTCAATGCTTATGCTAAACACTGAAAAAAAGTATTCATAAGAACTCATTCTTATATAAAAGGTTCTATCCTTACAACTCTATATCTTTTAGTAGGACTCTTAGTTTAGGACATCCTCCTGTAAAATGTACTGTAAGACAGTGGTCCCCAAACTTTTTTGGGTCACGGACCAGTTTAATGACAGAAAATATTTTCATGTACCAGCCTTTAGGGTGGGACGGATAAATGCACAAAATAAAATTATGCGACTGGCGTAAAAACTGTGGTATTTTTAAATATAATTGTCGAACTTATGAGATAAGTGTCAAGAGTGAGTCTTAGACAGATGTAACAGAGGCAATCTGGTCATTTTTTTTTAAAATAAAACATCGTTCAGACTTAAATATAAATAAAACGGAAATAATGTAAGTTAGTTATTTATTCTTTCTCTGCGGTCTGTTACCAAATGGCCCACGGACCACTACCGGTCCGTGGCCCGGGGGTTGGGGACCATTGCTGTAAGATACTAGGATTTATCAGACATCACTTTGGCCACCAGTCAACATTTGAGTTACATTCTCCTTTTCCCTGCTTCCATCTCTGTGGTTGATGAGTTCACCCAGAGCCCTTTCAATGTGACATTGATATCCCTGAAAAGACACCAGTGAAGACTTCAAGGTTTTCAGGCCAATTTTCTTTCTGTCGCTACAGTTTTAGTGTCCACAGTAGCAATGTACAAGTTTCTCATGTGTACAATTTTTGAAGCAGTTAACAAAATTCAAAAAATCATAAGAAAATTATTCTAAATTGCCTTCATAGACCATGAAAATTCCATATACATCAAATAACATTCAATATAATTGCTCATGTTGTCAAGTTTCAGTTTCATGCCTTGCTTTTATTTCTGCAGGTGCTGTATCTTATGTACAATTTATTCATTTTCTCTTAGGTGATTCTTCATTATTGGTTTGATTTGTCTATTTGTTAGCTCTTTCATTTAATGAGTATATATTTTTTTACATATTTTATTTTATTTTACAGAGTTTTCGGTACGTCTCGACTTTTATATGATTTTCCTCCTTCTCAATCCTTAGTATATTTTTCCACTTCAAACACTTTAAACATATTCATTTAAAATTTTTTTTCATGATACCCTATTATCTTTAATTATTTATCAATTATTTAATATATACCATGGAAATTGTTTTTTATTGTATCTGAGAGCCTTGGAATAAAAAGACTCTTTTTAATATATTTTGTTTATGCTTCGTAGTTCATATGGGTTGTTTAAATCCAGACCACTTCTTAAAATTAATGTTTGATCTAAAGTTTCTACAACTCATTTGTGTTTTATAGCATCCTTTTCCTTACTTTATATCTAAGAAAATAGTCTAAATATAGTCTCATTTCAAAGATGAGCCAGCATTTTCTCAATGCTGTTCTAATGCAAGATGCTCAGTTTCAGTTCTCTGTAGCTAAATGCAAGGCTCTGTGGCATGGCAATCTTTTTTATTGGGATTTAGTGCTCATCACATTTTGATACCCACCAAAATATTTAGAATTAATTCCCACTCACAGTACTATTTTTTTCTTCTAACTTGGAATTGCACTACAGATATAGAGTCTACATTTACTTTAGATGAATAATCCCTTTTTGTATGTTTGTAAAAGACAAGTTTTAAACATAATGTCAAAATACTATATGAACTTCAATCCCTAGGTTTTCTAAATATTTGATTTGATTTAATATTTATAGCAATTGCTTGGTCAACTCTTACTAAATTGTCTTTTATAGATAAAAGGAAAAACAAGGCTTACATCAATGAAGTGTTTTCAAATTCACACAGAGCATGACTTTAAACTTACATCTTGTTAACAAAAATAGCTCAAGTTTATAATGACAGAAATATTAATTAGTAACTATTTTATGATGGCTTTCACTTCAGAACTTCTTCAGGAATTTCATATGATGACAATAATGTTAACATAATAATTTATTCTTCTAATATTTGAACACCTACCATAGGCAAACTGCTTGAAAGGTGGGAACACAGGATTTTAAGAGGAAAAAAAATGAGGATTAAAAGTTAAATATCCTTGGCCAGTTGGCTCAATGATAGAGCACTGGCCAGGCATGTGGATGTCCCAGGTTCAATTCCCATTCAGGACACACAGGAGAAGTGACCATCTGTTTCACCACCCCTCCCTTTCCCCTTTTCTCTCTCTCTCTATCTCTCTCTTCCCCTCTCACAGCCATGGTTCAAATGGTTCAAGCTCATTGGCCCCAGGTGCTGAGGATGACTCCGTGGAGCCTTTGTCTCAGGTACAAAAAATAGCTCTGTCATGAGTATGGCCACCGATGGGCAGAGCATCAGCCCCAAATAGGGGTTGCCGGTGGACCTCAGTTGGGGCACATGAGAGAGTCTGTCTCTATATCTGCTCTCCTTTCACTTGGAAAAAAAGAAAAATAAAATGAAATTAAAAAAATTTAAACATGTCAGTGGTGTTTTGGTAAATATTGCTATGAGTTATAAATTAGTGCCATTAAGGAAAATCAGTGGAGATAAAGAAATGGACAAGAAAATTATTTCTATAGGTAGGTTAAAAATATCTTTGAAGAACAAAGTAAACAAATAAAAAACAGTCTGTATAGAAACAGACTCATAGATACAGAGAACACACTGATGACTGCCAGGTAGAAAGCAAGTTGGGAGGTAGAGTGAAAAAGACGAAGGGACTAAGAATTACAAAATGGTTGTTAAAAAATAGTCACAAGATATAAAGTAGAGCATATTGAATACAATGTAAAATATTATAATATGTATGTAAGGTGCCAGGTGAATACTAGATTTATCAGAAGGATTTTTTTGTAAATTATATAAATGTCTACTCACTATGCTAAACACTCAAAACTAACATAAAACAAAATTAAATGTCAACTGTAATTGAAAACTTTAGGAGTGACGTCACGGAAATGGCACCGTGAGCAGCGCGTCCGACAGCTCTCCCCTAAATCACAACAAACTTATCAACTAGAAACAGAAAAATCTATCCTCGGAGCATTCCGGAATTCCACACAAACTGATAGCAAAAGGACTGTTATCACTTGAATCTGAGAGACAAGGGTGTGGAGGGAGCTACCGCAGGGACATTCATTCAAGCCGCGAGGAAGTGCGCCTGTGGTGAGTCAGCCCACACTCGGGAGCCGCGAGCTGCCGTGAGCCGCCGCGAGCCACGGGGCGCCCGCCTGGTCCGGTTGCAGAGTGAGCACCGCTTACGTTCCCAGCGGCCCGTGCACTACGAGTGAGAGTCGCCAGCCACCGGTGCCCGGAGCACCCCATTTGCACGCGTGCCCTGGGCATTCCACGCGTCCAGAGCGCCCTACTGGCCCGCACACTCAGGGTGCCCCATTATCCTGCGCCTGGTGCGATCCAGCCGCCAGTGGCAGGGCGAGCGGGAGAGGCTTGGGAGATTCTCTCCGTGGACGGGGCACCTCACCCAGCCATTCAAGCTAACAATCAAGCGTTGGGGGAGGGGCGCGCACAGGCAGCCTAAAATACCTTCCGGAGCACAGCTGCAACCCAATCACTGAAATTAGCTTAACCCATGAAATCTGCGCACCCTCGGTTCTAATTGATAAGATCTCTCTCAGTTCAGTGATCCAAGACAAGAGGCGTGATATTTTTTAGTGCCTCTCGCTAAAGGGGTGGGGGCAACTTCTGATTGATAGAGCCTCCATATTCAGGGATAAACGCTAACAAGAAGGACTTGGCAGATAATAAGATCTATACTATACTAGTCACAAGCAGAGACTAGTGCCTCTTCTTCCCAGCAAAAACAGGCTACAAAGTGTGGAAAGCCTGGGTTGAGAGGTCCAACTGAATGATAGGCGCTGAACAGTCACCTTGACAACAATTGACTCCCACCCCCGCCTGATTACACTGGAGGCCCTGACTGCCAGAGCCTTTCCCAAAGCCTTGCACTGAGTGGGGATAGAGTGGGGATTTCCCAGCTCTTTGAGCCTCTTACTCCCCAGGCAGAAGCAGTTGCAGCCTTATAGCTGGATCACCAGGCTGCTAATTCAGAAAGGGGGGACTAGGAGAGAGAATCCAGGAAAGCAAACTCTCTCATCATTGGACCCTGCAAACGCCAACAAGCCTTGACTACCAGCAAGACTAAAGCCAATTATATGACATTGCCATAGAATCCCATCAACTGCAAATCCCTACCTAAGTGTGACACAGGGGCAGAGCCTGGGGTACAGAGTCACCGACCAGGAAGAGGGAGAGAAAAGAAAAAGGAAGAAGTTAACCTCTCAAAATCAAGAAAAATTCAGACTTTACTACTTGTTCCACTAATTCTTTTTTTGTTGTTGTTGTTTGTTTCTTCTATCTTATTGCCTTTATTTCCTCCACCTCGGTCCTTCTATTCTCTGCCCATCTTATGCTTCCCTTTTCTTGAACTACACTACCCATGAGTGTTACATTTTATTTCTCTTCTTCATCCTCACCCTCCTTTAAGGTTATACTCCAAAACACTTAACTCTCACTCTCTCCTCTTTTGTTTTTTTTTGTCTTGCTTTATTTTGTTTTTTTTTTCTCTTCCTTTTTTATTTCTTCCTTCGTTTTTCTCTTTTTCTTATTTTTTCCTTTCTATTCATTTTTTCTTTTCTCATTTTACTTTCCTCCCATTTAATCCTCAATCACGAACAAATTAGTTAATTTGGGACTCAAGGCTTTTTTTGGTTTTATTTTTCTTTTTTGCTTTTGTTTTTATTTTTTTTCTTGTTTGTTTATTTTTGTGGCATTTTGGGTCCTCCCAACCCAAGGTCTCCATTGTATTTAGTCTTCGCTCCACTTAATACAACAGATTTTTACTTATTATTTTTATTTTTTTCTTCTTTATTATTCTTTTTTGGTTCTTTTTTCTGGTTCCCTCTTATCCCTCTCATTATATCTCTTAGTTGTCCATCACTTACAAGCAAATCATCTTATGCTTGTCTAAGATTTTCTTCCTTTTTTTTTTTTTTTTTTTTTGCATTTAGTAGGTCCCTACTCCCTTTTTTTGCCCCTTGAACTCTTCACCCCAAATCAGGCCCTCCATTATAGGCACGATATTTCCCTGAGGAGGGGAGAGGAGGGAAAGAGAAGAAAGAAAAAAGGGGGAAATAATAAATTATTACTTGACTACCAGCAAGTTTTTTTTTTGTGGGGTGTTTTACCTTTTTTTTTTTTTTTTTTTTTTTTTACTTTTTACTCTTTATTAATTCTAATTAGTGCTATCAACAAGACCACCCTCAGATGCCGATAAGAAAGAGGAAATCGAATATTATGGATACAAAAGAAAGAGAGGTAACACAAATAGATGTGGAAAAATCTATGGAGAAAAGATTTAACATATTGGAAGCCTTGGAGCTAAATGACAGAGAATTTAATATAGAAATCTTAAAAATACTCAGAGATATACAAGAAAACACAGAAAGGCAATTTAGGGAGATCAGAAAACAACTCAATGAACACAAAGAATATATTACCAAGGAAATTGAAACTATAAAAACAAATCAAACAGAAATGAAAAACTCAATTCACGAGCTGAAAAACGAGGTAACAAGCTTAGCTAACAGAACAGCCCAGATTGAAGATAGGATTAGTGAAATAGAAGACAAACAACTTGAGGCACAACAGAGAGAAGAAGAAAGAGACTCAAAAATAATAAAAAACGAGAAAGCCCTACAGGAATTGTCTGACTCCATCAGAAAGAATAACATAAGAATAATAGGTATATCAGAGGGAGAAGAGAAAGAAAATGGAATGGAGAATATACTCAAACAAATAATAGACGAGAACTTCCCAAGCCTGTGGAAAGAACTAAAGCCTCAAATTCAAGAAGCAAACAGAACACCGAGTTTTCTTAACCCCAACAAACCCACTCCAAGGCACATCATAATAAAGATGACACAAACCAATGACAAAGAAAAAATTCTCAAGGCAGCCAGGGAAAAGAAGAGTACAACATATAAAGGAAGGCCTATTAGATTATCATCAGATTTCCCCGCAGAAACTCTACAAGCTAGAAGAGAGTGGACCCCAATATTTAAAGCCCTGAAAGAGAGGAACTTTCAGCCAAGAATACTATACCCATCAAAGCTATCCTTCAAGTATGAAGGAGATATAAAAACATTCACAAATACAGAAAAAATGAGAGAATTTATCACCAGAAAGCCCCCACTCCAGGAAATACTAAAGGGGGTTTTCCAAACAGATTCAAAGAACAAAAGAAAACAACACCACAAGTAACAGCTCCACCAAGAACACAATAAAACCAAACTTAAACTGTGACAACAAAGGAAAAAAATGGGGGAGAGGATGGAGATTAACAGTAGCAAAGGACGATGAAGTGCAGAAATACTTATAAGATAGGGTACTACAATGAATATGGTAGGTACCCTTTTCATTACTTAATGGTAACCACCCTTGAAAAAACCACCACAAAAACACTTGACTTAAAAAAGGTAGCAACAGAGGAAAGAAGTATGGAACACAAACAAACAAAAACAAATGATAGAAAAACAAAAGAGAAGAATCAAACTAGATACAAAACTAACAGGAAGCAATTTATAAAATGGCAGTAGGGAACCCACAAGTGTCAATAATTACACTAAATGTAAATGGATTAAACTTACCAATAAAAAGTCACAGAGTAGCAGAATGGATTAAAAAAGAAAATCCAACTATATGCTGCCTACAAGAAACACATCTAAGCAACAAGGATAAAAACAAATTCAAAGTGAAAGGCTGGAAAACAATACTCCAAGCAAACAACACCCAAAAAAAAAGTAGGTGTAGCAATACTCATATCTAATAATGCTGACTACAAGACAGAAAAAGTACTCAGAGACAAAAATGGTCATTTCATAATAATTAAGGGGAAGTTGAATCAAGAAGACATAACAATCCTTAATATATATGCCCCAAACCAAGGAGCACCAAAATATATAAGACAGCTACTTATTGACCTTAAAACAAAAACTAACAAAAATACAATCATACTTGGAGACCTCAATACACCGCTGACGGCTCTAGATCGGTCATCCAAACAGAGAATCAACAAAGACATAGTGGCCTTAAACGAAATACTAGAACACCTGGATATGATAGACATCTACAGGACACTTCATCCCAAAGCGACAGAGTATACATTTTTCTCTAGTGTACATGGAACATTCTCAAGAATTGACCATATGTTGGGCCACAAAGACAATATCAGCAAATTTAGAAAAATTGAAATTGTACCAAGCATATTTTCTGATCATAAAGCCTTGAAACTAGAATTCAACTGCAAAAAAGAGGGGGAAAAACCCACAAAAATGTGGAAACTAAACAACATACTTCTAAAAAATGAATGGGTCAAAGAAGAAATAAGCGCAGAGATCAAAAGATATATACAGACAAATGAAAATGAAAATACGACATATCAGAATCTCTGGGATGCAGCAAAAGCAGTAATAAGAGGAAAGTTCATATCACTTCAGGCCTATATGAACAAACAAGAGAGAGCCGAAGTAAACCACTTAACTTCACACCTTAAGGAGCTAGAAAAAGAAGAACAAAGACAACCCAAAACCAGCCGAAGAAAGGAGATAATAAAAATCAGAGCAGAAATAAATGAAATAGAGAACAGAAAAACTATAGAAAAAATCAATAAAACAAGGAGCTGGTTCTTTGAAAAGATCAACAAAATTGACAAACCCTTGGCAAGACTCACCAAGGAAAAAAGGCACAGGACTCAAATAAATAAAATCCAAAATGAAAGAGGAGAGATCACCACAGACATCATAGATATACAAAGAATTATTGTAGAATACTATGAAAAATTATATGCCACTGAATACAACAATCTAGAAGAAATGGATAAATTCCTAGAACAATACAACCTTCCTAGACTGAGTCATGAAGAAGCAGAAAGCCTAAACAGACCAATCAGCAGGGAGGAAATAGAAAAAACTATTAAAAACCTTCCCAAAAATAAAAGTCCAGGCCCAGACGGTTATACTAGTGAATTCTATCAAACATTCAAAGAAGACTTGGTTCCTATTCTACTCAAAGTCTTCCAAAAAATTGAAGAAGCAATACTTCCAAACACATTTTATGAGGCCAACATAACCCTCATACCAAAACCTGGCAAGGATGGCACAAAGAAAGAAAACTACAGACTAATATCTCTAATGAATACAGATGCTAAAATACTAAACAAAATACTGGCAAACCGAATACAACAACATATTAAAAAAATAATACATCATGATCAAGTGGGATTCATCCCAGAATCTCAAGGATGGTTCAACATACGCAAAACGGTTAACGTAATACACCATATCAACAAAACAAAGAACAAAAACTACATGATCTTATCAATAGATGCAGAAAAGGCTTTTGATAAAATACAACACAATTTTATGTTTAAGACTCTCAACAAAATGGGTATAGAAGGAAAATATCTCAACATGATAAAGGCCATATATGATAAACCATCAGCCAACATCCTATTAAACGGCATAAAACTGAGGACTTTCTACCTTAAATCAGGAACAAGACAGGGTTGTCCACTCTCTCCACTCTTATTTAACGTGGTGCTAGAAGTTCTGGCCAGAGCAATCAGACAAGACAAAGAAATAAAAGGCATCCATATCGGAAAAGAAGAAGTAAAGGTATCACTTTTTGCTGATGATATGATCCTATACATCGAAAACCCGAAGGACTCCACAAAAAGATTATTAGAAACAATAAACCAATACAGTAAGGTCGCAGGATACAAAATTAACATACAAAAGTCCATAGCCTTTCTATATGCCAACAATGAAATATTAGAAAACGAACTCAAAAAAATAATCCCCTTCACGATTGCAACAAAAAAAATAAAATACCTAGGAATAAACATAACAAAGAACGTAAAGGACCTATATAATGAAAATTACAAAGCATTGTTAAGAGAAATCGAAAAAGATACAATGAGATGGAAAAATATTCCTTGTTCTTGGATAGGAAGAATAAATATAATCAAAATGGCCATATTACCCAAAGCAATATACAAATTTAATGCAATTCCCATCAATATCCCTATGAGATTTTTTAAAGAAATGGAACAAAAAATCATCAGATTTATATGGAACTATAAAAAACCCCGAATAGCCAAAACAATCCTAAGGAAAAAGAATGAAGCTGGGGGCATTACAATACCTGACTTCAAACTCTATTATAGGGCCACGATAATCAAAACAGCATGGTATTGGCAGAAAAATAGACACTCAGACCAATGGAACAGAATAGAAAGCCCAGAAATAAAACCACATATATATGGTCAAATAATCTTTGATAAAGGGGCCAACAACACACAATGGAGAAAAGAAAGCCTCTTCAACAAATGGTGTTGGGAAAACTGGAAAGCCACATGCAAAAGAATGAAACTCGACTACAGCCTGTCCCCGTGTACTAAAATTAATTCAAAATGGATCAAAGACCTAAATGTAAGACCTGAAACAATAAAGTACATAGAAGAAGACATAGGTACTAAACTCATGGACCTGGGTTTTAAAGAACATTTTATGAACTTGACTCCAATGGCAAGAGAAGTGAAGGCAAAGATAAATGGATGGGACTACATCAGAATAAAAAGTTTTTGCTCAGCAAGAGAAACTGAGATCAAAATAAACAGACAGCCAACTAAATGGGAAATGATATTTTCAAACAACAGCTCAGATAAGGGCCTAATATCCAAAATTTACAAAGAACTCATAAAACTCAACAACAAACAAACAAACAATCCAATAAAAAAATGGGAAGAGGACATGAACAGACACTTCTCCCAGGAAGAGATACAAATGGCCAACAGATATATGAAAAGATGCTCAGCTTCATTAGTTATTAGAGAAATGCAAATCAAAACTACAATGAGATACCACCTCACTCCTGTTAGATTAGCTATTATCAACAAGACGGGTAATAGCAAATGTTGGAGAGGCTGTGGAGAAAAAGGAACCCTCATTCACTGTTGGTGGGACTGTAAAGTAGTACAACCATTATGGAGGAAAGTATGGTGGTTCCTCAAAAAACTGCAAATAGAACTACCTTATGACCCAGCAATCCCTCTACTGGGTATATACCCCAAAACCTCAGAAACATTGATACGTGAAGACACATGTAGCCCCATGTTCATTGCAGCACTGTTCACAGTGGCCAAGACATGGAAACAACCAAAAAGCCCTTCAATAGAAGACTGGATAAAGAAGATGTGGCACATATACACTATGGAATACTACTCAGCCATAAGAAATGATGACATCAGATCATTTACAGCAAAATGGTGGAATCTTGATAACATTATAAGGAGTGAAATAAGTAAATCAGAAAAAAACAAGAACTACATGGTTCCATACATTGGTGGAACATAAAAATGAGACTAAGAGACATGGACAAGAGTGTGGTGGTTACCAAGGGTGGGGGGAGGGAGGACATGGGAGGGAGGGAGGGAGACAGTTAGGGGGAGTGGGAGGCGCACAGAGAACTAGATAGAGGGTGGCAGAGGACAGTCTGACTTTGGGCGAAGGGTTTGCAACATAATTTAATGACAAAATAACCTAGACATGTTTTCTTTGAATATATGTACCCTGATTTATTAATGTCATCCCATTACCATTAATAAAAATTTAATATAAAAAAAAAAAAAGAAAACTTTAGAAAACAGGAAATCTTTGAAGAGGAGAAGTAGATAAGATGACTTGACTATCTGAATAGGTTGAAAGAAGGAGAATGTCTTGCTGTCAATGGGAACTTCATGTGAGAAAAAGTATATCATTAGCCAGACGATGATGAGAAAAGACTGGAGAATCTGTAGCAGAGTAAAGTTGGGGAGCAGTGGCTCAGAAAGAAGCTGGAAAATAGATGGAAGACATACTATGTAGGCTAAAGCTAGGAATTTAACTTTGTAATAATGGAATGCAAAGCCATTAACATGTACAAGCAGGGGAGCTAAATATGACTTAAATTATGTTCTGAGAAAATCACGTTTCCTGTTCTATGAAGAATGAGTAAAGAAGGAGAAACAATAGGAATGGCACGACCAAAATGATGCTTTTGCAATTATTTAAGTGAGACAAATGGGCAGCTTTGACTAAGGTCATATCAATAGGGATAGAGATAAAAGGACAGATTTGAGTTATGTTTTGAAGATATAATTGATAAGACAAACACCAACATTTTTACAAATGGTTGGTATATATATATATACTGCATACCATAGAGTTCAGCTCCATATATATAGCATATAAATATATATATACACTATATATATCTAGAGTATATATATAGCATATATAGAGAGTATATATATAGAATATATATAGTATATATAGATATATACACTATATATCTATGTGCATATATATATATAGTCTCTCTCACCCCTTTAAATAATCTCTGTCAGATCTTGCCTTCTAGTCCCTGGATAGTATATTTGGATAAAAAATCATTCCTGGTTACTTTCACATAGAACTCATTTTTAGTATTAAAATAAAAGTCCAGCCTGTGGTGGCGCAGTGGGATGAAGTGTCGACTTGGAACTCTGAGGTTACCGGTTCGAAACCTTGGGCTTGCCTGGTCAAGGCACATATGGGAGTTGATGCTTCCTGCTCCTCCCCCTTCTCTCTCTCCTCTCTCTCTTTCTCTAAAAATAAATAAATAAATAAATAAATAAATAAATAAAAGTTCA
The DNA here is from genome assembly GCF_036850995.1 of Saccopteryx leptura. NCBI lineage: Eukaryota > Metazoa > Chordata > Mammalia > Chiroptera > Emballonuridae > Saccopteryx > Saccopteryx leptura. The sequence continues at coordinate 62,386,137 of NC_089506.1, read as the reverse complement.
GCTAAGAGTAGTCTCAAAGTTATGACCTGTTATTCAACTTAAGCATATCTCCTTATCTAGCTTGAATCTGTCTGTCCTGAGAACTCAGCAAAGCAGAGGGGAAATAGTATACTCTCACTTCTTGTCTCTGTGTCCACTGCTTCTCCTCACTTGATTGCGCTGTTCCTGGCTCCCCAACTCCCCACCCCCGGGCTGGGAAATGGTAATGGAGGTAAAACAAAGGGACTGGAATACTATGTCTTGACTAGTGTTTTTGTTACTTAGTATTGATGTTTTCTGCATGGGAAATATACTCAAATGTTATTTCTACTCTTTCTTGGGGTATATTGTGGTTTTTTAGAGACAAAAGTCCTCTGGCATGAAGACTTCGAATACTGTTATTTCCTTGCAGATGTTAGCCTTTTCATGATAGTTATTGGAGACATAACTTTGTTTCCTCTCTAGAGCACAGAAATCCAGTCCGGTGTCTTCCCTGTAATGCCATCCCTCTGTTCTGTCATCACATGTGAGGTCAGCTAAGCTAGTCTAACACATTAAGGCTTTTCCAGACAAAAGAAGACGTAAGTCATTTCTGTGTTTGCCTTGATCAAACTCTCCAGCGATGGACCATATGCTCAAAATACCCCTTGCAGTATACTTCTTTTTGATAGAAATTTAAGCAAGCCAAGATCTGTCAAGTTAAAAAAGCATTAAGCTGGATTTGAAATGTCAGTCTCGTTTCCTAGTATAGGACCCTTTTTTGTCTCATCTACTATTTTGAAACTCCCCAAGTTAGTCCTAAAATTAGGAAAAATCCCCAACCTTTAACAGAAAACAAAGGGAGGTAAAATGCAGAGCATTCTGACATGGTGTTTTGGTTTTTTTAAGTCTCTCAATCTACTGAAGTTTTAGTCTTATCTCTACTAAGTTAGAAGAGAGTAATGAGGTAAGGATGGCAGAGCTAATTTTGAGACAAACTTTTTGCAAATACTGAATACATATATATTAGCATCTGTTTACTTTTATTTTCCAACAATGTTTATTCTTTATACCCACCTTCTCAGTTTGGAAACTCAGTAAAATTATCAGAAACAGTCAAGCCTGACCAGTATACCAGTTGTTGGCACAACAGATAGAGCTTCTACCTGGGAAGATGAGAACCCAGGTTCAAAACCCTGAGGTTCTGGCTTGAATGAAGGCTTATCAGCTTGACTGTGGAATTGCCTGCTTGTGTGTTGTATCATAAACATGACCACAGTGTTGCTAGTTTGACCCCACTGGCTCGGCTGGAGCCACATCCTGTTAAGGCACAGATGAGAAAGCAATCAATGAACAGCTAAAGTGCCATAACTATGAGTTGATGCTTCTCATCTCTCTCCTTTCCTGTCTATCTCTGTCTTTCTCTCTGTCTCTATCTCTCTTTCTTGCAAAATAAAAAAAAATTGTCAAAAAAATTTATTTAATATTATCACTTAATCCTTAAATTAACACTAATCTTAAAATTTAGGTTAATGTTTTATAATTTTCAAAAGGGGAAAATAACACATAGTGTATGCATAATTACATATTTAGAATGTATAATAAGCAAGTAAGAAAGTATAGAATGAGACTACTCATTTTTTCTAACAAGAAAATAACTCAGAATTCTACAAACCTGAAATATTATTGTGACTTTACTGGGATATAAAGACTAGATTTAAAAAGTATATTTTATTTGTTTAACAATCGTGTGGTCTCAAAGTGAATTATTGTTTTACTATAATTTAAAAAATGTAAAAATTGAACATATGTGGGGTTCTTTTCTTTGCTTATATATTGAATCTACTTCTCTGCAAAATTGAACTATTTCTGACTTCAGAGATAACTTATTCCATAATTGTACATGCATTTTCCTGTAAGTAGAATCTAAGGAAAGCAATCTTTTCTTAAGTTTTGACAACTGTATTTAATAAAAGCCAAAGTAAAATTTCATTTTATCTGAGCTTCAGAAAGGAGAAAACATAATTTAATGCTTATCTGAGTAAGCATTTTGAAATTATCTAAAAAAGAATATCAAACACTAAAGAAATGATCTTTTATGGAAGTGATCTGTAATCCAGATTCATGTAGTATGGCTTTCTGTTTTCTTTTTTGTAAAGGGGCCGGAATTTAATTCATCACCAGCTTTATGATGGCCAATCTAAGGAGAAAAAAAGGGAAACAGAAAATCCAACCATTATACATTTTTTGTCTGTTCACAAGAACACTGTGTTCTCATCTGAAATCCTCACCACCCACTCCTGCATGTCACTAGGAAGGAGACATCTGCTGAGCGGCTGCAGAAGCACTTGTTCTGCTCACCAACAATCCTATTTCTCAGAAGACCTAGACAAAGAAAAACATAATTTATACCTTATTTCACCACCTATACTTTATTTTCTTTCAATCACTGTCTTATTTATAAAAGGAAAATTTGAACACTTCAAAGGATTTGTGCTTCGCATTTCCCAAGGATACATTCCAAACTGCTAGCTTAATATTTTATATTGAGAATATCTTTTTTTCCACTCAGAAGAGGACTAAAATATCTTCATACATACAAAGCGAGAGGCAGCTATATTATAGAAATCAGCCAAGACTTACTGTCAACATATCTGTATAAAATTCCCAGCCCTGCCACTTAACAATCAATATATTAGTAACAAAACCTTTTAGAGCTGTAATATCTTCACTGGTAATATGGAGGCAGCAAGAGTTATATCTGGGTTTTATTATGAGTACGAAATGATAACATTTTTGCAATTGCTTTGTAAACTATAAAGAATTTGGCGTTATTAAAATATTTGAAGAAAGTAAATTAGATAATTTTTATTTTTATTTTTTTTTACTATTTCTGGTTACTGAGATATTATTTTGTGCCCTAAACCAGCAATGTACCAAATGGTACTTTAGTGGTATATTTCCAGGGAATACTTTCACATGGGTATTATCCATTTGCGTATAATGAAATGTGATATATAATCGAGCATTACACATTTAACTTTACATCTGGGAAATTGGAACTGTCAGTCCCTGAGAAAATAATTAAAACCCATGCTTCCACACAAATATATTGAAATTCATTTCTTGCGTAGAAGATACATGTGGGAGGGGAAAAAGAGTTTAAATTGCTTTCTCTTTCCTTAATGTTCAAGAATAAAATCTAATTCCTTGAAGAATACAGTGTAATGTATAAGGAACAACAAAACTGTTAATGCTGTACTTGAAACTGTTATCTCAGCTGCAATTAGAAAATAAGAGAACATTCTGAAAAATGTTCCCAAAGTAAGTTCTAAAAATGACAACAAAAAAACTCTACTTGAACATATCATATTTAGTGAATTATTTATTCAAAGGACCCTCAGCCATTTAGGGTTACATTACTTTGCAGAGTTCCATGAAAACTGAGTTCTCTCAATAACTAAATACGCTTACATTCTTTCATTAACCCCAAAACAAGTTATCTTCTCCAAGGACCATGTGGACCACCATACAACAGTGAAGGGGTTGTGGTGAATTGTATTCGGTTTTCTCCCTAGTTCCACTTCAAGTTAGCGTGGTTACAAAGAAATGCACTGGGTTGTCTTTTGGCCTTCAGTTCTTTACTGTAATTTACTGTATTAAAGCATGAAAAAGTTAACAAATAACACAAATAAATTTATTTTCAGTCACATAAGTAATTGATTTGATAATTATGTTAATTTATCAAAAAAGCAGTTTGTTTTCAAATTCTTGGTTGTTTTAAACATAACCTATAGCTAACTTTAACCAAACTATTAGGTTTCCATTGCTTACCAGTTCATTTTTAATGAAAATTTTGTATTTCAAACTAAGTAACTTTCTGGATAACCTATAAACTATCTAAGGGAAAATTATATTAAAATATATTAAAATGTTTGACTACTTATTCAAGAAATCAAGGATTTCCTGTAGCTGACAACTTGACATCTATACACCCAGATTTAAGATTGCATAATGATTCTAAGTAGCCGTTGAACAGTAAAGATATCCAATTTATAATGGAAGAGAGACTTATATCAAAAGCTTTTAACCTCTTCTATTTAATTAATGGATCTTTCTAAATGCTCACAATTTGGAAAGGGAGAAAAATAATTATTTTACACTTGTCCTCTGTATTAAAATGCACACACTCAAATGCAAACTTCCCTCTAAAGTACTGTCAAGCTACGATCCCACTTCTCTTTACTATAGATAATTTTAGCAGCTTCCATTTCCTCACCCAAAGCATAAAGAGAAATTCTGTTTTTTTCTGCAATGCAAATCTACTAATTTTTTACAGCTGATTAGTATTTCATTGTGTAAATGCACCACAGCTTTTTTATCAACTCACCTACTGATGGATACTTGAGCTGCTACCAAATCTTGGCTATTATAATAATGCTGCAATTAAAACAGGGGTTCATATATTCTTTCAAATTAATGTTTCATTTTCTTTTTAGATATATCCCATGAAGTGAAATCGCTGGATCATAAGGTAGTTTCATGTTTAATTTTTTGAGGAAACTACTTACTATTTTTCCACAGTGGCTGTCTGTAGCAATGTTCATTCCCACCAGCAGTGCATGAGGATTCCCTTTCCTCCACATCCTCGCCAACACTTATTTGTTGGTTTACTGATGATAGCCATTCTGATAGGTGCAAGGCGATATCTCCTTATAGTTTTAATTTGCTTCCTCTGTTGAAAATCTTTTCATATGTGTCTATTGGCCATCTGTATGTCCACTTTGGAGAAATATTTATTTAGATCCTTTGCCTATTTCTTAACTGGGTTGTTTGTTTTGGTAGTGTTGAGTTGTAGAAGTTCTTTATAAATTTTGGATATCAACACCTTATCAGATGTACCATTGGTAAATATGTTTTCCCATTAACTAGGTTGTCTTTTCATTTTGTTGATGTTACTGAATTGAGCAGGGTTCAGGGCAATTTATCACATTCAGCCAATCAAATGAGATGAACCAGACTCAGTATATAAGAATGCCTTTAATTCAGAAATACCAGTACCCTGGAAGGCAGTGGAGTCCTGTCCACAAAGCTGCCTTAACACTCTCCAAGTGCTGCCAGTATTTATAGGGTTTGGGGACTATTAGTAATGGTGTAAGGGGCAAAAAAAGAAAAAGTTCAAGCAGTTAGTTACATAACAATATGCAAGGGGTGGGGGTTCAGCTGTGGAAACATCTCCTCTGCAATTTCTTTTGATGTAACATCAGCCTAATCAGCATGGTCCTATCTTGCATCCTTGGTAAATCTTCAAAGCACCAGGGGCGGGCGGGGGAAGGGCTGTTTCCCAGAAATAGCTGGAATCTGGTACCTCTGGGACCATCTGCCTCTGGGAAATATCTGTAAAAAAGACTCCCTGTTTTCTTAGGATACAAAGCAAAGATTTAAGATTAGTGAACTAAGTTTTAATTAATTTATAGGCCTTAACTTTTCACAGTAAATCTTGGCTAGGCTTTTACAACAAACTATTGTGATTTAAACTCCCCTAATTGTCAGGTCTGTTCCCAATGTAATCTTTCTCAACACTCCTTCAAAGATATATATTTTTTGCTACATTTCAAAGTAGAGGCCAGGAAGACATTAAGAGAGACTAGGAAGCAGATTAATGATGTTCTAACCCAGAGGTCGGGAACCTATGGCTCGCAAGCCAGATGTGGCTCTTTTGATGGCTGCATCTGGCTCGCAGACAAATCTTTAATAAAAGAAATAATAACGTTAAAAATATAAAACATTCTCATGTATTACAATCCATTTATTTCCTACTGCTCATGTTCATGGTTGCAGGTGGCTGGAACCAATCACAGCTGTCCTCCAGGATAATACCAAATTTTTATTGGATAATGCTTAATGTACATGGGTCGTTGTATGGCTCTCACAGAATTACATTTTAAAACATGTGGCATTCCTGGCTCTCTCAGCCAAAAAGGTTCCCGACCCCTGTTCTAAACCTTGCATATCTCTTATTAATTACAATTAAAATGCTACTTTTACTGATGCCAAATTTCTCACTTTTAGGCTCCCTTATCATTGATGGTTTCCTTTGTTGTGCAAGAACATTTTAGTTTGATGCATTCCATTTTTTTATTCTTTCTTTTGTTTCACTTGCCTTAGGAGGCATATCAAAAAATATTGTTATGAGAAATGTCTGAGATTTTACTGCCTATGTTATCTTCTAGAATTTTTATGATTTCAAGTCTTATATATGTCTTGAAAAGACTTCATTTGTATAGTAGTTTTAGCTAAATAGCAAAGCTAAGAGGAAGTTTCAGATATCTCCCATATGCCCTATCCCCACACATACATAGCCTCCTCCCTTATCAATATTCTCCACCTGAGTGATATGTTTGTTGCAATTGATAAACCTACACTGACACATCCTTATCAACTAATTGCACTAGGGTTCACTCCTGCTCTTGTACATTCTTGGGTTTGGACAAATGTATAATTGCATGTATTTACCATTTGAGTATCGTAAAGAGTATTGTAGTTTCACTGTCCCACAGGTATTCGGAGCTCTGTTTATACATCTTTTCCTTTCCCCAGTGTCTGGCAACCACTTATCTTTTTACTGTCTTTATAGTTTTGCCTTTTGCAGAATATCATGTAGTTGGAATCATACATTAGATAGCCTTTCCAGAATGGCTTCTTTTACTTGAAAAATATGCATTTAAAGTTTCTCCATGTTTTTTCGTGGTTTGATAGATCTTTTCTTATTTAATCCTATACAATATGCCATTGTCTGGAGGTACCAGTTTATTTATCAGTTTAACTACTGAAAAACATCTTGATTGCTTCCAAATGTCGATTATTATTATGAGTAAAGTTGCTTAACCATGAGGAGGTTATAATCTGAGCATTTGTTTTCACCTACCTTGGAAAAAAACAAAAAATGGTTATGGTTGCTATAAATAAATTATACATTGATTTGTAACTATATTTTTCCTGACCACATCAAACTAGTATAAAGATCTGGTATTGGGAAAACAGCTCTGTTAGTCTTCTTTGCTTGTACTTTGCAAGATTAGTGTGTGAGCCTGTGGCAGCAACATGTGTGTGTAGTCTATGTAAGGCTATGGATACTTGCCCTCAGGGTGGATGGCAGATTGCAGATTGCCTGCCCACCACTGTGAGGGGGCCTCTTTTTGCTGTTTACTGCCATGAGAAAAGGTTTCCCCTGCCTGTTGCTTGTCCACCATTGCAAGACTGTTAAACGGGAATGACCCAATGCTTTCTGGCTCTGCAATTTCTCTACCATCTTCTCAAATCCATTGTGCACCTGCCTGGTCTTGGCCACCATTATTACATATAAATAACAATAAAATGTATTTGAATGTCTAACCACTATGCTGTACACTTGAAAGTAATACAACATAATAAAGAATGTAAACTGTAACTAAAAATAAAATTTTAAAAATCCTCTAAATTAGTCTTTTTTTTCTTTTTTTTTTAATTCATTTTAGAAAGGAGAGAGAGAGAGAGGAGAGAGAGAAGGGGGGGAGGAGCAGGAAGCATCAACTCCCATATGTGCCTTGACCAGGCAAGACCAGGGTTTCGAACCGGCGACCTCAGCATTTCCAGGTCAACGCTTTATCCACTGTGCCACCACAGGTCAGGCCTAGTCTTTAAACTAATGTCATAAACATGAGATCTCTGAAACACTAGTTTCTCAGGTTTATGCATTCTTTCAAGATTCTGTGGAAAAAGAGTCTCTTCTTTCTCCTTAATGCCCTTTGATGTCTTGTTATAAATGTCAGACTTCTTCCAAATATAAAAAACGTGTTTTCTACACTCTTCACTCTAAGCAAAAGAGGTCACATGTATATTACTCTGTCTTATATTAGTTTTAATGATGTCTGATTATAGTAATACCAAAGATCTACTTATAATTTTTATTTTCTATAATTTTGTATGATTAGGTAACATGTTGCCCCTAAGAGCACAATATACTACCTCAATTATAATATTGGATTCACAGCTTGCACAATATCCATTGCAACAGATCAATAATCTCTCCACACACAATTAGGCATATCTGCCTCTTTCTCAGGAGTAGTTCTTTTCTGCCGACTGCAATGGTTGCCAACTGCAATGTTTCTCCACTAGTGCTCTGAAGGGAGAGTGTTTGCTTTTATTACCTTCACAAATTTAAGGGTTTGGTTCCCTGGAGGAGTAAAGGTGGTAGTGAGGAGTTCCAAGAATGGCTTATCTGCCTCTCCTCTGGTTAGTAACATAAAAAAAGGTAGCCCCAGATTCTCTCTAATATTTCTTGAGAACCCCTGGCAAAAAAAATGTGCTATTGTTCTCTATCTGGTCCTAAGAGGTTTTTTCTCATTCTTTTGCTAGCCTAGCCATCTGGGGGGCAGCTGTGATAGGCTTGCGCAATGGTATATTAGGTGCAAGCACTTCACTTGATTAGTATGTGGCAGAGGCATGTATGCCTAGCCTATATAAGGTTATGGGTGCTTGCTCTTGAGAAAGATGTGCGATTGCAAATGTGTGAGGGGCCATTTTGCTGTTTGTTTGCCTGAGAGGCAGTTTTCCCTTCCTTTGTGCTTGCCTGCTATTGTGAGACTTTATTAAATGGTATGGCCCAACCCTTCCCAGCTCCACAGTTGCTCTACCATCTGTCCGAATCCAATGTGAACCTGCCTGGCCTCGGCCAACAGCAATACACCTGGCATAGTTGGCAGGATTCGGAACAGATTAGGAAGGAGCCACCAACACCTTTAAGGGGTGGAATAGAGGAGTGGTCACTATTCTCCAGTGTATGGTTCCCGTGGCTGTCCTTTTGGGGGCTGAAGAGTGGGTGTTATTTATAGCCCTGTGAGAGAAAACTGAGAGCTCTATGCGGAGGCGGCCCAAGGTTAAAGCTCCAGGGTGAGCAGTGGATTGAGTGGCAGCAACCACCGAACTGGAATGAGTGCTGGAGAAGGAGGCTGAATGGGTTAGTGAGTTGCAGTTTGCCCTGGAGGTTGAACATTGGCAGTGGCAATTATTGGAGGAACAACTGCACATTCAGCTTTAGGCCAAGAGCTGGCAGCCAGAGGAGCCAAAGATGGAGCTGTGCTGGCGGAGTGGCTCTGAGTTGGCAGGAGCAGGCATTTCCAGCTCCTCTTCTGAGGATGAGGAGCCTCAGGCTAAAGCTGTTGTCCACACACTCAGAGCTCAGCCAGTGTTCATCCAGAAGGTAAAAATCCAGCAGTAAAGAGTACCTACTCAACCTCTGGTAGGCTTGCTGTGATAGTGGACATAGAGGTGGATGGCGTCATGCTCTCAGGAGCAGAGTTGGAGAAGTTGTCCACTGTTACCATGTAATCTTCCTTGGGGTAGTGTCTTCAGAGCTGCCATGATGGCTGGGATGAGGGGGGTGGCCTGAGGCCCTATGTGAACCTAGTTGCCTGTAATGAACCTTTACCTTTGTGATTTGTACAGACAGCTGGGCTGTCTACTGTGGACTATCCCTTGGACTGAACCAGAGGGGGGCACTGGCTTTTTTGTTGAATAGAAACACTGCCTTTGGATAGTATGAGAGACCCTGATGGGGGGGGGGCAGCTCCAGTGTATGCCCTCCTGCACTGGGAAGCTTTTCATCCAGTTGGAGAGACAAACAAAGGACATTTTTGGTTTCAATGGACATGGCCCTGATCTATATAGGCCCCCCACCTACAATGGGTGGCCTTGTTTGCACCTTGGGGTGGAGAGTTAGAAGTGAGCCTCCATTTAACTCCCTGGGCAGAGTCCTCAGGGAGACATTATTAAGGGTAGCTTTGTAATTGTCATTTCTGGAATGTATATAATGTACCTATTGTGAAGCAAGCAACCCTAAAGGGGTGGGATATGGGGCAGCTGTGTTAGACATTGCTGGTGTACCAGCTGCAAGCACTTTGCTTGATTAGTGCATGAGCATGTGGCGGAGGTATGTGTGGATAGTCTATATAAGGTTATGGGTGCTTGCTCTTGAGAGAGGGGGATTGTGGATGCGCAGGTTACCTGCCCACCACTGGTAAGGGGCCATTTTGCTATTTGTTTGCCTGAGAGGCAGTGTACTTTGCCTGTGTGCTTGTCCCCTATTGTGAGACTTTATTATACAAAATGGCCCAACCCTTCCCAGCTCCACAGTTTCTCTACCTTCTGCCAGAATCAAAGGTAAACCTGCCTGGCCTCGACCACCAGCATTACAATGCCTGTATTTTTTTTTTTTATTTTATTGAATTTTATGGTATAACATTTGTTCATAAAACCATACAGGTTTCAAGTATACAACTCATCAATACAAAAGTCATTTGCATACTTCATCATGTGCCTATCACTGCAAGCAAAGTCCCTTTTCACCCCCATTTCCCGCCCCCTTTCCTTCTGACGCTAAACTTCTATGCTCATGGTAGCCCTGGCACTCTCATTTGTTTCTTTATGTCACTGAATATTTTAGCCCTTGGTCTTGTCTAGATTATTTTGCTGAAACTCTAGAAAATAATTGTTATTCTTCAAAAATTTGCAAATATGTAGTGGTTCATATCAGTATCATAATTTTCCATTAAAACCTGGTACATTCTCAATACATTATGAATATTAGCCTTAAAAACACATTTTACTAGATAAAAAATGGCCTGCTTATTATATTTTATTCATCAAATAAGAATACATTGCAAATAATAGATCTAGTTTTTAACTTTTTACTACTCCCTTGATAATCATGTCTATGCATTAGCTCTGGGCTTTCATCTTTTCAAGACCTTTCATAGTATCGCCTTCCAACCTATCTATGTATATTTAATCTCACTTTACCTTTTCTATACAATTTATATCTTTAATAAGGCTTCTCACCTTCTTCTTATGATCTTCCCAATCTCTCAACATATACCAAAGCATCTTTTTTCTTTACGTTTCCCAACCCATATTTTTATCTACTTTGCTGAGCTCTTGTATTAAATAATATTGATGTAAACAATTTTGTTTTCAAATTATTTTACTGTGTGATGGTATATGGATTGTCATTATTTTGTTTTTAACTTATAAGAAAAGTAGAAGCCAGGAATAATAAATGCCATTTCTTCAGCAAATATTTATTGAAGTTAAATTCCAATATTTTGTTGATAAATGTCTATGTGATGAGAGTATTATGTCTCTTACTTTTAGTTTTTTCACATGCAATCATAATATTCCCAACTAGAAACATCAACTACTGAAAACCAGGATCAGAATTTATATTTTCTTTCTACAACTGCATATAATGATTTCTTATGTTCTTAATAAACATTCTCTGATGAGCTGAAGAGTAACTTTAATATAATCTGGCACATAACATTTAGAATCATTTTGTGTTTTGTTATTTCCACCAATTTAGTCAAAAACCATTTTATTGTATTTACTTATTAGATATGTAAATAGTGCAACCACACAAAGGCCAAAATGTAGCAAAGAAGATTTATTGCAGACACCTGAGTGCAGGTGGGCTGAGTCTTGTAAGAGTCAGCCCTGAGCAAGGGTGAGAGGATTAGTTTTGTACTCTGTTGCTTCCTTCTGGCAATTTCTGTTGATGCTCGTTACCAGGCCTCCATCCTGGGCTTGTAGTATTCTTTTGTTTCAGTTCCTGCCTCCATTGGTAACAGGCTCCTGTGGTAAAGGGCTCCAGCTTGGTCAACTTAAAGGTTAGGTACAGTTCATCACTTACTGACGGTGGAAGGCCTGGGAGGGGGCAGTTCTGAGCCCTGAGTATACGTTTTGCCCTAACACTTTTCACATTCCAGGCAACAGGCTGAGTGCAAGGACTATACATATAAATAAGATTATGGTTTTGCTTTTAAGGGTTTTATAATTTAGTAAAAAAGAGAGCATAAATAACCCTGGCCAGTTAGCTCAGTTGGTTCAGAGCATAGTCCAATTATGGGTTTGATCCCCAGTCAGGGCACACACAGGAAGCAACCAATGAGTACATGACTAGTGGAAAAACAGATGAAGGCTTCCCTTACCCCCTCTTCTCTTCCTTTCTTTCTCTGTCTCTAAACAAACAAAACAACAAAAAACATGGAGATTGATGGTTCAATTCTTCAGTCAGGGCACAAGCAGCTCAATGTTCCTGTCTCTCTCTCTCTCTCAAAAAAAAAAAAAAAAGCATAAATAAAAATATTTTAACTGCCAATTATAAATAGTTGTTAAGTAACTGCCAATCAGCACTACTAAAGAGCCATGGGAGGCAGTGGAAGGGAGGGTACCTGTCCCTGATGGGATCACAACCTCCTTGCATGGAGAGATCCAAAGACAACTCTTACTGTTTAAAAAAATCAGAACTTCAATTTCCTTAAAATTTGTGTGACACCAAAAAGCTGGATTTACATATTTACTCCCTAATATTTTTTTTCCAGGCTGCTTAGAGCATATTAGTTTCAAAGTAAATATTCTGTGAATACAGGCTTGTAATATATCCATAATAATTAAAAAGTCTAAAAATCCAGTATTTTTAAAATATTTGGCTTATTTGCAAACAGACAATGAACTGGCATAATGTTCTTTATAATTATGATTTGTCTCTCTTACTGCAACTCATATAGCTAGCTTTTGGTTATTTGGTGATGGGGTCCTGCCTCACAATCTATTCAGAGTGCTACATTGTATTTGGTATTTTTTGCATCATATATATATATATATATATATATATATATATATATATATATATATATATATAAACAAAATAAATATACTCTAAGTAAATAATAAAACAAATAAAATTAATAAAAAATAAAAATATGTTATTGTTATATTATTATAAAATATATACATAAACTGTGTATTGCACTTCAAAATCTGTTATCCAAAGAAACTCAAAAGATAAAAATTGGTGTTCTTTGCCTATGAATGAGTAATGAATTACAACTTTCCCTAATGAAACTTACTTTGAATTTTCTTTAGGCATGTCATCCCTTGCTACATTATTTGTCTGCTAGTTCACAACTGTCAGTTTCAAGTCCAGAATAAATTACAAGATAGGCCCATAAAGCATAAAACATTCTGATCAGAAGGACTGTTAAAGAAGGCAAAGCTGCAAATATTTTAAAAATTAACTTGTAAGCAAACTGTGGGCCCCCTCAGCAGTGCAGAAACTGAAGTCGATAATGCATTATTACCTCTGTACATACTTGAGAAACACAGAGACACTCAGGGAAAAGTATTTTACTTCAGTTCACTTGACTTCTACCTAAAGCTGGCGCAGGAATGAAAAGGTGACTTTGTCAGATAGTCATTGTTTTTCCTGATCACCCTTTCCCCTCTGTTACAGAGACAATGTCTACTTGGTGACCATATGGTGTGCACTGAGGGACCCACGGGAGACCACCTCACAATCCCCTATAGAGGTTTATGAGACTGCCTTGACCCCCAGTCTTTATGGTTATTTATTGATACACACAAAATAGAGCAGGGACAAGGATGAGGAAGTCAGGAAGCAGAGAAGAGAATGAGGACGTCAGGAAGGGAAACTTCTTTAGAGCAGAATAAAGGGCAAACAAACTAGCTCAAATATCTGCATCTATTGCTTAAGCAGAATTACTAATTCTATCCCTATTGTGCTGTGTTCAGCACAGTACTGAGTTCAGTACTTTTGTCAGTAAAGCCATTGTGGCCTTTATCTCAGAGCACTGAACTCTGTCCCTGTTCTATGTTCCTATTCAGGGCCTCTACATCTCCCCCTTTTTTTATTTGAGCTGTCTATTGGGGTTCAAATCTTCAATAGATTCAGGAGGACATTTTTCTACAGGTGGTGGTAGTTGCAGGGGAAGGTGAAGGGCAAGTATAGTTTCTGTATAGAGGGTCCTCCAGAACAGATGACAGAGACCACTGAGGACTACAAAAAACAAAGCAACAAAATAATAGCAAGAACTGCCAATATCCAAACTCATTAATTGAGATCTAGGAACCAATTCTTAAGATTAAGCCACTGAGCTAGGTCACTGACGTGATTCAATTTCATATTCTTAGCCTCACGCTTGAGTTGATCCATATGGTTCTACAACTTTTTCCGTAAGTCATGATTATCTTGACCTAATGGGGATTGAAAGGTGCTATGAAACTGATGCTGAATATCTCCCAAGATTCAGTAGAATGACAGGGAATGGAAGTGACACACATTGTCTGAAGTTCTGTGTCACATGTAAGCTGCTGATGATCCCACATAGCCTGCTGTCACTCGGCAAAGCAGAGGACAGCAACTTCCAGTGCGTCTAGGCATTGGAGAATTTCTTGATCAATTTGAGTTAGAGACTAAGACTAAAGTTCAGATGTAACATTCTGGAGATGGGAATTAACATGTTGTGTGCTCTGAATGGACAGAGAGAGGGCACCAACAGCCATAACAGCCACGTCAGCTAGGACTGGCAGCAATAATGAAGGCAATTAAAAAACGAATAAACACAGGGAAACCTGTGGTATAAATTGTGAAGCGAGCAATCCTGAAGGAGTGGAATGTTGGGAAAACTAATGTGTTTCAAGTATGTAACATGTGTATTAAGTTTGGTCACTTATATTTTGCATTGGCATGGGACAGTGCCAACTGCGTGTGGTCTGTGGAAGGTTACTGTGCTTGACCTCAGGGTGGCTGATTATAAATTGCAGATTGCCTTCCTGCTTGGGAGGGGTGATTGTTTGCTATTGTTTACTGGAGAAGGTTTGTTTGTTTTTCTGCCTAGCCTGTGTTGCTAGGGAGAGTGCAGAGGAAAAGCGAAAAAGTCCAGAGGGTGAGTCTGGAGAATGAATCTCAGTTGTGGAACGAGAGACCAATTCAGGTGTTGGGAGCCCTGATTTCCACCTGGCCTGATTGGCTGGGGAGTGCTGAGACTGGTGGGTGGTGAGAGAGAGTGAAGCGGTCTTCCCTGCCTGCTTGCTTGTCTGCCATTTCAAGACTCTAATAAACAGAATGACCCATCATTTTCCGGCTCCACGGTTTTTTTTACTGTCTGCCCAAATCCAACGGGTACCTGCATGGACATGGCAGTGGCCACTGGCCCTACAACAGGTGTTTCTATATTTTGCAAAACTTCTTCATGCCTGGTTAGATGCTTCAAAGCACGCCAGCTGATGTCAGGAGCTCTTTGAGTGTTTGGCAGTGACTTACATCTCCTCCTCTTTTTCAGGTTCATTCCCAAAAGTGGACTCATTATCAGCTTCTGGATTTCTGGAACTGGGTCACTCCCTAGGGGCTGAAGCAAACTCATGACAAGCCTTCACGTTCCTCACTGGTATCCAAAGAGGAACCATTCATGACAAAATTGCAACATACCCTTGCCCCCAGGTTAGCATTTTGACTGGACTCTGCCACTCAAGGCCAGCTAATACATCCCAGCAGAATACAATCAGCTTGACTAGTGTAAAATGCCTCTTAGCTCCAGTAAATTCAAATGAGAAAAATGTTCAAAAAATGAAGTGGACAAAATAGCCTTATGGCTATTTTTCTTGTGGAGTGAGTCTCTTCTCTTGACTCCCTATTTTTTGTTTGTGCAGTTGGGGCTAAAGAAGGCCATTGGCTCTTTCTGCAATACCTGTAAGTTTAGGTGAATTGCTCATGCTCCCAAGGCCCCCAAGAATGTCCCAAGGTTCTTTTCTATTTTCCCTTCAAAAAGTACCTCCATATCTTATACCTTTTATTATTAAAACCATACAATTTCTTTCCAACTAATCAGAATTCTCAATTTCCAAAAACCTGACCTTTCAGTGAGGATTAAGTTAGTAATTAGCAATTTTAGATTGATACTTTTATTAAGATATTTTATGACCTTTAGAAACAGGTTCTTTCATTGGTAAACAAACATATTTTCAAAAGATATAACAGAGTTAACAAAAACCTTTTGTAAACACAGACAGAACAAACATATTTTCTGTTCAGAACTTTAAAAGACATTAATTAAATTTAGTAGTAATATCATATGCTTTTCTAGACCTTTATTGTCTGTAAAAGGAAGTGAGATCTTTTCCAAACTTTAAATTATTAATTAATTTTTTCAGTGGAATCATTAATATGAACAACATGAAAGCTGGTGCATAACATAATAATCAAATTCTAACTAAAGACAAAGTTCAAACAAAAGGTATTTATTAACCAAATTCTCTAGAAGGAGGTACTGTGACACTAGTCTTTAAACCTTATTTCACATTAACCAGTACTGTAAATGACCTTTACAAGGTCTAGATAGGAGAAAGCCCAAATGCTGAAAGCAGAGGATTTCTAGTACACATAGAATAATAAAAACTTCAGACAGGCCCTGGCCGGTTGGCTCAGCAGTAGAGTGTCGGCCTGGTGTGCGGGGGACCCGGGTTCGATTCCCGGCCAGGGCACATAGGAGAAAGCGCCCATTTGCTTCTCCACCCCCCCTTCCTCTCTGTCTCTCTCTTCCCCTCCTGCAGCCAAGGCTCTATTGGAGCAAAGATGGTCCAGGCGCTGGGGATGGCTCCTTGGCCTCTGCCCCAGGCGCTAGAGTGGCTCTGGTCGCGGCAGAGCAACGCCCCGGAGGAGCAGAGCATCGCCCCCTGGTGGGCAGAGCATCGCCCCTGGTGAGTGTGCCAGGTGGATCCCGGTCGGGTGCATGCGGGAGTCTGTCTGACTGTCTCTCCCCATTTCCAGCTTCAGAAAAATACAAAACAAACAAACAAACAAAAATAAAACTTCAGACAGACTGACAGGTGACACAGATAAGAGCTTTCAAACTGAAACTGACTCCTATTTCATAGATCTGAGTACAATTTGACTTACAAACAGGATATTTACAGTACAGAGACATGAGCATGACACAAATAAAATCTAATTAAACCTAATAGCAGAGTTGCTACTTGACCCTTCACTCTGAAGACCATGAACACCAAGCACAACAATTAGTATGGCAAGACCTTACAGAGTACAAAACAAAGAAATAAGTTTTGGATACAAAATTCTATTCTATTTAAGTTTAATTGAGCGTTCCTTACATATTTTAATTTTAAAGCAAAAATTCCCAGAGCATTTACATACAAGAATGAAACTATTTTACTTAGTTCAATATTACAGCTGGCATTTCCAATTTTTGCATTCAAGAACTTAATTAAAGCCTCAAAAAGCCACATCTTGGCTACCCTAAATTGATATCATTTCATAGATTTATAAGCATAGGTCAATCAGTTAGCCAGAATTCACCCTAGGGGAGCTATTCTTAGGAAAAATCAGTGTGTTACCCATTCTGTTACAATATCAGACAAAAACTGAAACAGAAAACAGAATCAATCAAACCAGAGGGGAACCTTTAACCTGTTAC
This sequence comes from Saccopteryx leptura, assembly GCF_036850995.1. Taxonomy (NCBI): domain Eukaryota; kingdom Metazoa; phylum Chordata; class Mammalia; order Chiroptera; family Emballonuridae; genus Saccopteryx; species Saccopteryx leptura. Next base: position 62,368,852 of record NC_089506.1, on the reverse strand, counting down.
ACAATATCACAACCTGGGATTTCAATGTAATCAGATGGAAAAGATGCCTGCCTGATCTCAGTCAGGGTGTTTCATGACAGGGGGCTCTGGAGGATAAAATCAGAAGAACTTCCCCAAGTAAATACACACTCAGAGCTGCTTGGGAAGTACTGTAGTCAGATCCTCTAGGGTTTCCTAATCTGGGAATAATTTCAAGACAAAGAATAGGTAAGAAACAAAATGATAGTTCAGAGGTATGTGCCCAGAACATTCAAAAAAATTAGAAAAAAATTTTTCAGTCTAGTTTCTGACATTCATAACTGTGTGTTAACAAACATTATTGAAATACAATTCTTCTCCCTAAAATTATCATTTTTTAAGAGCCAAATTAAGATAAACCTAGTTACATTATTAAGTCCAGTTTTAACTTGTTTTGGTAATTTGCATAAACACAACAAGAATAATAATTGATCATATTGACTTTTTACAATCTGCTTTGCTGGAACTTTATAAAGAATTTTCAGACTGAGTTTTAATTAGCCCCTCAGGGCACACATAAAAGCCAAGTTACATAGTTGCCATTAGGCTCCCTGCAATCTTTCGGAAAATGTCCTTCCTTCCCACAGTTATAACAAGTTTGTGGCCACCATGTGGCAGCAAGTACCTGGGCTTGGTGTAATATGGTACCAACATTTTGACAAGCAGCAATCATCTGGGGTATGTAAGGGTTTTGTACTCCTAACGAGGATAAGACTTTCTGATAATCTGCATTGGCATTTTAATATGCCATTTGGAGTCTGAGGAAATCAGTCACTTGAGTATTGTCTATTTGTCTGGAGATGGCATTTTGTAGGTGATCAACAAAATCTATATAAGATTAATTCGACCTTTGTCTGATGATAGCAAAGAACCCATGCAGACTCTGGTGTCCAGAATTTTACCCCATGTCTTATAAGCAGTTTGGTAAATCATAGGAAATGCATCTCTGTTCATTTGCCATTGAGCCTAGGGAGTTTTGTAGCTAACAGTCCTAAGTAACAATTCAATTCTAATTGGATACCTGCCCCAAGATTTTGTACAGCTGTTTCTTGAGCTCTGTCTTGATATTCTTGTGTCCAGACAATATATTGAGCTGTAGCAAGAACATTTTTTACTAGAGCTTTCTAATTGCAAGCGGTCATCTCATACCTTGTGCCAATTGCCTTAACCATTTCCTTGGTAAATGTGCTTTGTACTCCATTTGCAGTAATACTTTTCCTGAATTCTTTAAAGACCTAGAAAGGGAAACTCTCCTGTCTAACAGGCTATACAGGCATCTGGATTACTGGGAATGCCTGAAAACAATCTTCACCATGATCCAAACCCTGGTGCAATCAACGATTGATCACACTTTCAGTTTGCAGCGGAGGCAGTGATGGTAATTATAGCTCAGAGGGAGTTTTGGGGGGTTTGCAGAGGCAGATTAAAGTTGGTTGAGGCCCTGAGTGCAGAAAAAGTATTAAGCCTCTTAAAAAAGAGAGAGAGAGAGAGACAGGAAAAATAAAAATACATGTTAACCGTATTTTTAAATAAATGAAAAATATTATGTACTATTAATGTTAAAATTGCACATATAAAACCAAATTTGGGCCTGACCTGTAGTGGCGCACTGGATAAAGCGTCGGCCTGGAATGTTGAGGTCGCCGGTTCAAAACCCTGGTTTGCCCGGTCAAGGCACATATGGGAGTTGATGCTTCCTGCTCCTCCCCCCTTCTCTCTCTCTCTTTCTCTCTCTCTCTCTTCTTTAAAATGAATAAACAAATAAATAAAAATGTTAAAAAAAAACAAATTTGGTGTCATTAGAAAAAAGTGTAAAGTTGGGGTATTGCATGGCCCTCCAGAAGTTGGGGCCCAAGGCGTCCTTCCAGTGTACCCACCATTAAATCCGCCTCTGGAGTTTGGGGAGGTGGCCAGTGAAGTTGAGGCTCATCAGGAGGGGGAATCTGATGATTTATGCCCTGAATTAGGTATAGTGACAATCAACAATGATTCCTTGTTGTTAGATGTTATACAGTCACTTGCCCTAATGAGTTGTGCAGTCAGTGCCCCATTTTCTCCCAATCTTCAATGTCTATGCTCCTTTCTTACAGATACCAAAGATACTGTTGATGCACTACAATAAGCTGCTTTGTGAGTTGTTTATCAGTGACCTTACACCCGATACTACGGAGAAGGCCATAAAGTTGGAACTTATGGTTGCACTGCTCCAGGGTCAGGGAATTCCTCATGGTGGTCAAGGAAAAGATATGTGAAAAGTAAGGGAAAAAATGGGGAGTCCCTTGGTCTGAAACCTATTTGACCTCGCTGCAAATGTTCAGAGACTATTCGTCCATCATCTGGGTCCCACTTAACGGGATGTGTTGGATGTTCATTCCCATTGCCAGGTTTTGGTAGGTCATTTCAACATTTGGTTCCCAACCCTCACATGAACCACCTCTTGTTGCATGGACTATGACTACTCAGAGAGCACATGGCGTGCACGGAGGGACCTAGGGGAGACTGCCTCACAACCCCCCTATACAGGCTTCATGAGACAGCCCTGATCCCCAGTCCTTCCAAGTATTTATTGATACACACAAAATAGAAGCAGAGACAGAATGAGAAAGTCAGAAGACAGAGAAGAGAATGAGGAAGTCAGGAAGGGGAACTTCTACAGAGCAAATTAAAGGGCAAGCAAACTAGCTCAAATGTCCCTACCTATTGATTAATCAGAATTGCTAATTCTTTCCCTGTTGTGTTGCAATCAGCATAGTACTGAGTTCAGTACTTTCCTCAGTAAAGTCGCTGTGGCCTTTGCCTCAGGACACTGAATTCTGTCCCTGTTTTAAGTTCCTATTCAGGGCCTCTACATTTGTCATCACACTTTTATTGTCCTAATATTTAGTCTAGATAAAGAAATGTATCGACTTTCCATTTAACAATTTATATATTTTATTTTAGCATTTTAAATAAAGAACTTTAGATTTTTAAAACTTGATCAAATTAAACTATCATTCTATTAATAAACATTAAATTCAAAGCATTTATTTCATAAAATATGTCTGAATTGTATTCATAAGATTCTTATTTGGAAATTATTCTAATCTAGAAAACATTTTCTTTACTGTATTCATCAGTAACAAAAACTCTCTGTAATGAACCTTGTCTTTGTATAGGTTGTCTAGATCAGATACTGTTTTTATCCCCCCTTACATAATAGACTTTAAAGATTTCATTTTCTTTAAGCAAGTTACAACTCTAACTTTTCTTTAAAAAAAAGAGAGAAAACAGAACTACTCCATGCATTCTTTAAAAAATTAATCTTGAGAATTCAATTTCTCTTACCTCTTAATGTTTTAAGTTCAATTGTCTCTTTCATTTTTATAGGTCAGGAACAGCAGTTTCTTTTAAATTATTAAGATCTACCCAGTTCAATACATTTTCTACCTTAGGCTTTTCTTAAGCATTCAATGATTACCAAGTTGTAAAAAAAATAAAAAGAGACTTTTACTCTTTGGATGGAAACAATAAGCCATCACGTTCAGTCTTATGGTCAACTTTTAGTCAAGAGGTACAAACAACAACTGTCTCACATGATCCGGCCAAAAATTTCCAGGGTAAAATTCCACTGCACCTAATTCCCTTTCCACATTTCATTATAACAAAGCCTGACATTGAACTTAAATATGATCTAAATAATTCCAACCTAATACATGTCAACCTAGACCAGTGGTTCTCAACCTTTCTAATGCCGTGACCCCACAATACAGTTCCTCATGTTGCGGTGACCCCAAACCAAAAAATAATTTTGGTGGCTACTTCATAACTGTAATTTTGCTACAGTTATGATTCAGAATGTAAATACCTGATATGCATTATGTATTTTCCGATGGCTTTAGGCGACCCTGCCGGGGTCGCGACCCACAGGTTGAGAACTGCTGACCTAGACAAACCTGGCAGAGCTCTTGTTTATTTGTTTTTATTTTGGACCGATAGATTGTTTCTTTACGATTTTTTAGTAGGTCATAATATTGGAAAATATGAATTGAAAGGTAACATTTAAAAGTTCATTGATAACCCTTTATATAAAAGAATTATAGAGGACTCAAATAATATATTATTGACTAATAAACTTTCACTATTTCAATGATGCTACAGGTAAAATCAATAAAATATAAGATATGATAGATAAAATATAATATACAAACCAAATTGATTAGACATGCTTGTATAAAAGTACATTAAATACAAAGAAGTTTGTCCCATGTAACATTTTAAGAAATGATGCTATAATTTTGTGGGTGAAGCGCAGAGTGCATTCCTAGCAGCTGTGGCTGATGCAATGCTGTGAGAATACTCCAGCTCCCAGAAGCCTCCTGGGCATACCCAGGAAGGAAGCTCGCCAGCTATAAGGAAGTGACTTAGCGCCAACCATGCAGCTCCCTGATCTTTTCAGCCATTGGCTATGAAGGACATGCTGTAACACCCTATAGCCTGAACCCATGTATATAAGCTAGTTTACTTCCTGAATAAAGTAGATCTGTGTCACTGAACCTGGCCCCTGGAGTTGGGTCTTTGCATCTCCACCATCCTCACCCCCATCAGGACTTGTCCACAACTGGTGCCCAATGTGGGGCAGGGACCTAACTGGCATCCAAGGGATGGGTGAGTGACCCTCTGCAATGGGAAACCTTCTCCCCAACTCTCGAGTCCCGCAGACTCGAGCCCCGCATGCCCTATTGCAGAGTAGGCGAGTTAAAGTTAGTGAAAAGGATCTTTGTACCTACTGAGAGATCCTCTCAGGTTTCAACCCTTGGCTCCAGGATGCACCTCTTTTGGACCCTGATACTTGGGCCTGAGCTTTCCAGAGTGTCCATTTGGCCGAAGCACATGGGGGACAAACCTTCCCTTTCGGCCTCACTCCTGCCCTGCTCGTGATACATGCCTGCCTGACCAGTACTCCTGCTGGGGACCCTCTGCCAGTGCCAAAGATATTGCAGGCTACCCCTCTCTCTGGGGAGCCCCTACTTCCCTAGATGCCCCCCTCCACTGAGGAGAAAAGTAGTTTAGCCTCCGAGTTTGACAAAATCGTGGCTGAGCACGCAGAAACGAAAGCAACCAAATTGCTAACTGCGCCATCAGCTCTGCCACCGTGAAAAGCAGAAGTTGCTACTTCCACATTCCCTGCCGGGGCTCAGTGCCTCACCCCAGTCGCTCAGATGCCATTTTCTCGAACACGTGTTCCTGCTGCAGACCCATGGGTCAGCCTATATGCCTCCATGTGTCTTTTTTCTTTATGTCTGTCTGTCTTGTCTATTTTTCTGTATCTCTCACTCTCTCTCTCCCCCGCCCCTCTCTCTGAAGTGACACTGGAAGGACCCAGCCATGGCACAGTGGCAGGGATCACACCCTCTTCTAACACAAGGGAGAGGTTATGCTTGTGTTTTTCAGTCAGTTTGAATCCCAGGAACCCTCCCCAACCTGCTTGACAGGGTTTCTTGGGCACCCACTGAATGGTTCAGTCTTCACCCGTCCAAATCCACAGCCCTGACTTCTCCACACCAACTACACCTGAAGAGAGGAGGTCCTCAGCGCTCAAGAAGAAGACCTCGTGGCCAGTGTGCACCCCATCACCTGGGGGATGTGGAGGCTTTGGCGGGGTGGGCCTAGAGAATTGCCCCTGATGGGCCCCCAGACTCTGGTGCTCTGTTCTTGCTTATGTGTGCTATTGTAACCGCCGACTCCCAGATGCAGGCGGCGGCAGCCTGGGGCTAAAGCCTGGCAGCGTGAGCTTGTGATTTCAGTTCATTTTTAGAGGATGAGGAGAATTGGGTCGGAGTTGTGATTCGCAGACTCCAGAAGGTAAATGGCGGCAGCTGCAGCAGGAGGATGAATGGAAGCCAGGCTTGCATCACTAAGTGGCTGCTGGAACAGCAGGGAATGCCTGCTAAGCCACTGGTGGGTTGCTGACATTTTGGGAAATAGGGGTGGATGCCATCATGCTCTCCAGAGTAGAGATGGAAATACTGACTGCCATTGCCACATGCTCCTCTTTGGGACAGTGTAAGACCTACCAGGACAGCAGGAATGAGGCGGGTGGCTGAGGCCTCATGTGCGTGGACTGATTTCCTAGACTACAGCCAGAGTGGGCAATGACTCCTTTGTTGGATGGACTAACAGATTTTGGACAATGTGAAATACCCTGATGTAGGTGGAGGGTGGCTTTGCTGGAGGCCCTTCCCCTGCCCCAGGAAGCTTTTCCCATGGCTAGAAAGAAGGCTGAGGACATTTTGTACTTTTGGCAAAGTGCTCAGAGACTGATAAAATGTACCTTGTAATTGTTGAAATTGTATAATTTCTCATGTTGTTGTAATTTGTGTAATGTGCCTTGTAACCATATGCAGTGCGCAGCTCAGGGCAAGCCATCCATTCTGTGTTTGAACACTGGGACCTTTGTGGGAAGGGGGCATGCATGTACCTACGTCCATTTTTTACAATCAAAATGGAACTGTGTTTAACAGCACCTAGAAGGTCTCTGTAACACAATGGGAGGGAAATGACATCCCGACCCCTAGGAGGAATGCCCTGTTTAAGACTCCCATTCTATTTCCTAACCAGTCAAACATTACAGAAGTTTGCCTCATTGTTTAATCCAGCTAATCTATTAGCATATAGTTTAATAGGTATTATAGTTGTTTTAGTTCTACTAGGGTTCCATTGCATAATGCATAGCATTCAGAAGCTATAACAACAGCAAGCTGTCATTCATCAAGTCCAATTGGCCTTAATTAAAAGAGAAGGGGAAGATGTGGGTGGAGTGTAGAGTGCATTCCTATCAGCTGTGACTGATGCAATGCTGTGAGAATACTCCAGCTCCAAGAAGCCTCCAGGGCATACCCAGGAAGGGAGCTCACCTGCAATAAGGAAGTGACTTAGCACCAACCATGCAGCTCCCTGATTTTTTTAGCCATTGGCTTTAAGGAACATGCTGTAACACCCTATAGGCTGAACCTGTGTATATAAGCTAGATTACTTCCTGAATAAAGTGGATCTGCATCACTGAATCTGGTCCCCGGAGTCAGGTCTTTGCGTCTCCGCTGTCCTCACCCTGGCAGGACTTGTCCACATAATTTCCATTCATAATATACAGGACAATATATGGATCTATGTGATTATTTATCGTGGCCTACCAATTAGACTGTGAGCTTCATAAGAGTAAGAACTGCATTTGAGTATCAACATGGTAGCAGCACAATTTCTAAAATACACAGTACACAAACAATATTCTTCAATGAATAAAATAGTTTTGAGAATTTGCTCAGATTTTTAAAAGATCTGTAATTTTTGCCATATCAGGAAACCTTAGAGAAATTGATTAATTTATCTTTTAAAATTAAGGAAAAGGTAAAAATGAATTCATTTCAGTTTTCAGATGTTTGAAGTTATTTCATGTAAAAGGTGAAATGAGCTTGTAGTCTCTTCTGTGGAACAGAACTATGATAAGGGACTAGATGTTTCAGAAAACAAAACTTTAGGTAAACATGAAGGATGACTTTTCTAAAGAGCGGAAGCATTTATAATATAATACATTGACAAATGATGTATATCAGCCTCTCTAATAGACTTAAAGCTGAGAAAAAATAGTTATCAATTAATGCCTAAGAAATTTTCCAGGATTGGTTGCAAATTTGGATTAAGTCATTTCAAAGATGAATCTAATTCATTAAAATTTTATATTTTGTTGATACCCTTATCTAATGCCAAACAAGAAAAGGCAATTATTGTAATTCACTAAACCTTTTACAATAAACTGGCATAATCAATGAACTGAATATTTTATAAACTATGCACTGTATTTAAAAATATTTTAATTATTTATTTAAATAACTAGAGTTGAAAATGTTTCACAGCTGTGAACATTAATTAGTAAATCGGAGTGTAATTACATGTTTAGTCAAAATAAGAAATTTCACCTTGATAGTGTTCAAATTCAGTAGCAAATTACAAATCTCCGAGTCTCATGTCAGTTCTCTCTCTTACAATTCAGACAAGGATCCTGAACTCAGTCAGTATTTTCACCCACAATGACACCCTGCCTAATGTGTTTGCTAATTGGTTCTTTTAATCTATTTACTCTTTTAAGCTGGTGACATTCACACACTATATTAATGCCCCTTACATTTAAATAGAAAATAATTGACAATAGTGCTTGTGTATGCAACTTTATTTTAGAAGCTGCAGTAACCTCCTGTCATCATTCTTATCTGTCCTCTGGAGCTCATATTTCCAGGATATATTTTGTCCTGCCTCTGTCACTTTGACTTACAATCTGACAGAGCCTTGTTTCAAATTGACAACCTAATTTCAGAGAGATGATGATAGATCATACTTTTCTTATTTCCAGATCAACTGAATTTTCTTTATCAAAATGCAAACAGAAGTTTTGGTTGTGCTGGTAGTGATTTTTCAGGGTGTAGTAAATTGTATTGCTATGGCCAAATAGGTCGGTGACTTTTCCTCAATGAAACAGCATGAAATATATATTCTCGTGCCATTAAAATCATGCACCAATATGTAACTTAATTTTAAGGATGTGTGAACAGATGTGGCTTTTGTCAGCCAAAACTTGGTTCCTTTGTTCCTTTTCCACAAAGTCGCAGTGTTCTAACCAGAAACTATTCTGTAAAATCTTGGATCTAAAGTGAAGGCAACATGCAACTACTATTCAGGAAGAAGTCAACCCGAGTGAGATTGGTACTTAGAAAAAGTTGTCCTTTGTTGTATGGGCCACTGAGATTCAAGGGTTGTTTACTAACAACATATCCTCATTGATGTTGATTGATGCAGAGGTATAAAGCTTGGTACTTTTTTGTCCTAGAAATATGACCAAATTACAAATAAATTGTATCTGATGTGGAAAAGCATGTGGAGAAACAAAGTGGGTGGAAAGAGATTCTATTTGCACAATATAAATGAGAAGTCTCAGGCTATGTCTGAAAGAATTCAACTTTGTTTATGTCCAAAGCAATTTTTAAGCAGCTTAATGCAAAAATTGTAATCACCTGAATAGAAACTGGAACTTTATTTGCTAACTTATGTGTTCTAACCACAGAATAAATTTTGAGCAGCAGAAAAGAACATGTTGCTATAGATAAAGATGTTCGGATGAGATTTTTTGGCTTCATGAACAGAAAGGAAGTGACAGCTCTTAAAAACAGGAACATGAAAAAAAAACAACCAGAATTTTGAAATGTTTTGAATGAACAGACTGAATGTGGGAGAAAAAAAGAGTAAGGTTTGTTAGTGATGCCAAGGTAAAGTAATTGAAAATGAACATGCCACCAAATGGTGAGAGTAAAAAAGAACACAGATAAGGAAACACAGATGAACACAAAAAGGAGAGAGGATGGCAGATAACTTTTGCTAATGTGCAAGCACTTGGCTTAATGAGTTTATTACAGTAATTAACATGTCATCCATGGTGTTCTTTTACTCTTTTGCACATAGAAAAGAAGGAAAGGTCAGTATTTGGTATTACTCTAAAAGCATTTATTTTGTTAGTGTGGAGTCAAAATAGTATAGCACTGGCCTGACCAGGCAGTGCTGCAGTGGATAGAGCATCGGACTGGGATGCGGAGGATCCAGGTTCAAAACCCCGAGGTCGCCAGCTTGAGCGTAAGCTCATGGAGCTTGAGCAAAAAGCTCACCAGCTTGGACCCAAGGTCGCTGGCTCGAGCAAGGGGCCACTCGGTCTGCTGAATGCCCGTGGTCAAGGCACATATGAGAAAGCAATCAATGAACAACTAAGGTGTCACAATGAGAAACTGATGATTGATGCTTCTCATCTCTCTCCATTCCTGTCTCATCTCTCCCGTCCCTGCCTATCCCTCTCTCTGACTCTCTCTGTCTGTCCCTGTAAAATAAATAAATAAATAAATAAAAATAAATAAATAGCATAGCACTGGAAAGAATTTTATGTACATGTATAAGTAATTAGTTTATAAATAAGTGAAAGTATTTTTAAAATTAATGAAATAAGAAAATATTAAACTTAATTATTTATTAAGGCATCATATCTAAAAAATTAGTACGAATGAGATAAATTGAAGGTATTTAGACTATTGATCTTAACTAATCTGCAGAGTCTATCATCTGACTATGATAGTTTATATTTATTTTTAGAGTTAAACATAAATATTTCTTCAACAGAGAGAACGGTAACCAGAAAAGTAAAATAATAGAGAAGAAGAAAGAGAAAGTTTAAAATACTGTATCCTTTTTATGACTATATTTTGATGATTCTAGTACATAAAAAATAACACAATACTAAAATATAATTAATACAATCAAAATAAGTGAATTAATGAAAAGTTAATTCCTCAATATAAAGATGTTTTTAATAAATTTATGATGTTTTCATTTAAAATATATTTAATAGGTGACTTAACTATACAGTTCCCTTTGCAAATGGTTGAACAATAACTGGGATTACTAGTGGAGATACCTGGTATCCCTGTATTTTTAAATTTTTTATTATTATTTAAGTGAGAGGCGGGGTGGCAGAGACAAACTCCTGTATGCACCCCAATCAAGATCCACGAGGCAAGTCCCCTGCCAGGTGAATCTCTGATCATCTAGAGCTCCACAATTATCACCTGAAGCAGAGGCTCCATGGAGCCATCTTCAGAGCCCATGGCCAATTGCTCAAACCATTTGAGCCATGGCTATAGGATGGAAAGAGAGAGAAAGAGAGAGAGATGGGGGGGGGGTGGAAAAGCAGATGATCACTTCTCCTGTGTGCTCTGACCAGGAATCAAACTCAGGACCTCTGCATGCTAGGCTGATGCTCTATTGCTGAGCCAACTGGCCAGGGCTTATCTCTCTGTATTTATAGCAGACACTACACAAATCATAGACAGCTTGTTTGCTCTGCTATATTCTTAGGTATTAAATGTCGTAGGCATAACTTAAAGTGCATATATGTATATTGCACTCTTCTTCTTCCAGTACATCAAAAATTATACAACTGTGATATTTTTTTCATTTTAAACATACTTAAATAAGCATTGATAAAGTAAAAACTCTAATCCTTTTTCAATGTTGTCAACTACCTTCACATTTACTTCATGATTTATTATTAAACAATGTTAAAACATATCTTTATTTGTGAAAATGAAAATTCTAAGGGATTTCAACTGAGTCAATATGAATACCAGTAATAAAATTCTATAGCAATACATTGGACTATTAAACATATTAGTAATGGGTGTGTGTGTGCATATGTGTGTAGGTACAATTTGATACATACCAAAACAAAACCCCTCTTGTGGTTGCTAAACTATATTGTAAAAATTGACAAAACATGCTTCTGCACAATTTTAAGTCAACTTTTAATAATTGATAAATCATGGCTACAGATTTGAACTAAAAATACTATTATTTTGGCTAACAACTCATTAGTGACTTATAACTAGGTAATCTAGTTAGATTGTCTGTATTCCAAAAAATAATATATTGAAACTATTATGAGTTCATAGAAAATAAACTAAATTTTAAAACATATACACTATTTAATAGCAATAACTAAAAAGCATATATGATCCTATACATCAAAAACCCCAAAGAATCTACAAAAAGACTATTAGAAACAATAAGCCAATACAGTAAAGTCGCAGGATATAAAATTAACATACAAAAGTTCATAGCCTTTCTATATGCCAACAATGAAACATTTGAGAATGAACTCAAAAAAATAATCCCCTTCACGATTGCAACAAAAAAAATAAAATACCTAGGAATAAACATAACAAAGAATGTAAAGGACTTATATAATGAAAACTATAAACCATTGTTAAGTGAAATCAAAAAAGATTTAATGAGATGGAAGAATATTCATTGTTCTTGGATAGGAAGAATAAATATATCAAGATGGCCATATTACCCAAAGCAATATACAAATTTAATGCAATTCCCATCAAAATTCCAATGACATTTTTTAAAGAAATGGAACAAAATATCATCAGATTTATATGGAACTATAAAAAACCCCGAATAGCCAAAGCAATCCTAAAGAAAAAGAATGAAACTGGGGACATTACAATACCTGACTTCAAACTATTATAGGGCCACGACAATCAAAACAGTATGGTATTGGCAGAAAAATAGACACTCAGACCAATGGAACAGAATAGAATTTCCAGAAATAAAACCATATATGTATGATCAAAAATTTTTTGATAAAGGGGCCAACAACACACAATGGAGAAAAGAAAGCCTCTTCAACAAATGGAGCTGGGAAAACTGGAAAGCCACAGGCAAAAGAATGAAATTCGACTACAGTTTGTCCCCTTGTACTAGAATTAATTCAAAATGGACCAAAGACCTAAATATAAGACCTGAAACAATAAAGTACATAGAAGAAGACATAGGTTCTAAACTCATGGACCTTGGTTTTAAAGACCATTTTATGAATTTGACTCCAAAGGCAAGGGAAGTGAAGGCAAAAATGAATGAATGGGACTACATCAGATTAAGAAGTTTTTGCTCAGCAAGAGAAACTGACTAGAAAATAAACAGACAGCCAACTAAATGGGAAATGATATTTTCAAACAACAGCTCAGATAAGGGCCTAATATCCAAAATATACAAAGAACTCATAAAACTCAACAACAAACAAACAAACAATCCAATAAAAAAAATGGGAAGAGGACATGAGCAGACACTTCTCTCAGGAAGAAATACAAATGGCCAACAGATATATGAAAAGATGTTCATCTTCATTAGTTATTAGGGAAATGCAAATCAAAACTGCAATGAGATACCACCTCACACCTGTTAGATTAGCTATTATTAACAAGACAGATAATAGCAAATGTTGGAAAGGTTGTGGAGAAAAAGGAACCCTCATTCACTGTTGGTGAGTATATAAAGTAGTATAACCATTATGGAAGAAAGTATGGTGGTTCCTCAAAAAACTGAAAATAGAACTACCTTATGACCCAGCAATCCCTCTACTGGGTATATACCCCCAAAACTCAGAAACATTGATATGTAAAGACACATGCAGCTCCATGTTCATTGCAGCATTGTTCACAGTGGCCAAGACATGGAAACAACCAAAAAGCCCTTCAATAGAAGACTGGATAAAGAAGATGTGGCACATATACACTATGGAATACTACTCAGCCATAAGAAATGATGACATCGGATCATTTACAGCAAAATGGTGGGATCTTGATAACATTATACAAAGTGAAATAAGTAAATCAGAAAAAACCAAGAACTATATTATTCCATACGTAGGTGGGACGTAAAAACGAGACTAAGAGACATTGATAAGAGTGTGGTGGTTATGGGGGGGGGGGAGGGAGAGGAAAAGGGGGAGGGGAGGGGTACAAAGAAAACTAGATAGAAGGCGACAGAGGACAATCTGACTTTGGGTGATGGGTATGCAACATAATTGATTGACAAGATAACCTGGACATGTTTTCTTTGAACATATGTACCCTGATTTATTGATGTCACCCTAGTAAAATTAATTTAAAAAAATAAAAAATATAAAAATGCATATGATATAGACAAGAGCCTTATTCTATTTTGGTAGTATTTCTAATTATAAGGTATTTCTATTTGCATAACTGTAATCACATGACTCATTAATCATATGGACAATATGTGGCAAAATTATCTTGAATTTCTACTGTGGATATGTAACAGATGGTTAAGGAGAACTTGATAAAGCAAACTCATATCTGGTAAATATTCATATCTTTCAATTAAATAAAAAAGAATATTGGTTAATATAGTGGTTTTTTCAATTTGATGAAAGATTTTTAAAAATCTCTTACAACAGCCTGATCAGGTGGTGGCGCAGTGAATAGAGCATCAGACTGGGATGCAGAAAACCCAAGTTCGGAACCCCATGTTCGCCAGCTTGAGCACAGGTTCATCTGGCTTGAGAGCAGGCTCACCAGCTTGAGCACGGGTTCACTGGCTTGAGCCAGAACGTCACTGATTTGAAACCTAAGTTTACTGGCTTGAGCCCAGAGTCACTGGCTCAAGCAAGGGGTCACTCGCTCTACTGTATTCCCCCTGTCAAGGCACATAAAGCAATGAACAACTAAGATGCCTCAAAGAAGACTTGATGCATTGCATCTCTCTCCCTTCCTGTCTGTCTCTCTTTGTTCCTCTGTCTCTGTCACAAAAAAAATAAATTAATTAAAAAAACTTACAAAATGTAATTTATTATGGAACATCACATATATATGTCTGTATACATTTATATGATTATATTTTAAAAATTATAAATCATAACAATAATATTACAAATTCTGTTAGTACTAAAGAAGTGTACTTAAAAATTATTTTGTAATTAGGGGACTATGAAATACTTCATATATTTTTAATATTCCTTCATGAGTATCCAGAAATTTGACAAAAAATATATTCAAATATATTTGTTCAATCAACCAACCATTTAAATTAAATACAGTATCATGCATTACTTCATCTAATATTTAATTAGCAATTCAAGAAATAATTTAATCAAATATAAAAGACATCAAGAAAATGTACTTTCCTTTGAATGAGAGGAAGAGCAAGAATATGATAATTCAATAATTTAATTAGAGTTACTATAGATGAAAAGACAGTCACTACTTTAACAAGTATCTCAATTCATTATTCCCACTTCTTTAGTTAGTTAATCCTTTAATTCCTTTCTCGGTGTGGCCAAAGCTGAGCTTGGAAAAGGAAACGCTTCCTAGAGTATAGAGCCCAATACTGGATAATCTTGAAATCCAAATCTAAACATGGAAAAGGAAGCATAAACTAGTACATTATCAAAACACAGCAAAAAGAAAACTGGAAATATATGCCCAACAAATGAATTCTATGAATCTCAAAATCTTTCCACTTTCAGATGTTGCAACACCACCATTTATTTCAACCCTCTTTGTGTTGCCATTATATTTAGTACCTCTTCTGACTGAGAAGAGACAAATTCACCCTTGAGATGGTCACCAGATCCTGTAATTCCAGTTTACTGCTTCAAATAGATGAGATGTTTAATATGTCCTGGAAAAGATGTGTATATTTTTACGTTCAAATGGATCTTGAATATTTATGAACAAGAAGTTAAAATGCACTAGAATAAATTATACTTTGCAAATATCCACTTCCTTCCTTCTTCAGGAAATATTTGTTTTTCCAGAAAGTATTTTCCATTTAACCAGGTAATTTTATTTGTCCAGTGCAGTATGTACAGATGTTACTTGAGCAGAAATATTAAGGTTTGCACTTTGGTTTGCTGTATTGTGCTCCACTGGTCTACCATCAAAAGAGTGTATTCCATGTAGCATTGACCCTTAAGCTTGAAAACATTTGAAAAAAACTTGATTCCATATATATCAAGGTCAGGTAACTGGAGTCAAGTCCTTCCAAACCTAGCCAAAGCCAGCTAAATTGCAACTTGAAGCACAGACAGCTTGTCCAAGGGAACTGAACAAAATAGGCAAAAAAAACCCCACTAAATGTTCCTAGTATAAACCACCTGGGTTTGATGTAATGTTATATAACATTAGTGTGTAAAAGTTGATTTAATCTAAAAAATATTTTTTTACTTCCATAAAGTATAATATATTTAATGATAAAGTTAGGGTAATGACTAGATTAAACTTTATATTAAATGTTTATTTTGTTAAGTTCTGCTATCTTTAGTTAGTAATAAACAGAGTCGTTCTGAGAAGAATAACATTTTTCTTAAAGAATATACTATAATGGAAACTGTATTATGGTTATTTTAATGGATTAATTTAGTCATCATTCAAAAGAATGTTTTGTTGATATCACATAAAAAGTTATAGCATAATTATAATTATATGAACAATGATAGTTTATGATTATGAAGCACAGTAAAGATAAATTAGAATATACACTTAATGTAGCTCATTTATAATATAGAAATACGATCCACCTGACAAGGCAATGGTGCAGTGTATAGAGCATCAGCCTGGGGCGCAGAGGACCCCGGTTCAAAACCACGAGGTCACCGGCTTGAGAGCCATGTCTCTGGCTTGAGCCCAAAGGTCACCGGCTTGAAGCCCAAGGTCACTGGCTTAAGCAAGGTGTTACTGGAGTGGCTGTAGTCCCCCCCCTCATCAAGGCACATATGAGAAAGCCATCAATGAACAACTAAGATGCCACAACAAAATTATGCTACTCATCTCCCTCCCTGTCTGTCTGTCCCTCGCTCTGTGTCTGACTAAAAAAACAAACAAACAAACAAAAGTATGGATCCTATTATACTACTTAACATAGTATTGTAACAGAAGGAGACTGCAGTACCATTATTTTTATTCTGGAGCTTTTTAAAAAGATTTCATTTATTGATTTTATAGAGAAAAAAGTGGGGGGAGGAAAGGCAGGAAGCATCAACTCATAGTAATCGCTTCTTACATATGCTATGACTAGGCAAGCCTAGGGTTTTGAACCAGCAACCTCAGCATTCCAGGTTGACACTTTATTGACTGCACCACCACAGGACAGGCAATACCATTATTTTTAGAATTGGCTTACAATGTTCATTTTTGAAAATATTAAATAATTTGATGACTTTCATCTGCAACAACTTTTTATCTAAATAGAAATGATTTATTTTATTTTTTTATACAAGTAAGCCCTAATTGACTTCATGCAAAATAATCCATCAACTCTATATTCTTATTTATATCTCATCTAATTTTTGTGCTGACTGACTGCATTTAGAGCATATATGTATAGTATATTAAAATATATCATATAAATAATCTCTATTTTTAAGTGAGAGGAGGCGAGATAGTGAGACAGACTCCCCAATGTGTTCTGACCGGGATCTACCCAGCAACCCCCATCTGGGCTCAATTCTTGAATCACCCACACTGCTCAAACCAATCGATGCACTAGCTGCAGGAAGGGAAAAGGAAGAAAGGGGAGAGGGAGAGAAGCAGTTGGTGGCTTCTCTTGTGTGCCCTGACGAGCAGCCATATGCTGGGCCAACACTCTATCCACTGAACCAACCAGTCAGGGCCATAATCTATCTTCTTGATATACTGAAATCTGACACATCCAGTGGTTGCACTGATTTGGAACTTCTTCCTTCAATTGGAATTGATGAGGAACTTGAGCCTTATGTCTGAGGAGAAATTTTATAGCTTCTAATTAGTGTAAAGTATGAAAACTCAATTGTAGAGGAAATAAAAAATAGTGGCTAACTTTACATTTCAGTATAGTTGAAGTTAAAATTCACATAAGAAAAATTAGATACTGTGATACAGCTAGACAGGGCCTGAAGATCCATGCTAAATAATATTGTTTTATTAACATGGGTAAAATATCTTAGTTTTATCAAAAACAAACAAATTTATCAGAATTGCGCATTGGAAAAAAATATCCTGTGATAAAAAGAATGATACATTTTTGGATAAAAACTGGCTGCAAAGTGACAAGATAGAAACTGATCACTATACTAGTGAGGTTGGCAGTGCAAAAAATGATTAATATAGTGATTATAATTAAATTGAATTATAATTAAATTATAATTAAATTATAATGATTATAATTAAAAAAGGCATAACCTAAATTGTTATTCAACTGGTTCAACAGAATCAGGAGTAAAGAGAAGAGACATAATTTTCTTTTATGAAACCAAGATCTCGTGTAACCGAATTCACCAAGGAAGAACAAGAAATTGGGTGCAAAAGATTGTAACTGAACAATTATTTTATTTGTATATTTCTCAAACATCTGTTATATGAGGAAATTATATTGTCAAAAATCATGCAGACTTTAGAAGCATTTCATTGATGTTTTCATGCATCCAAAACATTCAAGTCATCCAAATATTCTGTAAATGTGTATTTATTCCTATTGTGATTTATTACAGTTTGCAATGAGATATAGTATTCATGTTCTGATTGTCTTAATCGATATTTAAATTTATATGGACAAAACCAACTTTTACAGTTCTGATTTCACATCTGAACTACACAAGTTCTCCAAATTAAATAATATATATTTTTTAAAGTTCTTCTTAAAAATATGTTTTATATAGAATATATTAATATTTCAACTTAACATTCATACTCTTGAACTGAAACTCATTTCAAAGACCAGTATGTGGAAGAAAGGAATGGGTAAGAGGTGTAATAACTTCTTCCCTTATTTACAGCTATGTGAAGAATTATCTCATTGCTAGCTGAAGACATGCACAAAACAATAAATAATAAACTGCACTTATTTTTGTTTTATACCTTGAGTTATTTTTGTTGTTGATTATGTTTGGGTTTATTCTATTTGATTTTTACCAGATGAACCTGCTTTCTATATTTAATATTAGGAGTAAATTAAAATAATTTGTTCACTGTTTCATAATACACTAATGTTCATCTGACCATTGTTAAAGATCTAGAAAAAAAGCTAACAGCAACAACAACAAAAAAAACCTAACAAAGAACAACAAAAAACCTATACAGATTTTTTAAAAGGAAGATTTTTTATCCAGGGGAGATGGGTAAATATATTGATAGATATATAGGTAGGTAGATAGATAGGTAGATTTGTTTCTCAGTGATATGACTACTATCAGAGATTAAGATTTCTACTTCTCATTATCAAAACTTACATTTGATTTAGGTAATTACTTTTTTAATGTTAACACATAATAATATAATCACTAATGACTGGCTTATGAATCTAAATGTCAATGTTTTTACTTTATGCTAAGCAGAAAAATAGTACTTGTTAGTAAGAGATAACACACCTCAAATTATAGAACCACAAACATTAAAAAAACAATTAATTTGATAACCTTTGGGAACATAGTGATTATGACACTATTAAAGGAACCTTTTGAGCAATGAAACTTCTTTCTCAATCTGTGTGTTTCTATAGATGTATCCACTTTGAGAAAAATCAATGGATATGTCCAATGGTAGGATTCAGCGGGTTCGTACTGGTTTGGCAGAACAGATACCTAATTTTTTTGTTGAGTTTGGCAAACCGGTTATTAAAATAGCACTTGTAATCAGCTTCTCTCTAAGGTGTGTGCCTGGGCAGCCACCTGATGTGGAAATCACAAGTGTACATTTCTTACTTACTCTTTTTTAACATTCATCTCCACAACAGCATATTCTAAGCGCCCAGAGTAATGTTCATTCCATCCATAGAGAACTATGCTTGTAATATTTATTTATTTATTACATAAAACCCATTACACCTTTGATGAAATACTACATTTTAATTCCCTTGTGTTTGTTATTTCAGTAAACAAACATACAACATAAAGAGAAAAAGTGCCAAACAACCAGGGGGTGACAACTTGTATTGCTTTTTTGTCAGGTATTATTTAATATTTTTTCATTAATATTTTAAAACTCTTTCTTATAACATAACCTAGTTTTGTTGTTGTTGTTGTTGTTTTTTGTTTTTTTTTGACAGAGACAGAGAGAAAGTCAGAGAGTGGGACACGTAAGGACAGACAGGAAGGGAGAGAGATGAGAAGCATCAATTCTTTGTTGTGACACCTTAGTTGTTCATTGATTGATTTTTCATATGTGCCTTGACTGGGTTGCTACAGCAGAGTGAGTGACCTTTTTCTAAAGCCAGCAACCTTGGGCTCAAGCCAACAACATTGGGCTTCAAGCCAGCAACCTTTGGACTCATGCTAGCGATCACGGGGTCATATCTGTGTCCCCATGCTCAAACCAGCAACCCCACTCTCAAGCTGGTAAGCCTGTGCTCAAGCCAGATGAGCCCTCCCTCAAGTAGGTGACCTTGGGGTTTCTAACCTGGGTCCTCCATGTCCCAGTCCGACACTCTATCCACTGCGCCACTGTTTGCTCAAGCTAACATAATCTAGTTTTTTGTACCTTTTTCTTTGTTCTTATTTAAGTATTATATTAAATACATGAAATAATAATCTACCTTTTGGTATATCATTTTTTATACTTAAAGCAATGATTAGGGTAGAGAACCTAAATTATTTGAATTCCATCAATGGATATATCCACTTATAAGTTGAGCACTTTTGGATTTTATGTTATACTTCAACAAATGTTTCTTTAAAAATCAATTTGATAAGTTCAAGGCTTTGGAAAAGCCTGATGAACACACCTATAATGATGACATGACAGTTACTGCATGTAAGGCACTGCTCTCAGAACATTGCAAACTTATTTTACCCTCGTATCAATCTTATGAAAAATTTCCAATTATTACCCTATTTTACCAATAAGGACACTGATGTATAGATAGCTTACACAACTTGCTTGAGATCATAGATCAAAGGAGTGATGTCTGGAACCCAAACATTGTAGTTTCAGAGTGTGAGTGTTATGTTCACTCTTACATAAAATATATATTCTTATTTAATGAATAAATATTCATACATTTCAGTTATAATGGATCCCATATAATATTATAATAGTAAGTATATTTATCTCATATGTACTGACTCCAAGCAAATTGCCTGTCTTTACTTAATACATTCATTTTTTTAAGCAAGCAAGTGAAAGAGACAAACAAATAGAGATAAATAGGAAAGGAGAGATATGAGAAGCATCAACTCATTGTTGAAACACTTTAGTTGTTCACTGATTCTTACTCATTTGTGCCTTAAAGGGGGGAGGGGTGCTCCAATTGAGCCAGTGACCTTGGGCTTCAAGCCAGTGATTTTTGGGTTCAAGCCAGCTACCATGGGGTCATGTCTAGGATTCCATGCTCAAGCTAGCAACCCAATGCTCAAGTTGGATGAGCCCATGCTCAAGCCAGCAACCTCAGGGTTTCGAGCCTGAGTCCTCAGAGTCCCAGGACAATCCACTGCATAGCCACCTGGTCAGGATTCATACATTCATTTTTTAGATTATTTTTGTATTTCAATTATTTTAAACAATACATATTTAAGTAATCTCTTTCTGTAACTAACCTTTATTTCTGTTGATTGATTTCCAAAAACAAAATAGTCTATTCTTTGCAGATAACTAGACTGCTAATATCTCTTGCTTTTTAGATATGCTTCAATTCACACATGGTGGTTAATTATAACTATCAACAATTTTCTTTTAAGTACAAACATATCGTCTTGACACACAAGAGACAAGTGTGTCAGACATCAATAGTTAGATTTCAGAAGCATAAAAATTGTCTTGATGATTGAAAAAATAGATAATCTCTTCCCTTGTCATAGAAAAATCCCTTCATTTTTGCACCTGTCTACCTTCCCCTCAGCAAATTTTCTTTCTTAACTCTGACATTTCCATCAGTATTTAAAAATGACTCAGTATTTCCTAAATTAATAAAACTTTTTTAATTTTTCAAATATCTTTTATTAACACTGACGATCCATTCTATAATCATTTTCCTGCTTTCTATCCTGAGAGCCTGAGAAGTATTCACTAACTCAATGAATGTTCTTGCCTTTGACTTCCAAAGAGAAACTGAGCAGGAAAAGGAAAAAAGGGATAAATGTAAATTTGTGATATTTATTTCTCTAATTTCCTTCTTGAAGAATTGCCTTTCAAATTGGAATTATCTAAATTTGAGAGTATGACCTATTCCCTGAATAGCCATTGACTTTTGTAATAATATGTAGTTGGAAAATTTTAGAAACCAGATCCAGAGTGGGAATCTAGGACTGTATTGTTAACCTGTTAAGGATCTGTGGAAGAACTTCCTTGACAGAGGAAATGGGAAATGAGTAGTCCATGGCACTTGGTGGCATCACAGTCGGAAAAATTATCACTGTTTTTGCATAAGATGTCACAGAAGGCATTAGAAAAACAAATGTCTGTGGCACTTAGTTCTTAGGGCAACAGTGGTGATGGCTTCTAATTGCTTGAGGAAAGTGGATCAGGTAATTTGGTGAATCAACAAAATCTTGAATCTATAAATCTGTATTCCTTAAATCTATGAACAACCTCAGTCCTGCATTCTATTTGGAGGGCTTACTTCATACGACCTTCTCATTAAAAATTACCATTTCATTCAGTGTCTCAGCAGCAAATATAGCACACTGATCCTTAAACTTCCTGGAATTATAAACCTTTACAAATAAATCAATGTGTATCTGAAGTCATCCAGATTCTTCTGGCATCCTTAGAAATTATACATTAAAAAGAAACAAAATTAAAAATTTTAAATAGGATATGTTGACACTCAAGAAGAATATACTAGGTAAAATCATACCATCAATCTCATTGTACCAAAATAAAAAGACATGAATTGTGTACATCATAGTTCTGAGGATATGGGAGAACTGTTGAAGAAAAGAAGACATAAACTAACACTATACAGAGTGATTATCCCTTCTTATTTAAGCTTAATCTCCAAGCACTCATTAAACAACTTGAAGAGGTATAAATTCATGAATAATTCTTTAGTTTATTTTTCACTTAGCTTCTCCCGATAATATAAAAATAGCAAGAACTGCACATTTTTATTTTATTATGCATATTTGAAAGATAAGGGCTCTTATTGAAAATGTAACTGCAATATCACTATCACATATTTTAAAAATTCTTTCTTTTAATATCAAATACTCAGTGTTAAAAATTCTGATAGTCTTATAAGATTTAGTTTAATTACTTAATTGGCTTCTTCGAATGAAATGAGGTATACAAACTGCACTTGAATAACAAGCCTCATTGCATTTTGGTTGATATGTTTCTTGACCCTATCCCCATTTAATATAATTCTTATTATGTCCATGATCTACTTAAAAATTCTCCGAAGTCTACCATTATAGTGAGAATACAATCCAAATTTCTACTCATGATTTGCAAGAAAAGTTTTTTGACACTTTCCATCACCTTATCATAACAGCACTGAAATTTTATTTCTTACTTTATTTCCTTTCTCCTCTCTCTCTCCCCCCCCCCAATCAAAACAACAACACTGTAATCTCTTAGAAATCTGAAGGTTAGAAATCTGAAATGTTTCACTAGCCTAAAATCAAGTTGTAGGCTTGACTTTTTCCTTGTGGAGGCTGTGAGAGCATAATCCTTTTTCAGCATCTCTTGGCTACTTGAACTTCTTGTCTGTATCCCTTCCTCCTTCTTCAAAATGCATCACTTGAATCTCTGTTTCTATCATCACAATGGTGTCTCACCATCTGTAGTCAAATCTCCTTGTGCATTCCTCTTATAAGGACACCAGTGATTATATTTAGGGATTTCTTTCCCTTGAATATGTCATCCTCTGTCCTGAACTTCATATCTGTTTCTATCTAGAGCAGTGGTTCCCAACCCCCGGGCCGCAGACCGGTACTGGTCCGTGGGCCATTCGGTACCAGTCTGCAGAGAAAGAATAAATAACTTACATTCTTTCCATTTTATTTATATTTAAGTCTGAACAATGTTTTATTTTTTAAAAATGACCAGATTCCCTCTGTTACATCCGTCTAAGACTCACTCTTGTTGCTCGTCTCGGTCACATGATACATTTATCCGTCCCACCCTAAAGGCTGGTCTGTGAAAATATTTTCTGACATTAAACTGGTCCATGGCCCAAAAAAGGTTGGGGACCACTGATCTAGAGTGCTCTCTCTCCAAAGTAAATAGGGTGCAAGTATGGCCCTTTTTCACTATTCAGATTTCAGACCAAATATCACTTCATTGAAGAATTTACTTCCCATTCTTACTTTAATCACATTTTCATTTTAGTTGCCCTTGTATCTATTATTATTTTTAAGACATTTAATCTATGTATACACTAATTAATTTTTTTCTGTCCCATCCAATAAAAAGATAAACACAGAGATGATACACACTTTCTTTGCTTAATTTTCCACTGTTTTGACAGCTTTTGGAGCAGGACCTAGCACCCAGTGACCTCTCAATAAAGGATAGTTTAATTAATTAATTAATGCATGGAAGCAGTTCTCCTTTGTCTCTCCCGAAAACCTACACACTGTTATAATATGGCATCTATGGGACAATAAATTGTTTTTATCAATTTATAAATTTAAAAAAGGATTGGAGATTCATATCTTTGAAACACACAGTATATAGTTCTGTACATTTTTCAGTTAAATTTCCATTTTCATAATCAACAACCTATGTAAAAGATATTAATAGAAAAACATTATTTTGGCACAAAATCAAGTTGTAAATAATGAAACAATAAACTGAGAATATCTTAACTTCTTTATAAATTCATCCTTAATAATTTGTTATTTAATTATATTTTATATTTGATATTACAATTAGAATGTAATACATATTAAAATTACTTTAAAAATCCTTTTAAGAAATATTTTACAAATTACGTTTAGGAATAAAATGACTGCAATGAAAATTCAACTGTCATTTTCAAATTCTCTATCAAGAAATATATTTCTATTGAGTGAGGAATAAAACATACTTATTTAAAAATTTCCAAGTCATTTGTTAAAGATTTATTATTTGAAACAATACTTTTAAAAGGAAGTGGTGGTGGGGGGAAACAATGTCTTTTTTTTATATTCCAGTATATAGTAAATATTTCCGAGAAAAAAGTTACTTTAGAAACTTAATTTAGGATAAACTGCTAGTAATAAAAACCTGATAAGTGTATTTTAAAAAGGTATAATATTTTTAATTGTACATATCTGGAATTATATCATTGTTTTTTAATTTAAAAATATATACTGAGAGCATATTATGGAATTGTAAGTATAGAACAATTCTATAGCTATACACTTACGGGTTAAATAGAGGCTATGACTAGCACTACATGTGAACTTGAAAAATAATTATGCTAGGCCCTGGCCGGTTGGCTCAGCAGTAGAGCGTCGGCCTAGAGTGCGGAGGACCCGGGTTTGATTCCGGCCAGGGCACACAGGAGAAGCGCCCATTTGCTTCTCCACCCCTCCGCCGCGCCTTCCTCTCTGTCTCTCTCTTCCCCTCCTGCAGCCAAGGCTCCATTGGAGCAAAGATGGCCCGGGCGCTGGGGATGGCTCTGTGGCCTCTGCCCCAGGCACTAGAGTGGCTCTGGTCGCAACATGGCGACGCCCAGGATGGGCAGAGCATCGCCCCCTGGTGGGCAGAGCATCGACCCATGGTGGGCGTGCCAGGTGGTTCCCGGTCGGGCGCATGCAGGAGTCTGTCTGACTGTCTCTCCCTGTTTCCAGCTTCAGAAAAATGCAAAAAAAAAAAAAAAAAAAAAAAAAAAAGAAAAATAATTATGCTGCCTGACCTGTGGTGGCGCAGTGGATAAAGCGTCGACCTGGAAATGCTGAGGTCGCTGGTTTGAAACCCTGGGCTTGCCTGGTCAAGGCACATATGGGAGTTGATGCTTCCAGCTCCTCCCCACCTTCTCTCTCTGTCTCTCTCTCTCCTTTTCTCTCTCCTCTCTAAAATGAGTAAATAAAATTTAAAAAAAAAAGAAAAATTTTGCATAGCTTTTCTGACACCCAGTTTCTTCCCTCTGTGAAATGGAAATAATTATATTTTGACTCCATAAGATTATTTTTATTAAACAAGTTATTATACATAAAGCACTAAGAATGCTAAAAACAAAAAAAAGTACCTCTAAGTTTCTGAATTTTATTACATTTGTATTTCAAATCTTTTAAGTATGTAAAAACTGAGTTGTCCAGTTTTACTTTAAATGTAAAAATTAAATGTTGATGTGGTCAGGTACAAAATTATTCTGAATTCCATTGTCAAATGCAGGATGATGTGGAAAATTTTTAGACAGGGCTTTTTTAACAAACATCATCAGTATTATTTTTACCTTTACAGCACTGAAACTATATGAAGCATGATACATAAAATCTGCAAATTTACATGAGTATTTTATATTAAGTTGCTTAAACATGAACTAATAACAATTAAAAATTTATGTTATTTTTGAAAAAATAAGTAGTAGAATTACATGCAGATAAGGTAATGAAAACAGTTTACAACATTCTATAAAATGGTCTAATTCTACTTTTTGATCAAACTAATAAAATGATGGACTATATTCATATTGCTATACTATTGAGCATAAATGTCCTGATAACATTAAAATAAAATTATGTGAGTCCAATAGGACACTCAAAAAGAATAAAAACATAAAAATATTCAAGAAAAACAATTACCATCATAATCCATTATGGACTATTAGGTATTCAGAGTTCCATTAGAAATGTACTTATTTTACTTGCTAATTTTATTTTTGAGCTTCTAAAATCTCATTTTGAACTTCAAATCACATTAAGCAGACATCTCAGCATACATTACTCTTCTCCCAGTGGGTAGAATTTAGAGAAGGAGAAGAACAAAAATAATAAAGAAAAGACAAAAGGAAAAAAAAAACCCTAATTTTACCACACTCCAAACTGATAACATTCTTGAATATATGGGAACTTTTAAATACAATTAGAATCATTAACTCAAAAATGTTTATCAACCACTTTTCTATTCTTCTGACATTATAACATACCGTCAATATCTTGTGCACAGGTATCTAAGTTTTTCTCAGTTTATGCAACACTTCTTCCAGTTGAGTCAACCCTGCATTCTGCTTTTAATTGTGCCCTCTCTTTGTTCGTGTTAACTTCTCTATTTCATAACTTGAAAATAAATTGCATTATGCCTCATGCTCTCATACCTTCCAAATCTTGTACCCATTCTAAGTCTATATTTTATTACCTTTCAACTAAAATTCTCTTCAAACAGGACATTTTTCCTACTGAAGCTCACCTTTAAGAATTTTTTCCTATTTTTTTTCTTCTTTTCACTATAAGTTTTATTTAAATGGTCTTTGATATTTATCTGAATAACTTTCCTATGCTTCTTAGGTTCATGTTTTCTTTTAAGACTTAGATTTCCTTTTAAAAAATTATCTATTCCCTAACAGAAAAGCCAAAATTAAATGTGTATGTTAAGAATATATCAATCTATAAGAAATCTATTTGTGGAAATCCTAAGTGAAATCATTAAATCAAATATAATTTAAGTTATCCTCATGGAAATCCACAAATTTCATTCTGCTTTATAGATACAATTTATGATTTTTAAAATACTTTTAATGCTTTATTCAATCATTTATTACCCATTTAATTATTTACTCATACATTAACTAAAACATTTATTTATTCATTAAATACTACTTAACTCTATTTTATACATTATTTTATCTGCTATATTCTGGTATATATATTCCTAATGCAATAACTGTACTGAAGTAGAACAAGGCAGTTTGGGGCCTTGCTGTTTATACTTTGTGTTTTGAACACTTATCATGGAGTTCTGTGACAGTTTAACTCTGTCCTCTTATTCTGGAGACACTATGAAAAACAAATGCACAGAGTAAAATATCCTAGTTGGTGATTAGAGTTGGTGATTAAGCATGGTAATGCTTGTAGTTACACACGGTAGCAAGGCCTGATAGGGTGAGAAATGATACAAGCTAAGAACAATAAACATAAAATCTATCCTCTTAACAAATTTTATAATACTAAAAGTATATAATATTGGATTATCTATTATTGGCACTTAATTGTATAGTTATTTCACATTTTATTACAATTTACAAATTTCAGGATTCCATACTGTCATTAGTCAAGCAATATAAAAATATAACAATAGCTATAATTTATGATTTTTAAAATACTTTTAGCCTGACCAGGCAGTGCCGCAGTATATAGAGCATCGAACTGGGACACAGAAGACCCAGGTTCAAAAGCCTGAGGTCGCCAGCTTGAGTGCAGGCTCATCTGATTTGAGCAAGGCTCACCAGCTTTAGCCCAAGGTCACTGGTTTGAGCAACGGATCACTCGGTCTGCTGTAGCTCCCCACTCAAGGTACATAGGAGAAAGCAATCAATGAACAACTAAGGTGTCACAATGAAGAGTTGATGCTTCTCATCTCTCTCCCTCCTGTCTGTCCCTATCAGTCCTCTCTGTCTCTGTCACAAAAACAACAAAAAACCCCAAAACTTTTAATGCTTTATTTAAGTATTTATATACTCATTTTCTCATTTATTCACAAAAAAATTCACTTACTTATTCATTAAAACATATAAGTATACAATATTTACAACATTGGTATATTATAAACTAATGGCTATGGAATGCTTTATTAGCTAAATACCATTGTATAGTTTGATAAGATTAGAAAAGGATAGCTAAACATGATTTAATAATAACTTAGGCCATTCATTATAAATGGTCTGTCAGTAATTATTCTAGTTCAAAAACCATTTTGTTGCTTAGAAAACCTGACTAATTTAGGAAAAGCGTTTAAATAAGTGATAATGTTCATATAATCAGGCACAAGATGACAAGGAGTAAAAAAGCAGGTCTCAACAAGTAAGTCATAATTGATTATATAGCAAAATCAAAAGGCAAGAAAGAAATCTTATAGTAAAAATAAGCACTAGGAAATACATTTAAAGTTATCAAAGCAGAGAAAATTTCTAATTAGTACACAATTTAGTTCTTTATTCATTTCTAAAACTCATGTATTGTGATAACACTGCTAATTGACAAGTATAAAATACAGCCCAAACACTTCTATTTGGTATCTCACCTCATTCTTAAGCAGAAAATGTGACATTATAGGATTTTTATGCACATAACATTCAAATGTTCTCCTGAAAGAGCTAATAAAAATGTTATAGGCTGTAGAAATTAATTTATGGATGATTCTGAAGGCAGAGAAGCTCTAAATTAACCTTGCTTGGAGGAGAACTCAATGTTCTTATTCATTAAAGCTTCCAGCTGTGCTAAAGTAGATTGTGGTATATGTTCCTCTTCTTTCAGATGAGAACTCTTTTAAAGTTCTTTTATTCATTTATTATTATTCTTCACAAATAAAAGGAAGAAATATGTGGTTCATATAAAGTATTTTTATCTCAATAACCTCTAACTGATGATATTCAGAAATTTTCATCAGTAGGCTTCAGTTATACCATGTGTATAACTGTGTATGACAATTAGCATCTATGAGAAAAGTCAGTAGTCCAATATATAATCTATGGGGGCTTTTTGTTTTATTTATGAAATTTAAATATTCTCCTTAGTAGTTTAATCTAACAACTTATTTTACCAAGAAATATGTTCGTCAAAATAGTGACACTATTTGATGATATTATTCTTTTGACAAACACATCTCTGTGAACAAAAAATCTCCTAGATTATTGTTAATAAAGTGTGGGCCCAACTTACAATGGTGCAGTGGGCAAAGCACTGGCTTGAAATGGTGAAGTCCCTGGTTCAAAACCACTGCTTGCCAAGTCAACACACATATAAGAAGCAACTATGAATTGATGCTTCCCTCTCCTCACCATTTCTCTCTCTCCTTCTATATACACTCTTTAAAAATCAATAAGGAAAATATTAAAATAAAATTTTTTAAATAACATAAAGTGGTAGAAAATTACAAAGTTTTTTTTTTAATGAAGAAATAGGAGACTTCACCTTACTTCCTTCTTCATTAATTGATTGACTCAAAATATACAGGATAAAACAAAAGTAAGTTTACAGTTTTTCTAATGAAAAATAATATAATAAATAATACAAGAATAAACTCTGTTTTACATACTTACAGTTGTAATCCTACTTTGTACCACCCTGTATTCATATACAACTTACAACTCTAGCTTGATCTGTGGTGGTAGAGGCATAAAATGTCGACCTAGAACACTGAGGTTGCCGGTTCAAAACCCTGGGCTTTCCGGTTCGAGGCACATATGGGAGTTGATGCTTCCTGCTCCTCCCCCCTTCTCTGTCTCGCCTCTCTAAAATAAATAAATAAATAAATAATAAGTACAATGTAAAAACTATCTCATTTTTGGAATACAACTTTTAAAACATATTTTGACTTACAATTCTAAATTTTAAAAATGTAATCTATGGACACTTGCCAGAGCTGATAGTCAACTTTACCGTGATTGCAACAAAAAAGTAAGCAAGTAAATATGTAACTGCCATCTTAAGATATGAGGATATGAGCATATATAAGAGGAGAAAAAGATGGAGAAATAATGCAGAAGAAAAAATAAAACTGAAAGATAATCTAAATTATTTCTAAGGCGGTACTTAAAATTGAATCTTTTATCTAACAGCTAACTACAGTATATTGATGTATGATTGATATACAATAAATTGCACATTATTACTGTATATAATTTTAGACAATTGGACATATACAAACACAAGGATAGAAAATAATGATAGAAAAATCAATCTAGGAAAAGAACTTTCCAGTTAATAATAACCTTATTGTGAAGGCCTTAAGACAGGAAGTCACTGGTTATGCTTTAGAAAATAGAAAGTGGCCAAGCCATATATTGTAGAACTAACTGGGCCAGAAGAATGGTAAAATTGTAGGTTTTGTAGATAAGTAGGAACTCCAACATAAAAGGTCATTTAAATAAGTTTAAATTTTAACCAAAATAGGCTGGAAAATCATTGTAAAATTTTAAGTGGAGTGATATACTATTTTTTAAAGGTAATTCTACAAATTATATAGAGAATGGACTGCAGAAAAGCATGAGAAAAAGGGTGACAAGTTAGTGGAAACTGCAGTAATTAAGACAATATTGACCGATTCAAACAAAAGTCATGGCAATGGGAAGTAGACACAATGACAAATATATATATGATATCTCTAGAAGTTGTATATAGTGTAATGTAAAACAAAGAGCCAAGTATAATCTCAATATTTTGGTTTGGGCAACTATTTATATATAGGTGGATTTGGTACAGTTTACAAAAATTGGGACAACTGATGTTAAAAATGATGATGTTGCCTGACCAGGCAGTGGCACAGTGGATAGAGCATCCATCTGGGATGCAGAGGACCCAGGTTCGAGACCCCAAGGTCGCCAGCTTGAGTGTGGGCTCATTTGGCTTAAGGAAAAAGCTCACCAGCTTAGACCCAAGGTCGCTGGCTTGAGCAAGGGGTTACTTGGTCCGCTGAAGGCCCGCGATCAAGGCACATATGAGAAAGCAATCAATGAACAACTAAGGTGCTGCAACAAAAACCTGATGATTGATGCTTCTCATCTCTCTCCATTCCTGTCTGTCCCTATCTATCCCTCTCTCTGACTCTCTCTCTCTGTCCCTGAAAGAAAAAAAATGATGATATTAAATGGTTGAGAAGAATAGCAAACATTGGTTTTGGTAATACATGTATGTATTTGATGCTTTAAAGAAGTGCAATTTTTGTGGAGGATTTTTGCAAAGGTTGATGTACAGAGGAGAAGCAAAGGTGGGAATTTCTGAGTCTGATCAAAACAAACAGCAAAATTTAGTAGTTGGAGAAGAATTTGGATCTAAGGTAAATGTTTTAATTTTTTTTCCTTGCTTAGGTTCATATATGATGATGGTGATTTGATAGTGAGGATGATTATAATGATGGTGATGGTGATGGTAATGTGATGACTATGATTATGTAATTGTTCACATATTGAAATGGCAGTTTTTCTTGTTTAAATTAGAAAACAGCATATAATTTAAATCAAACCCTCATTTTCTCCCTCGAGAGAACCTTGTCCTTCATATCCTTTACCATCACTAAATAATTACCACCATTGTTCAAAAATTGAAGAGAATTTTATTTAAAAAATTTTTAGAGCTATTTAGTAAGTTAATGAGAACAGCTTTTATATAGTTCTGTAGGCTAATTTTATAATTTAATTGCAAGACTGCAATTCAGCAATAATCATTTAAAATTTAAAATGTCAATATCACTGGCATTAAAATATGTTTCATCCATGGACTAGAATTTTAAATATATCCTAACTTATAAAACTAGATATGAAAATGTGGTACACAGGCAATCTCCAGTTGCTATTATAATTTTACCATAATTACAACTGTTTCACTTATTTATATGCTACCATAGTTAGATAAATAGTTGGCAGAATATGTATCTTCTATAAAACAGGGGAATAAACTTTTATTTTAGGTACAGTTTGTCTAAATGAGAGGCCATCTGTTCATACTGAGTGAAATGTAATCTGGCAGATAGGGGCAGCCTTTGATTGATGATGATGTTGTGCATTATCATAAAGATAGGTTTAAGTTCAAGTTCAAGATCTAAAAAAGAGTGGTTTGTGTGCAATTTTCATTATAATTATGAGACATTGGTCGATGTTAAATGCTTATATATCTTGGTCTTTTGCTATGTATTTTCATTACTTGTGAATCTTGTTAAACATTAAATAGCAAGACCTAATTAGAACCATGATGACGTATTGAAACTTTCCTCTCACATATTTGGGTAAATATTTGTTATAGAGCTTTCCATTGTTGTTGTTATTAGTAGCTTTTGTGGTTTCATTTCCTGTTTTGTTTTCTAGTCTAAAAATAACTGCAAATATGTATTTTGGAAAAAAATATTGACACAAAGACAGTCTTAGTGCTTCTCCTCAATTTGACTTTAGCCAGATTTTTATTGACTACAGGCTACTGATATCAATTTTCTTAGAACATTTAATTTTAAAAAGTTCTAATTATTAATTATTTCTCAGTCCCTTTGAGGTATAAACTGTGTTCCAGCCTCTTGTCAATTTTATATCGCAAGAATGTCTTTTTGAGAGCTATGTTTTTTGTTTTTTTGTTTTTCATTTTTCCGAAGCTGCAAACGGGGAGGCAGTCAGACAGACTCCCGCATGCACCTGACCGGAATCCATCCGGCATGCCCACCAGGGGGTGATGCTCTGCCCCTCTGGGGCTTCGCTCTGTTGCATCCAGAGCCATCCTAGCACCTGAGGCAGAGGCCACAGAGCCATCCTCAGTGCTCGGGCCATCTTTGCTCCAATGGAGCCTCGGCTGGAGAAGGGGAAGAGAGAGAGAGAGAGGAAGGAGAGGGGGAGGGGTGGAGAAGCAGATGGGTGCCTCTCCTGTGTGCCCTGGCTGGGAATCAAACCCGGGACTCCTGCACGCCAGGCCGACGCTCTACCACTGAGCCAACCAGCCAGGGCTGAGAGCTATGTTTTTTAATGTAACCAACAAGAAACATAGCACCCGTTTCTCTGGGAAATACGAGGGTAATTTTCTTAAGCTCTTATAAGGGAATATATAAAAACTCTCCTTCTTCTTGTTTCAATAGAGTTAAATTCATTCATTTTTTCATATTGCAACAGTCTCACCCCCTATTGCAAGTTTTTTATTTATTTTTTTATTTATTTTTCTTTTTAGAGAGACACAGAGAGAAGGACAGATGAACTGGAAGGGAGAGAGATGGTTGCGGCACCTTAGCTTTTCATTGATTGTTTTTTCACACGCGCCTTGATTGGAAGGGGTGTGTCTCCAGGTCAAGCCAGTAACCTTTGACTTGCTGGTGAGCCTGAATTGAAGCCAGTGACCTCAAGGTTTTAAACCTGGGTCCTCAGTGTCTCAGGCTGACATTCTATCCATTGTGCTACTGCCTGGTCAGGCACAACAGTTTTGAATAAAGCCTTACTTGTCTTTTTAACTCTGTCACTAAAATTTTTGACAATATAAATGAACAGTATTCTCTACAAACATTATATTTAGAAAACTGACTGTCGGGACAATAAACTTTCCTTTCATAACTCAATACAGCTAGGATTATTCTCTCCCCTTTTAAAGTTAACTTTTTTTTTGGCTTAAGGC
The DNA here is from genome assembly GCF_036850995.1 of Saccopteryx leptura. Taxonomy (NCBI): domain Eukaryota; kingdom Metazoa; phylum Chordata; class Mammalia; order Chiroptera; family Emballonuridae; genus Saccopteryx; species Saccopteryx leptura. The sequence goes on along the minus strand of NC_089506.1, from coordinate 62,335,269 downwards.
AAAAAAAATCATACTATCTTTAATGGCATATAGTCTATTCATATTTCACTTTTTGAAAAAAATATTTTATCTGATAGAATATTAATTTAATTCTATCATAAAATTAAGTAATGTTATTTAAATGCATAAAGTAATAACTGAATGATCAAAGCATTCAATAAATATTGCACATAAATGAATATAATTAAATGGCATTTAATAGCATTAGTTCTTAACCGACTAAATATAATGCCTTCAGGTATTCTCATTTTTTCTCTCTTCCTCCCTTTCTTTACTAAAATATAAACACTACTAGACGTTAATGGCCTTGAAGCCAAGATTATATTTTACATTTTTGTACCTCTTCTGGAATGGAGAAGATACTTAACAGTTGAATAATTGATGAAATGAACTGTTAGCTACTAAAATCAAATGTATATACATATTTTTCCTGCATTATATTTTTATTATAAACAAACCAATTATGTTATCCAGTATTGAAACATAGCAATTATCAATAAAGTTAGGTGTTAACCTTTGAAATTCTGAAGTAGCAAGTCATATATTAGAAGATATAGTTTAACAATATTTGTAATATTAACTAACCTTACTGTAGTGAATAATATCTTTCAAGTACTCTTCTAATTGTTTTAGTTTTTTTCATTGATTAGAGAGAGAGAGAGAGAGAAAAGTAGAGAGGCAAGAGAAAGAAGAGGAGAAAAAAAAGTGAGAGAGAGAAGCATCAACTTGTTGCTCCACTTAGTTTCATTTAGTTTTGCTTTTATTGGTTACTTCTCTTATGTGCCCTGACTGGGGATTGAACCCGTGGACCTCCATGTGTTAAGATGACAATCTATCCAGAAAGCCACCTGGGTAGGGCCCTAACAGTTTTAATCAAATTATTTAATTTCCAAAACAAACCTAATAAATGGATATTTCATTTTAATTCTTCTTCATAAGTAAAGAAACCAAAGCCCAGAGTCTAATATATGTTGTACAATTTCACATAATTAGTAAATGACAGACCCAGAACTTAAAAAATAAGAACCTCTGTTTCAAAGTCTGTGATTTTATCCAATTTAATTTTGGATTATATTACTGAATACTTAACTTTTAAATTTATTGTTCTCAAGATACTTAAATAATGTACCCTGATCCTAAATCCACTGAATATAACAAATGGAACCTTTTTTAGGTGGAAAATCAGGGAAGGATGCCAGCATGACCAATAACATGACAAAACACTAGTCCTACTAGATTGAAGGAAAGCACACAAGAGTCACCCAGCTATGATTTTCCTTTCTTGAGAAAATCACAGCAGCTTCAAGGAGTATACACAGTGAAAAACTTATCTTAGTGCCCGCACTAATGTTGTTGATATGAGTATTGGATATAGGGGACCAAGTATAAACACACAACACAAAATTCTATTTGCTACTGTGGGTCAAAAATATTTGATTGGCAGAGTTAGGAGGAAAAGCAGAATTACAGCTGCATAACTTTTCTTTTTATATACCTTGGTCAACAACACCAAAATATAGATCAGACTCAGCCATGAGGGGATTCATACAAGGAGGCAATGCAAATGGAGTATTGGTCCCAGAACAGAAGCTTTACCAAAAGCAAAGAGAAAAGAAACACATACACCTGCATATAAAAGAAGTTTTCTGCTGGAAAACATCAGATTCCTAATCACTGGACAATAGAAGAAATGTATATCTATTGCAGCCTAACTTAATATCTAAGAGTATAATTCTAAAAGAACCTGACGGATGATGATAAAATTGAGGCAGGATATTAAGAAGCTAAGAAAATTCCTTGGCATGTGGAATAGGGAAACAGAAAGCTGAACAAACTGGCCAAGCAATTTAGAACCAAAAGATAAATCACAAGGTCTTATCTTACACATTCCAGATTGTGCTGGGCAAATCCACCTCAGTTCTGTCCCTCTTGGTAGCATTCTTTGAAGGTGAAATGAAAAGAGAATGACCTATAGTCTCAGTTTGATGCATCAGCATATTAAAGGACACACTTGGAAAGCTGGTAAATATTCTATTGAGATCCCTGATCCAGACCTCCTTTAAAACCTTCACCTGTATAAAACAGATTAAAAACACTTAAGACAAAGGACCCAATGCGTGTTCTCTCTCTAAAGCATGCCCATACCTTCTTTCATCAGGTGTGTTTCTTTGCTTACTTTCTCCTAAGATCTAAGGGTCACCACAAATTGCAACCAGGAAAGCAGTGGGCAGTGGCAACTCATGTTGGGCTAACCCCCTGAACCTGTCTGAAGAGCTCTGCTCTTGCTTGTTTTCTGAGTCCATGCAGCCCAGTTGGCTCACTTCTGCCTCTGTGACTTTCTTTCTAAAAGGCCAAGGCAGCTCTTTCTAAGCAGCCCACTCAAATCTTCATTTCAAGTGTACTTTCATGTTGCTTGTTAATTAAACTTCCTCTTGCACTAGAGTTCTTGACACTGAATTCTTTCTTTGCTGGATTTTAGAACTGAGAGCCAATACTGCTGGTAACAAAATGGGCACAGAAACTGCCTTCTAGCAAAATTCAGGTCTCTTCTCGAAGTTAAATAAATAGGAAGTTAAAACAATAAATGATACATGTGATGGAAATTCCAAGGTAGACCAAACCGTCAGATGTTTTAGGGCTTAATATTTTCTCTTAAATTTTGAATGCATAACTTTAAAAAGATATCAGAGTTCTACCCTTCAGTATACTACAGAAGACATATGCTTTCACAATCCCTTTCTATGTGCTGTTAAAGACAAAACCATGATTCAAAATGGCATAACTTGTGTTAAAGCCCTTAATAACAAACCTATATTTAATACCTTACCAAACTGCTATTTCAGGCTTTCCCAGAAATATAATTTTAATCAACCAGCATGAAATTCTCTAGTCAACAGAAATAAAGTAATCTCTCATGGGTGGACCCTTCCCATACTCCACAGTAAGAAGAGAAAATTTGCATGATAAAAACGCTGAAGTTCATTTCATCCTAAAAGAAATGCCCTGGTCTAAAAATCTCTTTTCTTTTGTTAATAACTCCCTTGCCCACCTTTCCTCCTATAAAAACCTTACATTCTGTACAGCCCCTCTGAGCTTCCATCTAGTTACTAAATGGGATGCTGCCCCACTCAAGAATGCCTCAATAAAGCAAATTAGATCTTCAAATTTGCCTGGTAATTTTTTTTACCAATGCTCTCCTTCAAATATAACTTTCAATAGATAAGACCAATAATCACTAAGCCTATTCCCTGTGCATTTTGTACTTATGTTTGGCTAAAAACTGGTATATTCACTTATTCATATTTATAATACCTGTGTGGTCGTATCTGAGTGTATCAGTTATTATGAAGAAAGTGTATTGTTGATTAAATTTCATTTTCATCAACTGGATTGTCATAACAAGGTTCTTAGACAAACCCATTGAGTAAAATCACATACTCCATTCTCACTTTTCCTTGGGAATGCTATCAAAATAACCAGAGTTGCTTTTGTTTTAGATTCATAACTATCACAATGTTATCTGGAAAACAAATTTTCATTGTCACTACCTCAGTGTTTTAAACAATTTTTAAATTTCTATTTTTCTAGAATATTTTTTCTTTTGTTACTGGTTATAGTAATTTAATGTAAAATTTATCACCATTGCCTACTTCTCTTCATTTTTAATGCATTGAATATTGGTGAAAAAGATGCAAATACTGTAATAATTTTGATTTTCAAAAATAAATTGTACAAAGTAATCCAAAAGCAATTCCAAAACATAAAGACAATAAATTACATAGTGTTAGCTTCATCAGTAGCAATAAATGCAGATAAATTCTGAGTATGATTACCTTACATGTCAACATTACTTGGGTAATATAAATTTTCTTGTGTTTATTACAGTTTTATGTGACTTTAAAAAATAAAATTATTATGTTATTTTTAAAGTAAACCTTTTATTCAAATATAACAAAGAAAATGGGTGTACATTATGTATACTGTTCAATGAATTTTCATAAAGTTATTACAACTGCATAATTAATATTCAAGTTATAATTAGAACATTATGAACATCACAAAATTGTTCTTTATGTTCTATTATAATCATAAAAGTCCCATCCTAAACTCAAACATTTTAAATAAATTTTCCATTTTTTTTAAATCTTTTTTAGATTTTATTTATTTATTTTTAGAGAGAGAGGAGAAAGAAAGAAAGAGAGAGAAGGGGTGAGGAACAGGAAGCATCAACTTCCATATGTGTCTTGACCAGGTAAGCCCAGGGTTTTGAACCAGTGACCTCAGCATTCCAGGTCAATGCTTTTATCCACTGTACCACCTTAGGCCTGGCCAATTTTCACTTTATTTAAACCTAATGTGAATGGAATCTAAAGTATACATTCTTTATTATCTCGATTGCTTGGCTAACATTAGTTTTGAGAGATTCTCCCATGTAGATTTGTGTAGACTTTACTTTCTTATTCTCATTGCTTGATAGTATATTCTTATTATACACTATAATAATTCCACAGTAAGTAGGCCATTTTGTGTTGTTTCAAATTTTGAATATTATGAATAGAGCTATTTTGAATACCTTGTACACATAATAACAAAGAGTGGAATTTCTGGGACTAAGAGAATCCATATTTTCTGCTTTATAAGATACTGCCAAATAGTTCTTTAAAGTGAATTCACAAATTTATACATAAGTTAGCAATACTTGCTATTTCCTGACTTTTTCTTTGTATTAATTAATGATGGGTATGTAGTGGTAGCATATCTTGAGGTTTTGATTTGCATTTTCCTGATGAGAATGAAATTGACAGGTTTTCATATTTTATTGATCATTTTAAAACCATCTAATGAAATGCCTGTTCAAGGTTTTGGTCTACAGTGGTACCATGAGATATGAACAGAGCAACATATGAATTTTTTTTAAGATACGAGCTGCGACTCAGTCCATATTTTTGTTTCAGATCCGAGCGAAATTCTGAGATATGAGTCATGATTCAGGAAGCTGCTGCTAGTTGGCGTGTTGGCGCACGGGTCCAGTATCAGCAGTTTGATATACGAGTTGACTGACTTACGAGCTTGGTTACAGAACGAATTAAATTCGTATCTCAAGGTACCACTGTATTCTTTTGTTAGCTTACTTGTTTATTTTTAATTGATTCTTTTTCATAGACATCGGTGTTCTAGTGAAATTTCCTGCTTTTTCTATTATTCCCCTTAATATATTTATCAAAGCTACTTTACAGTCCTTGTCAGCTATTTTTCATATGTGAATCATACTTGTTTTTCATTTCTTTGCTTAGTAATATTGTTTTAATAATTCTTTGTTTTAGAAAATCTCCAGATGATGTTATCTTCCATGAAACATAATTAAGTGTCTCTCTTAGGTAGAGTAAAGAGGAGTCTGATCATCTTAACCCAATAGAGACAATGCTCAGTAAGCATGGATTGAAGACCCAAGAAAGGTATGAACAGTTGATTTGTACTTGATAACTCAGGGATTTCATACTTCAAGTCTAATATCCAGGAGAGCCCTCCCCTGATTGATACCTGATTCTGTAATTTGCTCACAATATCAAGAGAGCTCTGTCTGATTGTAGAATTTGGCTTAGATGCTAGGTGCCTTCTCTATAAAACCTCTGATTAGCAATAGCCTTGAGCGCTTGAGCCCAAGTTCCCACCAAAACCTCTCTCCATCAACAATTGTTTTCTACTAATACAAAGATCTCATTCTCTAACACTTGTTCATGCTAAGAAATAGCAAAGTCTTACAGAATGAAAGTGGCTGCAATGTCAGCTGAACTCTAATATTTTAGGCTTTCAGACCTTAAGAATAAAGAAGGAAATGAACATAGGTATAATATAGAACCTATAGATAGAGCTTTACTATGTGCAAATTTTAAATAATACATAATATACTTTAGATCAGTGGTTCTCAACCTTTCTAATGCCGTGACTCCGCAATACCGTTCCTCATGTTGCGGTGACCCCAAACCAAAAAATAATTTTGGTGGCTACTTCATAACTGTAATTTTGCTACAGTTATGATTCGAAATGTAAACACCTGATATGCATTATGTATATTCGGATGGCTTTAGGCGACTCTGCTGGGGTCGCGACCCACAGGTTGAGAACCTCTGCTTTAGATAATTACCTATTATGTGGCATATACTTATATAAATCTGCTGCACTTTTTCAGTAGAATAATGAATATTATTTTCTATTACATTACTTCATAATCTCACCAGGCAATTATTTTTGTAAGAACAGATCTAAAATTGGGGATATAAAAGGAAGACAACTGTATTATTTAGCTTAGTTAAGAAAAACAGAAGAAACTACAATAAAAGTTAAATCTTAAAGGTACACCTAAATTGGTTTGTACACAGGTGAAGTAAAAACAAAATAAAATAGTAAATAAACCTGTGTAATAAGAAAATAAATTTGGCTAAAAAGGGAAGGAACAAAGAAATTGTCTTTATTCAATTATTGTATCTTCTATTATGTTAAATAAATTTAACTATAGGCTTAATTTTTATGTTGACTCAAAACTGTCAATGAACAAACATCTTGTTTTTTCACTCTATATATTTAATTACAAGTTAAGTTTTCAACTTTACTTGTGCCTCTTTTTTTCTGATAAAATTCTCTGAATCCCTAGTATTTCTTGTTTTTAATGGTAGCATTGCCTGACCTGTGGTGGTGCAGTAGATAAAACATCAACCTGGAATATTGATTTCACCAGTTCAAAATCTGGGCTTGCCTGATCAAGGCACATATGGAAATTGTTATTCTTGTTCCTCTCTCTTCTCTCTCTCTGATTCCTCTCTTTCTTATTTAAAATGAATAAAGTCTTTAAAACATTTTTAAGAAATGATAGCATTTTTATGTGTCATGTGCTACTTATTTTTTCCATCTAATCATTAATAAAGATATTATAGAAGAGTCAATGATTATTTTAGAATTCAGGAGAAGTTAAATATGTCCCACTTTATCTTATAAATTGCAATCTACACAATTCTCATACTGTGTTTAATTTCCCACTAAGTCACCATTTAATTTTATTTGTTTGCCTAAAGGAATGTTGTCTATGAATTTATAGCAAGCTGTAGGCTGTAAGAGTTGGAAACAAAAGTCCTTGTTCTTCCTAATCAAATGCTCTTAGGCAGATGTTAAAGCATATTGCCTTCGCTTTATAATACATAATTTATATAATTTTTTTGTTAGAGTAAATAGCAAGAAATAAACTTAGCCTAAAGTCATCTATATTTCAGTTACTATTTTAATTTATTTAATTAACCTAATATTAAAATTTGTAATACATATCTCTATAAATGTAATATACTTAAGTTGAAGTTTGAACACAGATGTTATATTCTGATATCACATATAAGAAATATAACTATTTAAAATATGCTTGAGGCCCTGGCCAGTTGGCTCAGTGGTAGAGCGTCAGCCTGGCGTGCAGGAGTCCCAGGTTCGATTCCCGGACAGAGCACACAGAAGAAGCATCAATCTACTTCTCCACCCCTCTCCCTCTCCTTCCTCTGTCTCTCTCTTCCCCTCCCGCAGCCAAAGCTCCATTGGAGCAAGGTTGGCCCGGGCACTGAGGATGGCTCTATGGCCTCTGCCTCAGGCACTAGAATGGCTCTGGTTGCAACAGAGCAACGCCGCAGATGGGCAGAGCATCGCCTCCTGGTGGGCATGCCGGGTGGATCCCGGTTGGGTGCATGTGGGAGTCTGACTGCCTCCCCATTTCCAACTTCAGAAAAAAAATTTTTTTTTAAATATGCTTGATATTATGCTAACTTTTTGCAATAGCATGGATGGACCTGGAGATTATTATGCTAAGTGAAATAAGGCAGTCAAAGACAAATACCATACGATCTCACTTATATGTAGAATGTAATGAACAAATTAATTTGACGAACAGAAGAGACAAAGGGACATAGATGCATGGAGCTGTCAGAGTGGAGGGAGTGTTGTAGTAATATAAGGTTATAGTAATTAAATATATAGAAGATATATAAAAGTAATAAAATGATATTAAAAATAATTATTAAAATTAAATAAAGTTATGCCATTTAGATAGGAATTAATATAGTGGCTTAGTGCCATAACTCTGTAATGTGATAAACAGACTCTGACTTTTAAGCAGACCCCAGTTAGTATGTGTGTAAAGTTATACATAGATAAGAAGTGGCTTGGTGTTATTTACATTAACTTTGTAAATTAATGTAAATAAGAACATATTAAAAAGTAGTTTGATGTAAATATTTCAGTAGATTGACATAGAGGGGATTCCCTGGGAGGAACTCCCAAAAGGTGGTTTGAGGTGATAATCCTGTAAATTGACACCTGTTAGAAGGCATTGGCCAGAAAAGGTGAAAAGATACTAAAGCTGAGGGGCCCTGTGCTGCAGTAGTAGCGCAGACTCCAACGTTGATGTGGACTGTCTCCACGCCACTCTGAGCTTTGACTAAAGACAGCCGAGAGGAGCAGGCCAACGGGGTTCCCTTAAGCTGTACCCAGGCACACCAAAAGGATTTGTGAGTAATAAATTGCCTGTGTGATTATTGCAACTAATTTGTGTGTCGGTCGTGTTTTTCCTCTGGTGGCACTTAACAGTAGCATCCTCGTAGCCGCCTCAACAGTAGTCTCGAAGAGGCTGCCAGCCCTGCTAATAAGCAGGAGTGTCCCACTGGACAGGGAAGTCGAATCAGGGAAGCCTGATCCGCGCAGGCTCTACTGGGACAGGGAGCTTGGGGGACTGGATGATAAAAAGAAAAGGGACTAAGAAATAAGCGGAAAAACAAAAACAAAAAACATGCATACATAGCACATAGACACAGACAATACTGTGGTGATAACCAGAGGGAAAGAAAAATGGAGGTGGGCAAGGGGGGTGGGGAATTAAAAATGAAAGAGACTTTGCTTGGGGCAAAGGGCAGACGTGCAGGGAGGAGATGATGTTTTATTGAGTTACAAACCTGAAACCTGTACTCCTATAAATTAAATAAAAAATAAAGAATAATAAAATAGTAAAATATGCTTGATTTTAATATACTATTGTTTTTTATAAACCCATTATAATACTAATTCTTTACTACTATTATTATACATAATTCAGTATTGGTAATAGATATATGCAAAAACTGTTCACATATTTTATAACCAAATCACCATATTCACACATGATTAAAGTAATTTTATTTTACTAATATTTTTATAAGATCAATTATAAAGAAGTATACATATTTCAGAGTCAACATCTTCATGGTTTTTGCTTTCAAATACTATAGAATAAATTAAATAAGTGAACAAAAATTTCATGAGCATAGAAGTCCTAAATTTTGTATTATGATATAAATTATGTACTATTAATCACAAAGCATAAGTTGTTTTTTTTTATGTCAGAGACAGAAAGAGGGATAGATAGGAACAGATAGACAGGAAGGGAGAGAGATGAGAAGCATCAGTTCTTCATTGCGGCACCTTAGTTGTTCTTTGATTGCTTTCTCTATGTGCCTTGACTGGGGGGCTACAGCAGACCAAGTGACCCCTTGCTAAAGCCAGCAACCTTGGGCTCAAGCTGTTGAGCCTTGCTCAAACCAGATGAGCCCAAGCTCAAGCTGGCAATCTCAGGGTTTCTAACCTGGGTCCTCCGTGTCCCAGTCTGATGGTCTACCACTTTCCCACCACCTGGTCTGGCATAAGTTTCTTATATTCCCAGATATTACTAATTCTCAGTGAGTCTTTGAATAATATTATTTATGGTTTTACTTTCCACTTGAAGAAGAAATCTCACCATGGTCTAGAACATTTAATGTTAAAGCATATAGTACTTTTACAAGCATAACAAATATAGTAAACAAATCTGAAAATTCCTGAATGCTGAGTGCCAGATCTGTTTCAAAACACTTTCTTATGCAAGGATATTATTTACTTGCTTAGTAAAATTAATTTTTTACAGCTAAAGTTGTATTATAAGTCATTAAAGATGAAAGAGAATCTGCTTAATGAAGTTCTTATATACAGAAACAACATTTACATCTATATAAATGATGATTAGTGATAATTTTTAACAAACAATTCTAATTTGCTTCTGGAAGCAAGACAAAGAGTTTCTAAAATAATAAGACAACGGCTATTTGGTCTGCTCTTTAATTTTTTTATTGGCTCTTGAAATGCAGTATATTGAATTATAACTTCAAGTGAAAAATTCTTGATTGTTTTACAAAACTGTCCTACTGGATATCTGTTGTACGACTAACCCAAATTAGCCCTTTAACAAAAGTTCTAATTAGTTTTTAACTAGTCTAGTGTTCTGAGTTGAATAGTATATCTCTTCCCTCAAAAAAGTTACGTCCATAAAGAACCTCAGACTGTGATCATTTTTTGAGGAATAAAGTCAGTTAAGAATCTTGAAATTAAATCATCGTAATTTTAAGAATGACTGGTATCCTTATGAAAAAGAGAGAACATAGAGATACCAAGAGAAAAGATGGCTATATAAAAATGAAGGTAGAATTTGGAATTGTACTATAACAAACTAAGGAGTGCCTGGGTCAACAGAACCTGAAAGAGGCCCTGGCAGGTTGGCTCAGCAGTAGAGCATCGGCCCAGGGTGTGGAAGTCCCGGGTTCGATTCTCAGTCAGGGCGCACAGGAGAGGCGCCCATCTGCTTCTCCACCCTTCCTTCTCTACTTTCTCTCTATCTTTCTCTTTCCCTCTCACAGCCAAGGCTCCACTGCAGCAAAGTTGGTCTAGGCACTGAGGATGGCTCCATGGCCTCCGCCTCAGTTGTTAGAATGTCTCCAATTGCAATGGAGCAGCGCCCCAGAGGGGCAGAGCATCACCCCCTGGAGTGCATGCCAGGTAGATCCTGGTTGGTCGCATGCAGGAGTCGGTCTGACTGCCTCCTTGCTTCTAACTTCAGAAAAATACAAAACAAACAAAAAAAAACAACAAAACACCCCAGAACCTGGAAGAGACAAGAAAAGTTTCTTTACTAGAACCTTCACAGTAAGTATAGTTAATACCTTGATTTCAGGTTTTTAGCCTCCAGACTACAGAGAGCATAAATTTCTGTTATTTTAAACATCCAGCTTCCTATACTTTGTTATGGCAGCCCTAGGAAACTAATACACCTGGCACAGATTGCTTTGAACAGCAACTTCACAAGAGAAACTCTGGAGACTTGTCTTATTAATGTTACTATAGAAACTTAGCCAGACTGTGTATAATAAGTAACCAGTCAGGGACAAAGAGAAAACGGAGCCTGCCAGTAGATGTTAAAGCTAATGCTAGTGGGGCAAAATAGCAAAACATGGAAATATCTTATCTTGTATTCAACCATGAATATTTATAAAATAAATATTTCTGAGAATCTAATATACACCAGACAATGTGCTGGGCACTGAGGCCATAACGGACATAAATAAATAAATAATAAATTAATAAATAACCAAATGCTAGGCTCTGCTCTTAAGGTACCTTCAATCTATCCCCAAAAAGGAGAAAACTATGAAAACTGTAGGCACAAGGTTTTATTTGAATATGTTAATGTCCACAATGCCATCTAAAAAAATGTTTCTCAACCTTAGTTAACATTCATATTACCTAGAAAACTTTATAAAAAAATACAAACTAGTTCTTCTTCTTAAGAAATGCTAGTTTAATTGATCTGGTTTTGTCCACTTGCTTTCCGTTCGCTTTTACATGTCCCTAGCTGCTTCAAATGACAGAATCTGAAATTCATTTGGAGGTCTAGCTTTCAGGACTGGTGCTCTTCTTATCTTACGGTAATAAGACGAGAAAGGGTGTTGTTTCCTCACGATATAAAATGAATTGTGCTGGAACACATTTTACAATGGCTAGTGGCTGCTCCTACCACGAGAATGGCAGCAGGCAGTGGCTGCACCCACACAGAACTGTTATGTGATCTGGACAAGATGCTTGTCCTCTCACATTCGAATGAAACTGATTAAAATCCCAAACCACTTATGGTGGAAACCTCATGTCTATCTAGATTTATTAATTATCCAGGAGAAATGATCTGTCTTTTTCTTATTCACATCTGGGCCCAGGTTCTTGACTTTTGTTCTCTCAGTTTGTTAATGTTTTCATCATCCCTGACATTGATTATGTTTTCTTAGATTTATGATACATACCATTTTTATCCTCAATCAATCCACAAAACATTTTTGTGGAGAACAGACTTCTTGAAAATTATTATGACTTCCCCCCTCTGTGCCCCTGTTTTTATTTTCTTTCAAACTCACACACAGAAACACACATACACAACACACACATGCACACACTTGTTACAAAGTTTTATTAGAAATAAACTTAAAAAATATTAAATAACTTGTGCCAAGTACTGGGTAGTTATGTGTACAGAAATACTGTACATCACAGATATATATGTTTCAAATCTGACTGAGATATTTTTCTTTTTTAAAGTATGACAAACCTGATTATCATTTTCATTAAATATATTAGCTCTTTGAGATGTAGTTGCTTCTATTTTGATCATTGAATAACTTCTCGAAACCTAATTGAAAGCATTGACCTTGGAATTGACGTTTTCTTCTAGACCTACCTCATATTCAGCACTAGCTCAGACTCAGGATATAGGCTTGTGAATATTGTGTCAGTCTGTAGCTGTGAAGATCCACAGGCTTAACAGCAGTAAATGTTTCTGTATTCCTCATATGTCTCCATCTCATTCTTCCATACTGCCAAAGACAGAACAAATGAATTATTGTGCTAGCATTTGCCATCTGATTTCACTTTTCAGAATAGCTTTCCCCATTTCTCTAAAACCTATCACCATATCAACTACACCAATAACTTCTCACTGAAGTGACTATACCATGTACTAATAGTATTTTTAAAGTCTCTTTCTAATGATCTTTAATGTCTCAGGTGACCAGTGTATAGTTGGTATTTCACAAACATTAGTTTCTGCTCCCTTATTTTTACCAAATCAAAAAATTCTGTGTATTTGTAAAATAAATTTTGAGAAGTAAACTGATATCAAATTATGTATAAATCTTAGAACCAGAGGTATTCAGATTTAATGTTGTAGGGGAAAAAATGTTGCCATAGGAATTCTGAATGCAGTAGATAGGAAGGTAACTGTTATAAAGTAGTATATGAAAAATTATCTTGAAGCCAGAAAATTATCAGCAATAATATTATTGAAGCAAATTAGGTATGAGGTTGATGGGAATAGAAATAAAGGTGAATGTTTAACTCAAGAGTTAAGAAGTAAAAATTAACAATGATTGAATTACCTTTTTGAATGAAAGCCAATTCTAAATTTTGAAGTCAGGAACAAGTGGGAGATGAGCTATGTCAAAATTAAACACCAGAAATAGAAAGAACAACCAGTTTTATCACTGATGGGCTTATAACAGAATATCTGACTCATTGCTGATCTTTATTAAATATTACCCACATGTAGTCTTTGCACTGCTAATGGGTAGCAGTTTCTCCCACTTGTGGAGAGTTCTTTATTCCTAATTGCTCCCACCTCTCCAGCTTAGTAATATTGGAAAGAACTGGCTGAGCTAAAGAAAATAGGATAAGAAATTATCCCATCTTGATTAAATAATTCTTATGCTAGAATTTGTCACTTTTTTAAAATTTTATTTTCAGTATCCATTTAAAAAATGGTTGAATGTGTAGGGCAGACACTGGTTAATAAAATTATATAGGTTTCAAGAGTACTATTCTATAAAACATCATCTGTATACTGTATTTGTCTGTTTGCCACTCAAAGTCAAGTTTCCTTCCATCACACATCTCCCCTCTTCTATCTCCCCCATATACCTTTCCCTCTTGTATCCCATCTTCTTCCCTGTGTTTATGAGTTTTATCTTTGCTTAATCCCTTCACCATTTTCACTCAGCCCACCAAAATCCCTCGCCTTTGACAGCTGTCAGCCTGCTCTCTGTATCTATTAGTTTGTTTCTATTTTGCTTGTTAGTTTATTGTGTTCATTAGATTCCGCATACAAATAAATTCATGTGATATTTGTCACTCTCTGACTGGTTTATTTCACTAAGAATAATACTCTTCAGGAACATCACAAAATGTAAGATTTCCTTTTGTTTACGGCTGAGCAGTATTCTATTTGTCAGTGTATCACAGCTTTTTTATTCACTCATCTACTGATGGGTACTTGGGCTGCTTCCAAATCTTGGCTATCGTAAATAATGCTGCAGTGAACATAGGGGTACATATATTCTTTAAAATTAGTGTTTTGTGTTTCTTTGGATATATTTCACTTGTTAATGAACCATAAGATGAGATTCAATTCTGAAGACAAATGTATACCACCACTATATGGAAATAACCTTTCAGAAAATAGACACCACAAAAGAAGAGCAAGCTGGGGGCCTGAAAGAGAGCAAGGCGAATACAGATCTCTAACATCTTCTTAATGACTGGGTGGAAATTTGTTATGCAATCTCATTTCCTTTCAATTCCTATTCATCTGCCTAATTCCACCTCTTTACAAATCACTTACATAGTCCAATACATGAACTAACATTTTATACTCACACAATTGAATCTGGGTTTCTGAAAATTAAATCCAATAAATCTCTGACTAACTTTGTAGAGAGTAGAAAAGTTTTATGGCTTTCTTGTTATTGTTTTTTCACAGTAGCTATGATGATCAGTCATAATGTGTCTAGAAAGTTTATTTTTCTGAAAGTATAAATGGATTGTGATAAATCATGTCTAATTGATTCTATATTCCCTGTAAAGTTTAGGCTGACCCAAAAAGCTCATTAAAATAATTTCATACACTGTTTAGATACTTCAAAATCAAAATTTCTTCCTGATCTGGAATATTTTCAAGATGAGGTTTCTTTCATCTATATTCTTTTGATCATCCATCATCTTTTCCTCATCATTTTCATTTAGAAAACTCAGCTCATTTCTACTCATTTTACATCTATAAACACTTTTGTGAGCACACTTTTCCAGTATTCTAAAAGGTATGCTTTTCCCCTCAACTTTGACACTTTTGTATTCACATTTTGTTTGCTCTGAAGTAATATGAACAGATCTCATCTTCCCATTTTCTAAATTGTGCCTTAGCTTTTTGTACAAATTTGTATTGCATTAAATCTCATGCTTGCTTTCTCATTTATCTCAGATTCCCTTTAGTTTCCAATCCATTTCATGATCCAGTTTAAAATGCCTATCTCTCTGAAACTTAGAGAGAGAACTGCAATCTCATTTCCTTTCAATCCTTATTCATCTGCCTCTTTGCACCATGTTACAACTATTGCTTATACGAGGACATTTTCTGCCACCTCTAATGACTACTCTCTGTATCTTCTGTTTAAGCAGCACTCTGTGTCACTTAAAACTCTGTAAAACAGTATTTTCTGTATGTCCTCAAATTTTTTCCTTTATACAATTTTATTGATATTCCGCTTTATAAATTTAAAACTCTATAAAACACAAATGTTCTATAATTTACACAACTGTTGCAATATTGACTATTTATTATGTTTGCACTTTAAATGAAAACATACAGAAGTCACCTCATGATTATCCACATTGACAACTGAGAAGGCATTGATATTAACAAACATATATTTTTTGCACCTTAGTCAATATTATTTATGCTTTTTTGTTTTAGTGTCTTTTATATGACTGATTACATTAATTCACAAGAAAATCAGCATGTCTCTAAATTGATATTACTGCTTCCATAGCTTTACAAATAGATAGTCTTTTGTATATTCATTTTCTTTCTATATGTTCAGATTTATGATTGCTCAAAGTAAAATATAAAAAAATATGTAGCATTACTGTGATATTGTTACAAACTTAAATACATATGCATGCTTATAAATATATTTCAGTTAAGCAAACACAATTTTTCTATTAAATGTCAACCTTATGAAACCTATTATCTATCACCATTTATAGTGTGGATTTAGTATTGAGAAGTCTAGTTCTAGCAAAGGATGCAGTACGTCCTAACCTCACTGACGGTAAAGGGATACTGCTAACCAACATGGAGAAAGCGATGGGAAAATACTGTGAAAACATTTAGAAGTCTCACTATATTACCTTACTCAATGCTATTTGAAAGAGTAAAAATTATTTTGATTTTTAAAGATTCCTGGAATAACTGAATGTGTAAGGTCCCATTATAAGGTGGAAAAAAAATTATGCTGAATGCTGAAACGGCACTTCTACCTCTCTGTTCTTTCAGAAAACTGGAAGCTATACTTACTCTCTGAACAGGAGTAGGGAATAAATTTCTATTCAAAAATAGATCAGTCAAGGAGAAAAACCTAAATATGCTGGAACAAGAAATTACCCACTAACCATCCCACATAGATCAGCCTATAGTAAATTCTGTGTTTCTCATCCTTCACTAAGTGTTCTGAATTTTATGTCAGTTTTTTAAAAATATTTCTACTTTTAAATATAAGCTAACCATCATAAATGATCAGACATCTAAGGAAAAACTCTAATGCAGCAGAAAGAGAACAAAATATATGGAGAAGAAGTCAGTTGGTAGAAATAGAAATTATGCAAAGATTAAAAGTGGTTTCTAATGACTTAGAATTTTTTATAATAGTGAAATGCTGATGTTATAATATAAGAAATATTTTAAAAGTTAAAATGAACTGTGGATTTAAAACATGGTAATAGAATAAAAACCAATTAAAGCATTAATATAATTTAAATGTTAAATAAAATTAAGCAAAAAGAGATGAGGAATATGAGATTAAAATTCATTATTTTAGAGGATCAGGTGAGAAAATCTTATCTACAATGTTTAGCAATTCCAAAAAAAAAGAATACACAGAAAACAGAATGGAGAAAATCATAACTTTTTCGAACGAAAAGATTTGCATTGTCAGATTAAAAGTTATCACAAACTCATTACTACAATTGATGAAAATAAACTGACAAACTCTGTTACAAAACACATGTGATTGTTGAATGTCAGAGTGCTACACACAATGAGAAGCTTTAAGAAGCTTCTGGAGAAAAAAGATTAAAGGTCACATAGACTTGATCAGAATGACTTGAGATTTCTCAGTAGTGATCCTGGAAACCCCTAGGAGGCAAGGAGCAATATCTAACATACTAGGATGGAAAGTGATTTTCAAGAAAAAATTTTCATACTCAGATTATTAGGTATAGGAGTAGAACAAGAATATTTACAGACATTTAAGAGCTCAGTAAATTTTTCTCCCAAGGAGCAATTTTAAATAAGTTATTTGAAAGTATGCCCTTCAAGTAGAAGAATAAAATATGAAAGATAAAGAAACATAAGAAAGAGAATAAATCAAGAGTAACAGAAAAGTAGGTGAAATTCACAGAAAGATGATGAATTGAGAACACAAATTAATGAAAGACAACACAGAGGGATGATGAATTGAGAACACAAGTTAATGATAGACAAGTGTGACCCAAAAGACAGATAATGTGAAGACTGTGTTAGATCTGCAGTGCTCTATCATATTTTTATCCTGAGGACCAAATATTCAGGTGAATCAGTCCATATTCTTTTTCCCACCTTGATTGTGTTGACTCTGCATTAATAAGGTCCTTTTCCTTTCCACTGTGGCCTAGACCCCTTGAGGTCATTTATTTATCCCCCAGAGTGGTTGTCTCTTCCTTCTCCTGAGAGCTGAAGGTAAGCAGTAGCCTAGCGAAGGGGGGTGGTAAGGGAGTCTGTCATGCTCAGGGCGCCAAATGGTCTCCAAGACAAATCAGAAGAGCTTAGTAGAAGGTGAGTGGGAGCGCCAATAAAGTGCCGTGCCCCGGGCGCCAGTTATGTTCCCTAGCCTCCGAAGGTAGGCCACAGTGAAAAACACAAGGAAATTTATTTCCATTGGCTGTCAGCTTTCATTCATAAAAGGACATTAAAAAAATGATTCAAATGTAAAATTCAAAAGTGTCCAATGTTTTGACTATGATAAAACCTTTTATTTTTAACAGAAGCTACACCACCTTACCATATGAAAGTTTCTATTGCATTTAATTTTGCAAAAATTAACTTTTCTAAACTCATATATTTTCATCTCTGAAATGAGAATAATTGCAGCTTATAATGCATAGGATTTTGTTTTTTTGAGATGAAATGAGACTACAGTTGACCCTTGAACAACACAGGTTTGAAATGGAGTGAGACCCACTTACACATGATTTTTTTCAATAAATACACACAGTCAGCCCTCATAACCCAAGGGATTTCATAGATTCAACCAACCACGGATTAAAAACAGTGCTTTCAGTCTGCAATTGGGAGTCTGCAGATGTGGAGGGCAAACTAAATGCATTAATATATCTCATTTTATATAAGAGGTTTGAGCATCCATAAAATCTAATATTCCTAGGGATTTGAAACGAATCTTCCCATGGATACCAAGGGGAACCTGTAGTTGTTTGAGGGAGTCAAAAGTTACATGCCAATTTTCCGCTGCACAATGTGTCTGTCTCTCTAACTTCCATTGTTCAAGGGTCAACCACACAAACACACATTTCATGCTTAATACATTACCAGTTCAGAATATAATTAAGTATTATATTGTCATATATATATAATCTGATTTTAACATTATTATACATAAAAGCTTCCTCTAAAACTACTCCCACTCCCATCTTTTTATATAAAAGCCCTTCAGAATGTTACACAAGATCCTCTGTGCTGTAGATTCTAATATTTCTCCAAAGACCTCTCTTAATACATCAAGGCGTCTCGGTGATCATACATGACTTACAGGAAAGTCCACATTGCCTTTCCTGGAATGTCATTACCTTCCTTTCTATCCCCTGATGCCGCAATTGTGCCTTTCAAACTCAGGTGAAATGCTGTCATTTACAAATATCTCTCACACCCATATGAACACAAGTTATGTGAGGTACCCATAAGAATTTTCATATGCCCTGCGGAAACTCCTATACCTGCACGCACTAACGGCACATGTTATAAATGTCTGTTTTTGCTACCAAATAAAACTTCTTAAATTCTGGAAGGGCTGTTTTTGTAACATTCTCTATTTTCACTTTTTACTTGATTTCAACATATATTTGTTTAGTGTCTCCTGTGTTCCAGGCTCTCTTCCAGTTATTAATTTTTAAAAAATGGTTCATTTGTTGTGAAAAAAGTATTCAAACATTTTTAAATTACTAAAAGTACTATTTAATGTTCTTTTCTTCTACTTACCATCTAACTGGTTGCAATTCAAATCTTTTTCTCATATCTGGAGCTAGAAGTCAATTGATGTATTCAGCTTCTAGCTCCAAACACTTGCCCATTAATTCCTCTTGTATTCTTTTATGTAATATCCAAACATGTACAAATAAAATAGATGAGAAACTTTAAATCCCAGAGCATACCACTTGCTTTTGACTGCAAACCAGCACCACATGTAGATTTACTAGTGGACTCCAAAGGTCTTATTTTGTACTTCCTGATCTTTTGATGAGATTTTCACTGAGGGGTACAATAACTGAATAAATGTATTATACTTTCTTTTATTTTGATAAACATATGAATAAACTAGGGGTATTATTAAAATAAAGATTCTGAATTAGTAGATCTAAGAGGGGTAGAGTTCTGAATTTCCTACTGTTGGTCAAATGTTTATAAATATGATATATATGTTTGCTCGCTTACAGTTTGCATTGGGTGTGGGGGAAAGGCTGTTAGCAGGCAGGGTCATTATAGCCTAAGGTTTAGTTTTAAGACTAAGCCTTTCCCACCTTTTTAATACTAAGATCTTTTAAAAACTAAGCTTTTTCCCACACTCTTGACTGTTGCATGATGTGGGGTGGTGCACTCTTATGAGGAAACCCATTTATGCCTCAGATAAGGGGTTTTGTATCAGAGACTTCCTTGTTTGTATATTGGATTAAAGGTTTTGATTTTTGCACTATAAAATGGTGCAGAGGAGCCCATGATGGAGGAGAGCAGAGAAGGCCATGTGGAGGAGAGGAGAAGCAGCCAAAATGGCTGAGTGCTGAAGGAGAAGCCAGTTTGTGTAGAGTTTATGCAGAGAGAAGGAGATGGGGAACAGAGATGAATAAGGCTGGTGAGCTAGAAACCTTTGATTCTAGGAATACTCAGATAAGTCAGTGGCTTTGGGAGCCCTGAATGGAAAGGGAAGTGTTTTCCCATTGTGTGTATTTCTTGACCACTGGGTGCAAGCTAAGATTAAAGCTAATGGCCCAACAGTTTTGGCTCCATTGTTTCATTACCATCGGTCCAAATCCAATGTGAACCTGCACGGGCCAAGCAGCTGTATGGTGGCCACGGCTACTGGCTTTACCCCTACTAATTTCAGGTGACACTCATGGTGGTAGTGTGTGGACAGGAGCTAAAATAGTGATGGTTTATTAGAGAAATCAGGGATTTAAGGCTCACTAGCAGTGGTGGTGATAAGGGTGAAATAGTGTTGCAGATGCTTTTCATTAGAGCTACAGAAATCCAGTATTTTATTGCTGAATTTATTCTTTTTTTAGCCAATAAAGACAACATTAAAGGAAAGATTATGTTTCAATATTTCTAATCAATCTAAAATGTTTTATTTCTTATAATGAACATGATTATTATTAATCCACTTTTACTGAACACTTGCTTTGCTGAGTCATAGGCACTGTGCTTTCAGTACTTTATATCTATTTCTGTTTTGATTCTATTAATGTCCTTATTCTACAAATGAAGAACCTAAGCCTGAAAGATGCTAAGTAATTTGCCTCAATATCAGTAAGGTAAAAAGTGGTTAACTGTAAAGCCAGGAACCGCCATCGTGGCCATTCACATACAGGTTCACATTAGATTCAGACAGACAGTAATGAAGCAATGGAGCCAAGAACTGGTGGGCTATAATCTTGAATCCTAGCTTGCACCTGGCAGGCAAGTAAAAACACACACTGGGCTCCAAAACCCACTCATTCAGTGCTCACAAAGCTACTGATTTATCCGAGTTTCCTAGAATCAAAGGTTTCTAGCTCACCAGACTTATTCACCACTGTTCCCCATCTCCTTCTCCCTGCACAGACTGGCTTCACCCTCAGCACTCACCCATCTTGGCTGCTTCTCCTGTCCTCCTCCACGTGGCTTTCTCTGCTCTCCTCTCTGCTCTCTCCTCTAATGCTAATCTCAGAAACCAAGAGAGAGAAAGCTCCTGGTCTGCCCCACTTTATAGTGTAGAAACCAAAACCTTTAATCCAATATACAAATAAAAAAGTCTCTGATACAGTCACTTATCTGAGGCATAATGGGATTCCTCATGAAAGTGCACCACCCCACATCAAAAACAGTGGGAAAGGCTTAGTCTTAAAACGAAGCCTTAGGCTACAAGGATCCTGCCTGCCCACAGCCTGCCCCCAACAGACATTAATATAATCACGCCCATCTCAAGCAAGAAGGGCAACTAATACCATCACCTGGGTGACGGGTTTCCACATGGGCAGCACCATCTTTAACAAAGTGAGCATAATATATTTTATCTGCCCAACATTAACCTATGATTTAAATCTTAAAAGTCTGACTACTGTACTGATACTTTTAACAAATTTCTAGAAATTATAGTTTAGAATCTAAATATGGATGGAAAGGGCTCTAAGAAAAGAGAAACCTGACCCAACCTTATGAGCCAAATAATTATTACAAACTGAACTAATTTCTAACAATTTTACTAATTCTACCAGTTTTATTATTTTCATTTCTGTTTTTTAAGAAATTTACCATTTTTCAGTAAAAAGTTCAATTGGTTATTTCAAAGATGCCATCCATATAGCATTAAGTCTTATGAATTATTTGGAAGCTTCTTTTGATATTGGATGTGAAAACAGTATGATCTTATCTTGTGTCAATCCTCTAGATTGATTTTAGAATTGTAACCTATTTAGAAGAACTTTTTGTTATCTTGGTTCCTGTCAGTTTTAAAGACCCTAAATTTTTTTATACTTTTCATGTGACAAAATAAGAGCCTCTGATTTTCACTTTGGTTAAAAATTATACAATTAAAAATGGAAATATACATTTGATATTTTGTAAAACATTTCCTCAGAACATCAAATTAACTTTTATGCATTAAAAAAAATATAGAATGCTAACAAGGGAAGTTCTGTCTTCTTATATCCTCAGCTACTGAGACATTGCCTAAAGTATTATGTTCTACTGGGAGCACACACTTTCAAAAGGTCATTTAAAAACTGAAAACTTCCAGAAAAATGTGTCAAAGATGAGAAGAGAATTAGAAATTTGTCATATTAAAAATATTTAAAAGCACCACACAGCTTTAAAGTGAAAATATAAGAGAGACAGAAAGCTATTTTCAAAATTTTTAAGCATAATCTAACATGTGGAAGAATTGTTTTCTGTGTGGTCTCAGAATTTGACAAAAGCATTCATAAATGAATCATAACCATTCAGTGATTCACTTACTTCTCCATGAGCTCTTTCCTGAAGCTTTGTCTGTGCTAGATATTTCAGTGTGCAAAAAATGGTAAAATTTAAAAGGAAATGTAAGATCCATGCAGCAAATTGTTCTTCTAAGATGACAGCAAACAAATCTTCTATTCTAGGTGCTCTTACAGTGTAACATTGATAATTCTCTTTGAAATATAGGCTACACATGACCTCCTCTTGAATATCTGGACTACAATGAAAGTGATATCATGTGACTTCCAAAGCTAAATGATACATAATGTACCTTCTGCCTGGTCTTGTTGAGATGGTATTTCCCAGAACTCTGCCACCATGATGTGAGGAAGCCCAAATCATTTAGAGAGAAGAGGAGTTGAGTCCTTTGAGGTCCTTTCAGACCCAGCCTCCATTTGACTAGACCCACAAGCAATTCTCTGAGTGAGAACCACCCAATTCAGATCAATCAGCCCCCATGACCATGAGTAACAAGAGTAAAACAATTATTGTTCTTTTAATCCATAAATTTTGTCATAACATTTTAACGTAGAAATAAACAACTGACACAATCCAAACTAATTCCTTATAAAATAAGTAATACCTAATTAGTAATGATAATATCTAATTTAGCCCTGTGAATATGTGTTTTAGGGCCCAGACACCTTTTCTTTTTGTTGACCTGAAAACAATTTCCAAGAATTATTCTCTAAAATGCTTCAAAAAGTTTTATGGCTTTGGTGTTATTTTTTTTATCCAAAATCTTTTTATAATCTTTATCATTATTGTTTGGAATTTCCTTTATTTTTTGTTTAAAGCAATTCTGCAATGAATATTTGTTGAACTTCTTTAGTGTCACTGTATAACTCAAGTGGATTTTGCTGTAATCATCAGCAATTGAATACTATAATCCACTGCTATTGATTACTTTATCCTGTTTTATGTACTAGGTTTTGCTCCTGTATTGATTCCTGCCTTTTTATTGCTAATATGCTTTTATATGATTTAGACTTCTTCATTTATTTCTTATTCCATACTCTGAATTGCTATGTTACATATTAGTATTCAAAAATTTCAAATCATAAACATGAATAAAATAAAAATATAAGTGGAATAGTTGTAACTCATTAAATATAGTTATTAAATAGTGTTTTACATTCAAAGTATTTGAAAACTAATTTAAAAAGCAAGAAATAGAACTTAAAGCCAAATAAAAGTTCATTTTATGGCAAAAATAAGTCTCTTATAGCAGCTATTTTCAACCTGTGTGCCACAAAAAATTTTAAAACATGCATTACCTGACTATATTATTAGGGCACTGACATTTTTTCTCTTAGATTGTCAAATAAAAAAAAATCATCCACCGTTAACACAATAGCTCTCCAATGTAAATGGTTCAAATTATACCTGTTTATTTTTGGCAGGTCAGGAAAAAATCTATCTTTTGGTATATTGCAGAATTTTAGTAATTAGTTTATGTGTACCATGAAATAAAAATTTTTAAATTCACTGTCCTGTAGGGTGACAAAAATACTTGAGGCCAGAAATATTTAATATCCTGTGACATTTCGAAAATAATGTTGCAATTCATTAGCTATGCATTTTTATGTTAAAAATATAGAAAACGCCTGACCTGTGGTGGCGCAGTGGATAAAGCGTCCACCTGGAAATGCTGACGTTGCAGGTTCGAAACCCTGGGCTTGCCTGGTCAAGGCACATATGGGAGTTGATGCTTCCAGCTCCTCCCCACCTTCTCTCTCTGTCTCTCTCTCCTCTCTCTCTCTGTCTCTCTCTCTCCCTTTCTCTCTCCTCTCTAAAATTAATAAATAAAAAATAAAAATATTAAAAAAAATAAATAAAAAAAGTATAGAACACTGAGACCATATTGTGTTTTATATTTCTCCAGGAAAACATAATAGTTAATTAATAAATTAATATAAGGCAGTAATAATTATACAAAAATATTTGTAATCTGCTCTTTCTTTATAAACTAACATGGAAAATAAAATTTGGAATCTTGTTAAGATCACAAGACTAGACTAAAGCCACCTAAACTTCAAAAATAACTACTTTGCATGGGGCATGATATAGTGCATACATGGTACTATATTGAATTGTACACTTGAAACCATGTCAACACAAAAAAATTAAAAAATAAATTTAAAAATTATTTTAAGAAAATAAAACAACAAAAAAATAACTACTGATTCTGTAACTAGAAAACTAAAATTCAGTATGGTTGAAAAAACTAGACTTAAGTTGAAGGATCTAAAAATAAATATTAAAGTCTAGTTAGAAATGTTCAAATAATGACTATGGAAAAATATTCGGACATATTTTATTTCTCTACAGCAATAGTTCGCAACCTTTTTTTATACGCGCATGGTTCAAATGAAGAAAATTTTGAGTACCATACCTGGACCTTACCCTAAAGATTGTTTTGTTTTGTCTTTTCTCTATGTTGAGCCTAGGAATTCATATATTTCAAAAATACCTGATGTAGTTTTAATATGTTGCCAAAGCTGAGGATTATATTTTTATACTATCATTGTTTTCCAAATTATGGGTCATAAAATTGGGTTCTTCATTTCTTGTGGAAAAACGTTCTGCTTACCAAGGTCACAGGCCTTTCTTCCATTCCCTCCCTTGACATGACTTCATTATAGATAAAGTATATATCTTCATACCATTAATTTGGGGCTCTACTAATCACTACATTAACTGCATTCAAGCAAAGGTTTTTTGTTTGTTTGTTCGTTTGTTTGTTTTTATGGCCTCTTGTCTTCTGTAATTACTCATGAGAAGAACCTTTCCCAGGTTAGATTCTTCTTCTTATCCAGATTCCAGAAAGAGTGATGCCTGAAGCAATAAGCCTACTTCCTAATAAAATGAAGCAAAGAGACTTACAGCAGAATTTACTTTCTCTAAAACAAAGAGACTTTCAGCAGAACTTACTTTTTCAAAAAGACTCCCTACCCTTGCCCTTGAGGATAGTTTTGCAGGCTGTGGACTTGGGCTAGTTTGCAAGGTTGCAGATGTACCCAGAGTGTTTCTCCCTGAATTTATTTTATAGATAAACATTGTAAATTAGTTTGTTTCACTGCTTTGTTTTACTGCTAGGCTTTCCCTCCTCCCCGTACCCTGGCCAGATGTAATTTTGCCATTAAAAGCTTGCTCCTGAGTGTGTTTGGGAGACATGAGTTTTTCGAACACCAGTTCCCTCATTAGTCACCAGCTTTTGAAATAAAGACTCCTTAATTGACTACTTAATTGTGTGGCAAATGTAAAGTCAGTAGCTACAGCCACCACATCACAGCCGCCTGGCCCATGCAGGTTCGCATTAGATTCAGACAGACGGTAATGAAACAACGGAGCCAAGAACTGGTAGGTCATCATCTATAATCCTAGCTTGCACCCGGCGGGCAAGTAAAAACACACATTGGGCTCCAAAACCCACTCATTCAGCGCTCACAAAGCTACCGACTTACCAAGTTTCATGGAATCAAAGGTTTCTACCTCACCAGATGTTGGGCAGATAAAATACATTACGCTCACTTTGTTAAAGATGGCACTGCCCACGTGATATTAATGTGTGTTGGGGATGGGCTGTGAGCAGGCAGGATTCTTGTAGCTTGGGGATTCCTTTTAGGAGTAAGCCTTTCCCATTCTTTTTGATGTGGGGTGATGCAATCCTATCATGCCTCAGATAAGTGACTTTGTATTAGAGACTTCCCTATTTTGTATATTGAATTAAAGGTTTTGATCTCTGCACTATAAAGTGGGGCAGAATAGGAGCTTGCTCTCTTGGTTCTTGAGATTAGCATTAGAGGAAAGAGCAGAGAGGGGAGCAGAGAAAGACCACATGGAAGAGAGGAGAAGCAGCCAAGATGGCAGAATGCTGAGGGAAAAGCGAGTTTGTGCAAAGTTTGTGCAGAGAGAAGGAGACGGGGATCAGAGGTGAGTAAGTCTGGTGAGCTAGAAACCTTTGATTCTAGGAAACTCGGATAAGTCAGTAGCTTTGTGAGCACTGAATGTGAGTGGGTTTTGGAGCCCAGTGTGTGTTTTACTTGCCCGCCGGGTGCAAGCTAGGATTAAAGATGATGGCCCACCAGGTTTTGACTCTGTTGTTTCATTACTGACTGTCCGAATCAAATGCGAACCTGCATGGGCCAGGCAGCTGTGATGGTGGCCCTGGCTATTTGCTTTACACCAGACTTATTCACCTCTGTTACCCATCTCCTTCTCTCTGCACAAACTCTGCACAAACTGGCTTCTCCTTCAACACTCTGCCATCTTGGCTGCTTCTCCTGCCCTCCTCCACGTGGCCTTTCTCTCCTCTCCTCTCTGCTCTCTCCTCTAATGCTAATTTCAGGAACCAAGAGAGAGCAAGCTCCTGGTCTGCCTCACTTTATAGTGTAGAAACCAAAACCTTTAATCCAATATATAAACAAGGAAGTCTCTGATACAAAGTCACATATCTGAAGCATAATGGGATTCCTCATGAGAGTGCATCACCCCACATCATGCAATCAGTCAAGGGTATATGGAAAAGCTGAGTCTTAAAACTAAGCCTTAGCCCATGGGTCCCCAAACTATGGCCCATGGGCCGCATGTGGCCCCCTGAGGCCATTTATCTGGCTCCCACTGCACTTCCGGAAGGGGCACCTCTTTCATTGATGGTCAGTGAGAGGAGTATAATTCCCATTGAAATACAGGTCAGTTTGTTGATTTAAATTTACTTGTTTTTTATTTTAAATATTGTATTTGTTCCATTTTTTGTTTGTTTGTTTGTTTGTTTTTTACTTTAAAATAAGATATGTGCAGTGTGCATAGGAATTTGTTCATAGATTTTTTTATAGTCTGGCCCTCCAACGGTCTGAGAGACAGTGAACTGGCCCCCTGTGTAAAAAGTTTGGGGACCCCTGCCTTAGGCTATATGACCCGGCCTGCTTACAGCCTGTCCCCCATACCCAATACAAACTATAAGCGAGCAAACATATATATCATATTTAAAAACTTATTTGACCAATAGCCAATGTCTGTTTCTTGCTGGTCCAAAATTA
Organism: Saccopteryx leptura; assembly: GCF_036850995.1. Lineage (NCBI taxonomy): Eukaryota > Metazoa > Chordata > Mammalia > Chiroptera > Emballonuridae > Saccopteryx > Saccopteryx leptura. The sequence continues at coordinate 62,307,789 of NC_089506.1, read as the reverse complement.
CACTACTGACCCTCAGATATGTGATTAAGAAATAACGTGTTTATTATTTCAAACCAGTACAAGCTTGGCTTTTGAAAAAATGTAGCATTATCATAGCAATGCACAAACAATACAAACAAATATAAATAGGGTTGCAAAATCAAAATTCCTAAAACTATGAATTTTTCAAGGGTGGTCAATATCATGCAATTTTGCCAACTTCATTTTTATTATAGAAATTTTTGTTTCAGAAATCATCTCAAATAACTGTTTTCAGTAGAAAATAACATGGGAAAATGCAAAATGCATAATGATCAGTTAAGAAATATTGTATAAAATTATATTAGGATTTATGTATGACATTTGATAGAAACCAAAAATTTATGAATTAGCAATAGGCATTTGTATTCTAATTATAAATGAAGAAGTAATAAATAAAAAAACTTCTGGGAAAAGCTGAATACTTGGTAGAGCTGAAGGCATAAAGTATTTGTGTGGGTCAGATCTTGGGTTGGTAGTTGAAACTACATACATGAATAGAGATGTATTCTGTTTTCAAAAATAACCCCATTGAAGAATATTTTACATATCACTTATTACAAGAGTATAAGTTAATAGTTTCATAAATGTACCATCTTATGCAACTATTGCCACAGGTCAGGTTGTTTTCATCCCTTCAATAATCACTTAGCATATGTAATGTCTATTTTCCTTTCACTCATTCCATTCACCAATATAGTTTCTATCTCTAAAGATTTGTCGTTTCAGAAAATTTTAAGTAAATGGAGTAATATAAAATATGATTTATTGTGTCTAGCTTCGATCACTGTACATAATGTTTCTGAGGTTCACTTATATCATAGCATTTATCCATAGTTTAATTTTATACTTAAAAATTTTTTATTGTGTCATTATAACACATTTTTAATTTATTCAACAGTTGGTATATGACTAGGTTATTTTCCTCTCTGGTTATTATTACTTTTGTTGATAAGAACATCTGTTTGTAAATCTTTGTGGGTATATGATTTTATTTCTCTTGAGTTGGTACCAAGGAAAACATTTCTGGGCTGTGAAGTTATTTAATTTCATGGAGTTTTTGTCTATTGGAAAAATAAAAGCAGTATATACAGAAAATGATGTGAATGGATATAATAGTGGTATACAATAAACTTGATGAAAGCAAAGTTACAGGTTCACCTGAAAAGAATATGGGGAAATAGAAACTATTAAAAGAAAGAGGCTAGAGAAGTTTTCAAAATTGGTAATGATAAGAATAAAGGTATAACATGAAACAACATGATGAAAGAAGGCAGAAGATACACTAATATATCAGGCACCCAAGGAACATCCATGCTGTTATTAATGGGAGAGGGCCACTGTTCATGGCGATGCAGTTTGCCAAACTGGCCCAAACCCTCCAACTGTGGCATTGGTCACCAAAGAAATTATTTTTTTTTTCTTTCTTTCTTTCTCTCTTTTTCCTTCCTTCCTTCCTTCCTTCCTTCCTTCCTTCCTTCCTTCCTTCCTTCCTTCCTTCCTTCCCTCCTTCTTTCCCTCCTTCCTTCCTTCCTTCCTTCCTTCCTTCCTTCCTTCCTTCCTTCCTTCCTTCCCTCCTTCTTTCCCTCTTTCCTTCCTTCCTTCCTTCCTTCCTTCCTTCCTTCCTTCCTTCCTTCCTTCCTTCCCTCCTTCTTTCCTTCCTTCCTTCCTTCCTTCCTTCCTTCCTTCCTTCCTTCCTTCCTTTTCTTTTTTTCTTTTCTTTTCTTTCTTTCTTTCTTTCTTTCTTTCTTTCTTTCTTTCTTTCTTTCTTTCTTTCTTTCTTTCTTTCTTCTTTCTTTCTTACTTTCTTTCCTTCTTTCTTTCCTTCTTTCTTTCTCTCTCTCTCTCTTTCTCTCTTTCTTTCTTTCTTTCTTTCTTTCTTTCTTTCTTTCTTTCTTCTTTCCTCCTTCCTTCCTTCTTTCCTTCCTTCCTTCTTTTGCAGGAAAGAAAAATAGAGACTGCATTTAGCACTAGCTAGGAGGCAAAGTTGACATGGACTAATAAAGAAAGACAGTCTAGAAAGACTCTTTGTTTATTTTGTTTGGTAGCTGAATTTCAGAGGGATATTTTTACTAAGATATCAAGTGGAGGAGAAAATTATATTTAACAAGACACCTTTGATAATAAATGTTACAATCCATAGCAAAATAATATGTGTCAATTTTATGTGCATTGCAAAAAAAAGAAATGTTTTTAAGTGAGAGAAGGGGAGATAAAGAGACTATATTCCCCTGACCTGGATACACCTGGCAGCACCCATCTGGGGATGACACTCCAGGCCAACCAAGCCACTGGCTGTGAAAGGGGAAGAAAGAGAGAAAGCGGAGAAGGAGGAGAAGTGAAACAGATGGTCAGTTTTCATGTGTGCCCTGACTGGAGATCAAACCCAAGAAGGCTGGATTTATGTTGTAACCCAGGCATGGCCAACATTCCGCTCGTGGGCTGGATCCTGCCCGCGTAATGAGTTTATGCGGCCCATGATTAAATTTTTAATATTCTCTGCTACTTTAAAATCTCAGCTACTCAGAAGTGGAAGGGTCTTTGATTATTGGAAATCAAGATATTTAAGAAGATAGTGATATGCGGAAAATAATTCCACGTGTGACTAATCTAGGGTTAACTTCCAATAATTGGTCAAATGGATTAACGATACTTCTTTATTTTTTTAAAAAAATTTAATTATAAAGATTTACAACTTTTGTACTCATCTGTACTCGATATGAACTGTTTGACATTTTGTGGTGATGTAAAACCCACATTCTTTTAGGCAGAGTTTGCCAGTGCGCTCCCAAGGTCAAACAATTTGTTATTTTTGTGGTCAAGTATGCTGAATCAAGTGGCACTGTAGCATAGATAATAGCTGCAGTTGATAACTAAAAACGTGTCCAGGCTATTTGCAAAATGAAATAATTGTTTTACTTGCTATATAACCCCTTCAAGCTCATTCTATTAATTAAATATTGTTTTGATTGATTGTGATATAGTTTGAATATTTATACAGTATGTAATTATATTTTTATTAAAATATATTTTTATCAAAATAATATTGTATATTAAATTTTTTTTCACGTACTTACATTTATTCATAAACAAATTACATAACAAAATGTTGTATACTTAAACAAATCGTTTTTGTATTTAACATTTTTTTATTTTAATATTTTGTCCAGCCCATGAAAAAAGTTTTCTTTCTAATCTGGCTCGTGGGCAAAAACTGTTGGCCATGCCTGCTCTAGCCATTGAGCCAACAGCCAGGGCTTCAATGGAAGAATTTTAAAACATCAAAAATGAACTTATGAGGAGACATCAGTAAGATGACAGAATGAGTATTTTCTACCACCATCCTTTTACCCTTGAAATTTAACCACCTCCATGGACGATAATACCCTTGTGGCAATCGGGGAGTCCAGTGAAGGAGCTCTAGCACACCACTGGGGAATAAAATCTGAGACTAGATGCATTAACCAGCATAAGAAAAGTTCTGCTTTACCTGTTTCACACTTTCTTAAGGCAGCAAAGCTCAATTCACAGAAAGACCTCTCAGACCATGATTTATCCCCTGGGGAAAAGTGAGAGCATAGGCAGTGTCAGCTCTTCCCAGGCATATGGGACAGTGCCCAAGATGCCCACATATTTATGTCTCATACAGAATACTGATATGATTGGCATGGCTGAGGAGTTGGAAGAGGCTGAGAGCATAGGAAGCTGGACACAGAATTTATCAAAGGCCCACGGATCTTATTAACTGCTTTGCAGACTCAATCAGTTAGCCTACTCATGAGCATCCTCGGACATATTACCTGCAGATCTCGCCCAATAGCCACCACTTTGCCCTCCTTATCCACCTTCTCCAGGATTGGATCCCTGCTCTATTTCCCATGGGTAGTTGGACTGAGCCATTTATGGACCATCTCAGAGCACATGCAGAAAGCCAACCCAATTCAGTGAGATTGGGAGAAACTCCAAAAATCTCAAAGTAGCAAGAAATGGTAAAAATTCATGAAATATTTTGCAATGTCCCAACATCTGCCACTAATAAAGCTTACAACATCATACTGTGTTGCTTAGTCAGCAAAGCACTATCCAGTTAACTCTGAGAAAAGAGTCACAGTGGATCTTTACAACATTGTTCTAAAGATCATTTGGAAGAACCAGGTGGAAATAGTAAAAATTATTTTGAAAAATAGATGCTATGAGTAATGATTACTTGTTCTCATTAGTTATAAAACACATGTAGTAGAATAATGCATTTGAAATATTAAATCATTTCTATTTGTCTCAGGTATGGGTATGACAGGGAAATCATTAAACATTAAACTATTTTCTGCCTTTGAATTTTCAAAAAACAAAACTACCAGTGTCCAGAGATCAAGGCTGATATAAAAGCAATGCTTGTGCACTAGGTATCAAAAGAGTGTACTATTTCACCCTATCCTCTATTTTTATGCCTTTGGAGCTATGTAAATCTCTTGAACATAGCAACCTCACTAGGGAATAAAAAAAGACATCTTGGTTTTGGGAAATAATCTGGAAAATAATAAGCAATTAAAATAGAAATCCAATATGGAAAAAATAAGTCAATAAAGGAAAAAAATAACTATTGGTGCAAATGGTTTATTTTTACAATTTCTGACCCCAAAAACACTTGTGCTGTTATTAAAGGCTTGGATGTTTGTTCTCGTCCTTGATGATGTACCTTCTCCCTAGCTCATTTGCACCCTAGGTGTAGAAACTAAGGCTCATTTGGAGAGCAATGCATTTACCCATCATTTTTTCTTACCCAAGACTGAGATCTACCCGCATCAAAACACCCAGTGAGAATGTCTGCACTCTAGGAAAGCTCCTATGACAAGTGTGCTGATGAGATGTGACAGCAACTTTTCCAAGTGGCCTCTTAGGTAGAAGACTCTGCAAACCCTACAATGCCTACTCCATCACTGAAGACATCACTGATGATTTTTCTTAGGGTGTAGCAATAGCTCAGCACTTACCATGAGAGATGGCGAATAGACAAGAAACAGAAGGAGAAAACGTTTAGAAACTACTTGTTTTTAATCTTCTATATTGTGAGCACATAAGTAGAGAATGTGGAACTGGACTTCTTGCATATTTATAGAAATAATGTCATGAATTCCTGTATTTCCTCTTAACTCTCAATCAAATTCATGTTTCATCTTCAGGAAAAAAAAGGAAATGATGGATTTTTTTTTTTTTTTTTTTTGCTAGGAGCGTGACTTTCTTTAATTGTACCTCATCATTCTTTCCATCCAAATGATATCAATTTGGCCCTGGCTGGTTGGCTTAGTGGTAGAGCGTCGGCCTGGCGTGCGGAGGTCCCAGGTTCGATTCCTGGCCAGGGCACACAGGAGAAGCGCCCATCTGCTTCTCCACCCCTCCCCCTCTCCTTCCTCTCTGTCTCTCTCTTCCCCTCCCGCAGCCAAGGCTCCATTGGAGCAAAGATGGCCCGGGCGCTGGGGATGGCTCCTTGGCCTCTGCCACAGGCGCTAGAGTGGCCCGGAGGGGCAGAGCATCGCCCCCTGGTGGGCATGGGGCGCATGCGGGAGTCTGTCTGACTGTCTCTCCTCGTTTCCAGCTTCAGAGAAATACAAAAAAAAAAAACCCAAAAAACCCCAAATGATATCAATTCCTATGGACTCAATCTTTCACATTTCTATAATTTTCATTGCATACTAATTCCCATTTGTCTACATTAAGTTCAGACTGCCTGTTACTTCGGTTGCTGTAAAGGCCTTCCATAGCAGTGCTCCTCCCCCCGCCTTCCAACTATCCTCCCCAACATAGCCATGTTTTTCCTTGAAGCACAATGTAAAGCACATTGTTTTCATTCTTAAAACCTTGTTGAGTGTTGATGACATTCAATATATAAAAATTTTAAAAGAAAAAATTCAAATACATTGTTTAACTTAAAAGCTATTAAAACTATATAGAAAAAATATGTGAAAGAACTCTATAAGAAAAATTATAAAAATCATTTAGAGTTATTAAAGAAAACCTAAATAAATTTTAAAAGAATCTATATATAAGGATTGTAAAAATCAATATTGTAAAGATGGATTGTCTGCAAACATGAGCTCAAATCATGAATATATAAAGAACTCCTACAATACAATAAGAAGTGAGAAAAAAAATAGAAACTTAGGCAAGATGCCTGAATAGGCATGTTACAATATAGTTACCCCCAAAATGAACAAATATTAGAAAAAAGTAGATAATTCATTTGTAATTATGGAAATATAAATTAAAATCATGGTGATTTATATTATACATTTACCAGAATTGTTTTAAAGCCTGATAAAAGGAAATGGAAAAACAGAAACTCTAATAAACTTTTTGTGATAGAATAACAGCACCTTGGAAAAACAATGTGGCATATCCAGTAAAATTCAGCATAAATGTACTCTGACCTAGCAGTTTTACTATTGAGAGTGTGTTTATGCATCTTGCATGCACATGTACAACAAAAGACATGCAAGAAATTGTTCACAGTTGTATTTTTTAGCCCCTAAATTTAAATAATCCAAATGTTTATCAGTAGTGGAATGGATGCATTTTGTGATCTTTATACAATGTAACACTACTAGGAAATAAAGAAAATTAATTAACTACATATATATGCTATAACATAATGTTGAATGAAAGAAGCCAGACACAAAAGAGGACATACTATAAAATTCTATTTGTTTAAAATTTAAGAAATAGGCAAAACTAGATTACAGATGTAGTAGTCAAAATAGAGAAATTTTTTTAAGCAGAGGCAGGAACTGAGTAGCAATTGGTAAAAGATATGAAGTTTCCAGGGTCTTGGCAATATTTTATTTCTTTATATGTTTTGGGTACGCAGGTGATTTATTTGTTTTAGTGTATTTAACTGTATATATATATAACAGTATATATATATATATATAATACACAGTTAAATACACTAAAGTGTATATATATGCTTTTTCTACATTGTTATATATTATTCTTGAATTAAAAACATTTAAAAATGAAAATGCAGTTAAAAAATAGAAAATAATATTTATATTTTTCTATAAATATAAGTTTGAGATTAAAATTTATGTGTCACAGATAACACATGGTTGCAATAATGAAGTCTTACAAAATTTTATATCCTCCTGTCAAATGGTAACAGTAATATGTTAATATTTATTGAGCACTCACTATGAGTTAAGTCACCACTCTAAGATCTTTACAAATATACACTCATTTAAAGCTCACAAAGACTTAATGAGTTTGGAAGTATAATACCCTTAACAGATTAGGAGAAAAGGTACAGTAACATTATGTAACTTCAGGGTGAAAATCTAATTAGCACCACAGTCAGAGCTCATGATCTGGCAGTTTGCCTCAAGGTTAATTCTACTTAACCGCTGTATTGTTCCCTTAGGCACACCTCCTAATCATCCCCTAGAAACAGAAAAGAAAAAAAAAGATAACTTTTATTTTTAATTCTCACAGTTAAATTCTCATTCAGAGGTAAGCTAACTAGTTGGAATGAGGAGTATAAAACACATGTGAAATGTTGCTCTGGACTAGAAAACCCTTTTCAGCCATAGAAGGTGGAGGAACTCAATATTTCTCTCTGACTGGGAAGTCAAAAAGGAAAAGTACTTGGAAAATGAGTCAACTGTCTAGAACAACACTCAAATCCAAGAAAGGCTGGTAAAATATTTTTTGCTGAAGTTGAATAAGAACCACAACATTAAGAATACCTAAATTTCATCCCAGAACATGGTATTAATGGTATTATTTTTTGCTAAAACATTTCAGGAATATATAATTCTTACGTTTTTAAAAGTATGATGGTATATAGGAAATATTGGAAGGCTTCTGGATTCATCTTATGGGTCTAGCAGAGTACTAAGCAGAATAGGGAATCCAAAATGAAAGATGACATTTGAGTATAGTAAATGCACACACAGTTCACAATGTACCTACATACAAAAGAAAAGCTCTTTGTGATAAACGATAAACAATACCTTAAACAACCTGAAATAAATGTAAATGCAAAGTTGGTGAAACATTCCAGTAAATGAAATAATTATGGATTAAATATAAAGAGCAACTACTAATAATTTCAAAGAAAATTAAAACACAATTAAAATTATGCCAAGATGTGCATGCAAATGTAAAAAATATATAAATAGAAGTAAAATATGTGAAAAGATGTTCTATTTCAATAGGAAGCAAAGTAATGAAAAGTATAACAATAATGACCACTTTGGTCAAAGTTTTAAAGATTTATAATATTCATGTCACCAAGTGTGTGGAAATTAGAACTCAAATAAAACAATATAAAGAGTGCAAGCTCTTCCAGTTTCCAGAGGACAATTTGGTACTATCACGTAAATTAAAAACTCATAAATCCTTATACATAACATTTTCACTTTTAAAAATATATCCTACAGAATTATTCCTGTGTACATTAAAACATATAGAATACACCAAGAAACTTGGTCATATCATTAATTGCAGAATGGTAAGTAGGTGTGGCATCCTATACTGGGCTTAAGTTCTAAGGGTAGAACATAAGTGAATATTGAGCATTATTTGTGAAAAATCTCAAGGAAGGTTTGTTTCCCTTTAAGGTTGAGATAGCATTTCTCAACCAGTCAAGCAGAAACTGAACTATCTTTTGACTTTTAATTGATAGTTATACATCCAATTGATCACTAAATAAGTAGTGCTCTTGAATTTAGAAGCTTTGTGACACTAAAACCTCTGATCTATATAGACCAGAATCCCACTCATCATGATAGTAAGAATTTCTTACTATTAGAGGAAAGTAAGACTGAGACTCAGTGAAAGGATAAATAATCAAATGCAAATTTATATTCACATCAAAATATATTATATATATAAATAAATGAGTGTAGACAACATTACTTGTAATATTTACTCTTTTTTAAGTTTAAAAAATTAAATTTATTTATTTAATTTAGTGAGAGAGGAAGGGAGAGACAGAGCAACAAACAGAGTGAAAAAAATATATTCATTGTTCCACTTATTTATGCACTCATTGGTTGACTTTTTTTTTTTTTGAAGTGAGAATAGGGGAAATTGTGAGACTGACTCCCTTGTGCTCCCAGACCAGACAGAGATCCACCTGACAACTCCCAACTGGGGCAATGCTGAAATCAACTGAGCTATTTTTAGCACCTGAAGCCAATGCTCTGACTAACCTAGCTATTCTCAGTGCCCAGGCTGATGCTTGAACCAATGGAGTCACTGGCTGTGGGAGGGGATAAGAAAGAGGAGGGGCAAAGGAAGGGAGAGAGAAGCAGATTGTTGATTCTCTTGTGTGCCCTAACCTGGAATCAGACCCAAGGGGATCATATGCCTGACTGAGACTTTATCCACTGACTGAGGCACTCATTGGTTGATTCTTATATGTGTCCTGACCATACATTGAATGCACAGTCTTGGTGTACTGGGACAATGCTCTAATCAAATGAGCTACTCTGCCAAGGTATATTAACTCTATTTCTTTAATGTATTCTGTATTCAAGCAGCACTCATCCCATGTATAAAAAAATACTAAAAAAATTAGATAAATTTCCCTGACTTGGCCATGTAAAAGCTTTGGGGCACTTTGGTTGTTTCCATGTCTTGGTCACTGTGAATAATACTATGATGAACATAGGGGTGTATGTGTTTTTATGTACTAGTGTTTTCAAAGTTTGGGGGTAGATACCCAGTAGAAGGATTACTGGGTCATATGGTAATTTGAGATTTAATTTTTTGAGGAACCACCATACTTTCTCCCATAATGATTGTACTAATACGCATTCTCACCATCAGTGTTACCTTGTTCTTCTATATACACTTATTCATTTGGCAATATCATCTCATCTTATTTGTTTAACTATTAAGTGTTGAAATTTCCAAATTTATATCTTCAATACAGTCCTCCACCCCAGTGTTTTGCAACCACTGGTCTGCAGACTGGTCCGCCAGAAATTTCATGCTGGTTCACAAAAGAGTTCACCACACTGATGTTGTATGAAGATTATGGACCCAATGATAGTCAAATTTGCTTATGTTCATGGTGATTTCTGCCTCAGTGATCCCTGAAATAATTCTATTTTCATTGGTCCCCAGGACTAAAAATGTTGAAAACCACTGCTCTACCCTACCTAAACTGTGTATCTCCATACCTAAATGTCTACTAGAAATCTATTAAATGGCTGTTTAACAAGTCCATTAAACTTAATGTGTTAAAAAACAAGCTCAGGGTCTTCCCTCCAAAACTTCACCACCTGTAAGCTTCTCCATACCAGTAAATTATAACTCTGTCTTTCAAATTCAAAAGAGAAAAATTTTGAAAATATACTTGTGTTATCTCATTCTCCATCAATTCAGTCAATAATTTCTATAGATTCTACTTTTAGCTTGATGTTAAAAGAAGAACTGCAGATTTCTTGTCTTTCTTACTATTTTAGGACATGTCATTCCTCTCTCTGGTCTACAAATTTTAAATTTCTTTCAGTTCTTTAAAATTGCTTACCTTCCTTATTTTTAGATTCTCAACTAATTATTCTCTGAGATTGTCATGACCACCCTTACACCAAATTAATTTTGTACCCACTTTCACAGAAATCTGCATTTCACATAAAAGAAATTACTCCAGTGATTTTTTTTTTCTGTATTTTTCTGAAGCCGGAAACGGGGAGAGACAGTCAGACAGACTCCCGCATGCACCCCACCGGGATCCACCCAGCACGCCCACCAGGGGGCGACGCTCTGCCCACCAGGGGGCAATGCTCTGCCCCTCCGGGGCATCGCTCTGTTGCGACCAGAGCCACTCTAGCGCCTGGGGCAGAGGCCGAGGAGCCATCCCCAGCGCCAGGGCCATCCTTGCTCCAGTGGAGCCTTGGCTGCGGAAGGGGAAGAGAGAGACAGAGAGGAAGGAGAGGGGGAGGGGTGGAGAAGCAGATGGGCGCTTCTCCTGTGTGCCCTGGCCGGGAATCAAACCCGGGACTTCTGCACGCCAGGCCGACGCTCTTCCACTGAGCCAACTGGCCAGGGCCTCTACTCCAGTGATTTAATATCTATATTCCTTGTTCCACTATAAGTTTAAATAGAGTGAAGATCACATCAGTTGTATTGATCATTATTTTCAGTATATGTAGTCAGATTTCAAAACTTTCTTAAATCAATAATTTAATAAATGAGTCAAGCATGTACAAGTCCCAGGTTTGATTCCTGGCGAGGGCACACAGGAGAAGCACCCATTTGCTTCTCCATCTTTCCCCCTCTACTTTTGCTCTGTCTCTCTCTTTCCCTCCTGCAGCCAAGGCTCCATTGGAGCAAAGTTGGCCCAGGTGCTGAGGATGGCTCCATGGCCTCTGCCTCAGGCACTATAATGGCTCCAGTTGCAGCAGAGCAATGACCCAGATGGGCAGAGCATCATGCCGGGTGGATCTCGGACAGGCACATGTCAGAGTCTGTCTCTCTGTCTCCCCACTTCTCACTTCAGAAAAATAGAAACATAAAAAAACGACTCATATATATAATATATATAGTCATATATATATCATATATATAGTCATATACATATATATATCATCAAAGGCATGTCATGCCTTCTACCTTATAAAATTTTCCTATATTATGTTTAAAAAATGGATAATTCCTATATTCCCTCTAGTAGAATATTAGATTCACATGGACAATGAGTTTTGGGTGTTTTGACCATAAATGAATTCAAGCAACCAAAACAAGCATATCCTCAACACACAATAAAAATGTATTTAATGCACAAGAGCCCTACCAAATTGTACTATGTGAACTTTATGGAAGCCCTGTACTTTTTATTAACAATGGTATTTCTTAATACATTGGCTTTCCAACTAGAATTGTTTGTTCTCCAATTGTAGAGCTCCTGAAAATTACATCAGTGAAGACCCAACTCAAATGCATCAGGTATATCACATCTTGTTCAATTTATGTAACATTCCATTATTATTTACTATATTTTCTATAAAAGACAAAAATAATTTTGAACTATGGATGTTCATAACAAAACTGGGGAGTAAAGACCAGAAAATAAAGAAAAACACATAGTTGAGAGAATGGTACATAGTGGGGGGATAATGAAAATAGAATCAGGAATGGGAGTAAGGCCAGGAAATATGTAAAAAAAAGAATGTGACTGCCAGAGTAGGTCCAAGAGCCAGTTTGATTGAAAGTAATAGAAGAAAATCAAGTGAATGGCTCTCTCCCTAAATTTATTATTCTTTCTTCCACAAAAATAGGTTTTTATCTAGACATTTGATCAACCAGGTAATACCCAATTTTCGTCAGCTTACATTCTGGCCAAGAGTGTGTCCGTGCCTTAAGTTCGGGTCAGCAGTGTGAGTGGGCATGCCATGCACATCCACAGCTCCACCTTAAGCTCTTTTCCTTAAGTTATCCCTCCTGCCCCTCCAGTGGGCTGAAATGAAGATGTGAAAGTAACTCAATTTTGACCAGATACATAAGAATACAAACTATTGAAAAATAGAAACTCAAGAAGAAAATTATTTGATGCCTGAAAGTCTTTGGAGAGCAAAGCTGCCCAATATCCTGAAATGAAAGGACTGTTATATTAAAAATAGATTTTATTTATTTAAGTCACTATAATGTTTTAGGTTTTGCTGTTATTGTTGTTCCAGCTGGTGAAGTTTCACTTTAAGTAATATAGGAGGTGATATCCAAAATTAGAAAATAGAGGAAACCCAAGACCACGCATGAGAGATTCAAAGAAAATAGGAGAAAAGTGTTTTACTTCCATGCTCAGAGCAAATGATTTTAAAAAGCAACCTTCACCCTATTACACCTACTTTGATAAGTTAAAACTTGTTAAATTTTCAGATCATAGAGCAAGCGTCATATAGTGAGAAAAAGTCTTTCCTGTCCTCTCTTCATCTAAGTAAATTATAATCAGTGATATTAGCTAGCCTCCCTTCCTTCCATGTCCCAATTTGATTCTCAGTCCCTCTCATACCTTTCTTCTGTATCTAGTAATTAAATGGCAGAAGAAATATATACATTTTTTTCCTCAGGAACACTAAAACAGTTTTTCTTAATAAAATTTGAATCAAAAACTAAAAAAATCCTTAAATGTCTAAATTCCTTAGAATTTTGAACCTAGTATCCATCTAATTTGGAAAGATATTAATGAACACAAAGGTTTATCTTGCCTTTCCAGATTCATCTAATTTTTTTTTACAATTTTTATCATTCACTCAACCTCTTAATCTCTCCCATAAAAGAAAGTGAGTATGCTTAAGTCTTTCCATTACCATTCCCTAATATTGAAATGTATTATACAGTAATTATTACTACATATGAGAACAAAATATATTGAGAAATACACACAGAAATATTTTAATTACTGTATAGTATATAGTTTTTATATTCTTTTTAACATTAAGCTAGATTTTTAATAATTCACAAGATCAGTGTTCAGTGTATTTTGTAGTCAAATTTTATATTTAATAACTACATTGTAGTAGGACTTAGATATTTTACTTCGTGAAAATTTTTGAGAATAGTAGAATATATCACAATTTATGTTGATTTCTTGTGTTTAAGATCTGTCCATTAAACAAAACTTGTTAGCAATGTCTGTATTGCATGATAACAGATCTATGAGATATAAAGAAATATTATAGTGACAATCTGAAGTACTATAATTTTTGGCTTTAGAAAGTTTTTCTAGGCTCCTTTTTTTTTTTACTGTTGTTTAACTTCTATACACAAGACTTAAGAGAAAACAAGTCAGATTTGTGCCCATTGATCTAGGATCACTTGCAGTCTTTTGTGTTTTGGTAATTTCTCTTCTGTAAAAGCACATTATAATGTTATTAAAGCTTATTTTAATATTATACAATTTTATTCTCACATTATGCATTATATAAAATTGACATTTTTATACTTCTTTACATTCAGATAAAGCAAATACATAACAAATATTTTCTGAAAAGTTTTCAATATATAACAGTGCAGTTATATTTTAAAAATTGTGAAACAGACTTATTTATCTCATTCTGAAACCAATAAACTTATCTATATGGGATAATAATGTTAATTTTCTAGAGAAACCCACTAATACTGCCATTTAGGCATTATATAAGACTACTGTAACTATAATAAAATTTTAAGTTTTTATCAAAACTCCCAGAAGCATTATGACAACTAATACAAAAACCCATTGAAGAAAAGGTTTATATAATTTAGGAATGTATCTTTAATAAATCAGTAGGCACTTTCCATAACTTTATCTATGGGTCTAACATCATTTGAAGTATATATTTACTTATTTGTAGACCTAAAGCTTCAGAACTCTCTTTATATCAGCTCCTTTACATTCCTTCATAGAAAAAAACCCACAAAAACATAAAGTTAGCCTTATGTTACATGTGAAATAACACTTTCTCTCCCTCCCAATTCAAATACACTGCAGACCCAGCTTCATATAATTGTATAAAGTATGAATAACACACAAGTGGAATCTTTCTCTAGGAAGTTTGGAATGGAGTCAAAGCAATACCCAGTCAGTTAGCTATGCATGATTGCCCTGCATAGCTATATCCACACCCTCTAGCTCTGAAAGTCCAACTCAGGGGATGCTTTGCTTTGCCTCATACTTTTGGCAGCCATGTACAGAAATGAGTTGGAAACATACACACATTGAGAAAGATAAGGATCCAAGAGCTTAACAGAGGTCACAAGTGGCTTTCCAACAATTGAGAAGCCTAAATATACTTTATAAAATGAAATTTCATTTTGTTTCTCTCCACATTTATGATAAATTTGTTACTTTCTATCTTTCAGCTAGGATTTATGTATATTTAAAACTCATATTGTGAAAATAAATATCTACTTTTAAAGATTTTATTTATTGATTTTAGAAAGAGGAGAGAGAACGTGGAAGTAGAAACAGGAAGCATCAATTTGTAGTTGCTTCTTGTATGTGCCTTTACTGGACAAGCCCAAGGTTTCAAACCAGTGACTTCAGCATTCCTGGTTGACACCATACCCAGTTCACCACCACAGGTCAGGACAATTTCAACTTTTAAATAAAGAAAATAATTTATCTTTTGTAAGACATGATTGCATGCCCTAGCTTTGGGCTGCAATATGAATAATATACTAGCCAGGAGGGAGTTAAAATATTCTAAAAAAGGGAAATATTTCCCAATGCTCAAATATTAAATTCTTTAATTCTGGAAAAAACTTTATTTTCTAGTTGTGACTCAAATAACACTATACCTTGTGCTTTAATTTCTGCTCTGGGTTGAACTACCTGAGTAAAAATAAAGAAAAATTAATCAACTTCTATAAATCAACAATCTTCAGATATTGCTTAAGTGTCAATTATATGCAAATTATGGCAATACATATTTTGAAAAATAAAAAAGAGAACATTATTTCCATGGTTATGGAATTTATATGTTAAAATGAATAGTACTACTTATGAAGACCCCAAAGATACTTTGTTTATGTTGTTACAATTTTTGATATTGTAATGTTAGAAATCAAAACTTAGAAATTAAAAAGTTTTATTAATATTTTTAAATAATAATAGTGTACACATAAATGTAAACAAAAGTAACACTTTTTTTTTTTTTTTTTAGCAAGAGGAGGGGAGACAGAGACAGACTCCTTCATGCACCCCACTGGGATCCACGTGGCAAGAACACCAAAGTGTGATGCTCAGCCCATCGGGGGCATTGCTCTGTCACTCAGCAATCGAACTCTTCTTAGCACCTGAGACAGAGGTCATGGAGCTATCCTTAACACCTAGGGCCAACTCACTGCAATTAAGCCATGGCTGGTAGAAGGGGAAGAGAGAGAGAGAAGCAAGAGGGGGAGGGGTGGAGAAGCAGATGGTCACTTCTCCTGTGTGCCCTGACCGGGAATTGAACCTGGGACATACACACCCTGGACCTATGTTCTACCACTGAGCCAACTAGACAGGGTCAAAAGTAACATATTTTGCCTGACCAAGCAGTGGCACAGTGACTAGAGCATTGGAAAGGGACGCAAAAGACTCAGGTTTGAAACTCTGAGGTTGTCAGCTTGAGCGCAGGCCCATCTGGTTTGAGAAAGGTTCACCAGCTTGAGCCCAAGGCTGCTGGCTCAAGCAAGGGGTCATTCCATCGGCTGTAGTCCCTTGGTCAAGGCACATATGAAAAAGCAATCAATGAACAACTAAGGTGCCACAATGAAGAATCGATGCTTCTTATCTCTCTCTGTTCCTGTTTGTTCCTCTCTCTATTTCTCTCCCCCGCAAAAAGTAACTTATTTTGATAAAAAATATTCTACAAAACAAAAAGTTAGTGAGAGGCCTGACCTGTGGTGGCGCAGTGGATAAATTGTCGACCTGGAAATGCTGAGGTCGCCAGTTCAAAACCCTGGGCTTGCCTGGTCAAGGCACATATGGAAGTTGATGCTTCCAGCTCCTCCCCCCTACTCTCTCTCTGTCTCTCCTCTCTGTCTCTCCCTCTCCTCTCTAAAATGAATAAATAAAAAATAAAAATAAATTAAAAAAAAGTTAGTGAGAAAAAGTTATTTTATATATTTCTGAATCTCTTTAATATTTGGTTTAATAGAAGACAGCTGAATTTTCCACTGGTTTTGCACTCAATCAATTTGTTGGCATATGTTGTTTGGATTGAAGTATATGGAAAAGATCCAGCCTTGTGCAAATAAATACTTATTTGAAAAAAAGGGAGGACATCCTGGACCCACATTAAAAATTTTTTTCTGGTCCTCCAAGGTGCCTCTGGCCACATTTTGAAAATTATTGAGGAACAGACCAAATTACAAATAATGAATGCAAAATACTCTTACAGTACAATTAAAGCACATATTTTTTTGAGGGGAGCAGGTGGGAGGCATTTTGCATTAACTGTTTCACACAAGTATTATTCCAAGTTTGAAAATAAAAAATGTGAGTGAGGTGGTGAGCCCAGACCAAATTTATGACAATTGAGATATAGGGACACATTTTTTTTTTTTGCTTGTTTGTTTTCTCATGAACATATGGTGGTAGAAAGGGATTGGGCTTTCCAAGCCTGGGTTTGAATCCATATCAACCACTAATTGTATAACCTTGGCTACATCAGTTAGCATCATTTAAGCGCAGTTTACTAATAAGCACTGTAGAAAATATCAATGGTTCTGAAAAAATTTACACTACTTGTTAAGAGTTAGGAAATTATATGTGATATACTCTTAATATACTGTCTGACATATATTGAATGCTCAATAAATGGTAACTGTTATTTTATAAGATATTATCAGCAAAGCATTTAAGTACTTTTCACCATATTACACTGCCTGAAAAGATGATAGGAATTTTAAAAAATTTACAGTAGCCAAGACATTCACAATCAATGAATGAATGGATAAAGAAAATGTGATATATACATACTATAAAATATTATTCAGCCATAGAAAAAAATAATTTGCTATTTGAAACAAGAAGGGACATTCAGGTTATTATATAGCATCTAAAACCAGAAGAATTAATACAAACTCATAGAAACAAAGAAGAGATTGGTGGTTACCAGAGGTAGGAGTGTGTCTAGAAAAGTGCCAATTAGTGAGATGGGTGAAGATTAACAACTGGTACAAAATTTCACCTATAAAATAAATAAGCTGGGATGTAATGTACAGCATGGTGACTATAATTAATAATATTGTACTGTATATTTGAAAGTTGCTAAGCCTGACCAGGACATGGCACAGTGGATAGAGCGTCGGACTGAGATGTAGAGGGCCCAGGTTTGAGACCCCGAGGTTGCCAGCTTGAGCGCGGGCTCATCTGGTTTGAGCAAGGCTCACCAGCTTGAGCCCAAGGTCGCTAGCTCAAGTAAGGGGTCACTCGGTCTGCTGTAGCCACCTCACCCCGCTCAAGGCACATATGAGAAATCAATCAATGAACAACTAAGGAGCCGTAACAAAGAATTGATGTTTCTCATCTCTTTCCCTTACTTTCTGTCTGTCCCTGTCTGTCCCTATCTCTCCCTGTCTCTGACTCTCTCTGTCTCTGACACACACACACACACACACACACACACACACACACACACACACAAGAAGTTAAAAAAAGTTGCTAAGACAGTAGATCTTAAAAGTTCTCATCATAAGAATCTAAGACCTTTGGGCAATTGTAAGGGAATTGGTTCTCTGAAAGAACAGAAGCCATTTGACAATTTTAAATTAGTTTTTTGTGGCTACTTCTTGCTATTTCAAATAAATCCTCTGTGATACTACTGCTATAATTTGTCCTATCTGCTTTTTTCTTTATTTACAGTATATTTCCTGGCATATAGAGATAAGGATTAGATGATTGCTAACAAGTAATTTGTTATGGATAAGCCCACTATAAAACTTACTTTTTTAGAGTACCTCAGAAATTTTATTTAATATCTTTGTCTTGCTAGAACCAGAAATTTAAAAATGACATATATCAATCCGACAGAGTATCACAATAAGCTTTATGTTGTACATCTAAAACTAATATGTTATATGTCAATTATAGCTCAATTAAAAATAGTCTGAATTCCTAATTTTGTTTATTTTAGTCAAAATTATAATCTAAATCTTGCTCTTGACTATTGATTAGAGTGTCGTCTTGCTATGCGGAGATTGCTGATTTGTTCCCTGGCCAGAGTATCAACAGGCACAGATCGCTGTTTCTGTCTGTCTGTCTCTCCCTTCCTCTCTCTCTAAAACAAAGAAATAAAAAAGATTTAAATATATTATAATCTAATTCTTAAAAGTTAGATTAATTAATACAGTATAGTAAATGACTTTACAAATGTAAAATTTTCAATATTGTAGTCTTTGAATTAGATTGCTGTCTAGATCTTTTTGAGAACAAGGCAACATTTTGCATTGCTTGTATACTTTATTTGCATAGCTATCTTCTCAGAGTGATTACAACTCAAAGTAGATATTACATTTACAGGAATAAATAGAAATTGATTGCTTTTATTGATAAGAATAAAACCTTCTGTCCATCTGGTAAATAATTTTGATTTCATATTTTTTTTTAGTTCTAAACTGTAAAGTTAAAAAAAAAAGAATTTCATATTTTACATAGTGCTAAGCCTTTAAATATAATTTTTAGGAAGCACTATTTAACTAAACAATACATTTTAATTTCAAAATATCTTAACTATCAAAGAATATATTTTGAGGCCCTGGCCAGTTGGCTCAGCGGTAGAGCGTCGGCCTGATGTGCGGGGGTCCTGGGTTCGATTCCCGGCCAGGGCACATAGGAGAAGCGCCCATTTGTTTCTCCACCCCCCCCCTTTGTCTCTGTCTCTCTCTTCCCCTCCCACAGCCAAGGCTCCACTGGAGCAAAGATGGCCCGGGCGCTGGGGATGGCTCCTTGGCCTCTGCCCCAGGCGCTAGAGTGGCTCTGGTCGCAGCAGAGCGACGCCCCGGAGGGGCAGAGCATCGCCCCCTGGTGGGCAGAGCATCGCCCCTGGTGGGCGTGCCAGGTAAATCCCTGTAGGGCGCATGCGGGAGTCTGTCTGACTGTCTCTCGCCGTTTCCAGCTTCAAGAAAGATAAAAAAAAAAAAATTAAAAAAAATATATTTTGATATGGAATTTATTAAATAAATTCAATAAACCAGCTTATATACATGTAATAAGCATACATATTTATATTAAAACAAGTCAACTGATACAAAAATAGCCATTTCAAACTAAGATGAAGGCAGGAAAAAATGAATATACTTTTTAAAGACTGCATAAGAAAGAACTATTAAATTTTGTACTTAAAATTTAGCCCTGAAATCCTAATTAGGTGAATCAAGGATTCAAATATAGTTATAAATGTATCACAATATATTTGATTTGACATTCTTCTGAGAATTTCAACAATTCTAATACTAATTGTTGATAATCCTGGAAATTAAGCCTGTAGAAATGTATTGTTTTTATTACATTACATATTCTTACCAAAAAAGTGTACTAAAACATAGAAAACAATCCTTATAAAGAGTTAATAAAAAGAGGATAACTTATTCAAGAATATTATCCACTCACTGTCCAACCTAAAATTCCAACATTTAAGATGATTTGGCCAATGGTAGCATTCAAGTAATTTAACAACTCGTTCTCTGCCCTAAAGACTGCTTTAAATAAAGAAAAAAATGACATTCCGAAAGGTAGTTTATAATTTCATGCATTTAATACATAAATAAGAAAAATAAAAGAGGTACACAAAACTAGACTGTTATAAGAGTTTTAAAATATTAATAAAAATGTTAAATAATAACTGACAGAAACAATAAAACCGTTATTTAAGATATTTTCAATGACAGCTTGTCCCAGGTTATTTGGCACTTTTTCTCTTTATGTTATATGCTTGTTTACTGACATAAAAGATGAGAGGAAATTAAAATGTAGTATTTCATCAAAGGTATAATGAGTTTTATAAAATGAATGAATAAATATTACAATTATAGTTTTGTCAATTTTTTTTTACCTGTGGACGGAATGAACATTACTACGGGCGCTTAGAACAAGCTGTTGCATGGATGAACATTAAAAAAGAATAAGGAATGTAAATTTGTGATTTCCACATTGGGCGGCTGCCCAGGCACTCACCTTTGAGAGATCCCTGATTACAAGGCCATTTTAATAAACAGTTCACTAAACTTAACAAAAAAATTAGGCATGCTGTTGAACCAGTGTGAATTAGCTGAATCCCACCACTGGGTTTGTTCTTTTATACCTCAAGAAGAAAAATCACATTGAATAATTTTATAAATGAGATGACAACCATTAAGATACAGAGCAGTCTGCCCTAAGATATTACACAATAGCATATTGATTATTTTGAAATAAAATTACCGAAGAAGCAGCAAGAGCAGGAAGAGCTCTCTGACTCTCCTATGCCCACCTAAAAACAGGAAATAAATCTCCACAATATGTGCCCTCCCCACTCCTGAAGGATTGATAGCCTTACCACAAGTTATGAAAGCCAGAATGGAAAAATTTATAAACAAGTCTTGTTAAAGCTTTATGAATTTACTACATAAACCCTAACTTTGTTTAGATTTCTCACTAACTAAAGAATACCCAAACTTTGCTTAGAATTTTTTTTTTTTTTTTTTTTTTTTAGTGTGAGAGACAGACAGGGAGAAAGATGAGAAGCATCAACACATGTGGCACCTTAATTGTTCACTGATTGCTTTTTCATACAGAGCCGAACCAGTGATTCCTTGCTCAAGCCAGCGACCTTGGGCTCAAGCCAGCAATCATGAGGTCATATGGGTTCAGATCTACAATTGCATGCTCAAGCCAGTGACCCCACACTCAAACCAGAGGAGCCTACACTCAAGTTGACAACCCCCGGGTTTCAAACCTGGGTCCTCAGCATCCCAGGATGATGCTCAATTCATTGCACCACCTTCTGATCATGCACTTGGAATCCCTTCTAATAAGGATTATTTTTCTTTTTCCTGACAATTTCTCCCAAATGTATTATATATCATTGTCTAAAAAGAATTAAAAAAGTACTGTGTTCGATATTTCTCTGGTCATTTTATGATCTGAGCATCATAGTGTGATTCTCTTGTGTGCATGTAGTTTGTTTTCTCCTGTTAATCTAGTCATCTATCAACTTCATTATTTTATAACTAGTCTGACCATAAGAATTAAATAAATATTGCAGAGTCTGAGAATATTCACCCGCTTTCCAACACTTCCAATTCCACAGCTAAAAAATTATAGGAGTGAGTGAAAATTTGAGTAATTCTGACCATAATAATATTATTTCAAAGATGGATTTTTGCACAAAAAGAACAAGGTCAAACAAGATACTCATTTAGAAAGAAGGAAGCTCCATGGGGAAGACAGAGGCTACGGGAGTTTAGAATTGTGTGCATGGCATTTTATAAACAAATAGCTGGGAGCACATGTGGAAGCCTCTCTCCTTCATGGTTCGTATTTTTTCTTTCTCTTAGAACTCATGTAGAATGGGGGTGGTTTGGGACTCATATTTTATATTCTACCCTTTTATTATACTCTTAGAGGCATCATTTTCTATTAACTGTTTTTGATGTCACAGAGGTATAAGTGTATCTTCACTTCAGAAAACTCAGTTACTTATTTCTTAATGGCATTTTTGTCTCTTAACTACGCTATAAAAATATCTTTCTGAAACTCCACAGTTAACTGGAAAAAATGAGTAGAGATTTAAGAATTTAAACAGCTCTCTGAGCATTTGAAATAATCAATTTAAATCCTAATACTTACTATAAGATTCTCCTCAGCACCCAAATGGCAAAGTCTAATAGGATAAGGATCACTATCCCATTTAATATCTCCAGCACAGAGCAAAATGCTTGACTCTATAAATGTTGCATGTTACATAAATATTATCACATGTTAAAAAACTGATAAGAAAGAGGAATAGTCTACCTTGTTATCATGGCAACAAATTAAAATAATTTGAAGTATTAAATCCATTTCTCTTTGGTTGTGTCCTCATTAAAAAAGTTGTCCAGGACAGGTACATAATGCCTTTTAGACAACAAATTACCTTTTTGAGGAACTAACATGGTTGGCCTAAGATGAACATTTTTCTTTCTTTTCCTAGCATGTATATGACTGTATGTGTATATGCTATTTTTAATTTTGTTTTGCTGTATTTTCTATTGAATTATAATAAATTTGTTTATTGGGAAATATTAAAATAACAGGAACTCATAAATGTGTTGAATGAATGAGATAGCTTTAACAAGTAATTTCAACTATATATTTGTAAACAATTCTAATTAAGTATATATTTTTTCTTCCTCTTTTATCTTGCAACTATGGAAGAGAAAAAAGGTATATGATTCAAAGAACAGTTTCTCAAACTTAATTTCTTTCTTCAGTAAGAAAAATATCCTCTGTATCAATTATTTTACAAATTATGTACTGCACAATTTTTACTTACTTTAAGGTGCTTACTAAACTTTTGTTTCTGTATTATCCTGTGAATATAATATTGACTTCACAGTGGAAAAATATATTGTATATGTGATATTTTTATCAAATTTTTATTGTCTTATCTTTAAAGTACTATTTGGAGTCCATGAAATCAATAAACCCAAGGCAAACATGACAAGTTTGAGAAACAGTGTATATTTATTTATTTATTTATTTATTTATTGTATTTTTCTGAAGTTAGAAACAGGGTAGCAGTTAGACAGACTCCCGCATGCGCCTGACCGGGATACACCCGGCATGCCCACCAGAAGGCGATGCTCTGCCCATCTGGGGCTTTGCTCTGTTGCAACCAGAGCCATTCTAGAGCCTGACGCAGAGGCCATAGAGCCATCCTCGGCACCCGGGCCAACTTTGCTCCAAGAGAACCTTGGCTGTGAGAGGGGAAGAGAGAGACAGAGAGGAAGGAGAGTGGGAGAGTTGGAGAAGCAGATGGGTGCTTCTCCTGTGTGCCCTAGCTGGGAATCGAATCCGGGACTTCTGCACGCCAGGCTGATGCTCTACCACTGAGCCAAGCGGCCAGGGCCAGGTGTGGAGAACATTTTAATTGTTATAAAACATTTGAATATTACCAGAGAACATTGTAAGTTGATTAATTAGCAATCTGAATTCACTTTTTTTCAAAAGAGAATGGTAAGATTATAGTTTGGACACAATTATAAAACAATTTAATTTACTTCATAATTTAGTTGAAAACTCTTCATTTTAAGTAAAGAATGCAGAAATTAGTTTACAAAGACATTTTTATTTTCAGTATATGAGTAAAAATTATGTATATTCCTTTAGAATAGTTTCTCTAAGTATTGTAATAATAGTAATTACATAAAAAACTCAAGAATAATATTTGACTAGACATTTTTAAATTAAAATTGAATGCAAATGCTGGAGGAAAATAGTAGATTGAATTATTGAAGTTTAGAATTCATATAGAAATACTGAAAAAGACTCTGGTTACAGCTGAGGTTTAAAAATCCTTCCCTTACTATTTTTTGATTATTTCTAATTTACTTATATTGTATATAAGTAAATTAGAAATATATATTATATATAAGTAAATTAGAAATAAATATATAAAAAGTTCCTAATTTTTCCTTAATGGTAATATTTCTCTAGCATTTGCCTAAAGCTTGTATTTATTATTGAGTTTTTATTTCAACTAAAATAAAAACAAACAAAAAAACAGAATTAATATGTGCCATTTATTGCCTAGTCATTTCTTTAGACCACTAGAGAAAATTTTCATTTTTTGGTAATGTCAAATATTTGTTTTTAAAATAGTGGTTTTATTCTAAATATAAAAAAAATGTTTGTTGTAAAAGTGTCAGACAATAAATACTATAATTGTAAAATAAATTAATTAAATTTTATTATCTATAGATTGAATTATTTCATTCTTACCATTATACTTCAAGTCAAGCCAAGATAAAAATCTTAATGATTTGGGTAAGGGGTTTTTTCTATGTGATTATAGCCTACCTTATATTTCCATTGATACTGAAATTCCACAGATCATTTTCCAAACTGTTTGTAAATATTAAGTCACATTTATAACAATTACACATTTTTTTTACCGGCTTATGTTTTCAGGAACTCTACAGGACGTCTACAAATTTGAGCACCTCTTCCTTGTTTGTTTGTTTGTTCATTTTGTGTTTGGTTGTGTTTGTGTTTTGTTTAACTCAGGAGACATTTTCTTGATGCTCACAAATATGTTTAAAAACCTACCATCTCAAGTATTATGTACTTCATCTACTGAAACTTCTGAGTAGGAACACCACCTTTGATGGACTCTGTTATTGCTTCTCCTGGTATGTACCATATTTTCAAGGTATAATTTTTTGGGGCAGATAAGCCACTGCTTCTCTTGAATAAAACCACCACTTGAATTAAAGGTAGTCATATAAACAAGTTATTCTTATCACCATGGCTGACCTGAATCTTATGCTCCTGGGAAACAGTGATGCTTAATAAAAGTTCCAGCCTTTTGTGTTTCAGGAAGTGACTTGCTGTAAAAAATTACTCATCCTAATATGACTTAGATAAGCCTCATAGATATTCACTTTGCTAACCTATGATAAGCCAGATACAAACCCTTCAGATTCTTAAGTTTGCCTTGTAAATAATTAGCTGATTAACAGTCACTCATGCTTGATTAATGACATTAGACTCATATATTAATCTCACTCAAAAAGTATTCTTTGGGAATAGAACTGAAGGTTTGGAACTAAATTCAACTTTTTTAGACATGTATCTACTATGTTTTTCAGCACTTTTTGAAGTATTATCCTTAAAATGAGTGGGGTAAAGATCAACATAATTTAGTAAATTATAGTCCCTAAAAGCTCTATGTTCAAACAGCTATCTTGAGTAAGTGAAATTCTAAAAAGAAGAAAAACTGTTTAAAGAAGAGTGAAGGGTCCTATTGTCTTGAACATTACCATAGCTACAATTTGTCAAGTGGATGATAAATTGTAGCTATGGAATAAACATATATTTATGGAATAACTTAAAGAAGCGGCTATGTAAAATAGTATGCTTCAGAAAACAAAAGAACAACAATTCTAAGTTACAGATGAGAAAATGTAACAAATTTAGTGTTAAACTTTCTACATTATAAAGGGAAAGGAGAGAGAGAGAGAGAGAGAGAGAAACTACATTCGTTCTATATTTAAAAAAATGTAAAAGCCAAAACAACCAAATGCAATAATGTGTGGTCTTTGACTCCAGGTGTGAACAAATCAGTTTAAAAAGTCACTTTGGTATATCTAAATATTCCCAAAAAGAGAAGTAATACTAACTAATATAAATAATCTGTCTCCATTTGTTAGTTGTGATATGGTATTTTGAAAAAACAGGAGAATTTTTTGTAGGAGAGTTACAAACTTGAAATATCGAAGAATGATGTGTTAAGATACCTATAATTTATTTAAAAAAATTAAAAAAAATGTAGCTACTGAATTAAGTATAGAAAATAACAACATCTACTGAAATCAGATTTTTAATATTTACCTGCTCATTGAACTATTCTTTATAGTTTCTGAATGTGTAAAAATAGTCATGGTTATAGTGAAAGACAGAGAAGGAAGAGAAAATATTTAGTTAAAAACCAGAAAAATAAAAATAGATCCCTTAATAAATTTACAGTTTCTGAGAGTAAAGGAGAATCAAGTGCCATCTCTAAACTAAAGTATCAGAAAGGCAGCTCTGCAGTTACCTCCTCAACCAAAGGGAAGGTGGGTGGAACACCTCACTCACTAGGGGTCTCAAATCAGCATGCTCATATGGGTTAATATCCTGCTCATCTCTGAAATCATTATACTAAAACATTTTATCCTATTAACAATATGTAAAAATTACTTTTACTAAAATTCAGAAATATTTAATATACTTACGTTGGTAATTTTTAAAATAAATTCAGTATATTATAAAATTTGATATTATAGGTGACTACATGTGTGAAAATTTGATTATTTTCTTAGCACAAATTACAGTAAATAGAATTATTAGACTAAAGATATAAAGATTTCTGAAGGTTTTTAATTAAGATTGCCAAACTCCTTTCTAGAAAATTTAGACATGATCATAAAATATAATCATCACATTGCTTATCATTTATACAATTTCTTATGTAGGGGTACACAAAGAACATTACATGACTTATTTTCTTACTCAATGCAATAATTTTATTAAATAGATATTATTGCCACAATGTAACAAACTGAAAAACTTAAGCTTAAATGGTTTAGGTTATTAGAAAGTGCATAGAGATAGAAAATTATACAAATTCATCTGTATTAATTCTTTCTACCAAAATACTGTTACCAAAATTGTTTGGAATGTTCATGTGAACCTTTTGATCAATGAATCATATATTTTTAGGGTTAATAATATAGGCAGAAAATGATTTCTCATATTTTAACTGTTGATCATTTTATTAACCATTTATATTTCTTTCTTGTTAATTGTCCTTTTCAGTCTTAAACACATTCTTTACTTGGAATTCAACCCAGTTTCTATGAATTTATAATTGTTATGTGTAAA
This sequence comes from Saccopteryx leptura, assembly GCF_036850995.1. Classification (NCBI taxonomy): domain Eukaryota; kingdom Metazoa; phylum Chordata; class Mammalia; order Chiroptera; family Emballonuridae; genus Saccopteryx; species Saccopteryx leptura. The sequence goes on along the minus strand of NC_089506.1, from coordinate 62,280,698 downwards.
TTAATATTATTAAACTTCTACTTGACTTATAGGTTAAAGTATTTATTTATCTCTTCTATAAATTGAATAAAAATTATATGTCTTTTAAGGAAATAGAAGTTATTCACCTAAATTAATTTAAATAGAAAAACATATTCTGAATAAATTATATAGAAAGAAACTGAAAAAAAGACACACTTTGTGGATGAAAATCAAATTCAAATTAAATTACTCTATTTTTAGTACAAATAATAATTTTATAATCATCCACTACACCTGTTCGTGTAGATTTTTAAAACATTTTAAATCAACTTCACAAAATACATTCAAGTCTTCTCTTTGCTAAGCACTTTCTATTTGTTTCATGGATTTATAACTGTAACAAAAGTGGAAAATGTACAGATGAACAAATTGTTAATATATTTAGTCAATGCAACTATTCTAAAAAACTTGATTGCAAAACAACCTCTTTTTATAATTAAGTAAGTTTTAAAATTTAGCTGGCTATAGAGGATATGTAGGTCAAACTTATTCCTTTTTACATGTTTTAATTAAAAGGATTGATTTAGTTTACTACTATATAATGTTTTGGCTTTAAAGAATTATAAATATACTTTTAAAATATTCACTCAGCCAATTAGTTAATTTTGATGTACAAAATAAATATGACTTCTTTTTTAGAAATTCAACCATGTTTAATAGAGTGTTACTATAACTTTAAAAATTACTTCTATACATGCAGCATAAAATATCTATGCAACTTATTGAAACACATCAGTATTTAATAGCTATCCCCTCATTTGCTTTTAGAGTACATCAGATACTAATCTTATATATACATTTTCACATATGCAATGTGAAGTCTACAAATAGATGGACAAAATGAAGTGAAAAGTGGGAGTAATGACCAGTTAAGTTTAATTAAGAACTGCTCTTACTTCCAGGGTAAATATCTCACAGGTTTGAATCAAATAGATTTGCACTTTTCTTGAAAAGGTGCCAACAGTAAATAAATGATAATCTGAGTCCCATTTATTATAAACCTATATTTAAAAATACTTGTAACATTTTCAAGGAGCTTTCTATAAATAGTTTTTATTAAAAAGCATTTCTAAGAAGGAACTAAAACAATATAACCAATGAATATCATCCTCAGTGCAACACCATTGTTTGTGGATATTTAGATGGACTCTACTCACAAATTCTCTGAGAATGAAATAATAGATCATAGATAATGTAAATGACAATTCAAATAACTTAATCTTATTTTTATTATCTTATACATTTAAAAGACACTATTTTTTCCAACAATGATAATTCTGATTTGCAGATGTTTGAAAAAGGTTCAGGTACAGTCAAGCAGTAATAAATGTTAAGATATTTTATATCTTAGCCCAAAAACTGCATCCTACTACACTGACTAGTCATTCAATTGAATAATAAATTATTTTAGGAGCATTTGTAAGAAGGAGAATCAGAATGAATGTTATTATTTTTTAACATTATTCATACTTTGCAAAAGTGAATTTTTGGCTTTCTTCAGGTTGATTTTATTATACGTTAGGCAGATTGCAGTGAACCACTTGCTTCACACACTTGATTTGTGAAGAGAGATACAGACTTCACTTTAGGTGAGAAAAGCACATAATCCTGATAAAATCTGAAAATGAAAGAAGAGCTAAAAAATTTAAATTGACTAGAATCCAGTCTTACTTTATTATATACTGTATATTTGTTTTTTAATTTGTGAGAAATTAATTTAGGAGTATCCTAAAATAAAGTTCCAAACAATGTTTATTGTAAGCAATTATTTTGACAGATAAAGAAAAATCAGGTTGCAACAATCCTGCCAGGCTTATGTCAAATCAGTCAATGAAACAAATTGAAGTTCATGTTATATATTAATTATTAGAATTCATACTTTTTGCAAAATTATTAAAACATGAAAGAAAGAAATGACACAAAGAAATTTAGTGCATGTGTTTATTGAACTTATGAAAAGTTTCAACCTATTATTTTAAAACATATTATGTGATTGTAGTGGCAGGTAAGAAACAGTTGTACTTTCTTAGTACTATAAGACTTAAGTTGCCTTTTTACACCTATAGTACCTTGATAATCTATCATTCTCTCTTATTCATACCTAAATCCAATCTGCCACAAATATGTATCTCCCACAGCTCTGATTCCTCAGGACAGGCTTCTTGCTCTCACACTCAAAAAGCTGTGAAAAATTAGAAGTAAAAAAATAAGCTTTTTCTCTATGGATGCTATTATGACTTTCCACAAAAGAAATTAATATAATATGGGGACTACATATTTTTATATACCAAGAGAACTGGAATCCTAACTACTGTTTTCTAATTATTATTCTGTGACTTCATTAAATTGATATTAGACTCTGTTAAGATTCCTATGTGCTATGGTTACCAATCTTTATTCTTAGATTTGCTGAAAGTTTTACATTTGTATGTTATTTCACCAGTCAAATTAGATATAACTTTGGCTTTAGCTTAGAATGTCTGAATCCTCAAGTACTCTACCTCTAGAGTCACGGAATGAAACAGATCACCAGAAGATGCAGTCAGGTAATATACAAATAGCATCACTAGCTATGTCTTTAGTACAAGGTCCAGTGGCCTCATGAGTTGGGTTAGTCTGTATAAAGCTTTCAGAACTCATTTTGTCTGGACCACTGGCAAGCCTAAGAACTAAATTAAAAGCAGGATTAATGGATTTCTTGAGCTTTATTCCACAATTCTTTGCTCTAATCATAGTTCTTCTAATATTATGACTTTGATGGTGAAGAGTCAGCAAAGAGAATGCTTCCTAAGGAAGTACTCTCCAAAGACAAGGGAAAAATCAATATGTCCCTAAGGCCTAGAGTCTCAGACTGAGTCATAGGTTCTTAATCTTAGTCAGGGTCCCTTCCTTATGTATTATATAGCCAGCAGTGTGTTCTTAGAAGTTCACAAAGAGGAAACTCTTTAAGCAACACACTCAATAGTTTTGAATCAAATTTTGAAGGGTTTCAACTGTATGCAAACCACAAAAGTTGTAGTCTACATAGGATGGACATTTTGCACAATAAATATACAAATTAGAACAAAATATAAATTGTAGTGAATTTTATAAATAAACATATTTTGTGATAGAGTATAATGAGAATATCTTCCTTATGCTGAAGAGTCAGTGTAATCATTTCTGAGGAAGATATTTAAACAGAGAACCAAAGAAGGAGAACAGAGAACTAGAAACCCAAAACAGAATAAATGTAATCAAGAATTTCTATTATGTTAACCGAATACATATAATCCCTAAATGGTTAAAATGGTTTAATTTTAACATTTTTTTAACCTTATGATGATACAAAAGCCATATGCATCCAGTGGAAACCAACTAGGTGAATCTATAATATTAGATAATTTAGGTATATTAAATGCAGGCTCAAGTTATAATATTTTCAATTTATGATGGGTTTATCAGAAAGTAACCCCATTGTAAATTGAGCAGTAATTTCTTTGCATCACGATGAGGCAAAGGTGGGTTTATAGTTGTTTGTATGGAAAGTAAATAATTAATGAATAGTAATACAAGGACAAACTCTGTCTCACATACTCACAGGTGTAAGCCTACTTTTGCCCCACTCTGTACTTATCCTAAGGGGCACATCCTAATGCTCTGGTAAGAGAAAAGGAAAAGAACTGCAGAAAACCAGTCTTTTCCTCTCTCATCCTTTCAGGCTTTCGGCCACCCAGATGGCTCCATCTAGTTTTTAATTTAACAACCACTTTGCTAGTCCTCTCTTTTCTGCATTATTTTCTTCCTTAGTGATTTTGATAAACTGAGTGTCCCAAGGTAAGTTTATAGTTCGTGATATTTCAGCTGAAAACTTTTACATACGAATGACCTCAAATTTAAAACCTGTCCATGATTTTTTCTATGACTTTTAGATCAATTTTAGCAACTTTCAATTTGCCATTTCTACTGATATGTTAAGAAATAATTAGAATATTGACATGTGAGAAAACAAAATCTATATTTCAATTTCACCTTACAAGAAAATTCATAGTTTTCAATAAACATACCAATCTATGTATACCTAGTTATTCAATCCAAAAATCTATGTCCATGCTCTGTAGTTACCATCTTGCCCAAATCATCTCAAAAGCATCCAGGACTTGTAAAATTGCCTCCTAATGTGGGCACCTGCCTTTACTTTACTCTTGCCTACCACTTTCCACTCTATTTTTCCAATAGTGAAAAACATATGATTTGAAACAAGAACTGAGTTGTCATTGTAAAAAATAAAAACTACTGGTTTTCTAATAACATCTATTCTTACCTTTGTTAATAATCGAATCATTAAATTTAAATTAGGCTTATGGTTGCCCAGCTAAGGATAACACTTTCCACCTATTTTTTTTTTTTTTTGGCAGCTTAGCATGTAGTATTACTAACTCTCGTTCTATTGTAGAGGTGTTGAAATGACGTATACAACTTCAGTATTATACCGAAGAAATACGACAAATACTACTCTAACCTTTACATTGACAGAGACGCAGTATCTTCCGAAGAGTAGCCCAAATACAGAAGTCTCCTTTTTCTAAACCAGTCTCCAAACCAGTCCAGTCCTTTTATCTCTGGACTGTTACATTGAGACAAAACATGCACACACACAAATCCTTCTTTTAAAATCATTGCCAGTTTTATATTTTAATACAGCAGTTTGTTTGAAGGTTATTGATTAATCAATAAAACTTATGAACCTGATATCCAGAATAAATATGTTTAAAAATTATTCAATTCCCAACAATAAAAACTTTTAAAGGTATAGGTCTTTAAAGTCCAATCCTTAATATGTTTGCATGCTTATATGATTAGACCCAAGAGCTAGGCACTTACTGAGATTTCTGGTGACACTCAGACATATAAGATACAGTTCCTGTGATGCTAAGGATCTTACATTTTTCTGGCAAAAAAACTCACATAAATTAACAATAATAATTAAAAGTTATAAATGGAAAGATGGTAATAAATAAAGGATTTTGTGCTGTGTCTCTACATAATTTGTTACATAAACTGAAAATTTTGAGAAGAGGTCATTATTAATAATTTAGTTTAAAAAAACAGATGTAAATGGGCACTACATCTGAAAACACAAGATTTATAGTCACCCTATGTTATGAGAGCACACATAATCACTCCAAAATGTATCCTAGAACAAAGTAAAGACAAGTTTAAGAAGTAAGTGAGTCCACTAAAAAATATCTTGAAAATTAATTCGGAAAAAATGAGTAAAAGGAGGGAAAGAGTAATCCAAATCTTGCCTCCAAAATTTCTATTCATTAGCAGATTCAAAGGCCTAGAAGCACAAGAGAGCATTGCTACATCCAACAACTGCAAGTTATGCTATGAGACAGAGTATAGAAGTCTAGAGTTTGGCACATGGCAGGTGGCAAGAGGAGAAATAAACGAAATAAACCTGGATAAACAAGCGAGGGAGTTAACTGCTTTCTAAAATAAGGGATAAAAATGTCTCACAGTGTTCAAGTATCTCCTTGAAGTCAAATAGATCAGAAGTTTAAAAGTTTGTATGTCTTGGAGACCAGGCCAAAGATGTTTCTCATATACTATGAGATTCATGTTTCTCAGTTAAATGTCCCAAATAACTATTAAAAATAAAATACTATGCTGTATGTTAAAATTCTGAGGATTATTATATAACATATTCAATTGAGCTTTACCCTGTAAAAATCATATGCTAATACTTGTTCAATGCTCATGGCCTGAAAATGATTTTTTGTTTTAGAGAAATTTGCAGTTAATCATACTGTTTAAGACTGTAGTATTAGTACTCACTTATCTATAGACATTGTGAGGTTCTTTAAAACAATAAATACCTTCCATATTGATATACTGTCTCTAGAGTTTTGCTAATATTCCCAGTGTTCTGAGGCTTGAAGTGGTCGTTGACTACAACATATACCTTGGGGCATTTGGTTAAAACACTACATTAATCAACCAGAGCAAGCTATCAATGAAGTCAGCTCTGATAAATTCAAAGTATCCTAGAGAGGTAAAGCCTGAGTTTAGATTTCAAAAATATTATATAAAACAAACAAATTTGATTAAAAAAATAACCTCTTTTCTTTGTCTTTATAATTTTCTTTTTTGTGTGTGTATTTTTTCGAAGTGAAAAGGGGAGAGGGAGGTAGACTGACAGACTACCGCATGTACCCGACCAGGATTCATCTGGCATGCCCACCAGGGGGTGATGCTATGCCCTTCTGGGGCGTTGCTCTGCAGCAACTGGAGCCATTCTAGTCCCTGAGGCAGAGACCATGGAGCCATCCTCAGCACCTGGGCCAACTTTGCTCCAATGGAACCTTAGCTGTGAGAAGGGAAGAGAGAGAGAGAAAGGAGAGGGGGAAGGGTGGAGAAGCAAATGGGCGCTTCTCCTGTGTGCCCTGACTGGAGTTGAACCCGGGACTTCCACATACCGGGCCAACGCTGTACCACTGAGCCAACTGGCCAGGGCTGTCTTGGTAAACTTTTATCAGCCATTTAGAAACCCCATGTAATCCACCTTGTACATTAGCTGAATGTCTCTCATATGAACATGAAGAGCTCAGAAGAGAAGCACATCACATTTTTCAGTCTTTTTTCATTTTTTGGGTCTCCAGAGGTCAAATTTAAATCTAAAAAAATTGAAATGCGAGATTTGAACAAGTGACGTCACGGAAATGGCGCCGTGAGCAGCGCGTCCGACAGATCTCCCCAAAATCACAACAAATTTATCAACTAGAAACAGGAAAATTTATCTTCGGAGCAAACTGAAAGGAAAACGACTGTTATCACTCGAATCTGAGAGACGAGGGTGTGGAGGAAGCTACCGCAGGGACGTTCATTCAAGCCGCGAGGAAGTGCGCCTGTGGTAAGTCATCCCGCACTCGGAAGCCGCGAGCGGCAGCCGCTGCCGCCAGCCGCCGCCGCCGCCAGCCACCGCGAGCAGCGCCTGGGTCGGTTGCAGAGCGAGCGGCGAGCAGCTGCTGGAGCGCGCCCGGTCTGGTTGCAGACCGAGCATTGCAGACCGAGCACCGCTGACGTTCCCAGCGGCCCGCGCACGGGGAGCGGGAGAGGCCCCAGGGCGGTATTCCCTACTTGGGAGATTCTCTCCGCGGGCGGGGCACCTCACCCAGCCATTCAAGCTAACAATCAAGCGTTGGGGGAGGGGCGCGCGCAGGCAGCCTGAAATACCTTCGGGAGCACAGCTGCGACACAATTACTAAAATTAACTTAACCCGTGAAATCTGCGCACCCTCGGTTCTAATTGATAAGATCTCTCTCAGTTCACCGACCCAAGACAAGAGGCGTGATATTTTTTTGGTGCCTCTCGCTAAAGGGGCGGGGGCAACTTCTGATTGATAGAGCCTCCATATTCAGGGATAAACGCTAACAAGAAGGACTTGGTAGATAATAAGATCTATACCACACTAGTCGCAAGCAGAGACTAGTGCCTCTTCTTACCAGCCAAAACAGGCTACAAAGTGTGGAAAGCCTGGGTTGAGAGGTCCAACGGAATGCTAGGCGCTGAACAATCACCTTGACAACAATTGACTCCCACCCCCGCCTGATTACACTGGAGGCCCTGACTGTCAGAGCCCTTCCCAGAGCCTTGCACTGAGTGGGGATAGAGTGGGGATTTCCCAGCTCTTTGAGCCTCTTACTCCCCAGGCAGAAGCAGTGGCAGCCTTGTGGCTGGATCGCCAGGCTGCTGGTTCGGGAGGGGGGGACTGGGAGAGAGAATCCACGAAGGCGAACTCTCTCGTCGTTGGACCCTGCAGACGCCGGCAGGCCTTGACTACCAGCAAGACTAAAGCCAATTGTGTGACATTGCCGTAGAACCCCATCAACTGCAAGTCCCTGCCTGGGTGTGGCGCAGGGGCAGGGCCTGGGGTGCAGAGTCGCCGACCGGGAAGAGGGAGAGAGGAGAAGGAGGAAGAGGTTGACATCTCAAAATCAGGAAAAATCCACAGACTTTGCAGCCTGTTCCACTGGTTTTTTTTTGTTGTTGTTGTTGTTGTTTGTTTCTTCTATCTTATTGCCTTTATTTCCTCCACCTCAGTCCTTCTATTCTCTGCCCATCTTATGCTTCCCTTTTCTTGAACTACACTACCCATAAGTGTTACATTTTATTTCTCTTCTTTATCTTCACCCTCCTTTGGGGTTATACTCCAGGACACTTAACTCTCACTCTCTCCTCTTTTGTTTTTTTTTGCTTTATTTTGTTTTTTTCTCTTCCTTTTTTATTTCTTCCTTTGTTTTTCTCTTTTTCTTATTTTTTCCTTTCTATTCGTTTTTTCTTTTCTCGTTTTACTTTCCTCCCATTTAATCCTCAATCACGAACAAATTAGTTAATTTGGGACTCAAGGTTTTTTTTGGCTTTGTTTTTCTTTTTCGGTTTTGTTTTTGTTTTTTTCTTGTTGGTTTGTTTTTGTGGCATTTTGGGTCCTCCCAACCCAAGGTCTCCATTGTATTTGGTCTTTGCTCCACTTAATACAACGTATTTTTACTTATTATTTTTATTTTTTCTTCTTGATTATTCCTTTTTTTGTCCTTTTTTCTGGTTCCCTCTTGTCCCTCTCATTATATCTCTTGGTTGACCGTCACCCGCAGGCAGATCAACTTATGCTTGTCTAAGATTTTCTTCCTTTTTTTTTTTTTTTTTTTTTTTTTGCATTAAGTAGGTCCCTACTCCCTTTTTTTTTTTTTTTTTCCCCCTTGAACTCTTCACCGCAAACCAGGCCCTCCATTATAGGCACGATATTTCCCTGAGGAAGGGAGAGGAGGGAAGGAAAACAAAGAAAAAAAAAAAGGGGGAAATAATAAATTATTACTGCTTTTTTTTTGTGGGGTGTTTTACCCTTTGTTTTTTTTTTGTTTTTTTTTTTGTTTTTTTTTTGTTTTTTTTTTGTTTGTTTTTTACTTTTTACTCTTTATTAATTCTAATTAGTGCTATCAACAAGACCACCCTCAGATGCCAATAAGAAAGAGGAAATCGAATATTATGGATACAAAAGAAAGAGAGGTAACACAAATAGATGTGGAAAAATCTATGGAGAAAAGACTTAACATATTGGAAGCCTTGGAGCTAAATGACAGAGAATTTAAAATAGAAATCTTAAAAATACTCAGAGATATACAAGAAAACACGGAAAGGCAATATAGGGAGATCAGAAAACAACTCAATGAACACAAAGAATATATTACCAAGGAAATTGAAACTATAAAAACAAATCAAACAGAAATGAAAAACTCAATTCACGAGCTGAAAAACGAGGTAACAAGCTTAGCTAGCAGAACAACCCAGATTGAAGATAGGATTAGTGAAATAGAAGACAAACAACTTGAGGCACAACAGAGAGAAGAAGAAAGAGACTCAAAAATAATAAAAAACGAGAAAGCCCTACAGGAATTATCTGACTCCATCAGAAAGAATAACATAAGAATAATAGGTATATCAGAGGGAGAAGAGAAAGAAAATGGAATGGAGAATATACTCAAACAAATAATAGACGAGAACTTCCCAAGCCTGTGGAAAGAACTAAAGCCTCAAATTCAAGAAGCAAACAGAACACCGAGTTTTCTTAACCCCAACAAACCCACTCCAAGGCACATCATAATAAAGATGACACAAACCAATGACAAAGAAAAAATTCTCAAGGCAGCCAGGGAAAAGAAGAGTACAAATATAAAGGAAGGCCTATTAGATTATCATCAGATTTCTCAGCAGAAACTCTACAAGCTAGAAGAGAGTGGACCCCAATATTTAAAGCCCTGAAAGAAAGGAACTTTCAGCCAAGAATACTATACCCATCAAAGCTATCCTTCAAGTATAAAGGAGATATAAAAACATTCACAAATACAGAAAAGATGAGAGAATTTATCACGAGAAAGCCCCCACTCCAGGAAATACTAAAGGGGGTTTTCCAACCAGATTCAAAGAACAAAAGAAAACAACACCACAAGTAACAGCTCCACCAAGAACACAATAAAACCAAACTTAAACTGTGACAACAAAGGAAAAAAAAAAGGGGGGGGGAGAGAATGGAGATTGACAGTAGCAAAGGACGATGAAGTGCAGAAGTACTTATAAGATAGGGTACTACAATGAATATGGTAGGTACCCTTTTCATTACTTAATGGTAACCACCCTAGAAAAAACCACCACAAAAACACATGTCTTAAAAAAGGTAGCAACAGAGGAAAGAAGTATGGAACACAAACAAACAGAAACAAATGATAGAAAAACAAAAGAGAAGAATCAAACTAGATACAAAACTAACAGAAAGCAATTTATAAAATGGCAGTAGGGAACCCACAAGTGTCAATAATTACACTAAATGTAAATGGATTAAACTTACCAATAAAAAGACACAGAGTAGCAGAATGGATTAAAAAAGAAAATCCAACTATATGCTGCCTACAAGAAACACATCTAAGCAACAAGGATAAAAACAAATTCAAAGTGAAAGGCTGGAAAACAATACTCCAAGCAAACAACACCCAAAAAAAAGCAGGTGTAGCAATACTCATATCTGATAATGCTGACTACAAGACAGGAAAAGTACTCAGAGACAAAAATGATCACTTCATAATGATTAAGGGGACACTGAATCAAGAAGACATAACAATCCTTAATATATATGCACCAAACCAAGGAGCACCAAAATATATAAGACAGCTACTTATTGACCTTAAAACAAAAACTAACAAAAATACAATCATACTTGGAGACCGTAATACTCCGCTGACGGCTCTAGATCGGTCATCCAAACAGAGAATCAATAAAGATATAGTGGCCTTGAACGAAATACTAGAACACCTGGATATGATAGACATCTACAGGACACTTCATCCCAAAGCGACAGAGTATACATTTTTCTCTAGTGTACATGGAACATTCTCAAGAATTGACCATATGTTGGGCCACAAAGACAATATCAGCAAATTTAGAAAAATTGAAATTGTACCAAGCATATTTTCTGATCATAAAGCCTTGAAACTAGAATTCAACTGCAAAAAAGAGGGGGAAAAACCCACAAAAATGTGGAAACTAAACAACATACTTCTAAAAAATGAATGGGTCAAAGAAGAAATAAGCGCAGAGATCAAAAGATACATACAGACAAATGAAAATGAAAATACGACATATCAGAATCTCTGGGATGCTGGAAAAGCAGTAATAAGAGGAAAGTTCATATCACTTCAGGCCTATATGAACAAACAAGAGAGAGCCGAAGTAAACCACTTAACTTCACACCTTAAGGAACTAGAAAAAGAAGAACAAAAACAACCCAAAACCAACCGAAGAAAGGAGATAATAAAAATCAGAGCAGAAATAAATGAAATAGAGAACAGAAAAACTATAGAAAAAATCAATAAAACAAGGAGCTGGTTCTTTGAAAAGATCAACAAAATTGACAAACCCTTGGCAAGACTCACCAAGGAAAAAAGGCACAGGACTCAAATAAATAAAATCCAAAATGAAAGAGGAGAGATCACCACAGACATCATAGATATACAAAGAATTATTGTAGAATACTATGAAAAATTATATGCCACCAAATACAACAATCTAGAAGAAATGGATAAATTCCTAGAACAATACAACCTTCCTAGACTGAGTCATGAAGAAGCAGAAAGCCTAAACAGACCAATCAGCAGGGAGGAAATAGAAAAAACTATTAAAAACCTCCCCAAAAATAAAAGTCCAGGCCCAGACGGTTATACTAGTGAATTCTATCAAACATTCAAAGAAGACTTGGTTCCTATTCTACTCAAAGTCTTCCAAAAAATTGAAGAAGAAACAATACTTCCAAACACATTTTATGAGGCCAACATAACCCTCATACCAAAACCTGGCAAGGATGGCACAAAGAAAGAAAACTACAGACCAATATCTCTAATGAATACAGATGCTAAAATTCTAAACAAAATACTGGCAAACCGAATACAACAACATATTAAAAAAATAATACATCATGATCAAGTGGGATTCATCCCAGAATCTCAAGGATGGTTCAACATACGCAAAACGGTTAACGTAATACACCATATCAACAAAACAAAGAACAAAAACCACATGATCTTATCAATAGATGCAGAAAAGGCTTTTGATAAAATACAACACAATTTTATGTTTAAGACTCTCAACAAAATGGGTATAGAAGGAAAATATCTCAACATGATAAAGGCCATATATGATAAACCATCAGCCAACATCATTTTAAATGGCATAAAACTGAGGACTTTCTACCTTAAATCAGGAACAAGACAGGGTTGTCCACTCTCTCCACTCTTATTTAACGTGGTGCTAGAAGTTCTGGCCAGAGCAATCAGACAAGACAAAGAAATAAAAGGCATCCATATTGGAAAAGAAGAAGTAAAGGTATCACTTTTTGCTGATGATATGATCCTATACATCGAAAACCCGAAGGACTCCACAAAAAGATTATTAGAAACAATAAACCAATACAGTAAGGTCGCAGGATACAAAATTAACATACAGAAGTCCATAGCCTTTCTCTATGCCAACAATGAAATATTAGAAAACGAACTCAAAAAAATAATCCCCTTCACGATTGCAACAAAAAAAATAAAATACCTAGGAATAAACATAACAAAGAATGTAAAGGACCTATATAATGAAAATTACAAAGCATTGTTAAGGGAAATCGAAAAAGATACAATGAGATGGAAAAATATTCCTTGTTCTTGGATAGGAAGAATAAATATAATCAAAATGGCCATATTACCCAAAGCAATATACAAATTTAATGCAATTCCCATCAAAATCCCTATGAGATTTTTTAAAGAAATGGAACAAAAAATCATCAGATTTATATGGAACTATAAAAAACCCCGAATAGCCAAAACAATCCTAAGAAAAAAGAATGAAGCTGGGGGCATTACAATACCTGACTTTAAACTATATTATAGGGCCACAATAATCAAAACAGCATGGTATTGGCAGAAAAATAGACACTCAGACCAATGGAACAGAATAGAAAGCCCAGAAATAAAACCACATATATATGGTCAAATAATCCTTGATAAAGAGGCCAACAACACACAATGGAGAAAAGAAAGCCTCTTCAACAAATGGTGCTGGGAAAACTGGAAAGCCACATGCAAAAGAATGAAACTCGACTACAGCCTGTCCCCGTGTACTAAAATTAATTCAAAATGGATCAAAGACCTAAATATAAGACCTGAAACAATAAAGTACATAGAAGAAGACATAGGTACTAAACTCATGGACCTGGGTTTTAAAGAACATTTTATGAACTTGACTCCAATGGCAAGAGAAGTGAAGGCAAAGATAAATGAATGGGACTACATCAGAATAAAAAGTTTTTGCTCAGCAAGAGAAACTGATATAAAAATAAACAGACAGCCAACTAAATGGGAAATGATATTTTCAAACAACAGCTCAGATAAGGGCCTAATATCCAAAATTTACAAAGAACTCATAAAACTCAACAACAAACAAACAAACAATCCAATAAAAAAATGGGAAGAGGACATGAATAGATACTTCTCCCAGGAAGAGATACAAATGGCCAACAGATATATGAAAAAATGCTCAGCTTCATTAGTTATTAGGGAAATGCAAATCAAAACTACAATGAGATACCACTTCACCCCTGTTAGATTAGCTATGATCAACAAGACGGGTAATAGCAAATGTTGGAGAGGCTGTGGAGAAAAAGGAACCCTCATTCACTGTTGATGGGACTGTAAAGTAGTACAACCATTATGGAGGAAAGTATGGTGGTTCCTCAAAAAACTGCAAATAGAACTACCTTATGACCCAGCAATCCCTCTACTGGGTATATATATACCCCAAAACCTCAGAAACATTGATACGTGAAGACACATGTAGCCCCATGTTCATTGCAGCACTGTTCACAGTGGCCAAGACATGGAAACAACCAAAAAGCCCTTCAATAGAAGACTGGATAAAGAAGATGTGGCACATATACACTATGGAATACTACTCAGCCATAAGAAACGATGACATCATATCATTTACAGCAAAATGGTGGGATCTTGATAACATTATAAGGAGTGAAATAAGTAAATCAGAAAAAAACAAGAACTACATGATTCCATACATTGGTGGAACATAAAAATGAGACTAAGAGACATGGACAAGAGTGTGGTGGTTACCAGGGGTGGGGGGAGGGAGGACAGGGGGAGAGTTAGGGGGAGGGGGAGGGGCACAGAGAACTAGATAGAGGGTGGCGAAGGACAATCTGACTTTGGGCGAGGGGTATGCAACATAATTTAATGACAAAATAACCTAAACATGTTTTCTTTGAATATATGTACCCTGATTTATTAATGTCATCCCATTACCATTAATAAAAATTTATTTAAAAAAAAATAAAAAAAAAATTGAAATGCTTTATAATATTTTTGTGATGCAAGCAGTTGCAAGGAGCTCTAGACAAATATTGATATTTTACAGGGGGTTTTGGGAAGCAATACGTTAAAATAAATTATTGAATATTTTGGTCTTGCAATCTAAGATACTGGGAAAAATATCTGAAGGCTATGGACTTTTTGATCTTTCAAATGGTAGTGTTCACCCATACAGCACTGGTCCTTGACTTGTTTACTTTGCATACAATAGCACTGGCATGACAGTCTTCATTTGGTGAAAAAGCAGAGGTGTGTGGTTAACAATCACAGAACACAAAGTGTTTTCAGTTTGAATCCCTTCCTCACTGATGAAGAAGGAAAAGGAAGTTTCATGGGGAAGTTTCATGCAATAGATATGTCTTAAGGTTCCCAAGTTTCTGAGGAATTATTCAGGAAAAGTTATCCAACAGAAAATCTAAAATGAGCAATTCTATGAGCCTTAAGTTAGAGTTTTCAACTTAACATATAGCACAAATGTCTTCCTGTTATAAAAATATTTAATAAGAAATAAAACCTGGCCCTGGCCAGTTGGCTCAGTGAAAGAGCATTGGCCAGGCCCTGCATGGGGAAGTTCCAGGTTCGATTCCCAGACAGGGGAAAAGGAGAAGTGCCCATCTGCTTCTTCACTCTTCACCCTCTCTTTTTCTATCTCCCTCTTCCCCTCCCACAGCCAAGGCTCCACTGGAGCAAAGTTGGCTCAGGTGCTGAGGATGACTCCATAGCCTTCACCTCAGGCACTAAAATGTCTCAGATTGCAGTGAAGCAACGCCCCAGACAGGCCAAATATTGCCCCCTGGTGGGCACGCCGGTTGGATCTGGGTCGGGTGCATGTGGGAGTCTGTCTGTCTGCCTCCCCATGCTTCTCACTTCAGCAAAATACCAAAAAACTAAAAAATAAAAATATACATAAATAAAAAAGAAATAGAACCTGCACCTGGAACTGTAGCTAGTACATTTCTCCTGTAGTGTGCCTCAAAATTTAAAAACAGTTGACTCTCTGACCCCTCAGAAAAATCCACTGTAAGAAGTCCCCTGGCTCCTGCTGATTTCAAGAAACACCTGAAGCTACGCTTCTAAATGACAATAATTAAATTATATCCAGGCACTCGACAGTATAAGTGAACTCATTGCATCCTTTAACAGACAATGAACTGTTATTTGATAAAACATTTGTTATCTCTGTGCTTTTGCTATAAAAAAGTCAAAACTGTTCTGATATCTATTATAGGTTCAGAGTATCAACAACTTGACTAATACTACATGGTCAGTATATAGTAAGGGCAACAAAAATCTCATTCAAACTGCTACTTGTTTACTAATATATCTGATTGTTCTTTTAGATGCAGGGCACTTTCTGTGTCCTGAAATTTGTATTCTTTTCTTCTCTATTCACTACACCTGAATAATATTAGAAACGATGCCATCTGCAAGCTGTATGACTTTTGACGTATTTTTGAATCTCAATTTCATCAGCTATAAAATATGGTGATTGAACTATGTATCTCATTTGTATCTGAAAAGTATTTTAATCTACACTAGTACTTTTTCTTAGGTTTTTTCATTATATCACTGAATTTCCAAATTCCAATATCAACCTCACAACTGTTGATCTAGAAAAATATAGGAAAACAAGGAGCATCTTAAATGATACCACAGAGGGCAATCACTGTGATCCAGATCAGGAAAGTGATCCACATTCTTTTTCATAGTTTGAAATGAAAATATCCAAGAGAGAGAGAGACGTAGGATAATAAAAATATAGATTAGAAGAGGCTTAAAATCATATTAGCAAGTTGTAATTATATAAACATTTTTCACATGAATATTTTTTAAATCTTAATTTGAAAAACTAGCATAAAAAAGAAAATCTGAATTTTAGTTACATGATGAGGACATTTAAGAATTATTGCTAATCTTTAAATCTGAAAAGATTTTGTTGTTATAGTTAAAAAAAATAAACCTTTATCTTAAATATGCATTCTGAAATATTTGTGGATGAAATAAAACATTGTGTTGTATTTACTGCAATATAAATCTGAGGATTGTATGGGTAAGGGAATAGATTAAAAAAATAATTATAAAAGTTATAAAAATTCTTAAAGACTATGAATTATGGGTACATGTTTAAATGTTTAAGTAATAAATGTCAACATGTGTTTACATCATTAAAAGTAATTATAGCTGCTAAGTATATAAAACTTATACCCTAAGTATAATTTCGGTTTGGTTTAATAAATGATGAATATGATTTATATAAGCTAAAACTGACAGCTTAGAAGACAAGGTCTTTTTGCAAAAATAAAGCATTTAGATAAATAGCCATTTGAGTGTTTCAAATTTCATTGATCATATGTAAAACATACTTTTTTACATGTCTGGTTTATTTTTCTCTTTACTAATCTATGAAATATTAATTTATTTCTCTTATGAAAGACCAAGAAATCATTTACTGCCTTTAGAATACAACTACAGAACTTTACCTACTACCACTTTAAGATATAAGCTATAATCACAGATTCGTACTTAACCAAAACAGGAAAGGCTACTTTCTTTCACTTACATTCATTCAATAAAAATTCATACACTTCTAAGGGGCTTAAGTATAAAAAATGCAAAAAGGGCTGCATTCTTATTACTTAAAGTCTGGCATAAGTTACAGAAATATTTTTCAAAAGAAAGCTAAAATTTTTTATTTAAAACTAAGTAATATTAAAGCTACACTTTTATATAAAAATCTATCCAAAATTACATATTTTAATTTAATTTTTGCATTTATTTATACATCTTGATATAATTTTTTAAATGTAACAAGTTGAAAAATTGTGATTCAACATATGACATTGATAAACAAAAATATGTCATTGATACAATCACTTGTTCTAGTAATTACATATATTTGTAATAATAATATATTTTCAAATTTTGAAGACAAATTGCTTTAGTCAATTTTTAAAAATTATATTTAAGGTACAAAACTTTCAAAATTATAAATTCTAATTAATCTATATTTTTGGATACATTTTGTCATGTCATTCTAAATCTTTTATATTAATATAATTTCTCATATTAATGGTATATAGAAATGATAATATTTGTGCTGAAAAAATGTATTATGAACCTTTATATATAAATTTACTAAAGGTAAGCCAAGTTAATGTTGTAACAGTCTGATGCATTGTGGCTATTTGTCCAAAGGAGAAATTATGATGGAAGATGTTTATAATTTGTATGAAACTTATTACATAAGCATAATTATCCATTTTTTTTGGTAATTGACATAGGATGTTTTTACTTTTTTCTTATATGTATATATTCTTTTTGCAGTTGGAAACCTCAATAGTTTTCAAAGAGGTATTGCTGCTTGCTCAGGAATGTATATTAGTCATAACATTTTTATGTTATTGACATATACTACCGGCTAAGAATTTTAATTAAAACATAAAAATAAATTGGGAAGATGAATGCTTACAAATTTTCTCAATATTACATAAATTTTTAATCCAACAAAACCTTAAATTAAGCCTTATTATTGATACATGTTCAATAAATTATAGAATATGTATCAAGTAATATCAAACATTTAAAATTGTTTCAAAATTATTAATGCAGTACATATTATTTAAAAGAAATCCCAAATCTAGTTGTCAGTGCATTCCAATATCTGATATTTAGGAACAAAAGATGTTCTAAAGCCTTACATGATAGAATCCATTAAGAGTAACCTCTAACTGTCCATTCATTTAAGACTGTACAACGTCTAGGTTCATTACCATGGCTTTTGTGGACCTAATTGTCCAACATTCACATACAACTTAATTTGCCAACACATTAATTCTCAAAATGGTTTCTCCTCTGTCACAATTTGTTTCTAAGCCAATATCTGGTGTGTGATCACTTGGTGTATTTAATTAGCAAACAGGAAAACACAGCATTAGTTTGAACAATGGAGAGAGCTCTCGGGCTAGAATACAAAGAAGGTAGGTTTGAGTTCTGGCACCATGGTTAGACAACTCATTCCAACACCCTGAGTTTTCCATTTTCTCTTTTGTGAAATGGTAATAAACATATAGAATATCCACAGCTTGTTCTTTGATTTATTGAATTTTCATTCAACAAATATTTATTGAATTTTCATTCAACAAATATTTATTGAACTTTTATCATAAGCTGCTTATATATGATACTTGATTTTGTAGATACAGCCTTTATTAAATGTAAAGTTCAAAGAACTTATGTTAGAATAAAGCACTAAGACAGATAAATCATTATGTGCTTGTATGATAAATAATGTCACAGGAATATTCACTGTTTCTCTAATGCAAAGGTAAGACAGATGTAAATTTATAAGAGGGTCAGAGAAAGTCTTCTTCAGGTTTTTATTGTTTTACGTTTTGAAGGACACTTGAGCAGAAGAGTTGGCTAGATAAAGATGTGGGGAACTGGCACAGACAAAGCTGAAAGTACATAATTCATGAAAACCTTTCTTTCAGTGCCTGAGTATTAATTCATAGCATAGATTCAACATAGTTACAGTATATGTTTTTACCAATTCTAAGACAAACATTATTTTTACATTTTTGCGACATGAAAAATAATGCTGTATTTTACAGTACATGGTGTCTTATAATGACGATCATTACAAATTTTAGAAAGTTATGTAAAAACTTCCATTGATACCTTCTATTTTAAGATCAAGCAAGAGCTAAAGTTAATACATCCTAGATTTGTTTAAATACAGATAGAGATAGAGATGAAGAGGGAGACAGAAGAGGGAGGGAGAGACAAGAGAGAGTGAAGAGAGGAGGCAGGTGGAAGAAGGAGGTAACTGCTGTTGTACTATCAGTTTGTTGCTATAATTTTTTTTGTTTCTTGTTATTTATACTTGTTTACTTTTCAGCTATCATCCAAAAATAACTTTTAACACTTCCTGATGGACTTGTGTGCTATTTTCATCTAAAATTACTTATGGAGTAAGTAACATGCTTCTCTCAGAATAAATCACAAATTAACTAAAAATGCAAAATAAAAAATCTGTTTCCTTAATAATGGTAATTTATAAGTATATGTAAAATCAACAACTAATGTGTCTCCTGATGTTCACTAGATGGTTCCAATTCTGTTAAAAGCAAGGGCTTTGCTTTCCTAAAATCCTCAACACCAGAATTTCATTTTTTTAAACAGAGATATTATTGACATATAACATTATATTAGTTTCAGGTGTCCAACATAATGATTTGGTATTTGTATATATTACAAAATAATCACCATAATAAGTCTAGTTAGCATCTGTCATCATATATAGTTACAATTATTTCTTGTGATGAGAACTTTTAAAATCTACTTTCTTGATGATTTTCAAATATGCAAGAGTCATATTAAATTTATAGCAGAATACAGAATATTCATTTTCTTCTATTGGATCATAAATTATTAGAATATTTTTTTAATAATTAGGTGTAATCAAGATTTACTTTTAACTCATAGTCTTCTGGAAGGTATTGTCTTTTTTCATATATGTTGAATTATGAGTAGATAATTCACATTTTAAATACTTTTTTGTGTATGTTTCTCTGATAGACTATGAACTCCTTGAAAGAGAGGTCTTATCATTCTTTATTTTATAGTTTCTCAAAATTGAAAAAAGAGCTTACATGTGTTAAAAAAAATTGGTAAATGGTTGTTAAATAGTTAATCTGACTAAAATGTAGGTAATAATCAAAATGCAGATATTAAAATTTAAAACCTTTACAAGGTATAATTATTTACAAAAATGACTAGATTAAAACAAAATTAGAAAAAAACCCCACGTTAACCATTATGTAGATTTAACACGTTCTCATGAACATTTATAAATAAAACCTACTCATATTATTCATGTAACACATAACTTAAAAGATAAGAAAGTGACTGAATAACTTAATATTTAATTGATGAAATGAAATAATGATCTATGTAATAGTAAAGTACTTTTATTGGTAGGAGGTCTACAAGTATCATCAGAGGTTAAGAAAGTTTCTCTACTTTTATTTATTTATTTTTTATTTATTTTTTTTATTTTATTTATTCATTTTTAGAGAGGAGAGAGAGAGGGAGAGAGAGACAGAGAGGGAGAGAGAGGAGAGAGAGACAGAGAGAGAGAAGGGAGGAGGAGCTGGAAGCATCAACTCCCATATGTGCCTTGACCAGGCAAGCCCAGGGTTTCAAACCGGTGACCTCAGCATTTCCAGGTTGACGCTTTATCCACTGCGCCACCACAGATCAGGCAAAGTTTCTCTCTAACACACTAAAACCATTAGGAAATGAGGTCATATTAAGGGTAAAATATAGAGGTTTGCCAATAAACCAAGGTGAAAAAGTAAAATCTCTCCAGCACACCCTTTTATAAATTAGTTAATATGCACTCAACACTTTAGGAATATAAAGTTTAAAATATTAAATATTCCTCATCCTTAAAGCAACGATTTTTTGAACATTTCTTGAATTGAATTAAAATAATTTACTTCTCATAATACATTTGCTTACTGACTAAACTGCATTATCTTTTTGTTAATATGAGTGCAATAGGTTGCTTTAAAGTAATAATAATAATACATTTGCTTACTGACTACACTTCACCTTGAATTGTAAATTTCTTTATACAGTCACATGTTGGCAACCATATAGTTCTTATTTTGGATCACAGTCACGAGAGTTTTAAAACCAACAAACAAACCCAAACCCATTTCAGTGTTTTACTTTGTGAAAACAATTCACAAGACTCTCCAAACAATTCACACTGGAAATTCAGAATCACCTATTGCTATTAGCAACAAGAAAGAGCTTCTATAAGTTGACAGTGATTTCTGTAGTCTTTTAAGCTTTTTATTTTTACTCTTTTTTATCAAATTTATTGGGATGTTACTTCTCAGCCATAAGATAAAACAGAGCAGCTTTAATGGTCAGCTAAAACCTGCTTAGTCAACCAACCAATCAGGATTCACATGGCTATATATTATATTTCTTAAGGGTTTCAATGAGCAAGAGCCCTATAGATCAGTGGTCCCAACCTCTTCTGGGCCACGGACCGGTTTAATGTCAGAAAATATTTTCACGGTCCGGCCTTTAGAGAGGGATGGATAAATATATCACATGACTGAGACAAGCGTCAAGAGTGAGTCTTAGACGGATGTAACAGAGGGAATCTGGTCATTTTTTTAAAATAAAACATTGTTCAGACTTAAATATAAATAAAACAGAAATAATGTAAGTTATTTATTCTTCACTGTGGACCGGTACCAAATGGCCCACGGACTGGTGCCAGTCTGCAGCCCGGGGATTGGAGACCACTGCTATAGATGATTGAGAGAATCGTTGGGCACCAAAAGGTACAGCTAATGTGGACCCAGGCTCCTGTTCTTCACTGTGCTCAAGTTTTGAGCCCTGGGATTTTCAGCATTTTGCATAAAGATGGCTGGTGTGTAAGGAATAAATTTTTTTTCTTTTTTTTTCTTTTCTTGTATTTTTTTTTTCTGAAGCTGGAAACAGGGAGGCAGTCAGACTCCCGCCTGCGCCCGATCGGGATCCACCCAGCATGCCGGCCAGGAGGTGATGCTCTGCCCATCTGGGGTGTTGCACTATTGCAACCAGAGCCATTCTAGCACCAGAGGCAGAGGCCACAGAGCCATCCTCAGTGCCTGGGCCAACTTTGCTCCAATGGAGCCTCGGCTGCAGAAGGGGAAGAGAGAGAGAGAGAAAGGAGAGGGGGAGGGTTGGAGAAGCAGATGGACGCTTCTCCTGTGTGCCCTAGCTGGGAATCGAACCCGGGACTCCTGCACGCCAGGTCGACGCTCTACCACTGAGCCAACCAGCCAGGGCCTGGAATAAAATTTTTAACAGCAAAATAAAAAAAAAATAGTGATCCTTCAACTCAGGTGTTAAAAAATAGTAAGGAGGACCAGCCAGGGCCTGGAATAAAATTTTTAACAGCAAAATAAAAACAAATAGTGATCCTTCAACTCAGGTGTTAAAAAATAGTAAGGAGGCCCTGGCTGGTTGGCTCAGTGGTAGAGCATCTGCCTGTCGTGCAGAATCCCGGGTTCGATTCCCGGCCAGGGCACATAGGAGAAGCGCCCATCTGCTTCTCCACCCCTCCCCCTTTCCTTCCTCTCTGTCTCTCTCTTCCCCTCCCGCAGCTGAGGCTCCATTGGAGCAAAGATGGCCCGGGCGCTTGGGATGGCTCCTTGGCCTCTGCCCCAGGCGCTAGAGTGGCTCTGGTAGCAACAGAGTGAGGCCCCGGAGGGGCAGAGCATCGCCCCCTGGTGGGCAGAGCGTCGCCCCCTGGTGGGCGTGCCAAGTGGATCCCGGTCGGGGCACATGCGGGAGTCTGTCTGACTGTCTCTCCCCGTTTCCAGCTACAGAAAAAAAAAAAAAAAAAAGTAAGGAATAAGAGAAAACAGGCTTAGGGACTATGCCTAAATATTCCATATAAATATTGCCCCAGCATACGACCTTGATACACATGCATAGAGCAACATAAATAATTTATAAACATCTAAAACCCCAAAATGCAGTAAAATATGAATAATTGGAATTTCTACCTGCATAAAAAAACTGTTTATTAATTAACATGTGAATATATTTAAAATTATTTGAAATGACAGGCAATATATTTCATAATCTTTATATGAAAGTCACTCAACAAAGTCACTTTGCTGCTAAAAGATGTAAGTATTAGTACGATATAGTTGCTACCTGCCATCAAGAAAATTTTAGATTAGTGAGAAGAGTTTATTTGCATACATACGGAGTCTTGAGATATACAGCAAAAAAAAAAAAAAAAAAAAAAAAATCAGTGTTTTCATGGTTAACATTTATGATTAGTGCATTTTATTATGCTCTGATATTTGAAACTTGGTTACTTCATATAAGGAATATACATTTATCATTTCCACTCTCTGCTAGTATACCAGTGCATATTTGTGTGTGCATAAACTCCATCTCTACAGCTATGAGCTCAAAGTTATTCTACAGCTTGCTGTTTAAAGCAGTATCTGTTACATCAAAAGCACCGAAATTCTTCTTTGTGGAGTTTTATGGCGATACCCATGTTGATTCGTAATGAAATTAGACTATTTGACAGAGATGGTCAATAAGATTAAGGTCAGATACTGAGACATAATAAAATAAAATTTAGTTATTTGGAGTGGATACAAGCCATTTATAATTAATATTTTCACAAACTAAAGTGATTCATTAATTATTAAGAAATTTAATTTAGTCATACGATTATCTCATTGTATGTATTCTTTTTTAATTGAGAAAATATGCAATGCTGTTTTCAATATTAAATTATTAAAATTACAAGTTTATATCAGAAAAAACTGTGGAGTTGTATGCCTTAATTTATGTATAAAAAGATTGAGCCCTGGCCGGTTGGCTCAGTGGTAGAGCGTCAGCCTGGCGTGCAGGAGTCCCGGGTTTGATTCCCAGCCAGGGCACACAGGAGAAGCATCCATCTGCTTCTCCACCCCTCCCCCTCTCCGTTTTCTCTGTCTCTCTCTTCCCCTCCCGCAGCCGAGGCTCGATTAGAGCAAAGTTTGCCGGGGCATTGAAGATGGCTCCGTGGCCTCTGCCTCAGGCATTAAAATGGCTCTGGTCGCAACAGAGCAAAGCCCCAGATGGGCAGAGCATCGCCCCTGGTGGGCATGCCGGGTGGATCTGGGTCAGGTACATGCGGGGTCTGTCTGACTGCCTCCCTGTTTCCAACTTCAGAAAAATACAACAAAAAAAAAAAGAGAGAAAAAGAAAAAAGGATTGATATGATTTCTCCCTACAGAAACCATGTGAGTATTTTAATACTGACTTTTTAAGGTATATTATGCTTGCTTTGACTACTGGTTTATTAAATATAAAATAAAAATTAGTCAGTATTTTCTCCAAGAACACACACATTCTGTTGATTATATGTGACTTTGAAGGTCATAATCGTGGGCTTGAAAATTGTACATAACAAAAGTACTTCTTTAATAAGGCATTAAAAAATAAACAAATAATTCGAGATTAGTAAGATTGCTTAAAATATAAGCTCAGGGTGATAAAAAAATCATTCAAAATATACAAGCAAAATATATAAAAATAGCAATAAAACTATAACATTTCTGAAATATATTTGCACACATACTACAGCAGAGTAATAATTTGAATTAATGGTGTGGATATATAATGTTCTATATATATATATATAATAAACTAAAAAATTTACACTAAAGTTTAATATTTCTAGTAAGTTCAATTGGCTATATTGTGTTTTTTTTTATAAAATTAACCTTCAGTTTTATATCTACAGTATTCTAAACTTATTCTAAACTTATATAAAATGCATACTCATCATGAAGACAGTTATAAGAATTACTTTATAATTTCTCTAGTGTATCAAACTATATTCTACTTTCAAACCTAACTTCCCATACAATTTCATTACAATTTTGTATTATTTATGATGTTATAAACTCAAGATACAAAACTGTAGTTTCTCCTCTATTCTGTCCTCCAGGCCTTTTGGAACAATTTACATGCATGAGTTTTATAAAATTCATCATAGGAAGTGCGGTCTGGCAAGCATTCCTATTTTCTTATTCTGGTAGCCAAAAAGAGCTGGTGAAATCTGCAAGCCATCAACCACTTAATCAATGGCAGACAGTTGGTCCTATAAATCTATAACTAATAAGGTCAGCTGATAAGGAATGCAACTTGTCCTGAACAATATCTCTATTGAGGGGGTAAAAACCTCCACTACAGTCCTGTGCAGCCTTCTCCAACTCTTGGCTTTACAGCATAGACTCAAGCTATGTTGGTGCTTGTACCAACTGACAACGAAAACAATAATAATAGTTAACATTTATTAAGACACTTATTAAGAGCTTACAATATGCTGGGAAGTATGCTAAACCTTTTGTATAAATTATCTCATTTAATTTTCACAGCAAATGTAAGTATTATCTGATACAAGTAAATTAACCACTATCTTAAGTATTTACTGAAAGATAAAGTTGAGTGAGGGTCAAGGGAATGCTTATCCAAACCTCTGTTTTCAATCACTTTACTAGTCATGAATAAGTCCATTACACAGAGGGAAAAGCAGCAATGCAATCTAAAAAGACTCCGTATTTCTGTGTTTGAAAATATTAAATTAATCTATTTTAAATACAAATTATTGAATAAAAATGCAATGAAAAACATCTTACTTTAAGTCTATTATTTTCTAAACAATGATTTGAAGAAAAAGGCACCATATATTTCAGATTTTGCTCAGTTTCCTTAAAGTGCCTTTCCTGAATGCCATTTAGGGAAATACTTACATTTTTATTATGTCTTCAGTTAAAATGTTATCAAATTCACCAAAAAAGAAAAAACCAAAAAATGCAATATAAATTTCTTATAGTGCATTAGCTGGTATCAGAAATGTACAGATGCAAGTCCCTAATATGAATAAGGGTACCCTAAGAATGAACTAATTCAGTGGTTTTCAACCTTTTTATACTTGGGGACCAGTGAAGATAAAATAATTATTTCAGGAACAGCTACGGCAGAAATTACCCTGAACAAAAGTGAATTCCAGAAATATCATTGGGCCTATAATCTTCATACAACAGGTTAGTTAACTATTGCAGATTGTTCACAGACCAACAATTGAAAAACACTGATCTAACATGCAAAATGTGTATGTAACCAGAATTCTAGGATATATGCATCACGGACCAACTCTATTTATCCCCATAAAGTTAACCTTTTGGCTTGATTTTCACTGTCAATAAATACACATGGTAAGACTACAGCTTAATAGCTTACCTATATCTTACTTTGTATAAAGAAGTTCTTCAATAAACCAAGCTTTATCTGATTATCAATTCAGTAAATGAAGTTCTTATGCAAATGACATAGAATACTGCCATAGTGGCATGAAACTTGTGGTTGTTAGTGGTGTATTTTTATTTTATGCTTTTCAGAATAAGTCACTTTTGTAACATATAGCAGTAAGGAGTCAGAAAATTGAGAAATCAATCTAATTCTCCAAATAATCAATGGTGCACTTTCATTAAAATATTTATGCTGTCTTGGTCCTTTACATTAGGATGTAGAACTTCATGAACCCTACAAAGCCCTCACCATTTTTAAAATTTAATTAAATTAAGCTTCAATTTTTATTTACTTTTCATACCCACAATTGCAAACCCTCCTCAAAATTAACATTAAAATGCTTCTAATTGATTTTATTTTTAGATGTGATTAATTTTTTTCCTTATAAATCTTCAATAATAGATTTTGAGAACCAGATCTAAATATTTAGAAACTATTGGTCTGCTAAGTGACTCAACCATTATAAACTGATACATTTCCAAATGGGTTTCTCCATTCAACCATGTTGTATAGTTACCCCAAAATGAGCTAATCCGTTACCTCCATTTGGACCTTATCTAATCTATTACTGAAACAAAGATTTATAATCTACAGAATTTTTCAGATAATTTCTAAAAGTATATTAAACATTTTTAAAACATGGTTTCAATGTCTCAATGACTGTCTCGATAACATTGAGGGTATATGGCTAAACATTTTCAGCATTGCAATCATTTGACCTGAAAAGACCTGATAATAAATTGGGATAGACTGTCTAAACTTGTTTGCAAATGTAGCTTGCTTTTCTATTACTCTGCTCAGTTATACTACATATTTCAGAAGAAAAAAAAAATCAGTCTCTTCAAGCATAAATGGAACCACAAAATTCATATTCAGGCCTGCATTTCTTCAGTTATGCATGGTCTCACACACTCACTCTCACCCAACATTGCTTTTGCAGTTTGGTTTAATACTAGAATTTCTGTGATCCTAAATCTCATGCACGCTACTAGCAGGTGTCTGCAGGTGTTCGTCTTCAAGAAGTTCATTGACAGTTTATTGCCGCAAGCGTACCTTCCCTGGTGGTGAAAATTAGCTGCAAAAGTACTGCAGGCTAAGTAATGCTGGACAATGATGCTTCATCTGCTGCAAATAAATAATTATTTCCTATCAGGCAAGGATTATCATTTTTCTGTGATATCATTTTCTGTGGAAGATCTAGTTATCAAATTCTAGTTTCCACAGATATTGTCAGCGTACTGGAAGGATTGCAGCTGTACTATGAGTCTCATGGACATTTAACTTCTGACAGCTGTGAATGCTTCTTTGTAAATGCAGACATGGCTCTTTGACACAGTTTCTGGAAGAATACCAGGATGCATTCTCGAGTGCTGCTGCAGGCTCTCTGGGTGCATATTAGGAGAAGGTGGTCAGAAAAGTTATGAATTGCTTAAGTGGACAAGATACTTGTATTCTTTCTTTCTACACACATACTTATTTCAACATAGTCATAAACAGATGAATTGACAGTAAATGATGAATCTAATATTTAAAAAAAATAAAATATTTGAAGACTCATAATTATGTCAAATCATCCCATGTATTATTTTACTTACATTAAGGAAATAAATACTGACATACCAAAGCATTCAAATATTTTCTTTGAGTTTTATAGAGATACCCATGTTGTGTTTGTAATGGAATTAGACTATTTGACAGAGATGATCAATAAGGTTAAGGTCAGATACTAAAACATAATAAAATAAAATTTAGCTATTTGGAGTGGATGCAAATAATTTGTAATTAATGTTTTCACAAACTAAAGTGATTCATTAATTAAGAAATTTAATTTAGTCAAGCAATTTTCTCATTGTATGTATTTTTTAATTTATAAAATATGAAATGCTGTTTCAATATTAAATTATTAAAATTATAAGTTTGTATCACAAAAGGGATTGTATAACTAAACTTATATATGAAAAGATTAATATAATTTTTCCCTTACAGGAACCATTTGAGTATTTTAATATTGATTTTTTAAGTTATACAATGCTTGCCTTGACTACTGGTTTATTAAATATAAAATAAAGATTAGTCAAAAATTCAGAAATAGAAAAAAATTTTTTTTTAAGATTTTTCTATTTTAGATAAAAGTATGCTGTATACATTTAAGAGGTATTGTTTTATGAACCTTATATATTAGAGTTATTGTGTCAATAATTTCTGATAGTTAATAATGTCTTTGTTATCTTTAAGGTAGACCATTAAAGAGAGTTTATTTATAAATATACTTCACAATTAGTTTAAAATACACATTGTTACTATAGTAATTAAAATAGTAATATTACCATCCCTGGCCGGTTGGCTCAGCGGTAGAGCATCGGCCTAGCGTGCGGAGGACCAGGGTTCGATTCCCGGCCAAGGCACACAGGAGAAGCACCCATTTGCTTCTCCACCCCTCCGCCACGCCTTCCTCTCTGTCTCTCTCTTCCCCTCCCGCAGCCAAGGCTCCATTGGAGCAAAAATGGCCCGGGCGCTGGGGATGGCTCTGTGGCCTCTGCCTCAGGCGCTAGAGTGGCTCTGGTCGCAACATAGCGACGCCCAGGATGGGCAGAGCATCGCCCTCTGGTGGGCAGAGCGCCACCCCATGGTGGGCGTGCCAGGTGGATCCCGGTCGGGCGCATGCGAGAGTCTGTCTGACTGTTTCTCCCTGTTTCCAGCTTCAGAAAAATGCAAAAAGAAAAAAAAATAGTAATATTACCTAGTATTAGTAATTGGAGAGGAATTTTACGGTTGACTGTCTAAATACATTCACATTATAGAAATGACAAGCCACTTAGAAATTATCTTTATTGAAGCTAATCACTAGTAATTGATATACATTATTTTTACTTTCCTTTTTTTCTGGGAGAGAGACAGACAGAAACAGACAGGAAGGAAGAGAGACGAGAAACATGAACTTATTCTTGTGGCTGCTTAGTTGTTCATTGATTGTTTTCTCATGTGTGCTTTGGTGGGGGTAGGTGGGGCTACAGCTGAGCCAGTGATCCCTTGCTCAAGCCAGAGACCTTGGGGTCATGTCTATGATCCCATCCTTGAGCTGGTGACCCTGAGCTCAAGCTGGCGAGCTTGCGGCTGTATGAGCCCATGCATGGGGTTTCGAACCTGGGTCCCCAGCATCCCAGGCTGATGCTCTATCCACTGCACCAATGCCTGGTTAGGCTATTTTCACTTTTCTTTAAACTTACGTAAAAAGCCAAAAGTGTACATTTGTATTAGCATTGTGAAGTAAAACAACAAAACAAAACAAAAAAAGAATACTGAGAGCCCTGGTGATTTATATCATAGTCTAGATCTGCTATATACTCCCTGTATGGAATATGCAGTACTCCCAAACCACCTTGAAACTCGGTCTTTTTATTTGTAAGAAAAAGTAACACTTTAAACTTGTAATAATGACATGAAAGAAGGTGATACTCTAATAAAATAGTGAGCAAACAGTAAATTTTTATATATGTGTTGTATGTATGCATACAGTATATTTACCTTTGATTTTGATTATAAATGATGTATAAATTGCCTGCTGATGCTTATGTTAATTGTGGGTGGTAAATCACAATATTAATTTTAAAATCTCAACAAATAGATTCCTATTTTTTGGGAAAAATATCAGTTTAGTTTCCCTTCTCTCTATATACTTATAAATACTACCATTAAATTACTATATTGAAATACTTTTAAATATAAAAATACCTGGAAATAAATTTCTGATTATCTTCAAACCAGTAACTGGCAGTAATCATTGATCAAACCCTGTTTGCATAAAAGTCACTACTTGCACAATATAGCAATTAAAGGTGCAGATTAATTGTACAATGAATCATGACTCTTACACTACTTATTCAAAATCAAATTGGTTATTTATTAGGATATGTAAAATCAATTAAAATTGCATCAAGCATTGTAATATGTCATATCACAATAACTGCAAATGTAGTATTACTACAAAAGCTTCATTAGACTGATGCAATGTTTTTGAATACAAGATTAAAAATGCTTCATGTAAAAATCAACAGATCTGAGCTGTCAGAGACTTTTTTCCCAAAGAAGGTACACAATTCACAAATTAACATCTGATTATTAATATTTGTTTAAATGAAGATAACTTTACATTTCAGAATTAGGTAAATAATTTAAAGTCTACATTTTAAAAAATAATAATTATATATGTTTTTTCTTCAAGATTAAATTTAGTAGTTATTTTGTTATTAACCAGTTTGATAGTCATATGGTCCATTGGGGAAAAAAAACACAGTAATTTCTTTTTTTATTGAATTTATTGAGGTGACATTGGTTAGTAAAATTATATTCGTTTTGGATGTACAATTCTATAATACATCATCTGTGCATTGTATTGTGTGTTCATCACGCCAAGTCCAGTCTTCTTTCATCACCATTTGTTCCCCTTATACTTTCTTCTACTTTACTCCACCCTTCTTTCCATCTGAGAATCACCATTCTGTTATAGTGTTTATGAGGTGTTTGTTTGTTTGCTTAATACCTTCATCTTTTTAACCACCCCAAGCCCTCCCTCCTGACAGCTGTTAGTCTGTTTTCTATGAGTCTGTTTCTATTTTGTTTGTTAGTTTATTTTGTTCATTAGACTCCATATATGAGTGAAGTTATACGTCTTTCTCTAACTGGCTTATTTCACTTAGCATAATTTTCTCCAGATCCATCCATGTTGTCAAAAAGGGTAAGATTTCCTTCTTTTTCGTGGCTGAGTAGTATTCTACTATGTAACTTCTTTGTATATAATATATGTGAACTACCAATAAAGGAGTCTTCATAAACTTAAGTGCAAAATTAATACAAAGAAAGAGCTAAGAATGGTGCTGAGATCCCTGAGAGCTTCTCTACAGCTCTGGATCAGGTGGCTTCCTACTTATTTTGGAATTAACTCTTAAGAAATCAATGCTCTTTTTGAAGCTATATTGATTTTGTCCATGAAAGAGTATATTAGTGAAAATATAGATCAATTTTATTACTAATTTTAAGATACATTGATTAAAAAAATCTCAGAAATTATAATAATTGTTGTAAGTGGGACTGATTACCAAGCTGTTCCATATTTGTTTTAAATATATAAGTATAATTTCATTTAAACTAAGATTTATGCAGACCTTCATGGAAATTAGAGGCCATATTTACATTTTATAAATTCACCAATTATAATTTGCTGTCCAAACTGCCTACTCTAATCGTACAAAACACCACTAAATTTCAACATAGGGCTTTTGTATTCAAATAGATCAAATGCAAGAGTTCAAATGCATTTTTCTTATTAATAGGCTTCTTTGCACAAAAAAACCCTATTCTATATAATTCTAAATACCCATTTAAACTTTCTTTGCAGTTTTACTAAAAATACCACTGGGTGATCTGGAGAAAAGCACTTTAGAAAGCACTTCATGGCCCTGGCCAGCTGGCTCAGTGGTAGAGCATCGGCCTGGCGTGCAGGAGTCCCGGGTTCGATTCCCAGCCAGGGCACACAGGAGAAGCGCCCATCTGCTTCTCCACCCCTCCCCCTCTCCTTCCTCTCTGTCTCTCTCTACCCCTTCCGCAGACAAGGCTCCATTGGAGCAAAGATGGCCCAGGCATTGAGGATGGCTCTATGGCCTCTGCCTCAGGCACTAGACTGGCTCTGGTCGCAGCAGAGTGACGCCCCAGATGGGCAGAGCATCGCCCCTTGGTGGGCGTGCGGGGTGGATCCTGGTCGGGCGCATGCGGGAGTCTGTCTGACTGCCTCCCCGTTTCCAGCTTCAGAAAAAAAAACACAAAAAAAACACAAAAAAAACAGCACTTCATTGTGCATAAAAAAGGCATTTGTCCTCTAATTAAAGTCTATAGATAACAAAAATTATGTGCCTATCTACCTTCCTGCTTGATAAGGGTGTAACAAGAATGTAATAAAACTTTTTGAAATGACTGTAAAATTCCTTGAAATATTTTAAAAGAATAGAGAGCCTCACCAGATATAATTTTTAAAAAATTGACTAGAGTTCCTCAACAAAGTGTGAATCAGGCCCCTTGCCAATTGTTCTTATTTATTGAGAGCATCATAATCACCATCATCACTTATGAGTACAGCTGTTCATATTGATTGTATTTTCAAGGTATCCCCAAAATTGTAAAAAAAACATAGTTTGAGCCTCATAAGGATTTAAATTCTAGGTCTGCACTATCCAATACAGTAGCCACTAGCCACATGTGGCACATATGGCAATATAAATTTAAATAAATCCAAAATTTAAATTCTATTTCCTGTGTCATACCAGCCACAATTTAATTTTTCAATAGTTCTATGTGGCTGCTGGATATCAATTTTGGCAACACAGCTACAGATTACTTCCATCATCATAGAATGTTCATCTCCAGATATATCATCTAGCAAATGCATGTTACAAAAATATTAAGTATATAATTTATGCAATAACAGTTTTTATATATTATAGCTCTCTTGTTTTGACTAAAGAACACAGATGATTAGTGAGAAAGTCAAAATATCCCTGATATCATCCAGCTACCCTGACATAAATCAAGTAATGATTTTATCTCAAACATAATAGGGTTTAATACAATATAGATTCTCAATACATATTGGTTTAATAAGTAAATTCTTAATAGATAAGTATTTCTTCTGTATACAGTTTTTAGAGCTTATTTTTCTCAATATTTATGGGTAACAAACACAATAAAATTCTCTTCTCAATAAGGAATGATAACGTAGGCCAGAAGAAAATCAACTCAAAGCAAGAAATAGGTCACTCTGCTAGATCAAGCGCTAGATAATGCAATAAGTTGTTTAAAATGAGCAAATTCAATTTTGGTTAGAGTGAAAAGGGAAGACTTTTCTGATTGAAGAAAAATTATGATAAATTCTCTAGAACAATAGACAAAAGTGGAAAGCTTGTTAAATGAAAGGCCAGTATAAGACAAAGTTTTGGAGTTAAGAGAAAGGCTGATTTATTTTGAGAGGTAAAAAGATTATGGGAATTTCCTATTGAATGAAGAATTCTAGCTGATTAGAGTTGAATGAATTAACAGTTTCTGGATTGGAAATAAAAAGCAACTCTTTTTGGAAAAAAAAGTTAACTATAGTATGGTAAACTTAATCATTCTTATATAAGTAATGGTTCCTCTGAAAATTTTGTGATAAAATTGTATTTTAAGATCATTATTTTTTTCAGAAAAAGCAGAAAGAATACAGAAAATACTGGTATACCATGAAGTCTCTTTGGACGTGCTTCTTAAATATGACTAAAACTTTGAAAAACCAAGGTAGATCCCAAGGGATGAACCATAGCTCTAACAAGAAGATACATAGGAAAGTTAATCTAGCCTTATGATAAAACTGCCTTTTTCCAGTAGAATGTGCATATTTCAATTTGAGAATAAGCCAGATGGCAGCAGCCTTTGTTGTAACAGGGCCTGATGAAAGTTTGTATGTTTAAAATGTCACAATTACACCCTCACTCATTTTCCTGCAGATAGCAGTAAAGATCTGCTGCTGACAATTTCAAGTATAATCACTTATGTTCTCTAGAGAATCATTTTGATCTTTCCCTTCACCCACAAGAATATCAAATAAAACTAATGGTGTTACTACACAGCATGATTCTGTATAGTCAAGATAATGGAAGCTAGCTTTTATTAATTAGTATTTCATTAATATAGGCAGCTAGAATTAAATGTCACTTATAAGAGGAGTAAAGAGAAACCATTTTCACAAACTAACACTCATATATTTAAAAACATGTTCAGTGTCTCCATTGCTAACAATGTGTCATAAAAATATAATAGTTTTGAGCACTGTGGGACAGAGATTAATTTCACCAAGTCATCTCCAACTCTCGATCATCTTTTATATCATTCTTCCAAGTAATATCTTTATTTTTCAAGTAGGTATTTTTCTTGATAATTTTTTACTGAAATGTGCATGTAGAATAAAATTTTGAAGTAGTAAAATATAAAATATAGGGTGAAAAATAAATCCCTATTCTACTCAAAACTCCCTAGTCTTCTACCAAGAGGTAAATACCATTGCTGAATTTGTGTATCTTTCCACAAAGGTTCCCTCTTCCCTCTTTCTCTCTCTCTCTCCATATATATATATATACATAATGTGTGTAGTTTATATATATATTAAATATGTATATATTATATATGTGTAAAATATGCTATATATACTATTAATAACAACAGAACTGTATTCTTAAATGCACTGTTATTAAAGGCAGAAGAGTAGCCCAAGGTAAAGTTACTATTCTTAACTATCTACAAGTGCAAACCACTGTTAGAATAAATATCTTTTTATATATTGGTTTGTGAATTATATTTTAGTACACCTGTAGACTACTTTCTGAAAATATAATTGTTCAAAAGCTATATGCATTTTAAGTTCTGGTAGATATTTCCAATTGGTTCTCCAAAGAGGATGTTTTAACACATAATTCTGGCAGAAAAATATTGGAGTGTATTTACAAGGAACTGCATGAAGCAAGAAAAAAATGTCTATTTTATGCACATCTTTCTCTTGTGCCTCTGAAAACATACTCTAAGCCTGTAAATAACTATGTCTATAAGACACATTTTGGATATAACAAACATCACTGTATTATATATTTGATTGTTGTGATTCTAAATGTACCAGACTGACCAAAAACATATGCTATATGATTTAATTTAGCAATTGCATAGAGAAACAATCATATATGATGATTCATGTTTTACCCCCCAGAAGAAAATTTTCTCCATTTAGGGGTATGTTATATATATAATTTCAATTTCAAAAACATCAAAAAGATAATTTAGTTCTGAAAAATTTGTCATTAATAAATATGGTTGTACAGCTTTCTTAGCTGTTACTATCACAAAAGTAACATAATCATAATAGAGTTCATTTTAGATAAATATGGACTTTAGCACTGAAATTTTATATTAGAAGAAATATCTAGAATCTTAGATATTTAAGAAATCCATTTAACATAAGAGCTCATAGAAAACTAAAACAATTATTTGAGGTAATAATAAATATGAATTCGGATATTTTCATTTCAAATGACAAGTAAGCTAATTAGGGTTTGAATTTAAATTTAAATTTAAGTCATGTTCATAGTTTGCACCAATTAGTGTCAGTATATTCTGCTTACAAAATTTAGGGGATGTTTTATCGCTTCATATTCATTTTGAAATATCCCCTAATTTTTGTGAGCAGTATATTGCCATATATAAAATGAATTTATGATGACAGTACATATAAACTGATTATAACATGCTCAGCTTTTCACAACCAACTCAAATAATGTTTAATTTAGTATTAATGACTTTCTGGAGAAATCTATTTTATCATTTTATCTTCTAGTTTCTAAATGTGTTTATATAATCATGTGCATTTATTTGAGTACTATATGAAAGCAAGTACGCATATCATATGACTGTACACTGTTTGGTATGGACTGAAACATAGATAATATTTGTTCTTTTGGTTAAGGTCTTGGCTCAAAATTAATCACTCTTACATGATTCATTTATTTCATTTGCAGGCAATAGTCAACATTCAAAGAAAATATGAGCCTGCAGAGTATTAAATGAGGCTTTTCTTTATTCCTATGTTTTCTCTCCCAAATTCTTCTGTAGTCTCTTTATGTCACAGTATTTTCTCTAAATTCACTATCCTGCAGAGCAGCTTATAGAGACACCTAGTGGAAAATCCTAATGGTGGTTTCTTAGGCCATCCTTAATATTAAGTTAATGGTAGAAAGTTGTCATCATTTATTTATTTGAACCACAAAAAGCAAACTGGAATATTTTCAATATCGGTGTTTTTAACAAAACTATAACCTAAATTAATTGCATACACATTTAACACTTCTTAATACAACAAAATTTATTTTAATAAGATAATGAACATTTAAAATAAAAGTAATGCAGAATTATATATTGAACTAAAATCTGATATTGAATTTTAATTGTGAATATATTGGTAAGTAATAAAATAATAAACTAAAGAAAAGTTCAGCCTGACCTGTGGTGGCGCAGTGGATAAAGCGTCAACCTGGAAATGCTGAGGTCGCCGGTTCAAAACCCTGGGCTTGCCTGGTCAAGGCACATATGGGAGTTGATGCTTCCAGCTCCTCCCCCCCTTCTCTCTCTCTCTCTGTCTGTCTCTCCCTCTCCTCTCTAAAATAAATAAATAAAAATTAAAAAAAAAAAAAAAAAAAAAAAAGAAAAGTTCAGTAACCTATTAAGGCAGTTTTTTCAAAAATTCTATAGATAACATAACAAATTATGTCTGTGATAAAACAATATACAGATGACAAAAGTTTATAACTGTAATTAAATGTAATTTTAAAATTATGACACTTTAGTGCTTTCATTTTGAAAATGTAAGACTGATTTTATATTGTAAAAAATAATTTTCTAAAATATGTCAATCATGTTTGAAGATAATGTAAAAAATAGAGTAACAAGCCTTTTTGTGAGTGAAGTTTAAGTTGTCGGTTTATAGAATGTACCTGTAACAAGTGACTATCATTCCTAAGCCAAATATTTCTAAATTTAACAGGAATTCTATGATAAGATTTTATTTGTATTATCTGATATTACAGGTTACGTCTTTTCTCTCTTGCACATGTTCTGAATTTAAATAAAATTTTTTACAACACAGTATGTATGGTTTCACTAAAAAATATTTGCAAAACAGTATCAGAAGAAATTTCAAGAAATATTGCAAAAACACAGGAGACTGCAATGTTCACCATCTCTAGAAAACTCCTTCTAATTCAATATACACAGAAGATGTAGGAAAATATGTTTGTGGCTGAATATATCAGAATCTACATTACTCGTATATTTAATCGGAATATCAAAACCACAATTTTATTCCAAATGTAACCAAGAAGACAGTATCACTCATATTTAAAATGATTCCAAAATATAGTACATAATTAATTCCAAAATAAAATGAATAGAAAATATTTAAGTGATAAAACTACCCAGTTATGAAAAGGAACAGACACCTGTGCACTCAGCCTGCATTGGGCCACTTATGATCAACTTTCTATTTTTTCTGTACAGTGGATAGACTGAAGATTTAATATTACAAACATTAGAAATACACAACTTATGGATATAAAGACCCCCTTTGGGGAGGGCAGATCTGATTTCACAGAAAGAGCCAGTAATACTTACTGTAGAGATGACTCTAGTGGAGTTTAGCAGGTGACTTCCACAAACTCTATCAACACTGCATTTATTTAGGGGGTTCCAGCTTTTTAGTACACAACAAATGTATTCAGAAATATTCTTTCCGAAAGACGTTCACATTCTTTTGTATCTCCCAGACACACCTATAAAAAGTAATTCTTTAATTAAAAAAAAATGCCCTTGTTTGCAGCTAGGATGAACCACTCCCTCTTTCAGGGTCCTTTACAGTATGTACGTGAGACAGCAGCAGGGGCTTTATTATGCTGAATGGCAGGGGGAAGGCAGGCAATCAGCACAGGGCTGGAATCAAGCTGTGCCTGACCACCAACAAGCTTGGCTCTGTCGGGGTTACTTCCATTCCTTCCTTTTTCAATACGAGGATTGCACAGACCCACGTTCGTGTTATGCACATGATCCAAGACTCCTCTGTCTCCCTGCAATGTGACATCGAAGGGGCTCCTATTTTGCCTCCCAAGCCTAGCCAGGGACGCCTTCGCCCTCGGCTGCCATCTATCGGCCAAGAAGCGACCGATACGCCCCGGACCCCCATCATGTCTGCTGCAGCTTGGCTCGTACCAGCCGCGCGACAATAAACAAGTGCACTGGACGGAGCCCTGTGCCGGCATCGGAGCAGATGTCTCAGAGATCTCTGCGAAGCTTTCCGCGCTGCCACCTCCACAGCGTCCGGGAGAAAAGACGCGACTTTCGCTGAGTTTTTTAGAGTCGCCAGGCTGCGGAGACACGCCACAGGCGTAGAACAACGCTGTTCCTGTCCCCCCAGACCCCGCAAAGGATGTCGGAAATAGAGAGTTCCAAATAATGACGGTCGTGGGCCGCGTCTGGGAAAAGGATAGCAGGAGCGCCGAAACCGCCAAGAGGATGCGGGAGCTGTACAAATACTAAGTAGGGGCCGCGGCGGCCGCAGGCTGGGCACCCGCAGAGCGGCGGCAGGATCCCAGCGCCGTGGCAGGATCCCAGCGCGGTGGTCGCCGCTGCGCAGGGGGTGGAGGACCGTGCAAAAGCCGCAGCCACCGAGGGAGCAGCTGAAAGGCCGGTGCCACCTTCGCTCGCCCCCTCACTACCATGTACAGTGTGCGCTGCAAGAAGAAGGCAGGCAATGCATGCACACCCCCGCGCCCCTCTCCCTCTGGCTTGTCCCCGGGCGTGCGCCACTGACCAGAGGGGAATGTGGTGAAGACACTTAGGAGGAGAGCCGAGGGGGGGGAGGGAAGGGCCGGCCGGCGGGAACCCAGGCCCGAGAGTACCGGGAACCAGAGGCGGCTGGAGGGGGCGGCGGCTGCTGCTGGCTTGGAGAAAGTTGTCCCTTGTGCAGATGGCAACTGTAAGTACCCGCCTGGGGTGTGGGGTGAAGGGTGCGGGGGACACCGCGATTGTGCTCTGGTGCGGGTGAGAGCAAGTGTACGAGTGAGCGTGAGTGTGAGCGAGTGCGAACGGTCGGCTGCGCCGGCCGTCACGTTGGCGGTGCCGGCGGTGCCAGGCAGCCTTCTCCGCGTCCTCCTCCTCCAACAGCTCCCTCCCCGCCCCGCCCGGCTCCCGTTCACAGCCCCTACCCGGAGGCGCCTCTACAGCGGGTCCTTCGCCGCCCCTCCCCCTCCCTTCTCAGCCCGCTGCTTGCGATCGCCCCCTCTACCTCCCCAACCGCCCTGCCCGCTCCGACTACTGCGGAGAGCGCCGGGGAGAGCCGTTTGGGGAGCCCCGGACCCGTGTTCGCCACCGCGGCGGCGGCCCCAGGTTAGCGACGTCCGGGCGCCTTTCCTCCAGCCGCGCGGACAGCACTTCTCGCTGCCTCCTCACCCTGCTAGGTCGTGAGAAACCCTGAGCGCACCCCGAAGAGGTATTTTTTAAAGGTGGCTACGATGAATGGGCCCTAAAGAAGTGACAAGGGGTAAGTCGGCCGTCTACTTTGCGAAAGAAGCTCCAGTGTGTGTGTGCGTGCGTGTGTGTGTGTGTGTGTGTGTGTACGCGCGCGCGCGCCTGTGTCTGTGAGTGTGTGTGTGTGTGTGTGTGCGCGCGCGCGCGCGTGTGCGCGCGTGTGTGTGGCGGCGGAGTGCCTTTCTTTTCCTCTCCTCCCTCCCCTCCTTCCTCCCCTTCCCCTTCCTTTGCTTTGGGGCGGTGTGGGGGAGGGGGAGACTCGCGTCCTGGAACTCCGGGTGCTTCTGCTTGGGCGGCTGTGGGAGCAGCTGTGCCTGGAGCCGCGGGTCGAGCCTGGGTGCTGGGCTCCAGCCCTCCCGGCCCCACGCTGCTTAATAAGGATGGTCCAAGGTCTAAATTCTTTGGAAAAAAGCAAATTGTTCCCCCGCTTTCCAAAAAAAAAAAAAAATACTGAGAATTTGAGAATGTGCAGCGCACCCGCGAATTTACATCGGAGGTGTGTTTTCGAGTCAGAATGTCAGCCTTCCCTGCTCATTCAACTTTATTTTCTTCAATTTTCGAGCTCCTTTGCTGGCAAGGAGGAAGGGAAAAGGAGTGGAGTGAGAGGAAGCTCTTCGACCCTGGCTAACCAGTTCTGAATTAAAGTTGTAGGCGCTCGAGTTGAATACCGGCTGGACACAATTTGCAATGGGCTGTCAGAAGGGGTGGGAGGTGAATGGGGGCGGGGAAGCACAGAAAGGGAGGGGGGGACCCAACCTGGGTTGATTGGCTGTGCAGATTTGATCCAGCGAAGAACCGAAATTTCAAGGTAAACATTTTGCTTTCATAGTCGGTGTTTCTGGCGCTTTTAAACCTGGAAGTGTTTGCCATTGTTTGGGGGAGTCGGGGATACTTGCGAGGTTTATACACTAGGATTCGGATTCGTCTCCACACGTCTGGGTGGCCAAACGTGAATGATTCGCAAGATAATTGCACGTGTGCCTGTGAATGCAGAGGCCAATAACACGGGCTGGATTCGCCTCGGGCATCCAGATCGAGGTCTCCAGGCTTGAACCCGTGACTGAGAAACGTGTTGGCTCAGTTCTGTGTTGCGATTCGACATCAGACTTCGGTTGTGGTGTGGCAAAGGAAAGGCTGACCAAAGAAAAGGCAGAACATTTTCACCAAATGTCCCTCCCTCCAACCAACACTACACGAACTCACACGCATTCGCACACTTGTTCCATATTTGTCCTTTCCCTTATGACTGCTGCTGTCGAGTCCAAGTAGGAAGTCGAAGGAACCCTTTAAAAGGACAAAAAGAGTACAGGGAAGAAAAGGAGGAGGAGATCAGATTGATTCCTTGGGGAGATGAAATTTGGAGATTAAAGCACTGACCTATGTCACTTGCTGTTCTCCCTCTCTACCACCTATCTTGCTTCGTAATCAGTCCAAGGGCCCTTTTCCCAAGGGGGGGGGGAAGAGGCGGGGGTAAAGAATTGAAC
The DNA here is from genome assembly GCF_036850995.1 of Saccopteryx leptura. Taxonomy (NCBI): domain Eukaryota; kingdom Metazoa; phylum Chordata; class Mammalia; order Chiroptera; family Emballonuridae; genus Saccopteryx; species Saccopteryx leptura. Next base: position 62,239,707 of record NC_089506.1, on the reverse strand, counting down.
ATTAAATGTAATAAGCAACTCCAAAGATGGGGATGCTGGGGCGATGGTAGCTCAGTACAAATCTTGCTAATTCAGTAGGGTTAGGTTTGCATACCAGGGTAAACAGATGTGTAGCCCGAGGTAATGGGGACTTTGGCTACGGACCTTGGTTTACTTTTAGCTGATTCTGGGTAAGCAGTTGGAACGTCCTCTCTAAACTCCAGGTATCGAAAGGTGTACCGGATTTGCGGATGCCTTCGCAGAGCTCTTTGGAATCCATCGCGCAGAACTATTTCAGTGGCTTAAAGATGCGGTTTGGTGGCGTTGCTGACATGATCAATGAGGAGAAATGGACGCAGGGCGCTCTCTGAGAAGCACTGTTAAGTGGCACCGTGCATGCAATTAGGACGCTGATGTGCTTAATAGCGTGGTAGTGAAGTCCACCATCAAAGCGAACACTCCTTTTTCTCCACTCAAAGCCCCTGAAGACAATTGGTGATTAAAGAGCTTCTTCTGTGTCCTTTTGATGCTTTATCTTACATCCTTTATGCCTCTGAAAAGTATTCTTTAGGTTCCCACCTTGGCATTTGGAACGAGGGTTTAAAATAGCCCAAGTATTGTGGTTCCTTGAATTTCTGTGAAAATAGGAGACCTTCACCATGAACTGTTAACTGAAGAGATTCTGAAAGAAAGGCAGAGGGGCTGGGTGTAGCTGGGGTGGGAACTTTGTAAAATGCTGCTTTTTTTTTTTTTTTTTTTTTTTTGCTCTCAAATTAGAACCATGAAACTGAACTGACAGCCATTTTATGTATATTTATGAATTGGTTTTAAAAGGGGGGGTGGGGGAATGGGAAGAACACTAAAATGGGACTTTATCTAACTTGTCCTTATCTTGTAACGAGCTGCATTTCCTGCTGTACTCTTTAGGAAATGAAATCAACCTTTAAATCAAAATGAATATCAGATTTTAATAAAATCTGGAGCATGTCCATGTTGAGGGGAGAGTGTCATTCATAGCCCCTCCTACTGGATTTCAGAGAAATAGTATTAGGGGAAAAATACTTTTTTTACAGATCCCTTAAATTTTTGTCATATTCTGTTGTTTCCTTTTTCCCTTTCTCCCTTGCAGGAGGTAAAATGCACACTTGCTGCCCCCCAGTAACTTTGGAACAGGACCTTCACAGAAAAATGCATAGCTGGATGCTGCAGACTCTAGCATTTGCTCTAACATCTCTCGTCCTCTCGTGTGCAGAAACCATCGATTATTATGGGGAAATTTGTGACAATGCATGTCCTTGTGAGGAAAAGGACGGCATTTTAACTGTGAGCTGTGAAAACCGAGGGATCATCAGCCTCTCTGAAATTAGCCCTCCTCGTTTCCCAGTCTACCACCTCTTGTTGTCTGGAAACCTTTTGAACCGTCTTTATCCCAATGAGTTTGTCAATTATACTGGGGCTTCAATTCTGCATTTGGGTAGCAACGTTATCCAGGACATTGAGACCGGAGCTTTTCATGGTCTGCGTGGTTTAAGGAGGCTGCATTTGAACAATAATAAATTGGAACTTCTTCGTGATGATATATTCCTTGGCTTGGAGAGCCTGGAGTACCTACAGGTCGATTATAATTACATCAGTGTCATTGAACCCAATGCTTTTGGGAAACTGCATTTTTTGCAGGTGCTTATCCTCAATGACAATCTCTTGTCCAGTTTACCCAACAACCTCTTCCGTTTTGTGCCCTTAACGCACTTGGATCTGCGGGGAAACCGACTGAAACTTTTGCCCTATGTGGGGCTGTTGCAACACATGGATAAAGTTGTGGAGTTACAGCTGGAGGAAAACCCTTGGAATTGCTCCTGTGAACTGATCCCACTGAAGGATTGGTTGGACAGTATCTCCTACTCGGCCCTGGTGGGAGATGTGGTTTGTGAGACACCCTTCCGCTTACATGGCCGGGATTTAGACGAAGTGTCCAAGCAGGAACTTTGCCCGAGGAAACTTATTTCAGACTACGAGATGAGGCCGCAGACGCCTTTGAGTACCACGGGGTATTTACACACCACCCCGGCTTCGGTGAATTCTGTGGCCACTTCTTCCTCTGCTGTTTACAAACCCCCTTTGAAAACCCCTAAGGGGACCCGCCAACCCAACAAGCCCAGGGTGCGCCCCACCTCTAGACAGCCCTTCAAGGACTTGAGCTACAGTAATTCTGGCCCCAGCATCGCCTACCAGACCAAATCTCCCGTGCCTTTGGAGTGTCCCACCCAGTGCTATTGCAACCTGCAAATCTCTGATCTGGGCCTCAACGTCAACTGCCAGGAGCGAAAGATCGAGAGCATCGCAGAGCTGCAGCCCAAGCCCTACAACCCCAAGAAAATGTATCTGACAGAGAACTACATCGCGGTGGTGCGCAGGAGCGACTTCCTGGAGGCCACGGGGCTGGACCTTCTCCACTTGGGCAACAACCGCATCTCAATGATCCAGGACCACGCCTTTGGAGATCTCACCAACCTGAGGCGCCTCTATCTGAATGGCAACAGGATCGAAAAGCTGAGCCCAGAGTTGTTTTATGGCCTGCAGAGCCTGCAGTATCTCTTCCTCCAATATAACCTCATTCGCGAGATTCAGTCTGGGACTTTCGATCCGGTCCCCAACCTCCAGCTGCTATTCCTGAATAACAACCTCCTGCAGACGATGCCCTCAGGCGTCTTCTCCAGCCTGACACTCCTCAGGCTGAACCTGAGGAGTAACCACTTCACCTCCTTGCCGGTGAGTGGAGTTCTGGACCAGTTGAAGTCACTCATCCAAATCGACCTGCACGACAACCCTTGGGATTGTACCTGCGACGTGGTGGGCATGAAGCTGTGGGTCGAGCAGCTCAAAGTGGGTGTCTTGGTGGACGAAGTCATCTGCAAGGCGCCCAAGAATTTCGCCGAGACAGATATGCGCTCCATCAAGTCGGAACTGCTCTGCCCAGACTATTCCGACGTGGTCGTTTCCACGCCCACACCCTCCTCCGTCCAGGTCCCAGTGAGGACCAGCGCAGTGACCCCCACCGTGCGGTTGAACAGCACGGGGGCCCCCGCGGGCTTGGGCGCAGGCGGAGGCGCGTCCTCGGTGCCCTTGTCGGTGTTGATCCTCAGCCTGCTGCTGGTTTTCATCATGTCCGTCTTTGTGGCCGCTGGGCTCTTCGTGCTGGTTATGAAGCGCAGGAAGAAGAACCAGAGCGACCACACCAGCACAAACAATTCCGACGTGAGCTCCTTCAACATGCAGTACAGCGTGTACAGCGGCGGGGGCGGTGCGGGCGGCCACCCGCACGCGCACGTGCACCACCGCGGGCCCTCGCTGCCCAAGGTGAAGACGCCCGCGGGCCACGTCTACGAGTACATCCCCCACCCGCTGGGCCACATGTGCAAAAATCCCATCTACCGCTCTCGAGAGGGCAACTCCGTGGAGGATTACAAAGACCTGCACGAGCTCAAGGTCACCTACAGCAGCAACCACCACCTGCAGCAGCCGCCGCCGCCGCCGCCGCCGCCGCAGCCCCAGCAGCAGCCCCCGCCGCAGCTGCAGCTGCCGCCCGCGGACGACGAAAGGCGGGAAGGCCACCACTTGAGGAGCCCCGCCTATAGCGTCAGCACCATCGAGCCCCGGGAGGACCTGTTGTCGCCGGTGCAGGATGCCGACCGTTTTTACAGGGGCATCTTAGAACCAGACAAACACTGCGCTACCACCCCCGCGGGCAGTAGCCTCCCGGAATACCCCAAGTTCCCGTGCAGCCCTGCTGCTTACACTTTCTCCCCCAACTATGACCTGAGACGCCCCCACCAGTATTTGCACCCGGGGGCAGGGGACAGCAGGCTGCGGGAACCGGTGCTTTACAGCCCCCCCAGTGCTGTCTTTGTAGAACCCAACCGGAACGAATATCTGGAGTTAAAAGCAAAACTAAACGTTGAGCCGGACTACCTCGAAGTGCTGGAAAAACAGACCACATTTAGCCAGTTCTAAAAGCAAAGAAAACTCCCTTGGAGCTTTTGCATTGAAAACAAACAAACAAGCAAGCCGACACACACGGTGAACACATTTGATTAATTGTGTTGTTTCAACGTTTAGAGTGAAGTGCCTTGGCACGAGATTCTCAGCTTCGGCGGAAGATACTGAAAGGGTGTGCAATTTCCTTTTAATTTTACACGTGGGGAAACATTTGTGTAAACTGAGCACATCACTTTCTCTTGCGTGGGGGGGGGGGAGGAGAGTAGGGCTTTTCGGAAAGCAGTTTGCTGCGCGGATGAGTTGTTAAAGGTCGAAGTCTTTTTTTGTAGTAGTTGGAAGTACTAAGAATGGTGGAAGATGGCAGCGCATAGATTCTACTCTTTCTCTTTTGCTCCCTTCTCCCCTCCCCCTTTCTTACTCCCCTTTTAAGCCATGAGTGTGTCTAAATGGCTTTTCTGGAGAGATAAACATACCCCAACTTTAACGGAAAGTTCATTCTTTTCTGTTTCCTCTTTCTCATCCTCCCCTTCCTCTCTCTGCCTCCTTGCCTCCCTCCTAGCATTCTTTTTCTTTCTTTTACGAGGATGTTTGTATGCATTCTGGACATTTGAATTAAAAACAAGTGTTGTGATCATGAAAGGATCACCATAGATGTGGACAAATCATTAAAATTACAGAGCTATATGATCCATAACTGATTAGTCAAAATAACTTATTGATGAAATATACAAATATTTTATTGTAGCACCTATTTTTATATGCACACTTAACATTTCTCTTTCCTTCACTATTTAGCCTATGATTTTCACAGAGGTGTCACACTACATTAGGAGCTGCATTTCCAAAACTGCAGTGATATCAGTAAGGCATTTTAAACCATTAAAAATATGGAGAATTTAATGACAATTTTTTAAAGCCAATGCAACCCACACAATTGTATCTGTAATTTAAAATTAAAACTGATTGTATCCCAATGTACATAAAAAAAATTTAGGGCAATTAATTGGGCCATTTGGGTGAGAATCGGGTGCAAGTTTCTGGTTTTATTAGAGAAAATTTCAAAGTATTTTTATTAGTCAACCAAAATGATGTATATTGATTTGACTACTATTGTAGCCGATTTTTGGATTGTTTAACCAAACCCCATTGCATTTGTACAGATCCACGCGTACTGGCACCTCAGAAGACCAAATGATGGACTGTACAAATACCTATACAATGTCTTTATCCCTCTGGGCAGCAAGCAATGATGATAACTACAAACAGGATCTCTGTAAGATGGGGCTACTGTTGTTACAATCTTATATGTATCCCAGCACATGTAATTTTTTAAATAGTTTCTGAATAAACACTTGATAACTATGTCAAATATGAGGGATTGAAGTAATGATTACTTAAAGAGTAAAAGTTTTAGCTATCTGTGATTGACTGAATCTTCATTATTAACAATTTAGGACATAGTAGCTAACATATTCTTTACAGAAAAATATTTCAACTAATTATCAAACTTAAAAATATATAGACATGTAATTAAACCTTTAGTGGTTCATGGAATTATGTTTTTCTAAACATACTATTTAATGTGTTTATTAATGAAGTTTTGATTATATACTTCTTTTCCTTATTGAAGTATTCATCTAAAACATGGAGCATGGTAAGTAATATATTGTATAATCGTTTTTCTTCTAATATATACTTTCGTCATGTCAATATTATTTATTTAGTTTACAAATTTCCATAGTTACATATTCCTGTGTAAAATTACCTTCAACACTTATGATAGATACTTCATCTCAAATTGATCTATATCCTAAATGTTCAAAATATTGATGAGTATAAGGTGTTCATCTCTGGGTAAGATTTGCCAGTGAATTGAGATTAGTATAAGGGTAAGAAATATTTGAATTAATTTGAAACTTAAAGATCCATGTATTTCTTTGCTATTGGGGGTGGTCTTTCTGTAATCTCACCTGAAATGAGTACAATATCAGGGCTGTTCATGAACTTTATGTTTAAGTAATAGTCTCCATGGCATTTTGCCACAAAGAGGCAGCATTCACCCATGAGTAAATTGACAGTAACTGCTTCAATTCGGGTTGAACAGGTGGTAATAGTTTCCCTGAGGAATTATATATATATATATATATATATATATATATATATATATATATATATTAATGCTAAATCAGCCAAGTGAAGTAAACTATCCTCAATCTAGGCAGTATTTTTCCATCTAATTTTTTATTCAAAGAGAAAGGAACAAGATTAATAATGTCATGTGATACCATGAAAAATTAAAAATGTATCTCTACTTTTCATTTCCTTCCTCCATATTAGATACAGGATTAGAAAAGAAAAATAAATAGCATTTGTTTTTACAATTGGGGTTGTAATGAATTTCTCTTCAGGATGGGTGTTACTTTCCTTTTCAAAATGTCAAAATCATTTTCTCAATATTATTTTATGTAGATATGGTGGTGTTGTATAAATTATAAAATACAAAATGGAATCCTTCATGTAACTAGGTTTTCTTTCTTATTTGATGCATAAAAAGTAGGAGATAAGAATTACATGAAATTCAAGATGTAGCTTCCAAAGAAAGTCCATTGATGTATTTCAGAGATTCACAAAATATGTCAAACTAGCACTATAGCACTTAATTTTATTACATACACTCTCTTTAACTGGTTTTTGTATACCTTTACTATTCTTAAGGTGTCCAACACTTTTTTAAATCTCAAAATAACAATTATATGATTTGTGAAAACAGGTTACTTCTATTTTCTAAATGATATTTATCTCAACTGTATTGAGGATAAAAGTAAACATCATTTCTCTAATAAACTGGAAAGCTTTTAACATGTGGAATCATGAAACTTGGATAGAATTAATAATGAATTATCTTTTTCCTTATATATAATTTGCTTGCCGGCACAGAACATATACAATAGAACATAAATTATATGGTTTTGAATAATTGATTTTTGGTTTTTCAGGTTGTTCACTGAATAAATAATTACATTTGGTGTATCAGTGGAATATGATTGGATTAAGGGGCCCTGCATACCCTCTTTATAGAATTTTGGAGAACAACAATATGTAATGTTTCAGGCATCAATTAAAATTTGGATGCAAACTAAGGTTATTCTTTGTGCTTGTTCTATTTGTATGTTGCATAATCTCATACAAATATATTCCCAGATAGCTATTATAAAATCTTATTTTTATTATTATGTATAATTATAGTGCAATACTTAAATTAATTCAGAAAGTAAATATATCCGGTGTAAATGTGGATAATTTGTATGCTAATCGTCAAAATTATTTACAGTTTAATGATTGAAGTTATAAGTTAATCAATTTTAGCATAAATATCATACTTAGAACACATTCTTTTTTTTTTTTTTAGACAAGGTTATCACTTTAAATATGTGAAGTGGAAAATTTTGGTGAATGTCCTGGATATGCAAGTCAACTCCACTACTGTTTCCTCAATAGCAACAAGAAAATCAAACTAGTGTGTAATGCAAACATCCACATATAGTGTGGAAAAGGTTAGAATTTAAAATCTTTATCTAATGCACCAGTTTCTTGCTCTATATTATAAATTCTGTTCTTGTTATTAAGTTATGTTGTTAGAAAATAATTTGAGAGTGTAATCTTTCTATACTTTTTTTACTCTTTTTCCTTACATCTCTCCATTTCCTTATTCCTTCCTTCTTATTTTTTCTCTTCATTATTTTTCAGTAGGACTAGGAAAAGAGTGAAAATACTTTAGTCCTCATCTGAAATGCCAAAAACTAGTCACTTGATTTCAAGATCTCAATAAGTTGTTTCCAATGTCACACAACTCCACATTAAGGAAAATAAAGAAAACAACAAACATGCTTCTAATTTAATTTAGAAATATGCATTTGTACTTCTTAGATGGTTCCAAATTAAGGTATTTTCAAGGGTGGCAACACAACTAATTTTAAGAATAAATTTTACACTGAGAAAGAGGAACCAATAAAATAAACAAACTGATTCAAATGCTAGAACAAAGAATCATTTAATTAATTATTTCAAAGGAAATAAAAAGTTAAAGTGGTAAAACTATTACTAAATTTGCTATATAGCTTATGGATAACATTCCTTAAACTGAAGTTTTGTGCATTTTCTCAATACAAATATATGACAATAAAATTGAAGTAGTTGAATGACCATTAGTCATGTGCATAAAATAATTATCTAACATCTATATTCAAAGGAACCTTATTCAATTAATATTGTATCTGACAGCTGTACATTTTAGCATTAATTTAATTAAATGACTTTCTATATATACTTATATATATTTCCATCACTATATGTAGCATGAGTGTGGCATACAAAAATTATGTGTGTATTATCAAAGAGAACATTGCATACACAATTTTCTTCTAGCATTCTTTATATTTTGGTTTTTAGAATTATTTTTAATTGTACTTTCATGTTCTATGGTTTAGGCATGTTAGACTGGGGTAAAGAAAAGAATTCTATTCAGTGTAATGTTTGATTGTGACAATAATATAATACCATTTTTTTCCTTTTTTTATAGCAGACCATTTGGCTTACAAGTCAAAGGTCAAATATTTTTCATGAAAATTGTACTAGTATTACAAAATGAATAGCTTTATTACCCATTGTTTAAAAGAATAACATTTATTTTTAATTAAGGTTGAGTGATTTAAATGATTTCTTACTTAAAAAAACTTCTGAAGTTCAAAATAAATATTTCATAGAAAATTGATGTAATGCAAATATGAAATGATTTGACTTACTCATTTACCTACCTACTGTCAAAATAAAAATGGAATGATATACTGCATATTTTAAGTATATCAGATACATTTTTATTACCCATAGGAAATTGTTTTCATAGAAGAAAAGTAATATTTCTAGTGATATGAATGAAAGTCTTCCAATCTTTATCAGTGAATATAAAGGAATATTGTATATTTCTACTTTAAAATAAAAGGTATTACATGTGATTGTAAAACTGTAAATTTTGAAACAATGTTTTCAAGAGCTTTTTAAAAATTTAACAAGCAAATTTAGAATAGTGGCTTTATTGAATTGAAGGCTCATTAATTTCTACTTTGGACAAATCATAACATTTTTAGAAATATTTCAAAATAATCATGAAATAAACAATTTAAATATAATGTATCAATTCATCATTAATCATATACATGCAGGTAGCAAAATTTGGTTACTTCTTAGTTTTATGGAATATTTATATTTTAGATTTTTTAAAAAAATTATTTTTACAACCACTGCTAATTTTTATTGTTTCCAAATAACACATTTTTAAAAGCATTAGATACAAAACAACATTAGGTATTGAAACCAAAATTTGTGTATAATTACAATTTGGAATTAGGTACATGCATATTTAATAAAACACAAAGGGTGGCAATAATCTTATATTACCTTATTAGCAATGTACTTTGTCAAATACTACAATAGACTTCAACCAACATGCTTTATTTATGAGAGTTTCATTAGGCCCATGTAGATTAAAAACTTATATATTGAATATAAAATTTATATGTAAAAATGACTATTGGATCAATAAATATATTTTACTTGTAATGATATAGCTATATGAATTGTCTGTATAAAATTATGCTTTTAACGTTACAATAATAGAATATTTTTGCTGTATTTAAGCCCAAAGTCAAAAGGGCATTTCACTTCCCAAAGTCCTAATAATTGGGAATTTATAGCTATTAAATTTATTTAAGTCCTGCGTTTTAATATCAACTTTATGTCCACTCTTGAGTCAAAGTTTCTAGTACATGGTTTTCTTTGTATTACTTAATTCTGTCCTTTCTAAAGTCTCCTTAATGTATACAAATACACATATTTTTTCCTTCATGTTTTTGTTTTTTCTTTGACATTTTGGTAGCAAATGTTAAACAGTTATAAAGTAGTAGTTGTTAAATTGTATTTTAAATTTAACTAAAATTGTTCCCTCTATCTTATAATTATCCCCCAATTCTTAAACTAGTAAATAGTGTATTTACATAGGTGCCTACTAATATGAACATTCAGTATCAGAAATTAATCATATGTCAGAGAATATTCAGAACCTTCCACCATGCTATCATTTGAACTCATTCAATCAATACAATGATATTTTTGTTTCTGGTTATGATTGAAGATCCCAAGACTTAGACAAAAATCAGATATCTCATTAGAAATTACAATAAGAAAAAAGTTGAAAGGTAGATATTTAGTATTCAAATTCTAAATTTAAAATATCTTCTCTAAAGTTAACAAAGTTGTATATACTGAAAACCATTTACAAAGGATCTTTGTAAATAATTGCACATTTTATGAAATGTGCAATTCCATATGACTAATTTCATATGGTTTGAATCATATTTTGAACATCCGTTTTTTTTTAAGATTTTTATTTATTCATTATAGAGAGGAGAGAGAGAGAGAGAGAGAGAGAGAGAGAAAGAGAAAGAGAAGGGGGGAGGAGCAGGAAGCATCAACTCCCATATATGCCTTGACCAGGTAAGCCCAGGGTTTTGAACCTGCAACCTCAGCGTTTCCAGGTTGACGCTTTATCCACTGCGCCGCCACAGGTCAGGCCTTGAATCATATTTTGAATTTTAAGTTAAGAATGAACTCTGTTTTCATTTAAGAATTTTTATGTGATGGATGATTTCTTTTTTTCATAAAATGCATTTGAGTCATCTTGTTTTACTATTATAGCTAGAACTTAAACTTTCATTTAAAAGTTCTGTACCTAGTTATAAAACATTGAACATGGTCTCTATTTTTTATTCATGCAACTTCAACAATTTTCTTCTCCCCTAAAATTGAAAAGGAGTTGGTATATTTATGTTTGTACTTTTAAATTAAAGATATGATTATCTCATATCATTTTTAGTGTAACAATTCAAGTACTATGTAAGCATATCTTAATGTGAGTGTGAGAATGTGTATATAAAATTGTCGCTACGGACTCATCACTCATAAGGTCTTTAATACACAACCTTTAAATATAAAGGTGGAAATTCCTTTGAATGTTCGTGTACCTAAAATTATACACTGGGATTTACTGGGTAGCTCATATAGTTTCCAAAATACCTCTACTTGTGCTCATAAACACTAAAACAGCACTCACCAAATGGTGATCCGCAGCTAAATCCTGAAAGATCTTTTATTTGATCAAAGTAATTTTATTTCATTAAAAAAATGTTTTTAGTCTGGATAAGCATCCTCCACATTGTCTTAACAGCTTCATATAATATTATATTATCTTCTGGACCAAGAGGGTATTTGCATTTTCAGCCATGTCTAAATAAGATTTGTTCTTCCAATATTAAAATACATATATCATTGTCACAAATTTTCAGGGTCCTCTAGGGGTTCACAGTTTCTCAATGCTTTATAATAATATCTGAAGGAGCAGATTTTATGTAGTTTTATATTATAAAGAAATCAAAGTAAATTTTGAAAAAAAAATTACTTTACAACCACTGAGAACTGCTTTTCCATTAATGAGTATTCTATTAGAAATGCAAATATAAATGTTAAAGATTTACAGGACTTGGAGTCCCCCAGGGAAGATTTTGTAAAATGCCCTGACTCCCACATACCCCTGGACAGTAGTAAATTAAATATGTTGTTACCTACTAAGAGAGCTGCAACAGTAATTTAGGAAGTATGTTGTCACAAAGGGAAAATTATAATCACAGCTAACTAACAACAGAAGCTTTTCCTCAAATATCTATCTGTGGATGTACATGATAACAGTGCAAGTCAATTCAATGAAAGTGTTTCAAACATCAATTATCATGAGAATTGCTTCCAGGCTGGAAGATGTAACTTGGAAAGTCAGATCCAATAAATTGAGGACCAAAATTTTAAAAAAGGATAAGACAGAATTACCAAGAATATTCTTTTTTTGTGAATTAGAACAAAATAATGAGTAGAAGACAAACATTATTCAGTATTGCTGACTCTACTAGTGATAAGTTGCAATTTGATGTATGTATAAGAGGAAATAAATTGATATATATCTAAAGGCAGTAAGAGAGAATATTATGAGATTCCCAAAGTGTCCAAATCTGTTTGTTTTATTTTCAAGATATTTTTCTTGTTTTTGAGACTAAATACTGAGATACTTTGTAAAAGATTTTTGGATTTCCTTTATTATGGTATTTTCCTGTGAAGGTGTGAATTAGCTTAGCTATAAAATTTACAGTTGATTTTTATTTTTACTGTTGATTTGGTTTAGCAATAAGGTAGTCCTGAAATAACAAAATAATAGTTGAATATCATTTGTTGTTATTTTATACCAAATGGTAGCCAATTACAATAAGAAAGAAGGATGATTCTAAAGTTCCAAATTATGTTCCTTTTTCATTACAGATAATGTCTTTTGGCATTTTTTTTTACATTTCTACATTATTAACACTTTAAAAAAATTAATGAAATGCACAATCAAATTAAGAGCTTAAATAATTTAGATTTTCATTTCCACTACTGGGTATATGTCAATTGTAATTCTAAAATTAATAGCATGATTATTAATTATTGCTATTTATACTATATACCTGTGAAAACATATTATAATTGGGAATGTATTTTTTAGTTTTTCCATTAACAGTCTATTGTTTATAAAATTTAGTGGTCATTTATAAATACTTCACAGGAAATTTAAAAGTAGTTCTTTGAAAAAGATAAAAAGGGGATTTTATTTTCCTTTTTTTCCTACCCTTTGAACTGGTTATACTGAATGTTCAGAATATTTTTAGAATATTTGATCACAATTTATATTTGAAAAACTTGAGTGCTATTTTTTAATTAATGGGTTTTTTTTTGTTTGTTTGTTTTACATAGACAGAGAGTCAGAGAGAGGGATAGATAGGGACAGGCAAACAGGAACAGAGAGAGATGAGAAGCATCAATCGTCAGTTTTTCGTTGCGACACCTTAGTTGTTCATTGATTGCTCTCTCATATGTGCCTTGATCGTGGGCCTTCAGCAGACTGAGTAACCCCTGCTTGAGCCAGCGACCTTGGGCTCAAGCTGGTGAGCTTTTTTTTTCTCAAGCCAGATGAGCCCACGCTCAAGCTGGTGACCTTGGGGTCTCGGACCTGGGTCTTCCACATCCCAGTCCAACACTCTATCCATTGCGCTACCGCCTGGTCAGGCGGTATATTTTTTTTAACATTTGCTTATTTTGCATTGAACACATTATAAAATTATGTATGAGGTAATTTTCATACTTTGAAAGAGAGACAGACCGACAGACAGGCACAGACAGACAAGAAGGGTAAGAGATGAGAAGCATCAACTCATGGTTGCGGCACCTTCGTTGTTCATTGTTTGCTTTTTCATATGTGCCTTGACCTGGGGGCTCTAGCTGAGCTAATGACCTCTTGCTCAAGGCAGAAATCTTGGTCTCAAGCCAACGACTTTGGGCTTCAAGCCAATGACCTTTGAGCTCAAGCCAGTGACCATAGCATCATGTCTATGATCCCATGTTCAAACCAGCAACCCTGCGTTCAAGCTGTTGAGCCCAGGGTTTTGAACCTGGGTCCAGAGCATACCCTGCCAACTCTATGCACTGTGCCACCACCTGGTCAGGTTCATGACTTTGGTTTTAATTTAAACAATCTTGGACATAATTGTTTTGTATTAGCTAAAATATAATAATAAACATACAAAGATGTATCAATAATGTATTATATATAATATGTAAAGATCTTTGGCTTATTTTCTTGCAGAGTTAATTACAAAAGGTAGAATAAATTTGTGATATAACATTTACTATTTTAATATTCTAAATTAAGCAACATCTTACATAATTATTAATATAAGTAGTTCTTTTCTTTTATCTGGTGGTATAAATATGGTTATTTAAATAATTAAATTATTTTCATCTTAATATTTTAAAATATTATTACAACTGCTATTTGCTAGTTTTAGGAACAATCTAAATTACCCTTTAAGGCTTAAACAAATCTTCATAGATTGTCATAAACAGAAAACTCAAAAGTTCAGAATTTTAAATTGTAGCAATGATGAATACACTATAAACACAATAATTAAATCATTACCTTCTCTATTAGGAAGAAAACAAACTCAAGTACATTAATAGACCTTGAAAGACACTGGAATTTTAGCAAGCTGACATTCATAACTAATAAAAATGTTTTATTAATATCTTACATTTATATCATTCTATACAAAAATGTTTCTGTTCTGTGCAATGGAATTTACCAATCCAGAATTATTTGATTGTAATTTTTTATCTAAATTGAAAAAATTTGTCTAAATAAAGATGTAACAGAAAAAGAGATATTTGGGATAATAGCTGTTATCATCAGATACTAGAACTATACCTTGGATTTATAGGCACACCCTCAATGAGTCAACAAAGATACATTTACAGATGTCGACAGACTAAAATAAATTCAGTGTACATTATAAATTTTGTAAGTTGTCTATCCTACAATTTACCTTAGCAAAACTAATTTTTTTTTTACAGTGACAGAAAAAGAGTCAGAGAGAGGGATACATAGAGACAGACAGACAGGAACAGAGAGAGATGAGAAGCATCAATCACCAGTTTTTTATTGCGACACCTTAGTTGTTTATTGATTGCTTTCTCATATGTGCCTTGACCGTGGGCCTTCAGCAGACCGAGTAACCCCTTGCTCTAGCCAGCAACCTTGGGTCCAAGCTGGTGAGCTTTGCTCAAACCAGATGAGCCCACGCTCAAGCTGGTGACCTCAGGATCTCAAACCTGGGTCCTCCACATCCCAGTTTGACATTTTATCCACTGCGCCACCATCCGGTCAGGCTAGCATAAACTAACTTTAAGGAAGTCTAAAATATCAATAAGAATATTAAGTGACAGTTTAGTTCCCGGACATGCAAATATATATTTGAAAACCATCAAGATGGTACTAGTAAATATAAAATATATAACAAAAAGGGAATATTTTTAAATGGCTTCAGTTTTAGTTTATATAAAGAAAAGTTCATATAATAATAAATAGAAAGAAAAGTTGAGCACATAGTTATAAAACACATCTCAATTTTACATTGTTAATTTTGTGTAGTTGGTAAAATTGGTGAATTTTTTTAAACTAATTAAGAAAAGTAATGATTACTGTTTTGCACTAACATTACTGTTCAGAGCCCGTCTTACTCAAGATACTGGTGAAATTTTCAGACATTTCACGGTTATGTTTCTGATGTTTTAAGCCTGGTGAGATGTTTATCTATTTAGAAAGCTTTTCTGGACACTCTGTGTTCTCCCCTGGGTGTGAGTAAATTCAGTTCATCCTTTTAATGAGAATGTTACCTCCAGGGAAAAAGTAATCCAGAAGGAATAATACATTCCTCAGGGCAGTTTCCTATGCAGGACACGTTTATCTCTGGGGCTGACTCATGTATATTTCAGTGGAAGAGTTTTATTATTTTAAAATATCATTGCATTGTTATAAGGTACTGTGACTATAAGATAGAATATTTTTAATATGTATTGACATACTTTCTAAGCTTCTATATACATCAATTATCATTTAGTAAATATTATTAAAAGCTTAGCCATATTTGCCCACTAAATATATATAATTTGCCCACTAAATATATATATTTAAAAGGAAAAAGAGGCTTAAGTGAAGTGGTCTTAGAATTTACTTATGAACCCCAAACAATACAAGTTTAGAAGTCTTTAAGTAGTTTTGGTACAAAAATAGAAATTATTTTTCTTCATACAAACATCATTTATTTTAAGGCCCTGGCCGGTTGGCTCAGTGGTA
Source organism: Saccopteryx leptura (assembly GCF_036850995.1). Taxonomy (NCBI): domain Eukaryota; kingdom Metazoa; phylum Chordata; class Mammalia; order Chiroptera; family Emballonuridae; genus Saccopteryx; species Saccopteryx leptura. The sequence continues at coordinate 62,223,911 of NC_089506.1, read as the reverse complement.
GAGTGTCGGCCTGGCATGCAGGAGTCCCAGGTTCGATTCCCAGCCAGGGCACACAGGAGAAGTGCCCATCTGCTTCTCCACCCCTCCCCCTCTCCTTTCTGTCTGTCTCTCTCTTCCCCTCCCACAGCCAAGGCTCCATTGGAGCAAAGTTAGCCCGGGCGCTGAGGATGGCTCTGTGGCCTCTGCCTCAGGCGCTAGAATGGCTCTGGTTGTAACAGAGCAACACTCCAGATGGGCAGAGCAATACTCCCTGGTGGGCATGCCAGGTGGATCCCGGTCGGGTGCATGTGGGAGTCTGTCTTACTGCCTCCCCGTTTCCAACTTCAGAAAAATACAAAAAAAGAAAAAAAGAAAATAACATCATTTATTTTAACCTTGATGGAAACTAGAGAATGGGTCCTGGCCAGGTAGTTCAGTTGCTAAGAGGATCTTCCAAGTTTGCAAGTTGTTCCCTGTCAGGGCCATATAAGAATCAACAAAGGAATGAATAAACAAGTGAAACAATAAATTGAGGGGTTTTTTTTCTCTCTCTCTCTTCCTTCCTTATCTTTCTCTAGAATCAATTAATTCATTAATTTTAAAAACCTGAAGGATGAAGTATTTCCTTCTCATTGTCACTTCAGTTATTTTGGAGAGTTTATGAGTTGAGAACATAAAGCTCTGATGTTGTAGCCACATGTTTTAGTTCCTCAGCGTTATATTTAACATTCAACTATTTAAAAATTCTGTTCAGTCACTATTTTTGCCCACTAAACAATATTGGAATATAACTACATAACTCTGAATTTTAAATCTGTAGATGTTTTATTTTTTACAAATTCATATTTTCTTTTGAAATAAAGACCAATTATATATTAAATGTGTAATATTAAAATATGTTGATATTGTGTTTTGTGAAATAATAATTTCATAACCACCAAATATAGTAACCTTTGTTTTATAATATATACCGATATTATTGAAATACTTTTAAAAATATGATAAATATGAAAATGTCTTTCATTTCATGAGTACTAGCTTTGTGTGCTATAATGAGGGATAGAATCAAAGAAGCACTTTTACAAAATATTTAGCATAATGAAAATGGAAATAAAATTTTATAGTTGAGATAAATCTTTTTCTCCCACTTTTTTCTTTATTTCTCAATACAAAATCAGTTTCCTGTTATTAATATTCATTAAAAATTGCTTAATTTGAATTTTTACTTATTTTGTAAAAATAAAATTATAATTTTATTTAAAATTAAAATAATACATTGCTTCATCAGTAACTTGTATGCAAATATTTGTGTATTCAGATGACATTTAAACTAAAATTAATTCAGATCAGTTATTCTGTTAAATGAATTCATAAATGAGAAATATAAAACCTATTATATATACTATGTAGGATTTTAGATCCAATTTATTATATGCTAAACACAGTGACTACTTTTAAAATAAAATAATGAATCTTTTTTAACAATTTGAATTTCTTAAAACATTTGAACTGTGATTCTATAAACAATACTGACATGCAGATTTCTTTTTACTTGTCATTTTAAAGGGGGATGTGGGTATTCATATCTATAATTTATATATAATCTTAATAGTTTATATTTTTGTTGAATTTAAAAAGATAACATTTAGAAAACTGAGAAGATTTGAGGTTATATTGATAAAATATTAAAATTATAGTATATATTTTGCACATTTTTGTAAAGTAATTTGAAAATTACAAGCACATATTTATTAGCAGAATTGAGTATTTGCATTAAAGTTAAACAATATGTAGATAATTTATTTAAATATGTGGTTACATTTCTATTTGCAAATATTTTAAAAATTAAATTGCATTAAATTTAGTCTGTTAACATGTGGTATGATTATATGCCACATTATTTACAATGCCAAGAAATGAAGACAAACAGTTTAAAGAAAATGAATATTTTTTGTTTAAAAATAATTAGGAAAAACATGTTTATGCAGAAAATTTTAACTTAGATCTGATATTTTGTGGGCTACATGTTGATTCAATTAGTAGTATGTATTTTCACATATTTTTTGTATTCACTTATTTTAACTAATGCCAATATCTGACATACCTGATAACCTCTTTGAAATGTTCTTTCAATATAACAAAAAAAAGAGGAAAAACACGAGACAATTATTTATTTATACCCTGTACTGTAGTTATAACAAATTTGTAAGTATTACAGTGGGAAGAGTAATTTTTGGTTTAGTTTTGCTTCCAATATATTTCTTTCCATTTGAAAATGTTTCTGTGAAACAAGAAATTCCCCATGTTGATGGAATGGGTCTATAATAAAACTTAGAAAAATAAGATAATTTTTAAAATAAACCTTAATTTACTTTTAAGGAGTCTGAATTTATTATCTATCAGGTAGTAAATAAATAAATATGCAAATATGATAGTCACATTAGAGTTTTGGATAATTTTAAATTAATTCCTAATCACACTTCATCATAATCTGTTTCAACATAGTTATTAGATTCATATTTGAAATAATACAAGTATTGTACAACAATTCCATTTTGAGGTGATATTCTTCAAATGATTATGCTATTGCTGCTTCTGCTAAGTTTTCCCTTTAGAATCATTCTGTAGAGAAACACTATGTAGGTTTTAGCATCTGGACTGTTGTGCACTGGATATATGGGTGCTGTGTGTGTGTGTGTGTGTGTATGGTATATACATATATATATATGCATATACATATGGCATATATCTTTTTTCTTATATTTGGGTAATATTTACTTATATTTGGGTAGTATCATTTTTTTATAACTGAAGTGACAATATGTATTATCTAGGATTAGGGGTTTGAAGGGTTCTTACTTTTCCCCTTAAATTTTTTATTTTTTCAATGGATATAGAATTTTGGTGCAAAAGATCTTATATAATGAATTATTCACAAGACTCATTCATGTTTCTACATCACTGTTGGACTACATTTTATAGTAAAATATTATGGTTTCTATTGCTTTAATTCAATGTAATTCATGGATCTTTATTCTTAAGTCAAGATTCCTCTATTTCTTTCAAATACTGTATATAAAATATCATCTTTGTTTGATAATTTTTTGTAATGCAAATGGGCCACAGAGAGTTGGTTACTGAATCAAATAGACTGTAAGGATATAGCATCTGCCCATAAATTAAAAACAAAGGTATTTTAAAGTGATTATTGATATATTTACATGTAGACAAGTTTAATTCAGTGAAATGCTGTACATTGTGATTACTCTTTGCATAGTTGATTTACATTTCACTGAGGTTTGAAAAGTGTTTATATTTACATTTTTCTAGTTGCTTATGATATTAGTAATTGGCTAAATTTGGTTCGTCTTAAACTAGGGAAACTATGAAGTAAATAAAGCATACCTCCCTTATGGCTGTGCTATATTTTGGTTTTCTTTGTAACCTACAGTTAGCCTAAGAAAGTTATAACCATGCTGCTTCCAATCTATTCTTCCTAACGTGTTCATTAGTTCATGACATTGTGCTTTATGAGAGTGATATTACGATGAAGGTGCTTTGAAGGTCAAAATTATTTTAAAGCTATTATGCATACTTCTATATATGAAATCTCAAGTTCTGTGACAACAGTGATAATACAAGACATGGAACAGGAAACCAAACTGAGCTCCAAGGACAGAAACTCTGCACATTAGCCCACTTATTTTACTGGGGGAACCAAATTTGCTAATCATGTAGAAATTATTGCCAACTCAGATAATAAATCACCTGTCTTTTTGTAGTTTATTATTTTTATCTTGGGGAAAAAATCTGGAGTACATATGGGACTGAATCAAGAAAAGGTATTTTAATAACCAAATCTAATTATTTCTATTATTTGTCAATGCTTCTTTAAAAAAAACTGATTTCAACTTCATTTGCCACATTTTTCATGTGTCATATTAAATGGCAGAAATGGACTGCATTTACAATAGTTTTTCCATATACACATTTATTCTAATATTAGTCCAGAATTTTAAAAATTTTCAAAGAAAATATACACATTTTTTTCTATTTATTGGCTGATAGTGCAATCACATATACAAGGAGATCCTTGGGTTACAACACAGTTCCTTTCCTAAGACAGTGATGTAACCTAAATTTTGGTGTAAGTCAAAACACACCGTAGCCTAAGTCACTTACCTAACCTAACACAGTTGTAAAAATCACAATCTAGCTGCTTCTGCAGCTGAATGACATCCTCAGCAGACAGCTCCTCTCCAGGTGATGCCAGTAACTCTGTGACATCCTCAGCCTCTACCTCCAAATACGCTGTTTTCTCATGGCAACAGCCTTCTCTGATACAGCCTTCCCCTGACTCCTCAAAGCCATGGAAGTCATACACAAACAGGGGACACAGTGTTTTCCACACACCATTTAAGTTTTTTCACTGTACTTCATTCCAGGCAAAAGCAATGTTTTTGTAAATGTTAAATGTAAAAGCATTGTAAATGTTTTAAGACTTCCAAAAGTTTGTGAGTGTCAGGTATTTGTCCTTCTCAGTTGAATTAAGGGCCATAGCAAATGTTCTCCAGAGATGGTAGACTTTGAAAAAGACACCGTGATTCACGGACTGTTAAAGGGCAGTGGTATTAGGTAGAAGGTAAACCACCTTAACATTAGGGTTAAAGTCACTCAAGTGAGCAGGCTGACCAGGGGCATTGTCCAGGACTAGCAACAGCTTAAGAGGTACCCTGTGCAACAAAACCAGTTCACCCACATAGTCCGTAAGTACGATGCTAATGGTGTAAGCCGAAACACTCACGTCTCAATTTTTTTTAGTTTTTATGGTAGTGAGTGTCGTAAACTCAAAATGTTGTATGTCGAGACTGTAGGACATAGCCTTAGGATTCCCTGTGCTTATTTAATAAATTACGACTTGAGTGAATTATATTTTGGAACCATACTATTCAGTTATAATTTATTTACTACTACAGTGGAATCTTTTATTTCTACCCCCACCAATATAATGCAATTTCATGAAAGCTATGTTCACATGAAAAAATAATTCTTGCCTTTAAAATTTCTGTTTTAATTCTAATTCAAATAGCTTTTTAAGTAAATCCATACTTCTTCAATAGTATTAGGATTCTGTGATTCTTTCCTGAATGAAATTTACACTTTTTGTGCTTATCATTTTACATGTAACCTAAACCACAAAAAAAGCTTTTGGTCTTACAACTGGGATTTTTAAAAAGAGAACCCAAACTCTATATTCAATATATTTCCTATAACATAATTTAAGTATTATTACAAAATGATTAGGGAATCCTTATATAAAATATTTTCAGTATCTAAGGATCATTAATTTCTTTAAAATATTTTAAAACATTCCAGTGGATAAACAATAGAGGAATTTTCATAGGCAGCAATTTTAAACTGGTATAATAAACTTATCTTTTGTGTCTGCAAATATAATAGAGCTAAAGATGCAAACTTTCCTTTCAGCATGTTTTTTAAATTATGCTATGTGAATGCATGTTTACAGGTGAGATTGTTTTTTTCACTCAGCTTCTGTTTCCTTTCTCTTTTTTATTTTATAAGCCATTGTAAACATTTTTGTTATAAGCTGAGCACACAAGAACATGAAGAAAACATGAAGGAAGAGGAATCTCTTCCTTCTTTCAGCAATCTTTTTACCCATGATCACGCAGAAAAAAATAATGCCAAGATCTTGGAGATGTAATCTTTGTTGGTTATGTTCTTGAGACTAATGGGGCTCACTAATGTTGCTCTAGAAATAATATACCTTGTTAATTGCATATATGTTTGTTATGTGATTTATGGGATGCTAAGCAAGATGTTAGCAATATCTACTCATCTTCATAAATCATTGTCAAATATATCAATATTTCAAACAATAGTTATGGTACAGGAAAAAAATATATAGGATTTTCAGTGAGTAAAGATAGTGCACATCTTCTTTAGATAGAGATTTTTTTAAATCTTTTTTAATCTTTTTTACAAATAATGTTTAGGTGTCATGTAATTGAGATAAAGACAAAAAAGCAAAACCATGTGAAATAATGACTTCTTATAGTAATTAGTTTGCCTATTCTGTTTGTTGTGTCTAGTTTGATACATTTCTAGTGTTCCACAGTAGGATTATTTTTAACATTTATTCTGAGAGTGGTTTTTTATTTGCATATTTCTTATTTTCTCTCCTACTACTAAAAAGAAAAATGTATATATTCTTAAAGTATTCAAAACTCTATTATATAATTCTAGATAATTATTTGTCTTACCTTATGCTTTATGTGAATAGTGATTCAGTGTATAAGTTTAGGTCTTCTTTTTCTCCTGTTTTACATTCCAGTGCCCTACTTGCTATGTACTATTTTAGTTTTCCTTTTCCTTGATATTTTCTTAAGGTGGAGGTTATTTTTATTAAAAGATTCATATGACGATGCAGAAGTTCTTATGAAGAAAGGAGAAAATCATTTCTTGGAATTAAGAATTTAAAAAATAACTTCTTTTATTTACATGTTTGTATAAAACTAAAAATTTGAAAATTGGGAAATTTTATTTTTTTATTTAAATTTATTGTTTTGAAGTGCTCATGAATAAAACTTAAGGAAATAATATAAAAGGTATTATGTACAAGTAAAAGCTGCATTATATATTATGTAAGAATAATTTATTTGAGTGCTTTTTCCCTAGTTCTTTTTCTGTTATTTTTATTCCCTTTAACCTCCTAAAATTACTTAAGCTGAAATTATAAATGGTCATTCACTTGTATAACTGATTTTTAAAACAACACTAAACTATGTACTATATATCATGACAATTTCAATTATCTGAATCACTCAAAGATTTTATTTTGAAATAACCGTCTAAGATGAGTCACAACGGTTCTTGAATCCAAGAATTTTTCTACAACTGCACTTGAATTTCCTGTTTCCCCTCACTCTTCATTCTCAAGAGTGCTGCCTAGGATTCTTCTTTCACCTCCAACATACTTGTGGGCTCCTTGTGCTGGTACAAGATGGAGCCATTGGTAGTATAATGGAGTTAACAAAAAAATAAATAAAATGAAAAACAAAGTAAAGAGAGAGAATTACAGAAAGAAACTCTTTCTACCATTGTTTTCATCAGCCCTAAGACTGCGCATGCCTGGAACTTTCCAGTGACCTCTCCATTTCTTCATTCTCAGTTTCTAGAAGGTGCCCCAAATGTGTGTTCAAAGCTCTGGGTCTAGTTTCTGTGATGGTATTGCTTTGATACTTTCTTGTGAATGTAAATGGTTTTTATTTGACTATTTCTTTTTGTTTGATTTTAATCCATGCACTCAGAACTTACTGTGTATGTGAATATGTGTGTGTTGTTTGTTTTTAGTACTCCATCTATATACAGAAAAAGACTGGGAGTAGAAGAAGTAAAGGTAAACATTTAACCTTGTCTCTGTTTTTCTAACCCTACCAAGTAGATAAGTAGTAGGTAGGTAGGTAGGTAGAGAGATACAGGTAGGTAGGGTCTGACTTGTGGTGGCACACTGGATAAAGTGTTGACCTGAAATGCTGATGTCGCCAGTTCAAAACCTTGGTCTTACCTGTTCAAGGTACATATGAGAGTTGATGCCCCCCCCCCATTCTCTCTTTCTCTCTCTCTCTTCTCTAAAATAAAAAAAAAGAGAGGTAGGTAGGTAGAAAGACTGACAGACATTGGATTTCTTTATATGGGAGAGACATTACTTCTAACTCTATTCTATTATTCGGTGGTTTGGGAACAAAACACCCTAATTAGAAGTAAAGAATAGTGGCAGAAGAAAGCATTATTAAAAGGAAAGAAATTTGGGAAAATATTTAGCCTAAGACATGTTTTCTTCAAAGTCTCATTTTATTCTCTACTACCTTGGAGCTGGTGCTCTAACCCTAGTCCCTGAGCTGAATATTTATCTATGGATTTTAATCTCTACTTCTTGATACTCACCCAATGTTACCTTGAGTTTCTTTTGCAGTCCTTAAAAAGCACAATTACTTTTTTAGAATTAGAGAAATCCCTTGTGCCTTTACATTTGCAGAAGGCAGAAGTTAACCTATAATCCAGCTAATTACAGTTTCTGATAACACAAATTGTTGAATTATTTTGAAAATCATCACATTTGATTCTGTAATATATACATAGTATAATAAACACTGAAGGGTCATCTCTGATTATATTATCTTTTTTGACAGTTATAAGAGTATGTTTTTATAGTTTGATTTATATTAGAAAAATTCAACTTCAAAAAGAATTATGGATGATAATGTTTTAAAATAAGGCATTGGTAAATTTGTACTGTTTATTTCTTATTTATTTATTTATTTTTAAATTCTACTGAGAGGAGGGGAGAAGGCAGAGAGACAGACTCCCCACATGCTCTCTGACTGGGATCCACCTGGCAAGCCCACTAGGGGTGATGCTTTGCTCAATCTGAGGCATTGCTCTGTTGCTCAGCTATAGAGTTCTTTTTAGCACCTGAAGTGATAGCCACAAAGCCATCCTCATGCCTAAGCCAACTCACTCCAATCGAGCCATGGCTACAAGAGGAGAGGAGAAAGAAAAAGAGAGATGTGAGAGGAGGAGGGGTAGAGAAATAGATGGGTGCTTCTTCTGTGTGCCCTTACTGGGAATTGAACCCAGGACATCGAAACACCAGGCCAATGCTCTACCACTAAGCCAACTTGCCAGGGCCGTATTATTTATTTCTTCACCAATTCACAACTTTGCATTTAATCTAATTTATCAATTTTTAAAATATATAATATATATGCATGTATATATAAAAATGATTAAAATTGTTAATATTTTTAATTTAGTACTTTAATGCTAGGTTTTTAAAAAAAATATCTGGTTATCAAGTAAAGTACATGATAAGTTTAAGAACGTATATCTTTGAAGATACTCAGTCATTGTCAAAAGGCATACTCACACATATTATGTAGCTATATGTAGATTTCAATAGAGTGATTTGAGCACTTGCAATAGTTATCTTTATCTCTTTAAAAACACACTATGAAAAATTTGTGTGAATTTTTTTTCTCTTCAGACTAGTATATCTAAATCTAAAAAATACTGTATCTCTTAGAATGGTTTTTTATAAAATATTAAGTTTATTTTTAAATGAAGGTTATATTGTTAAGCATTCAATTAAATTAAGGTTTACCTCATCAGTCCTTAAGAAGCTGTCATGGCTTTGGACATTTATAGTTAAGCAGCACTAACCTCATTTAGACATCCTTACTAATGACTTGGTCATCAATAAAACAACCTGACTTAACAGGTGGACTGTGAGTGGATTTCTGACTAGTTATTTAATAATTCTATGAAATTATATTGTTTCTATCATGTGAGTCAGAAAATTTTATATTAATTTTTTCACCCTGATTTGAAGTAAAATACTTATGCCTATGAAATGATAGCAGCAGACAGATTTTGCTGACAAGAAGAAAGAGTTGCATTTGTAAAAAATCAAAAACTAGTTGCATGTGTGAAGGCCACTAAGCAAAGAGACAAAATTGGCAAAGAGTGAAATGCCTTCTGAAAATAAAAAGACAACCACCAAATGGTAGCAAATCATGTAAAGTAAGAAACCATACATGTAACAACTTAAAAGACAGTCATCTAAATTCCAAATTTTATGCAGAATTGTGCTTGAAATCTTCAGGATTTATTTTAATACCCAGCATTTTGGAGTGATGATGATCATTGGAAATAAGTATTGATAAAAATCAAAAGATTGTATAAAGAAGCATGAAAATGCAAATATAAGGTATGTTTTGTTCTTATTATTAAAAATATATAGATCTTCATCATATTTAGTTAGGAGGTGAGGTTGTTGTGGGGTAAAGTAAGCAGGAACATTACATTTGTCACTTCATGACAACTGACAATAGTCTTTATTAAAAATTGGTCAATTTTGTTTGACCTTTTAGAATAGTGGCCAGATTATATTATATTTGTTTGTTTGTTTATTTATTTATTTATTCATTCATGCATTCATTTTAATTTTTTTCTGTTGACAGAGACAGAAAGAGAAACAGATATGAACAGACAGACAGAAAGGGAGAAAAATGAGAAGCATCAATTCTTAATTTTGATTCCTTATTTGTTCATTGATTGCTTTCTCATATGTGCCTTGACTGGGGGGCTACAGCAGAATGAGTGACCCGTTGCTCAAACCCGCAACCTTGGACTCAAACCAGTGACCTTGGGCTCAAATCACCGACCATGGGTTCATGTCTATGATCCCACTCTCAAGTAGTGACCCTGAGCTCAAACTAGTGAGCCCACGCTCAAGCTGTTGACCTCAGGGTTTTGAACCTGGGTCCTCAGCATCCCAGTCTGATGTTCTATCCACTGTGCCACTGCCTGGTCAGGCTATATTATTTTTTTAATAAGCAAGTGAATGAGCAGGTCTGGTCTTATTAGTTTAATGTTTATATAGCACTAAGGAGACACTCTACAGGCAATGCATATTAATTAACAATAAAATAGAAACAATCATTAATTACTTTTAATACACAAGCTATCTGGATAGAGAAACATGAAGAAAAATAGAACATTTCAATGTACCGGGATATAAATTTATAATTTCTTCTTACTTAAACCTTGGAGTATAACCAGAATATTTTCTTTCAAAATGTTAGTCATGTGTTGATTTAAAGATTTATTACTTTTAATTATTTTAATGAGTTTGTTAATCACAATTTATATCAATACATAGTAGTTGAAACCATACTATATAGATGCTTAAATTTTCTTCCCATTTTTTACTAGAATTTATCCTTATTAAAAATTTGAGTAGCTTGATTAGTGCTACTACAAAAATGATTAAATAAACACTCTTTTTATTTATTTATTTATTTACTTGAATTATTTTAAGAATTATGGTTCTTGAGCACATTTTAATTTTTTTTTCTCATAGAGAATTCAATTGATTGGGAATGTGGTGTGTTTGGGTACTCAAAAAGTAATTATTGGAAACAGTTATGATCATAGTAATTGTGACTTGGACTTCATGCTAAGTAAACTAAGGTCTGGGTGTCAACTGATTATCTAAGGTAATTAGTTTCTGCAAGACATTGGAAAAAATGTGTTCATTCTTCTCTTTCTCTTCTTCTTTTTTTTCTTTTTACATAGTGACTGCAAATAATTAGTTGATTCCAGTTACAGAAGCAGTTTGCAACCAGATGAGACTCCATCAATTGATAGATCTGACTTAATAATAATGATTTACTAACATTTAACTCTTCGAACTAAAGATATTCTAAGTTCTTTGGAATGATTTGTTTGAAATTTCAGATGTCTCTGGCTCGAGCTAAAAAAAAATGCCTAATAAATATTTTTTAAATGAAACTTAAATAGTAATTTTGGTCAAAATATATTTATTATTACACTATTCAGTTCAATGAACACTAAGACATTAAAAAATTGTCAATTTGTCCAAATGTGAGAAAAAATAGATTTCTGTAAATTAGGACAGATTCAGCCTAAATCTATATCAAAATTTATAATAATTAGATTTTAAATAATCTTGTTAAACTTATTTAATAATAGATGGTGAGAATTTTAAACTTCAATATTACTCAAATATTATCAATATTACACTATTTTGCTTTTTTTGCACCAAAAATGTTAATTCTTTTAACATTCTTTGAAAATACTACACATTAATGCACTTATTGGCAGTTAAAATCAGTATGGCAACATAAAGTAATATTGCAGTAAGTTGAATTTTCATACTTATTAGCATTTGTCTATAGTCAAAATCTTATTTCCTTTGGATTAGGACAGTTTCTTTTTATGAGATAAAAGAAAATGTGTCGTAAAGTTAATTTCCACATCTAAATTGCCGAATTCTTGGTCCCTGAAAAATATGATTCTTTTAATAGGAAATTTATCTATAGTAATAAAGCTTTACGGCTTTCATTGCAGCTAATTTTTGGAAAGTCGACAATAAGGAAAATGATTAGAGGATATCAGCAATAAAATATTTTGTATAAGTTTAGTCAATATACAATTCAATATGATATAACTTACTTATTTTTTTCTACATTAATATAATACACCCCTTCTAAGGAAGAGAAAATCTGATGAATAAACAGAGAAAAAAATTAAAGCAAAATTCTGTGTTTATAAGAATCTACATTCTAAATTTTATACAGATTTGTGCTTGAAATCTTCAGGTTTTAATAAGCAGCATTTGTTTGTCATGATGTATATTAAGAATAAACATTAATATAAATCAACACATTTTTATAAAGATTCTTGCATACCTTATATGAGCCAGGCGCTATTCTACAGCAATGAACCATCCCAGCACTGTATTTATTCTCCTAGTTTATACAGGCATTATTTTTCAAGCTGTAGTCTACCTGTGGATATAAATGCATTGTAGATTTCTATATGCATGAGCTCTCCAAAAGTATTTATTTTTATTTTTCCATAAGGAAATGAGTGATAGAAAATTTTTTAAGATCACATAATATGTGAAGAACTCAGAATTAAGAGATGCTGTCTTCTGCTTCCAAATATTTTTTCTTATTCTATAAATGTCAAAATCTAAAAATATGTAGAATAGTAAGTATAGAGAAAAATGACTGAAATTTTGTTTTTAAATGTAGGCTCTGGATGGATGGATGAATGGCTAAGGTGTCAGCCTGGTGTGCCAGAGTTAGTGGGTTTGATCTTGGTCAGAGCATGTAGAAGCAATCAATGAGCATACAACTAAATAGAACAAGTTGGTGCTTCTCTCACTTTCTCCATTACCTCTGCCTCCCTTCTTCTCTCTCTCTCATTCAAAACAAGAGAAAGATTTTGTTTAAAAAACACAAAAGGAGTTTGTGAGAAGAAAGACGGAAAAAGAAAATGTACATTTGGGATGGGAAAGGGTATCATGGAAGAAGTATTCTCAAATGCTTCAAAATTGTTAAAAATGTTGACAAGAAAAAGTGGGGAATTCTGATGTACAGTAGAAAGCAAGGCATGAAATCTGTATATTTCAGGGACAGACTAAGAATAGGAAGCAGTCTTGTTTACCATTAGTATTGATAATATTACAACGTTAAAATTTGCAAAACATTCTGGAAAATAAAACAAAACAACTTCAAATAAAGAGTCTTAAAACAATGTTGGGAACTTTCCAAACATTTTGCAAGCAACTAAAAGTTTTTAAGCAGGGTTCTGACATAATTAAAATTTTCTTTTAAAAACTATAACTTTTGTAGAAAAGGGTAGACTGGCCTAAGAAGGAAACAGTGGAAAGAGCAACACTGTTTGGACAGGCATTTTAGTAATCCAAGTGTGAAAATAGAGAAAGAAAGAGACAGAAAAGAAACAAAATATCATTTCACAAAGACAGTATATAGAAAGAATTGTCAAGTTTAGGCAATAGAATGCAACATAGAGCATTTCTTTCTTTCTTTCTTTCTTTCTTTCTTTCTTTCTTTCTTTCTTTCTTTCTTTCTTTCTTTCTTTCTTTCTTTCTTTCTCTTTCTTTCTTTCTTTCTTTTTTTGTATCCCTGTTACTCAATAAGAATCTGGCACTAAGGAGGCAATGAAGAAATACACTGCTCACAAAAATTAGGGGATCAAGGAACGTGCAAGTACTCCAGTGCTTTCAGCCTTTTGTATAATTCATTTTCACCAATGAAATAAATGTTGGTTTTGCATCCCATTTGCATAATTGAACAATGTTCTTTGACTTGTTATTTGCTTTTCTGATACCGTCTAATAAAAATCAATTTTTTTATTGCATCATATTCGTTTTGAAATATCCCTTAATTTTTGTGAGCAGTAAATGATTGAATTAATAATCATAGTGGGTGAAAGAGAGAAACTAGTTAAATATAAATGAATTTGGATGACCATGTTTAACACAGGGAAAGAGATATTTCTGAAATTGGTTTTTACAATTCTATATAAATTTTGATGTCAGAAATATTTCACTCATCATTCCTATTTTTTGACTAGCTTTTAAAACTGCCATTGAATCTTGCTAGGTATATATAACTCAGTTAAAGATATTAAATAGAGAGTGATAAATGTTATTGTCTTATTTTTATAGTCTTTATATAAATAACTATTAACTAAAATATTCCCTCACTGAATTGCAGAACAGTACAATAGATGTTTAAAATACCTCTGGAATACACTGGTAGTCATAAGCTGATATAATATGCATAACTGATTTTTGCATGTGCTTTCCTATGATAAAGTATAGTAGATTTAAAAAAATAATAAATATTTTCCAGTGACTAGAAAATACACTAAACACTTTTAATATTAACTATGACAAATTTCTCTTGCTTTTGTGTTTGTGTGTGTATGTGTTCTTAGAGAAAATGCATCTTTTATATTGCTACTCACAGTAATTAGCTTAATTAGTTGAATCTAACAGTCCTCTAGGCAGATTAGTTTGAGCAGAATTCCCATTATTTATATGAAATAAATTATTTCTATGTTTTTCTAAGGCTGTCAAGAATGTTAACATACAACTCATGTAGTAGGTAGTTAGACATGAGCAAAGTGGGAACAATATTTCAGGTATAGAAAGAAGGTCATCTAGGGTGAAAAGTCCTGGGTACCTGTCAAGGGACAAAATTAGGGTGGGACTTAACCAGGGTGACATTTCCTCCCTCAGTATATCACCGGTTATCCCATGATGACGAACCTTTTTATAAAAACCGCCCACTTTTGCAGTGCTGGTCAACCTGTTCCCTCCCGTCCACTAGTGGGCCGTCCAGCTCTCATGGTGGGCCAATCGCAGCGCCGTTTGATTGCTCCGCTCCCGCCCACCATGAAAGCTGGAATGCCCACTAGTGGGCGAGAGGGACCAGGTTGACCAGCACTGCAAAAGTGGGCGGTTTTTATAGAAAGGTTTGTCATCACGGGGTTATGCAGTTCGGACCTTCTCCTAACCTTTCCTTTCCACCCCTAACCTTTCCTCTCCTGGCATGTGTTTAGTCATGTGTTCGACTCTCTTAGAGAAGGAACAAGGTGGCAAGAAAACAGCTTCATATGACTCTTGCATGACCATTCCCTTAAGAATTAACCCCTAGAAATAACATCTAGACCTCAGTTGCTTCAGTTCCAGGCCCAGAAAAGCAGAAGATTGGGGGCCAGGTCAGGCTGCACTTTGAAATCAGGATCAGCTGAGATGACTAATGATTCCCTGTTCTGGCTTCAACCAATCAGTGGAGACCAGGATCCTGAGGAGACACATCAGGAAATTGATGAATATTCTATTGAGATTCTTCCTTGAGACATCCAGACAAAAATCCTCAAGACAAAGGGCTCAGTACATGCTCACTCTGTCTCTCTCAAACATATCAGCACTTCTTCCTCTCTTCTTCATTCTTCCCTCAAAGCAAGTAGCTTTGCTTTCTTGGGCCCACACAGCCCAACTGGATCAATTCTTCCATGGCTCACTAATTCTACCTTTGTGACTTTCTAAATAAACTTTTGCTTATATTTGAATCTTAACTGAATTTTTTTTTCTAATGCAAACTCAAAGACTGAGGTCTAACATCTGGTGCTCTCTGCTGTTAACACAACCTTGGGTTTGCACAAGTCCTTCGGTATTCTGTTTGAATTTATGGATTTAATGATTACATTTCACTGAAGAATTTAGGTAGCATATCCATGTTTCTCTAGTAATAGAATAGACTTTTTGCATCAAATTTTAAAAAACTAATTTCCAGGAACATATTTTATAGTCTAAGTTGAAAGAGTCCGTGGGTTCTTACTTCAACTACATTCTTT
The DNA here is from genome assembly GCF_036850995.1 of Saccopteryx leptura. Taxonomy (NCBI): domain Eukaryota; kingdom Metazoa; phylum Chordata; class Mammalia; order Chiroptera; family Emballonuridae; genus Saccopteryx; species Saccopteryx leptura. Next base: position 62,208,149 of record NC_089506.1, on the reverse strand, counting down.
TCCAGAAGAGGAAATGGTCACACAGTGGCATAATTTTTTCATGGTGCTGGAAGTGAGATTTTCCTTGCAAGCCATTCTTTCTCATTTTTATTATCCTTGAAGCACTCTGCAAATCTCTTGCGCAACTTGTGTGTTACAGCAAAATGACAATAGGATTGGGATTCAGCACCTGAAAATGAAACTATCTCTGCAAGGACCTTATCATTTCTTGAAGAAGATACTGCTATAAAAGCTATGCTCCGGCCAGCTGGCCTTGTTTCAGCTCCTCACTTGGAGTAGAGCCACATATGCAGTGTTTCTTTTCTAAGTGCATGTGTAGATGTGCCCCTAGGCACTCATCCTGAGAGAGGAAACAAAATTAAAAATGGAATATAATTCTTTCCAGGCTTCTATTTGAGCCTCAAATGGAGGCAGAAAAGACAACAAACTCTGTGATGATTAGAAATGTTTAGATTATAAATTTCTGGAACATTGGTCTAAAATTTGAAGCACAATGTGAGTGTGTCATAGTTGTTGGGGGAAAATTAATTATAGGCTGAAAGGTTTTCATTTTTGACTGAAGAATTACGTGTCTTGGTACATATAGTGAATAGGGTTTAGAAATTCAGGAGAGGCATTTCTTCAACTCAACACCTCCGGTTCAAAGTCATCAAGTCTGCTTTGTTCTTGGCTGTAATCCTAATGTTTCATTTCTCTTTTTCTGTCTCTTCTATGTATCTTTTTACTCTTTCTACTGGATTTCTGCTTTCTGTTTATAAACATGCTGGCATCCCTTTTCTGTGAATAAAAAATAAAAGTTTAATATTACTTAATTACTCCTCTAGCTATGACTTCTCTCTTCTCAATCTAATAAAACCTTATGTTTACACCATGATCTGCCATTCAGTTCTTAACTCTTGTCAATTGATTTAAATTTTTCTTCAAAACATCAATTGGATTTATGTTTCTAGAACTGTTTTGACAATGTCTCTGCTAATGTCACTAACAATGGCTTATTTTTTTAACCTGGTAAACATGTTTTTTATCTAGTGGACCTTCCTGCTGGAGTTGACACAGTTAATTACTCTATTTTATGAGCATGTTTGATTAGCTTCAAACAACCTTTTATGATTCATCTTGCATCTGTTTAATCATTTTTTCTATTTCCTTAGTGTATATTATCTGTCCCACTTCTCCTTAATGTTGGTGTTCTCCAGATGTCTAAATTCATTCTTCTAATCTTTCTCTCTGGTTTCATGGTTCTAAAACTTTGAGGTGCTTTTGAGTCATCTAGGGAGCTTATTATAACTTCAGGTGTTTGGAGATTCCCCACCACACTTTGTCATTCTGACTCAGCTGATGTGAAGAGTCTGCCATGTGAAAGAGGATGGTGCATACCCTCTCTGGTATATATAGACCATCACAATAAAAAATTGCCAAGGAAGAAGGTAAAATAGAACCAACTCACATCAATACTATTTTTTTTTACCCTTCTCTTTTGTCCTATGTTGTCATTTTATCTTTTGGATATTTCTAAAAATATTCTCTTTTTATCCGTGATAATACTGTTCAAATTAAAGCCATCATTTTTTAAAATTATGGTAAAATATACATGGCATAAAATTTACCATTCAACCACTTTTAAGTATACAGTTCACTGGCATTAAGTACATTTACACTTTTGTGCAATTGTCACCACTATCCATTGCCAGAACATTTTTTTATCTCCCCAAACTTAAACTCTGTACCCATCAAACAATAAATCTATATTCTTTTTCCCCTAGCCCCAGAAAACCACCACTTATTTTTTATCCTTATGTATTTGACTACTCAAGGAACCTTACATTAATGGAATCGTGCAATATTCGTCCTGTTATTCTTAGCTTATTTCACTTTGCACAGTGTCTTCAAGGTTCCTCTTTGCTGTTGCATTAGTCAAAATTTCCTTTCTTTTTATGACTAATAATATATAGTGCAGTGATTCTCAACGTATGCACCAGGGCACACTGGTGTGCATTAGAACAGTTGTCTCCAACCCCCAGGCCACGGACCGGTACCGGTCCGTGGGCAATTTGGTACTGCTCTGCAGAGAAAGAATAAATAACTTACATTATTTCCGTTTTATTTATATTTAAGTCTGAACAATGTTTTACTTTTTAAAAATGACTAGATTCCCTCTGTTACATCCGTCTAAGACTCACTCTTGATGCTTGTCTCATAAGTTCGACAATTATACTTAAAAATACCACAGTTTTTACACCAGTCACATAATTTTATTTTGTGCATTTATCCATCCCACCCTAAAGGCCGGTCCATGAAAATATTTTCTGACATTAAACCAGTCCGTGGCCCAAAAAAGATTGGGGACCACTGCCTTAGAAGATTTTCAGGTGTGCCCTATGGTATTCCAGAGAAATATGTGCCTGTTGGGAACCAAATAACCAACAGGGTTTTTGGAGTTTAGATTTTGAGGGGAAAGAGGTGTGGGGAATTGGCTGTAAGCTGACAGTCTGCTCACCCCCCCCCCCACCTAACTTGCCTAATTAGGTTTCAAAAGGCTGTTAAGCTGTGGTGCTGGATTGTTTACACTACCCCCCATGCTCCCCAGAAAGACTGGAGGCAAATTTCTTCTATCTTATGTTTGGTATAAAGTTAAAATGATATGTATGGTGGGGGTTTTGGATTGATGATTATAACATAAGGAATTTTCTCTTGAAGGCTTTTAGATTTCTATAAAAGAAGAATATGTTGCAATATCTAAAAAAGCTTTGAACATTTTACTACAATTTTCAATATCCTATTTATGTGACAGGATTTTCTACTGTCAACACAATTAAGAGTAAAAAGAGAGGAATTTTTCAATGTATTGATGAGGAAATGAGAGTTTGCCTTTCAAATATCAATATATGCCCAAACATTGAAGAAATCGTTAGGACACATCAGACTCATGTTTCTCATAAACACAAGAATGAAAAAACAACACATTCGCTCCGGGACCTGCCAAATTTACTAAATTTTACTAAGAATGTATCTCTATATATAAGACGATAACTTTTTTGTCGTTTTTCTTATTTTTAACCCCCTTTTTTATGAATTCTAAAAAGTGTAACTTAAAAAAATGTAACATAAAGATGTTTTTTAATGTCAGAATAAATTTAATTTTGTCATATTTATTTTATTTAATTACCATAAAAGCACGGTTGGACTTTATATGTTTTTCTTTAATATTTGACTTAATTATTATAACATATTTTTCAGTAATTTGTATGTAATGCACCTACAATTATTTGTAAGATTTTAAATGTGCCCCGACTTCAAAAAGTTTGAGAACCACTGATATATTGTATAACATATTTTTATCAAAGGACACTTGATTTGCTTTCAACCTTTAGATATAGTGAATTATGTTACTCGGAAACTGTGAACATGAGTGTACATATCTGTTTATGTTCACAATTTCTCATTTTTTAGTGGGGAGAACGGGACAAATACTTAGAAGTGGGATTGCTGAATCTTATGGTAATTGTATTTTAGTTTCTTGAGGAAACACCATCCTTGTTTTCCATATCAATACACCATTTTACATTCCCACCAGCAATGCAAAAGTGTTCAATTTCTTTACATCCTCACCAATGTAAGTTATTTTCTGTTTTTATTTTAATTTTGTTTTTGGTAGTAGTCTTCTTAATGGGTGTGAAGTTGTATATCATTGTGACTTTCATGTGTATTTCCCTAATAATTAATCATGTGGTATATATTTTCTTGTGCTTTTTGATTACATGTATCTTTTTTAGAGGAAATGTCTGTTCAAATCCTTTGTTCATTGTAAAATTTTATTGTTGAGTTATAGAAGGTCTCTATATATTCTAGATAATAGTCCCTTATTCAGTATATATTTTGCAAATATATATCTTCATTCCATGGGCTGCTTTTTTACTCTGTTGATACTTTATTATAATGAAAAATTTTTTGAAATTTTGATGTAACCCAATTTATCTAGTTGTTGTTGTTGCCCGTGCTTTTGGTGCTACATCCAAGAAATAAGTGCTAAATCTAATGTCATGAAGCTTTCTTTTAAAAGTTTTATAGTTTTTGTTTCTACATTTAGATGTTTGATCCATTTTGAGTTTCTTTTTGTATATACTATAAAGATCTAACTATTATTTTTTGACATTTTTTTGTAATATTATCTATATCCATTCATTCTTCTACATTTTTACAAAGTAATTTACATAAGTTATAAATCTGATCATTATTACAAACCTGATGTATCTCTTTTGTCTGTGGGGAAAAGGCTAAGGTCCTTAGGATGTTAAGTTATATTTTCAATGTCATAGTTCTTGCCTCACTCGCCACATACTCTCAGGTGGTATTGACATATGATCTGCTATTTATTGCCTCCCTTCCTTTGGTGATACTTCTCATTTTCTTCTAACATTTTCTGTCTTTTGTAGTTCATACCTTGGGCAGAAGTCCTCTAAGGTCATACTCAAATTAGGTCCATTTTACTTGCACCATTAAATCTAATGCTTATTTCTTACAATGACTTTATCAGTTGCTATATAATAATAATGTTTGTCACTTCGTTTGCTCAATTAGGAGCTTTCTTAGGAAAAGGACTATGTTTTATTCATCTTTATATCCCTTGTGTTTTAGCATAAGGTTAGGCTTAGTATTAAATTAGTGGCTGATTAGGTGGAAACTTGAAGAGCAAGTAATTTTCAAATGAGCTGACATAAAAGAGGTTAGAAAATGTGGGTTGTGGAGGAAGTCTTGGCAGGGTCAGATACTCTTAGGAAGGGCAAAGTTTAAGAGTAAAAGAGCATTTATTTGGGAGTAGTCCAGTGCCTACAAGTGAGATTTCTGGGTAAAGCCAAGAGAATGGATATATATGTGTGATCAAGAAGATGCGAGGAGGATCATCTGAAGGTGGAGGTCAAGAATATATTGGAAAGATAAGTATTTCTTTTTGGGCTAAATGCCAAGTAAGCTATATGTTCAAAAAGAAGCATAGCTACCTCCCTATTAAGAAACAAAAATTGCTGTCAGCATTAGTTGGTCAGGAGCAGCTGCAATAAATGTACTGTCTATAAGAGGATAACATTATGACCATAAGGAACTAATAAATCTTGAGTCAACCTTCCAAGTACCCAGAAGGAAGGACACACTGCCATTTGGCCACTCACTACCCATTTGAGTTGGGGCCCATTCCTTACTATATACATTAGGATTAAAATAATAGGAGAAAAAGCACACTATGATGTAGATTCTTGGTTTTTCAGGTGATTTAATCTACTACTAATCTCAGACTATAATTATTTTGAATAAATTTCCCTGTTCTAGAAACTCTTAACCCAATATTCCTCTGATAAACCAGTTTTAATATAATACCAAAATCCAAATCATATATATTTCTGACTTATTGAAATGGCAGTTATTTGTGTGGCTTTATTTATGCTGAGACTTGAAATACTTATTTACTTTATTTCAGGTGTTTAATAATATAATATATTCTAGTTTTGTTTTGATTTATGCTTATTTTAGTTATAAAATGGCAGTGTCATTTTAAGGATTGTTCATAAATTCATGCTATTTTTCTTTTTTTAATGAACATTACTTGGTTCATGCAATGTGTCATGCAGAAATTTGGAAAAATAAATGAATCATGATTTGAGACTTTAGAAAGCTTGCCTATTAATACAATGAGGGATATAGGAAATAATTTTGTTTTTCTTTTTGGTTAATTACATGAACACCTAGTCTACTGGGAATAAAGAAAAAAGGGGAGAGAGGAAAACAAGAGAAACTTTGTGGAAATAACTGTCTTGTGAGCTACACCTTGAATTTATTTTAGTAGTTTGAATTTTGTAAGAATTTTGTACTTTCTACAATCTTTCTTTCTTTCTTTCTTTCTTTCTTTCTTTCTTTCTTTCTTTCTTTTTTTCTTCCTTTCTTCCTTTCTTTCTTTCTTTCATCTCAATACTGGAGGCAACAATGGTATTCCCTTAGAGCCTTTATTTCCAGGCTGAAAAAATATATAATCATTTTAGTCAATATAGTGTCTTATCAAGAAGTACTCTATATATTAAATTGTTTTAATTGCTTTCTTAAAGATCATTTAAAATATGTCCTGTTTTTAATTTTCTCTAGAAATACATTGTTAAGACTGTTTAAAATTTAAGGTAAAAATTGAAGAAACAAACTGAAAGATTAGGACTGTTATGAACTACGTGACCTATACAGGTAAATGTCTCTGCACAGTCTAGGCCAACTGTAATTAAAGTCATATCCACACATATCTGTCTTTTCATCAATTTCTATGATTGAGTATTTAGCATAAATTCCACTGTGATGTTTCCGATATACTGTTCTGAAATTTAGAATAAAAGTTATTTTTTAGTATATGTGCTGCCGAAGCGAGCACTAAAGTTATTTTTTTATGTTTTTTTTTTTTTTTAATTTTCTTTTTAAGTGAAAGGAAGAGATATAAAGAGAAAGGCTCCCATACACACCTTAACCAGATCTACTGGTGATCCTGTCTGGGGCTGGTGCTCTGCCTTTTTGGGGTCATGCTGGCAATGGAGCTATTTTTAGCACCAGAGATGAGACTCCACAGAGCCAACCTCAGCGCTTGGGACCAACATGCTTGAATCATTTAAAGCATGCTTGCTGGGAGGAAACAAAAAGATATATAGAGAGAGGCGTGGGGGAAAGGGATAAGCTCGTGGTCATTTCTGTGTGCCTGGACCAGGAATTGAACCCAGGGCTTTCAATCTATAAGTGGATGCTCTACCATGAGCCAACCAGCCAAGGTGCACGCGCGTGTGCACGCGCGTGTGTGCATGTGTGTGTGTTTTATTTTATTTTTTATTTTAGTGAGAGGAGGGGAGGCAGAGAGACTTCTTCATGCGCCTTAACCAGGATCCATCCAGCAAGCTCACTAGAGGACAATGCTCTGCCATCTAGGGCATTGCTCCATTGCAACTGGAGCCATTTTTTACCACCTGAGGATGAGACCATGGAGCAATTCTCAATGCCTGAGGCCAACTTGCTCCAATTGAGTTTTAGTTGCAGGAGAGGAGGAGGAGAGAGAGAAAGAGAGGGAGGGAGAGAGAGAGAGAGAAGCAAGAGGGAGAGGGGTGAAGAAGCAGATGGGAGCTTCTTCTGTGTGACCTGACTGGGAATCAAACCCAGGACATCTACACATCAGGCTGACACTCTACCACTGTGTGTACTTACCAGAGAAAGGCACATATTTGTTTTATTATATATTAGTGCAGAAAGTTGAATGATGCTATCCACAACTAACATACATTACATACCAAGATATTTTAATTTAGATTTACTTGCAGATGTCAGAATGGAAATAGAGTATTATATCAATTTTAATAAGGCTATATTATTAAGCTAGTTTATTATATAATCTTTCATATTTAACAGGAAATTGACCTAAAAGATATTGAATGCTGCTCATATGCCAGAACACAATCTAGATGTGTTGCAAAACTACTTGATTTTATCCTTACAAAAACACCTGGAAAATTATTTAGCATCTCTATTTTTTAAAACAAGAAAGTGAGGCTTAGAGAAGTGAAACAACCAGAGAATTAAGGTCATAATGCAGGTTAAATTTATTTGGATGAAAACCTCATAATGATTCTATTATGGCATATAATACCCAAATAGAAAATTGTCATTTCTAATTAATATAAAACCACCAAACATACTAAAGATAAGTGGGGGATTTTTCTTTCAGCTTCATCAAAGATACCTAATTGCCTGACCTGTAGTGGTGCAGTAGACAAAGCATCAACCTGGAATGCTGAGGTCACTGGTTTGAAACCCTGTACTTGTCTGGTCAAGGCACATATGGGAATTGATGCTTCCTACTCCTCCCCCTTTCTCTCTCTCTCTCTCTCTCTCTCTCTCACACACACACACACACACACACACACACACACACACACACACACTCTCTCTCTCTCTCTCTCTCTCTCATCTCTAAAATGAATAATGATAAAAAAAGATACCTACTCTTAACCAAAAATATTTGGAAGCTGTGAATTAATTCTTACATGGTAAATGGGCCATCTAGTTAAAATGTTTAAGATGGGGCTATTATCCTGGATTAAATATAACCACAAATATCCTAATGAGAGAGAAGTAAGAAAAGTCAAGAGAGGAATAAAGCAAGTAGGAACAGAAGCAGTATTAGCAATGATATAGCCAAAGAATAGTAGTAGTCTCAAGAAGCTGGAAGAGGCAAAAAATGGATTCTCTCCTGGAACCTCCATCAGTAATTAGCTCTATCAAAAATTTAATTTTAGCCCATAAGACTCTTTGGACTTCTGATATCAATAAGAGAATAAATTTGCATTGTTTTGATACAGCAGCTTTAGGAAATGAATACACATGGAAACATTATTTAATTTCTAATTGTTTTTCTATGTTAAGTATTGGATAGTCTTATAAGTTCAAGTCCAACTGTTTTGTTATAATTTCAAGTATATGGGGTTGACAACTAAATTAAATTGTAAAATAAAAACTGGAATGTTTTATATCTATTTAATACCACTGCCAAAGACTGATTGTGTTGCTGCAAAGACAAATCCCAAAGTGTGGAGGTAACTTAAATGGAATTCTTTGCTGCAATAGTTACTCAGTGCATTGAAAAAATTGATATTTCTATAAACAATTGATTCATCAGAAAAACTCCAAAAGGGTTTCTGGAAACTATAGACTATATGTTTATATTTATTCTGAGAAAACATCTAGAATATGTAAAGTAATTGAACAAAGACATAAAAATAGTAGAAATGTAAAACAGTTTTATAAGAATAGATTGTTTTTAATAAAATGGATTTGGGTCTTGGCCAGTTAGCTCAGTGGTAGAGTGTCGGCCCGGCATGTGGATGTCCCAGGTTCAATTCCTGGTCAGAGCACACAGAAGAAGCGCCCATCTGTTTCTCCACCTTTCCCCTCTCCTTTCTCTCTTTCTCTCTCTTCCCCTCCCACAGCCAAGGCTCCACTGGAGAAAGTTGGCCCGGGCACTGAGGATGGCATCATGATCTCGCCTCAGGCACTAAAATGGCTCAAGTTGCAATGGAGCAATGGCCCAGATCGGTAGAGCAACGCCCCTAGTGGGCTTGCTGGATGGATTGTGGTCAGGCACTTAAGGGAGTCTGTCTCTCTGACCCCCCCACTTCTCACTTAAGAAAAATACAAAAATGAATGAATAAATAAATAAATAAATGGGTTTGAACGGATAAATTAACATGTACATATTTGGAGCATTGTATGATAATCACAATTCAAAAGTCTTTTCTTTTTTGCAATAGATTTTCAAAACCATTTCACTATTAGTGAATCACGCTGTGAGAAAAGTCTTTGTTTTTTTCAAAATGGAAAACAAAATAAAGGAGCTAATAGAGGTTAAGAGATAAGAGATAGTCAGATTTTCATCTAGTATATCAAGAAACTACTTAAACAACATCTACAATAAGAAGTTATAATGGAATTTGAAGACAAATTCTCAATAGGGAAAACTAAGTTAATATGTCAAAATAAAAAATATATGTAAATAAAGGCAGAATAAATTCTGTCTAGTGATTTATAGTATATCAGAAACATTTTAAATTAAAAAAAAACCCTTTACTCTGAGTTATTAATTAAGCAGATTTGAGAAACATTGAGAAGCATTGTCTCAGATTTATGAAACACATTTTTTTTTCTGTATTTTTCTGAAGCCGGAAACAGGGAGAGACAGTCAGACAGACTCCCGTATGTGCCCGACCGGGATCCACCTGGCACGCCCACCAGGGCTCCACGCTCTGCCCACCAGGGGGTGATGCTCTGCCCCTCCGGGGCATCTGATAATAATTAATATATTGATATCTATATTTGTCTTTTTTGAATAGCATTATGTTTATATCAAAGTACACACCAAAAAATTAAAAATATTTAAAACACTTTTGAAAGTTAAGTACTAATTTAGTTAATAACTACTGAATCTTTGACAAGTGCCAGACACCATAACTAAGCTTCTAAAGTCACTACACAGTTTTAACCATTAAGTAAGAAAATATCCCAATAACATAAGGAGCTATTATTATCCTCATTTACCATTAAACATCTTGGAGATAGTAAATAATTTTCTCAAGTTCTCAAAGAAATGAATTGGCAGAGCCTATGCTGGAACCTGCATTTACCTGCTCCAAATGCTCTGCTCTTAAATACTTCATTATATTGACTTAATTTTATTTTTATCCTCCTGCCTACTAATTATTGACATTAAATGGTTACCTTTCTGAAGCATATAATTTTATTTTGTATGTATAAAAGCAATAGATTTGATGAACTGCAAGTAAGAATAATGTCAAAAACTAGTTTCTCTGCAAGTGTGCATAAAATTATACTGCTCTCCCATGTGTCATCTGTGAGTCCTTGTGATCACAAGCATAAGTTGGAAGTTGTTTGCCTCATTTATATTGAGGTTACTTATTCTATTAACGGCTATTGAACAGTGAAAAATTAAAAATTATATTTGATCTTATAGAGATCAAATATAAGACTTTAGTTATATGTAATAACATCATACTGTAGTCTACAGAAGTAATTTTTATTTTTTGTTTTGTTTTGTTCTGCTTTTTTGGAAGGGTTGTAATCATTTACTATAAATGAAAAAATAAAGAATTGCTTCCAAAGCTAGCTCCATCTACTCTGCTTGAATTGTAAAATGTATATATTTTAGTATACTCAAAAATATGTTGGATCACTTTATAAAACAAAGATAAAGTAATTCAGGTGCACACTATAGAGTATTGTCATCCATGGTTATAATTTTTTATATACCACCGCACCACTTTACTCTTTAATAATGTTTTTTAATGCCAGATACATTTTGAGGATTTGCACAATTTTTATATTTAGATGTCTATATAAGAGACATCTAATATATATATATATATATAAAAAAGCTTGGTGCAGTTTTTTTTTTGTTTTTTGTTTTTGTTTTTTACAGAGACAGAGAGAGAGTCAGAGAGAGGGATAGAAAGGGACAGACAGACAGGAACAAAGAGATGAGAAGCATCAATCATTAGTTTTTCATTGTGCATTGCGACACCTTAGTTGTTCATTGATTACTTTCTCTTATGTGCCTTGACCGTGGGCCTTCAGCAGACCGAGTAACCCCTTGCTCGAGCCAGCGACCTTGGGCTCAAGCTGGTGAGCCTTGCTCAAACCAGATGAGCCCGCGCTCAAGCTGACAACCTCAGGGTCTCAAACCTGGATCCTCCACATCCCAGTCCGACGCTCTATCCACTGGGCCACCACCTGGTCAGGCTTGGTGCAGTTTTAAAACTCTTAAATTTTGAACTCATTTTAACTAAGTATGTTTTATTCAAGACTGTAAGGTTGGCTTAAAATATTTTAAAACCTCAGATATTTTTAGTGATTTAAATATTCATGATTTAAAATTAAATGTTCAGTTTAATTGCTTTATACTCCATAGAGATTTTTATAATCTGTACACTGCTTAATATGTTTCTGCATTGCATAAGGCAGTCATAAAGAAAACAAAGTAAAATTAGCCAAAAAAATTACAATCTGACTAGGAAGTATTTGTGCCTCTCAGCAGTCAATGAATTATTAAAGAAAACATTGAAGTTTTACTAAATCTGTTAGAGAACTGTCATAGGAAAGGTTTCCAAATCTTTCAATTTTTTCTTACATATTTGATTTGAACCATTCTATTATATAATATTAATGGTTTCCCTTTTCCTTAATTTTAAGGAGTTTTCTTTATTTTTAATGTCAATCCCTAAATTATATTTCTTTCTTCTTAACCAGTTATCCAAGCTTCTGAAATTTACTTGAAGTATTTATATATTCTGTCATTACTTGTCTCTCTCTTCCCACACCTGTCACTTGTCTGATTAGGTGAACAGATGACTTTGTCTTCTCCATTACCTTCTAGAACACCATCAAATTTTCCTAGAATAAGCTAGTGGGTTTGTATCAGTCTTAATCGTGTACTTTCCTGCACACAACTGCTTTCCCCCAATTTTCTCATTTACCACCTAGTTTCATTTGTATGTCTTCTGTATGGAGTTAATTTTTTTCTGTAAACATTACTTACTCTTTGAAAATGGCTCAGGTTTTAATAATTTAAAACCCTATTTTTTCATCTAAAATTGAAACTTTGAAAATAAGATAAATGAGGTTTTCTTAAAAAGTAATTTTATACTGTACTCTAATTAACATGAGAAAAGGAAAGAGAAAAAGAAGAAATTCAAGGCAGAGAAATCTTCTGTGATTTAATATAAAAACACATTAACAAGTATCTCAAATATATGTGTGTATAGTTAGTATTGTTGATCCTTGTTTTGTTTATTGTTATCTATCCAGCCTCTTGAAAAAGAATACAAGCTAAACATTAAACATGAGCAATACATTTATGTTCTAATTAGAAACACAGTTATATATAATATACACACTTTTCTTCATCAAATATGTACTTCTTATTTTTTGGTTCCAACGGTTGTTTTCCAGTTTACAATACTTTCTGTCTTTCTGATGCTTTTCTTTTTCTTGTTTTTTTTTGACAGAAACAGAGAGAGAGTCAGAGAGAGGGACAAAGAGGGACAGACAGACAGAAAGAGAGATAAGAAGCATCAATTTTTTGTTGCAGCACCTTAGTTGTTCATTGATTGCTTTCTCATATGTGCCTTGTCCAGGGGGGTACAGCAGAGCTGTGACCCCTTGCTCAAGCCAGTGACCTTGGGCTCAAGTCAGCAACCTTAGGTTTCAAGTCAGCAAACTTTGGGCTCAAACCAACGATTATGCATTCATGCCCATGATCCCACAATCAAGTTAGCAACCACATGCTTAAGCTGGGTGAGCCTGCACTCAAACCAGTGACCTCAGGGTTTCAAAACTGAGCCCTCTGTCTCCCAGTCCAATGCTCCATCCACTGTACTACCACCTGGTCAGGTGGTCTTTCTGAAATTTTAAAAAAGTTTTTAACTTAACCTGACCAGGTGGTGGCACAGTGGATAGAGTGTCAGCCTGGGAATCAGAGGACAAGGTTTGAAACTCTGAGCTTGTTGGCTTGAGGGCAGTCTCATCAGCTTGAGCATGGGGTCACTGAATTAAGTGTGGGATCACGGACATGACCCCAAGGTCACTGGCTTGAGCAGGGGTCACTGGCTCAGCTGTAGCTGCCTCCCCCCCATTAAGGCAATATGAGAAAGCAATCAATGAACAACTAAGGTGCAGCAATGAAGAACTGATGTTTCTCATCTCTCTCCCTTTCTGCCTGTCTGTCTCTATCTGTCCCTCTATTTATCTCTCTGTCTCTCTTGCTAAAAAAAAAAAAAAGAAAAGAAATCTGTTTATCTTAAAATAGCTTTAATAAAAACTTTTTTTTTCAAGTACACTATAGTTAAGTGAAAGGTAGTTAAGTAGTTAAGTAAACAAAATCACAAAAGCAAGCCAACCAGAATTTACAATTAATAATTTTTCTCTGGTAACAGTTATTTTTAACTTAGATACAGTCATCACTAATCATAAGTCAAAGTTAAAAAGTTATATAAATAGGCCTTGGCGGGTTGGCTCAGTGGTAGAGTGTCAGCCAGGCGTGTGGAAGTCCCGGGTTGGATTCCCAGCCAGGGCACACAGAAGAAGCGCCCATCTGCTTCTCCACCCTTTCCCTTCTCCCTTCTATCTCTCTCTTCCCTTCCTGCAGCCAAGGCTTCATTTGAGCAAAATTAGCCTGAGCGCTGAGGATGGCACCATGGCCTTTGCCTCAGGTGCTAGAATGGCTCTGGTTGCAATGGTGCAATGCGCCCCAGACGGGCAGAGCATTGCCCCCTACTGGGCATGCTGGGTGGATCCTGGTCAGGTGCATACAGGAGTCTGTCTCTCTGCCTCCCTGCTTCTCACTTCAGAAAAATTTAAAAAAAAAGTTTTATAAATAATAATTTTAAATTAGATTTTATTATTAAAATAAAAATATATAAATTTCTAATGTGCATTAATAGAACAAAACTCATTTCAAAACTAGGAACCTACTGTCTAAATAATTTTATTATTTGTATAAGATTATATTATCAAAATGACATAAATTTACATTTCAATATTTTATTTTATATATATTAGAATTTGAAGAATGATTAGAATGTAATTAAAATTTATACTCTTATGAATACTTTTCCAAATAAACATTATACCATAATTATAATGTTATAGAGATTATTGAACTTCTATATGATGTGAATTAATATTTGATCAGATTTAGGAATATATATGCTTTCAAAACCTGTATCATTTTCAGGTTTATACCCAGGACTTTCCTAAAGTATTTAACTAAATTATCAACACTTGCTATGGTTTGCAATCAAACAAGCATGGTTTATACTATGAATTGCTCACAATCTGTTAAAGAAATATTTTTATATTAATTCTGCCATGACATTGACTCTCTTCCCTCAGTTTCCATAACATATATCACCTGATTTTATCTGAGCTAAATGTTTTTTGGCATAAGGTCAATTGCCAAAGCAATTAGTTATTATTATATTTCTTCTTGCCAAGAGAAGAAATAGGACATAAATAAGAAGGGAAAGGAGAAGAATGCTGATAGTTTTTAGTCGCATGAGTATACTTGTAATTGATAAGGCCACTAATATAGTAACAGAAGTGTGCATTGGAAATCTATGGGTATCAGCAATGAGTAATACTATTTTTGAGCTAAATAATTGTGGCATCAAGGTCAATTGGTTTTATTGATTTTTATTTTAATGTATTACTATTTCACCCTAAAAATGATGGATGTTCATGTCAGGAGTTCATCTGATCTGGGAAAGAAAACAGAGCTACCATGTTTTGGATAAGCCAATTTGAGCAATGAGTCAAAAATGAAAGATTTAAGCCTTTAATCACTTTACACCAATGGAATAAACAAGATTTTAAAACGGAGGAAGTGCCAACTCCCACTGATCCATTTTTCTTCATGAAATGGCATAAAGATTGTGAGTCAGGTGGATCAGGGCACACATGTGGGGTCATCCGTCTTGAAGAAACCTCGAACAAAAGGCTCTTGCAGTTTTATGAACCTTGGGATAGCGGCAGGGGCAAGGTCAAGAGGGAAGGATTATGAGTGTAAAACTACTTGGTACTTAGAGTATCCTCAAGATTTCTTCCTCCTTCCCCCATAAGTAAGTCTTAGCAGGGGTGTCTGAAAAGAATCTCTGCCCAAGGCTTCAGCTAAGGAGACCAAGGAATGAAGGCACAAGGACTAAGAGAGCAAATGTGCTGTGAGCATGACTTTAGGAGGGTCTGAGTTCTTTGATTGCAACTCCCCTCAGGAATTGCTAGTGCATTGGCTATGCACCAAGCACAGTGTGGGGCTGGAGCTCTCCCTCTGAGGCCTGACAGGTAAAGCTCTTTTATTTCCCTGCAGTGGGTCTAAGGAATCACATGTAGATTTTTAACCAAGAGCTGGACTCCTCAGTTTGCATTGGGATACCAACCTCATGAATTGTGAGAATCACGATGGGGAAACACTATTAGCATAGTAGCAGAACCTGGTTGAGAGTATGTTTTAGAAGTTTCTACAAATAATAATTCTTTACAAGTATGGGTCGAGGATACAAGTATACAAGTAGACTTACAGATTAAAAAAAAGAGCAATTGAACAGAAAGTTAAAGATATCAAGTAAATTGCATATTTTTTGTTTCTGGATACATAGGTCTGTCTTTAGTATTCTAGGAAAATCTAGGACTCAGTAATTATGACACATTGCCTTCCAATTTTCAAGAAACTGATGAGATAAGAAGAAGAAAAGAAAACACACCAAGGAGATAGGAACGTGATTAAGAAGGTTGTTTAGTGGTAATATTAAAGTTATATAACAAAAAAAGAACCAAAAAACCCAGAAAGAGCCATGACATGCTTAATTAGCTGAAACTTAGTGCAGAGATAAATGATAGTATGAAGAGATTTATGCACTGATAAAAATAAACCTCAAATTAGAGCCTCTGAATTCAAGAAAAGTAGTATAAAATTGCTTTCTTTTCCCCTTTTATAATAACTTTATGAAATCTTGGGAAACTTCATTAAACACAGGCTCTACTGTTTATTTCTTATGGTGAGGCTCTTGGACCTTTTATAGCCAGGTAATAGTTGGGGAATCATTTATCCAGACATAAAAATTCCACAGAATGAGAATAATTATAAATGTTTATTATATATGCATACTTATAATGACATATCCTGGTTTCAATAGTCCACACATGGAATGACTAAAACAGGGGAGTTTCTGGCTCTGCTGGAGGGACATGGATTCTGGGAGAGGCACCAAAAAGGTTGCCAGGGCATGTTCTGAGGCAGGCCCACGCAAATTTGAATGATAAACTCTGGTTTGAGGCAATGGGGACTTGGAAATAGTTTGTAGCAGCCAATCAATTTAATCCCACTTCGGAAGACATCGCCCACCTGCATCCCACTGCTGCCTGGGTGAATAACTCAAGTTTGGGAAGCAGCTTGTGTTCCCTGGAGAATCTCCACTGGCAGATGTTACTGTGTTGCAGAGAAAAGCCAATCAGAAATGAAATGAGCCTGAGGGATTTTTTGAAAATAATGTTTCAACAGAAAATCTGGGTAAAATATGAATTAATTTTGTATTTCATTCATAATCAGAACAACACATTAGCCTTATATCGACTATAATGTAAATACATATATAAAATTATTTTAAATCATATGTTATAAGATCATTTAGATGGCTTTAAAATATTAAAATATAGCTGATAGTTTGATAGTTGGGTGTTTCATGTTATAAAAGTGAATCTTTGTGTAATGTCTCAAAAGCTAAAATTCTAACATATTTAATCTTTGTCAGATCAGCATTATGAACGACTTTAAGAAAATTAACACTAATATTTCATAGATTTATGTAGTTACGTATCCATAAGAACTCTTACCAGGAATTTCAGTCCTGTTCACCATCTCTACAAACTTGAGTATCTGCCTGCTTACAGCTATTCCCTAATTTCTCAAAACAGTGCATTTAATATAATTTTATTTTTTCTCTCTATTTTGTTTTCCTTTTATACCGTATATTATGCAAAGTTAAAGTATATCAGATATGATGTAAAAACATAAAACAGATCATATATACTTATCAGCAGCTTAAAAAACTTTTTGAAGAATTTATTAGTATGGTGTACAAAGAGCTTTTTAAATTTTAAGATACATGAGATGGTATATGGAAAACTGTATGGAAACTATATTACAAAAATCAGCAGAGCTTATTTATGAACTCAAAAATTCCAAGAATGGCTTCAAATCTGAAAAGAATAGGTACAATAGAGATACCAAAGCAATGACCTACATTTTAAATGTAAAATTATTAAAATTACAAAAGATAGAACATAAGTAGTTGCTCTAGGTTTTCTCTCTCTCTTTCTTTTTTTTTTAAGTGAGAGAAGGGGAGATAGTGAGACAGACTCCCACATGCCCCCCAACTGGGACCTACTCTGTAACCTCTGTCTGGGGCCAACACTCGAACTAATCGAGCCACTGGCTGCAGGAGGGGAAGAGGGAGAGAGGGGGAGATTGTGAGAGAGAGAAGCAGACCAGAAATCAAACCTGGGGCATTCATATGCCAGGTCAATACTCTATCCACTGAGCCAACTGGCCAGGACAAGTCTAGGTTTTCTTAGCGTGGCTCCAAAAACAAAAAAAAGCACAAAGATAAACTACATATATTTTTTAAAGCATATATATCTTAAAAATGGTAAATTAAGTTTACCATTAGGTCAAGAAACACTCTAGTGCAATATACACATTAACGGCAAATTGTGTTTCTTCAACACATAAGACATAAAATATAAATACATAAATTACATAAATGAGATATTCTTAAAGAAGAATATATGAAACAATTTCAAAATTTATTGCACAACGAAAGTAGAATAAATAGAAACATCATTTCTTATTATTATATCACCAAATACTAAATGTATGTATATAGATATAAAATTCTCGATATAGTTTAGGTAAGGAAATGCCTATTCCAAATGGAGACATCAAAATATTGATACCAGTGTAAGTCAAAAAATAGTTTTCACATTCCTGTATGTACAATTTTAAGACTAAGTGGTTAAAATAAAATATGAACAAAAGCTTATTTCTAATGATTTTTTCTTTTAATGTTGCTTATGTGACAAAGAATTGCAAAGATTTTGAAATAATTGGGAATAATTTGTTAACCAAATGATATTTTAGAATAATAAGAATTTATTTTTGCCTTTTGCTTCATGTAAAATGTAAGAGGAACCAAGAAACCATTTAAGTCCATTTGCTGTCTTCCCCACTGTCGTTCACTTAGTTGTTATATGTCTTACATTTCTGTATGTTAAACACCCCACACTTCAATGCTAAAACTCCTTTTCTAATCTCATTTTCTTATAAAGTCTTGTGATTATAGGTGCTAGTCTTTCTAATAGTTTCTGGGAGATGTGAGTGAAAACGAAAGCCTAGTTTATAGCCTCAGTTGTTTCTAAAACTGCATGAGTATATTTACATCGCTTAGAATCTTACAGGAAATCACTTTTTTTGGAACACCCAATTGCAGGCTTTCACTTAATAAACTAGGTTTATTCATCTTCTTTTAAAATTTGAATTGTAGTGATCGATTTCTGGTCTGCTTCTCTCTCTAACCATCTCCCCCCCCCCCTTCCTCTTCCCCTCCTGCAGTCAGTGGCTCAATTTGTTCGAGTGTTGGCCCCAGTCGGGGGGAATGCAAGAGTCTGTCTCATTATCTTCCCTTCTCTCACTTAAAAAAAAAAAAAAAAAAAAAAGAGAGGGCCCTGGCCGGTTGGCTCAGTAGTGGAGCGTTGGCATGGCGTGCGGAAGTCCGGGGCTCGATTCCTGGCCAGGGCACACAGGAGAGGCGCCCATCTGCTTCTCCACCCCTCCCCCTCTCCTTCCTCTCTGACTCTCTCTTCCCCTCCCGCAGCCGAGGCTCCATTGGAGCAAAAGATGGCCGGGGCGCTGGGGATGGCTCCTTGGCCTCTGCCCCAGAGTGGCTCTGGTCGCGACAGAGCTAGGCCCCGGATGGGCAGAGCATCGCCCCCTGGTGGGCGTGCCGGGTGGATCCCGGTCCGGTGCATGCAGGAGTCTGTCTGACTGCCTCCTCGTTTCCAGCTTCAGAAAAAAAAAAAGAGAGAGAGAGACAGAGAGAGAGAAAGAGAGAGAGAAAACTTAGAGCAATTCTAAGTCTCTATCCTCTCCTACAAACCAGTTACTTGTATTTCTTCATGCAAAATCAAATATTTACGGCATGCACTTTATTATATAACACTTTGGCATCAAGCTGCCCATAAAATTAGAATTAATCGTGTGTGTGTGTGTGTGTGTGTGTGTGTGTGTGTGTGTGTGTGTGTGTGTGTGTGTTTTGTTTTGCATTTTCTTCTGAGATAGTATTTTATTTATGCCTTTTCTGCTTTCAAGGTCTGTTTGTCCCAAGGTTCAATTGTCTTCTCATGTGTGTTAATTACTTTCCATATCTAAACTTGCACTTTCCAGATTATTTTCCTCTCTTCCTTTTACCTTCATGCTTATTCTGTTAGTTGGTGGCATTTGAAGAAAGCGTTTTATTATTTAACTTTGGTTCTTTCCAGAGATGTTTTCCTGACTCTGCAACCAAAGACAGTGAACCATACAGAAGCATGCTAGCTGTGCCACTAAGTAGTTGTGTGACTTTAGGTTAATCATTCAATTCCTCTGAGCTCCAGTTTACATGGTGATCTAAGACTACTCTTGGTTTTAATTTTCGATAATTCTATGATTTGTGCACTTTTAATAGCACACAAACACTGCCCAACAATGGGTAAGGTTGGAGCTGCTATAGCAATATTATCACCTTTCTCACAAACATGCCCATACACACATGCAAATGCATACACAAGTGCATACAAACTCACACACAGCTCTCTTCTCTCATTATTCTCTGACTTGTCTGGTTCTGATCATCCTTACTCATAGAAGCTACTTCTGTATCTCTCTTGATTCTCATCCCATATTTGACTGCTTGTTCCTTGCTCTGCAAATACCCTCAGTGTTCGTATTCCTAAGTCTGGCTTTTACCCTTTTCAACTACCCAGTTATCTGCACAGCTCTGCTCCTGGGTTTGGACACCACCTCTACCTGCTGAGTTCACCAGTTTTACTCTTTAATACCTCCACCCTCTCTTTCCAGATGGCCTCACCCGTGATCGGGGACTTTCATTTTGCCATTTCCATGGACCTTCCCAGTGTGGAATGAACTGGGCTACATTCTTGTGGGTGACAGGATTTGTGAGAATATGCTATAGAAAGAGTCAGAAAAGGTTATGAAGTTAATATAATAAAGAAGAGAGGTGGGAGTTGAAATTATACATTAGAGGAAGTATATATACAGTATTCTTTCATTTCTCTTTCTGGCATATTTCCCTTCTTGCTACTCCACATTTCCAGTGATCTCATCCTACTCCTTGATGCCTTACAAACGAGTGACAATCTCACCTAGTTCTCTAAAAGCCAAATCAAGAAATATTTGTGTCAAAGGCTGGCAGTGATGTTAAGAGTGTACTTTTTTAAAAAATGTTTTATTCAGAAATTAAATTTAATGAGGTGACAATGAACAATAAGAGTACATAGGTTTCAGGTGAACATCTCTATAGCATTAGAACTGTTTGCATTGTGTGTTCATCACCCAAAGTCAAATAATTTTCAATCACCATATATTTGTCTTTATTTACTCACCTCTCCCCATCCCTCTCCCCTTGGTAACCACTTTATTTTTATCTATGTCCATGAGTCTCAGTTTTATATCTCATGTATGTGAGGTATATGTTTATCCTTCTTTACTCACCTCCCTCCTGTCCTCTTTCCCCTGGTAGCCACTTGAACAAATATGGGATAATTTGTTAACCAAATGATATTTTAGAGTAATATGAATTTTTCTTACAATTTTAAAACTGACTTTGGAAAGAGAGAGAAAGGGAGAAAGAGAAACATCTATTTGTTGTCCCACTTATTTTTGCATTTTTTGGTTGATTTTTTTATGTGCCCTGACCAGGGATCAATCTCACATTAGCATATCAAGAGAGTGCTTTAACCTATTAAACTACTCAGCCAAGGCCTAAAATTTTTAATTAATTTAGGTATTAATACTCTTTACATGGACCATTTAAACTTAATTTACTATATTTGTGTTAAAACATTACAAGAAATTATACAATTGTTTTTATGTAAATATAAAATGCACTGAATATTATAATTTTTTTATAGAGTAGTAAAGTTATGTTGATTTTCCCCTTCTCTTTCTTTTAGTTAGAAAAAGAGAGAGGAGCAGAGAGTCTGGAAGGGAGAGAAATGAGAAGCATCAACTCATAGTTGTGTTACCTTAGTTGTGCATTGAATTCTCCTATGTGCCTTGACCAGTGGGCTCTAGCAGAGCCAGTGATCCCTTGCTTAAACCAGATACCATGGGCTCAAAACAGTAATATTGGGCTTCAAGCGAGCAACCATAGGGTCATGTCTATTAATTCCCTCAAGCCAGTGATCCTGCACTCAAGCCAGTCACCTGCACTCAAGCTGGTGAGCCTGTGCACAAGCCAGATGAGTCCACACTCAAGCCGGAGATCTTGGGGTTTCAAACCTGGGTCCTCAGTGTCCCAAGCCAACACTCCATCCACTGCACCACCACCTGGTCAAGTTGATTTTGATATTTTAATTTTGTTACAAAATTTTTTCTTTTAAAATAAAAACATTTAATTCTAAACAATAACATAAGTATAATATATATTATTGTTATAAATCTAGAAAACATATTGAATAAATATTGAGTTGTTATAAAATCCAAGGATTCCAAAAAAGATATTTTTTAGTTATATAACAGAAGAAACATTATACTTAAACTGTAATTTGATTTTTTAAACTTTAGGCTGTTGGGAACTATTAAATGACATAGGAAATTGCTAATACTCATAACTTATTAACTTAATTATATTTAGTATATACATATAATCACAAAGACCATGCATGCTATCACTCTTCAATTAAAAAGTGAAAAAGATAAGTGTTGGTCATGTGGCTAAAATAATTTTTTCTGGCATAATTGATAACAGGTAGCTATCAAATGCCACAGGGCTTTGAGCGTGCCAATGGGAGGGAAAAATAAAGAAATATCTGTTGAAATAAATGAAAGGAAGGTAGATTATTTAGTTTTTTTAAATTAAATGAGATGATATGATTTTAACTATATGTTTTGAATATTAACTATATTTTTATCATTTATAAAAATAATTCATTGTAATAAAACTTTTTCATAAATACAAGATAATGATTAAAATGTATTGTTTTAACAGCACCCATTTTTTAAATTATTATTTTTCTTAATTGAGAAACAGGGAAGCAGAGAGACAGTCTCCTGCATACCCCTGAGCAGGATCCACCTACTGACAATGCTTTGCCCATCTAGGGCCATTGCTCCATTGCTCAGCTACTGAGCTATTTTAGTGCCTGAGGTGAAGCCATGGAACCATACTCAGTGTTAGGAGCCAACTTGTTCCAACTGAGCCATGGCTGCAGGAGTTGAAAAGAGAGATAGAGAAGGAAGAGGGGTACTGGTGGAGAAGCAGATATTTGCTTCTCCTTGTATCCTGACTGGATATTGAACCTGGGACATCCAAATGCCAGACCAATGATCTACCACTGAGCCAACCAAGCAGGTTCAACAGCATCAGTTTTTAACCCATATACTATTTTTTTTAATTTTTGTACTGGAAATTATGTATAAAAGTTTTTTAGATGAATCAGAAAAGAATAATTTAAGAGCTCATTTAGGAAAAATCACCATATTGCATAATAAAACCTTGAAAATTATGTGTTAATGTTCTTTTTATCTAATTGTGGTTATTAGAAATATTTCAAATAAAATAGTCATTCTTTTATTTATTCATTTATAACAAAGCCTTATCCTTTATAGAATATAAAAATTTATTTTCTATTTATCTCGATACAATGTAATATGACATCTGATTGTTGGGTGCATATAAATCTAAGTTTGGCTATAAGAATCTCCATTTATATCGTTGGAATAGTCTGGACCATATAATTTGGCATTTAACTTCTTTTGTTTCCATTTTCTTATTGTCTTAATATTAACAGTTGCATTAAATTAAGACAAGCTGGGGTTGGTAGAACTCCACTTTATAAACCAAGCTTCTTCCATGGTCTTTTCTAATTGTTCCCATTCAAAACTTAGTTATATCTGCAAGATTACCTGGACCACCATTCTCTTTTTGTTTGACCCTTGCTATGGAAATATTATGAACACTGCTCTTAGAAATATGGCCTTCTTTGTTGCTCACTGGTAAGAAAAGCTGTAGACACAGGAAAAATATATATTGGTAATACTTTTAATAAAATATATAATGATAATATATAAATAAATTAAGTCAATACATAAATTTTTTTTAAATATTTTATTTTTAAAACCTGTTAGATTTTCAAAACTTTGCTGGTAGATGGGTAAATTATATAGTCAACCTACCTATTACCAAAATCACAAATACAGTGACTTATTATTGTACCAAAGTTTGGTATTAGTAATAGTGTCTTGTAAATCTGAATACTTTTTAACAAAAAAACATTAAAATATATGTAACACTTTCAATTATTATGCTATGTAATGTTTTTGCCATGATATTTTAATTTATTTCATTATAACTTTTTGTATTACTTGGCAAATGCATGAAATATTTTGTATTGTCTTTTCTTTTGTGTGTTGGATGAAAATATACTACACTAATATCTATTTTATTTTTTCATTTTTTGAAAATACAAGAATAGAATCAAGCCGTCTCATTCTTTCAATTGAGTTGTTATATAAAAATATTCTTATTAATTTGCTGTCATTAACTTACTTTTTGCCATTCATTACAAAGAAGAGAGGTGATTAAAAGATAGGTGGAAAAGACAAGAGAAAAATACAAAATAAAACAAAAAACAGGTTCTGATTACACCAAACAAATCTTTACATGTTATCAGGGAGACTGCTATAAGCTTCATGTTCCTTTTCCAAGTAAATAATGGAACAATTAGGAAAAACAACTTAAATGATTTCTGACCTGTAATTAGTTTGAAAGATTTGAACACAAACTGGAATAAAGAGAAGAAGATATAACCTCCAAACATTCAAAATAGAAATGTGTAACCCTGAGAATTTTGAGTTGAAAATTTGACATGTGAGATGCATGACTAATATATTTGTCAGAGATCCATCTAGGATATTTAGAGCAAAGCTCAAAAGCATCACTGTTGGTGTGAAAGCGAAAGAGATGGATATTACTAACGTTATTTTGTAAGAATTTAAGTTTCTGGAATAACTTCAAAAAAAGGAAAATTAGCAAACCATCATAGTAATTAGGCCTTGTTTAAACAAAGAGATCTTTCCATGGCAAGGTTTGCATCTGAGTAAAATAAATATTAGTAAGACACAACAATTTCTATTATTTTTGTTACTAAGTTGCTATTGTCATCTTCCCTCATTTTGTAAGAAGACTTCTCTTTTCTTATTTTGGAAAAGTAGAATGCCTACATTGTTACCAGCATTTCTATACAAATCCCAACCATAATTAATAGTTGCTATTCCTGTCTTCTCAAAAGATGTTTGGAAATTACATCTCATTTAGAAAAATTATATTCCTTTTTATCTAATAGTTTTACTTTTTGTTTCTCAAAAATAAAATGAAATAAAATAAAATGGCACATTCTCTACAGGTAAAAGCTAGTGTTCTGAACTCTCTTTAGCACATGACAGATTGTTTTGTGGTAGTTGTCTTGATGAGATTGTCTAATAAATGACATTTCTAGAAAATTTTTGTATGCTTCTCTTTCTGAAAGTTCATCAAACTGTGAAATTATCAAAGAGCTCACTTTTTCATTTATGTTTAATAATGCAAAGGAGGATACTGCTAAACTTCAAAATTGAGAAATAATTTTTAAAAATAGCTTCCCCTTTGCTTTTCTTGATCTTTTAAATATAAATATGGTTACAACTAAATCTCTTTCTTCTTATACCTCAAACTTTGGTGTATTTTATCCTTTACTCTTTCCCATACCTTTAACGGTATTTAGAAATATTTTAAAAGAACCTGTTTACTTGCCAAAAATCTAGAACAAATGCCTTGATATCCTCAACATTAATTCCCACTATTATCTGCAACTCAAAATATACAATATGAACCACAGGTTCAAATATTTTCTTCCTACATTTCACATTTTACCAATCAACTCCAAAATGCCTCTAGTTTACGTGACACAAAACTCATGAGCCATTCTTTTTTTTTTTTTTTTCTTTATTCTGAAGCTGGAAACGGGGAGAGACAGTCAGACAGACTCCTACATGCGCCCGACCGGGATCCACCCGGCACGCCCACCAGGGGCAACGCTCTGCCCACCAGGGGGTGATGCTCTGCCCCTCCGGGGGGTCGCTCTGCCGCAACCAGAGCCACTCTAGCGCCTGGGGCAGAGGCCAAGGAGCCATCCCCAGCGCCCGGTGCAGGAGGGGAAGAGAGAGACAGAGAGAAAGGAGGGGGGCGGGGTGGAGAAGCAAATGGGCGCTTCTCCTATGTGCCCTGGCTGGGAATCGAACCTGGGTCCCCCGCACGCCAGGCTGACGCTCTACCGCTGAGCCAACCGGCCAGGGCCTCATGAGCCATTCTTATAAATCAACTCTTTACTGTCTCTAGGCTTTCTTTCGTTAAGAAACTCATCAATTTTTGGTTGTACTACTTCAATTACCAGCTAACTATTCTTGAGATAATAGATATAGAAAACAATCTAAAGTATGTATTTACCTAGATTAAAATTTTTCAATGACAAATTATGTTAATTATCTCTTATAGTTAACTATGTTACAATAGTAATAATTTAAAATCTTATTTCACTCTCCAGTGAAATAATGTACATCCATTCAGTGATATGTACAAATATAAAATAACAATTTCATAAGTAAGTTAACCAACAGTTGTCTCTGTTACTTTTGCCTTAAAACTCACAGACAAGATGGCACTAATTGTAAGTACAATTTATCTGTGGTTTACAAAACATGAACACTTTTTTCTCATAATTTTTAAGAACTTTAGAGACATCTCCACCTGTTAAGTATACATATTATTTCTACTCACACAATTCCCATCCAAATATTAGAAGAAAGTGTAAATTGATCTAGAAAATTGTGATAATTTCAATATACATAATCGGTAGTGAATAAAAATCCTCAAGATATGAAAGGTATGTTTTTTAGCATTTTTCTATCTGAATGCAATCAGTAAAGTAAAAAAAATTGCTTGCATTGACCATCCAAATTTTAATACAACAATGTATATACACTAATAGAATGGCACTAGGGAGTTCTCACACATTCAAGTGCTATTATCTTAAATCCACCTGTATCTGGCCCAATTATACATTATCAGGAAATTATTATATATTAAATATATTTCATGCAATAAAAATTTTTAATCACAATAATAAAAACTGCTAACTTTTTTCATGTTCAAACAAGAAGAAGCAGATTAAGTAATGACAAAAACTATATTAAAAAGAAATACATAAGCTTTCTTGATATAAAGTAACAAAATAATATAATTTTTAACACTGAGTGCCTCAAATAAGCAAACAAGCAAAGACAAATAGTCTAGAAAAGAAATGGAAAAAATAAAAATTTTTCCAAAGGCTGTGAGGCTGGTATTTCTTTTTTAAAGCAAATCTTATAATTTTTAAGACATAGGCAACTTTTAGGCTACATAAATTGATCTATGGTGTGGAAATAATTGGAGTGATCTCCAATAATTTTTTTTGATATTACTAGAACCCTATCAAACTAATATATATACACACACAATGAAGGCATAACAAATATACATTTTAATATAAGAAAGTAAATGCTGTCTACAGTTAAGAAATATAGCTTATCTTAATAGAATAAAAATATAAACATATTTCATTAAATTCTTATGCACTGATTCATCTGCTATTTTAATATTAATAACATTTCTGATGTGACTGTGAAAAAATAAGGTGAATTAACAGCAATGCTGAATGGAACATAATTGTCTGAACAATTTTGGAGAAGCTATTTGTTCAAATTCATTAAATTTTAAAATGTGAATATGTTTGAACCAGCAAATTCAGTTTTAAAAATTGATGCAAAAATCTACATAAACTTATATGTAATAGTGTTTTCCTTGCATCAGTATTAATAATAAAAATCATAAAACTTATTAAATATTTATCAATACAAAATTAATTCATTTTTATTTTATAAATTGAAATGCATACAGCCACTTTAAAATTAAAGTATTATTTTTATTTGTTAAAACATATATAAATATATGTATAAATACAAATTTATAATTATACAAATGCAAATTTATATATATGTACAGATATATATTTATAAATAAATATATGTATATACAAAATATTTGTAGATAATTATTTATAATTTTTCCAAGATAGAGTTTATACAAAATGAGCTCAAAATTATTACATATTATATAGTAGTTTTTTTGTTGTTGTTTTTTTACAGAGATATAGAAAGAGTCAGAGAGAGGGATAGACAGGGACAGAGAGATGAGAAGCATCAATCAGTTTCTCGTTGCGCATTGTGACACCTTAATTGTTCATTGATTGCTTTCTCATATGTGCCTTGACCGTGAGCCTTCAGCAGACCGAGTGACCCCTTGCTTAAACCAGAGACCTTGGGTCTAAGCTGTTGAGCTTTGCTCAAACCAGATGAGCCCGCGCTCAAGCTGGCGACCTCGGGGTCTTGAACCTGGGTCGTCCGCATCCCAGTCTGACACTATCCTCTGTGCCACCGCCTGGTCAGGCTATATTAGTAGTTTTTAAATTGTTAAATAGTATATTATAGTTTCTATTGATTTTTAGTGAATGAATGGTTATTTTTATAATTATGAAAGAAGTAATAATAATTTTACAACTTATATATAGCAGTCTCCTTTTTAATTTGAATTATAAGAAAGTAGCTGAAATTCACAGAAAGATTAATATTTAAAGATGTTCAGTATTATGTTTAATGGCTAAAAATAAAAAATGAAATTTACCTAACATTTTCCATAGCAGGAGAATACTTAGTAAATAATGGAGAATTCAAATAAAATACTGTTAATCATTGTAAATAAAGAGAGGTTAGAATTAATGAAGCATAGATCAAGATTCTGTTTTAAAAATATTTTATACAAATCAAAAATAGGCAGAGGACATTAAAAGACATTTTACCAAAGAAGAAATACAGATGGCTAACAGACATATTAAAGATGTTCAACATCACAAATCATCAGGGAAATACAAATCAAAACCACATTGAGATACCACCTCACACTTATCAGAATAGTTATTATCAAAAAGTCAACAAATAACATGTGTAGGCAAGAATGTGGAGAAAAGAAAACACTTGTACAAACTGGTGCAGAAAAGGTATTGTATGCAAATGTAAATTTATCACACTAAAATTGGTGATAAATTAAGAGGTAAGAATGCGAATCACAAATTAGTTTATTGGAAAAATTTTCCAAGAACGATAACAGCCTAAGACAATGAAGAAATGAAGAACAGGACAGTAGTTTAACAAATCAGAGAGAATCATCTTCTTGGAGTTTGAACATCATAAAAAGATTATGAGACTTAATAAAAATTTCTAGAAGAAAAAGTGGTGTTTTTAAAGTAAGCAATGTAGTGAACATCATCTCATTTCAAAATGTCCCCCAATCTCTTTGTCAGATACATCATAAATATTCAACTTTTTATGACCCTGTAGAAAACTTCAATAAAATTAAAAATACAGTGACATATGAGGTATGACTGAATTTGGTGATGGCTGAGATCATGCTCTGAGTTAAAAGTTTGTGTATGTTGGGTGCGTGGGGAAGTGATTCAATTCTCTAAGGAGATAAAGAGTGAGATAGCCTTGTGGGAATTAAAAAAGAAATCAGAATAAGCCATAAAATTTGAGAGGAGAACACTGAATTGTTTCTGGTAGTGAAATTTGGAGTTTGAGTCAAATTATCTTAAATGTTTGAGCATATGAAAATTTCAAAGCACCATCTGAGCAGAGGAAAAATAAAATATATATTAAGTATTAAATTATTTTTGTAATTCTTTACACTTTGACAAATTGGATTATAATATTTGATAAAGTTATAAATGGAACTTCATTTTTGAGTCAAGTGAGTAATGGTTCAGTTATGTACTAGATTAAATTTTATCTATTGAACTAATTAGAGATAGTTAAGCATAAGGATTTACTTAAATCTCATAAAATGTCAATGTTTTTAGATTTTAGGTAGCCATTAATGTTTAGTTAGTGTATTAATTTGGTAGGGCTGCCAAAACAAAATACCACAGACTAGGTGGCTTAAACAACAGAAATTGATTTATCACAGTTTGGGAGGCTGAAAGTCTGAGATCAGAGTGCTTGCAGGTTTGGTCCAACTTTTCACAGTGTCCTCACATGCTCACACGGCTTTTCCAGTGTTCCCCTGCATGTCTGGTATTTTCTTTCTTCTTAGAAGAACACTAATCATACCAGATTATTGCCTTCTCCTATAACCTCATTTAACCTAAATTAAATCTTTAAAGTCCCTATGTCCAAATACAGTCATATTCTAAGGTACAAGAGTCTAGGATTTTAATATGTGAATTTGGAGGAACATAAATTAGTTCACAACACATAAAAATATACAGCCATACAGGAATTTAATTTAGTTTAACAACAGAAAGATAAAAATGATGACTGCAAACTGACATTAAAATAAAAATTCGGCCTGACCAAGTGATTGTGCAGTGGATAGAGCCTCAGACTGGGATGTGGAGGACCCAGGTTCGAGACCCTGAGGTCGCCAGCTTGAGTGCGCCAGCTTGCTCATCTGGTTTGAGCAAAGCTCACCAGCTTGGACCCAAGGTCACTGTCTAGAGCAAGGGGTTACTTGGTCTGCTGTGGACCCACGGTCAAGGCACATATGAGAAAGCAATCAATGAACAACTAAGGTGCTGCAACGAAAAACTGATTATTGATGCTTCTTATCTCCCTCTGGTCCTGTTTGTCCCTATCTATCCCTCTCTCTAACTCTCTCTCTGTCTATGTTAAAAAAAAAAATCGTAAGCCCTTAATTTGCAAATTGGGTAGGTTCTCTACATTTGAATAATTTATGACTCCATTACCTCTTTATATCCTAAAATCTGTTCATTGAATTTTCCTTGAATTTATTGAAATACAGTATAAATATTCAATGTTTAAAAATATTCATTTAAAAATACTAAAAGTAAATCTGCCATTTTTTTTTAATTAATGGAGTGAGAAGAAATGGTTGTCTGCAGCAGAAAAATGTATCAATCACCTACTAGAAATAAAGGAGTAAATTGTTCTGGAAATAACACTACGACCTGGCAAACCACCTGGCAGAAATAGGTTAGGTCCATGTCACCAGTGGCATAACCTAATCTGAAGAGGAATTCCCTGATCAGACAGCTTTCCAAATAAGACCTGTTCCTCAAAAAGAAAAATAGTAATTAGAACACAGGAGAGAGTAAAGAACATTCCTAAAAGGCTAATCTAATTACTACTTTAATATTAACAAAACAATTGCTTTTTAACCAAAGTATTGAGGGTTTTTTTTAATTTTTATTTATTTGTTTCATTTTATTTAGACAATTAAATTTAACAAGGTGATATTGGTCAACCAAAGTACATAGATTTAGAGAAAACATCTCCACATCATTTGGACAGTTGATCATGCTATACACCCATCACCCAAAGTAAAATCATCCTCCATCACTCTATATTTTGTTTCTCTTTAAGCATCTTCCCCTCCCCCTCCTGCCCTCCTTCTCCTCCCTTCCTATCCCCCGATACCACTGCATTTTTATCTATGTCCATGAATCTCAAATTTGTGTCCCACTTATGTATAGAATCATACAATTCTCAGCATTTTCTGATTTACTTATTTCACTCAGTATAATATTAACAAAATCCATCCATGTTGTCATAAATGATAATATGTCATCATTTCTTATGGCTGAGTAGTATTCCATTGTATTCAATATATATGTACCACATCTTCTTTATCCAATCCTCTATTGAAGGGCATTTCGGCAATTTCCATGTCTTGTCTACTGTGAACAATGCTACGATGAACATGAGAGTGCATGTCTTTACGTATCAATATTTTTGAGTTTTGGGGATATATACCCAGTAGAGGGATTGCTGGAGATATGGTAGTTCTATTCTTAATTTTTTGAGGAACCACCATCATTTCTTCCATAATGGTTGTACTACTATACATTCCCACCAACAGTGAATGAGGGTTCCTTTTTATACACAGCCTCTACAGTACTTGTTACTACCTGTCTTGTTGATAATAGCTAATCTAACAGGTGTGAGGTGGTATCTCATTGTAGTTTTGATTTGCATTTCTCTAATAGCTAATGAAGATGAGCATCTTTTCATATATCTGTTGGCCATTTGTATTTCTTCTTGGGAGATGTGTCTGCTCAGGTCTTCTTCCCCCTTTTTAATTGAATTGTTTGCTTGTTTGTTGCTGAGTTTTGTGAGTTCTTTTTTTTTTTTTTTTTTTTTTTTTAAATAAATTTTTATTAATGGTAATGGGATGACATTAATAAATCAGGGTACATATATTCAAAGAAAACATGTCTAGGTTACCTTGTCATTAAATTATGTTGCATACCCCTCGCCCAAAGTCAGATTGTCCTTCGCCACCCTCTATCTAGTTCTCTGTGCCCCTCCCCCTCCCCCTAACTCTCCCCCTGTCCTCCCTCCCCCCACCCCTGATAACCACCACACACTTGTCCATGTCTCTTAGTCTCATTTTTATGTTCCACCAATGTATGGAATCATGTAGTTCTTGTTTTTTTCTGATTTACTTATTTCACTCCTTATAATGTTATCAAGATCCCACCATTTTGCTGTAAATGATCTGATGTCATCATTTCTTATGGCTGAGTAGTATTCCATAGTGTATATGTGCCACATCTTCTTTATCCAGTCTTCTATTGAAGGGCTTTTTGGTTGTTTCCATGTCTTGGCCACTGTGAACAGTGCTGCAATGAACATGGGGCTACATGTGTCTTCACGTATCAATGTTTCTGAGGTTTTGGGGTATATACCCAGTAGAGGGATTGCTGGGTCATAAGGTAGTTCTATTTTCAGTTTTTTGAGGAACCACCATACTTTCCTCCATAATGGTTGTACTACTTTACAGTCCCACCAACAGTGAATGAGGGTACCTTTTTCTCCACAGCCTCTCCAACATTTGCTATTACCCGTCTTGTTGATCATAGCTAATCTAACAGGGGTGAGGTGGTATCTCATTGTAGTTTTGATTTGCATTTCCCTAATAACTAATGAAGCTGAGCATCTTTTCATATATCTGTTGGCCATTTGTATCTCTTCCTGGGAGAAGTGTCTATTCATGTCTTCTTCCCATTTTTTTATTGGATTGTTTGTTTGTTTGTTGTTGAGTTTTATGAGTTCTTTGTAAATTTTGGAAATTAGGCCCTTATCTGAGCTGTTGTTTGAAAATATCATTTCCCATTTAGTTGGCTGTCTGTTTATTTTTATATCAGTTTCTCTTGCTGAGCAAAAACTTTTTATTCTGATGTAGTCCCATTCATTTATCTTTGCCTTCACTTCTCTTGCCATTGGAGTCAAGTTCATAAAATGTTCTTTAAAACCCAGGTCCATGAGTTTAGTACCTATGTCTTCTTCTATGTACTTTATTGTTTCAGGTCTTATATTTAGGTCTTTGATCCATTTTGAATTAATTTTAGTACACGGGGACAGGCTGTAGTCGAGTTTCATTCTTTTGCATGTGGCTTTCCAGTTTTCCCAACACCATTTGTTGAAGAGGCTTTCTTTTCTCCATTGTGTTTTGTTGGCCCCTTTATCAAAGATTATTTGACCATATATATGTGGTTTTATTTCTGGGCTTTCTATTCTGTTCCATTGGTCTGAGTGTCTATTTTTCTGCCAATACCATGCTGTTTTGATTATTGTGGCCCTATAATATAGTTTAAAGTCAGGTATTGTAATGCCCCCAGCTTCATTCTTTTTCCTTAGGATTGTTTTGGCTATTCGGGGTTTTTTATAGTTCCATATAAATCTGATGATTTTTTGTTCCATTTCTTTAAAAAATCTCATAGGGATTTTGATGGGAATTGCATTAAATTTGTATATTGCTTTGGGTAATATGGCCATTTTGATTATATTTATTCTTCCTATCCAAGAACAAGGAATATTTTTCCATCTCATTGTATCTTTTTCGATTTCCCTTAACAATGCTTTGTAATTTTCATTATATAGGTCCTTTACATTCTTTGTTATGTTTATTCCTAGGTATTTTATTTTTTTTGTTGCAATCGTGAAGGGGATTATTTTTTTGAGTTCGTTTTCTAATATTTCATTGTTGGCATAGAGAAAGGCTATGGACTTCTGTATGTTAATTTTGTATCCTGCGACCTTACTGTATTGGTTTATTGTTTCTAACAATCTTTTTGTGGAGTCCTTCGGGTTTTCGATGTATAGGATCATATCATCAGCAAAAAGTGATACCTTTACTTCTTCTTTTCCAATATGGATGTCTTTTATTTCTTTGTCTTGTCTGATTGCCCTGGCCAGAACTTCTAGCACCACGTTAAATAAGAGTGGAGAGAGTGGACAACCCTGTCTTGTTCCTGATTTAAGGTAGAAAGTCCTCAGTTTTATGCCGTTTAAAATGATGTTGGCTGATGGTTTATCATATATGGCCTTTATCATGTTGAGATATTTTCCTTCTATACCCATTTTGTTGAGAGTCTTAAACATAAAATTGTGTTGTATTTTATCAAAAGCCTTTTCTGCATCTATTGATAAGATCATGTGGTTTTTGTTCTTTGTTTTGTTGATATGGTGTATTACGTTAACCGTTTTGCGTATGTTGAACCATCCTTGAGCTTCTGGGATGAATCCCACTTGATCATGATGTATTATTTTTTTAATATGTTGTTGTATTCGGTTTGCCAGTATTTTGTTTAGAATTTTAGCATCTGTATTCATTAGAGATATTGGTCTGTAGTTTTCTTTCTTTGTGCCATCCTTGCCAGGTTTTGGTATGAGGGTTATGTTGGCCTCATAAAATGTGTTTGGAAGTATTGCTTCTTCTTCAATTTTTTGGAAGACTTTGAGTAGAATAGGAACCAAGTCTTCTTTGAATGTTTGATAGAATTCACTAGTATAACCGTCTGGGCCTGGACTTTTATTTTTGGGGAGGTTTTTAATAGTTTTTTCTATTTCCTCCCTGCTGATTGGTCTGTTTAGGCTTTCTGCTTCTTCATGACTCAGTCTAGGAAGGTTGTATTGTTCTAGGAATTTATCCATTTCTTCTAGATTGTTGTATTTGGTGGCATATAATTTTTCATAGTATTCTACAATAATTCTTTGTATATCTATGATGTCTGTGGTGATCTCTCCTCTTTCATTTTGGATTTTATTTATTTGAGTCCTGTGCCTTTTTTCCTTGGTGAGTCTTGCCAAGGGTTTGTCAATTTTGTTGATCTTTTCAAAGAACCAGCTCCTTGTTTTATTGATTTTTTTCTATAGTTTTTCTGTTCTCTATTTCATTTATTTCTGCTCTGATTTTTATTATCTCCTTTCTTCGGCTGGTTTTGGGTTGTCTTTTTTCTTCTTTTTCTAGTTCCTTAAGGTGTGAAGTTAAGTGGTTTACTTCGGCTCTCTCTTGTTTGTTCATATAGGCCTGAAGTGATATGAACTTTCCTCTTATTACTGCTTTTGCTGCATCCCAGAGATTCTGATATGTCGTATTTTCATTTTCATTTGTCTGTATGTATCTTTTGATCTCTGCGCTTATTTCTTCTTTGACCCATTCATTTTTTAGAAGTATGTTGTTTAGTTTCCACATTTTTGTGGGTTTTTCCCCCTCTTTTTTGCAGTTGAATTCTAGTTTCAAGGCTTTATGATCAGAAAATATGCTTGGTACAATTTCAATTTTTCTAAATTTGCTGATATTGTCTTTGTGGCCCAACATATGGTCAATTCTTGAGAATGTTCCATGTACACTAGAGAAAAATGTATACTCTGTAGCTTTGGGATGAAGTGTCCTGTAGATGTCTATCATATCCAGGTGTTCTGGTATTTCGTTTAAGGCCACTATATCTTTATTGATTCTCTGTTTGGATGACCGATCTAGAGCCGTCAGCGGTGTATTGAGGTCTCCAAGTATGATTGTATTTTTGTTAGTTTTTGTTTTAAGGTCAATAAGTAGCTGTCTTATATATTTTGGTGCTCCTTGGTTTGGTGCATATATATTAAGGATTGTTATGTCTTCTTGATTCAGTGTCCCCTTAATCATTATGAAGTGACCATTTTTGTCTCTGAGTACTTTTTCTGTCTTGTAGTCAGCATTATCAGATATGAGTATTGCTACACCTGCTTTTTTTTGGGTGTTGTTTGCTTGGAGTATTGTTTTCCAGCCTTTCACTTTGAATTTGTTTTTATCCTTGTTGCTTAGATGTGTTTCTTGTAGGCAGCATATAGTTGGATTTTCTTTTTTAATCCATTCTGCTACTCTGTGTCTTTTTATTGGTAAGTTTAATCCATTTACATTTAGTGTAATTATTGACACTTGTGGGTTCCCTACTGCCATTTTATAAATTGCTTTCTGTTAGTTTTGTATCTAGTTTGATTCTTCTCTTTTGTTTTTCTATCATTTGTTTCTGTTTGTTTGTGTTCCATACTTCTTTCCTCTGTTGCTACCTTTTTTAAGTCATGTGTTTTTGTGGTGGTTTTTTCTAGGGTGGTTACCATTAAGTAATGAAAAGGGTACCTACCATATTCATTGTAGTACCCTATCTTATAAGTATTTCTGCACTTCATCGTCCTTTGCTACTGTTAATCTCCATTCTCTCCCCCGTTTTTTTTTTCCTTTGTTGTCACAGTTTAAGTTTGGTTTTATTGTGTTCTTGGTGGAGCTGTTACTTATGGTGTTGTTTTCTTTTGTTCTTTGAATCTGGTTGGAAAACCCCCTTTAGTATTTCCTGGAGTGGGGGCTTTCTCGTGATAAATTCTCTCATCTTTTCTGTATTTGTGAATGTTTTTATATCTCCTTCA
The DNA here is from genome assembly GCF_036850995.1 of Saccopteryx leptura. Classification (NCBI taxonomy): domain Eukaryota; kingdom Metazoa; phylum Chordata; class Mammalia; order Chiroptera; family Emballonuridae; genus Saccopteryx; species Saccopteryx leptura. The sequence goes on along the minus strand of NC_089506.1, from coordinate 62,171,914 downwards.
TACTTGAAGGATAGCTTTGATGGGTATAGTATTCTTGGCTGAAAGTTCCTCTCTTTCAGGGCTTTAAATATTGGGGTCCACTCTCTTCTAGCTTGTAGAGTTTCTGCTGAGAAATCTGATGATAATCTAATAGGCCTTCCTTTATATGTTGTACTCTTCTTTTCCCTGGCTGCCTTGAGAATTTTTTCTTTGTCATTGGTTTGTGTCAACTTTATTATGATGTGCCTTGGAGTGGGTTTGTTGGGGTTAAGAAAACTCGGTGTTCTGTTTGCTTCTTGAATTTGAGGCTTTAGTTCTTTCCACAGGCTTGGGAAGTTCTCGTCTATTATTTGTTTGAGTATATTCTCCATTCCATTTTCTTTCTCTTCTCCCTCTGATATACCTATTATTCTTATGTTATTCTTTCTGATGGAGTCAGATAATTTCTGTAGGGCTTTCTCGTTTTTTATTATTTTTGAGTCTCTTTCTTCTTCTCTCTGTTGTGCCTCAAGTTGTTTGTCTTCTATTTCACTAATCCTATCTTCAATCTGGGTTGTTCTGCTAGCTAAGCTTGTTACCTCGTTTTTCAGCTCGTGAATTGAGTTTTTCATTTCTGTTTGATTTGTTTTTATAGTTTCAATTTCCTTGGTAATATATTCTTTGTGTTCATTGAGTTGTTTTCTGATCTCCCTATATTGCCTTTCTGTGTTTTCTTGTATATCTCTGAGTATTTTTAAGATTTCTATTTTAAATTCTCTGTCATTTAGCTCCAAGGCTTCCAATATGTTAAGTCTTTTCTCCATAGATTTTTCCACATCTATTTGTGTTACCTCTCTTTCTTTTGTATCCATAATATTCGATTTCCTCTTTCTTATTGGCATCTGACGTGGTCTTGTTGATAGCACTAATTAGAATTAATAAAGAGTAAAAAAGTAAAAAAAAACAACAACAACAACAAAAAAACAACAAAAAAAACAAAGGGTAAAACACCCCACAAAAAAAAGCAGTAATAATTTATTATTTCCCCCTTTTTTTTTCTTTCTTCTCCTTCCCTCCTTTCCCCTCCTCTCCCCTCATCAGGGAAATATCGTGCCTATAATGGAGGGCCTGGTTTGCGGTGAAGAGTTCAAGGGGCAAAAAAAAAAAGGGGGAGTAGGGACCTACTAAATGCAAAAAAAAAAAAAAAGAAAAAAATCTTAGACAAGCATAAGTTGATCTGCCTGCGGGTGATGGTCAACTAAGAGATATAATGAGAGGGATAAGAGGGAACCAGAAAAAAGGACAAAAAAAGGAATAATAAAGAAGAAAAAATAAAAATAATAAGTAAAAATATGTTGTATTAAGTGGAGCAAAGACCAAATACAATGGAGACCTTGGGTTGGGAGGACCCAAAATGCCACAAAAATAAACTAACAAGAAAAAAACAAAAACAAAAGCGAAAAAGAAAAATAAAGCCAAAAAAAACCTGGAGTCCCAAATTAACTAATTTGTTCGTGATTGAGGATTAAATGGGAGGAAAGTAAAACGAGAAAAGAAAAAACGAATAGAAAGGAAAAAATAAGAAAAAGAGAAAAACGAAGGAAGAAATAAAAAAGGAAGAGAAAAAAACAAAATAAAGCAAAAAAAAAAACAAAAACAAAACAAACAATAGAGGAGAGAGTGAGAGTTAAGTGTCCTGGAGTATAACCCCAAAGGAGGGTGAGGATGAAGAAGAGAAATAAAATGTAACACTTATGGGTAGTGTAGTTCAAGAAAAGGGAAGCATAAGATGGGCAGAGAATAGAAGGACCGAGGTGGAGGAAATAAAGGCAATAAGATAGAAGAAACAAACAACAACAACAACAACAAAAAAAAAAATTAGTGGAACAAGTTGTAAAGTCTGTGGATTTTTCTTGATTTTGAGATGTTAACTTCTTCCTTTTTCTTTTCTCTCCCTCTTCCTGGTCGGTGACTCTGTACCCCAGGCTCTGCCCCTGTGTCACATTTAGGTAGGGATTTGCAGTTGATGGGATTCTATGGCAATGTCATATAATTGGCTTTAGTCTTGCTGGTAGTCAAGGCTTGTTGGCGTTTGCAGGGTCCAACGATGAGAGAGTTTGCTTTCGTGGATTCTCTCTCCTAGTCCCCCCTTCCTGAATTAGCAGCCTGGTGATCCAGCTATAAGGCTGCCACTGCTTCTGCCTGGGGAGTAAGAGGCTCAAAGAGCTGGGAAATCCCCACTCTATCCCCACTCAGTGCAAGGCTTTGGGAAGGGCTCTGACAGTCAGGGCCTCCAGTGTAATCAGGCAGGGGTGGGAGTCAATTGTTGTCAAGGTGACTGTTCAGCGCCTAGCATTCAGTTGGACCTCTCAACCCAGGCTTTCCACACTTTGTAGCCTGTTTTGGCTGGTAAGAAGAGGCACTAGTCTCTGCTTGCGACTAGTGTGGTATAGATCTTATTATCTGCCAAGTCCTTCTTGTTAGCATTTATCCCTGAATATGGAGGCTCTATCAATCAGAAGTTGCCCCCGCCCCTTTAGCGAGAGGCACTAAAAAATATCACGCCTCTTGTCTTGGGTCGGTGAACTGAGAGAGATCTTATCAATTAGAACTGAGGGTGCGCAAATTTCACGGGTTAAGTTAATTTTAGTAATTGGGTCGCAGCTGTGCTCCCGAAGGTATTTCAGGCTGTCTGTGCGCGCCCCTCCCCCAACGCTTGATTGTTAGCTTGAGTGGCTGGGTGAGGTGCCCCGCCCGCGGAGAGAATCTCCCAAGTAGGGAATACCGCCCTGGGGCCTCTCCCGCTCCCCGTGCGCGGGCCGCTGGGAACGTTAGCGGTGCTCAGTCTGCAATGCTCTGTCTGCAACCAGACCGGGCGCGCGCCAGCGGCTGCTCGCCGCTCCGCTCCGGAGTGTGGGTGGTGCTCGCTCTGCAACCGACCCGGGCGCTGCTCACAGCGGCTCGCGGTGGCGGCTCGCGGCGGGGGCTGGCGGCGGCTGCTCGCAGCTCCGAGTGTGGGATGACTTACCACAGGCACACTTCCTCGCGGCTTGAATGAACGTCCCTGCGGTAGCTTCCTCCACACCCTCGTCTCTCAGATTCAATTGATAACAGTCCTTTTGCTTTCAGTTTGTGTGGAACTCCGTAATGCTCCGAAGATAAATTTTCCTGTTTCTAGTTGATAAATTTGTTGTGATTTTGGGGAGATCTGTCGGACGCGCTGCTCACGGCGCCATTTCTGTGACGTCACTCTCGTGAGTTCTTTATATATTTTGAATATTAGCTCCTTATCTGAGCTGTTGCTTGAAAATTTCATCTCCCATTTAGTTGGTTTTCTGTTTTGTTGTCAGTTTCTTTTGCTGTGCAGAAGCTTTCTAGTTTGATGTAGTCCCATTCATTTATCTTTGCCTTTACTTCCTTTGACTTTGGGGTCAAATTATAAAATGTTCTCTACTGCCAATGTCCAGGAGTTTAGTACCTATGTTTTCTTCTATGTAATTTATTGTTTCAGATCTTATATTTAGGTCTTTGGTCTATTTTGAATTAATTTTTGTGCAAGGAGACAAACTATAGTTGTTTCATTCTTTTGCATGTGGCTTTCCAATTTTCTCACCACCATTTATTGAAGTGGCTTTCTTTTCCCCATTGTGTGTTTTTGGCTCCTTTATCAAATACGATCTGACCATATATATGTGGTTTTATTTCTGGGTTCTCTATTCTGTTCCATTGGTATAAGTGTCTATTTTTCTGCCAGTACCATTCTGTTTTGATTATTGTGGCACTGTAGTATGAATTGAAGTCAGATATTGTAATGCATCCAACTTCATTTTTTTTTCTTTAGGATTACTTTGGTTATTTGGGGTTTTTTTATGGTTCTATATAATTCTGATAATTTTTTGTTCCATTTCTCTAAAAAATGACATTTGAATTTTGATGAAAATTGCATTAAATCTGTATATTGCTTTGGGTAATATGACCATTTTAACTATATTTATTCTTTCTATCCATGAACAAGGAATATTTTTCTATTTTGTTGTGTCTTTTTCAATTTTTTTTTTTTAATAATGGGCTGTAGTTTTCAGTAAACAGGTCCTTTATATTCTTTATTTTGTTTATTCCTAGGTATTTTATTTATTTATTTTTGTTGTTGAAACTGTGAAAGAAATGTTTTTTTAGTTCTTTTTCCAAAGTTTTATAGTTGGCATTTAAGAAAGCAATAAAATTATGTATATTAATTTTGTATCCTTGGTTTTTGTTTCTAATAGCATTTCTGAGGAATCTGTGGTTTTCTATATACAGGATCATGTCATCAGCAAAAAGAGAAACTTTTACTTCTTCTTTCCCAATATAAATAAATGCTTTTTATATTTTCTCTTGTCTGATTGCTCTAGCTAGAACTTCCAGCACTATGTTGAACAGGAGTAGAGAGAGTGGGCAACCTTTGCTTTGTCAGATTTTACACAAAAAGTTTTCTGTTTTTTAAAATATAGTATGATGTTAGCTGATGGTTTGTCATAAATGGCCTTTATTATGTTGAGGTATTTTCCTTCTCTACTCATTTTGTTGAGTGGTTTTAACATAAAAAGATGTTGTATTTTATCAAATGCCTTTTCTGCATCCATTGTTAGTTCATATGGTTTTTGTTCTTGGTTTTGTTGATAACAGTGTATTATCTTAATTGTTTTACGTATGTCGAAACATCCTTGGATTTTTTTGATGAATCCCACTTGATCATGATGAATTACTTTTTAAATGTGTTGTATTCAATTTGCTAATATTTTGTTTTGGATTTTTGCATCAGTATTCATTAGAGATATTGGTCTGATGTTGTCTTTCTTTGTGTTGTCCTTACTAGATTTTGGTATGAGAGTTATGTTGGCCTCATAAAGTTTGTTTTGAAGTATTGCTTCTTCTTCAATTTTTTGGAAGACTTTGAGGATGATAGGAATCAAATTTTCTTGGAATGTTTGGTAGAATTCAATAGTATAGCCATCAGGCCCCAGACTTCTGTTTTTGGGGAGGTTTTTGATAGTTGTTTTTATTTCTTTCCTGCTTATCAGTCTATTTAGGCTATTTACTTTTTCGTGATTCAGTCTAGGAATATTGCATTGTTCTAAAAGTTTATCCATTTCTTTTAGATTGTTAATTTGGTGGTATATAGTTTTTCTTAGAATATTATAATAATTCTTTGTATATCTGTAATATCTGTCGTAATTTCTCCTCTTTCATTTTTAATTTTGTTTATATGAGTCTTTTCTCTTTTTTTCTTAGTTTTGCCATGGGTTTATCAATTTTGTTGATCTTTTCAAAGAACATGCTGTTTGTTCTATTAATTTTTTCTAGGGTTTTTCTGTTCTCTATTTTATTTATTTCTGATGAATTTTTATTATTTTCTTTCTTCTGTATGTTTTGGGGTGCTTTTCTTCTTTGTTTTCTAGTTCCCTAAGATGTGATGTTAGGTTGTTTAATTGTGCTCTCTCTTGTTTTTTCATATAAGCCTGAAATGATATAAACTTTCCTCTTATTACTGCTTTTGCTGCATCCCAGATATTCTGATATGTTGTGTTTTCATTTTTATTTGTCTGTATATATCTTCTGATCTCTTTTTTTATTTCTTCTTTGACCCAGTCATTTTTTAGAAATATGTTGTTTAATTTCCAAATTTTTGTTGGATTGTTTATTTCTTTATTAAGGTTAAATACTTGTTTTAACATCTTATGGTCTGAGAATATGGTTGGTATAATTTCAATCTTTCTGAATTTGTTGATGTTAGTTTTGTGGCCCAGCATATGGTCTATTCTTCAGAATGTGCCATGGACACTGGAGAAAAATGTGTACTCTGTAGTTTTGGAATGAAATGTCCTGTAGATGTCTATTATGTACATTTGTTCTAGTGTTTTATTTAAGGCCAATATTTCTTTATTGGTTTTCTGGATGAACAATCTAAAACAATCAATGGTGTATTGAGGTCTTCAAGTATGATTATATTATTTTCAGTCTGTACTTTTAAATCAGTTAGTAGATGTCTTATATATTTTGGTGCTCCCTGGTTTGGTGCATATATATTAAGAAGTATTGTGTCTTCTTGATACAATATCCCCTTTATCATTATGAAATGTCCATCTTTGCTTTTAGTCACTTTTGTTGTCTTATAGTCAGATATGAGTATGGCTACACCTGCTTTCTTTTGATATTATTTGCTTGGAGGATAGTTTTCCAACTTTTCACTTTGAATCTCTTTTTATCCTTGTAGCATAAATGTGTCTCTTGAAGGCAACATCCTATTAAGTTTTGCTTCTTGATCCAATCTGCTACTTTGTGCCTCTTTATTGGTGAGTTCAATCCTCTTACAATTAGGGTAATTATTGATATGTGAGGATTTTCTATAGCCATTTTGTGTATTGCTTTCTGATAGCTTTGTGTCTTGTTTGGTTCTTCTTTTTTGTTTTTCTGTCATTTGTTTTTATTTGGGGGTATTCCATACTACTATCTTCTGTTTCTTTTTTTGAAGCTATGTGTTTCAGTAGTGGCATTTTTGGTGGTGGTTACCATTAGGTTATTAAAAGAACAATTATCATATGTATTAGAGTCCATTATCTCATGAGTGCTTCTGCTCTTCATTCTCCCTTGCTCTTTACAATCTTTATCCTCTCCCTTTTTATATTATTGCTGTCACAGATTATCCTTGCTTTTAATGTGGTTTTGTTAAAATTTTTGTTTGTAGGTGTGTTTTGTTTTGCTCTTTGTATCTGGTCGGATAATCCCCTTTAGTATTTCCTGTAGTGAGGTTTTTCTGGTGATAAATTCCCTCAGCTTCTGTATCTCTGTAAATGTTTGCATTTTCCCTCCATATTTGAAGGATAGCTTTGATGGATATAGTATCTTGTCTGTATAGTTCCTCTCTTTCAGTACTTTAAATGTTGTTGGGGTCCACTCTCATCTGGCTTGTATAGTTTCTTTTGAGAAATCTGATATTAGCCTAATGGGCCTTCCTTTATATATTATATTCTTTTTCTTCCTAGCTGTTTGAGGATTTTTTATTTGTCATTGACTTGTGATAATTTTATTATGATGTGCCTAGAGTAGGTCTGTTTGGATTGATGTAACTTGGCATTCTGTTTATTTCTTGGATTTGAGGGTCTAACTTTTTCCACAGGCTTGGAAAGTTCTCATGAATTATTTGTTTCAGTATGTTTTGCATTCTCTTTTCCCTCTCTTCTTCTTCTAATATACTCATTATTCCTATATTGCTTTTTCTGATGAAGTTAGACAAGTCTTGTAGAGCTTTCTCATTTTTTAAATTAGTGAGCTCTCTCTTCTTCTTCTTGTAGTATCTCTAGTTGCCTGTCTTCAATGTCACTGATTCTCTCCTTTATCTAGCCTGTTCCATTAGCTAAGCTTGTTATCTCATTTTTCAGTTTGTGTATTGAGTTTTTCATCTTTGTTTGGTTCTTTTTTATAGTTTCAATTTCCTTGGTGAAGTACTCCTTTTGTTCATTAAGTTGTTCTTGAGCTCTCTAAATTGCTTTTCAGTGTTTTCTTGATCTTATTATTTTTAGAATAATTTTGAATTCTCTGTCATTAAGCTCCAAGACTTCTGTGTAATTGAGATTTATTTCTGGAGATTTCTCATCATCTCTTTGAGCTATGTCTCTATCTTGTATATCCATATTTGTCATATTTTACTTAATGGCATTTTTGAGTGGTATTGTTAATAACCCTAATAAGAGATAACTAAAAAATAATAAAAAATAAAAATTAAATAAATTACTGTGAAAAAATAAAGATTCTATAAATAATGATAAGTTAAAAAAACTACAGATAATAAAAAGCAGAAACTGAGAAAAATAAAAAACAGAAAAAATGATGTCTATAACAAGTAAAATGCCACAAAAAATGTATGAGCCTAAAATATAATAATTTGATGAAAAATGACATTCTAGTGATAGGGAAAAATAAAGAGATAAAAAAGGAAAAAGAAAAAAGAAACAAAAGGTGATAAAAAGAGTACTGAAGGGAGGAGAGAATAAATAAAGAAGAGAAACTATGAGGAATGAAACCTTAGCAAAAATTAAGAATAAAAATATAACAACTAGAGATAGTGAAGTTTACATGGGAAAAGGAGAAAGAAGGAAAAGGAAAGAAAAGAAAGTGGTATAAAGTAGAAATAGAAAAAAGAGAAAAGAAAGTATCTTTTTTTCTGTTTTGAAAGATAACTTATTCCTTGTAGTACAGGAGGCACTGTACTACAAGGTTTACCTCTATGAGATTTTTGGGTGGAATTCTTCTGAGGTGTCACTGTCATAATGATGCAGGCAGGGCCACTGGGTTAGTAGGAGGGGCTTGCTGCTGGGCTTTGCAATTTTATGCTTCTCGCAATGGCTCACCAAGGGATCTTCAGAGCCCTTCCCCAGGTACCAACAGAGCAAGGGATCAAACATCTGGGCACCCCGCCTCTCTCAGGAGAAAGCAGCTTCGTGACCCAGCTGATGGGTTTTGCCATCGCCACTGTTTGCACAGCAAGGGGAGCAATGCAGGACAAGGAAACTGGGATGACGCAGTCCAGTCCCTCCTCTGATACCACTCTAAGCACTCAAAGCACTGACCTGGGGTGGGCAGGACCTGCGCTCCTCAACCTGGTATCCCAGATTCTGGAGCAACTGCAGCAGATATCAGCAGAGATTGCAAGTGTCGTGCCCAAACATGCTAACCTCCGCTGGGCAAGCCAGTGCCCAGCTTCAGAGCGGTAAGGCACAGATCCCAGATCAAGCATGTCTGGCATGACAAGGCTAAACTCTGCCAGTCGTGGGGGCAGATCAAGCACCCCCCCAGTGCCCCATGGGCTAACCTCCACAAGCTATTTGCATGTAGTTCTTGGAAGCACACCATGGACTTTTTGTGGACCCAATGCCTGCAATTGCCCAGTGCCTGCAATAACTAGTGTGGAGGATGACAGAGGCAACCCTGCTCCTTGTTCTTGTCTGTTGTCCCTATCTCAGCTTATTCCCCCCAGACTTTCCTCTTCTCCCACCTCTACTCCAAGACAAAGCCTGTGCCAACTGTGCCTCCCTCCCTCAGGTCTGTGAGGAAAGATAAAGACTCAGTCCTCTGGCACTTTTTTTTCTTCTGTGGGCAGATTCTATGTATGGCCCACCTTCTGTGCAATCCTACTTTTGTCTATCTGGTGTGTGTATACTTCAGGTTCATCTGGGATTTTTTTTCTGTGTATAGTTGTAGAATTTGTTGAAATTTCAAGGAGAGAGATTGGGAATATCACTATCGCTCATGCTGCCATTTCTGTAATGTCACTCCTATGCCAATTCTCCAAACTATTGTTTTTAAACATTGCAAAGAAAAATGTTTTTTATGTGCTTTTTAAAATATAGTCTTTAAATAAGTGAAATTGATATATAAAGCCATATGTCTCTTATGTATCTATAGTGCTATGTATCATAAAACTTTTAATATTAATATAAAAGGGGTTAAAATTATCTAAAATTTAAGCAACATTGCTATAGATCCAGTGAACATATACAATCTGACAGCTCATTAGTTTGACAGTATGTTAGATGGGAGAACATCTGGCATGCTTCAAAGCTGTGAGCATACTCAAGTTAATGCTTTCTCCTAGAATAATATATCATAGAGAAGTAACTACTCATTAAATTTAGCATATTGGTGGAACTAAACCAACTCATTCAACACCCTGACTGTCAGTTATATTACCAAAATTATGGAGCTATAAGAATAGGACTTGGGGTTGGTTGGCACTGGTTGAAGCAGGGAAAGTGGATTGGTCAATTTGAATGCAATGAGAGTTTTGTTAGTCAATTCAGTATTTTTTTCCTCCTCACTGCAGGAAGATAAAGCTTTTTATTGCCCTATCCCTTCAATATAAATACACTTAAAAATGGGTTTGATTAAAAAAAATTGTATAACTGTTTGCACATTTATAAAAGTAAAAACTAAATTATTCCCAATGAATTACCTGCCTTGAATCTTTTTAATCTATGCAACTAAGATAAATACTAGATTTTAAAAATGGATGGCATTTCGCTTATATCTTTATGATCTATGAAGAGGTAGCCTTTGGCACAATAACGATAGTCTGTTGATAGTCACAATAAGACGTCTTTGTTGGCTGCCTCATATAATCATTGACACAGTTTTATAGCTTCTTCTCCACTTCTGTTTATCATTTTAGCCTACACTTGAGGTTCAAAATCTCAGAGATATAATTTTATATCATAATTGGTGTGTGTGATGGCAGTATAACATCCAGGAGCAGTAAATATACATGTAATATTTGGGAAGTTTATTTAAGTTCTTGTACAGAGATCTAGAAGGTCTAAATTTTTTTGAGTTTTGGGTCCAGGAAGATGGCACTATATGGTCTGTTTCTAATTTAGCTACTCTTATCTTTGTTGTTCATAGAATCTTGTCTCAAAAGATGAAATGTGGTGGAACTAGCCTCTAAGAATTTATTCTAGAAATCTTTCTAAGGTAGCCTGTCTCCTTTGATACATAAGCTCACCTTGGCAAAGGCTTGTGTTTTAAATTAGTGAGAAATTATGGATATTGCTATGGACATTATTACTTACTAGGTTTTTAGTTGTGGTCTTAATACATTCAACATTTGCATATTCTTGGAGTAGGCTCCAAATTTGCTCAAAAGCCTATACCTAAAATGTCTTGGCTTTTAGAAATCAAAGTATCACTAATGTGTGTGGGTGGAGCACAGAGTGCATTCCTAGCAGCTGTGGCTGATGCAATGCTGTGAGAATACTCCAGCTCCCAGAAACCTCCTGGGCATACCCAGGAAGGAAGCTCGCCCACTGTAAGGAAGTGACTTAGCGCCAACCATGCAGCTCCCTGATGTTTTCAGCCATTGGCTATGAAGGACACACTGTAACACCCTTGTAAAGACAGTAGCCATGGCTACCATCACAGCAGCCTGGCCCATGTAGGTTTGCATTGGACTCGGACAGTTGGTAAAGAAACAAAGGAGCCAAAAACTGGTGGGCCACCATCTTTAATTCTAGCTTGCACCTGGCGGGCAAATAAAAAACACACACTGGGCTCCAAAATCCACTCACATTCAGTGCTCACAAAGCTACTGACTTATCTGAGTTTCCTAGAATCAAAGGTTTCTAGCTCATCAGACTTATTCTCCTCTGTTCCCCATCTCCTTCACAAACTGGCTTCTCACTCAACACTCTGCTATTTTGGCTGCTTCTCCGGGCCACATGGCCTCTTTCTGCTCTCCTCTCTGCTCTCTCCTCTAATGATAATCTCAGGAACCAAGAGAGAAAGCTCCCGTTCTGCCCCCATTTTATAGTGTAGAAATCAAAACCTTTAATCCAATATACAAAATAGGAAGTCTCTAATACAAAGTCACTTATCTGGGGCATGATGGGATTGTACCACCCCACATCAAAAAGGGTGGGAAAGGCTTAGTCCCAAAACCAAGCCCCAGGCTACAAGGATTCTGCCTGCCCACAGTCTGCCCCCACCACACATTAATATCACCTGGGCGACAGCTTCCTTGTGGGCAGCGCCATCTTTAACAAAGTGAGCATAATATATTTTATCTGCCCAACAACCCTATAGGCTGAACCTGTGTATATTACAAAATGTTCAGTGATGGTATTTTCTTAGTCTATTTTTTAATCTGTGACACAATAAATACAAGAATTTTAAAGATAAACAAAAATAAGCTAGCCTATAAAAGAATGTATATGGAGGTACTTACCTTGAAATGCTAGAAATCATTAGTTAAAAATAAGGCCTACTTATGAAGAGATTTGAGGTTTAGAGAAAAAGAAATACATATGTGAAAAGAAAATAAGAGATACTCTAAAGGACAACAATGAAAGATTGTCTAGGGTTTTAAATATGAAGCTGGAAGGCCTGACCAGGCAGTGGTGCAGTGGATAGAGTGTCAGACTGGGAAGTGGAGAACCCAGGTTCAAAACCCAAGGTCGCCAGCTTGAGCATGGGCTCATCTGGTTTGGGCAAGGCTCACCAGCTTGAATCTCACTGGCTTGAGTTAAGGGACACTGGCTTGCTGTAGGCTTGCGGACAAGGCACATATGAGAAAGCAATTAATGAACAATTAAGGTGCTGCAATGAAGAATTGATGCTTCTCATCTCTCTCCATTCCTGTCTCTCCCTATTTGTTCGTCTATCTCTCTCTGACTTTGTCACACACACACACACATACACACACAAAATAATAATAAATATGGGGCTGGAAGGAGGCAGATATTTAGTTGTAATTTGTGAACCTGATATTAACAGTGTGTTAAGGGAAGATTTTGGAGGGTAAACTGGAATGATGCAACCAGAGGTTACAAAAACCTTTGAGAGTTGAAAAGAAATGATAATGGACATTCATTGGAATCTTTCACAATTAGTTTGCACCAATGTAAAAAACTTAAGCCAGCAATTAACAATATTTTTCAGATTCTATTCAGTGTTTTACAAGGTGACAAAGTAAAGTGTGTGTGAAGATGGGGGAAGTAAGGATGGCACATTAAAAGAAGAGTATGCCTGGGAAATGTATTACCACCAATGGGGAGGTTTCTTGCCCCTCTCAGGATAGAAATCAAGAGAGTAGGTAAAACAAATTCAGAGAGGGAGTTTTTTAAGAACAGGGAGAAAATTTGATGTATCAAAGGAGCACACCCTGGCAGACAGTACAGCTCTCTGATAGGTTTGCTACAAGGCTCTGGTGGGTTTCTTGCTTACTGGTGTGACTGGCTTCACCTCTTGGTGGCATGGGGCTGTGCAGGAACAATGAGGCTATATGTAGTCTACATGCTTTTTCTAGTGTTGCATGTCTTTGTATCTTAAGTCTCTATCCAGGGATGTGTTTTACTATTATAATGAAGATAAGGTTAAAAAAACCTTTGTTCTGAAGCTCAGCCACAAATGCCTTAGAGTCAGGAAGGTGACTTCCTTGATAAAGCATTCCTTGATAAAGCTATTGCCGCAGTTCTGCATGGCACTGATTGGTTGCAGGGTTTGAAAATTAACCAAGGAAATTCCAGTCTTAACTAGGAGAGGCTCAGCCTGTCTCAGTATGAATTTGTATTTAAAGAGAAGTATTAAGGAAAAAAATATTCAATAAAGAAGCTAAGGTTAACTTCAGCTTTGAAATGTATACTACAATTACAATAAATAAGGTGATATTATAATTTATTGTTCAAACTGGTGTACTTGTAAGAGTAAAAGAGCTCTGTTAACAGTAACATAAAAACAATAAATATAAACTAGGATAGAACCTGGCAGAGTGGACATACAGACCTGTAACAATATTGGCTGCATCTTGGATTAAATTATCTGTCTCAGTAAATTATCATTGTACACTATTTGTGTAACTAACACATAGTTTTTGGAAGTCAAATAACTAACTGACATTATAGCTCTTACTACCTCCTTTATTCTGAAGAAGATGTTAAGAAGATGCACTTATAAAAAAATGAGCATAGAGAAAGGAATTGTAGCTGCATATCCAATTTTTGTACTAAAGATAGGTCTACTAGACAGACCAGAGGGAAAAAGCACATACCATATAAAAGTAAAGGTTAAATAATGTTGATGGTAGAATATAAACCATGAAAATTTAAAAGCCATTAGACATAAACAAATGAGGTCAGAACACAACTGGTTACTAACTGACTGAGACTGCCAGTAATGTGAAACCATGAAAACTTCCAGATGATTTTCTTACTATGGAAATAGTCTATAACATTTTGAATAGAATAGAATTTATTGAGATCCAATCAACCATACTGTCTGAATATAGAGTCTGAAATTTTAGATGTAACTTTAGTTTCATTATAGCCCATAAGAGAAAAAAAATTAAAACACTACTGCAGTGAACACAGGCATAGATTCAAAGAAGTATTCCAATTTCAAAAAATCAGTTATAGAAAGAAAAAAAAAGTGACTTACTTGAAGGAAATAAAGAAGTTTAAAATAATAAAAGCAAGGGCACACATGAGAAGCAACCATCTGCTTCTCTTTCCCTCCCTCTCCCATTTCTCTTTCTTTTCCTTTCTTTCATCCAGTGGCTCAGTTGGTTTGAGCATCACCCCAGGTGCTGAGGATAGCTTGGTTGATTTGAGCATTGGGCCCAGATGGGGTTGCCGGGTGGATCACATTTGGGTGCATGCATGAGTCTGTCTGCTGTCACCCTCTCTCACTTTAAAAAAGAGGAGGAAAAAAGAAATAAAATAAAACCAAAACCATATAAGAGTACATTATTTCCATAACTTTAAAAGTAGAATGACCCAAAATAGTTCACACAGTGATCACTTTATATTCCAGGTGCTGAACAATTACCACTTTCTTTGTAATTATTATTAGTGCTAGGGTTTTCATTAATTTCTGTCTTCTTGGAATTTATGGCTGTAGGGGGTAAAAATACCCAATTTGTAAGAATCACTTTGTATATAAGGTAAACAAGGCTGTCATTAATTTAGTTAATTATATTATTATAAGAGACCTATTTAAAATAAGAGTTATTTGAAAGATCCTGGACCTGACAGGAGTTGCATCAACAATGCAGAGCCCAAGGTATAGAAAAGAGGATTTCTTGTAAGCGCCTGGGTGCAGGCTAGCTGAGTCCATAAAAGGAGTCAGCCTTGAGCAGTGGTGAGGAGGTTAGTTTTATACTCTCTTCTGGCAGCTTCTGCTGACTCAGGTTTCCAGGCATCTGGCCAGGGCTTGTGGTGTTCCTCTGTTGTGTTGCTCCCTGCCTCCATTGGTAACAGGTTTCAGTTGACCTGTTTGCTCAACTTAAAGGTTAAGTACAGTTCATCACCTACTGACTGAGGACGGGTTAAGAGAGGCAGTCCTGAGGATACATTTTGCCCTAATATTATTAAAGATATTGCCAATAACATAAGATGTTCAGTAGTCAAGAAGTTTCTAATAGTACTGATAACCAAAGCTTTTTTTTTTAATGATACCAAGAAAGGTATACTGTGAATATTGAAATATATATTCAGGTAGTCAGTTAGCTGTCCAACAGACAAAACATCTGTAGACCCCAGACAAAATGAAAACAATATAAGTATTGTTATAGATTTATTATTATCCACAATTATTCACTTTTAGCCACCTATAAAAAATATTATATCCTTTCTCATTGCCATATAACTTACTGTGTCCCTATTCTCTGGAGAAGAATTATACTCCCTCAATGAATTGACACTGATTTTCTCCCTGTGCCTGGATTTTGCCAGTTGGATATGAGCGTACTTGAATGATGCCACTTACAAATATAAATATCTATTTCCTTGGCCATGAAAATGACAGGTTCCAAATAGAAGCTGCTTTATTAACACAAGGCTAGAAATAAAGCAAAACCATAAAAGCTAAGCTGTGGATGCTGGCATTAAAACATGAGTGAGAAATAATTACTACACATTGTTGTAAGGTTTAATGTACGATATAACATAAGTTAGAGAAGATTTGGGACCTTTTATTTTCACCAGAACAAGGCTAAATAATACAAGTTATTTTTAAACAATGGGTAGATATGTGTAGGCTAATTGCAGTTCAAAGGAAATAAAGTAAATATGTCTTCTTTCTAAATTCTGCATTGATGTAGTGTTACAAAATAAAAATCTAGTAATGCACAGAGGCTTATGAATAAGTATAGTGAGCCTAAAAAGTCACCAAGTCTCTTAGTCCTTAATGGCATGTTAGAATTACCCACAAATGTGAGATCCTAGCCAATGTTTTCTACTTCATATCATTGAAGCATAATGTCAGTGTAAATTTGTGTCACATTGAAGGTAAGCAGAGGACATAAAGAGTTTCATAAAAAATCTTATTGAGTTATAAGAACACTTTCAGAAACAGAGCTATCATTTGTTAACTGAGAGTTCCTTTAAAGAATTTTAATTTAAAAAAATTTTAATTCATTTTAGAGAGCGGAGAGAGAGAGAAAGAAAGAGAAGGACGGTGAGCAGGAAGTTTCAACTCCCATATGTGCCTTGACAGAGGAAAGCCCAGAGTTTTGAACCAGGGACCTCAGCGTTCCACGTTGATGCTTTATGCACTGTATCACCACAGGTCAGGCTTAACTGAGAGTTTTGATTATCTTTGTTAATACGCATTAGCCAGAAAACATAGGAAAATTAGAAAATAACCATCTATATATTGAAGGCATTTATGAAAAAAATGTTATTCCAACTTGTAGTAACCTATCTTCCTCAATAAAAAACTAAGCTGGACTTTAGATGTACAAAGTAATAAATTCAGCTAATTTTCAGTAACAATCAGCCATGGAGAGAAAAGCATGCACTAATACGGAAATTAGTGAAAGAGACTATAGTGGCACTTTTGCTTGGTCTCATTAACAGCAGATGTAACTTTTAACCTTCATGAAATAATCACTATCAATATTATGATCATTGTAATTAAGTACATGAGAAAGAAAACAGACACCTGTGGTATATGTCTGCTGAACGCTTTGCTACATGAAAATGAAGTGTAGGTGATACAGAGCTCATTGCTTCTCTCAGGGAATGCCGTAAACCTAGAACTTGGTTGATGGTGGTGGTGGTGGTAGTGACAGAAAACTTCAGAATTAATTTTATTACTGACTTGTCAACGGCTTAATCTTGGTAACTTTTAGAAGAACCAATTTATGGTAACAATTGCCTATTGGAGTATCTTTATGAAACTATTAGAAAAAACTATGGTCTAACCCAGTTGTTCTCAACCTTTCTAATACCGTGACCCCGCAATACAGTTCCTCATGTTGCGGTGAACCCAAACCAAAAAATAATTTTGGTGGCTACTTCATAACTGTAAATTTGCTACAGTTATGATTTGTAATGTAAATACCTGATATGCATTATGTATTCTCATTGCTACAAATCAAACATAATTTAAACATAGTGATTAATCACAAAACAATATTTAATTATATATTGAGAAATATTTATTACTAATGGACCTCCTTACCTAGTGTATTGGGGCTACCATTCCGTAAATAGCTGCTTAACTAATGGATCTGTTTTAAACAGATTAGTGGCAAGTTTTCTATATAGAACAGAGTGAACTACGTCATAGGATACACTGCAGTTTCTGCACAGCATGGTATCTTTCAGGGCTCTTTCACACTATAAAGCAGTGGTTTCTGCAGTGGAATCCACATCTCATTTACTTCAATGGGAGACCCGTGGATTCTGCAGAAGAGAGATCCCCTGTATGGCAGAAATGCAGTTCCGACACATTTCTTCCTCTCCTATTCAAGTCAATGGGAGGCCGCAGCAGATTCCGCTCAAATATAGAGCCTGTTGCTTAATTTTTCCCACGCTAGAACTTTTCCTAGAGCAGAGGAATTCCAAAGGTGGAATCCTCCACCCCCAATAGACTGAAAGAGGCCTCACACTGAGGAATCTGCTGTGCGGATTCTGCAGTGTAAAAGATCTGCCTCCTATTGAAGTCTATTGGGAGTGGCAGATTCTGCCTTTGGAATTCCTCTGCTCTAGGAAAAGTTCTAGCGTGGGAAAAATTAAGCAACAGGCTCTATATTTGAGCGGAATCTGCTGCGGCCTCCCATTGACTTGAATAGGAGAGGAAGAAATGTGTCGGAAACTGTCATTTCTCCGCCTCTTATTGAAATCAAAAGGAGGCTGCATCGGATAGGAGGCGGATTCAATGCCGGAAATCGCTGATTTCAGCAGTTTCCTCATTCAGAATATGGGAAAATAGTGGGAGATATGGGAGATAATTATACATTGGGGAACAGTGTGAACTACATCTTATAGTGGTCTCTTATAGTATAAGACTGATGTAGTTCACACTGTGTAAATGTATGGTGCTTTGTGTAAGTGTAAGCTGCTTTATGTACTGTGTAATGATTATACACAAAGCACCTTACACTTACACAGTATTGTGTGTATGGTGTGTGTACTGTTTTTACATTATTAATCTTTTTTACACCAGCAGGCTGTCGCGCAGGCTCTCTTGGCTCCCTGCTTCCTAGGCTTCTGTCCTCCGGCGCTTGCTGCACCCGCCCACTGATGACATCAGCAAGCACCGGACACACGTAATGCGCTGCTATGGACTGTGGAGTGGAAATATGTATTTTCCGATGGCTTTAGGGGTGACCCCTGTGTTTTGGTCGTTCGACCCCCGCCGGGGTCAGGACCCACAGGTTGAGAACCGCTGGTCTAACCAGAGGGCTGTGTTCACACGAGAATATCTGCACCCAATTATAAAATGCAACTTATATTTTATCTACAATTGGAAAATCTAGCCAGTTTTGGTAGAAGATAGATGGCAAAATATGCAGATGAGAGTTCAAAATGTTATAAGAGCTTAATAATTTTATAAATTAAGGCCATTATAATTCCCAAGAAAGAAATCACGGATCTCTGGGCGTGGAATTGTGTCAGGTAGCTAAGTTAGGTGTCCTGTAATGTTTTGGTAGTAAAAGACAACTGCCCTTGATGACTGAAAGTTTCTATGAATTTGGAAACAGAATGCTATTCTCATGTGATGAATTGATAATCAGTCTAAGATGGCTTGAGCATAAGGAGTATAGATGTAATTTCAAAATCACAACAAAATACAAGTGTGAAAGGTGTGAGGTGTGCTGAGACAGGAGTACAGGCAACGGAAGATTTACAGAGCAACTTTTCCACTGCATAAGGTGTCCAATATTCTCCAGTTCCTTAGGACGAGTCTCTCTCATTAATGGGCATTCACTCTGGCCTTGCTTAAAAAATTAGGTAGAGCCCACAAATGTGCCTCCGTCTGGGGTAGTAGCAACTGATAATTAATCTCCAGTTCCTCACAGGGAAAGGTTATGTGTTTTAGGGACACATTTTTGGATGAAAAATATTTTCATATTCAGAGGTAAATATATGAAATAAAATCTTCAAATATTTGTATTAACAGCTTGTGAGTCTGGGTCAGGGGTACGAACAGGACAAGATGAGATAACACCTTATGCAGCTTACTGATTATTAGCAAAAATTAGAGGAACTGAGGCAAGGGAGTCTGGGACTTCAGTAACATAGTTACACTCTCTTCTTACCAATAAATCAAACCAGCTTTTTATTTATATAATAACAATAGTTTCTCCAGAATAAATAGAGCCTTTCTTCACC
Source organism: Saccopteryx leptura (assembly GCF_036850995.1). NCBI lineage: Eukaryota > Metazoa > Chordata > Mammalia > Chiroptera > Emballonuridae > Saccopteryx > Saccopteryx leptura. The sequence goes on along the minus strand of NC_089506.1, from coordinate 62,152,814 downwards.
AAATATGAATCTATTAAGGTCATTGCACAGATTTTAGCATCTGGACTTTTCTATAATTGTATAATGTATATTATAATAGTTTAGATAGTCATATATAAAAGTATATAGATAAATAGGGAGGATCTATGCCTGACCTGTGGTGGTTTAGCAGATAAAACATTGACCTGGAACGCTGAGGTCACCGGTTCAAAACCCTGCACTTATCTGGTCAAGGTACATATAGGAGTTGATGCTTTCTGCTCCTACCCCCTTTCTCTCACTCTCTCTCTCTCCTCTCTAAAATGAATTAAAAAATAGAGAGGATCTAATTATAGATTATATTATTATATATTACAAGCATTGTAATATATTACATGTATATAAAGCATACACACACATATACACACACACACACACACACACACACACACATATATATATATATATATATATATATATATATATATATATATATATACATTGTGTATTGCAGTAGACTGAAAACAGTTGGGAAGTCAGAAAATAAAGCTATCTTAAAGGGAAAGAAGCATATATCTAGTTATACCATTTTTATTTTTACATTGATATAAGACCTAGAACAAACCATGCTTTTCACTTTCTGAGTCATTTGGAGCCCCCACATTTTTTTCTTTATATATTCACAAAACACAGAAAGTCTATCAAGGAATGTGTCCTAAAGTTAGTCAACTCAGTTTCTACTACACATGAGAACACGTCCCCAATATCTGAATGGGTATTACATGATATAAAAGGTAATTTAACTTTACTGGGTGAAGGCATATATATTAGAATACAAGATATAAGGAATTTGCATGTTTTCTTAAACTCAGATGGCAACAATTGTTTTTCCTGAGTCATATATGGCTCTAAAATAGATATTCATATAGGCTCTGTTAAATCCATGAAATAAATCCACTTTTGTAGTCCTAAAATCTCCTTCAGTGATTCTAGCATCCCTTAAACAGCTGCTGAATTCACTGAGTCAATGTTTATTTTCTCAGTAAATACATGTACTATTTACTCAAGATATATTTAAGAAAATATAATAAATATTGGCTGAATCAAAGAATTAGTATATATTCAGAAACTATAGTAAAAAATATATTTTATAAATAGGCCAAGTAAAAGCTGGACACTGCCTGCTGGGAGAATACTATAAATTCAGTCTAATCCAATGGTTTTGTAGGCCGTAGAGATAGCACTTGTTCTTTCTGTCCTTCATTCATTCATTTTTATCTCATATTTTCTACACCAACCTATGTTTTTCTGCCCTCTTATTTTCCTTTCTGCCCATTGAATTTTACATATTTTTTGGCTTGTTATAAGGTTGTAAATAATGAAGGTTTATTCTGGGGTTACTGCCTTGGTGAGGGGACCTCAAGTCTTGTTTTTACCATTTCATAACAACTTGGAATTCTTAACTTTACACCTACAGATAGGACGCTGTTAGTGACCTGAAACTGAAAACTGCCAGGATCTCCCTTGTTCTTTTGATATGTATGTGTCCCTAAACTATTTAAGGAGAGATTTGTCACTTTGTTTTCCAAATAAAGCAAATTAAAGTCTAGTGGGATTTCACTATTGGAGAACTGTTAGAGAAACATTTCACTAAAAGACTTTAATTTTAACCCTAGGTAAGTTCATTAAAATATATAAAAGAAATCAGCCTTTTTCTTTCATAATTGAGTATACTCATAAAAAAAATTCCTTAAATGTAATACTATTATTATTTGTTGCAGGAACCATCACTTGCTTCTAATGTGATAGAGTAATGCAAATCCTGTGTCCTAAATGTACTTAGTCAATTGAACTTTCTCAGACCCAGGGAAAAGACTGAAACCAATGACAAACATTCTAATTTATAAAAATATTTTAGTCATTGCATTTAATGAGAATTCAAAATGACATAGTTTAATTAGTTCTTGTCTTTAATGTTTTAAATTTTGTGTTTTTTTATTTTACCCATTGCTGTGAAGTTATACTGTGTTCAGGGTGTTGAGTCCAGAGTAGTGTTTTCTAACGCTGGGAGGAAAAATAATTTTAATAAAGCTGGCTAGAATCAGGTATTTATAGCTCTTTAAAAACTGAGGACTTTAATGATGAGTAAATCAGATGCTGTTGTCAAAAAATATAATCTAATGGAAAAGTCAGTTATTAAAAACAATGTAACTGTTATCAACAACAAATACAGTGTGCTATAAATGAAAGATTTAACTTAGTCTAGATAAATGTCTTCAGAATTTTCCTGAAAGTGGATACTTTGATCTTTTCATTGATTCTAAAGAATGAATGGTTAACTGACAGAATGGTCTGAGCAAATAGAACAGTGGGTGAGAGGGCCTAAGGCAGGGAACAGTATTGCTCACTGGAGGAAATGAAGTGAAGGAAAATCAGAGTGAAAAGGAAGAATAAGAATGTTAAAGATAAAGCTGGAGATTGAAATAGAGACCAGATAATGGGAGGCTTTGTCCATGTTAAAACTAGGGAAGCCAGTAAAAGATTATAAACAAGAAAGAAAGACATTCAGATTTACATTATTAAATGATTGATTTTCCTATACTGCAGAAAAAAAAAAATTTGCAGGACAAAAGCAAGTGGGGCCACTTAGGAGGTTGTTGTACTAATTCAGGGAACAGATGATGAAAGCTTGGATTAGGCTCCTGGCAAAAAAGATGCTGAGAGATGCAAAGTCAGAGCTATTTAGGAGACAAAAATCAATAGAATGTCAGACTTACTGATATAGGGGACAAGAAAAAGGAGACTGCTTTAAAGATTCCCCAGGTTTCCAACTTGTGCAATTAGATGGACATTGTTATGACTCATTCAAAGGGGAGCCAGTAGAGGAAGACACTATAAATTCACTGTCAACATGGATATATACAAGTAAGCAGTTTTGTATTCGGGGCTAGAATTCAAAAAAAGATGTAGATACATATTTTTATATTTAGTGTCAGGATTTACTTAGCAACTGAAGTCACATCTGTTTGGTAAGAAAGTGCCAAAGGACTGTGACATCAAATAAACCACAGCAATATGCTGTTATTTTTATTACTATTGTTAATGGTATTATTTTACTTAGAAGTGATGGCTTATTTTTAATATAAAGGTAAGTATGCAATTCTCCTGAAATATCAGAAAAGCTAATAATTAGAAAATATTCATTGGACAGTGTGATCAGTGTTCATGAAAGAAAACTCTGAGTAGAAGGGTCTGCAGACAGGAGAGAATGGAGTCAAGAATGAGAGTATGATGAAGAAATTCCTAAAAGAAGTTTGGCTGTGAAGAGAAGAAGACAGAATTGTAGCTCAATAGAAAATTGACTTGAAAGAAAGTTTTTTTTTATCATTTAAGTTTAAAGAGATTTTAGGCAGTTTCAAGGACAATTAAAAAATAAAGCAAAACAGTAGAATAAAATACATAAAAAAGAAGATGGTGATTATAATAATTAATCAGGCCAAAAGGAAGCAGTAGCAGCTGAAATGCAGAACCTCTTTGTTCCTCAAATAAAGAAACAACAGAGACAGGTGCATATTCTAATAAAGGTGGGGCAAAAGTAGGTTTACAATTGCTCCTATAGAAAATAATATAATAATTAATAAATAATAATACAAGAATATACTCTGTGTTCCAAGTACTCACAACTGAAAATCTACCTTTGCTCTATCTAACTGGTGTGTGTGTATATGTAAACATTAATTACATATACTTTTTGTAAATGTTTACATATTAACTTATTTCATAACCATATGAACACTAAAAACTACTAATACTCTCATTATATAGATGAGAAATTAGTTAAATTGCCAAAAGCCATTTATCTACCTGGTATATCCAGGAATCAAACCTAGACAGCCTGAAATTGTGGCCAAAGTATTTAATGACCTACTTATAATATCGTCCTATGTCATCTTAAATTGTTCTGGTTTATTTTTCAGATCACTAAGAGGAGCTTGTCTTTCGACTTTTGCTGTTTTTCAATAAAGACTAATTTAATCTTCAAAATAAAACATATATGATTTTTTTCAATATTTTAGATAAAGAAACAAATGTTCAGAAGAAATAAAAAAATGTCCTCAATTTTAAATATAGTAAATGGTAAAGGTTAAATTTGAACCCACATCTGTCTCAGTTTAAAGGCACTGGCCTATTCATTTGCCAAGATGAATGAGTTTCAAATTCTCATTTGAAAGCTGCTATCCTGCTGATCACAGTTACTTCAAGATTGATCCCTCAACCCTTCTTTAGATGAAAGCTTTTCTTTTTTTCTTTTTCTTTTTCTTTCCCCTCCAGATCCTACTACAGTAATTCAAATTTGTTGCCCTCCTCAGCGCTCCAATAGTACCACATAGGGACTTCAGCCACAGCACACTTCTTTGTACTATAATTACCTGTTTAATTATGGAACAGGATAACTGTTCTCACATTCTTTTTTAAATGAGAAAGACTACCCACTGTTTCAGACTAGTCTTGCTGAAAGTAACCTAGAGCAAATCTGGTGATTTTGGTGTCTAAACTTTATGAAGCATTGGATAAATAGTATATGGAGCCTTGTGGATTTAAAAACAAAGCAAAACAAACAAACAAACAAACAAATAAAGAACAAACAAAAACTGGAGTGTTGCCTTGAATTGCTACACTAGATCCAATGTTAGAACAACACAATGTGGAAAAATGGTGGACTGTCTAATCTTCTTTGGTGGTTGGGGTACTCTGAGAAGGTAAGAAGTGCTTGCTAATTTCCATGTGATACTTAGCCTTATATGATGCTGAAAAACTTTTGAGAATCAGTGATTTATCAGGTAATAACTGAACATGAGGAAAGCTCTGAAAAATATCTAATTTAACCCATTCTTATAAACACTGGGGATTCTGGGCAGCTCCTGACCAGCTGGGCACCCCAGCAGCAGAGGACAGGTTTATCTTCTTCTCTGTAAAGGACTAGGCCTAGAAAATGTAAACCCTTTGATGATGAGAAGTAATGATAAACCCCTGGTTCTCTTAGCCTGGCATCGAAAGCCATATTCCCATATCCTATATCAACTGATTCAATTTTTTTGGATTAGCTGTGACAGGATATCTTCAGAGCTAAATATTGTATTTTTTTTAATCTGTGGAGAAGCATGAAGGATTAGTGGAAAATCAAGATCATTATCAATTTGTCTCTATATAGTCAAGCAGGGCTAAGAGATGGCGTTTGCCAGTTACTACTTCAACATGAGAAGACTTTGATGATTTATTTTTGCTACCCCTGTATTACAAATGCCCAGGCAATGTGGAAATTAATAATTGTATATTTTGCCTGACCAGGCGGTGACGCAGTGGATAGAGCGTCGGAATGGGATGCGGAGGACCCACGTTCAAGACCCCGAGGTCGCCAGCTTGAGCGTAGGCTCATCTGGTTTGAGCCAAAGCTCACCAGCTTGGACCCAAGGTCGCTGGCTCAAGCAAGGGGTTACTCAGTCTGCTGAAGGCCCACAGTCACATATGAGAGAGCAATCAATGAACAACAAAGGTGTCGCAACGAAAAACTGATGATTGATGCTTCTCATCTCTCTCCGTTCCTGTCTGTCTGTCTCTATCTATCCCTCTCTCTGACTCTCTCTCTGTCCCTGTAAAATAATAATAATAATAATAATAATAATAATAATTGTATATTTAATAAGGAAAACAGGAAGAAACATAGCATTTTCCCTTTGATGGTAAACTCAGATGGATATAGCTCTAAGTAATTGTAATAGCTAATTGTTTGTGGTTTTTGTAGCACTGTGCTAGTAATGTTATAGATATTATTTCATTTAACACTTAAACATCTCTGAAGTAGGTACTGTTATTTTGTTCAAAACTAATATTAGATACTAAACAATATGGCTACCATCATACAATTAATAATTGACAAAATCAGTATTGAATAAGGATTAAAATACAAGTAGTTCAATTATAAATATTCTACTCTTAATCTTAGATATACATTTTTTTTACCCTGTCAAAAGCAATAGGTTGAAAAAACTCTTTTAAATGAATTATTTATGAATTAAAATTTCCATCACTGTAATTCTTTAAGTATAAAACACTTGTATTTCCTCAAAGATAAACTATATTTTATACACATAATAAAGGTGACCTAGATAGTTAACATTAAAATTTCACCATTGATTTAGAACTAACTATAATTTTTGAAATCATATTTAGTAAATTCAATAATCTATTTTTAATTTTATATCAGTAATTTTGAAAGAGACACTATGACTATAAACTGTGTGATTCAAAATTTCATCTAAGCAGTGTGAATAAACAAACATTTGAGTTTCTTGAAATAGTACAATGTTATTTAACTTGTTCCATACTTTCTTATTTTCTAAGCCACACAAGAAAAAAAGAAGAATCGCACAAATAAAATTGCACAATAGCATAGAATTTTACCTTGAGTTGAATCAGAAAAATAAAATATTATTTGTATAAGGTCTAATAGATGTTTTATACCCACCTCCATCCCAACTTCATACCCCTTGTCTCATCCTCTTTTATCTCGTGTATCTAATACATAGTTACATAAAGTAGAGGGACCTTATAGAAAGAAGTCAACCAATTGCTATAATGATATCTTTCAGTATTTTCAGAAAGAAATGTATCACACTGTGTTTTCAATTATAAGTCATCATGGAAATTATATGATAACTAAAAATAATAATCCTGAATGATATAAAGAAAAATTAGTTGGAAATGAACAGTTTTTTTCCCCCCACAGTTTCTCTTTTTTTCTCTCTGTCCTTCCTGTTTCTCCTTTAAAAAACACTGTCTCCTGAATGTGCTTGCAGACACTATCCACTTACTCTCTTGAGAGGCTCAGGTTTAGTTGAGGAGAAAGCCATTTAAGCAAATAAATTGCAAAAAGGTAAAAGGTTTTACATAAACAAAATATTACACAGTGGACTTTCATTGTATTTCCCAGTATTTAGAATAAAGAGATGGATGATAAATCAGTGTTTTTTGACAACTAGACACAAAATAATAAGGTACAATTTTCATTTAAAATGACTCATTTGTGCTTGACCAGGCAGTGGTGCAGCGGATAGAGCATAGGCATGGGATGCTGATAACCCAGGATCAAAACCCTGAGGCCACCAGCTTGAGCGTGGGGTGGCTGGTTTGAGTGTGAGATCATAAACGTGACCCTACAGTCCCTGGCTTGAGCCCAAGGTTGCTAGCTTGAAGCCCCAGTTTGCTGGCTTGAGCAAGGGGTCATTGGTTCAACTGGAGCTGCCCAGTCAAGGCACATGTGAAAAAGTAATCACTGAACAACTAAGGTGCTGCAACTATGACTTGATGCTTCTTATCTCTCTCCCTTCCGGTCTGTCTGTCCCTATCTGTGTCTCTGTCTGTCTCTCTCTCTCTCTCTTGCAAAATAAATAAAATAAAATAAAATGATCCATTTGAATTGTTGTATTCTGGATTTTATAATCAAAGAACAAGATGTCATCACTTTTTTAATTAGAATCAAATTATTAGGCAAATCAAAAGACAAGGTTATTTAGTTCCTTTCACATTAAAATTCATGTCATATTTTCTTATTTAATGATTATTGAGAAAATTTCATAATGCTAAATAAATTCCACTGACATATGCACTCTACATTTATGATAATATTTTTTTCTAAAATATTTAGAAGTGATGTAATGAAGTAATTGGCTGTTTTCTCTAAATTTTAGTTCTTTTAAAGTACTTAACATCAAAATATTTATAGCAAATTAGTAAAGACTAACTCTAAGTAGGGTCAGTGTAATAATCAGTTCTGTATATTTCCCATTACACTAGACCAAGAGCAGAGAGTTTTGATTTTTAGATTCCTATTGACACGATACCATATTATTAGAACCAAAAAGTGGGCAGTTAAACAACAGAAATTAATTGTCTCACGGTTCTCAAAGCCTGAAATCAAGGTATTGACAGGGTCTCTGAGGAGGATCTGTTCTAAGCCTTTCTCCTTGGCTTTTAGATGGCTGTCTTCAGTTCACATGGAGTTCTTTTGTATGTGCCTATGTACAAATTCCCCCCCCCCTTTTTAAGGACACCAGTCATATTTGATTAGGGCCCATTCTATTGACCTGTTAACTAATTACATCTACAATAGTCCTATTTCCAAATAAGGTTATTTTCTGAAGTATTAGGATTTAATATTTCAAGACATTAATTTTTTAGGGGAAACACTCTTCAACCGATAACACTATAAAATGTGTATATTTCAGTCCTTCCTTTTAAAAATATGGGAATAAGCTCAGAATGATGTCATCATCTTTGGATCTTTGGTTTCTCCTTAATATATGCCAATATGTAAGCACTTTTTTACAGACAGAATTTCCTGTTTAACATCTGCAAATGATTATAAGGTGTATTATTTTTTTAATCCCCCTTGTATTCACCTAGGTACTAGTAATTAGTACCTGATGATTTCATATGTGATACAGTACCCAAAGGGTTTTGTCTTGCTATATTTTATTTCTGGATATTGGGGAAAGGGAATGTAGTTATTGTGGGTTAATGTGGGTTATAGTGCGTGTGTTAATTGGACATATTACTTTTCAATTAGTTTGTCCCCTGGAGATAATTTCAAGTGTTTTTTCATTCTTAAAGTATTGTATATGACATATTTTGCTTTTCTTCATCCCATCTACTCCCAAAATCAGGTATTACAGACTAGAAAATGTGAAGTATAAAACAATAATTCTCATTATAGATTAAGCCTCTTTTCAGGCCATCCGAGTTGTAGTGGTATTTTTACTATCTTGAATTTATCAGACAAGTAGTAGAAACTCTGATCTTTGGCAAAGAATCTTACAGAGTAGAAATTAAAGGTATAAAAGGGTCAGTGAAAGAGATCAGAGGCTACAATGGATGCAGGGCATAAAACAGATTATAGCTCTTTCTCCTTTTGATTTGACTGGCTGAGAAAGTCAGATTTTCATAGTATGACTGATGCTGTAGTCATCTTTCTTCTTTCTCTCAGTGTATGAACCTTCTTAAAATTATGTTTATAATTGTATTGAATATTTTTAATTTATTTTATTTTCTTCTTTTTGTTTTTCAGTTCAATGTCTTTCTTGATCCCCCTTTTTCACTATAACTCAGCTCTTTTATATATTGTAAATTTTCAGAAAGTAGTCTTTATTACAACTCAATTAAGCTAAAATTAGGACAAAGTAAAAAATTAAAAAAAAATTTCAGGCTCTTCAGTGTAGTGTGTACGTTTTATCCTGAACTACATTCAATGTTTCTAAACACATAGGCTCTTTGCCTGAAATCTCATGTAATCTCAGAGCTGAAAGCATGCACATCATCAACATAGAGTGATATGGACTCATATCCTTCTGTTTTAGAGCCTGTCAGAGATGAGATTGATAATTTATATACATCCACTAGTTATTTTACTATGAGAAAATAGTAAAATAGATATCAGTTCTGTTATCTGCAACATGAGGATAATAATAACTACCTACCTCATACGTTTGCTCCAGGGTTACTAGAGATGACAAATGCAAACTACCTTAAGTATTGTTTTCTTAAATGATTATTAAGATCATCAACATTATTGTGCACACAAAACTTTTGAAAATTGTTATTTCCATCTTCCTAATACAAACTGGCTAAAAACATTACCTTTAGCAATAATCCCTTTTATACCATTTTCAGACATATAAATTTGTTTGGAAAATTTTATTTTTACCCCAAAGGCCAGATCTTAGGTCTTTTTCTTAAAAACCTTGTCACTGAGAAAGCATTAATTCCAGGGGTTCAATTTACACATCCATAAAATAGGAATAATAATCATGCCTACCAGGACTACTATGATTAGTTTTGAGAGTAAGTTGTAATTCATAAAGCATAATATACCATAGATGTTTCATGCATTGATTGTCAGTTTTGCAAGAATATGGGCCACTATATCATGTTATCAAAGAGAGTTAAAAGGACAGATGCAGCCAGATATAACCAGAAATACTGAGAAAATGTAATTGCCTATGTAACTAGCCAGCTTAAATGAATAAGTCAACCCACCAATCACTGAGATTTTCATCAGGTGTTAATCCAGTAGGATTGACTCAGTTTAGCATTATAATTCAAGCCATGTGTGGTTATTTGTATAATTATGAACATTTCAAGGTTAATTCCTCTAAAATGACATTTAATCTTTAATATTATTTTTTAAATATATAAATGATTTCCAAATAAATAGTGCACACGTTTGAGGCTTGTCTCACTTTGCATATCAGTCTTGGGACCTTGAGTCACTGATGTATATATACATTAATCATATAAATATAACTATGATTAATATATATATATGATTATGAGGTTATTTCATTTAAAAATGAATACTCTTTCTTTTTAAAATATTCAATAGCATATCAAGTCATTTTTTATTACAGGCTGAGAATTTGGATAACATACTCTCTTTCCTAAAACTGGGAAATGAAAACTGCTTACTGAATAGAAGTGTTATTAAATATGTCTTTTATTTCTATAGATATATTTTCAACTGTAGTTTGTAAAATTATTCAACAGTTCCAAAGTCACATTTCTAAGGCATTTACATACTCAGTAATCCATGGATTGATGCAGGAATTAAGTCCAGAAATATCTGGTAAATAGTTTTGAAAAATGATTATATATTTACACTGATTTTGTTAACATGGGTAACACGTTTTCTTGAGAAAGAATAAAGATTTCTGGGTTTTTAGAAAAAGTATGAAAAATTGATTCAAACATAGTTCATTTCTGATATGTAGTGTAGACTCTCTGAGAATCAAGGAGATTTCAGAAAGAAAAATGTGTCACTCATAAGTGTCAATCTGGGACTCTGAAGACCCAGGTTCAAAACCCCAACCAAGGTCAGTGGCTTGAGCGCAGGCTCACCAGCTTGAGCACAGGGTCCCTTGCTTGAGCATGGGATCATAGACTTGACCCCCATGGTCACTGGCTTGAACCCAAAGGTTGCTGGCCTGAAGCCCAAGATCTGTGATTTAAGCCAGGGATCACTGGCTCAGCTGGAGTCTCCAGTCAAAGGACATATGAGACAGCAATCATTGAACAACTAAAGTGCTGCAACTATGAATAGTTGCTTCTCATCTCTCTCCTTTCCTGTCTGTCTTCCCTGGGTGTCTCTCTCTTTCTTGCTTTCTACCCTTCCCTAAAAAAAAAAAAAAAAAAAAGGAAAGATAAGAACATGACTTAGGGGATATCAATAAAAGAGATGTATTTTTAGATGGATAATAAAATTAGGTCAGTTCATTGGTTAATTGCTTTTCTTTTGAAAGGTCTTTTGAGAGAGTTTAATATAATAGTTATTTTAAGAATAAAATATCTTTCTTTTCCCATTCTCAGATTTGATCATTAGAATTTTTAGTATCAAGGGAAACTTAAACCATATTACACTTTGAGTCAGCTTAATTATATGAATAAATTATTTATAACAAAGAATTCACATGTTTCTAGACATAATAATTGTCAACTTAATGAATTTCCTATACAAGATGGTTTTGAAAATACGTTATTTTCTATTACTTTCTTTTGTTTTACAATGGTCTGTATTAGATTATTCATAGAATAAAGAGGTCCAACAACAGAACAAATTGTTCTGAAATTGACCATAACATGCTAGATGACATGCTGAAAGAGAATATTAATCTTCTACTGAAATTGTTAAAAATAATCATAGGTGCTAACCATAGGAAGGCAAATGTAAGTGAGTACCTTCTCAGAAATAATATATGTATAATATTTTTATTTATAATTTAGTTTTAGAAAATGTCTACGGTGAAAATTTATATTGTGATAATACATTATAATAAAGTAAAATATTGAAAATGAAAAAATCTACCTACAATATATGTACTACAGTTACAAAATTGTAACACATATATATTTAGTAATTCCGGTATAAGTAGTTCATCACCTCTGGTATTTAATCAACATGCGGCAGGGACTCTGCTTTGTCCTCCGTTGTATATTCAATGTGCAATAAATAGTAATTGCTAAACATCATTCCAATTGTTATAAAATTGAACAAAAACCAATAGAACATGAAATACAAACAAGTTCACTGTTAAACTATTTGGTCATATTAATTAAAACTGTAATAAACTTTCTTTTTTAGAAACAGACATCATGTTTTATAATATATATGTACATATATATTACCTATCTATTTTAATTTTAGCTATATTTTAATACCTGATAAATGCATTTGGAATAAAACCAAGATTAATTAATGACCTTAGGTATTGCTGCTTTTTTGTTATATCACTTTTTTGGGGGAGGGGGGCTCTTGTTACTCCTCCACTAGTAGATAATAGAAGATAACATTGATATTTTTATTCTAAAGGTGGCTTCTCTACTTATTTGTGTCTTTTCAATGGCAGATATTTTATACTGCCTGAATAAGAATGAATTGTTCTTGGAATCAATGAGTTCTTTTTCCTGGAACTATCAAAAAAAAAAACTAGGAAATACGTAAGTATGTCCCGGGTCTATGTAGAGAGGATTCAGACATCAAATATAAAATAGTATAGAAAAGGGCTTTTCGAATGGTGTTCTATGAAGTTTTAAGGATTCTTTTTGGTAACCAAGGGTCCCCTTTGGAAAGGAAGGAAGACTCAAGTAGACAGAGCTTCAGGGCCTACATGTAAGTTTTGAACAGGGCAAATTGACTTTATCCTGAAGAAAGTAGTATATTGTTACTTAAGCTTTAATGGCCACTGTATTAAAGATTCTCTGAGGTCCTTTTTAACTTTCAAGTTCCATAATTCCATAGATACACCAAATAAAGGTGTCATTTGGTTGCATACCTGATCTGTTATGTCTCCCCTCTTTGAGTATACATTTCATTCCCTGCAGGAGTATTTTATTACCTCTCTCCTACAAACTGTAAAAAATGTAAGGCTTGATAACACTGTGAATTTAGAAGTATTTTTGAGAATATCTACTTGGCTATATTCAAGAACATTAAAAGTTTGTACAGTATACTATGTATAAGAATAAGTTACCTTAAAATGCATATAATCTATAGTAGAACAGAAATACATTTGCATATATTTGACAATGAAGAAAAATATATCCTAAAATGGTTAAATAAGAAATTAATAAGGGTAAAATGATTATACAATGCATATTATTAAGATACTTTGTGAAATTGTTGTGCATTTTTTATGGTTTCTTTTTGAACAATCTTAAAATTATAGAGAAGTCTCAAGTACAACAGGGATTGATTTTTTTTTTTCTAAAACATTTGAGTATACATTGAGAATCTATTGCCCTTTCATCACAAACTTCAAAACTCTTTAAATAAATTAATAAATAAATATACATCATTATTACAGTAGCTCAGAGAGGAGGGAGGGAGATTTATTTGCCTTTTCAGCCCTTGATTTTCCTCAAACATGTACCACCTCCCTGTCTTCTGGCACATAGTCATCTACATATAAGAAGCTTGTCGGGCCAGAACTGCTGCTCTCGAAAACTGCTGATTTTGTCATTCTTTATCCTTTCATCAAATCTTTCCTCAATTTTCTTAGATTGTTTTTTGTTTAAAATCTCTTCCTCCTCAGGAGTCATCTTGGCCTCCTTCTTGCTGCCCAGGGTCAGTGCTTAGTGGGACTCATACAGCTGTCGGTATTGTGTGCTGTAGATAAGCACACTGCAGTTCTTTAAGATGGTCTTGGAGAAAACCAGTTGGTTGTTGGATGCATCGCAGACATCAATAACCCCAGTTTTGTGCACACAACACTCAGTGTCTCAGGAGAGGTTGCCCACATCCAGCCTTAAGGCTTGGTGCTTCTTGTTGCCTCTCTGTATGCACACTGTCTGAATGTGATGAGGTCTATCTCAGTGTTGGCAACACGGCACTCCAGTTCATATTTTTTGCTTCTTATGGTGGGGCTTTCTTTTACTCCTGGTCTTGGGGTGCTTGTGCCAATTGTTCAGTGAGATAGATGCCAATGGCTCAGCACTGCCTGGAAGGAGGTCAGAATTATTTAATGTGTAACTAAGTACCCACTCCCACATAACCACAATATCAGTCAACTCTGAAAATTAACATTAGTACATTGTATCCATTTTATTCTTAAATCTTACCCATGTTATCAATTATCCTTATAGTGTTCTTTGTAGCAAGTTAGATTTACTTGTGACCCTAGTATCTTCAAACTAGAATAAATTCCCACTGTTTACTTGACTGACATAATCTTCAGGCTTTTAGTATATAAGAAAGTTATTTTGGAGAGTGTGCCTCAATCTAAGTCTGTCTGATGCTTCTTTATGATTACCTACACAGGATATTCATTCATCTTTGCCAGAAATATCACAGAAGCTGTTTTCAGTTATTTTTGTGTCTTATTAGATAGCATATGATTTCTAACACTGATGATGATCACTTTGATCAGCTGATGATGGTGGTGTCTGCCAGTGTTCTCTGTTTCCTTTAGCAATAAAGTGTTTTATAAACAAATACATGGAAACATTGGAAGTAGTCAAGTTGCTTTCTCATCAAAGTTTTGACTTACTCAATTATGTATTCATATCAATATGAGCTCATAATCTTTTATTTTATCAGTGAGTTAAAATCAAATAATATTTACCTGGCCAGGGGGAGAACCTCTTTAAGTTATTTTTTTTAAAACCTAATCATCTTTGGTAAGTTTCCTGTTCAGGTTCCAACACTCACACCTGGTACACCACTCTCATTCTCTGTGCCTCCTTATATTTGACCTATTAGTATGCATGCCTTCATTGCTGTGTGCCACTTAATAGTTTTAGACCAGTCATTTTTAACCTTTTTCATCTCATGGCACAAATACTCCAATTACTACAATTCTGCAGCACTCCAAAAAATATAATTTTGCTGATCTGACAAAAAAATAGGTATAATTTTTATTTATTTGCACAGGACTTTGTTGTGTTGGCCGTTGTCATTTCCTCCTTTGACACTCTAAGGGAAAAGACGTCAGTGCCCCTAACTAAAGAGTCAAGTGTGGTAAGTTTTAAAAATTCTTGCAGCACACTAGAGTGCTGTCACATACCAGTTGAAAATCACTTGGTTAGAGTAGCAAAGGGAAGAGGAAGAGAAAAAATGTTCTTATTTTTATTATTAAAATGATAATTTTTGTTAATTTAGAAAGTAAAATACGTTTTAAAGGGTTTTCAGATGTTTCAAACACTCTCTAAGGAAACAGTGAATGTGATGGTAGTGGTGGTCATGTATGGGTAGGTGTGTGCATTTTTTTCACCAAAGAAGGGAAAGCATGTTACAATTACAAATATTCTCTTATTAGAATTTATAGACAATAAAAATTGAAAATAGTTACAAGAAAACATGTCTAGGAAAATCTGAAATATTAGCTATATATCTACTGTTTCTTAGACAATGGAACCATATTTCCACTCAAAGTCTAAAAACATCAGAATCATGTCTAAGCTCTCTCCCTTCTGATCTTCTACAAAATTCTGTTGGTTTCATGTTTGCAATATTTTTAATATTTTTTTAAATTTTCATTAACTTTTCATGTTTTTTTTTGAGCCTTGACTCTTTCCCTTAATCTGCTACAATGCAGCAAAACTCATCCTTCTACTACAATTTTTATGCCTTTATTTTACATTATGCTGCCAAATTGATTGCTTTCTGCTCTCCATTGCCAAGAAAATAAAGATATCCAACTACAACTAGAAATTCTTTTCTAATCTACTATTTTAATATTTTCTTTCCCACTCTTCTTTCAAAATCAGTCACTCCAGCTAAAGTAAAGCTTGTTATTTCGGAAACACTTGGATGCCCAGGTCAGGACTTTGTCATCTTGTGTTTTCATACATGGCATTCTTTTATGATAACCATTTTCTTAGCTCTTCCCTAATATTTAAAGTCTTGGTCAAATGCAACCTCCTTTATGAAATGTTACATAACTTCCCTTGAGTGAAAGTTCATTCAGCTATTTTTTTTTTAGCAAGACAGACAAAGAGACAAAGAGAGGGACAGACAGACAGGAAGGGAGAGAGATGAGAAGCATCTGTTCTTAGTTGTGGCACCTTAGTTGTTCGTTGATCACTTTCTCATATGCACCTTGACCAGGAGGCTCCAGCCAAGCCAGAGATCCCTTGCTTAAACAAGCAACGTTGGGCTCAAGCCAGTGACCTTTGGGCTCAAGGCAGAAACCAGGGGCTCTATGATCCTACACTCAAGCCAGTGACTTGGCGCTCAAGCTGGATGAGCTCATGCAGTCAACCTCAGGGTTTTGAACCTGGGTCCTCTGCATCCCAAGCTGACACTCTATCCATTGTGCCACCACCTGATCAGGCCATTCAGCTACTTTCTAACAGAATGGTTTGCATTATTTTCCACTATATATTTTTTTTAATTTTTTTATTTATCAAGCACATAATATCTACATTGTACTGAACAGTAATCTCAGTGCTTTACAAATAAAATACTAATTTTCAAAACAACCCTATGAGATAAATACTTTGTTAATCTAATTTTAAAGATTAGAAATCTAATCCATGAGTATTTAAACAATTTAACATACATAGTTTGACTCTTAAAGCCATATATTTAAATTTTATGTTGTGTGTGTCTGATGTTACACATATGTAATTTTACTTCTTTTATAAGAATATAAAGGGAAAACCTATGTATGACTATTTCTCCAGAGAATCTATCTAGCTCATGACATTGTATTTACAAGGCATCCTATAAGTATTTGTTTAATATAAAAGCACTAACATTTATTGAGTATATGTTATGGAGTAATACCATTACTATATATGTTGCATTTTCCAGTTTATTTAATCCTTCAGTAACCTATACTATATGTACTAGTATAACATTTTAAAAACTGAGAAAATTATCTCAGTAAGTCTCAAGTTATTTATTTATTTTCTACCTGCATCTAGAAGTACAGATGGGGAATATGTGATCTTAAAGTCATTTCACAGTTTGAATAGATTATATCAGTTCAGAAGAGCAACAGCACAGACATGTAAATTGGGCAATGTTACCTTTATTTATAAATGGGGAAATTGCAGTTCAGAGAGGTTAGCTATATTGCCCAAGATTACAGATTTATAATAAGCACATCTTGGATTTTAACTCATTATTTTTGACTCTCAAATCTCAGCCATTTTGCCCCCATCAACTCCCACATTTGCTCCAAAAGAGAAGAATAAACACATGAAGGAAGAAATTGTGCTATCACATACCCTTCTCAAGCTAGCTTGTGGGAGACTAAGACGAGAGCATGAGAAATGTATTAGCAATCAGGAAAAACATCCCACCATGTTCACATGATAAAAATGTGGTCTCGGCCCAGGCCGGTTGGCTCAGTGGTAGAGCATCGGCCTGGCGTGCAGAAGTCCTGAGTTCGATTCCCGGCCAGGGCACACAGGAGAAGCGCCCATCTGCTTCTCCACCCCTTCCCCTCTCCTTCCTCTCTGTCTCTCTCTTCCCTTCCCGCAGTGAGGCTCCATTGGAGCAAAGATGGCCCAGGCGCTGGGGATGGCTCCTTGGCCTCTGCCCCAGGCGCTAGAGTGGCTCTGGTCGCGACAGAGCGACGCCCCGGAGGGGCAGAGCATCACCCCCTGGTGGGCAGAGCGTCGCCCCCTGGTGGGCGTGCCGGGTGGATCCCGGTCGGGCGCATGCGGGAGTCTGTCTGTCTCGCCCCGTTTCCAGCTTCAGAAAAATATATATTAAAAAAAAAAAAAAAAAAGTGGTCTCTACAGAGTTCAAAACTTCAAAACTATCTTGCCTCCTCCTGTTAAACATCAAGTCAATAATAAATAGGCAAGTGGCTGATTTCTGTGAGGAAGGTGAACATTTTTTTACACCACTGAATATATTAGTAATTTTAAAGCAGTAAAAATAAATTATTCTAAAATAATAAAAGAAGTAGCAATGATGATGTGATTGATTGTCATCTAATTTCTCAAAATTTTATCTTACAAGAAAATCTAATTTGTGAACAAAGAATACCTCTATATTTCCTCAAAGAGAGTCTTTGGAAAAAGAACAACTCTACCTAGTTGTTTTTCTTAATTTATGTATTGACTTGAGAGAGAGAGAGAGAGGGAGAGAGAAACCTCGATCTATTCCTGTATGTGCGCTGATGGCAGATGGAATATGCAACATTTGTGTATCCAGATGACACTCTAACCAACCGAGCTCTCTGGCCAGGTCTCAATCTAATTTGTAAAAAATAATAATGCATTAAATTAAGCAATGAGGCCAAAAACAAGGGACTGAAGTTATAAACTTTATAAGCTTTATATCTATCATAAAATGCTAAAATTAAAGTTATGGTTTAGGGATCAACATTTTACAAGTATTAATATAATTTAACACTTCATCAAGAGTAGTTATGTGTTTTATATATTCTACCCAAAATCAGAGGTTTTTAACACACTCCATTAAAAACCACTTTTTATCGAAGTAAACCGCAGTGAGGAGGTATAAGTGGCTAGAAGCAGTTGTTTCATATTATATCTCCAGTAGAACCCAGAATTGACATTAAACTTTTATCTATAGATCCACTAAAACAACAACAAAAACCTTGAATAATCTAACTGTTGCATCTAACATAGGTGCTTCTATCCCATGCTTTTTGACCCATTTTACATAATGAAAATATTTCCTTATCTTTTGTTGCCAAAGCATATTTTATTATTTTTATGTCACATTGTGCATGAATGCATGAGAAAAAAATGTACATAATTTTACAATTTCAAAAATAAAATATCTGACCATTTAAAAATCTTCATAGACATAGTTAAAATGCATTTTAAAAAGATTCCTTCACTTTATATTCTAATCAAGTGCATAACAGACCTCATTTTTAATACCTTCAGCATTATTTCATAAGATATAAAACATTTTTACTTTTGAAGATCTATTGGGAGAACAATTACATCTCAATATAATTTTAAATTCTATTCCTTGGATTATGAATAAGTGAATTAGCTTAAATATTTTTTAAAATGTTTATCAAATTATAATATATATCTTTCTTAGGGAGTTTGCATGTATATAGAGTATTCACTCTTCTTTTGGATTACTTGTCTTTATTATTTTTCAAAACACTGTAATAATTTCTAAATACTTCTATTTCAAATTTATGTCCTTTTGTTTACTTTTCAATTTTTATAAAAGACAAACATATTTAGAGTAAGAAGTAATGATTTTCTCTTTTCCATTCTGATATTTAATCTCTGTAATCATTGCTTTTCTCATATTGTGGTACTGAGTTAATTCATGACTACATTTGCTTATGAAAACAATGCAAAATCAGCACACTTTATAGAACAATTTTGAATACCTAGGGCTTCCAACTTTTCAGTAAATTTGTCAGGCATTTTTGGTGGACAATGTACACTTTCAACACTGACTAAATTATTTTATGTCAGTTTTGTAGTCAGATGAAGTACTGACTCTGTTGATATATATATAAAGAAATAAATATATATTTGTATAATAAATATATTATATATTTATATATCATATAATACATTTTATATAGTATATTTATATAGTAATTATTATATATTATATAGTAAATATATTATTTACTTACTTACTTATTTATTTATTTATTTATTAAATGAGAGGCAGGAAGGCAGACAGACTCCCACATGCACCCTGACCAGGGTCCACTGGCAAGCCCCCTACAATGCGATATTCTGTCCATCTGGGACCACTGCTTTGATGCTTGGCAACCAAGCTATTTTAGCGCTGAGGTGAAGTCATGAAGCCATCCTCATTGCCTGGGTTTAACTTGCTTGAACCTTTTAACCATGGTTGAAGGAAGGAGAGTGAGAGAATGGGGGGGGGGGTGGAGAAGGAAAAGGTACCTGCTGGCAATCGAACGTGAGACTTCCTCAGGCCCAGCCAACACTCTACTGCTGAGCCAACTGGCCAGGGTCTTGCATCTGTTGATATTTTAGCACCTAGGATATCTCATATATTTTTATAAACTCATAATATTTCTAAAACCTTTTGCAGCAAACAGCATATGCTAAAGCTATTATAAAAAATCTGACTGAGATGATAATTTTACTCTCAAACATGATTTAAGTCTTTTATAAAGGATATATTCTGCATAAAATAATATAACCAATGAAGCCTCTTTTTGGATAATTTCACTTTCAAGGTGATCTCATGTTATAGGCCCTGATGAAAGATATTTTAGAGTGGTGGCCTTGTCAGTGTTGTTTTTTCTGTATCAGTGACATAAAATAGTGTCTAAATGTTTGATTAAAAAATAGACCATCAAGGCACAGTCTGAATACTAGTTAATATTTACTATTCCATATCTAATGTCTTCTTTTCTTGTTAACAAAGTGAAAGCGATATTACCCTAATAGAAGTTTAAGGACATTATTCTGGATGTTACATTTTGGAAAGTTAAAAGAATAAGTGATTACAAAATGAAAATGCAATAAGTATAAGAGAGTCTAACTTTACAAAATATTTTACATGACTAGATTTAAGTACAGATAATTGAAATTATTATTAATGTAACTTCTAATACTTAAACAATATAGCACTATTTAATATATATTTTTTAATTTCCTTAGAGGAAATTGAGGTTAAGTAATGAAGTTGGGATATTTTATGTAAATTCAAGATTTTTAAGAAAGACTATGTAAAAAGTCTGTCCTGTCATTTAATGTAAAAATCAATGGCTTCTTCACAATGCTGAGTTTCTCTTATTTACCTTTCCTAATATTTCTTGGAAGTCTTGTGCCTTAACAAAATTCTGATAATAGGTTATAATATAATCCCCAAATTAGGTAGTAGCCAGTTGGCTCAGTGGTAAAGCATCGGCCCTGCATGTGGATGTCCTAGGTTTGATTCCGGGTTAGGGCACACAGGAGAAGTGACCATCTGCTTCTCCAATCTCACTCTCTATCTCACTCTCTCTTTTCCCCTCCTGCAGCTATGGCTCAATTAGTTCGAGTGCATTGGCCCCAGGCGTTGAGGATGTCCCTGTGAAGTCTCCGCCTCTGGTGCTAAAATAGCTCAGTTGTGAGCATGGCCCCATATGGGCAGAGCACTGGCCCCAGACGGGAGTCTCCAGGTGAATCTCAGTCAGGGCACATGCAGCAGTCTGGCTATCTACCCTCCTCTTACTTGGAAAAGAAGAGAACAAACAAACAAAACATTTTTTGTTATTAATGATTAAATTTGTTAAGTAACTGTCCAAACTTGTAAACACGATATAAATTATAAATACAATAGAGTATTTCTGGTAATAACATAACAATTTCAAAAGTAATAATATGTGAGAAATATAATTAAACTTATTATCATTTTATTATAGTCTTTCTTTTCACCATGTTTGATGTGAGGTAAACCTTAAGGAAATAGTGAATGATCACATGTATAGATGAAAAAGTATTTCAACTGAAAGGGGCAAGGGGCTACCTGAAAAATAAGATATTTCCACTGTAGCTGATAAATAGCATGAACCTGAAAGCCAGAAAATAAACTAGCTTGGTTGCTAAGGGAAACTCTAAATGCTACTACTTCAAGCGTGACATTGTATTAGAAGATTCATGTCTTTGTGTCTGCTATTTATCCATCTGCAAGTGATTAAGATGATGCTATTTTAAGTCAGGTGTTCACATAACTGTCAGGAATCGTAAGTTGTGGAGCAGAGAAATGTAAGCATTTGTGTTTAAATCCTATACCTTATGTGATGCCCAAGGCAGAGAAGTGAAAGACAGTGAAGGCTAGAGGCATGAAGAAATGTGGGTCTCTTATCAAGTGCAGTGTTGCCCTTGTCAAACAAGGCTTGCATTTGCTAGAATGTAACAGAATATCTATCCGTTTTGGTGGAAACACAGTTGCTGTACAATGGAAAATTACCTGAAATTAACTTGACAAATTTGTTTTGCAGTTCTTTGCCCTGTTACCATATATAAGGTTTGCAAAGTAAGTTACAGATGTGAAAATAAATCAGGTTAAAGTTTCAACAAAAAGTGTATAAAGATGCCTTTAATTTGTACAGGTATTGTTATGACTACTAAACTTTTGTGATGTTTGGCCAGATACTATTTCATATTATTTTTACGATTTATATCAGAAAATATTCCTTGGCATGTAAGTGTTTATAAATATAGTTTTATTTTTTCTAGCTTTATTGAGTTAAAAATAAAAATTGTATATATGTGTAAGTCATACAATTCCATGTTTTATATGTGTATATGTATACATTGTGAAATGGTCAGCATTCCCAGCACTTCATATAGTTTTCTTTTTTTGTTTTTGTAGTAAAGACACTTATGGTTTTCTTTCTTAGTAAATTTCAAGTATACACTCCAGAATAACTAAGTATGGTTATAAAGCTGTACATTAGATCCCCAGAATTTATTCATCTTGCATAAATGCAACTTTGTATCCTTTAATCAGGGTATCTTCTCATTTCCCCCAGACCCTGGCAGCCATTACTTTACTGTCTGCTTCAAAGAGTTTGACACTTTCAGATACCACCTGTAAGAAAGATGATGCTATGACTGTAATTGTAAAACCCAAGCATCTAATGTTGTTCTTACTAAAACTGTGATGTTGCTTGTTCATTTCCCCCAAGTCAAGTCTTCAACTATCCCTATTTATCAACCCTACAGGATGTAAAAAGAAGTGTTGCAGAATTGGGCTCCTGAAACCTGTATAATTATGTTAACTAGTATCACCCCAATAAATTCAATATAAAAATTTAAAATAAAAAGAAAGTTGTGATGTTAATCTCTGCTGAAAGAAAACGACTACCGATTTCATTTATCTAATAAATTCATGGTTATTGGAAAAAAGAAAAGTCCCATTATAATTTTGACATCTGGTATTTTCTATTCGTAGAAGAGGTATTGAGGTTGCACAATGGCGAGGTATTTGCCTGGAGGCTGTGCTTTCTGTTCCATTACTAGAATGTGAATTAATTTGAAATCAGGGCCTCTTTTCATCTTTGTTTCCCTAGCACAATACTGCAAGTCAAAGCTTTTAGACAATATATTTTAATTTATAGTGCTTCTGATGCATTAACTATAATGTAGACCTTAAAATTTATAAAAAATAACTCCTCATTCACTATAATCTAAAACACTTCCTAACTTTTAAAGCAAAATGATATAAGGACTGTGGAAAGGGAAAAACAGCCTAGACCTTGTATGTATTGTAAATTAACTTAACATCAAGGCAATCACTTGCTTTGCACCTGCAAACAGCTAAGTTGCCAGCAGACCACTGAGCACAGGTGTTATGTACCCAATTCACCTGAGATCCCTAAGCAGAATAAATGGCTAAATTTACTTCTCCATAAAGCCTCTGAGTGGATCTTTATGAATCTCTTGACAGAGTGAACTTTTCTATTCCCTATAAGTAGTTAGGTCCAAGTTCAGTCCTGCTGCTTGTGCCAATGTGATATAAAAAAGTCTTTGGTATTACTTGGTACAATAAAATCAATGGATCTATCCTCAGAAAGCTGATGCAAAAGAATTATATAATAATGTTCTGTACCTATTAATAAAAGAGGTGGCTATATCTGGCTCCAGTGAGACATAGTGAATTGATTTTCTTTAACAAGCTCAGCAGGCAACTCTGTGCTTAAAACAATGAAACAAATGCTTATGTTAGAACAAAGGTTAGCAGGGGTAATTTTAAAACATGTGGCTTCTCATGAACTACTCTCAGATTCTTTTTGAATAGGTCTGTTTGGGGAACCAGAAATTTTCATATTTGACAGACCTAGATCCCCAAGTATTTCTGATGAAGTTAACTAAAGGTTGAATTTCTTATTAGAAGTAAGGTTTACTGAGGTAGTGTATACACAATTAAAACTTACCGTCTTTAGGAGCAGTATAACTACAACATTAGTAATGTGGAGAACAGTTTCTTTACCCTTAAGCCTTACTACCTGCCTTTTTGTATTCAATGCCTCTTCCTGCCCTGAACATCTGACAACCCATCATTTGTTTTCTTTCACTACACTTTTGCATTTATCAGAATGGCACATAAAAAGCCATAGAATGTAAAAACTAAGGGCTCTTCATTTATCAATATGCTATTAAAATTCATCTGTGTTGTCGCATCTATCAGCAATTTATTATTTTTTAATGCACGGTAATATTTCACTTTATGGGTGTACAACTCTTTCTTAATTCATTAACAAATATATGCAAATTTAAGTTTTTATGAGAGTTTGACAGTTGTAGCTAGTTTTACAAGTAAGTCTGTGTGGACATGTGTCTGCATTTCTCTTGGAATTGTTGGGTCATATAGTGAAAAGCAGAAACTATGGGCTGAATCAAAAACATGAGGCTACTTTGTCCCAAAAGGAAAGTTTATTTCAAAAGTGCCTGGGTGCAAGCAGGCAGAAACCAGGAAAGGGTGTCAGCCCCAAGCTGTGGGAGGAAACATTAGATATAGGTTTGGCTGTGGGTACTTGCTGGCATGGGGTTGGGTGCACCTGGACATACTCAGATTGGTGTATCGTAGTTTGTGGCCTTGGTTACTGACTTGAAGATGATCAGAAGGAGGGGGACTCAGCTGCAGAAACACAAGTTCTTATGTAGCACAGACCTAATCAGCATGGTCCTTTCTGGTGTCCATGGTAAATCTTAAAGACAGCCAAGAGATCAGGAATCTCCCAGAAACAGCTGGGACCTGGCATCTCTGGGCCTGTAGTGAGGCTTTCACAAACAACTATTGTGATTTAAATTCCCCTACTGGTCAGGTCTCTCTAACATAACTTTCCCTGACATTCCTACAAGGTAAACTTTTTGCAACATTTTATTTTTATTTATTTATTTATTTTTATTTTTTTTAATAATTTTATTTTTTTAATGGGGTGACATCAATAAATCAGGATACATATATTCAAAGATAACAAGTCCAGGTTATCTTGTCGTTCAATTATGCTGCATACCCACCACCCAAAGTCAGATTGTCCTCTGTCACCTTCTATCTTGTTTTCTTTGTGCCCCTCCCCACCCCCTTTCCTTCTCCCATTCCCCCCTCCCCCCCGTAACCACCACACTCTTATCAATGTCTCTTAGTTTCACTATTATGTCCCACCTACATATGGAATAATACAGTTCCTGGTTTTTTCTGATTTACTTATTTCGCTTCGTATCATGTTATCAAGATCCCACCATTTTGCTGTAAATGTTCCGATGTCATCATTTCTTATGGCTGAGCAACATTTTAAACTAAAGGCCAGAAAGCTATTAAAAGAGAGAATAGCAAGCAAATTAACTATAACCTCACAGTGGGGGGGGTGAGAATGTTCTGTTTTGGGCCCTAGTGGGAAGTTGGGTGAAGGGAATTTGAGTTTTAAAGGGGTTCTGGATTTAAAAGAGCACTGAATCCAAGCCTAACATATAATAGTATGTTTAATGTTACAAGAAAGGGCCCAACTTCTTTCCAAAGTGTTTGTTGCCATTTGACATTCCCACCAACAATGTATGATAAGTCAATTTGCTTTATACACTTGCCAGAACATGATATTATTGATCATTTTCTCTTTAGCCATTCCAGTGAACATGTAGGGGTATTTCATTATGTTTTATTTTTATTTTTTATTTAATTATTTATTTATTTATTTATTTATTTATTTATTTATTTTGGAGAGAGGAGAGAGAGTGAGAGAGAGGAAGGAGGAGGAGCAGGAAGCATCAACTCCCATATGTGCCTTTACCAGACAAGGGTTTTGAACTGGCAACCTCAGCTTTCCAGGTCAACGCTTTATCCACTGCACCATCATTATGTTTTTATTTGCATTTCCCTGTTGACTAATGATGATGAGGGTCTTTACACGTTCTCACTGAAAAATGAAATATCTTCTTTAGTGGTGTCCATTCAAATTTATATTTTATTAGTAAAAAATTGGGTTGTATATTTTGTGTTGCATTCTATAATTTTTTATATATTATGGATAAATTCTTTAAGATAAATATGCTTTAAAATTGTTTTATGAAGTCTATGTTTTGTATTTTTATTTTAAAATGTTTTTCACAAAGAGGTTTTAATTTTGATAAAGGATAATTTGTAAAGTTTATGAAGGTTAATATATAAGCTCATAGTTTTAGCCTATTTCAAGTAAACTTTTGTATATGGTACAAAATAAAAGTCAGTTCATGATTTTTATCTATAGGTGTCTGCTTCTTTTATCACTGTCAAAACAATAGTCTTGTCATTTTTCATCAAGAATTAAGTGACCATATGTAATGCTTGTGGTTATGGCCAGGCAGGTTCTTATTTAATTCAGGCAGACAGTAGAGGAACTGTGGAGCTGGAAAGCATCTGACCATACCTGTTTATCGGAGGCTCATAAAGATATGTGAGCAGATAAACAAAGAAAAACCTGCTTTTCACAGTGAAGGGCAAAGTATCAGGAAGACTGCACCTCACAGTGGTGAAAGAGCGATCTGGGAGAATCACCCCTGAGCAGAGACAGATTTAATTCTGGGTGCACTGGGTGCGCACCCTGGGTCCTGATTTCTGAAGGGCCCTGCAAAACCCCAACTTTACACTTTTTTTTTCTAATGACAGGGACCCAATATTTTTTTCTTTGCCCAGGGCCTCAACCGACCTTATACCTCATCTGCCCATGTGAGAAACCACCTGTAGCCTTACATAGACTATACACATGTGACAGTGCCACCTGCTCATGCACTAGTCAGGCAAAGTGTTTGCAGCCAGTAAACCAGCGAGCAAGCCTAACACAGCTGTTTTCCCCACATTTCACCCTTTTAGGGTTGATCACCTCACAATGTTTGCAACAAATATCTTCTGCAATGGTCCCTGTGTAACGAGTGAGGTACATGGCATAAACGTAAACAGTACAGACTACAGCAACAGGATGACAGAAGTACAAGCTCTGGGCATAACGACAGAATGGTCAGTGGCACTAAGAGGCCAATCTTTCCCTTCTGGAAGGATATAGGCCAGAGTTTGTCCACAGAAAGCACAGTAGCTGGTATCAAAGGCTGCCCTGGGTGGGCATATCAAACTTTATAGGCCTGTACACCAGGATCTGCTGGTTCCATGTATAATAAAATGGGAGAACTCATTATTGGCCATAAAGAAATTACAAAGATGCCCATGATAATGCTGTCTCCCTGAGCACTCATGGGATAATACACTTCTACCTTAGGTGGCCAGGTGTTGGATGCCCAAGGTGCCAACAGGGTCACCCGTCATAGGTGGAGGGCCTGCACAGTCCAGGGCCATGTCCATTGAAGCTATTGGCCTTTAAGGGGGGCTGTTGGGGCAGGCAGGAGCATGTTGCTCTGCTTTCCAAAGCCCAGCTTGAGTAAAGTGTCCTTGATGCATATCAACAACTGGATGGGATCAGCTGCCTAGTGCAGGAGGGCCTCCACTGGAGCTGAGCTCCCCCGTTGAGGTCTCTCACTCAAAATCTGAAGTACTTCCACAAGCGGTGTGTCTATCCAGTAAGGGAGCCAGTGCCTCCCCCAGGTCTTGAATCCATTGCTTCTTCATAGAACCAGTTAAACGGGTACCACTGTCACTTTCAAGGACCAGTGCCACCTATACACAGCATTCAAGCAGTCCAGAGCCTGTATGACTGCCCTCTGGTCTGGGTTACAGGCAGGGAAGGCAACAAGCAGACTGGTGGCAGTATCTTCCAGGTGACTGCATACTGGTACTGTTTGACTTTGGTAAGCATCCAATGATGTCTATCTGCCACTATGTCAGTGGAACACGACCTCTCTGAATCTGTCCAGATGACACTAGTTGTCTCCGTGGGTGCTACTTAGAACATGTTGCACATTGATTGCAAGCTGCAAGTACCACAAGCAAGTTTCATACCTTAACCACAGCCCACATAGTTTTCTGTCCCACATGGAGTAGACACGGGTAGAACCACTGCACTATATCACCTGTGGTGCAGTCTCCAACCATTGCACCCTTGCCAAGGAGACTGCCTCATCATTCTCAGGATGGGCTATAGGGCCATAACCTGTGACATGATATACTGTCACCTGCTTCTGGTGTCCTATTTTCCATAGGTCCTGCCACATGGCCTACCCTCATAGCGGATGGTGCATTACTATCCACTGGTTAATATGCCAAGTAGCAATCTAAAGGATCAGTCCACAATAGACAGGCCAGCTGTCAGTGCAAATCACCAGAGGTGAAGGTTCATTATAGGCAACTAGCTATACGGTTCTTAATTCTGCCCATTGGCTACTTTGGCCTTTACCTGTGTTCATCTAAATAGTCTCAGTGGCTGGAAGAAAGGCTATGGCCATCCACTTGGCAGGTTGGCTTCTGTTAGAACCATCAGTAGTATACCAGGCATCCTCAGGGATGGGCATTCGCCCTTCCTGGTAGGGACTGACTTCAGTTTCTGCCCTTATGAGCACCAGCTGCAACTGACTCTAACTAGACCCAGACTTCCAGTTCTGCCCTCAACAAGCTGGTACTAAGAGTACAGTGTTGTTGCAAGTATGTACTCCACTTGTCCAGGGTGGAGGTTTGGGCCATACCATTGGTGATTTGGTTGCCCAGTCTCTCACCTATCCTGCAATAAAGTATACTGTCTTGACTGTAGCTGAACTTGTGGTTGTAATACTCTCAGTGACTAGGAGGGCAGCATATACAGCTGCCAACTATTTCTTCACTAATGAGTAAAGGGCTTTAGTGCCTTTCCACAATTGGGACCAAAACCCAATAAATTGCCATAGGCACTCTATTTCCACAAGCCCCATCCAAACCCCTCAGAGATTACGTAGACATCAAGCTCACAAGGCCTGGCAAGAGAAAACACATTTCAGGCCTGTGCCACCTTGACAGTTCTCTTAGTTGCTGCAAATGCATCTTGGGCCTGCTCAGTCCAATCCCAGAGAACCTCTGGATTTTCATAGAGGAGGGAACATTCTGCACCTGTATCCACCAAAGCCAACACCAGTAATTTTTAATTCCACATGGGGCTTCCCGCCCATCCCTGTTAGATGGGTCCTTTGGCCTTCCCCCTATTCAAACTGGAACAATGAATTTTGGGGGATCCTCCTCTCCCTCAGCTGCCTAAGTCAGATAATCTTGTAACCATGCCACCAATACACCAACCATTTTACTGGTAGCTGCTGGGGTCATTAGTCTCAGTGGTTGGAACCTTTGTTCTGGTTTAAGCTGCCGCCAAAGCTCCAAAAGAACTTTATTAGACTTGGCATCTAATTTCTCCCTATCTGCCCAGCTGCAATCAGATCTATCCACATCTGTGTTTGGGTAACCTTTACAGGCCTGTTTCTCTTGTTAGTTGTGTTAGGGTGGGGGCAACACAGGCAGCAGTTATGCTTCTATGCTGTCTCCAGCTCTGCCAAATCTGCTACTATCTGTGTAACCATGTTGATGGACTATCTCACATAGGAGCTCAAGATAGCCACTGGTGACCCAAAAAGGGCTGTTGGGTACTACAGAGAATAAGGTTTCTCATACCTGCCATAAACAGTTCCTCATCTGGTCGACAGGCCTTCAGGTAGAAAGCAGCATTCTTTATACCTAGGTTCCAAAGGATCTTGGGGAGCTTATTATAGGACTGCCACCAACTCACTGATCCCAGCAAGTCCCCTGCATTCTGCCAGACTATATAAATGGCAGTCATCACTTGTTCTAATATGATATGATTTCCTGGGTTGTCATGGCAATTCTGAAGATGTTGCCTCAGAAAGAAGAGTATTGTAATGGTGGCCAATTTCTCTATTTCTTTTCCGGAGAGTATGATGCCTTCTATCCCATGTTCCATAACTGCAGCAACCAGGCTGCCAGGCGCTCAGTGGGGTTTTGCCTGAATTGCACCCCTAACTCCATCAGCTCTGCCTGGGAGTATGGCTGGACCACAGAGTGCTCCACTATCTGTGGAGGAGACTATATCTGCCCCTGATCGACTCTTGGCTACTAGGTTTTTACTTTCTGGGCAACCACCATCTGGGCTCTGAGTCTAAGGATGGCAGTTTCAGCCCTAACCTCCTCCTCAGAAGAGGTGGAGTTGGAAATACCTGTTCCCACCAACTCAAGAGTCAATCTGCCAGCACACATGCTGCTCTGTATTGAGCGGCTGCTTTGGTCCCTGCAGCTCCCAGCTCTCAGCCTGAAGCTAAAGCTCAAGCTCTTGAACCCACAGTTGTTTCTCTAACAACTGTTGTTTCTAGTTTGGTTTTCTTTTTTCAAAATTCTTTTGGTTTTCTCAATACTTTGTATTTGCATACAAATTATAAAATCAATTTGTTAATTATTCTAAGTAAAATGGCCCAACCAGGTGGTGGAACAGTGGATGGAACATTGGCCCGGGATGTAAAAGACCCAGGTTTGAAACCTAGACATGACCCCGTGGTCATTGCATTTAGTCCAAAAGTCATTGGTTTGAAGCCCACAGTCACCAGCTTGATCACTAGGTTGCTGGCTTGAGCAAGGTGTCGCTGGCTTCACTGGTGTCCCCCATCAAGGCACATATGGGAAAACAATCAATGAACAACTAAGGAGTTGCAACAAAGAATTGATGCTTCTCATCTCTCTCCCTTCCTGTCTGTCTCTCTATTTGTCCCTCTCTCTGTTTCTCTGTCTCTATTTCTCACTAAGAAAACAATGGCCATTCAAAAAAAAAAAAGTCTTTCAATCCATGAACATAAATATATCTCTCCATTTATTTATAACTTCTTAAGTTTTGTCTGCAAAATTTTTAATTTTTAGTTTAAAGGTTTTGTATTTTGTTTTATATTTTTAGTGTTTTACTTATTTTATTTTTTTTTATTTTTTCTGTATTTTTCTGAAGCTGGAAATGGGGAGAGCCAGTCAGACAGACTCCCGCATGCGCCCCACCGGGATCCACCTGGCACACCCACCAGGGGGCGACGCTCTGCTTACCAGGGGGCGATGCTCTGCCCCTCCCGGGCGTCACTCTGTTGTGACCAGAGCCACTCTAGCGCTTGGGGCAGAGGCCTAGGAGCCATCCCCAGTGCCCAGGCCATCTTTGCTCCAGTGGAGCCTCGCTGCAGGAGGGGAAGAGAGAGACAGAGAGGAAGGAGAGGGGGAGGGGTGGAGAAGCAGATGGGCGCTTCTCCTGTGTGCCCTGGCCAGGAATCGAACCCAGGACTTTTGCATGCCAGGCCGATGCTCCACTACTGAGCCAACCGGCCAGGGCCTAGTGTTTTATGTTTGATTGAAACTTGACAACCTTTTTTGGAGAAAAAGCCCTGGAGTTCATGGGGATGACTGGGAGCACAGTGGAGTCACTTGAGGCTCCTGTGGCAGGATCATGGGGGCAAGAGATCCCAGAGCTGGCCAGAGTCCCAGACACTAGACTTTCTATTCAATTTTTTTCTTCCCTTTCCCCTATTGCTTAAAAATGTGCTTATTATAGATTTGTTTGAATAATTATCTTTTTTTAATGTAAGCACCTTTATAAAAGCTGAGCTTACTCTCATGTATTTCCTAGAGTTTGTGTATACCCTGGCTGACACCAGGACCTTGAGGGCACAACTAATTTTAAATTTAAATGTTTATTACAAGTTTAGAGAAATAACATTGTGTTTAGTATTTTAATCACATATCCTGTGACCCTGCTACACATATCTCTGGTAGATTTTTCATAATTTTCTTGAGTTTTTCTACAGAAATGTGTATAACATGTAAGAATAACAATACTTTTATTCTTTTTTTTCCAAGATACATGATTTTTTAAAATACATTATTGCACTCTTAAGACCAATAGTTACAGTTTTGAACACAAGTGGCAAGAGTAGATATCTATTTCATCCTTCAGTGCTGGGTAACAAACTACCACAGCTTTAGTGTCCTCGAGCAACTCTCATGACAACTCACAGCTCTGAGGTCAGAAATGTGAGCAGGCATTTGTCAGGTCTCTGCTCAAGGTCTTATAAACTGAAACCAGAATATCAGCTGGGGTCTGTTGCTTTCCTGAGGTTTTAGAGAAAAATCTTGTTCTGAGTTTGTTTAGATTATTGGCAGAATTCAGTTCCAAGTAGTTGCAGGAAACAGATCCCCACTTCCTTCCTGGCTATCACGTAGAAGCTGTGCCCAGGTCCTTCCGGCTGCCCGCACTCATTGCCATGCGTCCCCTCCGGCTCCAAAGCCAGCAACAGAGATTCGCCCTCAACTAGAGTCCCTCTCACACTTGGTTGTTTTTATCTGTCTTTGCCTTCTAGACCCAGATATAAAGCCCATGTGATTGCATCTAGGGCACCTGGATAATCTGCATTCTGAATAATTTTAAATCAGCTGATTAATAAGTTTGCATTTGCACAAATACTTTTCACCGTGTACCATGACGTAATCACAGAAGTGATATCTCCTCATATTCATAGGGCATGCCCCTTCTCAAGGGTGGATTATACTCTTGAAGGTTCTCTTAGCATTCTACTTACCACAACATCCATGTCTTACTGTATTCTTAATCTTTTTTTTTTTTTTTCTGTTTAGCCATTTCATATAGAAGAAGGACACAGAAAAATCCTCCCTCTTCAGATCATGGCAACTTTAATCTATTCCATAAGCATAGCCATGTATTCTTAATCTTAATGGGAAGTCAGTCTTTCACCATTAGCTATGGATATTTTAAATTAAATTTTGGGGGTGACATTGATTAATAGAACCACATAGATTTCAAGTGTATATTTGTCTGCTACATGATCTGTATATTGCATTGTGTGCCCACCACCCAAAGTCAAATTATCTTTTGCCACCATATATTTGGCCCCCTTTACCCTTTTTACCCTCCTACCCCCTTCTCTCTGGTAACCGCCATACCATTGTGTGTGTCTATGAATGAGATTTTTATATTCCACATATGAGTAAAAACATATGATTTTAGATTTTTTGACTGACTTATTTCATTTAGCATAATATTCTCTATTTTATTACAAATGACAGTATTTTGTTTTTCTTATGGTTGATTAATATTAATACCTTTTAAAGTCATGAATCAACTTTGTATTCTTGAGATAACCCTTGTTTATAATGAATTACTTTTTCTTTTTAATTTGCTTTATTTTATTTACTCATATTTCATTTAAGATTATTGAATCTGTGTTATGTGGGACATTATTGTGTTTTTACTTTGGAATCAGGATAATGCTAGCATTATAAAATTAACTGTGACATGTTCCCTCCTCATATTTTCTGAAAATGTTTTTATAGAGAGGCATACCTCAGAAATATTATGAGGTTGGTTCCAGACCACTTTAAAAGCAAATATGGCGCCCTGGCCGGTTGGCTCAGCGGTAGAGCGTCAGCCTGGCTTGCGGGGGACCCGGGTTTGATTCCTGGCCAGGGCACATAGGAGAAGCGCCCATTTGCTTCTTCATCCCCCCCCTCCTTCCTCTCTGTCTCTCTCTTCCCCTCCCGCAGCCAAGGCTCCATTGGAGCAAAGATGGCCCGGGCGCTGGGGATGGCTCCTTGGCCTCTGCCCCAGGCACTAGAGTGGCTCTGGTCGTGGCAGAGCGACGCCCCGGAGGGGCAGAGCGTCACCCCCTGGTGGGCGTGCCCGGTGGATCCTGGTCGGGCGCATGCGGGAGTCTGTCTGACTGTCTCTCCCCGTTTCCAGCTTCAGAAAAATACAAAAAAAAACAAACAACAAAAGCAAATATGGCAATAAAATAATCATACTAATTTGTTGGTTTCCAAGTGCATGTAAAAATTACGTCTATACCAGTGGTTTTCAACTACCAGCCCATGGACTGATGCCAGTCTGCCAGGAATTTCATGCCAATCCCAATGAATATAGACTCTATAATCATCATACAACATCAGGGTGGTTCACTCTTTCATGGGCTGCCATGAAAATCCTAGTTTATACTATACTATAGTTTATTAAGTGTACAATAACATTATGTCTATAACAACAATGTATATTTTATAATTAAAATTTTGTATTACTAAAAAATGCTAACCATCATCTGAAGCTGTTGGAAAAATGGTGTCAATAGATTTGCTTGACACAGGTTGCCACAAACCTTCAATTTGTAAAGAAAAACAAAAATACAAACAAATAAACAAACAAAAAACAGTATCTGCAAAGTGCAATAAAGTAAAGCAGTATAAAATAATGTATGCCTGTTTGATATAGTTTTTTTACTTGAAAATTAGCTAGAATGCAACATCAAAATCATTTGAGCATGTTTTCTCTATGGGATTTTTACAAAAATTCAAATCATTTAATACGTATAGGGTTTACCTGATTTTCTAATTCTCCTTGAGTGAGCTTTTGTCATTTTATTATTTCATCTAAGTTGTTGAATCTAATGACACAAAGATGTATTTAATAGTCCTTTATCATCTTTTTAAAAGTGTTTGGAATCTTTCATAATGTCTCCTTTTGTATTCCTGATAATGGAAATTTGTGTCTTCTCAATTTTGTTTCTGACCAATCTAGTTTGGGCTTTATCAATTTGATCTAATTAATTTATCTATATTTTCTTAATTTATATTTTACTAATTTTTAAATACATTTAATTTTATAACAGTTTTAGATATAAATGGATATTGCTAAGTAAGACTTGAGAATTGACATATACTACAGACTCAGTTTTTCCTATTATTAATATCTTACTATGGTACATTTATCACAATAAATGAACAAGTATTGATACACTATTATTAATAAAATTTAAACTTCATTCAGTTCTCCTAAGCTCCTCTGTAATGACCTTCTTTTCTGGTCCAGGAGCTCATCTAGGTTATCACATTCTACTTAGTCGACATATCTCCTTAACTCTTGGTTGTGATGCTTTCTTAGATTTTTTCTTTCTTTTAATGACCTTGACAGTTTTAAGAGGATTGCTCTGCTCAGCTCTTTCATACAATGTTCCTCAGTTAGCATTTGTCTGACAATTTTCCTCATGATTAGACGAGGGTGATGGGTTATTGGGAGGAAGATCATTGAGTTTAAGTGCCATTTTTATCACATCATAGTAAGGGTACCTCACTTATCACTGTTAATGTTGACCTTGATCACCTATCTGAGGTGATATTTTCCAAGTCCCTCCACTGTAAAGTTAATTACCCCACACACACATATACACATCACATTCCACTCTTTGGGAGCAGTTCACTATATATATATAAGGAATGGAAAATTATGCTTTTCTTCCTTGAGGAGTGAATTTTTACATAAATTATTTAAAACTTATGCTGGGTTGAGTAATAACCCCTTCAAATTTATGTCTTTCTCAGATCCTCAGAATATAACCTTACTTTGGGAATAGGGCCATTGTAGATATCATATAATTATGTTAAGAAGAAGTCATACTAGAATAGTAGGGTAATGTAGGCTGGCCCTTAAGCCAATATGACTAAATTCCTTATAGAAAAAGAAACACCTGTATTGACACACACAGAAGGAAGACAGACATGAGACAGTGGAGGGAGAAATTGAGTGATGCATTTACAAGTAAGGAAGGCTGATTGCTGGAAACTGCCAGAAACTAGAATGAAGCAAGGACAGACTCTGCTCTAGTGTGTTCAGAGAACTCATGGTCCTGTCAACAACTTTACTATGAAAGAGAATGTGAAAGAAATTGTGAAAGAATAAATTTCTGTGTTAAGCCATGTAGTTCATTGTGCTGTGTTACAGCAGCCTTAGCAAACTGGTAGAATTGTTCTGAATAAAAAAGGTTTGTCTCTTCTCCCATATTTTGTATCTATTCAATTGTTCACTTTTAAATGTGCCCTCCAAATGGTACAATGGTAGCCACGTTTTTCCAGGGACTAAAAGTGAAAGGGTTTGATGGTAAAATAAATAAATAAATAAATAAATAAATAAATAGGAAGAAAAAGAAGAGAAGTCTAACCTTCCCCTGTTGGCAGATAGTTTTTGTTTGTATGCAAAAAGAGTGCAGTTATTTGCACCCATACTGCAAGTCAGTTACCATTTATATGCCTGTCCAAGTTAAGGAAAGCTCTCTGGGGAATCCTGCCCTGAAACCAAACTTTCTCACACACATCTGGTAGAAGCCCTTGGAAAAGGTGTAACAAGTAGTCATAGATTCTGTTGTATCTTTGGCTACATGGCCACAGGTACACCCATCTAAAACATCAGCTAAATCATCTAAACCATGATATTAGCCCATACTTGGCCTTTGTTTGGTAATATATTTTCTTCTTTCCCACTTTTATAAATGCTGTCTCTCAAAAGCAAACCATGTCTGCTTGCCCTGTCTTTCCTAAGAGAGGTCTGTTACTCTTTGGGTTATGATTTTATAGATTATGTGGCTTTTTTTCCTCATTGTTGGGATGGAGTTGTGTACTGTCTGATGCAGACAGAACTCTAAAAACAAATAATTTTCTGAAAGTACTTGAAGGAATTGAGCACACTGAAGGAAGTTTTAAAGTTCCATTTCTGTCAGTGGTTATCTACATGAAATCTTAAGATAACTTCAGATATATTCCTCATTAGCTTTAGCTAATGGGGTAATTGGTGAACTGATTTATGTAAAATTATCTATTTTAAAAAGAAAATGGAATATTCTGAACTGTCTTGTTAGGCCACTTGTCCAAGCTCTGGTGCCTGAGGGATTAATGTTTTAAATAGAATGAAAGTCAAAGGTAAGGGAGGGGGTACTGAAACTGAAATTGGGAATCACATTATAGTAGTTTATAATCAGAAAGGGATTTCAAATAGCTTCCCTTTTTCTTTTTCTAACCTATCTTTATCATGAAACAATATTTACAGTCTCTTTATTTTCAATAGATAATTCCAAATCATTAACATAAGTTTGTTATTTTTAAGAAGAAAACAACACTGAAGTGCTTATGGAAATTTAAAAAGTTTCCTGAAGCATAAAAGTAAAAATGCCTATCATTTATGAATAAAGTACTCTCTAGGTCCCCATGCTGACCAGAGATGAAATATTTTCATGCAGTGCGTGAACACAATGCTTATAACAGCGACAGCATTGTACTCAACATTCTTGTGCACCATGTACCCAGAGGTGTTGAAAGTGTTTATTAAATAAAAAGAATACATAAATGTGTAACCAATTTTTTACTCTCTCAACAGACTGATAAAACAAAAACTTAGTTGAGCTAAAAGCAACGAAATGAAACTGAGCCAAGATGAATTTAAACTCCACATAAGAGGAGAAGATAGTAAACAAATATATTAAAGTATGCAATTTTCTCCCTAGGAGGGGTATTAAAGACCTGAGCTGAATTCTTTAAAAGGGGCCTGGAGACACGGCAAACTATGTCAGCACAATAAATTAAAAATTTTAAAAATCCCCAGCAAAAACCTGTTATCTCTTATCAGCAGAGCACTGAATTCATCAACATGAATTAACCATATTTCATTCGAGGTAGATGAAGAATAAAAAAAGGAGGGGGTACTAG
Organism: Saccopteryx leptura; assembly: GCF_036850995.1. Lineage (NCBI taxonomy): Eukaryota > Metazoa > Chordata > Mammalia > Chiroptera > Emballonuridae > Saccopteryx > Saccopteryx leptura. Next base: position 62,115,424 of record NC_089506.1, on the reverse strand, counting down.
GGAAACACACAAGTACCTCCACATAACGTTAAGAAATATGCTAAAAGGACTTATTTACACTAATTGGCAAACCATCTAAATATTTACGTACCTTTACTATTTTGAAGAAACTTTGATTATAATAAAGTTTCAGAGTATATACTAGGAAAATAAATTGTAGGATCCAACAATTAAATATGAAGTTGTAAAGATATTTTTAAATTTCCCATTTATATATTATATGGGAAAAGGAAAGATCTTTTAATACTAGTGCACAAAAACTCTATGTCATCATGTTAAACTTCACTAATTTAGATTCTAATAACAGTTAATATCTATAAAATGAAGTACTCAGATAATAATATGATAAATATGGCATTCAAAATAGTTAATAAGAACCAATATTTATTGGACAATTATTTCATGGCTGGTGCTCTTCTACCTGCTTTATAAATATTAGTTTGTTGAAATTACATAACAACCAAATAAAGTGCATAATATTTTCATCTACATCATGCAGATGTAGAAACTCCTGGTTAGATGTATTGACTTGTTCATATTCTTCTAGCCATTAAGTATTTATGCAGCATAAACCTAGGCCAAGTACCCTGAATCAGAGCCTCTCAGAATTTAATGTGCATTTGGATCAACCAGGGATCTTGTTAAAAAATGCAAATTATGATTCAGCATGTCTGAGTTGAGGCTCTGGTGTCTGAATTTCTAACAGGCTCCTAGATAAGTCTGATGCTGCTTGTCCAAAAACCACACAATACTAGCAAGGCTACAGAATAAGATTTTTCACTATTAAAGTATGCTGCTTTGGGGTGGGGGGGGAAGTACGCTGCTTTGTGTGGATATCAACTGAATCAATCATACATAAAATACAGCAAATTATAGAGTGATGAGACTATTATATGTTTAGGTTTAAAGGATGCTTAGGCTGGCAACAAGAATTGAACATAGAATAATTTGAGTTTAAATTGACAAAATCATTTTGGATATACTATGGCAAAAGTATACAAAATTTAAATTTTTAAAAATATTCAGAACTTGTTTCTATCGAATTCTTTGTCTGTACTTCTATTATAAAAATAAATTCTTATATATGCATATATATATATATATATATATATAAAGTGTTGATTGCTGTATTGTCTGTAATAGCCAAAAATGGAATTCTCCAAAGAAGCCAATAGGACGAGAAAGATGAAATAGAATTAATCTATCCACTTAAACACTGTGAATCACTTAAAAATAAGACATATATTAAAATTACCTCATTAGAAAAGAACTTCATTTGTTTTGTAAGCCCAGTGTAGGTAACGTTTCCTATTCATGTCTGTAATATCCATAGAGATGAAGCATGCTTTTTACACAGCAGGTACTCAGAACTCAATAATTTCTTGTTGTTTGAAATACTGTCTGCCTTCCAAGTTTTACTACAGAGACAGGAAAGGTATACTATTTATAGATTTGGAAAAATTCTATAAATTTTGGGTAGAAGTAGGTTTATTCTTCTATACTTTCATCTATGGCTTAATTATTTAATGTTTGCAATGTAAGGTTTGCTATTATATGGAAAATAAAATTAATTAAAATATACAAAAAGGAGTGTTAGAAATATCAGGAAATTAGTATGTTAGTCCTCAGATTCTAGGCTCTTTTTTTTTTCATGGTTAAAAACACGTAACATAAAATGTACCACCTTAACCATTTTTAAGTGTACAATTCAGTAGTGTTAAGTATTTTCACGTTGTGTATAAAAGATCTCCAGAGCTTTTCACCCTGCAAATCTGAAACTCTATAGCCATTAAACAACAACCACAGTCTCTTTTAAAAGAAGAGTTTCAAGCTCCTGTGTTAAACCAAAGATAGATTTCCTTCCAGACATCTTCCAAATATTTTATTCATACATTTAAGTGTGTGCAGACAAAATTAGCTTCAAGGCTTTTCTTTTGTCATTTTTAGGAGTCCACTTTATTTTATGCTGTTTCCCAAAATATAGGTAATAGGCAAAGCAAATTAAGTGTTATCAAATTATTTGTACCACTATCTAGTTCTACATATCAATGTTACAATATTAAATATGCCACAGAAATGGTGAGGCAATTAGGAAATTGAAAAGGGAGATATGACCAAAAAAATTATATGTATTCTAAAATTTTTTATTATATGTATTCTAAAAAATTTTTAAGTGTGTTCACAGTAATGGCTACATTTATTTTTAAGTCTGCCAAAACTTAGTTGTAAATAAAATGACACCTGCTCAAAATCTGGTAGAGGCTAAATTGTTAATCCAGATTCTAGGGTTTTGTAATATACTTCATATAATTTTCATATACTCTGCTTCCCCCCCCCCCCAATTTTAGAATATGTAAATACATGTTGATTATTGAGCCAGATCCTTCCTTTGTTCTTTAGACTTTCAACTATCTACTGATTTATATGAACTTGAGATGTTTCAAAATCCCTAGTACTAGAAACTCTATTCTGAAGACCTGATTCATGTCATGCAACATTTGAGTCCTGCAATTTTATCTTCTCTTGAGATGAGTTCAACACTAGATAATTTGAAGAGAGTCACTCCAATCTAAACACTAACACATGATATGATCAGTACTCACGGATAACTCGAACTGATTCTTTCATTCATCTTACTTACAATCTGTCAAATTCCTTTCTTTGAGTGTACTGAAACCTAACTGTACTAGAGCTGTACTTTGCACAAAAAGATCTTTTTTAGGGGGCAAGTGTACAATAGGTAGAGGACATAAATTGAAGGTCTGAACTTGAGTGAGGGCATGGTCTGTCCCATGGTTGACATTACAGAGACTTCTTATAGATTATCAAGATCCTGTTTTTAGTTAGGGTAAAAGCTACCTCTATTGCCCTCCACAGTGTTTGCTCACCACTAACTGGGGAACCCCTTTTCTTTTCTTTTTTAAGTATTCGAAAGAGAGAGAGAGAGAGAGAGAGAAAGAGACAGACAGACAGGAAAGGAGAGAGATGAAAAGCATCAACTCATAGTTGTGGCAACTGTGTTCATTGATTGTTTTATCATATGTGCCTTGACTGGGGTTCTCCAGCCACACCAGTGACCCTTTGCTCAAGCAAGTGACCTTTGTGCCCAAGCCAGCAATGATGGGGTCATATCTATGATCCAGTGCTCAAGCCGGTGACCCCACACTCAAACTGGTGAGCCAGAGCTCAAAGCTGGATGAACCTGCAATCAAGCTGGAGACCTTGGAGTTTCAAACCTGGGTCCTCAGCATCCCAGGCCGGTGCTCTAGCCATTGTACCACTACCTATTAAACTGGAAACCCTTTTTCTTAAGTTTGTAATCTGCCTTATAGTGTACTATTTATTTGAGCAATGACTTACATTATCAGCAAATTATCTATACATTTCTAAAACATGGATATTGGGTATTAAAGGAAAAGAGGCTGACTTTAACTTTCTTTTAAATTTTCATCAATGTGGACAAGTCTGAAATTTTTATATTGTAAGAATAATATGACACACAAAATTACCTGGAATAACATAGTCATAAGTCTTCACACAAAAGATCTGTAACTAAAGTAATAGAAAAAAAATAAACCTTTTCAAATCTGCAAAAAGAGTTGAGCTTACAAACTAAAGTTGAATTAGAATAACCAATCACTGGATTAAGAGAGTGTCACAGTAATTCTCCAGGTGTTGTCTAGGGACAGAATCATCAGCATGACAGGGAAAGTTTTTAGAAATGTAAATAAACAGGCCCTTTCCAGGCCACCTGAGTCCAATCCAGGAAGCTGCTCACTAATTTGTTTCAAAGACCCCTATAGGGCAATCTATTGCATCAGACACTTTGTGAATTACTATTATAAACTAGTGTGTATGACGGTAAATTATTCACCACTCTTTCAACAGTGCAAGTCATTTTAATTAAAAAAAGAAAAAATCAACTGCATAAATGAGATATTCTTAATATTTACCTGAAATTGCCCACCGTCCACGTACAATTTTAAGTGATATCTAATTTAGTCTTTGTCTTCAAATATCTGTAGTTCAATTTGTAGCTTTGATAATAGTTCAATAGAGTTTACTATACATTTGTATATACTCTTTAAATGAGTATTGAGTGATCATGATACCTCAAGGTTAATGATAACACTAGTAATTTCTATTTCCATGCTCATTCATCACTTGTGAGTCTGCAGGTGTGGTTGGCTTCTGACACCGCTCCAAGTGCAGAGTGCCCTCCGCTCTCCAGCAGAGCCCAGGATGCTGACAATGCAGGTGCAGGAAGAGGTCATTGTGAGAAACTAATTTCAGGTAGCTTCTTGAGGCAGTGATTCTTTCCTCAAAGTGGCTACTTATGAATACCATGTCACGAGTGATAGTTTTTCTTCCCACCATTACCTTTTGCCCAGGCTTGTGACCATAGAAGCCCCGGCACTGCTGTTTGGAACTTGACGTGGCAATCTGGATTGTTCAGAGGAGATGAAACATTTGAACTAAAACATCCATGAAATTGCTGTAAAAGCTAATTTGAGGGTGGGCATTTTCAGGCAAATGTTAAGAATGTAAAAACAACTTTTGTTCTAGTGCAGCTTCACAGGATTTATGTAGTGTGTAGGATTTCAGAAGTTTCCATAAGAAATAATTATTCTCTAACAATGGATAGAGGCAATTCAAATTAGGTAGGCAGTGATAGTGCTTACTTAATAAATAGGTGCATGTGATTTTGTGTATAGATGTAACTTTCTGCATGCACTCACAAAGCTCAAAGTGCTAACTTTTCATGATAAACATGTTCAGGTTTTCTTTCGGTTATCTCGTGAGCACTCACAGTGGCAACCATGTGTTTGCTTGGTGCCATTATTCTCATAGTTTAATTTGGAGTACATATTATAAATTTTTAAAATGGCCAGTTCAGATTAGATTTATATAAGTTTTAAAAAGATTTAAATCAGTCAAAGTGAAGTCACTTATGCAAAAACTAAACTGACAGTATTTTCATATTACAACACAGAAATTTCATTGAAGTATAGAGTCAAGCATCCACCTGAGTTGAATTCAAATGCATACTAAGTCTTGCTACTCAGACGATAGTCAGGACATCAGTCGCATCAGCATGATCTGTACACTTATCAGAAATGCATAATATCAGGAACCATCAAGACTAAAGTGAATCTGTATTCTAACAGATTCCTACTGCTCAGTATGTTTATAAGAATTTCAGGTGCACAGTACTGGGAAGAATTAAAAGAATATTTGATTTATCCAGTGTATTGTTTTTTTGCCACCAAATACGATCATGCACTTTAATTAAATAAAGCTTTAAGCATTCACTTTGAAGATTAAAATGCATTAAAATTATTCTGTCATCAGTTCAAATCTTTCAGGCCTAAGCATCTCTTAAAATATATAACCATTTTTTATAACAAATCAAAATAAAAATTCAAAATATACACATATAAATTTCTGGATTCAAAATAAAGAGCACCAATTAACATAACTATACAGGTTTCCAGTACTCAATCCTACAACACAACTCTGTACACTGTATTGTGTGTTCACCCTCCCAACTCAAGTCTTCATCCATCACTATTTATCCCCCCAATACTCTCCTCCACCTTTATCCCACAGTCACCACACTGTTGTCCACGTCTATCAGTTTTATTTTTGTCCCCAATAAATTCAATAAAAAAAGAGAAAAAATGTTTTTTGTTTTTTTTAAAGAAATAATCTATTTTTTTATTTTATTTATTGATTTTTTTTAGAGAGAGGGGGGAGAGAGAGAGAGAGAGAGAGAGAGAGAGAGAGAAGGGGAAGAGTAGGAAGCATCAACTCCCATATGTGCCTTGACCAGGCAAACCCAGGGTTTTGAACCGGCAACCTCAGTGTTCCAGGTCAATGCTTTATCCCACTGTGCCACCACATGTCAGGCAAGAGAAAAAATGTTTTAAATAAAATAAATAATAGCATTGTTGGAAGAAAATAGAGCAGATAACAAAGTCAAGAAAAAGCATTTGTCCCTAATATGATAAATACAAAATTTCCAGTAAATAGGCAAAAGACATAGGTATTCATTGTTTTTTATATTTATTTTGCTGGGCCCTCTTTGACAGTTATTTAACATTGAATGTGTTATTTTGCCAGTTCTTTAATTTCTTTACCTATAATCCAGAACAGTAATAATACATTATAAGGCTATTGTAAAATTATATAAATTATATATATAAAGTATTTAGAAGACTGTCAGACACATAGAAAATAATTACTTATCATTTACTCTTACTATCAGTTTTTGATGTTAGACACTGATGTTACAAAATTGGTTGTGTGAAGTTTTTGATCACTGGCTCTAGAGTAATGTTCCTACCACCCCTGAAGTCAGCCAGGACAGTAGAGGTCACAGAAGCAGTTCCCAGGATCAGTATTATTTTATAGCACCCTTCAGCAAGAGGGAAAGCAACCCTTCCAAATGTTGGCTGATAGCATTAAAAATAAAATGTTAGCCTGACCAGGTGGTAGCACACTGGATAGAGCATTGGTCTGGGATGCTGAGACCCCAGGTTGGAAACTGTGAGATTTCCAGCTTGTGTGCAAGCTCATCCAGCTTGAGCACTGGCTCACCAGCTTGAGTATGGAATCATAGACATGACTTCATAGTCTCTGGCCTGAGCCCAAAGGTCACTGGCTTGAAGCCCAAGGTCAATGGCTTGAGAAAGGAGTCACTGGCTCAGCTGGAGCCCTCCAGCCAAGGCTCTTATGAGAAAGCAATAAATGAACAACTAAGGTGTCACAATGAAGAATTGATGCTTGTCATCTTTCTCCCTTCCTGTCTGTCTGTCTCTGTCTGTACCACCCCTCTCCCTTTCTCTCTCTCTTGCTAAAATGAAATGAAATAAAATAAGTAAGAAATGAAACTTTTTCAAGGACATCTTTTTTGTCTAAAGGAATGTTCCACAAAGCATGGTATACTTCAAGGAGAGAAATCTGGCCTGAGGGGACAAACTTCATTTGGTATTCCAGCTACTCCTGCTATTGACACATCTCTTGATCTTTAAAATGGAATGTTTTTGCTTAGGAACAGTTTTCTAGAAGATTTACTTAAAATCAAACTTGTAGAAATATGATTATTTTAAGATAGGTGTATATCTTGCTTAAATGTAATAATAGAAAAAAATTACAGACTGGATTACCTTTGAAAAAGCAATTTCAGAATATGTTTTACAGTGACTTTGATTCAGTGTAACACTACTTTCTTTTTTTTTTTTAGGTGTACAATTCTATAATACATCATATGTATATTGTATTGTGTGCAACACTGTTCCTTAAAAAAGAAAATAAGAAAGAGAAGGGAACACAACTGAAAATGGCTTTAAAAATAAGGGCACATTTTTATGTTTGGCAGATGGAAAGTAAAAATAATTTATGGAATATATAGGGCTGTCTACAAATACAAAGTATACAATAATAACAATGATGATCACATTACAAACAAATGCTATTATATGTTGAGCCATTGTAAAGTACAAATGACTATATGCATTGCTTCGATCTTACAGAAAACTACAAAATAGGTTTCATTATTATCATATAGTATTATTTCTGTTTTAAAGATGACAAATAGAATGTTCAGAGAAGTAACATAATTTGCGCTAGGCCTCAGACAAGGTACTACCAAGAGATAATTAGATGGGTTACTGTCCTTAGTCTACATCAATATCTTTCCTTAAGCCAGGCCAGAGAAACTTTCTCTAAAACAGTAGTTCCCAACCTGTGGGTTGCGACCCCGGCAGGGTCGAACGACCAAAACAACGGGGTCGCCTAAAGCCATCGGAAAATACATATTTATTATACAATACATTTTTAAATAAAATATGTATTTCCGATGGCTTTAGGCGACTCCTGTGTTTTGGTCGTTCGACCCTGCCGGGGTCGCAACCCACAGGTTGAGAACCGCTGCTCTAAAAGAATAACTTTTCTGCTTTTACCCAAACCATATTGTTGCACTAATTTTTATGTCAATATTCGGAGCCTGCACTATACTGGTAATAGTAAGTAAGCATTCAACCCAGATGTGTATATGTATGACACTAAAGTACCTACTTTCAAAAATTCATTCTCAGTCTGATATGGTCCCATTCATTTATCTTTGCCTTCACTTCCCTTGCCTTTGGGGTCAAATTCATAAAGTGCTCCTTATAACCAAGGTCCATGAGTTTAGTACTTATGTTTTCTTCTATGTAATTTATTGTTTCAGGTCTTATATTTAGGTCTTTGATCCATTTTGAATTAGTTTTAATACAAGCAGACAAACTGTGGTTGAGTTTCATTCTTTGGCATGTGGCTTTCCAATTTTCCCAGCACCATTTGTTGAAGAGGCTTTCTTTTCTCCATTGTGTGTTGTTGGCCCCTTTATCAAAAATTATTTGACCATATACATGTGGTTTTATTTCTGGGCTTTCTCTTCTGTTCTAATGATCTGAGTGTCTATTTTTCTGCAATACCATGCTGTTTTGATTATCATGGCTCTATAATATAATTTGAAGTCAGGTGTTGTAATGCCCCAGCTTTATTCTCTTTCCTTAAGAAGTTTTTGCACAGCAAGAGAAGCTAATAACAAAATAAACAGATAGCCAACTAAATGGGAAATTATATTTTCAAACAACAGCATAGATAAGGGCCTAATATCCAAAATATATAAAGAACTCATAAAACTCAACAACAAACAAACAAACAATCCAATAAAAAAATGGGAAGAGGACATGAATAGACACTTCTCCCAGGAAGGAACACAAATGGCCAATAGATATATGAAAAGATGCTCATCTTCTTTAGCTATTAGAGAAATGCAAATTAAAACTACAATGAGATACCACCTCACACCTGTTAGATTAGCTATTATCAACAAGACAGGTTAATAACAAGTGTTGGAGAGGCTGTGGAGAAAAAGGAACCCTCATCCACTGTTGGTGGGAAGGTAAAGTAGTACAACCATTATGGAAGAAATGATGGTGGTTCCTCAAAAACTTAAAAATAGAACTACCATATGACCCAGCAATCCCTCTACTGGGAATATAATTCCATAACTCAAAAACACTGGTACATAAAGACACATGCAGCCCCATGTTCATTGCAGCATTGTTTACAGTGGCCAAGACATGGAAACAACCAAAAATCCCTTCAATAGATGAATGGATAAAGAAGATGTGGTACATATACAGTGTGTCCGTAAAGTCATGGTGAACTTTTGACCGGTCACAGGAAAGCAACAAAAGACGATAGAAATGTGAAATCTGCACCAAATAAAAGGAAAACCCTCTCAGTTTCTGTAGGATGATGTGGCAGCATGTGCACATGCGCAGATGATGACGTAACACCATGTATACAGCACCATGCCAGTCAAGATGTGGGCGGTACAGAAGAAAGTTCAATGTGTTCTCTGGTTCACTAAATTCGAATCCATGACCAAAGTGCAATGTGAATATCGGCGCATTTATAATGAAGCGCCACCACATAGGAATAACATTACTCGGTGGGATAAGCAGTTGAAGGAAACCGGCAGTTTGGTGGAGAAACCCCGTTCTGGTTGGCCATCAGTCAGTGACGAATCTGTAGAGGATAGTTACCTAAGGAGCCCTAAAAAATCTGTGCATGAGCCCACATCGAACTGCAATGAATAGGTATGAAACTGGGAGAGTTTTCCTTTTATTTGGTGATATTTCACATTTCTATCATCTTTTGTTGCTTTCCTGTGACCGGTCAAAAGTGCATCATGACTTTATGGACACACTGTATACTATGGAATACTACTCAGCCATAAGAAATGATGACATCAGATCATTTACAATAAATGGATGGACCTTGATAACATTATACTGAGTGAAATAAGTAAATCAGAAAAAACTAAGAACTATATGATTCCATACATAGATGGGACATAAAAATGAGACTCAGGGACATGGACATGAGTGTGGTGGTTACGGAGTGGGTATGGAGGAGAAGGAGGGGGTTGGGGGAGGGGAGGGGCACAAAGAAAACCAGTTAGAAGGTGACAGAAGACAATTTGACTTTGGGTGATGGGAATGCAACATAATCAAATGTCAAAATATCTGGAGTTGTTTTCTCTGAACCTATGTACCCTGATTGATCAATGTCAGCCCATTAAAATTAATAAAAAATTAAAAAAAAATTATTCTCCTAGAGCTCTGGCCAGGTAGATAGTTGGTTAGAACAACGTTTAAAAACCTCAAGACTGTGTGTTTGATCCCAGGTAGAACACATACAAAGAATCAACCAGTGAATACATAAATAAGTGGAAAAACAAGTCAATGTTTCTCTCTCTCTCTCTCTCTAAAATTAATATATGTATTTTAAATTCATTCTCCTACCATTGGCCATTGTAGATAGCAACGACTGTTGATATTCTCATTTGCTAGACAGCCATTCTCATAGAGAAAAGAACATTTCCACTTTTGCTAACATTACCTATACCCTAGGGCAAGGATATATGTAATGACATTACTGGTAATTGTTTCTACACATCAAAGAAGAGGTGATACTCTTCTGGTTTCTTCTGAAAACTCTTGCTCCCTGGTATATAAATAGTTGGTATTTGATACAGATTTGCTAACGATTAAAATAAAAGACAGGTTTCTACACTGAAAGGTATAAAGGACTGCTGAGAAGGTTAGCTTCCTTTTCCAAAATTAAATAAATGGAAGGTGGTGGGGAGAGAATTTATCTTTATTCTGAATTATATCACAATATCTTTCTCTTACGGAAAAAAGAGAAAGTTGAGCGCATTACACTTGATTAAACTTTTGAATTTTTAAGATATGACTAACCAAATTTTTGTTTGCATCAAAACAATTAAATATAATTGTTTCTAAATCCTTGTAAGATAGAGTGTGCAAAATAGCCATTTTTCTAAATCTATAGCTTTTATACAAATCACTTTCTATTTGCTCTCAGAAATTTATCACTGTGACTTTTCTCACTAATTTTTTTCTTTAAAATTTTTGCTTTGTATTAATTTTGCAGCTTGTTTCATTTTTTGTGTGTGTGAATTTTCAAAACCCAGTTTTGACAAAGGGGTTTCCAGTTTCAACTGAATGCAAAAGTAAAAGAGATGTGTTACCAACTACATAATATCTTCAACATGGAATGAGTGCCTATTGACAGTAGGAGACGTGTAGAGGAGCAACAGAAAGAAGGTATATAGCTAACATTTATAGAAACGGTATATGAAACCTTGATAAATTTCTCTAGGACAATAATCCCTTGGGGCTGACACTCCTGAGTCCAATTTTTAAGCGTGTCCAGGGAAGCTGCCTTTCATGCTTTGCATGGATTCATGCTTCGCACAGATGGAGTCCTGCCAGATAGGCATGTACACTATGGGACACGCCAGGGTGTGATGTTTGTGCTACTTCCCTCTGTGCAGCACGCAGGGTGAAGGGTGAGAATGTGCCTTTGATAAACAAATGCATCTGTAAGATGCACTGCATTAACAGAAATGAAGGAAATACAAACAGACACTTTCATTCATAGTTATTGGGAAAGAAGGAAATGCATGATAAATCTATTTGAAAGAAAAATTGCCTATCAAATCGACCTTAAATTAGAAATGTCTATGATTTTGGGATAGTACTATCATTTATCAGAATTTGTCACAAATACAATTAAAAATATGTTAAAAATCATCCATAATGCTAGATAATATTCTTACTTTGCTGTTCATCTCCCTGATATATGAAGCTTTGGTTCATTTATATCACTCCTTACCTACTCATTCCTTTTCCTACTAATACAATCATAGCATGTAATTTAATGTTTCAGTTAGTTAAAATAAAATAAATAAAATATTTAAGCCACTATTCTTAATATCTCAACTACAGAAATTATCTCTTGGCTTCTCACTTTGTTAGATGAGTCTACAACAGCTTTATTCATTTATTTACTTCCCTACTTCTGTTCTACTATTCAATTTTTTTACATTTACAATGTTATTTATGCGTCTGTAAGATAACAGCTATTCTGTAAGTAACCATATTAACTTTTGTAATTTGTATGGGGATTGATTCTTTGATTTAAAACAATTGGAGAGTATTAGCTTAGTTAGGACTATGTCATATTTTTTAACCTCAAATCTAGGTGGTGTGATTCTTCTTTGATGACACTGGCAGTCAAAAGAAAATATTTCCAGAATCAAATGATTTTTCTGACCTGCCTTGGTAGCAGTGAGAATGCGCTTTGAAAACTTTCAACTGCAGGGTATGTGTTAACCAAGGACCCCAGTAGCTGTGCTCTAAGATAGGTGCTGGTGTGCTGGTGCTGCATTTGCACTGAGATCAGGCTTCTGGGTCTGATCCTAGCCAAGAGCTAAGCATAAGAGGCTCATGAATGCTGGCCCAGCCCTGGGCCATGTGAGACTTTTTTCATGGCTTCAGTGGAATCAAGGACTTCCCTAAGGCTTTGCTGTAACTTCTCCCTTAGAGTGCTCAGCAGTCTAGGATGTTCCCATCCTACCTTCCTTCCCTTCCTTCTTCACTAGGACTCAAACTTCCATTGTTCTCTGACAGTTGTCTAAGCCTTCCAGCTTCCTACCCACTTTCTCGTACATTTACCCTAATAAAATCCTTGCAGGTTATATTACCTTGGTATCTCCTTCTCTGACCCTCTGCACTAACATAGATGCCATTAATTCACCAAAAACCATGCCGAGTTTTAATTTCTTTTATATTTTAAGCTTCTGATGTGCATATTTTCATTATTAATATTAATTCTATTTTATTTAATTAACATTAATATACACTAAATATGTAAGTTGTTCATTAAACATTTTATTTTTATTCTGTTATTTTATTATATTTTATATATTTTTTCAAATTTTTAATTATATTGTCAATTCTGGATGCATGCCATTTTGGTCATGGCCATGACCTCCCTCTCAGAGAACCTGACCTTCCTGCTTCAATTCTTATCCTAGAATTTTCACATCTCCAGGTTTAAAATCACTATTAATTGGAGCTCAGGATCTTTTCTTGACTTTCTCTTCATTTCTTTGGAGGCACATACTCAACTACTTTTCTAAGAAAGAATATGCCATACATAAATTCCCCAGTTTTGAAATTAATAATGATTTTATTGTGACTTAGATATTATTGATAATCAGTCAGTGTTTTCAATTCTAGGAAGAAAATACTTTTCCTTCAGCATTGCTCCATTGTCTTCTAACAAACGACATTGCTCATAAGAATTATGAGGCCCATTTGTTTTTTGTTTTTTACCATCTCAATAATCTTCTCCTCTATAAATTCCCATATAATGTTTTCTATATTATTCACACCCTAAATTTCACCTATGTATGTGTATGAGCTGGTAGAAATACTTTTAAGATCTATATTTCTTTTTAGCTTTTAGAAATCCTTATCTTTCATAATTTCCTGTCTTCCATTTTCTTTGTTGTTCATTTCTCAAATACCTTTAGTTTGAGTTTCAATATCTTGTGTTCTTCTGCATCTTATCTCCATCCGACCTCCATTGTCAGTTTAGTTCATATTTGGTCACTATAAAAAAATGTAACTTCTACTTATTTACTTCACAGGTGACTTGATATTTCTTATGAACCTTGTGCCACTAGGAAGGAAACAGATATTTCAGATAACAATATCACAGTCGTTTCCTGTCCAAACTGTCTATTTATAGTTCAACTCCCTTCCAGTGCTGGTTTATACAGTTCCTTTCATATAAATGAATCTCTTTTAGATCATGTTTTCTTCCCCAAGATGGCAATTGTAAATATGAGGGGTCTTAATGTGCTCTTGTCGTGGTTAAGAGCACAGGTTCATGAATGTCTTCAGTGCTGTTTTCCGTTGTCAGGGGCTGGTCTGGTATGAGTACTGGACAATTAACCACCACCCTTGAATGGGTGTTTGACATTTTGTGGGACATGAAGATACCTGTGCTAGGATCTGTGGACCTTGTCCCTCTGTCTTTCATCTTAAGGCTTCACACTTACAGGCTTATTTTCTCTATTACTTGGCCTCTTTATTAACTCATATATGTTCAGAGCTCCTTTTTTTTTTACTTTGTCAATTAAGCAATTATTACTCAACTGCCTGTTTATTACACATAGGTTAGTGGTGGGTGTAGAGAATTATCTCTGTATTTTAAATAATTGTTCCTCCCATATTCTCATTTTTTACCTATGGGAATTCTGAGACACCTACTGGGCAGGACCCTGAAGTGGAAGCCAAGGTTCTTTAGTGGACCTTGCCCATCTCTGTGCTGGCTGAATGGCAACAGGACACTTGCTGTATGTGCTCAGATTCCCCGGTGTGTATTTGGTTGCCTTTAGAACTTGTGCCTTGCTAAGGTTAGGATCTAATTTACATAGTAACACTTAAGCAGGCACACTCCCGACAAGTTACCATTATTTTACTTCTTCTTCTTACAGTTCTTGAGGTTAGAAAGGAGCAGCCTATTTTATTTTGTCCTCTTTCAGTCCACTCTGTGATTCAGCCCAGTGGCAGGTAGGGTCAGGAGACAAACCAGTACTGTAGTAGAGAAGCACATCTCAGGAGGCATTTCAATAATATTGTTTACCATTTGTTTTTTGGACAGACCCTGAGGCACACCTCTGTTTCCCCATCTTGAATTTAGAACTTACTGAGGAAATAAAGACAGAGGAATTAGATAGACAGGGAGAAAATAGAATCATTATTGCTGATAAAGTTGTTTGGTAAATATGGTTTTAAGAATATGTTACTTGGATTTGAAATGCTTCACTTCAGGGTTAAATAGGCAGAATCACTCAATATGGACAAATCAGAACAAAGATGGCCTTCCTAACTAGGAAAAGATTATATTCCAAGGGAGTGGAGAAAGTAGGAATCCTGCAGGTTAGATGGTTACACAAAATAGTATAGAGTGCCCTAAGCCAGACAAGTGTGTCACTTCTCTGTCTTTGGCAGTAGGAGAGGGACGGAGCACAATAAGATCTGGGTGTGTTCTTCCCATACCTTTATTTCTGGGAACTAAGGTAGGATTTTTTTATTTTTCATGAAAGCATGAGAAATCAGAAATAAAAATTCTCTCCTAATATTTCTCAGATTTTTTTCTGTGAGGCTAAATAATTCTATAATTGTCTTTTCACTTTTGCAGAAGAGATTGATGATTGATCAGGCTAGCCCTGTTCCCAACTTCACGGAAGCCCCTTCCCTAAATAAAGCCAGTTGGCTTCTGTGTTAGTCCTAGTAGAAGCACTCACTGACAAGAAGTTAGCGTCTGGCACAGAAGGTTTTAAAATGGGCTAGAACCGACCTTACTATTTCAGATCAGAAGCATCAGCATCACCTGGGGGCTTGTAAGAAATGCAGACTTCGTCAGAAATGCAGAATTTCACACCCAACCCAGATCTTCTCTATATTTAACAGAATCCCCAGGTAATTCTTATGTACATTAAAGTTGTAGAAGCACTGGTTTAGAACAAGTCATTAATTAAAGTACCTCAAAGGCTTTGCTAACCTTAAACTGAATATTTCTTTCCAGTCAGTTTTCCAGCATAAATTATGCAAATTCCCTATCTTCACTGTACCTCACCAGAGATTACGAAATGAAATTAAATAGTAGTGGATGAAGTAACAGATGAGATTAAATAATAGTTATTGCAATAGCCTGCTAGCACTTAGTCATACAGTCTCTTATATTTGAATTTAAGCTGCCTCCCTTTACAGGGTTCAGAAGAAAAGATTACAATCCAAAATTAAAATCTCCTTCTTCAAATATGGATATAAAACTTCAAAATATATCAAAGTCTATTGTTCTTGTTAAAGTAAAAAAAAAAAAGAGTTCTAAAAATTAGACTCTTTGTTCGCTAACATCACTTTCTGAGACACTTGGGCCTATAACCCATGCTGAAGGTTGGGCAATGGACATCTCTGCAGTAGCTGGTGCCAGGCCTGTCATGCATTTATTCAGACTGGCTCCTCAGAAAGTGGCATTTGAAGCATATGTGCCTTTTAGCAATGTGTGACAATTTGCACTGATTGTGGCCCAGTTCCCAGATCTTGAGATCTTTTTCTTTCCTGTGTTATTGGGCATAGTACAAAAAACAGAAAAAAACTTTCTTGTGACCGATATCTCTACAATGCCTTGAGGCCCTGGCGTTTCTTCTTTCATCTTTTGAATATTACCAGCCTTGAGTAGCATTTCCTTTTCCTCTTTCTCTCTCTGCGGTAAGAAGCTATGCCTTTCATTTTTTTTTTTCTCTTACCCTTCTTCTTTGAGGAAGGCTCAGCTGAGATTTTTAGCTGTTTAACGTATCTGAGATCACTTTTTCCCCACATATAGAATAAGCAAGCCTGCTAGATATAAGGACTTACAGAACCCCTCCTCTAGTGGCATCAGTTTCATTTTCCAATGAATTCTCTAGTTTTGTTTTGTGAGGCACTTGGTTATATAAAGCAATTCTGAGTCTGCAAAAATCAATAAATAGTCAAAGAAGTACTATATATCTTCAGTTTCCTCCTCTGAATATTTCCACCAAGGACATATTTTCCCATCAGACCAAACATAAATATGATTTATTATTATCCTTCCTGGTTGTCTTTCAAGGTGTCTTGTCTCTTTTGTGCCTTTTTCCTCAGATCACAAGCCATACTTTCCCACCTATAATAACTGGGTCACCTTGGAACTCATTCAGTAATTGTATGGTTATATATGATAACCATACTAGGCTTTCCTGCTCAAAGTTGTCCATATCATCTCAAACTCTTTAAAATTTCTAAGTGTTTTTCTAATCACTTAGCCCTTATTTTAAAGTTATAATTCACCTTGTTTTATGGATTCTCTAATTAAATCTTTAAGAATATACCTTTGAAAGTATTTTGTACTCTTTCTGAGATGAGGTTCTCAGTCAGTGAGATCATGCTTTGTTTCTGCTGCCATTTATTATTTTATTTTGGGGGAACCCAGCCACACATTCTGATCTAATAGAAACCAAAACAGGTGTGCATTTTTAAATACATTTCTTAAAACTAGTTTCACCGAAGTGTCTTTCCTTTGCTTTCTTTTCTGTCTGACTTTGCCTCCAAAATCTCATCTGTCTCCTTTCAAATGTGTATATCCTCTCCCTTAAAATCACAATATTTCTCATGTGGATATTCTCTCTTCTTCAAGCTTAATTAGCTTATATTTACTATGTTTTCACTCTTCACTGCTCCTGATATCAAGATCAAAGCATTTTTTTTTATCAATCACTACTGAATTTCCCGAGAAGTGAGATTCCTAAAGACAGTCTGTTCCAGCTCAGGCTTTTAAAATTGTCTTCTTAAATCTTTGAACTTGCAATGATTTTATTGACATTTTTTTTGTCCTCAATCGAAGTTGATGGAATACTCTTTATAAATTAATGTCCTCTCTTCTTTCATACTTTGTATAATTAGATCTACTTAGCTTGTGTGGATGGAACCACATTCTGGGTTTCAGAAATCTAAAACTTTAATCAGAATATTGGAAACAATTCAATTCAGGTTCTCTCTGGGAACAAGTGAGGGGGTCTAAGTCAGGGATGTGTACATTACTACTAATAATTAGTACCCTCAGATATTTTTCTCTTAACCCTTAATGTAGTAAACTCTACTAAACAACTTACCAAATGTAGGACTTCTGATTTAACACTATGGATCTCACACACTGCTTACTCTCTGGACTTTTCAGTGAAAATTTTGTTGCCTTTGCAATGATAAATTTTAATTGGAGGTTATGATAAAGAAAACCAGGGATAATTAAACCACATTTCAATGAGCTAAATAGTAATTTAATGAATTTTTGCTTTTCTAAAATAAGCATAAAGTAGGACTCAAAACCTCCTTTTATTCTATATAAATTATCTGTTAGATAAAATCTGTCAGTTGAGGTGGGGTCCTGTTCAATCATGAGAGATCATCCCATGCCTTAAGTCAGATCAGTGTCAGCTGCAGAGAATTCTATTCCTGCTTATTACACAGCCCACATGTACTAAATCAAAAGACCATTAAAAACAGAACTGAACCTCTAAAAAACAGTGAATCCTCTATGGATAAGCCACTGTGAAAGGTTAAATTCAAATGCCACATGACCTTTACTCTCTAAGGCCTTTCATGTGTGCTTTATGAGAAATTTCAATCATATTTGGTTATTGAATACCATTTATTGTATATTCTCAAAGTTTTACATGACAGTATGCTGGACTTTTCTGGAGCCAAGAAAAAAAAAACACCTTTTGATTTTTCTCAGATTGAAATAAAAAATAGAATAGAAAAATGAAAGTTAAATGTTAAGTTAATTATTGTTAGCACTGAATGGAGAAAAGAAATTTAGTTAATTGGGAAAAATATACTTGTTTATCCTTACCCTAGAATTAGGTCGACTTAGTGTAATGCAGGTGGCCGAGGCCAGGCAGGTCCACGTTGGATTCGGGCAGACGGTAGAGAAACTCTAGAGCCAGAAAGCGTCGGGCCCTACCCACTTATTGGAGGCTTGTAAAGACAGGCTTGCAAATAAATAACAAAAATGGAAAGAGCTACTAAATAAAGGAAAATCTGCTATTCGCAATAAGGACAAGGGAGCAAGGAAAACTGCACCTCATGGCAACGGGAGAGCGATCTCCCAGTGGCGAGAGAACCACCACCCAGGGAAAGCACCCCCAGCCTTACATAGACCACGCGCACGTGACACTGCCATTCACCCACACCCACATACCAATCAGGCAAAGAGCTTGCAGCTAGTAAACCAGTGAGCAAGCCTGACACAGCCATTTTTCCCATACTTAGTCACGGAATACCGAAGTGCCCATGGACATCTGCACACCTCGCCCTTCAGGGCAAGGGTCTGACTTTCCAAGCTTACTCCTTGGATCAGCAGAAGATGCTCGTGTCTTACAAAGCACCTGGGTGCAAACAGTTACCTAAAAGGCATTGAGTCAACCACACTCATTTCTTTTCTCAAATGCATTAGTCAGATGCATTCCTCCCACACATTTCTGTCTGGAGAGTAGAGCATAAAGTCATTCCTCTCTATGAAGGCAAAAGCAAAGGGAATAAACACCCTCACTGTATTATGTAAATGTGAATGGAGATAATGGTTCCTGCATGTAATTGATTATTCTTTTCATCTCTTTCTAGCCAGTCATTTTGAATAATAATTGAAAAAAATAAATATTATCTCCTTTAAAGCATGGAAATTTTAATTATCCTTTTTTTATCGGTTTCACTCAATAGTCTTTGATTGTTGTTTTAGTTGGTATCATTGAATGAAGAAATGAGTGTGTTTTTGGCAGGCCAACTAGATCATTGATCAAATTAGTGTTCATCTGAGTGAGATGGGAAGACATAAGTGCCTCGACTGGGGAGCTACAGCAGATTGAGTGACCCCTTGCTCAAGCCAGCGACCTTGGGCTCAAGCTGGTGAGCCTTGCTCAAAACAAATGAGCCTGTGCTCAAACTGGCAACAGAGAGGTTTCGAACTTGGATCCTCTGCACAGCATGGTCACGGCAGGAAGACAAATTTTCTTAATGAGATTAAAGAGATATAGGCCTAAATTCTAGTTCTAGTACTTGATTTTAGGCAAATGACAATCTTTCAATGCTGTTTTATGTTTGTTTTTTTAAAAAAGAACATAAAACTTTATAAGATTATCATATGATCAAATGAAAAAAAATATATAAAAATTATCATAATATAGTGCCTAACATATTAGTCAGGTAAAATTGGTGCTCTGATTATTAATAACAGTATTATTAGAGACAAAAAATATGTTATGATCATACATATAAATATTAATATTTTCATATATAATAATCATAAATATGATAATTATTGAAACAGTAATCTAATTCTTTCTTTTAATCTGCACAAGTTATTATTGCTATTAATCACTGACCTATCTTCCAATATGTATTGCTTTCTGTATTTCTCTCTCTAGACAGGTAAATAATAATAATTAAAATTTATCTCACAACATTTTGCTATCAACATTATTACAAAAGTATATAATAATTCTGTCCACATTCATTCAAGCAGCTGTGAACCCAAGGATAAATAATGCTATGACAGAGTGTGTGTCTTTGTGTCTACTTGAGGAGGCAATGATAACTATAGATGAGAACGGGGCAAGAGAATAAAAAGTACAATTCATTCATGATAAGGACAAGTTAACTGCTGTGAAAGAGTAACCAGAGGATGACAATCTTAGTATTTCCTTGTTCAGCTGTAGAAACCAGAGATACAATATTTCCTAAAGTTAATTAGTAGACTTCCAATTACATTGACTGTTATTAAGTAACTTTTGTTTAGATATATCTATCTGGAGAAATGAGGGAACAGAAAAACTGGAACAGAAAAGTAGAATTCTTCAAATATCATCCAGAAACAGAATTACAAGACATGATGATCTTTGTTACTGGCTGAGGCCCAGTTAGCCTTGAGCAAATATTAGTTTGAGAAGATTGTGTGGCAGTGACTTCTGTGATTATTTTGAGCCCGTGGTCAAGTCTAAGTTATACTACTTAGTAATGAACAGATGCACTCACACTCTTTAGGCACTTGTGTTTACTACTCCAAAAATTATTAAGGCACTGGCCAACTGGCTCAGTGGGAAAGCGTTGGCCCGGTGTATGTAAGATCCTGATTAGATTCCCTGTCAGGGCACACAGAAGTGACCATTTGCTTCTCTGCCCCCTTCTCCTTCTCTCCCTCTTCTCCACCTGCATCCAGTGGCTTGATTTGTATGAGCAAGTTGGCTCTGGGGTGATGAGGATGGCTCCATGGAGAATCTGCCTCAGGTGCTAAAAATATCTTGGTTGTGACATGGTACAGATGGGCAGAGCATCGGCCCCAGATGGGGGGTTGCCAGGTGGATCCTGGCCAGGGTGCATGTGGGAGTTTGTCTATCTTCTCACCTCACACTTGGAAAAAATAAAAAAATACAGGTGTATATATATATACATGTATATATATTATATTAGCCAAAAAAAAAGAAAAAAACTTCTTTTAAAACTTCTGTTGTGTCTTTTAGGGAAATATTATATATGCACTAGAAATTAAAAATACAGATGATTCCAGCTATCCTTAAAAATGTATACTATTTAATATTTTTAAAATATAAGATTTTTGTATAAACATATTTATTGATAATTTGAGGAATTTCACAGATGAAAGTACATAAAGATCACATTCTTTTTTTGTTTTTCCCACTTTTCACACTATTAAATAAGCTGACAACACTGCTTGTCTCTAATCATATCTATCAATGATAGTTTACAATGAGAATAATGGTAACCTAACAAAATTTTTATTAGTGTCATTTTTCAAAATCAAAATAGAATCTACAGAATGCAAAGCCATTGCATACATGTATAAAAAAGCCTCCATTATGTACAAGTACTCTGTTTTAAGAGGTTTGAATCCAATTATAATAATCTAGGGTTCTTACTGAATTTCATCAGAATAACTAAAACCTCTGCCAAAAATCCTTTGAAAGCTATGCATTAGGATGAAACACCGTGAAATATTGTATTGTGTTGAGTATTCTCATTAATGCACCACTTTCTGACTTTGCCCTTTCACTGAAGGTACACACTATTTTTGCTATTATTTCACAATCTATTATGGAATATAAGATACAACTTGCTGTTAGTCAAAGTTTATAGTTCGAAGACTTATTTAATTTTGTTTAAAGGTACTGAGATGCTAAAGACAGTAAGTACATTGATAATACTGCCCTTTAGCACTAGTTATTATTCTGAGGAAATAAGTTATAACAAAAGCAACTGATTTCGATAGAGAAAAATACCTTAAATATCTAGTCTGTTAACCTTTTTTGTAAAAAAAACTTGTTATGAAAGCATCATTAAAACTATTAAAATTATATAAGAAAGAAAATCCATAGTATTCTTGGCAATCTTAACATGTGACATATAAGGAATATATTTTTAGTCAATGTATTTTTACTTTGTTTTCTAAAAGAATGTTTTGACAATATAACAAAGATAGACAACTATTTGCTGATTTGTTTCATAAGTTTTTGTATAAATTAATAAAGCCATAATTGAGAAAGTTATCTGTGATGCATGGAGTGGCATACAAAATTCTTCCATCGGTTAAGGACAGTGGATGGCAACCCTAATAATGTATTTCTTGATATATATGATACTTATATCGACTAAATATCTGTTTTGAGATAGTTTTAAATTATTTTCATTCATAAAACTGATCCAACTTTAATTTAAAGCTGAAATATAACAATGATGTCTGGAAAAGTTGTAGCTTGAAACTAGAGAATGTATCCTGCTTTAAAGCTGGACCTTCAGGCATAGTGAGTGGAGCCAGGGAAGTCAGGCGGTCCATTCTGACACACTGAGTACTAGGAGCAGCTCCCCCAGTATCACCCAAGGCATAGTATAAGCCGGTCACTGACCTCTATTCATCCTGGGTTCCTAACCCTGCACACTATTTCAAATATGCCCCTTTGAGATTGGCCAGAGTCAACTTGTTTCAGAATTTCAGTGAAGTGAAGAGATATTTGAATTAAGTTGTTTTTGTTTAGTGACATTATAAGTAATCAAAAAAGCTCTCTAGTCTAGAGTAGTAACCAAATTAAAAAAAAACCGTGGCCCTCTTGCTGAATTCTCAAAAATATATGAAAAACAAAAGAGCCCTACTTGAGACCTCAGGATTAAAATATTTATATAGAGGAAAATATTATGGGTTAAGTATATATTTTGAAGTAAATCTATCCAATGCTGTCATTAACAACAGTAGTTCATCAGAAGTTGATTGTCACTGCCCATGGAAGCTCTTTTATCTTCATCTCAGCTTCCAGTGTGTCAGTGAATTTAGGACTGCCTCTTTGTCCCCGCTACAGAATGCCCAAGATCATAGGCTCTCACTATCCCGCAGGAGGATCGTCTTACAGGAAGATCACAAGTGTCTTGATTTGTGAAAACAAAACCTTCAAACAAAATGGGAAGAACTGAAATATGTTTCTTTATTAATGACTTCTAAAGTATTTTATCTCAGAAAGTGGGCCTCTAAAAATAAAATGTTAATTACAATAAGCATGATCATTAACCACAGTAAATACCAATTACTTTAAACAACTTTCACTTACTTGTAGAATCTGAAAGTTGGCCCTAAGGAGAATATAATTCAAAAGTTACAACAAGAAGAAAAAACACATAAATCGCAAAGGTAGTCTTAATATCATGTTTGAAATAATCTTAAAAATATGAGCATAAAAGCAAGCAAACAGTAATATGGTTTGTACCTGGACACGGAGTTCTGTCTTAATTCAATATCACAGATATAGATTACAAGCCAGTGCTGTTTTTTTTTTAATTTTTATTAATTTTAATTTATTGTGTTAACATGGTTCAAGTGTCTCACTCAATATGACTCCCTCACCCTCACACCTTTCTCCCCCTTTACACCCTTTTTGCCCCCTCCCTTATCTCCCTCTTCCTTTCCCTCTGGGACTTGTTGTCCTGTTATCTGTATCTATCTATATATATAGTTTCACTAATATATAGTTATATATATAGTTATATATATAGTTATATATATAGTTATATATATATAGTCACTATATATATAGTCACTATATATATAGTTTCACTAATCCCTTTACCTTCTCTCATCCCATCCCCTCATCCCTCTTCTCTCTGACACCTGTCCTTCTTCTCCCTATGACCCTGCCTCTGCCTCTATTCTGTACCTCAGTTCACTTTGTTCATTAGATTTCACATATAAGTGAGATCATATGATATTTGTCTTTCTCTGCCTGGCTTATTTCACTTAGCATAATAATCTCCAGGACCATTCATGCCATTGCAAAAGGTAAGATTTCCTTCTTTTTTACAGTCGCCTAGTATTTCATCATGTATATGTACCACAGATTTATAATCCACTTGTTCACTGACGGAAACTTGTGTTGTTTCCAGTTCTTGACTATTGTAAACAATGCTGCAGTAAACATGGGGGTGCATATTTTCTTTTGAATCAGTAATTTGATATTCTTAAGATATACTCCTAAAAGTGGGATAGCTGGGTCTATAAGCAGTTCCATTTTTAATTTTTAGAGGAAGCTCCATACTGTTTTCCACAGCAGCTGCACAAGTCTGCATTCCCATCTGCAGTGTTTGAATGAGTCACATTTTACTCAGTGAGTATTTAAAATATTTTATTCTATGGAGAAAAAAAAAATTAGTAGCAATATGTATTTTTTATTACTCATGAGACAGTATATATAATCATATTTTGTCTATTTTTTAAGCACATTACTGTCTTTTTACAAACCAGGGATTATCTTTCATGTAAATATTTTACATATCAGCATATTAGGTAAAATGCAGCTTTAATAAAAAAATGATGATCTTTGAAGACAATATACAGAAAGTAAATATCATCAAACAGGAAATTCCCTAATTACTAAGATGTTATAAGGAAAATTGTGTCTTAATTATTAATGTGAGATTTAAATAAAAATGTTGTGAAATGCAAAGAAACAACAGTATAATTATTTATGTAACATGGATTAAAAAATATAGGAGTTTAAGATATTTAAATCCATATAACAGTGAAGATTCAAATTAATTTAAAAGTGAGTTAAAGACCTATTCATAAGAGTAAGTTAATGTTTTAAAGGTAACTGAAAGGCAGAATTCATTGTTTTCCAGGTGATTCAGTGTATTCTTGGAAAAATGAAAAACTTTTGAAAATGCATTCCATAGGAAAGTCCTGGAAGATTATGCTGTATCTTTTCTGGTAGCAGAAGGCTACAAAGCAATATCTACATTTAAAACTTTTAAGCATACTTTAATTATTTTAAATATCAAGGTCTTAATTTTAATAGTCTGATTATACTCTGGGAGCAGCAGTATATTGGGGGCTGCAACACATAGCACAATTTCGACAGGATCTCTTTCCTTATATATTTGAATTTTATGTTCACCCAGTGGAAATGTGTTAATATTATTTTTTTCAAAACCCACTTTAACACATGCTCTCTGAATTATTCATACAATAACTCCAAGGTAGGAATACCTGCCACCATTCAAATAAATTTATGTTGGGAGCAGCAAAGTGTCAACAGCAAAACTCAGGTGTGATCTAGAAACAAGAATATCAACAGATGTTAGGCTCTTCAAAAGTTAGGTTCAGGATTGCTTACATACTTTCTTTAACACCTTAGGCCAGGTATTGAACTTCTCTTTTGGAGCTGACATGAAATTTAAGTATAATACATGCAAATATTCCCTCTCAGACACTAAAAAAAGGGCAACTGTTGATTTACTGTAATCCCAAACCCATTGCTTCCTTATTGCGTGACCTGAATAAGATGCCATTTTCTCAACTCTGAAAGTTGGAAAATAACATTAACCTTTTATAATGTGGTGAAGAATATGTAAGCTAACATGTGTAATCATGATTGTCACAAAGAGAGTGATGTCCTTTCACTGGGTCACTTTTCTGATCCTTCATCTGTCTACTTCAGGTTCATAATCAATAATTCTTTCCCCTCCTTTTATATATAATCCCTAAGAAATATAGGCTAAAACTAGAAAATCTGAGTGGCTGAAGCTAGTCTACTATAAAATAAATCACTTTATTGTTATTTTGTGTTCTCTGAAAGTAAACTGTATTAGAAAAGAAAATGAAATACTACCAACTCCCTCATTCATATACCACGTTACTATGCATTCTTCCCTGCTCACAACTAAACTAACTAATTAAGACAGTTGAGTTCTAGTTTTCCCTGCCTCCGGGCTTAATCTCTATGAGATGTATACTTTAAATAGGATACATATTTTCTTGGATGGGGAAGAGCTGTTTCCCCATTTAATATGTTAAAATGAACTGATTAAATAGATGATATTTAAGACACTATAATTCTAAATTTTATATTCTCAACATATCAATCTCCACATTAGTGGACATCTATTCTCTTCTTTTCTGTTATTTTTAGCATCTCACCTCATTATATTGTCCTCAATTGTGCTAGGTTGCATAATAAAATTCTGATGTTAATGAAACCACAATTGTGATTTTTAACCTTGAACAGACCAGAGGTTGTGCTTCATTCCCGAAGCTACCATTAATATATCCTTTAATGAAAGAGACATGTTAATAAAATATGGACTTATCAGCAAAAACTCATTCCCAACTCTAGAAAAACAATTTCAAGTGTGCACTCTGCTAATATTATCATCACTTATGCAGAACTATTATACACTCATTACAAATACCTGACACATTTCTCATCATTGTGCTTTGTAATATTTGGAATTTAAATCTGAATATTGTTCTTTATCTACACATATTACCATAAAATAGCTAGTATATACTCTAATGCATAGACATACCTAATAACACATTTGTCATTTTTTGTTAACTTAATGAGGAGGGAAAAATTGCATCTTTGACCAATTTCTATACACAAATACTTATTTGCAATTCAAGAATATTTTGAGGACATACATACAATTTGAAAGTTATGATTACCAAAATTTCTCAAGTAACCAGATATTATTTCTATTTAGTCAAAGACAGAGTAATTTTATATGTTAAAATTATATGATGGATTCCTTTCCCCTTTTTAATGCAACCTGGTGAGTTTGAATTTTGAGTGGTTTGATTTGAAACCTTTGTATATATTTAGAAGGTGCAAAATGTAATTAACTACTTGCCTAACTAGCTAAGGTTCCAGTGTCAGAAAACAATATATATGTGTATATAAACAGGTGACATAATGCTATTTTATTCAAGGATTCATGTGAAGACGGT
This sequence comes from Saccopteryx leptura, assembly GCF_036850995.1. Lineage (NCBI taxonomy): Eukaryota > Metazoa > Chordata > Mammalia > Chiroptera > Emballonuridae > Saccopteryx > Saccopteryx leptura. The sequence goes on along the minus strand of NC_089506.1, from coordinate 62,088,625 downwards.
TCAGGCAATTCAGTGACCAGATATGAAAAGAAGTCATGATTTGTCATTATATTGAATGATTATATTAATAATATTTATTTATCTCAATAATTTTCTTTATAAATTTAATTTATATTTTAGGAACTTTTCAAAGACAAATACAAAATTTCCTTAAGTATGAGCATTGTTGTAGATGTCCAGCATTGTTTGTAGATAAAATCCATGTCCTCACTTTTTATTTACTTTTTTCTTTTCTTTTTTTTTTGAAAGAGAACTGTCAAGACATTTTTTGCAATAAGTTAGTACATAAACTATGTAAAGTTAACCAAGATAAAAGAGATGCCTAGGGTGAAAAGATGCATAAAGAAATGCTCTATTCTGAGAATTTATAAATGTGTCCCATGAAAAAAGAGTATGAATGGTCTATATGTATGATGGCTGCACTGTCCCAAACATCTGAGAGCTGAATTGACCTGTAGCTCTGAAATAATCCAAGATGGACTATAGAAACTTCTTTTCTCATGTAAAGTGTGAGAGATAACTAAAACTTGGATTACAAAACAAACAAACTGATATTTTCATATGTATTAGCTCACTTAAACTTAATAAATCCAAGGGGGTAGCTTTCTTTGGCCTCATTTTTTTTAAATATGATGAAACAAAGGTTTATCTATATTCAATGTACTGCATCACAAATATAGTTCAAATTTTAAGTTTTCTGGATCTAAAGCCCATGGGATCTTTGCATTCTACTGACTTGCCTCATTAAGCAAGACTGATTATAGAGTCAAATAAATCATGAACTCCATTAAATATTCGCATTGCATTGACTAACAGAAATGTATCCGTAAAATACCTTCATTGCAATGCTGTTGTTCTAAGAAGATTTAGAATAAGATGCTATGTTATTTTTTAAAAGATGTTATGGTTTTATTATAGAGAAAATTAAAATCAAATAAATAAATATTAAATTTATATTTGTGCTCTTTTAGTTGAAATATTATCAAAGTGCCATCAAAAATAAATGAGAGACTAAAGGAAAAATTAAATATATTTTAAATGGTTTAATGTAGTAATTGGAATTTGTTGAAACTACTAAAATATATATTTTAAGAGACTCAGCACTATGTTGAATATAAATAAAAACATAATAAAGTAACATATCCATTTTTTTTATACAGAAGCACCATAAATTATTCTCCTACTAGTTTTGTATGGTGCATAAATATTAATTCCCAATAGTTTAAATAACATTTTAAGTATATCAAGGCTTCTGCTGTTTGTGTAACTAGAGAAAAACTTAGTGCATTGGGCCAATTCAAACCTAGTTAAAATATTCTAATTGATTATAAACCTAAAGTGACTATTAATATAATTTTGCATCCTGTATTTTGTCTTTGTCTTTTATTTTTATGGGCTGCTTTCTCAAAGGAGAATAATCATATCTTTAACTCAACAAAATTCAATAAAACAAACAGATTGGGGCACTTCTTTCTTATATTATTGGGGTGTATCTGAGCATAATTTTATGTAGTTAAATTCACATCACGAAGTATAGTAAAATTCAATTGCAAATAATTAGTGGTGTACTTAAAATTAGTTATATTAAATTTGAATAAATTAATAATTCTTATTATAGTTATATGAATATAATTATATATAAAATATATAATATATATGTGTGTGTATATATAAGTTAAATATATATAAGAACAACAGGTATATTATGTAATAATTTATGTCTAATAAATATATACTTAAATAAAAAATAAATAAATGTACTGATAATGTTAACTATACTAGAAAAAAATGTGTTTTCTTTTTTTTTGCTTTATCAAAATATAGAAAATTCTAAGTTAGTTTCCAAGGCTAACATATTTGAAAACTATACCCTAACAACATGACTGGAAAATCAAACAAATGACTACATGGTTCAAATACAAGAGACAAAATACTAAGCATAGAAACATAATTAAATATAAAAAGGTTTTATGTGCTATTCACTGCTAAAAATGTAATATTTACCTGATAATTACATATATACATATGTAGCTACATATATATAATTTTAAGTTAAATTATATAGCTTTATTAATTTAATAGCATTATTCATTTAAATATAGTGATGAACAATAGAAGTTTCTCCTCGATTTTTTGTCTAAACATGTAATCTATCATATTGAGAAAGCAATGTTAATAACTGATGGCATATAATTTTTTAATGGCTAGTATCTATTAAAATATATAAATATAGAATATAGTTACTTTGGGAATTCTTAATCACTAAAGTGTCTGCTTACTCTGCATTAAGAATCATATACTCATGAATTTGTAATCCAAATTGGTATTTCAGTATACAAAAATTGACACTTTCATAAATAATTTAGTTTTTTCAGTCTTATAGATACAGAGGCATTTGCACAATATGGATATAAATGTATTCCCTGGCACTATCACTCGATGTTAGATTTTCTAATTGGATTCCCAGAAAAGGACACATTTTTTAGTACTCTTGATTTATTTATAAGTTAATAATTGTGTTGATAAATTACAGTCCTAATTGCATCACTATATTTTAGAAGAGATCTCTAAAACAATACAAACGTATATATTTTGTATCTCATAACTTAGGAATAATAGTCCCTCTTATGTTTAAATTTTTTCTTTAGAATTTCTTAAGATCAGGAGTTTTTGATATATCTAGTAGGAAAATTCCATCTCACCTCATTTTATTATTATCGATATAAAGGGTGTCTTATTAATCGTACACAAGCCCGTAATCTTGACTCTTAGTAACCACTGAGATTGATAGGGCAAATAAACGAATACAATTTATAATAATCTTGGAAGAGGAGAGGAAGGTTAAGTTATGGTTTCCTCAAGCATGATGTATAGATTCTTGTATTAATTTACCTACTGGCATAATAAATATACTAGTTGTATGCATGTGTAAAAAATCATAAAACTCAGTTGTTTAAAGCAATAAACATTTATTTAGCTTCAAAGTTTGCAGGTTAGCAATTTAGGATGTTTTAATTTAGTAGGTTTTTTGTCTCAAGTGAGCTCATCCACATGTAGATGGTTGACTTTCTAATAGGGTTTGGAGGTGACTGAGCCATATGTTATTTCATCCTCTGGTAGGCTAACTGTGCATGTTCTCATGGATGTGACAGAGGCAGAGTTACAAAAGCAAAATCACAAAATTAAAGTGTATTTAAGACAGTTTGAAATTTAGTCCTTGGCATTCATTGACCTTAAACACAGCTCATGGTGAAGCCCAAAAATAATAATGAAAGAGAATTACATAAGGTACAAAACAGTCTGAAACTATGGACTAGTAATGAATTGCTACTGCTAATGCAATCATTGTATCACACTCTTCTAACTTTGAATTAAGTTAGAACTATCATTATTAATAGATGCTAAAAGCCAGTGAATAAGATGGGCAAAGTATATCTGGGAAGGCTATAACCATTACTGTCAAAACAGAAGTGAAAGGATTTGAGACTTTTTTGGTTGTCAGGGTAACTGTTAAGTTAAAGAAGTCTTTGAGATTTCAAGTATAAGTGGTGATAATATTTGTTTTCTACAGCTACCCTAACAAAGTACCATAAACTGGGTGGCTCACATCAGAGCAATTTCTACTCTCATGTCTGGAGGTTAGAAACTCAGAATCAGGGGGTCAGCAAGACCATATACCTTCTGGAACCTGTAAGAGAAATTCTATCCTTGCCTCTTCAGGTTTCTAGTGTTTGTTGGCAATCCTTGACATTCCTGGCTTATAGATGAGTCACTCAAATCTTCGTTCCTGTTGTCACAGGACAGTCTTCACTTTACTGTACCTGCTGTCTTCACATAGGCTTTACCTTGTGTGTCTTCACATTTTCTTATTATTTTTTAAGGGAACCAATCATATTGGATTAAGAATCCACTGTATTCTAGGATAACCACATCCTACCTAATTATATCAGCAATAACTTATTTTTAAATATGTCAGATTCTGTGATACTGGGGGTTAGAATTTCAATATTTCTTTCTGAGGAGCACAGTTCAGCCAATAACAGTAGTGCATTAGTAAAAATAAAGTGTTAATAGGGAAAAAAGTTATTCAAGAAAGGTACTAGAAGAAGATGAGTTTGAATCAGAGCATTCGGAATCTAAACTTTCAGAAAAATCTCCAGTCAAGAAATACAGAAAACATTTAGAAATGAATGATTGATATAGAGATGAGAGTGGGGCTAAAAAGAGAAATATGAAACATTATCAAACTAAAGTGTCTTTTTTGTGTGATGTATTGTGCATTATATTGAAAAACTAAACAAGAGATTAGGCACAAAAATTCAGAAAACATTTTGGAGAAGAAAGTGTGGAGAAGTACGAAGTGATACAAAATTATATACTATTATAAAATTAGGGGAAAAGTGTTTAACTTAGTCAAATAAGGACCAAGTACAGAATCTAAAATCACTATTCAGGATAAGCCAGACAATAGTTAAAAATAGTATAATCTTCATAATTATTTTTTTTTGTGACACAGAGAAAGGAACAGATAGGGACAGACAGGAAGGCAGAGAGATGAGAAACATCAATTTTTCATTGTAACACCTTAGTTGTTCACTGACTGCTTTTTCATATGTGACTTGACCAGGCAGCTACAGCAGACCAACTGACCCCTTGCTCAAGCCAGTGACCTTGGGCTCAAGCTGTTGAGCCTTGCTCAAACAAGATAGACCCGTGCTCAAGCTAGCGACCTTGGGATTTTGAATCTGGGTCCTCCATGTCCCAGTTCGACGCTCTATCCAATGCACCACTGCCTGATCAGGCCATAATTAATAACTTTAAAAAGAAATCTAAAATCTAAAAAATCTAAATTATTCTTGCTGCCAAATTCAGGAATATTCCACTTTTGAATTTTAAAGTTTATGCAACAACACTTAACATAATTGACCAAAGAGAATTTCAAATAAAATTTTTATAAATAACATTTATTTGTCTTTTAAGTAAGGATCTTGAAAGACAGAGACTAAGGAAAGACAACTTAATTTATTCTGATGATAGAATTCTAACTCATAGAACATATGGCAATTTTGGAAATTAAAGCACATATTGTCTTGAAATGCTCATTTTTAGTGAAGAATCTATTACTGGAATTGAAAATAACAGATAAAATAAAATATATTTCATCATTCTCTTAAGGAAGAGCAAAAAAATTTTAAGAGGGTATTCTTTTTCTAAATCATTACAAAATAATTCTTTACTTTTTTATTCCAAGGAAACAAATTACTCAAAGGAAATAATGTAATAAATTTGAAGCTGGAATATAAAATACATGTTTGAATCCTGGAAATGCTTTAAAAAACAAGCAACTAATTAAGAAACAACCATGCTAAGATAAAGAGTATCAGCCAATCATGTGAAAGTTTACATAAATATAGTCATTTTAAAATGGGGCTGGAGCAGCCATTCCAGAGAAACTGCTTTGTGTGTGTTGCTCCTTGAATCTTTGGCTTCTTTGAACTTGGTTAGACCTTAGTATTGGGCCAAACTAAGATCTTCTTACAAATAATTGTTTGTCATGCTAGCAGGACTGATGACATCCTGAACATAAGGACTGATGATTATAGACACACTATCTAATCAGGACACTTTTTGGTTTTCTGCCTGAATCTGTGCTTCTAGGATTGAAATTCTTTGTTTCCAAATAAATATTTGTTGCCTCACATATCAGCTTTTTAATTTTAAGTTAATTCCCACTTTGGAGGTGATTAGATTGGACTACCTGTCTATTCCAAACTACTCCTTGAAGATAATTAATGACTGTGTGGGTGTTTTTTTTTTTATTCCAAGCTATTCTATTTGGAATGTTGGTACTAAAATATGGCATTAAGGGATTAAAGACAACCATGATGCCAGTATTATTCTTTGAAACCTAAAAATAAATTTAGTAGTATTTAGTAGAAAAACATGACATTAACAGGCTGCTGAAGTAATAAATTACCTAATTTGGTGCAAGTTAATCTCTAGCATTATAAAATGGAAATACTAAAAACCTGCTTCTATTTAAAAAGAGTAGCTGAAATAATGCATATTAAGTGCATATAAGCTCAACATTTTTCTTAGATTTTTACTTTTACCTGAGAAACATTAAGTATTTTCTTACCAACTTTATCACAAATAAAATAAAGTTATACAATCAAATCTATAATCTATGTTTGTATCTGGTTAATTACAGAAATAGGTTGAAAGGTCATAATTTTTCATTTAATTTATGTATATTATACTTTGTTTTAATTATTATCCCCCAAGATTATATTTAGGATGTAAACAAGTCCACATGCCTTTTATAACTTGATTTTCCATGGTTGATGCAATTTTATGTTTCTTTTTATCTTGTATTCAAATTAGAATTTTTATATTCTTAGTTAGGTATTTCTTGGGAGGCCAAGAAAATAGTTCTCCATAAAGTCATTATATTTGTATCCTCTAAGTCATTATATGCATTATTGTCACATAAATTAGGAACTTAAATAATTACTTATAAAATCACAGGTGTAAAAAGTGAAACAAGTGACTGAAAGATACCTAGATTACAATACATGAAAATTCTGGGTAAAAAGAAAGCTGTATTTACACTTGTTTGTACTAATTTCCTTGTATCTACAGGGTTTTCTGGGGATTCTGCTGTTGGACAAGAGCCCAGGTCACTCCTGGCAGCTGCCCCATGACTAGGGCAGCAGCTGGTTTATATGCTTATATATTGATTACTGTCCAGATGGAGTGAAAAGATGAAGTAATTATGAATTATTACAGAAATTAAGTTTTAAAATTTGACTACATGATAAAAACAAACTACAAATCATGTTTTTTAAGCTTAAATGATTAATAATATATTTTCACTTAGTACCAATAATAAAAATATTTTAAAATAATTAAAATCCTGCATCATTTTTATTCAATGCTATAAATTTAAATTGAGCCTATATCAATACCTGTGAATATATGAGAAATACCCAACCAGATTCCTTTTGTCCCTGAAAGCTTTGTATTCTTCTCTGCGTTAGGATACAAAAGTTTACTGCCTGGAAATTACAGTGACATAGAAGATATTTCTTTAGATTCTATATCCCCAGATGTGTTTACTAAGAGTTTTGATCATAACATACGTGCATAATATTTTCACAAGAAGAAAATGTTTATTAAAAGGAAACAGGGAACTCACAGCTGCATGTTAACTTTACAAGTCTAAATAGCTTATTGTTATTTTCAATGTTTTATTCACATATGCATTAATTCACTACATTGAGGAATAGTTAATATTTAGTTTATTTTGCATAATAGTTTATGCAAAAATCAATAAAACACGGGAAGAAATTAGTTATTTTTAGAAATAAAATGTACAAACATGATACAACAGGTTAGCAAATACTAAACTCAACAAGAACAGGAGTTGTCTTCTACATGGAAAACTCTTTCCCCATCACTACAAGTATCTCAGCAACAAAAAAAAATGTAAATGACTCAGTAAGCATTTCTCAACAACAGAAAGATTAATGTGGTGAAGTAGAAAAGAGGAAATCATAAAATACATCTTTAATTTTATTTGAATGAGTCACATTTCATTCAACTATTACTTAACTTCTTTCCCAAAATATTTAAAAAATAGTCATATTTTGTAAAGATGCATTTAAAAAGTCACCCGAGTGCCCACTATATAAAAGACTAAGTCCAGTGGACATAAAGATGAAAAAGAAACATCTTTCTTCGAGAAGCTCAATGTCTAATTATTAGAAAAATTGAACAATGATGCTTTAATGCTAATACTAAAAACACAGATATTTCAAGTCATACACACATGTGCATTATATATTATACATACATGTATAATATGTACAACTAGATATTTGAATTACCCTATATTTACATATATACACATGTATTGCAAAAATTATGGCGACTTTGTCTTAGGTTTTTTAAATACATCATCAATTGCTCAGAGTCTTGATTATACGCCAGGTACATCAGCAGTTCCTCCATAATTTAGAAGTACCATTCAATAGAAGCAGCTATCCTACAAATGCACACTAACTTTTTCTGTATAGTTGCATATGATTAGGTCATTCTTATCTTTTGAACAATTTCCAGAGGCAGATAATATGGCACAAGACACATAAAAGTATTATTTAATCTTTTTATTTTCACATAAAAATCCATGATCAAGTTTTATAAATAGGACAGAAATTATTCTAGCTATAGCAGACTTTCCTGGTGGGAAATAATTTTCAGATCACCATGTTTATTTTACTTTGTCAATTATTTTCACTTCTTAAAATTCTTTTTTTTATTTTATTTTTTTCTTATTTATTGAATTTGTTGGGTTATAGGTTTCAAGTGTACAACTCAGTAAAACATCATTGGCACACAGCATCGTACACCCATTGCTTCAAGGAAAGTCTCTTCTCATCCCCGTTTTCCACACCTTTGCCCACCTCCACTGACACACCACCTCAACCTGTTTTCCTTTGGCTATCACTGCACTATTGTTTGTCTCTATGAGTTTTTTTGCTTAAGCAGACCACCATTTTTTTTTTAATTCTGTACTCACATAACACTCCAATAACCAGAACCTGATCAAATTCTAGAGAAAATGGATTTATATCTGTTGAATAGTCTGTTGATATCAATAAAAATTAATCTGCTCCTTGATTATTCTGCTCCTTGTGTGGACCAGATAAAGTATGCCAGATTATTATGTTGATAATTGCCTTCTCAGAAATACAGGTATGTTAATCTCAATTTTTTTTCTGAAAGTAAAAATAGTATTTAAGAAAGTTTATGACCTTATTTTATCAAGAATATGTTATTTTTATTAAGAATATCTCTATATTAAAAGACACTTTTTTGAACCAAAGTGATATAAAAATAGAAGAAAATTAGGCTTTTTGAGCTTAGCTTTTCAGATTCTTACTCATTTTTATTTATATAAATAAATAAATTGTATATACTTTCCTTTTTTTTTTTTTTTTTTTTTTAGAGAAAGAGAGACAGAAAGAAAGAGAATGGGGGAGGAGCTGGAAGCATCAACTCCCATATGTGCCTTGACCAGGCAAGCCCAGGGTTTTGAACCGGCGACCTCAGCATTTCCAGGTCAACGCTTTATCCACTGTGCCAACACAGGTCAGTATACTTTACTTTTAATATAAATTCAATATACTATATTTATTCTAAATATAAAGTTATACAATGACATTTATTATAAAATCTCTACTTTTTATTTTGATACTTTAATACAAAAAACAATTCAAAGGAGATATTAGGGTGATAAAACATTTTCAACAGAACCATAAATGGACAACTCAAAAGACAGAGTACATGAATAATAACTTAAGACACCAAGATTTTGTTAAACTAAATGTCACTTAAAATTCTAGTTATTGTTTAATTTTTATGTAAAAAAACTATTTGGCTTAACTTTACTAGCATTTTGTAGATTTATTTGGCAGATGTTGTTTCAGCTCCATAGGTAATATTTGTTCTAAACTTTGAGATTATACAAACACTTGATTTCCAGGCAGCAGACACTTCTCTCAGCATCCACACTTTAAAATCTTTGAATTCACACTATAGATGATAAAATTACATGTTCATGAAAAGAACACTTGTCAGGGGTCATCAAACTTTTTATAAAAACCGCCCACTTTTGCAGTGCTGGTCAACCTAGTTCCTACCGCCCACTAGTGGGCGTTTTAGTTTTCATGGTGGGCAGTAACAGAGCAACCAAACAGCGACGTGATTGGCTCACCATGAAAGCTGGAACGCCCACTATTGGGCGGTAGGGACCAGGTTGACCAGCACTGCAAAAGTGGGCGGTGTTTATAAAAAATTTGACACTCCTGACTTAGACAAGTTTGAGTAAATTTTGAAAAAAATTCATCTACAAGTTGTTCTCATATTATCAATTTTTAAAAAATTCTGTCCCCATCTTTCCTCTCCACCTTTTATCTCTTGGTCTTAGAATATGAAGTCGCAATAAAAAATTAACTTTTTCATTGCTTTTTCCTGTCTTTTTGCTCTTACACATTATTCTTTAGGCTATCAGTACTCTTTCCTCCTCATAAATATTACTTATTACAAAATTCCCTCATCTACCACGTTTATTCAAGTGTTCTGATTAAGTGTACTTTCTGCCTAAAATTTTTCACACTGCACTTTCAGGGCCATGGACTTGGAGTTTTAAAATAACTGTATCTCAATTATAAACAAAAATACCAATATAATATATACATACAGGTTATAAAATGTATAAATATTTCTAAAGTGTCTCTAATTTGATATATAATCAAATATATATTATAAAAAAAGTAGAGAAAGGAAATAATCTTAAATCAGAGCTTTTCAGAGTAGAAAATTATTTTAAATATTAAATAATAGAAAATAAAATTTAAAAATATCTAATTGGTTGAGGAGCTATAATTTATTATCTTCAGCTGGTTGGTAGTCAAATTCTAATAATTGCTTGTTTTATGTCTAGTTTATTGCTATTTGAAATCTTAAAAATTTGCTGTGCCTTACAGTGAAGCATGTCATATAATAAAATATTTTTAAAAGATTTTTGTTAATAAGGAAATAATGAAGTAGAAAAGTCAAGGCAGGGAAATTTATAATGATAGTTGTAGTGTCAAAGCACAAAAAGTGCAAAACAATGACCATGTCTTGAGGTGAGTAGGACATCTGGTTTTCAGATTTTTAGAAAAAAATTAAAATGAGAATTACCGTTCACAGCCCTGGTTGGTTGGCTCAGTGGTAGAGCATCGGCCTGGCGTGCAAGAGTCCTGGGCTTGATTCCCAGCCAGGGCACACAGGAGAAGCGCCTATCTGCTTCTCCACCCCTCCCCCTCTCCTTCCTCTCTGTCTCTCTCTTCACCTCCTGCAGCCAAGGCTTCATTGGAGCAAAGTTGGCCCGGGCGCTGAGGATGGCTCCATGGCCTTTGCCTCAGGTGCTAGAATGGCTCTGGTTGCAACAGAGCAACTCCCCAGATGGGCAGAGCATCGTCCCTTGGTGGGCATGCTGGGTGGATCCCAGTTGGGCGCATGTGGGAGTCTGTCTGACTGTCTCCCCGTTTCCAACTTCAGAAAAATAGAAAAATAAAAAATATATAAAAAATAAAAAATATATAAAAAATAAAAAAGAGAATTACCATTCACAAATTTTCATTGTCCAATAACATATGAATTTCTCAAAAAGTTTTTTTTTCTAAGTGTTTTTTCATATACATGATACTTCATAATATAAAGGAGACTACTGCACAGCCTTAAAGACATTGGCAAATTTCAGAGATTTTTGCCTTATAAAATCTTTCAAAATAGATATTTAGTATAATGTCAAACAGAGTGTGATAAGTATATTCTTAAAGCCTTAACTTTAAGCAATTATGTTTTCGATTGCCCTGGCTTGAAACAAAAGTAATATTAAGAATTAAGAGCAGATGGCAGGCTGTATATTTTTTTAGAGTTATCCATGAATATTAATTCTCACAATAAAGACTTGTTTAAGAGCTAGAGGGACTACAATCCAAAATATAATAATGAATTTACTAAAATACTTACAAAAAAGCCTGGCCATTTCTAAAAAATACTGAAACATTTAGAGTGGAGAATAGGGAGAGATAATAGCATAACGTAGCCATTAATAACATTGAATATTTTTCCATATTGCCAAGCTAGCAATTAATGAATACAAAAATGTACAGTGTGTCCGTAAAGTCATGCTGCACTTTTGACTGGTCACCGGAAAGCAACCGGAAAGAGGATAGAAATGTGAAATCTGCACCAAATAAAAGGAAAACCTTCTCAATTTCTGTAGGATGATGAGCAGCATGTGCGCACATGCAGATGATGATGTAACACCATGTATACAGTGGAGCAGCCCACGGTCATGCCAGTCCAGATGTGGACGTTACAGAGGAAAGTTCAGTGTGTTCTGTGGCTTACTAAATTTAAATCCATGACCAAAGTGCAACATGAATATCAGCACGTTTATAACAAAGCGCCACCATATAGGAATAACATTACTTGGTGGGATAAACAGTTGAAGGAAACCAGCAGTTTGGTGGAGAAACCCGTTCTGGTGGGCCATCAGTCAGTGACGAGTCTGTAGAGGCTATACAGGATAGCTACGTAAGGAACCCTAAGAAATCTGTGTGTGAGCCCACATCGAACTGCACTGAATAGGTATGAAACTGGGAGAGTTTTTTTTAATTTGGTGCAGATTTCACATTTCTATCATCTTTTGTTGCTTTCCTGTGACCGGTCAAAAGTTCTCCATGACTTTACGGACACACTGTACATATTGGTCCTGGCTGGTGGCTCAGTGGATAGAGTGCTGGCTCAGTGTGTGAATGTCTTGGGTTTAATTTCCAGTCAGGGCTCATAGGAGAAGCAACCATCTGCTTCTTTCCCCCTCCCTCTTTCCTTCTTTTCCTCTTCCCCTCCCACAGTCAGTGGTTGAATTGGTTTGAGCATGGCCCCAGGCACAAAGGAGAGGTCGGTTGGTTGGAGCACATCAGCCTCAGGTACTAAAGATAAGTTTTTTAAAAAAATTATTTATTCATTTTAGAGAAAGAGAGAGAGAGAGAGAGAGAGAGAGAGAGAGAGAGAGAGAGAAGGGGGGAGGAGCAAGAAGCATCAACTCTCATATGTGCCCTGACCAGGCAAGCCCAGGGTTTTGAACCAGCAACCTCAGTGTTCCAGGTCGATGCTTGATCCACTGCACCACCACAGGTTAAGCTAAAGATAACTTTGTACTTGAGCATTGGCCCCAAGCAGGGTTGCCAGATGGATCCTGGTCAGGGAGCATGCTGGAGATTGCCTTACTATCTCCCCTAAAAAAAATAAAAAATCACACTTCCATGGACAGAAAGTTTATTAAGTAATTATCTTACACTTCATATTTGAGAAAATCAAGAAGCTGAAATGACCAAATGGATACTTATATTATGATAATTTAGCTGATTCTATTGCACATTGTATCTATGTTGGCTCTTAAAATTTCTGCACAATTAATACATTGGGGTTTGTGCTTTATAATCTTACATGAACTCAACATCAGATACAGCTAGAATTTTTTAAACATAAATTTTTTGAGATATTTTCATAAACTAGTACATATTAATTGAAAAATTGTTCAATGTTCCTCATATCTGTGCAAATATCTCTTCTTATTTTTCTGTATATTTTTCTAGCTTTATATTGTATAAAATTGTTTTAGTTATTATTTTTTGTTTTAGAATAGTCTTTTGATTTTAAATCAGCTTTTATTTAAAAATTTTTATTCAATGTGTTATTATTTCAATTTTTTTCTTGCTTTAGTTTCATTAGGTTTGTTTTCATCTTTGCTAAGTCTTAAATAAATCTTTGGCTTATACTTCATTAACTTTTGTTTTCAGTCATATTTATTAATTTTTTTAAACTTTATTTATTCATTTTAGAGAGGAGAAAGAGTGAGTGAGAGAGAGAGAGAGAGAGAGAGAGAGAGAGAAAGGGAGAAGGAGCAGGAAGCATCAATTCCCCATACCTACCTTGACCAGACAAGTTCAGGCTTATGAATCGGTGACCTCAGCATTCCAGGTCAACGCTCTATCCGCTGTACCACCACAGGTCAGGCCTATATTTTTTAATTTATCAACTTTTATTGGATATAGTTTGTTTTCCATATTTTAAAGTATTTATTTATATTTTAAATTTAATAATTATAAAATAAGTGATATTGTTGATGCTCACTAATGTTACCACTTGATCACACTTTAAAATAAAATTAAAGACTTTAGGCTGATATTTTAAAATATTATTTTATTATTTCTAGTTTCTCTTCAAAGAAATAAAAATCTCTTCTTGTGGGAGACAAGCTGTAGGCTGACAAAGTCCTTATAGCCTTGGGCTTAGTTTAAGACTAAGATCTTCCCACACCTTTCTAATACTAATTATTCCCCACATCCTTGACTGTTGCATGCTGGGGGGGGGGGGGGTGCACTCTTATGAGGATTCCTGTTTATGCCTCAGATGTGTAACTTTGTGTCAGAGAGTAATTTATTTGCATACAGCTTTGCACTATATAATAAAGCAGACTGGGGGCTTTGCTTTTGCTCTGGCTTGCTATCAGCTTGCAGAGACCTCCCTATCCCATTCTTTTTCTCTCTGAATTTATTTCTTCATTCTGCACCATTCTCACTCAGGACCTGTTCAGTTATGAGTCGCACTGGTTTACAGCATCTTCAATTGAGCTTTTCGTACTTTTTAAGGAAATGTTTTAGTTTTAATTAACTTTATTTCTATACTTAAAACTTACCTTCTTATCATTTTAATATAAGCATAGTCTTATTCCATATCACTTATTTTGATTTATTTTTTATTGAATTCAGTATAGAATTATTTCTCTAAGGAAAGCAATAAAGAAGCACATGCAAAGCTGCAGTGAATATTATATCAAACACACACACATATAAAATGTTACAAAGTTTAATAAGATTGTATGTTTTTTGACTCTTAGCTTAGAATTTTTAATTTTTAATACTCAAAAAAGAAACTGTTGACTGAATGTGAACACATTGAGGCTTATTGTTTTTCAGCTCTGTAGATATATTTAGTGCAGGGTTCGGGAACCTTTTTGGCTGAGAGAGCCATGAACGTCACAAATTTTAAAATGTAATATCGTGAGAGCCATACAAAGACCCGTATACGTCACTCATTATCCAATAAAAATTTGGTGTTGTCCCGGAGGACAGCTGTGATTGGCTCCAGCCACCCACAACCATGAACATGAGCAGTAGGAAATGAATGGATTGTAATACATGGGAATGTTTTATATTTTTAACATTATTTTTTTTCCATTAAAGATTTGTCTGCGAGCCAGATGCAGCCATCAAAAGAGCCACATCTGGCTTGAGAGTAATAGGTTCCCAACCCCTGATTTAGTGTGTGGATGCCACTTGATTTTTTTTTCTCAGTAAATTTATTTTGACTTGTTAGTCAAATAATTTTGTAAATATATATATAGGTTTGCTCGCTTACAGTTTGCATTGGGTGTGGGGGACAGGCTGTAAGCAGGCAGGGTCATTATAGCCTAAGGCTTAGTTTTAACACTAACCCTTTCCTACCCTAAGAGACTTTGTATCAGAGACTTTCTTGTTTGTATATTAGATTAAAGGTTTTGATTTTTACACTATAAAATGGGGCAGACCGGGTGCTTGCGCTCAGTTCCTGAGATTAGCATTAGAGAGGAGAGCAGAGAAAGGCCATGTAGAGGAGAGGAGAAGCAGCTAAGATGGCAGAGTGCTGAAGGAGAAGCCAGTTTGTGCAGAGTTTGTGCAAAGAGAAGGAGATGGGAAACGGAGGTGAATAAGGCTGGTGAGCTAGAACTTTTGATCTAGGAAACTCGGATAAGTCAGTGGTTTTGGGAGCCCTGAATGAGAAGGGAACTGTTTTCCCACTGTGTGTATTTCTTGCCCACCGGGTGCAAGCTAGGAGTAAAGCTAATGGCCCACCAGTTCTTGGTTCCATTGTTTCATTACCGGCTGCCCAAATCAAATGCGAACCTGCATGGGCCATGCGGCTGTGATGGTAGCTCCGACTACTGGCTTTACATGATTTTGTGGACTTTTTCTATTTCTTTAAGTTTGCAAGTCCAAACATTTGCTGTGATATATCTAGGTATAAGTTAAGTTTTCAGTTATTGAGGCCCAAGTAGGCTACCCCAAAATATCCTACAATAGCATATTATTTTAAATTAAAGTCATGTAAATACTGTCAACTCAAAAACACCCTGACCCCTCTTATTCTCTCTCTCTCTCTCTCTCTCTCTCTCATTCTGTTTCAGTAAAAGCAGGAGCTCAATCTCCCATGGTGAAAGTTCCCCCCTATGCCTGGAGACAACAATATCATTAGAGTCATGAAATCTAGATCCAAAAAGAATATATAAACAACCTTTTTGTCTCTCTTTTAATTTACTATCTAAGTACTTTGTTAAGATTCCTCACTAATGAGTATCTAATTCTTGCTTAGATTCTTATCTAATAAGCACTAATTTTATTTTGTCCTATCAATTCTTCACAAATTTATTGCTTTTTTTTGTTTTAAAAGAATAAAGAACTGGCTGGTTCATCATTTCTAAAAGTATCATTTATGATTCTTTCATTGCATTGCGTGCAATTTATGATTCCCATTGCATGTATTATATTCTTATTTTTTTATTCTCCTGTGTTGTGTCAATTTTATTTTTAGTACAGTCATAAGAATTTAAGACATTAGAGGAGGGATTTTCCTCTCTCTGACACAATCATGTTTCCTAGGATTAAAGTCCCCCTCTGTCTACATTATTTCTTCAAGAAAAATTATTTCTATAATATCTAATAATTTAATTTTCAATTGTTCTTAGACCTCTTCTTAAGGAACACCTAATATTTCTTATTGGAAATGCATTTTCTGTGGTGCAAACCCAATTTGTTTTCTTATAGCTATAAATTGTGTTTGTTATATTTGCATTTTAAGAAAGTTGAGCTTTCACCTGTCTTTTACAAGATTTGAAGCTTCCTTTGATGGAGGAACACAACTGATGACAATGGATTGATAAAAAAACAGAATTTTTTTTTTTTTTTGTCGCATAGAGCTCCAAATGACAGAAGGCTGCCAGGCAGGAATGTTATACTGTGGGACAAAGTAACTGCAAACTGGAGCTATAAGGAAAGTTTATATATGGCATGTGGGTAGGATTAGCTTGGTTTTAATGACTCATTTGGATCAGCTCATTTGAATGATTTTTCAGGCTCTGGAGTATAGGGGTTATTCTTATACTCTCGTACTCGACACTGGGATGATTGAGATGAGTGCATCATGGCCCAGAGTGTGAAAGCCCAGTACGGGAAATAGTTGAAGTGTGGACTTAATCAATATCCTAAGAAGAGAAATTGATCAGACTCTAGCCACAGCCTCAAGACCAGGTCAAGAAAAAAAATTTTTTTATTTTTTTATTTTTTTATTTTTCTGAAGCTGGAAACGGGGAGGCAGTCAGACAGACTCCCGCATGTGCCCGACCGGGATCCACCCGGCATGCCCACCAGGGGGAGACGCTCTGCCCATCTGGGGCATCGCTCTGCTGCAATCAGAGCCATTCTAGCACCTGAGGCAGAGGCCACAGAGCCATCCTCAGCACCCGGGAAAACTTTGCTCCAGTGGAGCCTCGGCTGCGGGAGGGGAAGAGAGAGACAGAGAGGAAGGAGGTAGGGGGGTGGAGAAGCAAATGGGTGCCTCTCCTATGTGCCCTGGCTGGGAATTGAACCCGGGTCCCTCGCACACCAGGCTGACGCTCTACCGCTGAGCCAACTGGCCAGGGCCAAGAAAATATTTTTTTAAAATAATATTACAACATAATTAGGTAATTAAAACAAATTCATTTCTCTATTAGCCTGACCTGTGGAGGTGCAGAGGATAAAACATTGACTTGGAATGTTGAGGTCACTGGTTTGAAATCCTAGACTTGCCAGGTCAAGGCACCTAAGAGAAGCAACTACTAGGAGCTGATGTTTCCTGCTCTTCTCTCTCCTCTTCTTCTCCCTCTCTTCTTTCTATAAAATCAATAAAATAAAATCTAAAACCAAAAATTTTAAAAAATATTTTTTCTATTCTGTTTTTAATGTGTATTTAAAACTTATTTCTATTATATTTCATTGAAATGTTGCTATCTTGCTGACCTCTTTTTTTCTATGTTTTGCTTATTATTTTTATGTCACCAAATTTTCTCTTATTTGCTTTTTCATTTTTCTTTTTTAATTTTTATTTACTGATATCAGTGAGAGAGAAAAGGGGAGAGAGAGAGACAGGAACATCGAGCTCCTCTTTATGTGCTCTGATGCGGGGTTGAACCTGCAACCTCTGTGCTTCAGGAGGATGCTCCAAACAACCAAGCTATCCAGCCATGGCAACTTGATTACTTCACAATGAGATAATTTCTTAAGTTGTATTGTCTTTGCCAGACCATCTCTTTACTCAAAACATGTGGCATGTACTTGTCTATTAATTTGTTCACTAATTCTAGATATATTTAGAGATAGAAAGAAAAACATTTTCATTTAATAGTGAAAAGACATTCAAAGAGAGTAATATTTAAGTATCTCTTCCTTAGCCTGACCAGTTGGTGGTGCAGTAGATAGAGTGTAGGACTGGGGTGCGATTGGTCCAGGTTCAAAACCCCTAGGTCAACGGCTCAAGCCTGGTCTCACCAACTTGAGTACGGGCTCCCTGCTTGAGCGTGAGATCATAGACATGACCCCATGATCTCCAGCTTGAATCCAAAGGTTGCTAGCTTGAAGCTTAAGGTCACTGGCTTAAGCAAAGGGTCACTCTCTCTGCTGTTGCCCCCTCCACCCCTGTCAAGGCACATACGAGAATGCAGACAATGAACAACTAAGGTGCCGCAACAAACAATTGATACTTCTTATCTTTTTCCCTTCTTTTATGCCTGTCCATCAGTTCCTCTCTCTGACTCTCTCTCTGTCTATATAAAAAAATATCTCTTCCTTACATATTTTGAATTTTATTAATAAATCCAGAATTACAAATATCAAAAAATTTTTATTTGCTAAATTTTCTTCTAAGGTGATTCTGTGATTAAGAATCTCTTGTATGAAATCAAGTTTATGAGTTATATGTATTGCTATTTATCTATTCATCTGTTATTTTCAGTATCCTCTTTTTATAGCTAAAAAGCAAACATTGTATAATAAAGATTGTATATAATGATATGTTATAATACGTCAAAAAAGTTTGCACAGTTACATAAATTTCACATTGTAAAGCTCTAAGAACCAATTCAGATCATCCTAATGCAATAGTCTAATCAGAACACCTATGTGTATACATGAGCGTGGTATTTTTGACCAAGTATTTTATAAGTGAAAATGTATTTTATAAACTATAAGTGTGAAATAAATGTTAGACATTTTTACTTTGTTTATTTTCTCTGGCACATGTTAGCAAAGAATTAGATTCAGTATGATTTGCATTAGGTTTTGGCAATGGAAATATTATTTATATCAAAGAAACACAAAGAAATAAAAATTAAATGCACTATCAAGTTTCCATTGTCATTTCAGATGTTGTGGTAATTTTTACTATCAAAATGTTCACTAGAAAATCAGTCAGATAACACGTATATTCCCAGTTCTATGATTTACTAATTCACTTGGTAAACCCTTTATCTTCTAGGAGCTTTGTTAGTGCTCATCAGAGAATTAATCTCAGGGTTGGTGAAAATTTTAAAATCAGGTAAACCATTACCTTTGTTTTTCAAACAAAGTACCACAAAACAGAAGACTAAATTGGACTAATCAAGTGTGACAGCATTAGGTGTTACTAAGATGAAGCACCCATCCTTTGATCTTTCCTTGTTCCATTATGTATTTTCCTCTCTTTTTTAGCTGGATTGAGGTGGAATACAGAAAAACATATTTGAAAGTCCTAACATGCTGTACAATTTGAAGGTTTATTTGCATTAATATTGCTAATAAATTGATACTGAAAAGAGAGCTTCGCCCCATGATAGTTTTTTTTTTTCAGTATTTGTGGTTATTCTGACCAATTGTAGTTAAACAAACATTTGAGATTTTAGTATTAACAAATGAAACCAAGCTTTTGGAGAAAAATTTTACATAAACATATAGAAAATATTTTCAATAAGAAAATTAACAATGTTAAAGTTGTTCTGTCATCATAAATATACTTATTGCATGTAATCCATGTTGATAGATGATAGTTCTGGAAACTTACCTACAACTTCGCAGAAGACTTACTGCCACACACAACAACACTGGATATATTTAAAATTCCTACAGCTACACTTAAATATAAATAAGAGTAAAATGGATTGTCAATTTTTGGTGGATACTATTCCTGTTAAAAAATGATCCTTCAGGCCCTGGCCAGTTAGCTCAGTGGTAGAGCGTTGGCCTGGCGTGTGGGAGTCCCAGGTTCGATTCCCGGCCAGGACACACAGGAGAAGTGCCCATCTGCTTCTCCACCCCTCCCCCCTCCTTCTTCTCTGTCTCTCTCTTCCCCTCCCGCAGCCAAGGCTCCATTGGAGCAAAGTTTGCCCCGGTGCTGAGGATGGCTCTGTGGCCTCTGCCTCAGGCGCTAGAATGGCTGTGATTGCGGCAGAGCGATGTCCCAGATGGGCAGAGTGTCTCCCCTGGTGGGCATGCCGGGTGGATCCTGGTCGGGTGCATGTGGGAGTCTATCTGACTGCTTCCCCGTTTCCAACTTCAGAAAAATACAAAAAAAAAAAAAAAGATCCTTCATTTTCTATGCATGTTTAAAACTTTTATGGAAATCTACATATTTAATATTCAGCTATAAATATCACTTCAAATTTGTGTAAGTTAACAACAGCTGGTCCTATTTTTTTAATTATCTTCTAACAATTAAACCTATTTTTGGATGGAAAACATTTTTTCTAGCATGGTATTTTGTATGTTCATTTTTTTCTTTATGAATTTTCAAGAAGTGTGACCCAGATATGAATGCTTTAGCATCATTTATATGTATATAAGTAAATATATATATTAGCTCAAATTAATGACTAATGGTATATAATTTTTGTTAACGTTTTCTATTTTGGTATATTCTATACAAACCAATCTCTTATATTACTAAAAAGGTATATTAAAAATTCAGTTTTAAAATCTGTTAAGGCAGCCCTGGCCGGTTGGCTCAGTGGTAGAGCGTGGGCCTGGCGTGCAGAAGTCCTGGGTTCGATTCCCGGCCAGGGCACACAGGAGAAGCGCCCATCTCTTCTCCACCCCTCTCCTTCCTCTGTCTCTCTCTTCCCTCCTGCAGCGAGACTCCATTGGAGCAAAGATGGCCCGGGCGCTGGGGATGGCTCCTTGGCCTCTGCCCCAGGCCTGGAGTGGCTCTGGTCGCAACAGGGCGACGCCCCAGAGGGGCAGAGCATCGCCCCCTGGTGGGCGTGCCAGGTGGATCCGGGTCGGGAGCATGCGGGAGTCTGTCTGACTCTCTCCCCGTTTCCAGCTTCAGAAAAATACAAAAAAAAAAAAAATCTGTTAAGGCTAGAAAAATAAGCAAATTATATATGTATGTGTATGTGTGTGTGTGATTTCTCAATGTGTTGGAGAAATACACATTTTATCCCAAAATTTAAAAATATTTAAATCATTCCTAAACATAACAGACTTAGAAAGCAAAACTTTATGCCAGGTTTTGATAAAACACACAAACCAAAAAGGCTTTAACAGTCTTACAGGAAGTTTGAAAAATGTACAGTGAATTAGAAAAGTAATTCTACCACTATTTACCACATCAATATATGTTCAATGGCTAATTCTTAAGCTCACAAACCTTTTCCAAATGTTACTAGGGTTTTTGAAAATACCAGCACTCTTTTACACTTAGAATTGTAGGAGAATTCATTCAGAGATGAAAGAAGTGATTCATTCAATAGCTGCCTATAAACATTCTAAAAAAAAAAAAAAAAAAAGGAAAGGAGGAATTTGAAGTATATAATATGTGGTAAATAGAACTTTGCTCTAATTTTTTTATTTTTTTAGAGAGAGAGAGAGAGAAAGAGAAAGAGAAAGTCAGACAGGGACAGACAGGAAAGGAGAGAGATGAGAAGCATCAACTCATATTTGCGACACCTTAGTTGTTCATTGATTGCTTTCTTATATGTGCCAAATGACCTTGGGCTCAATCCAGTGACATTTAGATCATGTCTATGATCTGATGCTCAAGCCAGCAACCCACACTCAAGCTCCTAAGCCTGAGCTCGAGACAGAGACCTCGGTCTTTTGAACCTGGGTCCTCAATATCCCAAGCCAGTGCTCTATTTACGGCACTACACCCTGGTCAGGCCGGTATCAATTTTTTTTATTCCTCTTCACTCCATCCCAATTCCCTGCTCAATTGACACAACGTTTTGTTGCTCTTTTAGCTTGAAAAGAGTAATATTCCCAAATTAAGATATAGATCTTGTCATTCATTTGCTAATTATTTATTGCATACATTTTCTGTATCACAAACTCTACTGGGCTTAGAACAATATTAAAGCATCAAGAACAACAAAAATGCAATGTCTTTTTCCTCCTGAAATTCACCACTTTAATGAAATTAAAACTTTAATTAGATAGCTACAAAAATGCATGGAAAATTATAACTGAGAAAGGTGTGTGAAGGATAAGTGAATATTCCAATGCAAACGTAAAGATATTCAGACAAGGAGTCAGGAGAAATGACCTTCCTAAAGAAGTAATAACTGAATTTAGTTCTGACACCAAAGTAGGAGTTAAATAGGTAAAGAACAAAGTAGAATTTAACTAAGGTGACTGGATGGGAAATAGCTTAGCATTAGTACCCACTATATTTTTTCACCTCAGTCTCTCCTCTTAACATATGATTCCGATTTATATATGTGTCCTCAATCTATTAGTGAGATATTTCAATCAAATTTACTGAAGGCATTCTCACTAACACTTCTTTTAAAATATGCGAACATGCATGGGCCAGGCGGCCTTGATGGTGGCCTTGGCTACTGGCTTTACAGATGTAATATATAAATTGTTAAAATCTATCAGAGTCCAAAAAGACCAGTGTAACAGGCTTTATTGAAAGGAAGAAAGGAACCCTGCCGGGCTGACTCATAAGGGAGAGTTACGCCAAGCACAGGTTAAGATGTGTTTTTTAAAGATTAGGGGAAGGGGAGTAGGAAGGGCATTAGCCCGATTGGCTGCTGGACAAATGATGGTCTTTTATGGAAGTTTGAGTGTGTTTAACTTATAGCTGCTTTTAATCATCCAGGACTCTTCGGCTTGTGACGTCAGACATTCCTTTGTGGCTGGTCATCTGCTGCAAGCCCTGCAAGGAGACTTTGGAAGGATTAAAGAAATGAAGCCTAAGATAAATAAATACAAGTTATTTTGTTATTAAAATCAGAAACATCTATTTAGTAATAACATTCACTATGTATTTTGGAAAAAGATGCTGTGGGTCAATAAGTTTGCAAATAATGTATATATTTGCTCACTTATAGTTTGCATTGGGTGTGGGGGACAGGCTGTAAGCAGGCAGGGTCCTTTAGCCTAAGGCTTAGTTTTAAGACTAAGCCTTTTCCACCCTTTTAATCCTAAAATCTTCTCAACACTAAGCTTTTCCCCACATTCTTGCATGATGTGGGGTGGTGCACTCTTATGAGGAATCCCATTTATGCCTCAGATTAGTGACTTTGTATCAAAGATTTCCTTATTTGTATATTGGCTTAAAGGTTTTGATTTCTACACTATAAAATGGGGCAAACCAGGAGCTCTCTCTCTCTCAGTTCCTGAAATTAGCATTGCATAGGCGAAGTAGCCAAGATGGCGGAGTGCTGAAGGAGAAGCCAGTTTGTGCAGAGTTTGAACAGAGAGAAAGAGATGGGGAACAGATGTGAATAAGGCGGTGAGCTAGAAACCTTTGATTCTAGGAAACTCGGATGAGTCAGTGGCTTTGGGAGCCCTGAATGGAAAGGGAAGTGTTTTCCCACTGTGTGTATTTCTTGCCTGCCAGGTGCAAGTTAGGATTAAAGGTACTGGCCCACTGTTGGTCAAATAAGTTTGTAAATATGATATATATGTTTGCTCGCTTGTGACTTATATTGGGTGTGGGGGACAGGCTGTAAGCAGGCCAGGTCGTTGTAGCCTAAGGTTTGGTTTTGAAACTAAGCTTTTCCCCACACCCTTGACTGATTGTATGATCTGGGTGGTACACTCTCATGAGGAATCCAATTATGCCTTGGATAAGTGGCTTTGTATCAGAGACTTCCTTGTTTGTATATTGGATTAAGGGATTTTGGTTTTCTACACTATAAAGTGGGACAGACCAGGAGCTTGGACACACAGTTCCTGCTATCACAATTGCAGGGGCTTCCCTGATCCCTGGCCCTTCATGGGAAGAGCTGGTTTTCTGCTTTTCCCTTGTCTTCTTTTGTGGTTTGCCTGTCTTGGTGAGACACCAATAAATAGGATGGCCCCCTGTAAAGCCAGCAGCCGTGGCCAGAGCCACTATCACAGCCACTATCACAGCAGCCTTCTGGCCTATGCAGGTTCGCATTGGATTCGGACAGTCGGTAAAGAAACCACGGAGCCAAAAACTGGTGGGCCATAGTCTTTAATCTAGCTTGCACCCGGCGGGCAAGTAAAAATACACACTGGGCTCCAAAACCCAGTCACATTCAGTGCTCACAAAGCTACTGATTTATCTGAGTTTCCTAGAATCAAAGGTTTCTAGCTCACCAGCCTTATTTCCTCAGTTCCCCATCTCCTTCCTTATCCCAGATACAAACTCTGTACAAACTGGCATCTCACTCAGCTCTCCGCCATCTTGGCTGCTTTTCCTGGCCTCCTCCACGTGGCCTCCTTCCGCTGCTGGCTCTACTCTCTCTGCTCTCTCATGCTAACCTCAGGAACCAAGAGCCAAACTCCCGCTCCGTTCCCATTTTATAGTGTAGAAATCCAAACCCTTAATCCAATATACATAATAGGGAAGTCTCTTAATACAAAGTCACTTCTCTGAGGCATGATAGGATTGTACCACCTTACACCAAAAAGGGTAGGAAAGGCTTAATCCCAAAACCAAGCCCCAGGCTACAATGATCCTGCCTGCCTCCAACGCACATTAATATCACCTGGGCGACGGCATCTTTAACAAAGTGAGCATAATACATTTTATCCGCCCAACACCCCCCATCCTCTGACTCCGCCATTTCTTTATCGTCTACCCGAATCCAATGGGAACCTGCATGTGAATGGCCATGATGGTGGCTCCTGGCCTTACAACTGGCGTAGTTTCCGGCAGGATTCAGAGATTGGTATGGAGCCACCACCCTTGATGGGTGGGATAGAGTACTGGTTGCTGCTCTGGCTCCCCATGGCTGTCCTTTTAGGGGCCATGGGCTACATGTTTTTTACTCAAGAGGAAACTGCCCGAGGTCAAAAGCTTCAGCATGAATTGCAAATAGAAAGGCAGAAAAGGCTGGAATTGGAGCGAGCACTGGAGAAGGAATTACGGGTTCGCGAGTTGCAGTGTACCCTGGAAGCTGAATGTCTTCACCGGCAGTTGTTGGAGAAACAACTGCGGATTCAAGAGCTCGAGTCTCAGCTTCCGGCCAAAAGCCAGCAGCCACAGGAGCCTAAACGGTCACCAAAGGAGCAGCAGCATCCGTGCCGGTGGATTGGCTTTGAGTCAGCGGGAGCAGGCGCTTACGACTCCTCTTCTGAGGATGAGAAGGCTCAGGCTGAAGCTGCCATACGCACACTGAGAGCCCGACCAGTTGTCGCCAAGAAGGTAAAAACCCAGCAACAAAGAGTCCCTCAGGGGCAGCCACAGCCTCCTGCCCAGGTAATGGAACACTCTGTGGTCCGGCCCTATACCCAGGCAGAGCTGATGGAGTTGGGGGCACAATTTAGGCAGAAACCTACTGAATCCCTGGTAGCCTGGTTACTACGATTATGGGATATAGGGGTGGATGGCATCATGCTCTCCGGAACAGAGATGGAGAAATTGGCCGCCATTACCACACACTCTTCCTTGAGGCAGCGTCTTCAGAACTGCCATGGCAACCCAGGAGACCATACCCTATTAGAATGGGTGATGGCTGCCATTCATATGGTCTGGCAGAATGCTGGAGAACTGCCGGGGGCAATGAGTCGGTGGCAGTGCTACAGTGAGTTAGTAAAGGTCCTTCGAGAACTAGGTATGAAGAATGCTGTTTTCAACCCTGGGTCTCGTGGGCCAGACGAGGAAGTGTTTACGGCCAAAATGAGGGAATTTGTCCTTGCTAGCGCCCCGTCAGCCCTTTTTGGGTCACTGGTGGCCATCTTGGGCCCCTATGTGGGGCAGCCCATCAATGCAGTTACACAGATGGTAGCAGATTTGGGAGAGTTGGAGGCCGCTCGGGATCATAAAGCAGTGAGGGCTGCTGCCTATGTTTCGCCCCCAACTAACAAGGGAAACGGGCCTGTAAAGGTTACCCGAACGCAGATGTGGGTAGACTTGATTGCGGCTGGAGCAGATAAGGGGAAATTGGATGGCCAGTCTAATAAAATTCTTTTGGAACTTTGGCGGCAGCTTAAACCAGAACAGAAGTTCCAGCCACTGAGACGAAAGGCCCCAGCAGCTACCAATAAAACGTTTGGTGTGAGCACAGCTCGGTTACAAGATAGAGATGGCCGAGGGAGAGGGGAACTCCCAAGACCCATTGTACCAGTTTGAATAGGAAAAAGGCCGAGGGACCCGTCTAACGGGGATGGGCGGGGACCGGAGGCCACATGTGGAACTGGCTACCCACTGGTCCCCTTCCAATGTACAACAGGTGTTGGCCTTGGTGGATACAGGTGCAGAATGTTCCCTTCTCTATGGAAACCCAGAGCGGTTTGCTGGGACCCCAGTGGCCATTGACGGTTATGGGGGCCAAACTGTTCAAGTGAAGCCAATAACTATTCCATTGGGGATAGGGAGACTGCCTCCTAAGCCATATAAGGTGTATGTATCTCCTATTCCTGAATATATTTTGGGGGTAGATGTCTTGCAAGGACTGTGGTTGGAAACTATAGCTGGGGAGTTCCGGCTGCGGATCAGGGTTGTGAAGGCAGTATTGCGGGGACATGCATCACATTCCCCTTTACAATTACCCGTCCCTCGGCGTGTGACTAACACCAAGCAGTACCGCCTGCCAGGTGGTTATGAAGAAGTCACAGGGACAATCCTTGAACTAGAAAAGGTGGGGATCATCCGGCCAGCACACAGTCCTTACAACTCCCCAGTATGGCCTGTGCGCAAAGCAGATGGAACCTGGAGAATGACAGTAGATTACAGGGAACTTAATAAAGTTGTTCCCCCTTTGCACGCTGCTGTTCCTTCGATAGCTAACATGATGGATCGGCTAAGCCATGAGTTGGGGACATACCACTTTGTGGCAGACTTGGCCAATGCTTTTTTCTCTATTGATATAGCTGCAGAGAGTCAAGACCAATTTGCCTTCAGTTGGGAAGGGAGACAATGGACCTTTACAGTGTTACCCCAGGGCTATTTGCATAGCCCCACCTTGTGCCATGGGCTGGTGGCTGCTGACCTGGCTAAATGGAAACAGCCAGAGGTAGTCCGCTTGTACCATTATATTGATGATATTATGCTAACTAGTGATTCTCTTTCAGAATTGGAGCAAGCAGTCCCTACCCTGCTATCCCATTTGAAAGCATGTGGCTGGGCAGTTAACGAGAACAAGTTACAAGGACCTGGGTTATCTGTTAAATTCTTGGGAGTTGTCTGGTCGGGTAAGACAAAAGTTATCCCTGACACAGTTATAGATAAGATTCAAGCATACCCCGTGCCCACTACGGTAAAACAGTTACAGGAATTCTTAGGTTTGTTGGGGTATTGGCGAGCATTTATACCGCATTTGGCTCAGTTACTACGCCCCTTGTACAACCTTATTCGAAAGGGGGTTCGCTGGGATTGGACTGAGCAGGCGCAAGGTTCATTTGCAGCTGCTAAGAGAGCTTGTCAAGGTGGCACAGGCCTTGAATGTGTTTGATCCTGCCAGGCCCTGTGAGCTGGATGTTCATGTAACCTCGGAGGGGTTTGGATGGGGCTTGTGGCAGCGGACAGAGCGCCTACGGCAACCTATTGGATTTTGGTCCCAATTGTGGAAAGGTGCTGAAGTTCGTTACTCATTAGTAGAGAAGCAGCTGGCAGCTGTGTATGCTGCCCTCCTGGCAACTGAGAGTATTACAACCACAACACCAGTTACAGTCAAAACAACATACCCTATAGCTGGATGGGTGAGAGATTGGGCAACTAAACCACGTAGTGGTATGGCCCAAATGTCTACCCTGGCCAAGTGGGGTGCCTATCTGCAACAATGCTGTGCTCTTAGCACCAGCCCATTGAGGGCAGAACTGTAGGAAGTCTTGGGTCCAGTCACCTATGCGACCTTAGAGTCAGGTGCAACTGGGGCTCAGGAGGCAGAACCTGAGGTCAGTCCCTACCAGGAGGGGCGGGTGCCCATCCCCGAAGATGCCTGGTATACTGATGGTTCCAGCAGGGGCCAACCTGCCAAATGGATGGCTATTGCCTTCCATCCGGCCACTGAGACTATTTGGATGGACACGGGTACAGGCCAAAGCAGCCAATGGGCAGAATTAAGAGCTGTTTGGCTAGTTGCCCATAATGAACCTTCACCTCTGGTGATCTGTACTGACAGTTGGGCTGTCTATCGTGGACTGACCCTTTGGATTGCTACTTGGCACATTAACCAGTGGATGGTAATGCACCGTCCATTATGGGGTCAGGCCATGTGGCAGGACTTATGGGAAATAGGACACCAGAAGCAGGTGACAGTATATCATGTCACAGGGCATGCCCCTCTAGCCCATCCTGGGACTGATGAGGCAGATACGTTGGCAAGGGTGCGATGGTTGGAGACTGCACCTGCAGGTGATGTGGCACAGTGGCTCCACCGGCGCCTGCTCCATGCAGGACAGAAAACTATGTGGGCTACGGTTAAGGCGTGGAACTTGCCTGTGTCCTATGCAAAGGTACTTGCAGCCTGTGAGCAATATGCAGTATGTTCCAAGGAACACCCTCGGAAACCACTGGTGTCACCTGGACAGATCCAGAGGGGTCATGTCCCACTGACACGATGGCAGATAGACATCATTGGACCCTTACCAAAGTCAGAAGGGTACCAGTATGCAGTCACTTGTGTAGATACTGCCACCGGGCTGCTTGCTGCTTACCCCGCTCGTAACCCTGACCAGAGGGCAGTCATACAGGCTCTGGACCGCCTGAGTGCTGCATATGGGCGACCGCTGGTCCTTGAAAGTGACAATGGTACCCACTTCACTGGTTCAACGGTGAGACAATGGGCTCAAAAGCTGGGGGTGGACTGGAAGTACCATGTTCCCTACCACCCCCAGGCTGCTGGTATCATTGAGCGTTATAATGGACTCTTAAAGCAGGGACTGCGACAGGAGGGGGGCACCGGCTCTCTTACTGGATGGACACGCCGCTTATGGACAGTACTTCGGATTTTGAATGAGCGACCTCGACGGGGAAGCCCAGCTCCAGTAGAGGCCCTCCTGCATCGGACAGCTGCCCCTATTCAGTTGCAGATACGCACCAAGGACATTTTACTCAAGCCAGGTTTCGGACAGCAGGGCAACGTGCTCTTGCCTGCTCCAACAGCCCTTCTTAAAGGACAATAGCTTCAATGGACTTGGCCCTGGACTGTACAGGCCCCCCATCTGAGATGGGTGGCCTTGTTGGCACCATGGGGAAAGGGGTTAGAGGTGGACCTCCAGTTAACTCCTTGGGCAACCAGCACCTGGCCACCTAAGGTAGAAGTGTATTATCCCTTGAGTGCTCAAGGGGACAGCATTTTGAAGGGCACCTTTGTAATTTCTTTATGGCCAATAATGAGTTCCCCTATTTTACTACACATAGAACCAGCAGATGCTGGTGTATTGGCCAATAAGGTTTGGTATGCCTGCTCAGGGCAGCCTCTTGTGCCAGCTACGGTGCTGTCTGCAGACAAAACTCTGGCCTGTATTCTGCCAGAGGGAAAAGATTTGCCTCTCTTGGTGCCACTGACAGCTCTCTCATTTCACCCATAGTTTTTGATCTGTTAATCCTATTGCTGTAGTTGGTACTATTTCTGTTTATGCAATGTATCCTACTCCTTGCACAGTGACCATCATGGAAGATGCCTGTGGTTTAGATTGTAAAGCGAGCAAAAGGGGTGGAATGTTGGTCAAATAAGTTTGTAAATATGATATATATGTTTGCTTGCTTGTGACTTATATTGGGTGTGGGGGACAGGCTGTAAGCAGGCCAGGTCGTTGTAGCCTAAGGTTTGGTTTTGGAACTAAGCTTTTCCCCACACCCTTGACTGATTGTATGATCTGGGTGGTGCACTCTCATGAGGAATCCAATTATGCCTTGGATAAGTGGCTTTGTATCAGAGACTTCCTTGTTTGTATATTGGATTAAGGGATTTTGGTTTTCTACACTATAAAGTGGGACAGACCAGGAGCTTGGATACACAGTTCCTGCTATCACAATTGCAGGGGCTTCCCTGGCCCTTCATGGGAAGAGCTGGTTTTCTGCTTTTCCCTTGTCTTCTTTTGTGGTTTGCCTGTCTTGGTGAGACACCAATAAATAGGATGGCCCCCCATCCTCTGACTCCGCCATTTCTTTATCGTCTACCCGAATCCAATGGGAAATTGCATGTGAATGGCCACGATGGCGGCTCCTGGCCTTACACCCACCAGTTCTTGGTTCCATTGTTTCATTACTGTCTGTCCGAATCAAATGCAAACCTGCATGAACCAGGCGACTGTGATGGTGGCCATGGCTACTGGCTTTACAGATGCTACCTGAGACTTTCATAGGTGGAGAAAAGTCAATGACTAACTTCAAACCTTCAAAAAAAAAATAATAAAACAGGATGACTCTCTTGTTAGGAGTTAATGAAGCTGGTGATTTTAAGTTGAAGCTAATGCTTGTTTACCATTCCAAAAATCCTAGGATGTTTAAAAATTATATTAAATCTACTCTGCCTGTGCTATATAAATGGAATGACAAAGTCTGAGTGAAAACACATATGTGTACAACATGGTTTATTGAATATTCTAAGCACGCTGTTAAGACCTACTACTCATGAAAAGAGGCTCCTTTCAAAATATTATGTCTCAGTGACAATGCACCTCATCACACAAAAGCTCTGGTGGAGATGTACAACAAAATTAATGTTGTTTTTATGCCAGCTAACACAACATCCATTCTGTAGCCTATGATGAAATAAGAAGTAATTATAAATTTCAAGTTTTATTATTTAAAAACTACATTTTATAAGACTATATCTACCATTGATAGTAATTCCTCTGATGCATATGGGCAAAGTAAATTGAAAACCATCTGGAAAGGATTTACCAGCACAGATGCCATTAAGAGCAGTATAATTCATGGAAAGAGGTGAAAATATCAATATTAACAGAAGTTTGAAATACATTGATTCCAACTATCATGAATGACTTTGGGGTGTTTAAGACTTCACTGGACAAAGTTACTGCAGATGTGGGGAAAATAACAAAAGGACTAGAACCAGGGGTAGAAAGTCTGAAGATCTGACAGAATAGCTCCAATCTTATAAAACTTTAAGGGATGAGGAATTGCTTCTAATGGATGATCAAAGAGTTTTCCTTCAATGTCAACCTGTTAAAATTTATTTTTTAAATGAAATTTAAAAAAAAAAATGTTTTCAGTAAATAGAATCTACTCCTAGAGAACATTCTGTGAAACTTGTTGAAATGGCAACAATGAGTTAGAATTTTACATAAATTTAGTTAATAAGGCAGCAGGATTTGAGAGATTTCACTCCAGTTTTTTTTTTTTTTTTTTTTTTTGTATTTTTCTGAAGCCGGAAACGAAGAGAGACAGTCAGACAGACTCCCGCATGCGCCCCACCGGGATCCACCTGGCACGCCCACCAGGGGCGACGCTCTGCCCACCAGGGGGGGTTCTCTGCCCCTCCGGGGCGTCGCTCTGCCGCGATCAGAGCCACTCTAGCGCCTGGGGCAGAGGCCAAGGAGCCATCCCCAGCGCTTGGGCCATCTTTGCTCCAATGGAGCCTTGGCTGCGGGAGGGGAAGAGAGAGACAGAGAGGAAGGAGGGGGGCGGGTGGAGAAGCAAATGGGCGCTTCTCCTATGTGCCCTGGCTGGGAATCGAACCCGGGTCCCCCGCACGCCAGGCCGATGCTCTACCGCTAAGCCAACCGGCCAGGGCCTCACTCCAGTTTTTAAAGAGATTTTTTACTGTGCGTAAAATATCAAATAGCATTAAATGCTACAGAGAAATTGTTCATGAAAGAAAGTGTAAATCAATACAGCAAATTTGATTTTAATATAATAAATATAAGTAGGCATAACCCATATACACAAAATATTTTGGTATCCTCAATTATTTTTAAAAGAGTGAAATTTGAGAAATATTGCTCTACATCAGAGTTGGGAACACTTTTCTATAAAGAGACGTATAGATGTTTCGGATTATAAAATTTGTTGTCAGTTATTCGGTTCTGCAGTATTATACTAAACCAATCATTGACAATACATAAATAATTGAGTAATACTAAGTTTCATAAAAGCTGCTCTACAAAAATAGGTGATAGCTTAAAATTCGCCCACAATTCTAATGTATTTTTGCCAATTTTTGCTCTCAGTTAGTAAGACTTATGGATAAATGTAGAAGTAAATAAGGCATTCAGAAAAAAAAAAGTTAAACTTCACAGAGCAATAGGAAAGTTTATGGATAAAACTGGGTTGAAGAAATCTTTTACAAATGGTAAAAAGCAGTTAAATAATACTTAGTTCATGAACTATTCAACAAATATTTGCAAAGAAATCCTTGAATCCGTAGTCTTGTCTTGGGCTGACCTACCCTTCTCCTTGAGTCAGTGGACATAGAAGTCTTAGTAATAAAATGAAAATCAAATAATTACTTTGCCATCTGTGACTTGCATAAAATCAGCAATAAAATACAAGACAACAAAATAACACAAATTGAAAAGTAATATTCCTCAGAAGAACTCTCTGAGAATGATTGTGATGAAGTTATAAAAAGTTCTCAAAAGATATTTAAAAAATCTCTGTAAATGGAGACTCCTATCCCTCTCCATTTTAGAATTGTTATATTTCCTATGATAAACATATGCTATTGATATAATAAAAAATACAACAATCTGGCAGTCAGCGGCATTTCTAATACATATTAAATAAAGCAAAAGACACATTTATAAGTGAAAAGATGACTTACCATTATTAATATGTTTTTATAAGTTCTGTTCATATAACAGAAAAAAATAGAAATACTATAGTAATTCTAGTATTGAAGATAGCAAAGCAACAATTAATTTTTTAGGCAACATCATTATATAAAACAAAAGTTATTTAAAATATTTTTTAGTCTTTTATCTAGTAATTTCACTTCTTGGAAATAATAACATCTAGGAAATAATCAGGCAAATGCAAAAAATATTAAAAGTGTTTTCTGCAATATTATTTTCATTATTTATAATAGTAGTGAATTTCAATAAAACCAAATATTCAAAAAGAGGTTACAGTGTAGATTATGGCTTCTAATCATTATCTCATCATTCTGAAACACTATTTAAAAAACAAACATTACAGTCACATTTTTACCCCAACATTTTACTTCTTGTCAAGCTTACTAATGAACCCCTCTTTCTCATTGTGAATTCCTGTGATCTATTTCCATTTATTGGCCACAATGGCTCTTTCTTCCTATTTGATATAGTTTCTCTACTGAAAGTACAAACACCACCTCTCTTAACTACTGACTCCCTAATCCTCTCTTTTAGTCTCTTCTGTTCGATCCTCATCTTCTCTCTCTCTCTCTCTCTCTTTCTTCTGTATTTTTCTAAAATGAGAAGCGGGGAGGCAGAGAGACAGACTCCTGCATGTGCTCAATCGAATGGAATCCACCTGGCATGCTCACTAGAGGGTGATGCTCCCCCTATCTGGGCCCTTGTTCCATGCAACCGGAGTCATTCTAGCACCTGAGGCAGAGGCCATGGAATCATCCTCAGAGCCTGCGCCTACTTTGCTCCAATGGAGCCTTGACTATGGAGGGGAAGAGGGAGAGAGAGAGAGAGAGAGAGAGAAAAGAAGGGGAAGGTTGGAGAAGCAGATGGGTACCTCTATGTGCCCTGGTCGGGAATCGAATCTGGGACATATACACATTGGGTCAACACGCTACAACTGAGCCAACCAGACAGGACTTGATCCTCATCTTTTCTGCAACATCTCTGCATTAGAAAATGACACCATGTAATTTCTGGTTCTCATTTTTATTTGCAGTTTTTCCCTTGGTGATCTCATCTTGTTTCAAGGCATTAAATATTATTTATATGCCAATGACTGCCAAATTCTATCTCTAGATTCTGACTTTTCTCCTGAACTTCTGATTCATATATTTAAACAGCCTCTTTGGAATAGTTATTTGAATAGTAAACAGATATTTTAAATTTAGTAATTCAAAACAACTCCAGCTCTTCCCCTCAACATTGAGAGGGCCTAATGTCCAGCCAGTGTGGACAGTGGTAGCCTGAGCCTAGAGAGACAGGGAAAGTCATTCAGGCGCTGGTAATCTGTGCTTATAAATGGCTCCTTTATTAGACGGTCAGCAACAATCATTCAATTTAAAAAAAATAAAACATAGAACAAGTAAAAAATAATATTTCAGATGTCTATAAATCACTGAGATTAAAGAGATATTATTTTTCTATTTGTTTTTATATGTCTTTAAAAACAAGATATTGTTGTAGCTATAACTGATGCTTTTTTTTTTCACTTCATCCTTCCCCTTCTTTGTCATTCACTTTCCTGTTTCCCTCTTTCCTTACTATTTACTCTATTTTTCCATTTCTCTCTTTCTTTTTCTATTTCTCTGCCTTTCTCAATTTCTGTAGTATTGGTATAGGAATGAATTTCACACATTAAAACAAAATAAAACACTGGCAGAGTTTTGCTAAGAGAATTGTGGGTACTTTATTTTAGGAAGCTACTGCATTAACACAGATGTGAAATAATTTGTTATGAAAATGTAAAAAAAAATAGATTTAAGAAATATTTAGAAGGTAAAATTAACCTAGCTGCTGTGTTCTTGGAAAGTGTATCAGAAATTATTCTTTCAGGAAGCAGGTGGCTTTGCATGCTATCAACCTTTCCTTTACTATCAGGTTAAAATTATGCATTTATCTTTTGAAGGTGGCAGCCTTAAAATCTAAGAGTAAAACTTGCTTATGAGAATGTGATGATGTTAAGGATCTCACTGAGTTTAGAAGAAAGTAAATATTCTTTTTGATAAAAAAATTATTTTAACATTTTTTACCCCAAAATGTAAACCAGAATTTTACATTCTGTAGGAGAAAAAAAAGGTGAAATTTCCAAATTTAAATAAGATACACTTGCATATAGAATATAGTTTCAAATTTGTCCTTGCTTGTGAGTATGCATACAAATAAAATATTTTCCAATAATATCAATAATCATCTCTTGGCCAGGGGAATTTTTTTGATTATTGCTTTTCTTTTACTTTTTTTAATTTTAATAATTGTCTAAAGTGGTGTTTCCATTGCAATCAGAAAAAAAAAGTTATTTTAATTCCTAGAAACAGTTTTATCATCTCTGTGATCTTGGGCTATTTCATTAGTCTCCAAGGCCTAGTGTACTCATCTGTAAAATGATGTGAATGCTAGCATTTCTATTATACAGTTTTTATGACAGATAATTTAAATCCTGCATGAATGTACATATTCATGTTGACTTATAAACACACTAAATGATATTTACTGCTATCTCTGATGTTTATTATTACTAGTAATATCATTATTATTCAAATTTTAATATGACTTTAATTTTTTATTCTAAAACTTAGTTAAGAAATCTGAAGTGTTTTAACCAAAGATTCATTTGATAAAATCACAAAATAAATAAGTGCCTCTGCTTGAAATATGAGAGGACTCATATGAGATTGACGTCAGAGAAATGGCAGCGTGAGAGATACTCCCAATCTCTTTCCTTGAAATTTCAACAAATTCTACAACTATACACAATGAAAAAAACCAAGCTCAACCTGAAATATACACAAACCAGACAGTCAAAAGCATGATGCACAAGAATGTGGGCCAAGACAAAAGCATGATTGCACAAGAATGTGGGCCAAACAGAATCTGCTCACAGAGGAAAAAAAAATGCCAGAGGACTGAGTCTTTCCCTTTCCTCAGGGGCCTGAAGGAGGGAGGCACTGTTGGCACAGGCTTTGTCTAAGAGCCAGGTAATTTGCACACCAGGAAAAGAGGAGAGTCTGGGGGGGGAGGAGCTGAGGTAGGGGTAACTGCCAAGAATGAGGAGCAAGGACGTTTCCCAGCATCTGCTGCACCCGTGAGTGCAGACTCTGGGCATTATAGGTGCTGGGCCCACATGAAGCCAATGTGTGCTCCACAGAACTGCTGCGAATAGCTTGTGCAAATCATCCCATGAGGCACTGGGGCATGCAGGATCTGCCCACAGAGTTTAGCTTTGTGATGCCAGATGCACTTGATCTGAAATGTGTGCTCCACCTGCTCTGAAGCTAAGGCACTGGCTTGCCAGATGCCATTTAGCATGTGTGGGTGGGATGCCCCTGATCTGCAATCTGCCACAAATTCTCCTGAAGCTTGGAAACCAGCTTTTGACACATAGCCCTTGCCCTGCCCTGGGCTATAGTATGAGTGCTTAGAATGATATTGGAGGAGAGACAGGACTGTGTCACCCCATGCTACTGGTCCTGCATTTCTCCCTTTGCTGTGTGAACTGTGGTGGTGCTAGACTCAACACAACTGGGTATCCAGGTTGCTCTACCCTGTGAAGGTGGCAGTGCCAGGGCACTTGATACCCTGCTCTGTTGGAATATGGGGGAGGGCTGCAGAGGACCACTGGTCAGCCATTGCTAGAGCTATAAAATTGCAAAGCCTTAACAAAAAGCCTCTTCTATCAACGTGATGGCACTACCTGCATCATTATGACAGCGACAACTATACCTAAACAGAACTCTACCCAAGAATCTCACAGAAGTAAAACACATAGTACAGCACCCCCTACCAGAAAAAGGAATAATTATATCTTGTTGAGGTTATTAAAAATACCACTCACAAATGCCACAAAGAAAAAGAAATCAAATATGGATAAGTAGACAGAGATGTAGCTAAGATAGATCACAAAAATCTCTAGAAAAAAAATCTCAATTACATGGAAACCTTAGGGCTTAATGACAGAGAATTCAAAATAGAAGTTCTGAAAATACTAAATAAGATACAAGAAAACACTGAAAGACAATTAAGTGAACTGAAAACAAAAATATTTAATGACAAAAAGAGTACTTCACCAAAGACATTGAAAGTATAAAAAAACCAAACAGAGATAAAAAACTCAATACATGAATGGAGTATTTAAGCCAATAGAACAGGAGAGATAAAGGAGAGAATCAGTGACATTGAAGACAGGCAACTAGAGATACTACAGGGAGAAGAAGAAAAAGACTCACAAATTTAAATATTGAGAGAGCCCTACAAGAATTGTCTAACACCATCAGAAAGAACAATATAAGGATAATGGGTATATTAGAAGAAGAAGAGAGGGAAAAAGGAATGCAGAAAATATTGAAATAAATAATCGATGAGAACTTCCCAAGCCTATGAAAAGAGTTAGAGCTTCGAATCCAAAAAGCAAACATAACGCAAAGTTACAGGCAACCCAAACAGACAAACTTTAAGACACATCATAATGAAATATCACATCAATGACAAAGAAAGAATCCTCAAGGCAGCTAGGGAGAAAAAGAATGCAGCATATAAAGGAAGGCCCATTAGGTTATCATCAGATTTCTCAGCAGAGACTTTACAAACCAGAAGAGGGTTGACCCCAACATTTAAAGTAATGAAAGAGAGGAACTACCAGCCAAGAATACTATATCCATCAAAGTTATCCTTCAAATATGAAGGGGAAATGAAAACATTTACAGACATACAGAAATTGAGGGAATTTATCACTAGAAAACCCCCACTACAGAAAATACTAAAAGGGGTTATCAAACCAGATACAAAGAACAAAACAAAAACAAAACTACAAATAAAAAATTTTAATAAAAACAAGGATAATCTATGACAACAATAACATAATAGGAGAGAGGATAAAGATCAGCAAGAGCAAAGGAGTGTAGAGTGCAGAAGCACTCATGAAATAATGGACTCTAATAAATATAATAATTTTTCTTTTAATAACCTAATGGTAAACACCTCTGAAAATGTTTAAAAAATCAACTATATGGGTATAGAAGGAAAATACTTCAACATAATAAAGGTCACTTATGACCAACCATCAGCTAACATCATACTAATTGGTAAAAAACTGAAAATTTTTCTTCTAAAATCAGGAACCAGCAAAGGCTGCCACTCTCTCCACTCCTATTCAACATAGTGCTGGAAGTTCTAGCCAGATTAATCAGCCAAGAGAATGAAATAAAAGGGAAATAAGAAGTAAAGGTTTCACTTTTTGCAGATGATATGATTATGTATATAGAAAACCCCAAAGATGCCACAGAAAGGCTATTTAGAAACAATAAACCAATACAGTAAGGTTGCAAGATACAAAATTAATATACAGAATTTTATTGCTTTTTTATATGCCAACAATGAAACTTTGGAAGAAGAACTAAAAAAAAAAAAAATTCTTTCACTATTGCAACAACATAAAAAATACCTAGGAGTAAACATAACAAAGAGTCTAAAGGACCTATATACTGAAAACTACAAAGTATTATTAAAGGAAATTGAAAAAGATACAATGGAATGGAAAAATATTTCTAGTTTATAGATAGGAAGAATATATATAGTTAAAATGGCCATATTACCCAATGGAATATACAAATTTAATGTAATTTCCATCAAAATTCCAATATCATTTTTTTTAAATGGAACAAAAAAATCATCAGGTTTATATGGAACCATAAAAAGCTTGAATAACTAAAGTAATCCTAAGGGGGAAAAAAATGAAGCTAGGGGCATTACAATACCTGACTTCAAATTATACTACAGAGTCATGATAAAACAGCATAGTCCTGGCAGACAAGTAGACATAGAGACCAATGGAACAGAATAGAGAGCCCAGAAATTAAACCACATATATATGATCAAATCATCTTTGATAAAGGAGCCAAAAACACACAATGGAGAAAAGAAAGCTTCTTCAATAAATAGTGGTGGAAAAATTGGAAAGCGCCATGCAAAAGAATGAAACTTGACTACAGTTTATCTCCTTGCACAAAAATTAATTCAAAATGGATTAAAGATCTAATTATAAGATCTGAAATAATAAATTATATAAAAGAAAACATAGGTACTAAACTCATGGACCTTGACCTTAGAGATGAACTTATGAATTTGACCCTAAAGGCAAGGGAAGTAAAGGCCAAGATTAATGAATGGGACTACATCAAACTAAGAAGCTTCTGCACAGCAAGAGAAACTGTCAACAAAACAAATAGACAGACAAATGGGAGATGATATTTTCAAACAACAGCTCAGATAAGGGCCTAATATCCAAAATATATAATGCACTCACTAAACTCAGCAACAAACAAGTGAACAATCCAATAAAAAAATAGGAAGAGGACATGAACAGAAATTTTTCCAAGAAGAAATACAAATAGACTACAGATACATGAAAAAATGCTCATCTTCACTAGTTATTAGAGAAATGCAAATCAAAGTTACAATGAGATACCACCTTACACCTGTTAGATTAGCTTGTATCAACAAGACAGGTAGTAACAATAGCTGTAGAGGCTGTGGATAAAAAGAAACCCTCATTCACTGTTGGTGGAAATGAAAATTAGTACAACTATTATGGAAGAAAGTATGGTGGTTCCTCAAAAAATTAAGAATAGAACTACCACATGACCCAGCAATCCCTCTACTGGGTATATACCCCTAATACTTGAAAACATGGGTATGTAAAGTCACATGCATCCTCCTGTTCATCACAGCATTGTTCACGGTGGCCAAGACATGGAAAGAGCCAAAACTCCCTTCATAGAGAATTGCATAAAGAAGATGTGGTACATATATACAATGGAATAATACTCAGCCATAACAAATGTTGACAGTAATATTTACGACAACATGGATGGACCTTGATAACATTATACTGAGTGAAATAACATAAATCAGAAAAAGCTAAAAACTTTATGATTTCATACGTAGGTGGGACACAAAATTGAGACTCATGGACATAGGTGAAAGTGCAATAATTACCGGAGGAGGGGAAA
The DNA here is from genome assembly GCF_036850995.1 of Saccopteryx leptura. Lineage (NCBI taxonomy): Eukaryota > Metazoa > Chordata > Mammalia > Chiroptera > Emballonuridae > Saccopteryx > Saccopteryx leptura. The sequence goes on along the minus strand of NC_089506.1, from coordinate 62,048,676 downwards.
AAAAGAGAGGGAAGGGGGTGTGGTGAAGGAGCAGGGCTTAAAGAGAAACAAAATGTAGGGTGACAGAGATAATTTTACTTTGGGTGATGGGTATATTGCATAATCGACTGTCCAAATGATGTGGAGATGTTTTCTCTAAATCTATGTACTCTGGTTGACCAATGTCACCCTGTTAAATTTAATTGTCTAAATAAATAAAATTAAAAAAGAAAAAAATAATGAGAGAAAAGTGATTTGAAGGCATTTAGTTGATACATTTTGAAAAATTATTTAAATAGTATTATCACACGTATATATGATATATATGGCAAAATATCAGAAGATGTTATATGACAACATGTATTTTCAAAGATATCTCCCATTTGCAGTAGACTGCATTAGAATCTAGCCTGCATGTTTTACATCCTTTGTTGTATGTGTGTAATGATGCTGTTTTTGCAGCTGAGTTATTTTTCTGAGTTAAAGCTATGATTATGTTATTCCTTTTATTCAATATTTCTAATGACCTTCAACTTTCTATAGAATAAAACCCAAATTCTTTTTTTTTTTTTTATTTTTTTTTACAGAAATAGAGAAAGAGTCAGAGGGGTAGATAGAAATAGACAGACAGGAACGGAGAGAGATGAGAAGCATCAATCATCAGTTTTTTGTTGCGACACTTTAGTTGTTCATTGATTGCTTTCTCATATATGCCTTGACCATGGGCCTTCAGCAGACCAAATAACACCTTGCTTGAGCCAGAGACCTCGAGTCTAACCTGGTGAGCTTTTGCTCAAACCAGATGAGCCCACGCTCAAACTGGTGACCTCGGGGTCTCGAACCTGGGTCCTTGGCATCCCAGTCTGACGCTCTATCCACTGCGCCATCGCCTAGTCAGGCAAACCCAAATTCTTTATCATGAAATTTTATGTCTTCCAGCTCAACTAATTTTTACTGCCATATCTGTAAGTATAATTTATTCACCATTCTTTTTTGTTTAATTATAAAAGCTCTGTATGTCTTAGCTAGCATGATTTTTTCCTAAATTATTATCACCTCCTCTTAATTTTGCTTATTAAAATCTTACTTACTTTTCAATATCTAGATTAAATGTTACTTCATTTGCCAAATGTCCCATTTTTTCACAATATTGGAACACGTATATCTAAATTCAAATGATTTCTTTTTTTTACTTTCTATCATTGTATTTTTTACTTTAAACAAATGGACAGATATCTCTCCAGCAAAATCTTTGCTTATTTTTGTTTGTTTGTTTCTTATTCCCCAGAAACAACCAAGAATGGCAATTCAGGACATTCAGTCTAATGACAAACCCTGTGCAAGTCCTGCCAAACAAAGGAAAAGTAACTCTTTATTAGAAGATAAAAAGAAGTTAGGAGAGTTGTTCTTCCTGTTGAACTCTGTGATCAAGGTAGGTCTTGAGAGCTCTCCTCTCAGGCCCTCTTAACTCCAATACTAATGAGGTTTCTTTTCGTTACTCATCACAGTATGTATTATATGTATTTACTTTACTTTGTTTTGATTGTTTCATTAACTTTATTCTAAGAAATATAAAGCTACATTACTCCCTTCATGTAAACATATGCATACTGTTTGCTTATTTAAGTCTATAATTTGAGTTTGTTATATCCTTCTCATACATGATTTAGCCACTTTATCAGTAAATTTTTTCATCTTCATAAAGAGGAAGTTGGTAATTATCTTTAATGCTGCTTCTGAATTTAGTAAAACATCATGGAAACAGTTAGTTTTCCTCTCTCCATATAAGAATTGGGCAATAAGATTGCCTCTGAGAACTAAATCACCACACAATAGATGTAATTAGCCATCTGTGTTGTTGGGAGTAACTGAAATTGTCTTTAAATGTATTACTGAAAAGTTTTGGAATTCCTAAATTTCCCTTCGAAGTGGCCTGTAATCATCTCAGGAGGCAGGGCTGAACCAGGGCAGTAATTTAAGTGGAAAACTAATTCTCTGCATGAAACCTATTTGGAGAAAGACAAAGAAACTTGCAGCAAAGAAGTGTTTGGAAAAAGTAAAACCAAATAGTCAAATCCTGACAGAAAAATTAATGCTTAAATATAAAAAAAAAAGTCCATGAATTAAAACATTTTACCCTAAGGGGTGATATTATTGATATAGAAAAAAAAATCTTTCATTTATTTTTAAATTTCATTTTTATCATGCAATTGAATTGTAATATAGATTTTCATTAAAGGATGAAATGTGATGATAATACTACTGTAAAGCTAGTAGCCACGGCCACCATCACAGCCGCCTGGCCCATGCAGGTTCATATTGGATTCGGATAGTTGGTAATGAAACAACGGAGCTTTAATCCTAGCTGGCACCCGGCGGGCAAGAAATACGCACAGTGGGAAAACACTTCCCTTTCCATTCAGGGCTCCTGTAAAGCCAGTATTCACGGCCAGGGCCACCATCAAAGCAGCCAGTCCCATGCAGGTTCGCATTGGATTTGGACAGTCGGTAAAGAAACAATGGAGCCAAATACTGGTAGGCCATAGTCTTTAATCCTAGCTTGCACCTGGCGGGCAAGTAAAAACACACACTGGGCTCCAGAACCCACTCACATTCAGTGCTCACAAAGCCACTGACTTATCCGAGTTTCCTAGAATCAAAGGTTTCTAGCTCACCAGCCTTATTCTCCTCAGTTCCCCATCTCCTTCCTTGTCCCAGATACAAACTCTACACAAACTGGCATCTCACTTAGTACTCCGCCATCTTGGCTGCTTCTCCTGGCCTCATCCATGTGGCCTCCTTCTGCTCTCTGCTCTGTTCTCTCCTCTAATGATAATCTCAGGAACCAAGAGAGCAAGTTCCCGCTCCGTCCCCATTTTATAGTGTAGAAATCCAAACCCTTAATCCAATATACAAAATAGGGAAGTCTCTAATACAAAGTCACTTCTCTGAGGCATGATTGGATTGTATCACCCCACATCAAAATGGGTGGGAGAGGCTTAATCCCAAAACCAAGCCCCAGGCTACAATGATCCTGCCTGCCCCCAACACACATTAATATCACCTGGGCGACGGCATCTTTAACAAAGTGATCATAATACATTTTATCTGCCCAACAGCTCCCAAAGCCACTGACTCATCCGAGATTCCTAGAATCAAAGTTTCTAGCTCACCAGCCCCATTCACCTCTGTTCCCCATCTCCTTCTCCCTGCACAAACTCTGCACAAACTGGCTTCTCCCTCAGCACTCCACCATCTTGGCTGCTTCTCCTGGCCTCCTCCACGTTGCCTTTCTCTGCTCTCCTTCAGCATGGGCTCCTCCTAGAACTTAATCACTCTTCTCCAGAACAATGTGATCTCTCTTCCTTTTAAAACCTTTCGTTGCAAAAGCCCTCCCCCAACACACATTAACATAATCACGCCCATCCCAAGCAAGAAGGGCAACTGATATCATCACATGGGCGACTGGCTTCCACGTGGGCAGTGCCATCTTTATCAAAGTGAGCATAATATATTTTACCTGCCCAACAACTACTAAAGCATTTCATTTATTGAGGGAACATATTTATATTACAGAAGCTTAATATGCCACTAGAATTAAAGTAAACTTGCTGACAAATTCAGAAAAATATTTGAATTCCTCTCTTTTATCATCTCACCTGCATGAAGATCAGCATTTACAATATACAGAATACTATTAAATGGTCAGATATTTGCTTTAAAGATTCCCTTTGGTTACTTCTGGTTTATCCAGGTAATCACTTTTAGCCAAACATTCCAATAGTTCTCTTCAGTCAAAATGATGAAAGTACACGTGAAATTCTGTGAGAGCCCCAACCCTACCAGTGGATAATTAAGTGGGAAAATTCTATTTCCTTTCCCTTCTTTAGTTCTTACAGCTGAACTAATAAGAAAATAATAAAATTGACAAAAGACTAGATTAACAGGAGAGCAGCCAATTTAATATGTGTACACAGAAGAATCATGACATTATGTTCAGATCATAAAATGAGGCTCAAAGGAATGATTAAACCAGAAACCTTTTTATTCTTTTAGACAAAGAAACAAGAAATTCGTAAGAACTTGACAGGACAAAGAAAGTTAGTGCTCATTAGAAAGCAATGTAAGCAAGGCTTATTGTCCCGGTAGAGCCCAAGTTCTATGTTTATCAGGTGTCCCTGATTTGACTTCCCCATGCAGTGGGATACTTCTGCTTAATAGCAGGGCTGGAGGCCTCTTTGAGACTACTCTTGAGGTGGCTCTGAGGAGTCTACTTATTGATATGAAGACCAATTGCCACCGGAGGAAAGACAAGACTGACACAGAAGTTAGTTGCAAGAATAATAAAGGCAGTTTATTACTTAAAGATCTTATGGCGTGCTTTGGTACAGCTTAATGAGGCCCTGTCGATGTGCTCCTCTCAGCTATCCTTGGTCAAAGTGCTGTGGAGACAGTCCACGTTTCATGTTGGAGTCTAGACAACTGACTGCAGCTGGAGCCTCTTTGGCTTTAGTACCTGTTGGTCAAATACGTTTTTAAATATGACATATATGTTTGCTAGCTTTTGTTGTGGGAGACAGGCTGTAAGCTGGCAAAATTGTTATAGCCTAAGGCTTAGTTTTAAGACTAAACCTTTCCCACCCTGAGGTGGTGCACTCTCATGAGGAATCCCCTTATGACTCAGATAAGTGACTTTATATCAGAGACTTCTTTGTTTGTATATTGGATTAAAGGTTTTGATTTCTACACTATAAAATGGGGCAGACAGGGAGCTTGCTCTCTCTTGGTTCCTGAGATTAGCATTAGAGGAGAGAACAGAGAAAGGAGAGAAGAGAAAGGCCACATGGAGGAGAGGAGAAGCAGCCAAGATGGCGAAGTGCTAAGGAGAAGCCAGTTTGTGCAGAGTTTGTACAGAGAGAAGGAGATGGGGAACAGAGTTGAATAAGGCTGGTAAGGTAGAAACCTTTGATTCTAGGAAACTTGGATAAATCAGTGGCTTTGGGAGTCCTGAATGGAAAGGGAAGTGTTTTCCCACTGTGTGTATTTCTTGCCTACCAGGTACAAGCTAGGATAAAGATGATGGCCCACCTGTTCTTGGCTTCATTGTTTCATTACTGTCTGTCTGAATCAAATGTGAACCTGCATGGGCCAGGCGGCTCTGATGGTGGCTATAGCTACTGGCTTTATAGTACCCTTTCTGGCATATGCCTTCTAATAGGTGTTAATCTATAAGATTGTCACATGAAGCCACTTTTAGGGAGTTCTTTACAGGGAGCTCTTTTTTATTTATATATAATTTCACATACACACTGACCGGGCCCTGCACAGAGGGCATAGTCTTGGCTGTCACATCTCCACACACTGGATTAGCTACTGCCCAGAGGGCATAGCCTCAATCACTTCCCTTAATGGATTTTAATATTATTTCCTAACTTATTTCTATATTTTTCAATATTTCTATATATTTATTTACTATAACATTATATTACTGTAACATTTAGGTCTTCTTTAGTTAGTGAGGAACCTAAACAAGTTTGAGTTTGTGTACTAAATTAGTTAAGGTGTAAAAAGTCTTGTTTATACCAGCTTTTGACTCTTATATTTTTTAAATTAAACTTACTGGGGTAAAATTGGTTAATAAAATTATATAAGGTCTCTTGATTGTTTTTACTTCATGATATGGTTGGTTCTCATCTCTTGGGAGCAGGGATAGCACCTCTCATGTGGGATATTTATCTACTTCTTTAAGGAAACAGAGAGGTCAAAGTTTTCTTCTTGAACAAGCAGTTTCTTAAGTAACTTTAATTCAGAATTAACAATGTGCTGTGAGATATCTTGGGGCAAGCTTCCCTGGATCTAACAGGTTAAAGAAAAGTAAAAGACAAAAAAAAATTAAGAAAAGGAAAAAAAGACAGTTTTCTAGAAGACAAACATCAAAATCTCTCTCCTCCTATGGGTCGCTGAGAATTTCTGAGGGCTATATGAACAAGTTTAACATAAGTTCAAAATGAGTTCCCTTTGGATAAGTTTGAGATCATATATTTTTCTTGGCTAAACAAGGATAATAATAACACTCAAATTACCTTGAACTTGATTGATCTATCTAGCTTCTGCTTGGGCAAATATTCTGACATCTGTAGCATCACTCAGAATATAATTACATTTATGGCTATGTTCTTGTTATAAATAAAGAAAATTCTGTCTTATATATGTTTGTTATAAATGTATAACAGCACCGGAGAGACATAAAATCAATATCCTGAGCTTCATATCAATATTGTTTGAGAACCAATGTCTGGGATATGATGGAGGCTTAATAAATTATTTGCTGAATGAAGGGATAAACATAAGATTTTTTTTCTATGATATGCTTAAACCAACTCCATGAGATATTAAAATATTTCTTTTAAAAATTATTTCACAGCAAATAAGGAAACTGAATTTTAGGAATAAAGTGCTTAAGCATGCCCTGGTCAGTTGCCTCAGTGGAAGAACATTAGCTGGGTGTGTGGAAGTCCAGGGTTTGATTTCTGGTCAGGGCATACAGGAGAAGCGACCATTGGCTTCTCTACCCATCCTCCCTTCTCTCTCACTCTCTCCCTTCTCCCTCCCCTCCTGCAGCCATGGCTCAAAACACTTTGAGCTAGTTGGTTATGAGTGCTAAAGATGGCTCTGTGGCCTCCCTTCAGGTGCTACAATAGCTAGCTCAGTTGCCGAGCAATGGAGCAATGGCCCCAGATGGTCTGAGCATCACCTGGTAGAGGGCATGCCAGTTGGATTCTGGTAGCAGCACATGCGGGAGTCTACCTCTACCCCCCTCCCCACCTCTCACTTAATGTAAAAGAAAAAAAAAGTGTTTAAGTAGTCAGCTCTTGGAAAAACAACTATAAATTGGCAGAGTGGAATTTTAACCCCAGTTCAGCTGGATCAGATGTGTGCAATATTTTTCTGAAATGTCCATGTTCCAAAATTATTCATTTGAGCCCTTTCCCTTTAAAACACTAACTTTCATATTCTTTTATATGAAGTTGATATTAGAGGTTAGCAATCAACAAATTTTTATATGTTATTCAAGCTGCACCATAAGCAACACTGAATCCAATCTTTAGACATTCAAGAGTGATACAGACAAGATGACATTAAACCATATCCAATGTTAGTATTTTTTGATGTAATATTTGAGCATGGATTAATGACATATATAGTTATGTAAATGTATTATTTAATCTCATCTCCTGACATCATCATCATCAAACTCTGCATATATTAATTGCAGTGGTTCTCAAAGTGTGTGCCAGGGTGCACTGGTGAGCCCTAGAAGATTTCCAGGTGTGCCCTTTGGTATTCCAGAGAAATATGTGCCTGTTGGAGACCAAAAAAAAAAACCCAGGGTTTTTGGAGTTTAGATTTTTGAAGGACAGAGGTGTGGGGAATTGGCTGTAAGCTGACAGTCTGCCCAACCTCCCACCTCACTTGCCTGATTAGGTTGCAAAAGGCTGTTAAGCTGTAGTGCTGGATTGTTTACACTACCCTCCATGTTCCCCGGAAAGACTGGAGGCAAGTTTCTTCTATCCTATGTTTGGTGTAAAGTTAAGATGATATGTATGGTGGGGGTTTTCTGCATCAACATAATTAAGAGTAAAAAGAGAAGAATTATTCAATGTATTGAGGAGGAAATGAAAGTTTGCCTTTCAAATATATGCCCAAACATTGAAGTAATTGCTAGGAAAAATCAGGTTCATGTTTCTCATAAACACAAGAATAAAAAAACTTAACACATTTGCGCCGGGACCTGCTGAATTTACTAAATCTTACTAAGAATGTATCTATATAACTTTTTTTGTCATTTATTTTATTTTTTAACTGTTCTTTTTTATGAATTCTAAAAAAAATAACAAAAATGTAACATAAAAATGTTTTTTAATGTCAGAATAAATTTATTTTGTCATATTTATCATAAAAGCACACTTGAACTTTATATTTTTTCTTCAATATTTGACTTAATTATTTTAATATATTTCTCAGAAATTTGTATATAGTGTGCCTACAGTTATTTGTAGAATTTTAAATGCGCCCCAACTTCAAAAAGATTGAGAACCACTGACTTATTGTATATATCTATAATTTATAATGTTATAAAATTTTGACAGCTTATGAAGAAAATTCACAGATATTTAGCATAATTATTTCAATAACCATAATTCAGAAACATAATCTCCACTTTATGATAACACTTTTGAGGTTTAGAGAGCTCCAGATACTTGACTAAGATTTAAGTTAAATGCTATTAAGTTTCAGAAACTCATTTCCCACATGTTCACTGCTTCCTATTTGTGATGTATAAGAGGTGTAATGGTACCATTTTACAATTTTTATCAAAATACTAAAAATGTCAAAATTTGCCTTTTTATGGGTAGGTGGATTTGGAGGGTAGATAGAACATTTAAAGGACTGACCATTTCATAATAACATAAAAATATTCCCAGGAATGCCATCAGGGTAAAGTCTGAGTTCTCTGTCCTCCAAGTAAATCTGCTTTTTCCCAATATAGTAGTACCTTGACAGACTAGTTTGATTCATTTTATGGTTAAGTTCATGACTCAATTTGCTTGTGTGTCAAATCAAATTTTCCCATTTAAATTAATAAAAATGCAATTAATCAGTTCCAGCCCCAAAAAACCACACGAATTTTTGCTTTATATGCTTTTAAATAAGAAAATGTACTTTGTAAATAAATAAATATATATATATATATATATATATATATATATATATATATATATATATGTGTGTGTGTGTGTGTGTGTATGTATAAACACACACATAATAAGAGGAGAATGTAAAGACATAAACTGGTTTATGAAGTGTATTTACTTTCAAGGTCAGGTGAAGATGTTGGCAGAGGGGAAGGAGACTGGCAGAGGAAGTTTTCATTTTGTGCATTAGCTTAACATAACTTACTGTCTACATAGAATGCTACATTTAATTGCAAAATTTAACTTACACACTACCTATGATATGTAACTGTTTTGCTAAACTTAATTGCTAATTTTTTGCTTTGCTTAATCATCATCTTCTTCACTGACTTTTGGCTTTTTGCCACACTTTCCTCGCTTTCAACAAAAACCTTTCCATGGAAGTTTGTGTCTTCCTCCCTTTCAGAGCGTTTGGCAGGCCACCTAGTGGAGGGTGGCGGAAGCTCTTGATTCAAATATCCACTCCTGACTTAAAGCAAAAAATCTCGCAAGTGACAGCTCATCTCTCAAATTGCTCATAATTTAACGTGCTCATGTGTCAAGGTATCACTGTACTGACAAAATAGATTAATTGTGGAGGTTATACTTTTTAAAATTTTTTATAAATTGCTTGAATGCGTAAAGAAAACGTGTTTTTTTACCCATAAACCTCAATATTTGTATTAGATCTTTTGAAAACATTGTATTAAAAAAATGAGGTTATGACTAATAAATGTTTTCTTCAACAATCAGTGATTATTCACCAGTCTTAAAAACCCAATATCTTTGCTTTGACAATGTCCATCATTCCTCTGTGAGCAGATTTGGGTTTGTACTGCACTCCTGCATCTTTTCTCTGCCTCTCTCAACACAGAATAAGGGAAAAGGAAGAGGGGAAGGTGAATTTTTAAGTCATAATATTTTTCCCAATAGTCACCCCATTTTTGTATGAAAATATAGCCATATGCTCTTTTTCTGTGTAACAACTTTCATTTAGTTGTTATTTTCAAAGACTGTTGAGAGACCAGAAAACCTTAAATGCAGTTTGATGAGGCCAGTAGGGGAGAGCTTTCTCTTTCTGAGATAGTTCTTTAACTGAACCAGTTGCCTTTTTTCCTGCATTATGGATTGTCATGATTCTTTGCACAGTGAGTACGGTAATTCATCATACACAGTCTACCAAATATGTATAAGCACATAAAATTTAGTTTTGTTAGAGCTATGCATACATTGTCTTATAAGGGTATCTGTTAGTACTATGTTCAGAGGAGAGTTGTGATATGCAGGACAGCAAGAGTTCAACCAACTGTAAGTAAGTTTAGAGACAAGCTTAGCATGAGCCAAAGCCAAAGAGTTTCCTGTATTTGCTGGCAGCCATTATCACTTTGATTCATCAATACAAAAGACAGTGATACCAGTTCAGGAATAAAACTACTTCAAGAGTCACCCATATAAAAAGCCCACAAAGTGAACATGAGGTTATGCTAAATACATTTAAAAATATTATAAAACATATTGTATGCTATAACATAATTGCCACAGCCATCATTGGTAAATAACTCATTGTTAACAATTTTGAATTTTTTCACGTACATTGTCAGAATATATAAAGTGAGCTGTACACATGTTTTAGTTGTCAAACGAAGGCATTATAAAAATATTTGTTTGTAAACTAGTTTTCTGTTTTTAGCTATGCATTCCAAAATAAAATAAACACACTAATAATAGTGGAAAATAATTAGTTTATATGCAGAAGAAATTAGAATAAAGTAGTGATCTAAGTTATAAAATATTTTGAGCTTGAAAATTTTTTTTCAAACACCATACAAAGAAGTTATTATCTTTTTAGAAAGCCAAATGGAATTTTATATTTAAGGGCTGATAAAATATTTATTATTTTTCTTCAGAGCATTTAAATTCTTTGAACTGATCCTAAAGAAAAGTAAAAATTATATTCACATTTTAATGGATGATGCTGATATTTTTCCCAGAATTATGTATACTATCAGAAAAATAGAACTAATATAAATTTGAAAAGTAGAGATATGTTTAAATAAATGATTATATAAATGCCTTTCAGGCAAATGTTATGTTTAAAAGAATATTTGCTGGCCCTGGCCGGTTGGCTCAGTGGTAGAGCGTTGGCCTGGTGTGCGGAAGTCCTGGGTTCGATTCCTGGCCAGGGCACACAGGAGAGGCACCCATCTGCTTCTCCACCCCTCCCCCTCTCCTTCCTCTCTGTCTCTTTCTTCCCCTCCTGCAGCCGAAGCTCCATTGGAGCAAAAGATGGCCCGGGCGCTGGGGATGGCTCCTTGGCCTCTGCCCCAGGCGCTAGAGTGGCTCTGGTCGCGATGGAGCGATGCCCCGGATGGGCAGAGCATAGCCCCCTGATGGGCGAGCCGAGTGGATCCCGGTCGGGCACATGCGGGAGTCTGTCTGACTGCCTCCCCATTTCCAGCTTCATAAAAATACCAAAAATAAAAATAAAAATAAAAAAAAATAAATAACATTTGCTGACATAAGAGAAACATAATAATAAGGAATAGGAAATTTTATAATGGCTTAGGAAAATTTATTTTAAGTAAATGCATGCATTATACATGTCAGTGAGCATTCAATTTTCTTTACATTTCCTATAGTTTCCAAATTCTATAATGGAATGTATTACTGTTAGGAACAGTAAACATGGAGCTATTTATAGAATACATTTCTGTGTTCACATGATCATGATCTGGTATGTACTCATAACAATGACTCTAAGGTGCAACTAATTGGAAATATCACAATCCATCAACTTTACATAAATACCTATGAAGCATAAACTGAAATCAATATTTTTTAGTGTTGGTCTTTTCAAAAGAAAAAATATTTTAAGATATTACTTTATTATAGTTTCTTATTTTTGAGTGTCTGATAACCTCAAACCTTAAACAAACAACATTGTTGAACTTTTAATACTTAAATGTTTGTACATTGTTCCTTAAGTGAGGTAAGTAGTCAGGTTCAGGACACAAATATTAACTCTGAAAATATCTAGGACCTGTCTTGAGATCCCAAAGTAAATATTTGATAAATTCTGATTTCATTCAAAAGGAGAACATGCAGTTTAGGTAACAAGATTGTAAGAGTGGCCCAATATGCCTGCAGAAAAATTATAATTTGGTCATGTTTTTACAGAGATAGAGTAAGGTGAGTGTTAAAATCTATTCTAGGTAAGATCATTGAACCTAAATTTTGAATTCAAAGTGAGGTGGAATCTGACACTATTTGAGATATTAAATTTGATCATATAAGAAATCAGTTTTTTTTTAATTTGGATTCATTTCTGGAATGACATTTTTCACCATCTTGCATAATAGTATAAAATTTTCCTATTATAATCACTTCAGTGTAGTGGCTATGAGGCAAAGAGTATGTAGTATAATAAAATATGCATAAACATAATTTAGGTATTATTGTACCATTCCAGATAATGTTGAATTATTCCCGAAAATATCTGTGTAAATTTAATTTTTTGTTATCAGAATATTATACTGCCTATAGCTGCTAATAGCAATGCTTTTCATACTGTGAGTCAAATAAGTTTGCAAATATGATATATATGTTTGCTCGCTTATAGTTTGCATTGGGTGTGGGGGACAGGCTGTAAGCAGGCAGGATCATTATAGCCTAAGGCTTAGTTTTAAGACTAAGCCTTTTTCACTCTTTTAATACTAAGATCTTTTCAAAACTAAGCTTTTCCCCACGCCCTTGACTGTTGCATGATGTGAGGTGGTGCACTCTTACGAGAAATCCCATTTATGCCTCAGATAAGTGACTTTGTATCAGAGACTTCCTTATTTGTATATTGGCTTAAAGGTTTTGATTTCTACACTATAAAATGGGGCAGACCTGGGGGACTTGCTCTCTCTGCGTTACTGAAATTAGCATTGCATAGGAGAAGCAGCCACGATGGCAGTGTTGAAGGAGAAGCCAGGTTGTGTAGAGTTTGAACAGAGAGAAGGAGATGGGGAACAGAGGTGAATAAGGCTGATGAGCTAGAAAACTTTGATTCTAGGAAAACTTGGATAAGTCAGTGGTTTTGGGAGCCCTGAGTGGAAAGGGAAGTGTTTTCCCACTGTGTGTATTCCTTGCCTACCGGGTGCAAGCTAGGATTAAAGGGCATGGCCCGCCAATTCTTGGCTCCATTGTTTCATTACCGTCTGTCCGAATCAAATGAAAACCTGTATGGGCCAGGTGTCTGTGATGGTGGCTGTGGCTACTGGCTTTACACATACATGTTATAGTATAAAATTAGTTTTTTCTTTTGCTTTTAGTTAGGTAAAAGATAGATAGTAAAGGATGAAATTTTATCAACATAATGCTGATTATAATTAAAATATTAAACAAAAGTGTTTTATACCTTTTTCCTTTGTTAAGGGGGAAATATATTTGTGTTCAAGTGTGTGTGAGTATATGTGTGAAACACAACTGAGAGGTAAAACACACTAGTCTCCCACTTCCAAAATGATATTTGCAACCTAATCCCCAAAATGATAGTGCTTTAAGATGGGGTCTCTGGGAGGGAAATAGGTCATGAAGGTGAAGCCCTCATGAAGTTATTAGTGCTCTTACCAGAGGCTAAAGAGAAGAGATTTCTCCCATTCCACTGATTGAAAACACAGCAAAAAGAAGGCTGTCTGTAAACCAGAAGATAGACCATCATAAAACAACAAAACTGTGAGTCCCTTGATCTCGACAACTCAGCCTCCACAACTGTGAGAAGTAAATATCTGCTGTTCATAAACCACCCGTCTATTGTATTTGGGTAGTGTAGTACTCAAGCCCCCTGGGAACTACCAGTGTCACATGGAAAAAACTTACTCAAGACACAAACTTAGGTCAAGAGGAAAAGAGAGGGAGGCCTGCCAAGGGAGGCACGAGAGACCTCCTGAATCTCATTCTCCCTTAGCTTTTATTATCAGAAGCAGAACAGAGGTAACAGGATTACAAGGGAGGGAGATCAGGTAACAAGGGGAAGAATGATTAATGGCCATTTTGCTGACATCCAGAAAGGGCTAAATTGGTCAGTACATTTATTTTCTGTTCCTAATTAACAAGCACAAAGGAAAGGACAACCCAGAACTTTTATGCTAATTTTCTAAAACACATTCATATACATTCCTTTGTGTCTGCACAAAGGTCACCAACTCACACTTTCTTGGTGTTTGCATCCTAGAGACATTCACTCAGGGCTTTTAACTAAAGTTCTCTAATTTAAGTCATAGAGAGTTCCAGGTTAGATGGGTGATTCCCTACAGGTACAATAGCCCTAAAAGAACAAGAGCCTTGATCATTATAACAGTCATTTCCAAAGGTTGAGACAGGTGTTCAATTTGAAAATGCAAAAGACACTTAAGTTAATTTTGATATATCTTATGTAAATGTATTCTCTTGTTTTTGGAGAACAGTATTTTAAGTAGTAATTTTAAACTCCTGGAAAAGAAGTAACTAGTTTTCTCTTAGACTAACAGTTAAAATATAGATGTCTTTTAAATACACACAAATATAAAACAAAAAATTATATTTTGAAATTAATACATTTGTTGTATTTAATATAGCAAAAATAAAAATAAGTGTTTGTATGGCCAGTAGCCATGGCCACCATCAAAGCCACCTGACCCATGTAGGTTCGGATTTAATTCAGGCAGATTGTGATGAAGCAACAGAGCCAAAAACTGATGGACCATTTTCCTTTATTCTAGACTCCCACTTGTCAAGCTAGTAAAAACACACAGCAGAAAATACTTCCCTTTCCATTCAGGGTTTCCAAAGCCACTGACTCATCGAGTTTTTCTAGAATCAAAAGCTTCCATCTCACTGTAAAGCCAGTAGCCATGGCCACCATCACAGCCACCTGGCCTGTACAGGTTTGCATCTGATTCGAACAGACAGTAATGAAACAACAGAGCCAAGAACTGGTTGGCCATTACCTTTAATCCTAGCTTGCACCTGGTGGGCGAGAAAATACACACTGTGAGAGAAAACTTCCCTTTCTATTTAGGTCTCCCAAAGCCACTGACTCATCCAAGTATTCCTAGAATCAATTTCTACCTCACCACTCTTATTCATCTCTGTTCCTGGTCTCCTTCTCTCTGCACAAACTCTGCATAAACTGGCTTCTTCTTCAGCACTCCACCATCTTGGCTGTCTTTCCTCTGCAATGCTAACGGCAGGATCTCAGCAGTAGTGTCCCCCGGTTTGCCTCTTTCTATAGTGTAGAAATTAAAGCCTTTAAGCCAATATACAAATAAGAAAGTCTCTGATACAAAGCCACTCATCTGAGGCATAAATGGGATTCATAAGAATGTACCACCCCACATCATGCGACAGTCAAGGGTGTAGGGAAAAGCTTAGTTTTGAGCAGATCTTAGTATTAAAAGGGTGGGAAAGGCTTAGTCATAAAACCAAGCCTTAGGCTATAAGGACCTTGCCTGCCTTACAGCCTGTCTCCCATACCCAATGCAAACTATAAGCAAGCAAATATATATATATAAACATATATATATATATATATTTATCATATTTACAAACTTATTTGACTTACACTCACCATTCCACCATTTTGGCTGCCTCGTCCATGTGGTTTTCCTGCCCTGCTACACCATGGGCTCTTCCTCTCTACAAGAATGTGATCGCTTCCCCTGGAATAACATGGTCTCTCTAAAATGGCCTCTTAGCTCCTCCTTTTAAAACTTTTTGGCACAAAAGCCCTCCCCCAACACACATTAGTATAACCAAGCCCCTTCCCAAGCAATAAGGCAATTAGCCACCCCATGTGGGCAGTGGCCATCTTTAACAGAGTGAGCATAAATTAATTTATCTGGCCAACAGTGTTTAAGCTCTTTATATTTTTAACTCTGATTATATATTTACCTGGGGATATATATGTGTATTTATATATGTGTGTATTTATATATTTATATATATAAATTTATATACACACACACACACACATACATACATAATACTTACAGTCTATATATAATACTTACATTCATGCAAAACCACACAACAATATAGAATGAGAGAACCATTAAGAGTTAAAGGATAAAGTCTGACCAGGCGGTGGAGCAGTGGATATAGCACTGGGCTGGGACACGGAGGACCCAGGTTCAAAACCCCAATGTGGCTGCCTTGAGCAAAATCTCATCTGGTTTGAGCAAGGCTCACCAGCTTGAGCCCAAGGTCACTTGCTTGAACAAGGGGTCACTCGGTCTGCTGTAGCCTCCCAGTCAAAGCATATATGAGAAAACAATCAATGAACAACTAAAGTGCCTCAACACAGAACTGATGCTTCTCATCTGTATGGCCAGAAAGTAGCTGTGGTCATCACAGCTGCCATTGCTGCCAGGCACATTCAGATTCCCATTAGATTCGGTCAGACAGTAAAGAAACTGTGGAGTCAGAAACCAGTGGGCCGTACCTTTTATTCCAGCCTCACACCCAGCTGGAGAGTAAACACAAACAAACAGAGGGCTCCAAAACCCACTCGCTCAGCACTCACAAAGCTATGACACATCCAGGTTCATAGAACAAAGACCCCCATTAGCTCAGTCACCTTTTTTTCCCCTTCTGCATGCCTTCTCCCTTCTCATCTCTGCACAAATTGGCTTCTCCTTCATTGCCCTGCCATCTTGGCTGCTTCTCTTCCATAACATGGCCTTCAACTTCTCCTTTCTACTTAAAACTTTTTAGCATGAAACCCCTCCTCCAGCATACATTGGTATAACAAATCCCCTTTCCAAGTAAAAAGGTAATTAGCCATTTCACCTAGCAGCAGCCATTTTTAACAATAAAAATGAGCAAAATAAAATAACACAAATTTTACAACTTATTTGCCCAACATCATCTCTCTCCCTTCCTGCCTGTCTTTCTCTCTGTGACACACACACACACACACACACACACACACACACATGTGCACACACACAAAGAGAGTTAGAAGGTAGAGATTTAAAGCTAAAGATACAAAGAAAGACAGAAAAAATTGTTTCCCTGTGTTAATAGATTTTCCACAAGAAGAAAAATCTTCTTTTATTTTTCCAGATTCATATATTCATTCATTGTTATTTTATTAATTTGATGGAAAGTGATGAAGGAGGGGTTGAAAATATAATGATAAATAAAATTTTACTTTTGTAATCAATATAAAAGTAAACAATATTTTTAAATAAAGTATTGTAAACAATATTTATAGTTTTCAAAATCAGTGTGCAATTAAAAATTTAAAACATTGATGTTTTAAATTATTCAAATAAAAAATAGGTCATAATTTAGTATTTATACATATTTTCTCTATAGTAAATATATGCTACATATTAACATGTATGTGTAGATACATATAAATTTTAACATTTTTTTTTACTTTGTCATTTTTGACTTTTATATTTTTCTTAAGCTTTCATATAGTAAAAATTTTTCTATATATTTGTGGCTAAATGTAGAGATTAATGATTGTTTTAGTATGTTCAAAGTAATGCTACAGTTATAAAAAAGCTAACCTAAGGCAGAATTTTGACTAGTAAACAGTTGACTGGATCACAAAATTATATACCTATAATTGCCAGTTATCACCTTATTACTTCTTTAGCTCAAAATCTAAATTTGATTGCATGGTCTTCAAAATAGGACTAAGTTTTCTAGTTTCTATTGCCATCTGGCATAATGTGTTTTTTTTGTTTGTTTTTTTTCAGAAGAAGATACTAGAGTAATGTGGCAGGACCTTCTCTCCTGATTCCTGTGTGCTCTCCCCAACAGGCTCCTCACCAAACATACTTCTCCAGCACCCACCATTGCATTTGGCTTTTCCAGCTCCAAGCTCCTGCAATGCATAACTCTTCAACAGTAGACTCCTGAATCACAAGCAGCTTCTCCAGATCTAGGCTTCTGAAAAGTGGGGGCCTTGTCCAAAGCTAAACAGTCACAGCATGTAAGGGTTCTCCAGTGCTTGGTTCCTGCAGAACAAGCAATTTTCCCAGAGCCTGCTTTTTTGGTGTGCCTTGGTTTCTATAGCACAATGTTCCTAAGCGCCAGAGGCTACTCAAATATCCAAATTCTACAGTGCAGCATGTTCTGCAGAATTTAGGCCAACAGATCCCCCTGGCATCCTCCTTGCGTGGTCTTGTAATAAAGTACCAGTAACGAGAACCCTTTCTGCTAAGAGAGGAGAATTCCAGCAAGTTTTGCCAGTGCTTATCTAAATCCAGAGAGATGGAAGAAACTTTTCCTTGAGTGCTCCAACTTGAACCTAGAGGTCGTTTCTGCATCTTATATGTGTTCCCATACTCTTTTTTTTTTTTTGACAGAGATAGAGCAAGAGTCAGTGAGAAGGACAGATAGGGACAGACAGGCAGGAAGGGAAAAAGATGAGAAGCATCAATTTTTCATTGCTGCTCCTTAGTTGTCAGTGATTGCTTTCTCTTATGTGCCTTGACCAAGGGGCTATAGAACAGTGAGTGATCCCTTGCTCAAGCCAGTGACCTTGGCTCAAGCCAGCAACATTGGACCTCAAGCCTTTGGTCTCAAGCCAGCGACCATGGGATCATGTCTATGATCCCAAGCTCAAACCAGCGACCCCTCCATCAAGCCAGATGAGCCCTCACTCAAGCCAGCAATCTAGAGGTTTGAAACCTGGGTCCTCTGTGTCCTAATCTGATGCTCTATCCACTGTGCCATTACCTGGTCAGGCTGTTTCCATATTCTTTAGAGTCTTCTTTTACTTTTCTCTACTTGCTGGCCAATAGTTCTTTACTTCAATCCCTTGTTTAATCAATCATTCTTTTTAAATTAAATTTATTAGGAAGATATTAATTATAAAAACTATATAGGTTTTAAGTGTACAATTCTTTATATTAAACTTTCATGTTCAAGAAATTGTGGTTTCTGTATCTGGATTGGTCCTTAATACATTGAATAATTATTGAAAATGTTGAGCTGGTTAATTACTAGTTATTAATTTTTTTTCATATTCCTTACATAAACAAGTCATGAAACATTATGCATGAAACAATCAGTTCTGTGTGTCCAATTTTTAGATTGATTTTTGACAAACTAAGTAAGTTCTGAGGATGGTGAAACATGTTAAAACCATGGTATATGTTTGTGTGTACTCAGGTTCATTCACTGGAAAACTTAGGAGACATTACTATCTTTAAATATTTGAAATAGATGGTTAGTTTTCTTTAAATTTTTTACATTCATTATATGTCTAAAGAATTAAATTTGTTCTATAATCAATTAATAAGTATAATTTAGAGAGACAAATATTACTGTAATAATAAAGGAAGATTTCTAAGAATTGGCTAGGTTTAACTGGAATAATGATTTCTCTGTCACTAGAAATTAAATACAGGTGCCTGTTTTTCTTATATATATGGAATAGGTGTCATCTACAATCATTTTCAATTCTAAAAGTCATAAAGCTATGTGTCTTTGACCATAATGTGATTGATAAGAGCTATTGACTGTGAAGAATTTTATCTGTATATTTCAAAAAGTGTGTACAGTATTTGCAATTTTATATTTATTTATTAACATTTATATATTTCTGATCATTTATACTTATGCAGATAGCTGATGAAAATCAGGATGTTTATTCAAATGCTATGTTTTTTACTTTCACCTGAAATGTATAAGCATTTAATAGGAAAAACAATAAAGCCAGAACAAAAAATACATATAGTTTTTAAATAATAGGATTTTGTACTATAAATATAAAGCTTCTCTTACTGAATATTATAATTTCAGCATAATCTCATATACACAATTATTGTTTTAGAATTATTCTACATTATTCTTTAATCTTCATTGGAAAAATAGACAATGATGGAGCTCATCAGACATGTAAGTGACTGCTTAACGTGTTAGCTAACAATTCAAGCACAGCAGTGTTTGACTAAACTTTAGAAGTAATTTAAGGATATGGAATAAAATGAACTAAGCTGGCATCTCTCCCAGGTGCTGGAGTAACACAAGAGCTTCAATGAACACAATCAGTCAGGAATTCTATTTCACTCTTTTTTTCTTGCCACTTGTCTCATTTTGAACATGTATCATTCTTGGGTATTGATACATTTCTAACTTTTATAAAAATGCACCATCTTTTGATTCACCTACAATATAATATATTGCCCTTAAATGATCTTTAATTTTTTTCTATTTTATTATCAAATTGAGAAGATTCGTACTTTTTCAATTATAAAGCCATCTGTACTATAAACTAATCAGGTAAAGATGTCTGAATTTATTTTTCAAGTTACTCTACAGCAATAGCCAACTTAATAATTCAGGGTATACAAAGTATTTTAAAATTGTATTACATATAATTTATACATACATAGATATTTACTTAGCTATATAAATATTCAATTAACCTTTTTTTAAATGTCTGTTAAATGTTAAGCACTAGTTATACAAAAGTCAAAATAATATTTGTTGTCTTTTCCAAAAATGGAAAGTCTCTTCTAGTTTGAAAAGTTGATTTGAATGGCTGACTTATAAAAATAAGGGTAGTAGAGTTACGTTCAATTTTTTATAAATTAAATTAAAAGATTGGCAGTGTCAGGTCAGGGTATCATTTAAGCAAGTTTTATATAGACTACTAGGAAAAGAAATAAGACAGAGGACAAAATATTGCATATGCTAAATGTATGGCTACATTTAGCTTGATATGGTTGGAGTCTGATGGTAGAAGTGAAAAAGTGAGACAATGAATTTAGCAATGAACAAGACTTGAAGTCATATTACTTTTCCATGTCTTTATATACGGACTGATTAGTATTTTAATTTAAATAATTTATATTAGAAAAAGAAACAATCATCTTAAGTCCTTTTATATTTATATGTGTCATAATTATTACAGGAAATAAATGATACACCCAATTTAAATAATGTGGAACACTCAATAAAAAGACTATTTAAAGTTAAAGACAAGGTTTGAGTTCAGCCATTGAGATAGTGTTGTACTTCAAGGGCAATATATATGACAGGGACCTTCAAGTGAGGCACATAGTCAGTAAAAGGAATAAAGCTGGGGAATGCCTAATTCTCCATTTTTGTACTCTCTCTTGACAGTGTTACTCATCTTCTTATTAGCCAAACACAATAGGATATCAAATGACCAAGGGTTCTCTTGACCATAATAGTACACACCTAGTACATAGTTTAAAGTGGAAGATGGTAGAGAAAAAACTGAAGGGAAAAAAAAAAAAGATGCCAAGCACACATTTTAATGTGAAATTAAATTCAACAAGCACTTTTAAATTTTTCTTCTAAATTTTTCTGTTGTCCCTGACTAAATATATATTCAGAGTTAAGAACTGGAATTTTATTTTAACCTAGATAGGGTTCATTTGTTTTCCTGGAAACAAAATGACATATTTAGATTTGTATGTAAAAGTCATTGTTTATAACTTTTCTAATATGGAAGATGAATGAAGAGAGAAATCTACTGGTAGTTAATAGTTGAAACAAATAAAATGAATATAAGAATTATATTGAGTAACAAAGAGAAAAATAAGGAGGAAAAGAAAATTATTAAGAGGTAAGTAAAAAGTGTTTGCTAAACAACTTTTTGTCTGTGTCTGAATGAGAGTGTGTCTGTGGAAAGGGTAATGGTGTTAGTAAACCATGAAATTAAAATGCATTTCAAGAATCTATTTTAGAGTGATTGGTTATGACATTCAACTAAATTCAGAGGAAGAAAAGCATTTAGTTCGTGGGGACAAGAAAGTAAATTAAGTTGTGATAATAAATTAGAGATTGCTATGAAATATTCAGTAAGTGATTACTGTTAAGTCATCATAAATATGTGTATAAAGCTGAAAATAAGGCTTTGAACTAGAGATGGAAATTGAACTCTAAATCATAAAGACAGATAAGATTGACCAGGGAATCACTGTAAAATTAAAAGATCATATTTGAATTACTTATATTTACAAATTTATTAGACAGTAAAAAAAGAAATAAAAGACATAATGATCTCACACAATGAAATATTAAAAAAATATTATTCACAGATGATACAATTAAAAAAAAAGCCAAAATAAGAAAAAGGGAAAAAGAATAACTAGATCTAATAAGTTAATTCAATTATGTATATTGCAGCACACAAAATAAATTATATCGCTATATACTAGCAATGACAATTTGTAAAATGAAATTTAAAATATATCAGTTATAATAGTATACAAAGACATAAGATACTTGGTATTATATTTTACAAAAGTTGTTCAAGATCTTTACCTTAAAAAAATGTAAAATATGGCTGAGATAAACTCTGTAAAATCCTAAATGAGAAAGATACCACATTCATGAATGAAAAGACTTAAAATTATTAACATGTTAAGTGTCCCCAAAATGATGTATAGATTCAATGCAATTCCAAAATCTCAGTAGCCTTTTTGTGTGAATAGTTGCAAACTGATTCTAAAACCTAAATGAGAAGCTCTAGAGTAACCTAATCTATCTTGATTAAAAAAAAAAATAGGAAGACTCATTTATAAACTTACTATCACATTGAGAAGTAAAGATCAAGGCCAAGTTCCCTGTGTTCTCTCCCAAATCCACCATGTCCGTCCTCCTTTGCCCATGCTGTACAAAGGCAAGTATTATCTGATTTTTTAAATTTCATTTATTGATGTTACATTAGTTGGTAACATTATATAAGTTTCAGAGTACAATTCAGAGTACAAATCCTCCATATATTGCATCTTGTGATCAATATCCAAGGTCCATTTCCTTCCTTCACCATGTATTTGACCCTCTTTACCATCTTTATCTTCTTTCCCCTCCTTCCCACTCTGGTAATGCAATAACTGAACCAAATCAAAGAAACAAACTCATCTGAAATTTAGTATACATTAGTTCCCTCGGTGGATTTAAATTTTTTGCATATTTATCTCAAAACAATACCAACTATAGTTTTGATTTTAATCTTTGAAATAAATTTTATTATATAGCTGATATATATATCCTTTTGCAACTTGTTTTTCATTCAATGCTAGATTAGTGAGATGTCCCTGTTGATACATGTTACTTGAGTTCACTCATTTTCTCCACCTTAGTTTGTACAACAGTTGATAGGGATAAGGTGGTAAACATTCATTTTGATCATTTTTGCCTTTTTCTCTTTTCTCTTTTAGTGAAATTGAAAGCACCCTGATGAGTATTTCAGGCATTTCTGGGTGCGAGAACTAACTTTGGCAGCAGTTTGTATGCCACAGTTGTTTTTCCCTTTCAGAGCTGAGCTGAAATGTTAATTACTTATTCCAACTGGCAGTCTTGCAAAAATTTCTTTGAAAGCAAGGGCTAAAATTGTGGAGATAGTAACATGAAACAAGTACACCTCAACCCACGTTTATCCCAAACAAGGTAACAAAAATGGACAGAAGCAGTATTCCTGAAACTGACCCAAATTTTTAAACAGAACGAAAGAAACTCTATATGAATTTCCAAAGTGTTGGGAAGTGGTATAGATAGTATAGCTTCTACAGTTTCTCCATTTAATACACATAGACACTACTTTTCACAGCTCACAGAGTTTAAAGTATTTTTGGAGTTGGTACAAAAATATTCAAATGTTCTGGCCTCCATCTGTGTGCCCAGAGAGTATATGATTTTTGTACAAATGTGATGATGATAATAATAATATTAGATTATTCTGTGCCAGGCAACATTCTAAGCACTTCACATATAATTGATGTATCCCTCACAATAATCCTATACAATAGAAACTATTGTTTTTCTTATTTATGTGAAAAACTTGAGCAAAAATAATTGATAACTACCCAGCTTAAATATACAAGTTCTAAATAAAGGGGAAAAAAGCCAAAATTAAAATCTGTGTTAGAATTCACTTATTTTATTCAGTAATATTGACCAATATCCCTCTACTTGTCATTTAAATTGATTCCTGGAGAAGAATGCAGACGGCAGGAAAAATCACATTTAGATCCTTTTCTAACCTATTCAGATATGAGTCCTTAAATTATCTGAAAGCTGAGCTGATGTTCCCAGAGATACTAAGAAAAAGTAAAAAGAACTTAGGTTTAATTAGACTTGAATTTCTGTTAAATCTAGATCTATCATTTATTAGCTATAGACTATCTGTCTTTGAATTTTAGAGTAGAATAACAATAGTACTTTATGCATTGTTGTTATTACTAAATGAATTAAAGTACAAAGAGTTGCACTGAGTGGGGTTCCTGGAATTGCTTGAGAATAAAATATGTGAAGGGTTCAATGATGTAAGCATAGAGAACTACTAGCTATTAGAAATAGCTAAATCCTAAAGATAACCTTAGAGGTACGATTGCAACAGAAATAGTTCTACCGTAACTCTGTCACTGCCAGGATGAATATAAATTATAATGGAAGGGGCCAGTGACAACCTTTTGCTTCAGCACAGTTAATTAAAAGAAGATATCTCTTCACTTTTTCTTTCACACAGGGGACATCATGAGAAGAACTCATAAAGTTGGTGCAGTTCGCTGCACAGAGTCTAATGTTTATTTTCTTGTTGAATATCTGCTTATTCACTGAATATTCTAATCTGCCCAGGGCTGCCAGTAATGAACAAGACAATGGGTAAGACTTGGCAGTTGGGATAGTGGGGAGAAGTGAGGGCAAGTGCACACACCACCCACACTCAGTGCCAAAGAGTCACAGATTATTTGTCCATCTGTTGTCCTTAGGGTTCTGGTTGGGTCACGAGTTACAAACCGGAGCAGCTATGAGACACAAAATCAGCACAGGACAAAGAGACACTTGTTTAATTTGGCATGGCACTTCCGGTGGGGACAGCCAGACATTTATTTGAACTGTCAATGTGCCAACACTACCTAGTTGGGCTACTTAGAATTCAGCAGGACCTTCTTATGCCACTATAAGCCTCAACTGAACAAAGAGAAATAAACTAGAAAAAGTAAGTATGAATAACCAAGGGGTAGACATCAAATTTACTACAGAGAGCCATAAAAGGAGATGACACTTGTTACCCCCTACCACCTTCACCTTCACAATCTGAATAGTGAGCACAGGACTAGAAGGGGCAGGTGAAAGAGCATATTTTACCCTCACCCCCTATTAAACTCCAGGCTGTTCCATATATCAATTTAACTTGCACTGGTGGGAACTGAATTAGAGAAAGAAAATTTTTTGAATAAAATGTGAAATTGAAAGTATGAAACAGAGTGGTAAAGTTGCATGATCTAAAATTATGTGTTTCAATAACTGTTAAATATCTTAGATATATAGGATAAAAATGATATGCCATTAAGGAAGTCAGCTGCCCAGTGATAAAGGTGGGAGTATTGAATGAACTTGCTGGTAGCCATTCTGGAGAAATAACAATTGAATCTTCAAAAACCTGCAACTTAAAAACGCATGCTTGACCGATATGCCAGTCATTAAGCTATTGCTTTGCACTTTGAATTCAGCCTTCTTCATTCCGTATTGTGTTGCTGGAACCGGAACAATGGAAACCACAGTTCTCATTATCATCTGGCTCCTTGCAATCTTCTATCAATAGGGGAAATAGAAGGATACTGAAAGATTAGAAAAGGGAAGTGTCTTCCCCTCCCTTTGCTTCTTAATACTTGTCATCGTTGCCATACAATATCCCTTCACCTTTTCATTAACTCCAATTTCCATATTTCTTGGCAAATCTCACCAGTATCTGGACAACACCATCTCTTCAGAGGTATGGGTTGCAGATCCATAGGACCTCTCTTCTCAGCTTCTGGATTCTGATATATCCAACCTCTGTCCTATCTTCTCACAGTCTTAGAAAAGACATTTGTTTCTTAAAGTTACTATTACTGTTAACTCAGTATTGGGTTTGTTTGGGTTTTTTTTTGCTAGTTTTCCAACACTAGTTTAATTATGTTCTTATAATAATCTGTCTTTTAAAATAACTTGTGTTTCTTTTGCTTATTTTTTCTGGATGCTTGAAGGATAGACACTGAAGATAGCAATTAAAGGTTTGATGCACAGTAACCTCTCAGTTAGTATCAGTTTCTGTCCATAAGTGAAGGTAGAAATAGAAGTTGCAATTCTCTGTGTTTTTCTTTTCCCATGAGAATTTACTTGACTATTAATAAGAACATTGTTTTCATTAATAGTACCATGAGAATTTTATACAAGAAATAATCTTGATATATAGTGAATATTAACACTGATATAATGAACATGTATAATCATATAGTCATATATACATCTGTATTTACTGGCATATAATTTAAATCATTATATCTGTATATACATATATTTTATGTATGTACACTTAATGTATATGATATATAAATATATTAAATATTAAAAATTCATCTCATATATATAAGAATGAGCAAAGAAAAAGGGGAATATCATATTTAATAATGGTAAAAATATACTCTGGTTTAATATTTTTGTAGTAAGTTTGCTTAGAAGAAAAGTATTACAAAACCATATGTATAATTTGATAATCAGAGATGTCAAAACACTTGCATTTTTAAAGCCTATTACTGGTCACTGTAGCAATCTAATTTCTATGCAGTAATGTTACTATCTAAGGTCATTCCACAAAGACCTTCAAATTTAATCAATACATAATTAAGAAATGTGCTTTATAATCTTGTCTCTGAGATGGACAATTTTTTTCTTCAGATTGGTGGCCCACTGTTGGGCCATTGGGGAGCTTGATTACATCTATCTAAAAACTTTTTGCTTTTGGAGTATAAATTTTCTTGTGTTACATTTTCATTTTATTAGATTTTAGATTCTGCTTTACTTTTTTTTTTTACTTTTCCGTATCATGATGATTCCTTTTATTCTGATTGCTTTACATTTCTTAACGAATAACTCAGACATCTCTTGAGAATGACATGAACTTCAGTTGTTTAACAAGATTGAAATATCCTTCTGCAGCAAAGAAACAGATGCTACTTATGTCACCCCAGTGAATCTGAGATCTGTAATGTTTGAGCACTTTAGATTTTTCTACCTGAATCTCTTGAGTAAAAATTAGTTTTTGACAATGTTTTTTAATCTTCACATAATAGTCTCTGATGGTTCATAAGTTTACTCACATAGAACAACAGATAAAAATGAAAGACTTACCTTTCACCACCTGTAACCTCCATCACCTGAGTTTCCACACAATAGAAATAGGTTTTTATTTAACTGGTTCCAGAGAACTGTTCATAAAAAAGTGTCAATAATTATTTAAAAAATTAAAAAAAAACAAAAACAGAAGAACATTTAAAAGATCAACATATCTATATCTATCATCTATCTACCTATCTATATATTTATCTAATCTATCTCTGTGTGTGTGTTTTCAAAATATGAAATATTTATTTTCAGGTTCATTTCTACGTATTTTAGTATAACTACTCAAATCTATTATAGCATGCAAGAAAATATGTTCACATTTTCTACTATTTTGTCTCAACAATACACACCAAATTTCACGAAAGCAAGTCTTATATTTTAAATGCTACATATCTATGGTCTAAAACCGTGATGGCAAACCTTTTTATAAAAACCGCTCACTTTTGCAGTGCTCGTCAACCTGGTCCCTCCTACCCACTAGTGGGTGTTCCAGATTTCATGGTGGGCCAATCATGGTGTGTTTGGTTGCTCTGCTACCGCCCACCATGAAAGCTGGAACACCCACTAGTGGGTAGGAGGGACCAGGTTGACGAGCACTGCAAAAGTGGGTGGTTTTTATAAAAAGGTTCGCCATCACGGGCCTAACATATAGTAAAATATTAGTGAATATGGGTTGATTAAATGTATAAATTGTCTTTTAACTATTTATTCATCTATTAATTTTTCATATATTTATTAAATACTTAATTTATTACAATGTAAATAGATCAGAAGGAAAAAATAACAAAAGCACTGACTAAAGTTCACTGCCTTCATCGTGCTTATATACTAATGAAGTGAGTGATACACACAATAAATAAGTAAAATTTATAGTGTATTGGATAGTAAAGAAATATTATAAAGATGAACAAAGCAAGTCATTTGGACAGAGAAAATGTATGTATATTTGTGTATGTTTTTTTAAAGGGTCAGGAAGACCTCAGAGAGAAGAGACCTTTGAATACATACCTTAAAAAGATGAAAAAATAAAAAAGTAAGTCATACAATTAAAGGTGAAGGAAAGGAAAAGTTCAAAGAGGTTGAGGCATTATATGCCAGGAAGGCTTAGAGAAGGAGAAGGCCTGCACATCTGGAGGTCAATCAGAGAAGCATTTGGAACTTAGGTTCAGTAGTTTCTCATTAGCAGTATAATGACTTTAGATTTTACTCAACATGGGTTTGAAATACATTCAGAAATTTTAAGCAAAAGAGGTTATTCAGATTAAGGGTAGAAACAATAAAGAATACTGGGTAAACACCTACTTTTTGACAATAAGAGAGCAAAGATGGTTATAAGAAGTTGTTCGATTCTGTTTCATCTTGGAGGTAGTTCCAAAAGACTCTGCTGATGAGTGTGATATGGGATATGAGGCAAGAAAGAGTCCAGGATATCGTAAATATTAGTTAAAAGTTAACTGATCTCCTATGATGAACCTGTCACTTTTTTAAGCATTTCACTTTTATTATATAATTTAATTTTACTTAAAAACATTGTCTAGAAGAACTTATTAGTTTTCTCATTTGTAAATGAGAAAATTAATTTTTCAAGAGGGTCTATAACTTGCCAAATTCAAAAAGTTCTATGTGACAGATATGGATTCTTATTCCTAGCTTTGCTATCCAGCTTTTAGTCACTGATGGCCTCTGGAGTGTTTGCTTTGAGATATTGAAAAAATGTACTTACTATTGAGTCACATGGAGATGACTAGAAAAAATACTTTAGAGAAAAAAAATAAAAAAATTTGTTTTGGAGAATGTTATTTGAGATATCAAGGCAGAAATTGTGTACAGAGATCTGCAAGTAAAAATGGAGATTCTTGTTGAGATAAAATTGAACTTCATCAGACTGTACATAGTATTTAATAGACAAAGATCTTACAGGAAGTGAGTCTAGGTAGAAAGTTCTGTTGCTAACTCAACTCCTATTTCTATTATTTTATTATTTTTTTCACCAGAGGAAGAAAATCAATAGTAATAACAACAATATAGAGGAAGAAATGACATCTGAAGCATATTATTATTTGTCACATTAGAAAAGTTCTTTCTTGATAATTCATTGTAGAACTCTTTATTGTCTTTTCCTATGATTAAATAGTAAATAAGAATTGTGACCCAAAGTACCTTTCTGTGCTCTTTTATTTTAATTTAAGTAAAATAATTTTGAAAGTGAAATTAAATTATATTTTTAAATTTATGGTTATGAAAGACAGAGTTTTTATTTTTAATAATGATAAAATAATTTGAAAACAAATACATCATCTCACACAGTGAACTAACTATGGAATTCGATATATACAACTTGTATAAATATATACAAGTTGTATAAATTCGAATTTATACAACTTCCATTAGGCATGTATGTTACAGAAATATGGGAAAATATGATTGTAGCAATGTATTTTCTGCCATGCAGTTTATTATATAAAGGGAATGATAAATATTAAAGTAGATCTGTAATAAAATTCTATTTTATTTAACAAAGATACTATAGTACGTATTAGGAGTCAGGCACTATTGTCTAATCTTGTAACAAATATCACATATAAAACTCCTGACAAGTTTGTCTAGTAGGAACTTTGTTATCACTAATTTACAGATTTTTAAAAATGGTTAAATGTGCTCAGAGACACACATTTAGTAAATCATGGAGCTAGGATTTGAATCTAGACAGATTGGCAATAGATTTTTGCTTTGCAGCTATAAGAAAAATAAGCCAATCAGAAAAAGACAAGTACCATATGATTTTAAATGTGGAATCTAATAAATGAAATGAACTAACAAGAAAAACAGAGTCTCATACACAGAAAGCAGACTGACAGCTGTCAGGGGTAGGGGTTTGGTGAGGAAGGTGGAGAAACAGAGTAAAAAAAAGACAGAAAAAATCAACCCTCATGGACATGAGCAACAGTGTGGTGATTTCAGGGGAGGTAGTTGGAGGAGGGTATAGCAGGGGAAGTTTCGATGATGGACAAAAACTTGACTTGAGAATGGTGAACACACAATATAATGTACAGAGATATGTTGTAGAGTTGGGCACCTGAAACCTGTACAATTATGTTAACCAGTGTTATCTCTATAAAATTTAATGAACACCACCAACAAAAATGTTATCCTAATTGATTATTGACTTTTCTTACATTCATTTTATTTATATGTTGACAACTATGGTGTAAAGATTCAGGAAGAGAGATTTACATTTTAACTTGAGTAGGTTTCTGATGCAATATATCTTTGTATATAAGTTCAAGACAGTGACTACATTGCTTCAACTATCCAGGAGAGGTGGCTTGCTTTGTGCACTGCTTTTTATAAATTCTCATGTCTATTCATTCTTACCTTATTTTTTCTGTCTCCTATCCTCCAAAAGATGAAGGAAAGTAGGTGTGGTGACTACACTTACTCCATTCACCTTTCAGAAGGATTATGAAAAGTCTAAAGTGAAATAAAATTAAGTGGCTTATTGATACAATACTCTAATTATATATGGGAGGAAACTGAAGCAGGAAGGTATCCAAATCCATTCAAATACTACATGAAATCAGCAAGAACTTAATCTAGAAGAGTGTTGGCAAACTTCTTCTATAAAAGACCAGATAGTAAATAATTTATGCTCTGTGACCATATAATCTCTGTCATATATTCTTTGTTGTTTATTTTACAACCTTTTTAAATGCAAAATCTCTTCTCAGCAATCAAGACCATAGAAAATCAGGCTGTGGAACTGATTTGCCCTCTGGGTATGGTTCATACAACTCTGAGCTAGATGTATAATTTTTAATTGCTCAATTTTAATTTATATTTTAATTATGAATTTAATACTTTTTTCCTTCATTCATCTTTCTATAAATATTTATTAAACACATACTACTTACTGAGCTCATCCTCAAAGCTGAGAATAGCCAAGCTGACCAAGGATTTATAACTATTGAGATTACTCTATGATAGAACAGAAAATAAATGCATCTACAAGTACATGGAACAATATAAATTTTGATATTAATAAGTACAGTGAAAAAAATCAAGCAAGGCTTTAAGGTTTAACATTGAGGTTAAGGCCTGCATTATCATAGGTGTTTAAGAAAAGACTCTTAAAAAAGATACATTTTAAACAGAGATATGAATTAATACATTAGCAAGATAAGGAAAATGCTAATACACAAGGCTTTTGACATGAAATAAGTAGCCTACTAGTAGAGGCTGGCACTTAGGTGGGGAAAGCTTGGTCTACTTCTGCAGGAGCCAGGATACTGATAGATGTCAGAGTATAATTTTCAACTTGTAGTCAGTTGTACTCAGACAACACCTGGCTGTATCAGAGTGGAAAGAGTTCAAGACACAGGCTAGGAGCAAACCAATAATTCTGGACCATACCTTATTGAGAAAGTTGGTGATTAATGAGATTGTAGAGGCAGGAATGACTATGGGCTTTGCAATTCATTTTTATTCTAATGATAAATTATTACAGGATTAAAACAAGGAAGAAATAACATCAAATTCATGTTTTTAAAAAAGAAAACATCTTTCTGGAGAATGCAAAAGTGCAAGAGTGGAACTTAAAAATGTAGATGTAATTTGTTAAAAAACAAGATTCAGTCAAAGTCTGAAATTCTCTATGATGCCTACTTTATTTTCAGCAATAAAGATTTAAGCACAGATTTGTTACTATTTATACATTCCAGAATTACAGGCTTATTTTAAAAAATAAAAGAAAAGTGCTTTATCCATTTTCTTTTCAACTACAGGAAGAGAGAAGAAAAAGAAGAACAGTTGTGTGCTGTAAACATGAGAAATACAGCAAGAAGAGTTGTCTTAATTTTAATAATTTGTGTTTTCCAAAACATTTGAAATTGACAGATTCTGGATGCTCAGGTGCCACATTAAGTCATATTGATTTTCTTTGGGTAATTAGTGTGTTTTTATAAAGAACTATTTACATATATTTTTACTTAAAATTAAAAAAAAGCCTAACAATAGTTAAAAGAATATTTGACGTGCACTCATGACTCTTCTTCCATTGAATCTATTGATTTCTATTAAAATCAAAAGTATAACTGATGCATTTATTCAAAAGAAATATCAGGCCCAGCTTGCTTTTCTTTCCAAAATTATACTTGCCTATTAATTAAAAACAAAGAGGAAACAAAGAAGAAGAAAAAAAACAGGAAAAAAAGGCAATGAATAGAAACAATAATAATCAATTTCTAACAAAGACAATTATTTAAATTACTATTTATGTTTACTTCATGTACTAACAAGAATCTAAGTGCTTACATGTTCTCAGGGAAAATGCATTTAGTCATAATAAAAACTGCTTTTAAACCTTTTACTATTCTAGTGTTCTCCCATTTGTAAACAACTAAGTGGTCTAACTGCTTCTTTCTCAACTTAGTTCCTTAATATACTTTCTCTGCGCAGTACTTTCTAGCAAGAGTAATTTGTTCAAAACTCAAAATTATGGCTTAAAATTCTTCCATATAGTTCTTAAAATGCTGTGTTTTTCTAACTCCCTGTTATGTTCTACACCTCCTCAAATGAGTTGACTTCTTTCACCCCTCAAACCCATCTCTCACCCAACCCCCTCCAACACAAGGCCAACTTCACATTCCCGAAGCCCATGTAGAGCTCCTTGGTTACAATCCTCCTTACTCTCCACTACAGCATTTATTTTTATTTTCTCCTTGTTTTTATTTTAATCTGTGATTATCTTACATATGAATTTTAGCTTATGTGGGTTTCCTTTACTCCCAAATATATTAGGTTGCTCAAGGGAATAAAATCTATCTGTTTGTACTTTTCATTCTCTGGCATAAAGTGGATATGTGTTCAATGTTTGTCAAATAGATGAATATGTAAAAGTATGAGCCTGAGAACATAATATACAATTGGAAAATAATATGTTAGGTTATTCCTGATTCTGTGTTTCACAAATGTAAATTGATATGTAATTTCATTTATTCTTTCTTCTAGGTAAAAAAGCCATGTAATAAAACACAGTATCTAACTGATTTCTCTGCTAATTTTCTCCTTCATATTCATCGACATTTTGCATAATATAAACAGAAAAATACAAAAGTCCTTGAATTGTGCTGTAGTATATAAAAGTGTCACTTGTATATGTGTTAGTAGCTGAAGAATTTCTCCTATTTTTTGCATGAATGAAAGCCCTGGTTTGCTGCTTCTCAGGAAAAAAGAAATCTGACATTGGTAGCAAGTTAGTGTTCAAGTTTGACACTGACATAAATTGATTTAGATGAATAACATCAAAAAGTAAGGTAGGCAGTGGAAACTAAGAGAAATACTTTATTTTAATTAACTAATAGTAGTTTTTGAAATCAGAAGAATTTGGCCAAAGCACTGAACAATTTCTGGAGTCTACAGTAACCATGCTTGGCAGAATCCTTGTGATACAATAAGAGCTTAATCTTAAAAATTAACCAAACTGAAATCTTACTTTGAACATTCTGATAAAGGAAAAGAAACAGAAAATTAGATGAAAATATGTACTTCATTCTGATAGTACTGATATTAATGGTAATAATAATAATAGCTAATGAGAAAAGCATATTTTTTTCTGTAAACTCTCCTCTGTGCACTTCATATATATATAAACTCAATTCTCATCACAATGCTTTAATATAATCAGTATATTTATCCTCATTTTATAGATGAAAATGTAAGTAGAAAGAGATGAGAACACTTTCTCAAGGCTTTACACTGTGAAGTGGCGAAGCCAGGCTTCACATTGAGGCTTTCTGAGCTCCTCACTATGCTACGCTGCTTGGGGTGTTGATTTAAACCATGATTTTCAACCTTTTTTGAGCCACGGCACATTTTTTACATTTACAAAATCCTGGGTCACACCACCTACCAAAATGACATTCTAACACAGTACATATTATACATATAGTTAATAATATAGTTTCTAAATGTATTTATACTCACTTAGTGTGAAACCTGGGCCTGTTTCAATGAACACAAAAGGGATATCCTGGCAGGAATGGTAGAAAGACACACAAAGCTCTTCCTCAACAGTACTCAGTCTCTCTCTGTTTTTAGTTTTTAATGCAGTCAAGCTTGAGAAGCTCAGCTCACATAGATATGTGGTTGAAAACGGGAGCAATGTCAAAATAGCTTTGTTGGCCAGAATGGGGAACTCCTTGGCAACAGATAACCAAAAACTGTCCAAAGGAAGATCAGCAAACTTTAGCTTTAAAGTTAGAAAACATTGTGATGCATTGTGATGCATTGTATATAACCCTCTGCGGGGGCCTCTTTTAAAAAGAAGAAGGTCAAATATCTATATACACCATCAGGATAGACATAACCAGCTGAGGCTGAGGTTTCATTTAGTGGTGGCAACATTTACCTCCAGTCCTGACCAGGATTAGAAATTGGGACCATGAGGAGTAGCAGCTTCAACTACTCCCCACGGCCACATAATGACTAGTGTGGGCAGCCCGAGCGGGGACCTTCCTGGGTGTGGATGAGAGGCGGCCTACTATTGGTTCATCACTAGTGGTCGGAATGAATCCTAGAAGGTGATGGGTCAGTGAGCGGTCCCTGTGCCTCCACTCTTCCTGTCGCTGATAGCTGGAGGGATTGTGAGGGGAATGTTTATGTTCTAATGGAGGTGGTTGGCGGCAGACCGGATAAATAGCCTCCGTGGGCCATATCCGGCACGTGGGCAGTAGTGTGGGGACCCATGTTTAATTTCCCCACAGCACACCTGACCATGTCTCATGGCACACTAGTTTGCCGCGGCACACTGGTTGAAAAACACTGGTTTAAACAACAACAATAAAAATTAGATAATGATAGCATGGTAAATACTGTTCTCCTAATGAGATATGGGTTTTAACTACCTACTCTCACTCTTCAAATTACTAAAATTGTTCTCTAAATGATGCAAAAGTATACATATTAAGTATAGGACAAACTTTTTACCAGCACACAATTTCATAATAAGAAAACCAAAGAGAATATTACTATGTAGTTAATGCTCCAGCTCTAATGTTCCTTCTGTGTATAAAATAAGTAGAAAGGAAAAAGGCTGAAAACAAATACAACATAAACATGTCTCTAAACCAACAAGGCAAACAAACTTAAAATCCTAAATGGAGCTATTATAAGTCTTGTAACTTTAGAAAAAAAGTGAATAAACATTGAAAATCAGTGACAGAAATAAAATTAAGAAAGTATTTGCGTTTGCTTTAAATTAATTTAATAAAATTAATAGAATTTAATTTTAAAAACATTATGAAACTATATAAAAGCATAGAGCAGAATAAAAAACAATAGAAAAGTTTATGATGAGCCAGATGGAAATAAGTATTAAGAAAGAGAAAGTTGTAAAGCTGACCAAAGGTCAGAATTGTCACTAGAAAATCAAGCCAGTGAATGATTTATAGGACAAATTTAAGAATTCCATTTACTGCAGAGAAACTTTATTTTATTTTATTATTATTCATTTTTCTTAAGCAAAAAGAAGGAGGTAGAGAGACATACTCCTGCATGCACCTGGACTGGGATCCATCCAGCAAAATAGGAAGTTGCTCTTCCCATCTGGGTCCCTTGTTTGATAGGAGGTTGCTCTTCCCATCTGGGTCCCTTGTTTGTTGCTTGGAAATCATGTTATTTTAGCACCAGAGACAAGGCCATGGAACTATCCTCAGTGCCCAGGGCCAATTTGCTCCAACAGATCCATGGCTGTGGAAGAAGAAGAGAGAGATATAGAAAGAGAAGGGAGAGGGGTAGGGGTGGAAAAGCAGTTAGTCACTTCTCCTGTGTACCCTGACCAAGAACCAAACCCAGGGCATCTATCTGTTTTTTTTTTATGGTTCCATACAAACCTGGTAAATTTTTGTTCTATGTATTTAAAAAAAATGACATTGGAATTTTGATGAGGATTGCATTAAATTTGTATATTACTTTGGGTAATATGGTCATTTTTACTATATTGATTTTTACAATCCATGAACATGGAATAAAAGTAAATTTAAAAGATGATGAATAATAGTGTAAGACCAATAGTTTTATATAAATTCAAAATAAATAATTTGTATGTGTGTGTATATATAATTCATAGTACTTCAGCAGTACTCTATGTATGACTGTTTGGTTATTGAATCCTCCCTACCTTCCTAATTTACATGTGTTTTATTTCTTTTAAATTTTATTAAATTTATTGGGGTGACACTGGCTAGTAATACTAAATAGGTTTCAAATGCACAATTCTATGATACTTCAACTGTATATTGCATTGTGTGTTTACCAGCCAAACTCAAGTCTTTTTTCATCACCATATATTTTCACTACCCTTTACTCTTACTAAATACCCCAACACTCTTTCTGGTAACCACCATGCTTTTATCTATATCTATGAGGTTTTCTTTGTTTGCTTGTCTTATTTGTTTGTTGCTTTCTGTTATCCTACATGTAACTAAAATGATGTGGTTTTGGACACTTTTAGTCCAATTTACATCAATTACTATGACATACTCATACTATCCATGTTGTCGCAAATGGCAGCAATTCATCTTTTCTTGTGGCTGAGTAGTATTCCATTGAATATGTGTATGACATCTTTTTGTTATATTTTATTGACTTTTTTTTATAATGACATAGATTTTAATCATGCTGTCTGTTGGCAACTGTATTAGAAGCAGGGGAGACATAAATGAGTAAAAAATGATCCTTAAACTTATATTAGTTACATTTTCAGTAAAAACTTATTATCAAAAAATTAAAATATAATTTATAAATAATGTAATAAATGTAAAATGGTAACAAAACTGAAGAGCATGATGGTGGAGTAAAAGATAAGTGGCTCTAGGAGTGCTCGATCTTTTAAAATAAAACATTACAGGATTCTGACTCATAATTAATTAGTTTTAATGTGAAGAAATTTTCTATAAAATATCAAAACATTTTTTAAAACAAAAATGAGAAAGAAGGGTGAGCACAAACACAGTGCCTAGCATAAGGTTACATTAGAATAAATATTTTATTTTGGAAAATGAAAGTGTTTGATCACTAAGTCATGACTATACACTGCAACATGTCTTTGAAAATATTCCTTTTTAGACATGTAGGATGATAACACAGTTTAGAGTGAAGTTTGTTTATTATCTCATTCATCTTCAAAAAGAAACTGTTATTTCACTGTTTTGATAGAGTTAGGGAAAAAAAAATCAAATCTTTAAAGTTTGCCAGCACCTCACAGTATCTATTTAAAATGCATTTTGCTGCTTACCTTTTTTTTTTTTTAATGAACAGCTTGTTTCTGAAGTAGACACACACAATTTGGCACAGTTCTTACAGTTCAGCACAATATGGTTGAATTGGCAGTCTCTGCTCTGCGGAAGCTGTTATTGTCTCAGCACCAAAACTTCATTAGTCAATTCCCTACAGAATGAGATCTTTACAAGGCAGAAATAAGACTAATGGTGTGATGAGGACATTGATACACTAATCTTCACACTTGTAAAATGTTTACTATAGAGAAAATATGTATAAATAACATAATGTGTATGGCTTTTCTTCTGTAATTCATTACGAAGAAACAAGGATTTTTTTTTCAGTATTGATTTTAATGGTATTTTAAAGTGTGTGTGTATTTTTACTATACAAATGTAATTTATTGAAATTAATTAATAATAGTTTTTTCCTATGCTATTGGTGTCATATATATAAAAGTAGTTCATGAACATTAATTTTTTAAGTGTTTCTATAGGACTTCATTGTAATATTAAGCATTTATAAACTCTTCAGTTAGCCAGAATTCATCAAGTATCAATCAGGATAATATATGTATCTTCATATGCTAAAACATCTTTTTACCAAATACTTTTTCTGAATATTTTACAAGTACATGATGTATTTTCTGCATTAACAAAGTGTAAGAACATAATAAATATATTTCCCTGAGACTCAGTCATTATTATGAATCATAATTGTGCTAGCTAGTAAAAGTAGATGTTAAGATGTTAAGTGAAATATTTTAACTTGTAGATAAAAAGATCACATTGGGTCCAAGTCTTCTCTAAATGTAGACACACACACATACACACATACTTATGAGATTATATATATTTAATTTTAAGTACTATTAAAATGTAAATTTACTGACAGATGTCAGAGGGGTTAGGGGTTGGAGGACTGGTTAAAAAAGTTGATGGGATTAAGCAAAGAAACACTCATATACATGGACACAATATGGGGATTTCAGGAAAGAAAGGGGTCTGAGAAGTAGAGGAGGGTAGAAGAGGGATAGGTGGTGATGGAGAAAGACTTAAGTTAAGGTAGTGAATACACAATGTAATATAAAGATGATATACTGTAGAACTGTCCACCTAAAACCTGTATAATTTTATTTATTAATGTCATCCCAGTAAAATCAATATCATTTTTTAAAATCAAATAAATAAAATACATGTATTTAAGTACAATAGAATTTTGCTGAGCACATAACAACATTCAGTAAATCCATTAAAATGGTTTGTATAATTTTATACTTTGAAATTCTAGAGCATTCAATTAGGTGATATATGACAAAATCCTTTAACATTTCTAAAATACAGGTATCTGATTAATTAATTCTAATTCACAAGTGATATAATTCACTTTATATTGTTCATTTTGGCAAGTGGTAAAATTGTTATATTAAATTGTTCATGTGATTTTTAAAAATAGTTTTGATTCATATTCTTTGTTATTTTATTGTTGACTTAACTTCTGCAAATTATTCATGAATATAGTATATATATTCTTTGTCGATATAGCCTTTTTTCAGTATTACATAAAAGCCATTTTACACAATAAGTATTCCTAAGCTATTTTCTCTTTACTGTTTCACTAAAATGTAATTATATTGTATGCTGTTGTGTAGCCAGTATCTAAAATGTAGGACGCAATTAAGCAGAAGAAATATTATTTCTAAGCTTAAATCCTTAGAACCAGACAAAATATTTGTGGGCTATCAAATTTTAACAAATGCAGGCATAGTCATTTTGCTTAAATATATAGAAATGAAAAATCTGATATCTACTAGGGTAGACTTGGCAATTATAATCAAGTAGTTTTAGAGATATTGTAAAACTACTGGGATATAAACTGTAAAGAAATTAGCTACTTGAAAACTCATAATATCGCCTTATCTTCAGGGTTCCTGGTTATCTAATTTGTGTTTGCTTTGTAAACCATTTTAGTCTACTAACAACCTTGAAAGAGTAATCTAATATAAAGTTCAGTATACTGCTTTTGCACATAACAGATAGTCTTCCATTTTAATTACTCAGAGTTAGGACCTCCTGTAGTCTGTCTTGAAAACTTCATTAAACAAAAACCAACCCATGGGGAACACTTGCAAGACCTCCAGCAGATGCCTGAAATCACAGATAGTACCAAACCCAATACATTTTTTCACCCTGTACATATATACCTTTTCATGTAAAAGAAGCACTTTACAACTTCTCTTTGGCATATGCAAATTGCCAGCATCACTATTCTTGTATTTTGGGGCCATTATTAAGTAAAATAAAGATTATTTGAACACAAGCATTGAGATATCTCTGCAATTGATCTGAAAACCGAGATGGCTACTAAGTGACTAATGGACAGGAAGCATATACAATATGGATTCTCTGGACAAATGGATGATTCACATCTTCTGTGGAACAGAGCAGGACAACAAGAATTCATCACACTACTCAGAGCATCACACAATTAAAAACTTATTGTTTATTTTTGAATTTTTTATTAAATATTTTAGATCTCCTGTGGGCCACAAGTAACTGAAATCATGCCATCAAATTCAGGACTCAGGAGACTACTGCACTATTGTTATCCTGCCCATATTCCCTGTCCTTCTTGGGGTCATCTATTGACTGCTCTTTCTGTGAGAACATTCTCTGAATGTAGAATCTCTCTTCCCTGTCCTTCCAAAGGCCAGATGTGGGGCATGTGGATATCAAACAAGAGGCATCAGCAATTTTGGAGCATGTTCTTTACAGTTTCTCAGCAGGTCCCTAGAGAAGTTGGAGAAGTTACCTAGAGCTGAAACCCAATCACAGATATACCTACATCACCTCTGCTTCTTTACCTGTATAAATTTTATACCTGTTTCTTTCAAAGTACTTTCTGGGTCATTTTTTATTAAAATGCATACACTCAAATTTTTGTCTTAGGTTTTAAATTAGGGCTAACCAAAACTGTTCCCAAAAGTGATTCTAGAAAGCAAGTCCGTAAGATGGGATCTTAGAAAATGATTGCTCACCCATCAGGTGTTAAGAATTCATTGCTGTAAAAAAATTGAATGTGATAACTGTTCAAATGCTGCAACTTTATAATTACTAAAACTCTTATTTGCAAAGTAGTGGGACGGTGCACAGCTGAAGTGGAGGCACTGGCTTATACAATAACTCTAGCACTTGAAATATTTGGACAATAGTAATTAAGACTGCAGAGTTGGCTAGCTTTCAGCTACTCTCTTTGAAGCCTTGAAAAAAGGAGGGATGGGTTTAGTTAGATCACCCAACCATCAACTCTGACCTTATGGTGAGAACCAAA
The DNA here is from genome assembly GCF_036850995.1 of Saccopteryx leptura. Lineage (NCBI taxonomy): Eukaryota > Metazoa > Chordata > Mammalia > Chiroptera > Emballonuridae > Saccopteryx > Saccopteryx leptura. The sequence continues at coordinate 62,008,225 of NC_089506.1, read as the reverse complement.
AAGCTTGCATCTTAGCATTTAAAGAAGCCATTATCTTCTGCATCTGTAGAGAAGACTGCTGAAAACAGGTTCATATTTGGCAATAAGAATGGCAAAATTAGTGCTTCAATGAGAGAGTGGGAGACTGGGTATGGGGATATTTGGTAGGATGTGCTTATGATCCTTAAGTCCACATATTCATGCCAATCCTTAGGCTGATCAAAGTAACACCCTTACCTTTTCTTGAGTAACTTTCTGATGTCTGGAGACCATACAATGATCATCCCTGGGGTGGATGAATCATAAACTGATGATTATTGATTACTAGAAACTTAACCTTAGCAAGACCCTCAATCAAACCTGCTATGCAGAAAGCAGTATGTTTTCTAGAAGAACATATATAGCCCCTGGCACCTGGTGTATGGCTATTGATATGGTAACTGCATCCTTTTATTCTCCATCAAGGCACTGTACCTACTAATTTTCTTGCCCAAATGTTACATTAACTCTCTAGTTCTCTATGACAATATAGCAAAAAGATCTTAGTTCCCTAGACATCCCAGAATACTTTATGATAGTCTAGTATCCATAATACCATATTAATTACAACTAGTGTGCAGCAAATGGAAAGTTCTCTAGATGCCCTGTTAAGAAACAAATAGTCCAGTGGTCAAGAGATGAACCCTACCAAGATTCAATATTTTGACCTCATCAGCAAATTTATTAGATTAACCTAATGGAAGTAGCAAACAGCTATTTTAACTGGGAAACCAGGATATTTCAAAGAATCACCAGGCATGAGGCTTATAGTACAGAGTTAACATGTAGAGCACCATGGTCATCATCCAGAAAAAGGACCTCACCACCCAGGTGTGCAGTGGCATTACCCACAGCATCTCTGTGCAGCTTGACTAGCTGCAGCTGAACTGGCTTTCCTCTCAGGTATAAATTAAAGTTGTATTTCCTTAATATCTATTTTTTTTTGTATTATATAAGAAATAATTTCTGCCTGACCAGTCGGTGTCACAGTGGATAGAGTGTTGGCCTAGAATGCTGAAGACCAGGTTTGAAACCCCAACGTTGCTGGCTTATCCAGCTTGAGTGCAGGTACACCAGCTTGAGCATGGGGTCACTGACTTGACTGTGGGATCTTAGACATGACCACATGGTCGCTGGCTTGAGCCCAAGGTCCTCTGCTGTAGCCCCCTGGTCAAGGCACATATGAGAAAGCAATCAATGAACAACTAATGTGCTCCAAATATGAGTTGATGTTTCTCATCTCTCTACTTTCCTGTCTGTCCCTCTCTCTCTTTCACTTAAAGGAAAAAAAGAAAAAGAAAGGAAGTTTATATTATTGTCAAATAGGTAATTGCATGTATTTTTATTTTTTTATATTTGGACCTTTAATGCTCAAGAAGAATACTTTTGTGTATGGTATATTTTAGGGGTCTATTTTGCCCCTATCCAATTTATAACTAGGTAACTTTTCATTGTCTTGTATTGGGAATCATAATTTTCATCAAAAATTTACAGTAGCATCTCTGTATTATATCAAATTTTCATTTGAACATGGATCTATTTCTTGCACTTTCTACTCTATTTTATCTCCATTGGATCCTTAGTCCCTCTGATTTGATTATCACAACTAATATATTATAGTGCTGATCCTCTCACCTTGTTATTTTTTTCAAAAATCTTTTCTATATTTAATTTCTTATCTATTCACTTATATTTGAAAATGAGTTCATTAAAATTCACTATGAAAACTTCTATTGCAGTTTATTGCATAACATTTATAATTTAATTTGAGGACAATTGAAATTTTTCCAATGTAGCTGCTTCTATCCATAAATATGTTAAATTCAATCATTTTACTTAGTATTACCTTAATATGTTAATTATTGTTTTCACAGAAATCTTGAAAATGAAAATGTCTTTTATTTATTTAAATGTCTTTTATTCTTTAAAAATGCAAATGTCTTTTATTTATTTATTTATTTATTTATTTATTTATTTATTTGGCAGAGACAGAGAGTGTCAGAGAGAGGGACAGATAGGGACAGAGAGATAGGAAGGATTAGAGATGAGAAACATCAATTCTTTGTTGTGTGTCCTTAGTGGTTCATTGATTGATTTCTCATATATGCTTTGACCAGGGGGCTACAGCAGACCGAGTGACCCCTTGCCCGAGCCAGCAACCTTGGGCTCAAGCTGGTGAGACTTACTCAAACCAGATGAGCCCACGATCAAACTGGCAACCTCGAGGTCTTGAACCTCAGTCATCCACATCCCAGTCCACGCTCTATCCACCGCGCCACCGCCTGGCCAGGCAAAAATGCAAATATCGTAAATCTCATTCTTCTCAAATGTGTTACCTGATGACCTTTTTATGTAATTGTACGAATCTGGCAGATCCAGGAAGATAGCTTCAATTCTAGCTTCAAATCTGAGAGTAGTTCTGTGATAACAGATTATAAAGTATAGTTTTGTATTATTACTATTTCACCCAGAATCCAAATGAAGATAGGCAAAATTAATTTTAACTTCTTTGGTTGTTTAGATTTATTTCTGGTAACTCTTTCACAAAGATTGTAACACTTTCTTGAGTTAATTTTGCAGTTTTACAGCCACAGTAATACCCTTTTGCTTTATTCCTAACTCAGTTGTCTGGGACATACACCAATCTGGTTTAATTTCCTCTTCATTTGTGCATTTGGGGAATTCTGTACCTAATTGAGAACTCAGCTATATACCTCAATTTGTTTGATTTAGTTTGTTCAACAGTTTTTGATACTCCTTCAAAAGTTTTTATATTTTATGTCTAATATATTGCTGGGAAAGGGAAACTTTTAATACAATATTTTAATATTAAAATGTTCTAGTTACTAAAAATAACCCACTAATTTTACTACTTTTGTAAATAATTTAAATAGAACAAATTCAGTCAACCACAATGAAGGAAAATGTTTTAGAATTTTCCCCAAGGTTACTAATATATATATTTTACTAAGTAAAATGATTGAATTTAACATATTTATGGATAGAAGCAGCTACATTGGAAAAATTTCAATTGCCCTCAAATTAAATTATAAATGTTATGCAATAAACTGCAATAGCTATTTTAGTAATAGATATACAAATCACTCATATTTAAACAGCAGGAATATGAGTAAACCATGGAGTCTACACCCTCAATCTTTATGTGATAAAGTCTCAGAGAACTTGAGATGATAATAGAAAATATTAGTTATTTTCAAGAATCTTATAAATTGAAACTAAAATTCTTGCATAACAGTCCCAATAATACTCTGATATCTAAGTGTTCATTTTAAAATGTGTACAAATTTGATTTATCTGCATATGTACACATATGTGACATCAAGTGCTCATCGGAATTCTTAGTGAAATTTTAATTAATTTGTTGGTATTCCTGAATATTATAATTTAATTTTATTTTGAATAACTTAGTCATGTGCAAAATTGAAACTAAGCTACCCAAAAGAGATTCTTCTCCCAAATTCTTATGTGTTTAAATTAGACAATCACTTTTTAGGACATTCTACTTCAGTTATTATATTTTGGTAAGTAATGAATAAAACTGAATTCAGCTTTTTTGCTTTTACTAGATTTTTTTAATTATTATTATTCAGTGAGAGAAGGGGAGGTAGAAACAGACTCCCGCATGCACCTCGACTAGGATCCACCCAGCCAGCCCACTAGGAGGCGATGCTCTTCTTAATGCCTGAGGAAGCGGCCATAGAACCATCTTCAATGCCCAGGGCCAACTTGCTCCAATCAATCCATGGTTGTAAGAGGGGAAGAGAGAGAGCGAAGTAAGAGGTAGAGGGGTGGAGAAGCAGATGGGTGCTCCTCCTGTGTGTCCTGACTAGAAATCAAATCTGGGACATCTACATGCTCTATCACTGAATCAACTGGCCAGGGCCACTTTTACTAGATTTTTATTTCGGTCCTGTAGATACATGTAGATTTCATGCCACTTTAAACAAGACTCTCAGTCATTCCTTTTTAACATAGGATAAACATTTTTATTCTTTCTATAAGTATATTTTGAGGTTCGATATCACAATGTAAACTAATAAAATTAATTAATCATAAGGTGAATTACTGCTATGCTATAAGATCCTTTGAATATTTTTATTCTCCATTTTTGAATCATCAGTATAATGATAATTTGTGTTGATAATGAAGCTTGCAAAATGCTTTCTGAATCATCAAAGAAAGATGATATTAGGTTAAGAATAGTTTTAGTTCCAAGTGACTCATTTGTCTCATTAATTTCCAAAATTAAGCATCAAAGTCTTTCAGATTAGTGTTTCAGAAAAACTCACCATTTATAACATTTGTAATAAATAGTGGAAAAATATGTTTCCTTTTTTTTTATTTTTGGTGGTAAAATATGCAGGTCAAGATAGGCCTACACTTTCCTTACCTAATAAATATGTGCTTTTGACCAATTTATATAATCTCCATTAACATTTGGTTTTATCGATAAGAATAAGATAGTAAGACCTCACTCAAAGTATTGTATTGTATTCAATATGCTTAATCCAGGGCTTGGCAGAGTGGTAAGTACTGTTACTCTCTTCAATGTCATTATTCCACTAATACTTTCTTTTCAGTCCATATTTTCATCATGCTTTGATTATTTCCAGTAATAAAAATTTAATCCTTATATTCTATTCTACCAATCCAAAATTTTTCAGCTTTCTAACCAGCAGAGAAATGGGGTAACTCATAGAGTTATAACTCTCACCACTCTACAGAATTTTCTTGTGTGATCTTAATATCCTGATTTGCTGTGATTTACAGTTTTTTCATCCAATACATGAAGTTCAGATGTACTCTGTATGATTTGAAGTTTGTTTTTTTCCTGAACCTCAGTTTCTTCATCTGAAACATGAGGTTGATAGACCTCTGAAATGTAAAGAATAGTTTTGGAAATCATATATTACAGGGTCTACGAAATAAATGTCACTGAATCAGTAAAAACCAAGAAGCAGATTGATATCAGATTTTAAACACTGGGTTCAAGAAGAAAAATAGAGTAATGGTTAAAAGATTTAAAAAAAATAGAACTGTGAATTTAGAATCTGATATTTAGCCAAATTGTGATTCAAAGTTGTAAATGTAATAAAAATATTTATGTATATTCATGGTCCCTAAGGGTTTATCACTGTGGTTAAAAACTCACAGTCAGACACTCTTGGAAGAGGTACTTAATGAGAAGTGAGATCAATCCAAGAAAGTGATGCAATAGATATGAAAGGTGAAATGAATTATTATCTAATAAAATCCATATAAAGAGTAAAAAAAAAAAAAAGGTAGAAAAAGAGGAACAAGAGGAGATGATGCCAGAATTAATACCCTAAACAACATCAACATGATGATGGACAGTGACCAAAGCAGGAAGGAGAGAAGGAGATATGTGAGCATAAGACATAATGAGTTAATTTTTTTTGCGGGAAAAATAAATTTTAAAAATATAATTTAAATTGATAAACATGAATATGCATCTTAAGATAACAGGTATAAGAAGGAAAATAGATTATATATCACAACAAAAAGTTTAACTTTAGAAATCAGAAAAAGAAAAAAATACTGTAAATGGTAAACATTAAGAGAGATGGGTGAAATCAGTCCTAAGTTTGAGTGGTAATTAAAAAAATATGAAAACTATTTACACTAAACTATTAAAATTCAATTGTTTAAAAAGTAAATTAAAAAAAACAAGATTAAATGATCTTTTTTAGAATTTACACTTAACAACAACAACAAAAAATTCAAAATATAAATGATAAAAAATATAAGAAGCCCTAGCCAGTTTGCTCTGTGATAGAGCATTGGCCCAACATATGGAAGTCCTGGGTTTGATTCCCAGTCAAGGCACACAGGAGAAGCGCTCATCGGCTTCTCTACCCTTCTCCCTCTACTTCCTCTCTGTCTCTCTCTTTCCCTCCTGCAGCCAAGGCTCCAATGGAGCAAAGTTGACCTAGATGCTGAGGATGGCTCTATGGCCTCTGCCTCAGGCACTAGAATGGTTCTAGCCTCCCAGATAGAAGGAGCATCGCCCCCTGGTAGGCGTGTCAGGTGGATCGTGGTTGAGTGTATGTGGGAGTCTGTCTGACTACCTCCCCGCTTCTAAATTAGGAAAATACAAAAAAATAAAATAAAATAAAATAAAAAATAACTCAAATATATGTAACTTCTGGCTATCTACCCACCACTTACTCCAACTTGGATTGCAATAGCAATTCAATTGTTCTTTTGCTGAGATTGAGTTTTTAACATATGTCTGTCTCTCTGTGTACTTTGCATCCTATTCATAAATCATAATAAGCAGCATTCTCTAGAAGACACACTCAGAAATGTAGATTGTAGTCAGTGTTCCTGTAACTGGGCAACAACTGAGGAGGATTGAAGACATGGGAAGCATAACTGGGCAAGGGGAGGTGAAATGTAATGTAATTACAATCCTGGCTTTAGTCAATGTCACAGAAGGCTTTAGAGTTAGAACTGTCCTTCAAAGATCCCCTGCCCCGTACACTGCTGACTATTCAGTGTATCTGTTGTTTCTAGAAAGGGCGCATTACCTTGAACTGAGTAGCTCTTTCCACCTTCGGGCAGTTTTTGGAAAGGATAGTCATGAGTGTTATTAGTTACTAACAATCTGGTACATAAGGCAATCAGAGCACCATCAACTCTATCCACTACACTTTGCCTACTTCAATAACCTAATAGGTCTCTCTGGTCCTGTTCTTGTCCCTGTAATACCAATGCTTACACAGCAGCAAGAATAATATTTTTAACTTATGAGTTGAATCACTTTTGTCCTCTAATTAAATTCATGAATTATTTTCATTTTGGAGGTCAAAATTCTTTCCATGACAATAAAAAAAAAGTGAAAGAAAAATGGTAAGACATTGTTTGCATTAAGCAGCCTGTCTTCTTGAAAAGGTAGGAAAAAGTGTAACCCAATATAGAGGAATTAAGCTCTATGGGACAGGGCCTACAGATTAATTATAAAAATAACTTAGAGACTATTAGTTCCATGCACTATGGATTTACTCTTCTAATGGTATAAAGAGGAAGAAGAGCCCCTATGAAGATCCTCTCCCCAACCAAAGTCAAAAGTAGAACCTTAAACAGAAAAGCCATAATGAATGTTTCATAAGTTAAAAGTATAATACTGTAAATACATCATTCACACAAACCTCCTTTTCATATCAGGATTGATTGTGAGCTCTGTGCTATTCAGATGCTCTCCACAGAGTTTGTGGTTTATCAGGATCCATGATAATTCATCAAGTCTACTATGTTAAGTCCAAAGTTTACTTGTATTACTTGTGTTAGCCACAAGTTTACTATCAGGCAAATGTTACACAATTTTCCAAGAAGTAATTGTTTCTCTTTGTTCATCTAGGTCTTAAACTGCTTTCTATCTTGCACTGCCTCACAACTTTCTGCCTTAGAATGATGCAATAGAAAAATTAATAAACACATGTTTAAGGATCACCAAAAATATTTTCTATTGATGAATTAAGAGATCCTACATGATCAGGGTGATCTTCTCTTTCTGACTTGCTCTCCTCAACACTAATTCTCCTGCTGTCACCCTGGATATCTTGCTGGCAAGCATTAGATGACAGGGGGCATTAGTGTTGTGCACTGGCTGTCTCCCCTTCCTGAGATGCTCTTTCCCCAGGTATTCTCAATCACCATGTCCTCCTTCAAATCTTTAAGATTCAACTTCTCAAGGTGGCTTATTTTTATATCCTCTGTTATCTTAACCTCCTTTAAACAGTTTAGATTTTGCTTTTTTTTCCCTGATACCACTTAAAATATTTAATCACACTAATTTATAATGTTTAGTTTTATTTCTCTGTCTCCCTTGCCTGATACACTGTAAGCTCTAAGGAGCCCCCATCTCCAAACATCACCTCTGACTTCTCTTCTTATTTGGGTTAAAACATTCATTCTGATGAGACTATGATAACATAAAGAATTTTCCTAGATGTGATGATATAAATGTATAATCCATATAGGTGGTAGTTTGTATGCTTGAAAATGTGCTGTATTTAAACTGAAAACAACCATGCTCATGATCCACCATCTAGTTTCTATTTGACTTTGTGAAATTTAATTATTCTGTTGGGATTTGCATGGCCATGGCTACTAGCCATTTTTATTGCTTATTTTAAATCTAGTTCCTGAGACCTAGATCATGACATCAGGATTCCCATGCAAGTAGTTTATACGGAAATGCTCCCAGGGAGTTTGATACATAGTGGAAGAGCTCAGTGAGGAAGAGGAGGAAGCTGAACCAAAGTGCAGTTTCAGATCATGTGCATCAATAGCCTTACCCTATAGTGAAGATTTGGAATATAAATGAAATCTTAATATTGCTTTAGCTGGAAGGCAAGGAATCTTGGTTCATCTCCCATAACAATGAATCTTGGATAACTTAACCAGTGTAAGCCAGGTGCAGGATGGCATAAACTAACAGGTACTACTGTCCAGGAAAAATGAATCTGAGTTTAGTCCTCTGATGTTTAAGGCAACTGCAGCTGTTGGAAGCAAAAGATGTAGACACTGTAAGAATAAACACTCAAAAATATTAAGTTATCTGAGAATGCCAATATTGAGAGCACTGAGCATATCCACTCCATCTCTCCAAGAACATTTGGTTTAATGGGTCAGCAAACTGCATTACTTTAAAGTCCATAAAGGTCCAGAGGGCAGTTCCAGGTAGGAGTCCTAAAGAACAGAATTCTTGTTGGAGCTGCCTGCTGAAATGGCTGAAAGAAATCACACAGAAATAGAGTTAGTGCAGCACCACAATTGACCTGAAACTATGTTTACCGAAGTGATTTTCATTCCACTGTGATCTACATTTTACTGCTATTCACACAAAATATTCATGTAGTTTTCTTCCCTCATAAATCATAAATTTCAATTATCTTCTCTGTTAAATTATCCACAAGAACTTCATCTTGAACAGAAACTGGGCATCTGAAGATGCTACAACAAATTTTATAAATTAAAATATGTACAGTTAGGACTATTAGTTGGTATAATATATCATAAATGTTGGAAAAATAAAATCTTATAATCAAGCCAAAGAGACTTTTATTTATTTACTTAAGAAGTCTTCCAAAATTTCCAATTTCTTCACTGAATTAATAAAAGCATCACTAGTGTTTCAAATTATTATTAACTCTAATCTTCATTTCTTTCTTCTTCCACTACCATTTGAATGGAAGAAACAAAAAAGATTATTGCAGTAGAGATGGGCAAAGCAAAATGTGCAAAATAATCAAAAAGTATAAATAATTTTAATATTGAAAAAAATGGATGCTGAAGAGTTTTCTTTACTTCTGTTTTTTACCAATTATCACTAAAACCAAAATAGGGGGGTTTATTTAACAGATCATTAGTTTTGGTGTAATAAAAGGAACTGATCTCTGAGTAATGAATTAAAAAAAATTCTTTTTACAAGTGTGACAACAACAAAAATACTTATGAATAAACTTAACAAAGGATGTGAAGAATCTATAGACTGAAAACTAGAAAATATTGAAAGAAATGGAAAAAAAAAACCACAATAAAATGGAAAAATATTCCATGTTCATGAAGTAGAAGAATCAACATAGTTAAAATGGCCATATTACCCAACACAATGCACAAATGTAATGCAATCTCTATCAAAATCCCAATGTAATTTTTTAAGAAATAAAATATAAAACAATCAGCCTGACCTGTGGTGGCGCAGTGGATAAAGTGTCGACCTGGAAATGCTGAGGTCGCCGGTTCGAAACCCTGGGCTTGCCTGGTCAAGGCACATATGGGAGTTGATGCTTCCAGCTCCTCCCCCCTTCTCTCTTTGTCTCTCTCTCCTCTCTCTCCCTCTCTGTCTCTCTCTCTCCCTCTCTCTCTTCTCTCTAAAAATGAATAAATTAAAAAAATAAATTAATTAAAAAATAGAAATAAAATTAAAAAATATATAAAACAATCAGGCTTGTATGGAAGCATAAAAACACCAAATAGTAAAAGCAACCCTAAAAAAAAAAGAATGAAGCCAAAGGTTTCATACTACCTGCCTTTAAATTATACTATGCAGCAATGATAATCAAAACAGCATGACATTGGTATAAAAACAAACATAAAGAAGAATAGAGAGCCCAGAATAAAACCACATATTTATGAATAAATCATCTTTGACAAAAGAGCCAGATACACCATGGAGAAAAGAAAGCCTCTTCAATAAATGGTGCTGGAAAAATTGGAAAACCACATGCAAAAGAATGAAATGACTATAGTTTGTCCCTCTGTATATATAAATGGATCAAAGACCTAAATATAAGATCTGAAACAATGAACTACATAGAAGAAAACATAGGTACTAAACTCATGGACCTTGGCCTTAGAAACAAATTTATAAATTTGACCCCAAAGGCAAGGGAAGTAAAGGCAAAAATAAATGAATGGGACTATATCAAATCAAAAGTCAAAATAATCTGGAGATGTTTCCTCAGAACATATGTACTCTGATTTATCAATGTCACTGCATTAAAATTAATAAAAATAAGATAAAAAAAAAAGCTCTGCACAGAAAAAAAAAACTGAAAGCAAAACAAATGGGCAGCCAACTATATGGGAGATGGTATTTGCAAGCAACACCTCTTATATGGGATTAATATACAAAATATATAAAGAACTCATAAAGCTCAGCAACAAACCAGCAAACAATCTAATTAAATAATAGAAGAGAACATGAGCAGACACTTCTCCCAAGAGGACATAGAAATAGCCAACAGATATATGAAAAGATGCTCATCTTCACTAGTGATTCAAGAAATGCAAACCAAAACTACAATGACATACCACCTCACATCTGTTAGATTGACTATTATCAACAACAGGTAATAACAAGTCAACACTTGTTAGGGTTGTGGAGAAAAAGGAACTCTCATTCACTGCTGGTGGGATGCAAATTAGCACAACCATTATGGAAAAAATATGGTGGTTCTTCAAAAAATTAATAATGGAACTACCATATGACCTAGTAATCACTCTACTGGGTATTACCCCCCAAACTTGAAAACATTGGTACATAAAGACACATGTACCCCCATGTTCATTGTAACAAATTGTTTGTAGTGTTCGAGACATGGAATAACAAAAGTGTCCCTTGATAGAAGATTGGATAAAGAAGATATGGTACATATATACAAGCGAATACTACTCAGCCACAAGAAATGATGACATATCCTGACCAGGCAGTGATGAAGTGGATAGAGTAATGGACTGAGATGCAGAGGACCCAGGTTTGAAACCCTGAGGTCATCAGCTTGAGTGCAGGATCATCTGCTTTGAGCAAGGCTTACCAACTTGAGCCCAAGGTCGGTCGCTGGCTTGAGCAAGGGGTCACTTGGTCTGCGGTAACCCCAGGTCAAGGCACATATAAGAAAGCTATCCATGAACAAATAAGGGGCCGCAAGGAAGAATTGATGCTTCTCATATCTCTCCCTTTCTGTCTGTGTGTCCCTATCTGTCCCTTTCTCTGATTCGGTCTGCCACACATACACACAAAAGAAAAGGAAAGAAAAGAAGAGAAAAGAAAAGAAAAGAAAAGAAAAGAAAAGAAAAGAAAAGAAAAGAAAAGAAAAAAGGAAAGGAAAGGAAAAGATAGTAACTTAGTACATTTACAACATGGATGGACTTTGAGAACATTATACTGAGTGAAATAAGTAAACCAGAAAAAGCTAAGGTTTCTGATTCCACACATAGGCGGGATATAAAACTGAGATTCATGGACATAGATTAAAATGAAATGGTTACTGGGGTACAGAGACATAGGAAGAGGGACTGGGGGAGGGGTGGGGGAAATGTGTAAAATACAAAAATAAGGTGATAAGAAATGATTTGACTTCAGGTGATGGGTGTACAACTTAATCAACAGTTCAAATGCTAGAGAAATGTTTACCTGAAACCTATGTACATACTTTTATTGATCAATGTCACCCTGTTAAATTTAATTTTCTAAACATTTAAAAAAAGAAACTAGTCTTAAAATAATTGTTTGATTAATTTTCTTGTTTTTTGTTAAACATCAAAAGACATTCTGTCTTAGGAATTTAGGTGTATAATTTTAACATTTTTTAAATGTAATGGTACTTTCATTTGTAATTTTGCTTATTCCAACAGAATAAATTATTATGATAAAAATGGATAGAATGCTAACTTTGTTTTAGAAAATACATGCTAATAAAATAAAACTAGGAAAACATACACATTTTTATATAAGTGACCAGCTAAAGCTTAAGCTTATGATGTCCAAAACATCCTAAAATAGGAAGGAATACAAAACAAATAGGGCTAAACACTACTTACTTACAAACCCTTACTTAAGACAAAGAAATAGAGATGATCAGATCTGAAAGCTCTTGTACTTGAAACTGTGATTAGAATATTTTATGCAATATAGAAGAGTTGTTAAAAATCAACTTCTTTTAAATTGAAGCAATAATGTCCCTAAAGCAAACATTTGCCTTACTCTATCCCTTCATAATGATGGTAAATCAACCAAACTATACAATAAAAGAGATTAATTTCGAGGCAAAGCAAATAAAGGTAAGAGCTACTGCAAACTCTTTTGGAAGCTTTGCCAAGCTAAAATTCAGAGCTGAATAGTTTTAGCTAAAAACGGCTTTACAATTTTCTTGAAATGCTTACTATTCATCAGAAGAATGAGCATTTCCATAAAATTTAACCAAAAAGTAAGCTAAAATTTATTCTGGTAATGACCACCCTGTGGCAAAATGTGAAACATGAGCAGCTCCAAATTGTTTGCAATTCAATAAAAGGTGGGGTGCATATTGGTCTTTAGTTAGTTTTTCTTGTTTTTTTGTTTTTTTTTTCTTTTTCCTAGTTTAAGTTATCATTATCTGAACTAGTTAGGTGTTAAAATATTCTAAGGAAAGAAAAATGGGAATGTAAACATTTTAAATGTTATTAGTTTAATAATACAACTTTATTGTATTTATCTGCTAATAATACTTCAGAAACTTTAGCTACCGAAGATGCTGAGATGATTAATGTATATAAAATATACATTTGTTTATAATAAGCAGATGATAATCTTTAGATTTATTTTTATTATTAATATTATAATTATAATTATTATTATTTTAGTGTTAAGGAGAAGGAAGGAAAAGATCTTTTGTCACCTACCATATGTCTTAATTAAGTATAATATCTGACAGTTGTTTAAAATATTTTTTCAGATTAAGGAAATTCACTACTCGTGCTAATCTGCTAAAATTCTTAAAAGTTTCTAAAATAAATATCTCTTTATTTTAAATGCATATTAAATTTTATCAAATGGTAGTTTCACATCTGTTAATTGAATTAATTGTCTTTTATATATTTAATTTGTTATATTTGGCGATTTTCTTTCAAATGTTAAAATAACATTATAGTACAGAATAAATAATTCTTTGTGAAGCAGGTTTCTGTTTTATAGAAAGGTTCAGTTCATGGAATTCATAGTCACTAAAATTTTTAGGTTGGCTTATGTTTCTGTATCTGTGTTCATGAGAAACATTAATGTTTCATTTTTCTTTTATATAATGGACTTGCCAGATTTTCATTACAAATTAATGTAGCCTTGTAAAATATATTGCAAAATGTTTCATCTTGTACTGTTCTCTAAAATATTTTCTCTGAAATACTATTATTTGTTCTTTAAATATTTGGTTGAATTCAGCAGTGAGTTTGGGTCTGAGCTTGAAAAATTTTATGTAGGAAATGTGAAATATACTTTATTTCTTTAACATTTATAAAATATTTCAATTATCTGGTCCTTATTCATTCAAACTTAGTAATTACATACATAAAACCTGTTTACTTTTTAATATACTAGCATGCTTTTTTTGTGTATGTGAAAGAGGCAGAGAGAGAGAGCCAGGGACATCGAGCTGGTCCTGTATGTGCCCTGACCTGGGAATCAAACCTGCAACCTTTGCACTCTGGGAAAATGCTCCAAACAACCAAACTTTCTGCTGAGGGCTTAATTTATTTTTTTTAGAGACAGAGAGAGGAAGGGAGAGATAGGGGAGGGAGATGAGAGCACTCATTTGTTGTTCCACTCAGTTATGCATTCATTGGTTGCTTCCTGTGTGTGCCATAAGGGGGGATCTAACCACAATGTTGTCATTTTGGAATGACTCTTACAGCTCACAGAGCTAACCGACTAGGACTATACTAACATAATTTTTAAATCATACTCTCGTCTTTTTAACGTTTGTGAGTTCTGCAGTGATGTTCTTTCTTTTTTCCTTATACTACCATAAAGTGCCTTTTTTTCTTTTTCTTTTATGTTATTAATCCAAGTCTTACCAACAGTGTTTACCTACTAAGAAAATAAGAAAATCAAGTTTTGGATTTGATTATCTTTGTTATTTGTTTCTATTTTATAAATTTTTCAATGTTTTTTATTTATAGATTATATATTTTAATTCAAATATTATTTTCCTTTCAAAGTTTCCATAATGAGCACATAGGTGATTGAAATTTTGCCTTTATTATTTTCTACTAATTGTGTTCAAAAACTATGTCATCTTTTAAGCATAGTTTAGGTACATATTGACAATTTTAATTTGCAATATTTTCATTAATAATTATTTCTATATGATCTAATTTTATGAAATGAAGTTTTCTTTTTCTCCATATCCTTTCCAACACATGTTATTACCTGTCTTGTTGTTAATAGCCATTCTAACAAGTTGGAGATGGTATCTCATTGTAGTTTTGATTTGTATTTCCCTAAAAACTAATGAAGTTGAGTATCTTTTTATTTATCTGCTGGTCATTTGTTTGTCTTCTTGAGGAAGGTATCTGTTCAAGTCCTCTGACCATTTATTAATTGAATTCTTTATTTTTTTGGTGTTGAGTTGAATGAGTTTTATATATATATATATATATATATATATATATATATATATATATATATATGTGTGTGTGTGTGTATATATATACATATATGTATAATTTCCACTGTGTGCATTGACCAGGAATAGAACCTGGGGTGCATATATATATATATATATATATATATATATATATATATGATATTATATGATGTTAACCCTTTGTTAATATCATATATATATGATATTAATCCTTTGTTGTGGCTGTGGTTTGCAAATATCTTCTCTAGATTGGTTGGTTGCATTTTTGTTTTGTTGGTACTTTATTTATTTATTTGTTTTTCTCTGCAGAGACTTTTTAGTTTGTTATATTACCGTTCATTTATTTTTGCCACTATTTCTATTGACTTTGAGGTCAAATTTGTAAAAAACATTTAGTACAAATATTTTCTTCTATGTAATTTTTTGTTTCAGTTGTTATACTTAGGTCTTTGACCCAATTTGAGATAATTTGTGTGCATGGGGGCAAACAGCAGTCTAATTTCATTCTTGCAGGTAGCTTTCCAATTTTTCCAGCATCATATATCGAAAGACTGTTCTTTTCTTCATTGTATGTTTTCATCTCCCTTATTGAGAATTATTCATCCATATACATATGAGTTTATTTCTAGCCTCTTGATTCTGTTCCATTGGGTTGTGTGTCTGTTTTTCTGCCAATATCATGCTGGTTTTGTGGGGTTTTTTTTTTCTTAAGTGAGAAGTAGGGAGGCAGAGAAACATAATCCCACATGCACCCAACCCAAATCTATCTGGCAAGCCCACTAGGGGGCAATTTTCTGCCCATCTAGGACTTTTGATCTGTGGCAACCAGAGCCATTTTAGCACCTGAGGCGAGACCGTGATGCCATCCTCAGTGCCTGGGCCAACATGCTCCAGTGGAGCCTTGACTGCAGGACAGGAAGAGACAGATAGAAAGAAGAGAGAGGGAGAAGTGTGGAGAAGCAAATGGTCACTTCTGCTGTGTGCGTTGACCAGGAATAGAATCTGGGGCATCCACAAACTAGGTTGATGCTCTACCACTGAGTCAACTGGCCAGGGCTAATGCCATGCTGTTTGTGTGTGTTTATTTATTTAGAGAATTATATTTAATAGGGTGACAATGGTCAACCAGAGTACATAGATTTAGAGAAAATATCTCCACATCATTTGGATAATTATGATGTATGCCCATCAAACAAAGTCAAATCATCTTCTGTCACCCTATACAGGTATTTTGTTCCTCTTAAAGCCCCTCCCCCTGTTCCCACTATGTCCCTCCCTCTCTTCCCTTCCCCTCCCCCTGGTAACCACTGCACTTTCATCTTTGTCTATGAATCTCAATTTTGTGTCCTACCTATGTATGGAATCATACAGTTTTTAGCTTTTTCTGATTTACTTATTTCACTCAGTATAATGTTATCAAGGTCCATCCATGTTGTCATAAATATTACTATATCATCATTTCTTATGGCTGAATAGTATTCTTTTGTATATATGTACCATCTCTTTTTTATCCAATCCTCTACTGAAGGGTGTTTTGCCTCCTTCCATGTCTTGGCCACCGTGAACAATGCTGCAATGAACATGAGGGTGCATGTGTCCTTACATAACCGTGTTTTCACATTTTGGGGATATATAACCAATAGAGGTATTGCTAGGTCATATGGTAGTTCTATTTTTAATTTTTTAATGAACCACCACACTTTCTTCCATAATAGTTGTACTAATTTACATTCCCACCAACAGTGAATGAGGATTCCTTTTTCTCAACAGCCTCTCCAGCACTTGTTATTACCTGTTTTGTTGATAATAGCTAATCTAACAGGTGTGAAGCGGTATCTCATTATAGTTTTGATTTGCATTTCTCTAATAGCTAGTGAAGATGAGCATTTTTTCATATACGTGTTGGCCATTTGTATTTCTTCTTGAGAGAATTGTCTGTTCATGTCTACTTTTTTTTTTTTTTTGGATTGTATGCTTGTTGGTTGCTGAGTTTTGTTAGTTCTTTATATATTTTCAATATTAGCCCCTTATCTGAGCTGTTGTTTGAAAATATAATCTCCCATGTAGTTGGCTGTCTATTTGATTTGTTGACAGTTTCTTTCGCTGTGCAGAAGCTTCTTAGTTTGATGTAGTCTCATTCATTTATCTTTGCCTTTACTTCACTTGCCTTTGGGGTCAAATTCATAAGGCCAAGATCCATGAGTTTAGTACCTATGTTTTCTTCTATGTAATTTATTGTTTCAGATCTTATATTTATGTCTTTGATCCATTTTAAATTAATTTTTGTGCAAGGAAACAAACTGTAGTCAAGTTTTATTCTTTTGCATGTGGCTTTCTCATTTTCCCAGCACCATTTACTGAGGAACCTTCTTCTTCTTCATTGTGTGTTTTTGGCTCTTAATCTAAGATGATTTGACTATATATATGTGGTTTTATTTCTGGGCTCTCTATTCTTTTCCATTGGTCTGTATGTCTATTTTTCTTCCAGTATGATGCAGTTTTGATTATTGTGGTTTGGTAATATAGTTTGAAGTCAGGTGTTGTAATGCCTTCAGCTTCATTTTTTTTCCTTAGTTTTACTTTGGGGTTTTTTTTCCATTTTTTTATGGTTCTATATAAACCTAATAATTTTTGTTCCATTTCTTTAAAACATTACATTAAAATTTTGATGGAAATTGCATTAAATTTGTGAATTCCATTAGGTGATATGCCATTTTAACTATATTTTTTCTATCCATTAACAAGGAATATTTTTTCACTTCATTGTGTCTTTTTCAACTATCTTTAATAATGCTTTGTAGTTTTCAATACATAGGTCCTTTATATTCTTTGTTATGTTAATCCCTAGATATTTTTGTTGTTGTTGTTGAAACTGTAAAAGGGATTATTATTTTTTTAATTCTTTATCTTAAGTTTCATTGTTGGCATATAAGAAATCACTAAATTTCTGTATACTAATTTTGTATCCTGCGACCTTATTGAATTGGTTTATTGTTTGTTTTGAAATAGTCTTTCTGAGTAGTCTTTGGTGTTTTTCTATATACAGGATTATATCATCTGCAAAAAGTGAAACCTTTACTTCTTTCCCAATATAAATGCCTTTTATTCCTCTTTCTTGTCTGAACTCTCTGGATAGAACTGCCAGCAGTATATTGAATAGGAGTGGAGAAAGTAGGCTGCCTTGTCTTGTTCCTGATTTTAGAGAAAAAGTTTTCAGTTTTTTACCATTTAGTATGATGTTAGCTGATGGTTTTTCATAAATAACCTTTATTATGTTTAGGTATTTTTTTTTATACCCATTTTGTTAAGTGTTTTAAAAATAAAAGATGTTGTATTTTATCAAATGCCTTTTCTGCATCTGTTGATAGTATCATATGGTTTTGTTCTTTGTTTTGTTGTTATGGTGTATTACATTAATTGTTTTACATATGTTGAACCATCCTTGGGTTTCTGGGATGAATACAACTTGATTATGAGGAAATATTTTTAATGCGTTTTTGTATTTGATTTCCTAGTATCAAGTTTAGGATTTTTGCATGTGTATTCATTAGAGATATTGGTCTGTAGTTTCTTTTTTTGTGTTGTCCTTACCAGGTTTTGGTATTAGAGTTATATTGGCCTCATAAAATGTGTTTTAAAGTATTGCTTCTTCTTCAATTTTTCAGAAGACTTTGAGAAGAATAGGAACCAAATCTTTGAATGTTTGGTAGAATTCATTGGTATAGTCATCTGGACACAGACTATTATTTTGGGGGAAGTTTTTGATAGCTGTTTTTATTTTCTCCCTGCTTATAGGTCTATTTAGGCTGTCTACTTCTTCATGATTCAGTCTAGAGGATTGTATTATTCTAGGAGTTTATCCATTTTATCTAGATTATTGAATTTGGTGGCATATATTTTTCCATAGTATTCTGCAATAATCCTTTGTACATCTATGATGTCTTTGGTAATTTCTCCTTTTTCATTTGGATTTTACTTATATGAGTTCTTTCTCTTTTTTCCTTAGTGAGTTTTCCTAGCCAGGGGTTTGTCAATTCTGTTGATCTGTTCAAGGAACTAGCTTTTTTTTCTTAATTTTTTCTATAGTTTTTCTGTTCTCTATTTCATTTATTTCTGCTCTAATTTTTATTAGTTCCTTTCTTCTGCTTGTTTTGGGTTGCTTTTGTTCTTTTTTTTCCTAGTTCTTTTTTTTTTTTTTTTTTTTTTTTTTTTTGGTAGATGTGATGTTAGCTTCTTTACTTTGGTTCTTTCTTATTTTTTATATAAGCTTGTAATGTTATGACCTTATCTCTTATTACTGCTTTCACTGCATCCCAGATACTCAGATATGTTGTGTTGTCATTTTTGTTTGTATGTCTCTTTTGATCTCTTCTTTTATTTTCTCTTTGACCGAGTCACTTTTTTAGAAGTATGTTGTTTAATTTCAACACATTTGTGGGTTTACTTCTATTTTGCAATTGAATTCTAGTTTCAAAGCCTTATGTTCAGAGAATATGCTTAGTATAATTTCAGTCTTTCTGATTTTGTTGATGTTAGTTTTGTGGCCCAGCATATGTTCTATTCTTGAGAATCTTCTATGTACACTGGAGAAAAACATATACAGTACTCTGATGTTTTGGGATGAAATGTCCTGTAGATGTCTATTATGTTCATTTGTTCTAGTGTTTCATTTAAGACCAATATTTATTGATCCTCTGTTGGGATGAATGATCTAAAGCCATTAATGTTGTATTATGGTCTTAAAGTATGATTATATATATTTTTTGGTTTGTAACTTTAGGTCAGTTAGTACATGTGAAGCCAGTATATAGGGCCACCATCACAATAGCCTAGCCCATGCAGGTTCACATTGGATTCAGACAGTTAATAAAGAAACAATGGAGCCCCAAACTGGTGGGCCATCATCTTTAATCCTAGTTTGCACCCAGCAGGCAAGTAAAAACACACACTGGGCTCCAAAACCCACTCATTCAGTGCTCACAAAGCTACTGACTTATCCGAGTTTCCTAGAATCAAAGGTTTCTAGCTCACCAGACTTATTCACCTCTGTTCCCCAGCTCCTTCCTTCTCTCTGAACAAACTCTGCACAAACTGGCTTCTCACTCAACACTCCGCCATCTTGGCTGCTTCTCCTGGCCTTCTCCATCTGGCCTTTCTCTGCTCCATTCTCTAATGCTAATCTCAGGAACCAAGAGAGAACAAATTCCCAGTCTGCCCCCATTTTATAGTGTAGAAATAAAAACTTTTAATCCAATATATAATACAAACAAGGAAGTCTCTGATACAATGCCACTTATCTGAGGCATGATGGGATTGTACCACCCCCACATCAAAAAGGGTGGGAAAGGCTTAGTCCTAAAACAAAGCCCCAGGCTACAAGGATCTTGCCTGCCCACAGCCTACCCCAAACACACATTAATATCACCTGGGCAACGGGCCTCCACGTGGACAGCATCATCTTTAACAAAGAGCATAATATATTTTATCTGCCCAACAGTACATGTCTTATATATTTGGGAGCTCCTTGGTTTGGTGCCTATATGTCAATATTAAAAAGTTTTATATCTTCTTGATACAATGTCCCTTTTCTCATTATGCATGTCCATCTTTGTCTCTGGTCACCTTTTTTTGTCTTGTAGACATCATTGTCAGATATGAGTATGGCTATACATGCTTATCATTGAATATTATTTGCTTGGAGAATCGTTTTTCCAATCTTTCACTTTGAATCTATTTTTATCCTTGTAGCTTAGATCAGTGGTCCCCAACCCCCGGGCCATGGACCAGTACAGGTCCGTGGGCCATTTGGTACCAGTCCGCAGAGAAAGAATAAATAACTTACATTAATTCCGTTTTATTTATATTTAAGTCTGAACGATGTTTTATTTTTAAAAAATGACCAGATTCCCTCTGTTACATCCATCTTAGACTCACTCTTGACCCTGTCTCAGTCATGTGATACATTTATCTGTCCCACCCTAAAGGCCGGTCCATGAAAATATTTTCTGACATTAAACCGGTCCATGGCCCAAAAAAGATTGGGGACCACTGGCTTAGATGTGTTTCTTGAAGGCAGCATACTTATAGGTTTTACTTCTTGATTTAATCTGCTACTCTGTGCCTCTTTATTGGTGAGTTCAATCCATTTACATTTAGTGTAATTATTGACACTTGAGGATTTCCTATTGACATTTTATATACTGTTTTCTGGTAGCTTTGTGTCTTATTTAGTTCTTTTTTGTTGTTGTTTTCCTGTCATTTGTTTTTGTTTGGTGGTATTCCATACTTCTATCTCTTTTTTCTTCTTTTTTTAAACTATGTGTTTCAGTAGTGGCATTTTAATGGTGGTTATCATTAGGTTATGAAAAGAAAAATTATCATATTTATTATATTGTAGTTCATTATTTCATGAATGCTTCTACACTCTATACTTCTTTGCTATTGCTGATCTTTACCCTCTCCCCTTTTACATTATTGTTGTTTTTATTTGTAAAAACACATTATCCTTGTTTTTATTTTGGTATTATTAAAATTTTTACTTGTAGTTTTGTTTTGTCTTGTTCTTTGTATCTGGTTGGATAACCCCTTTTAGTATTTTCTGTAGTGGCTATTTTCTAGTGGTTTATTTCCTCAGCTTCTGTATGTCTCTAAATGTTTTATTTCTTCTTCATAGTCGAGGATAGCTTTGATGGATATAGTATTCTTGGCTGGTAGTTCCTCTCTTTTATTACTTTAAATGTTGGGGTCCACTCTCTTCTGGCTTGTAGAGTTTCTGCTGAGAAACCTGATGATAGGCTAATGAGCCTTCCTTTATATGCTATATTCTTTTTATCTCTAGTTACCTTAAGGATTCTTTCTTTGTCATTGATGTGATAATTTCATTACAATGTGTCTTGGAGTTCATCTGTTTGGGTTGTGTTAAATTGGTGTTCTGTTTTTTTCTTGGATTCAAGGCTCTCTTTCCACAGGCTTGAGAAGTTCTCATTGATTATTTATTTCAATATCTTCTTCATTCCCTTTTCCCTCTCTTCTTCTTCTAATATGCCCATTATCCTTATATTGCTCTTCCAGATGGAGTCAGACAATTCTTGTAGGGCATTCTCATTTTTTTTTTTAATTTGTGAGTCTCTCTCTTCCTCTCTCTATAGTATCTCTAGTTGCCTGTCTTCAATGTTATTGATTTTCTTCTCTATTTGGCCTGTTCTATTGGCTAAGCTTGTTATCACACTTTTCAGTTTGTGTATTGAGTTTTCATGTCTGTTTGGTTCTTTTCTATACTTTCAATTTTCATGGTGAAGTACTCTTTTTGTTCATTACAGTGTTTTTTGAGTTAACTAACTTGCCTTTCAGTGTTTTCTTTTATCTTATTGAGAATTTTTAAAACTTCCATTTTGAATTCTCTGTTATTAAACTCCAAGGTTTCTATGTAATTGAGATTTTTTTCTAAAGACTTTTTGTCATCTGTCTTAGCTACATCTCTGTCTTGTATATCCATATTTGATTTCATTTACCTTGTGGCATTTGCAAGTGGTATTGTTAAAAACCCCAACAAGATATAATTATTCCTTTTTATTGTACTACAATATTTGCCTCTGCAAGATTC
Organism: Saccopteryx leptura; assembly: GCF_036850995.1. Lineage (NCBI taxonomy): Eukaryota > Metazoa > Chordata > Mammalia > Chiroptera > Emballonuridae > Saccopteryx > Saccopteryx leptura. The sequence goes on along the minus strand of NC_089506.1, from coordinate 61,985,653 downwards.
TTGTGTGGAGTTCTGCTGAAGTGTAGCTATTGCTTTTGTAATGATGCAGACAGGGCCCTCATGTTGGTTGGAAGGGCTTTTTGTTAGGGCTTTGCAATTTTATGGCTATAGCAATGGACAACCAGTGGTCCTCTGCGACCCTCTCCCACTCCCAATAGAGCAGTGGATCAAGTGCCCAGGCACCCTTGCTTCTTATAAGAAAGAGCGGCCTGGAGACCTAGCTGAGGGGAGTCTGCCACCACCACTATTTGCACTGCAACAGGAGCAATGTGGGACTGGGGGCTGGTGTGACACAGTGTTCTCTCCTCCGATAACACTCTAAGCACTCAAAGAGAAGCCTTGGGCAGGGCAGGGACTGCATGCCACAAGCCAGTTTCCGAGCTTTAGGAGCAGTTGCTGCAGAAATTGCGCATCAGAGATGTCCTGCCCATACGTGCTAAGGTCTGCTGGGCAAGATGATGCCTGAGGTTCGGAGCAGGTGGGGCACAGATCCTAGATCAAGCACATTTGGCATCACAATACTGAACTCTTGTCACTGGCTCCGGAGGATCAAGTGTGGCTCAGTGTCCCCTGCGTTGATCTCCACAAGCTATTTGCATGCAGTTCTTGGGAGCGTGCCATGGGCTTTTTGTGGGCCCAACGCCTGCGATTGCTGAGTGCCTGCAATCACGGGTGCAGCATATGCCAGGAAATGGTCCTGTTCCCTATTCTTGGTCATCGCTCCTATCTCAGCTCCTTCCCCCCAGACTCCCCTCTTCTCCAGCTCCGGCTCTGAGGCAAAGCCTGCACCCAGAATGCCTCCCTCTCTCCCGTCATGAGGAAAGAGAAAGACTAAGTCCTTGGGTATCTTTTTTCTTCTGTGAGCAGATTCTATCTTTTGCCTGTCTTCTTGCACAATCATAAGTTTGTCTATCTGGTGTGTGTATATTTCAGGTTAATCTGGTTTTTTTTTTCTCTGCATATAGTTGTAGAATTTGTTGAAATTTCAAGGGGAGATATCAGGAGTATCTCTAACGCTGCCATTTCACTGAGGTCACTAATCAGGTATCTTTTTGAGGGAGGACAAAGAAGCAATCTAAGGACGAAGTGCTGCCAGAGAATCAGCCACCGTGTGAGCCCAACCACTTCCTTCCTACGTTTTCAAAATTTAAGAAAATCAGTTTGGCTTGTATCCCAGGACACAATTTGATGAGAAATGAAATTGCAACATACAATTCCAAAACACTGAGAAATATCTTCCTCAGTCTGAACCACATGCCCTTTCACCTGCCTGACGTTCATTTCATACCCTCGGTGGCAGTGCAGTGGGGCTCAGCATTCCCCTTTCCCACCATACGCAAGTTCCGCTTCAGGCAACAGTCAATGTCCAGCACTGCAGCCGCCAATCCGGAGGAGGCCAAGCCCAAGGCAACATAGCTCATGCTCCAAAGCGATGGACACTGTTCGCTTTCTAATCTTGTTCCCCATGGCCTTGTGCGTGCTGCCCTTGCCACCCTTTCCACAGTCACTGCAGCTCAGAGCACCATGCTGTTTTAATCATCATTGCTTTTACCCTATAATTTGAAGACTGGAAGTGTGATTCTTTTGGCTTTATTCTTTTTTCTCAAGATTGTTTTGGCTATTTGGGTTTTTTGTTTGTTTGTTTCTTTGTAGTTTAATACAAATCGAATGGATTCTTTTTTCATTTCTATTATTCCAAAAAGTATCATTGATATTTTGTTAGGGATTGCATTAAATATCAATATGCTTTCGGTAGTATGGGCATTTTAATTATGTTGATTATTCTAATCCATGAACACAGAATATGTTCCTATTTCTTTGTGTCTTTTTCATTCATTATTAATAATGCTCTGTAGTATTCTATATAGAGAGCTTTCAAAGTATGCTGAACATCAGAAATTTCAATTTTGTGTCTCAATTTTGTAAAGTCCTTAGCCCTTATTTTGTCAAATCCATTTCTATATGTCTACTCCTTTTCTTTTCTTCTGAGACTTCAGTTATACATAAGATAGATCTTCCTACGTTAGTCTTTATGTGCCTAACTCACTATATCATACTTTAAATCTTTTTAATCCTCAGGGGATATTCTGTATAATTTCCTTTTATCTTTATTGTTCTGTATTTTCTACGTACAACTAGATACAATGTGTTGTTACACACAGTTATGGAATTGCATTGTTTTAAATTTTCTAGTTATCTACTAAAATCTTCAAAGCTATCTTTTTTTTCTCCTACTTTTTAAGTATAGTTATTTCACAGTCTGTTTTTTAGCAACTCTGTTGTACAGATACACTGTCTTATTTCTGACCATGTAAACTTGCTCCAAAATTCCTGGCTATTTTTATTAATTGTCAGACATCATGAATGGAAAATAAATATATAATTTAAAACTTTGTTATATATGTTTTCCTAAAAAGGAAATTTATATTGACCTATTCAGAAGGCTAGGGTATAGTCCTTCAGCAACAGTCCTTTTTGATGATTTGGCAATATTATTGAAAACTGTAATAATATTAATTTGTTTTTCAGAACCTGTGAAGATCAGGCAATTTTTACCTCTTTATCTTAGACTGTAACTTTAAAATTTCAACCTAAACTCTAAATGTTTACCAGCTAACCCTGTACCCCACCCCAATATTTAGTGGGTCCTGAAACCCTCTTTCACCCACCTACATCAAGAATTGGAAAACTACATTTTCTTTAAATGAGAGCAGGTAGCAAATATAGTATGCTGTTTATTTTTGCAAATAAAATTTTATTGAGATACAGACAATGGTGGGATTCAACCAGTTAGTACCAGTTTGGCTGAACCAATATCTAATTTTTGGTTGAGCTTGGCAAACTGGTTGTTAAAATGGCACTTGTAATCAGGGTTCTCTCTAAGGTGAGTTGTGGGATGCTGCTGCCCAATGTGAAAATCACAAATTTACATTCTTACTCTTTTTTAATATTCATTTGCACAACAGTATATTCTAAGTGTCTGGTGTGATGTTTATTCCATCCATAGGGAAAAAAAAGGAAAAAATTGATGAGCCATGCTTATAATATTTATTTATTCACTTCATAAAACTCATTATACTTTTGATGAAATACTACATTTTCAGTTCCTTGCATTTGTTACTTCAGTAAACAAATATATAACATAAAGAGAAAAAGTGTCAAATAATCAGGGAGTAACAAGCTATCATTTGTTTCAGCTTTATGTTATACCTAAAATTCCCTCAAGATTGTATGAGTGCACTGGTGTTTCCTGAATGCTAAAACTAATAGGAAACTAGGACATAATGAACCAATAGAAATATAGATTTCAAGGGCTATTTTTATCACTTTTGGAAGTCATGGAAGAATGTTCACAACTTTCCTGTGACAAACAGGTTTGTTGTACAAATTATTCAATCATATTAAATCTGCATAGCCTATGCCATTTTTTAATTTAGCCTAGATATTTTTGTTTAGTATTGATAAAATGAAGAAAATGTATGTTACATTAATATTTTTCCATTAATATTTTAAAACTCTTTCTTATAACATAATCTAGTTTTGTGTACCTCTTTTATTCTTACTTAAGTATTAAATGCATAAAATAGCAAACTACTTTTTGGTATATATTTTTTATACTTACAACGGTCCTTAAAACAGAGAACAGGTTGTTAATTTGTTTGAATCTCACCACTGGACACAGGCATGCCCGTTCATTCACTTGACAGCTTTTACACTATAATATAGCAGTTAAAAGTTTATGACAGAGACTTAAATTGCTATGAAGACTAAAATATTTAATATTTAATGCTTTACTGAAAAATTTTGGTGACCTGGATTTGGCTGTTGACTCTCATGTAAAAGCAAAAAACCCAAGTATTTGATAGTTTATCTTAATGTCTTTTATCTCTGAAATCTTGACCTACATATTCTCTAATGCCTTGTTGGCACTCTAAAAACAAAGAGATTTTTCTCCATAACACTAATTAGTCAGTCTTTTGCTATGGGAGAGTCATTCAAAACACTTAGTTCAAAATTGTCTGAAGTGGAAATATTTCTTCTAGATTTTAAGAGGAGAAACAGAATGATACTTCTCATAGGCTGGCAATTAATGTAGTTTACTATGTATAAAACATAATACTGTCTGTTAAGTAATAAAATGGATGGCTATGCCTTCTCTTGATAAATAAAATTCTATTTATAAATTATGGAGTCGCAAGATATTACTCATTTTGCAATTCTTAAAGAATAAATAAGATGTGGTCATCAAGCTGATTTGTCCAAGTAAAGCTTGTAACCATGACTTCTGTTTAAGTAGACTGTCAGAAACCAGGTTTTTCCACATGCTTAAGTTTTCTGAGCTTGTCTTTGCTCCCTTGCAGGCGTCCCCAAACTACGGCCCGCAGGCCGCATGCGGCCCCCTGAGGCCGTTTATCCGGCCCTCCTCCGCACTTTCGGAAAGGGCACCTCTTTCATTGGTGGTCAGTGAGAGGAGCACTGTATGTGGCGGCCCTCCAGTGGTCTGAGGGACAGTGAACTGGCCCCCTGTGTAAAAAGTTTGGGGACCCCTGCTAGAGTGAAGAAAATAATACGTTGTAGAATTAACTTGAGAAATAAATGTGATGACATACACAGCATGCCTTCCAGAAAGTTAATCTCTATTTTTTTCTAGTTTGTTTGAGGCAAGATACAGGACCAGTGCCCAGGTCTATATTAGAAATTTTGTAACATATAATTGGAGGTCTATGAATTACTTAGGTCAATTAATTCAAAATATTTCAGGGTTAAGCTAGGATATCCACAAATGATTTCTCTGTACATTCAGAGTTAAAGACCACTGAATAAACAAAATATTTTGAAGTTAGACACATCTGGGTTCAGATTTTGTCACGGTTGTTTGTGTCTGATCTTAGTTCAATTTAATTTTATCATGTATGTTTTATCATTTAATTTACAAATTTATAAAACATATCACTTTGAAAACCTATGGAGAAATTAACAAATGATATATGTGTCATGACATACATTAATTAATCAATATATTAAAACTTTTTCTATTTTTTATTAATTCCTTTTTCCAGACTTAAGTTTAGGTTTCCATTTTTCTACATTTCTATCTTGGGTATTCTTCTGAGCTACAGATTTCCCTAGAGCATGCAGGATTGCTTATTTCTCATCATTATTCTTTCCATTTAATTGTTTCTTAACCAGCAAAGCTAAAGCAGCCATTTATACACTATGAATATCTAGTCTATATTTGTATTTTTTATATAACCTAACCCTCTATGAAATAATCTTTTATAAATTTGCATATGTACTTATTTCTGCCTTTCACTATGCAATATAAACTTTTCGATTATAAGTTTAAATTTTATTCTCAGTGCTTGGAACAGATATGGCTTAGACAGAATTTGATAATTACTTGTAGATTAGATGCATTAAGTTCTGAATTAAAACTAAAACTAAAGAACATTATGTGTGTTAATGCTATACAAAATTCTTTATCTCAAATGTGCATGCCATATCTGTAAACTTGGTTAACATTTTTTACAAATATATGCTCCTTGAGATTAGAACCTATTTATTATGCATTTTGTTTACTTATAACATAGTAATAAGTATAGTAATTAAGTAAATAAACAAATGCATTTGCCCTTTCAAAGACAAATACAGTTGACAATAAAAAAAAACAATTAAGACACATGAAATATAGTAAAATCATTACAGCTGCATTTGTGCCAGGATTATATTAAAATATAAGGAAACAATGGTTGCAATAGCTATGATTCTATGCTTCTGAGGTGGAGAAAGAAAATTTCAGCTGGACCACAGCAGCAGACTCTTCGTGCTTGACCCATATTCCTGAGAATTTTGTCTCCTCCTATTTGTGTGCTATTGCCAGAATCGGCATTTGTATGCCTGAACTCACTTTTTCCTTTTTCATGAGTTGTAAGTGATTGATCTAGGAATTAAAATTGACAGGATCACTTCTCAACTAATGACTCAATATTTTCTCTATAATTACCCAGCTTCCTTGTGTGCTAACTGTGATAATAACTAGGTTTGGCAGTTACACCATCTCTACATTTTCTACGTTATATTGAGATGCCCATTGTGTTAGCTGGCTAATGGTGAACTTTTTCTTGGCTCTATTTGCTTCCTGTATTTCTTCCTCACACTCCTACCAGTATTTCATGCATTTATAAAATAAATTGGTGTGACTAGAATCTTAGTTTAGCATCTTCCACTTACTAACTCTGTACTTTTGAATAAATAAATTATTTCACATTTACCTCAGTCTGTTCATCTATAAAACAGTTACAGAACAATAGATCTTACCATTTTGTTTCAAGGTTTAAATGAGTCAATAATATATAAAGCATATAAGAAAGAGCCTGGCATGTATTTACTACTTAATAAATGGTACTTAGTTCTTTTATTGTCTGGTTTCACTTTGACTGGTGCCAAATGCTCTGTATATATGTATTATCAATGTAAACTTTACAATAGCCACTGATTGACTGATTCTTAAAAAGGTGAAATAACTTTCATCCCAAATCATCAGATAATACATTCTTCTCTAGTGTGCATAAAAAGTTCTCAAGGATAGATCATATGTTGGGCCACAAAACTAACATCAACAAATTCAAGAACACTGAAATTAAACCAAGCATATTTTATGACCATAAAGCTTTGAAAATAGAACTCAACAGCAACAATTAAGTAAAAAAACCCACAAAAATGTGTAAATTAAACAAAATTCTTCTGAAAAATGACTGGGTCAATGAAGAAACAAAAGCAGAGATCAAGAGATATATACAGACAAATGAAAATGATGACATGACATATCAAAATTTATGGGATGCTGCAAAAGCAGTAATAAGAGGGAAGTTTATATCATTCCAGGCTTATATCAAGAAATAACAGAGATCTCAAATAAACAACCTAACATCACATCTTAAGACACTCAGATCAATGGAACAGAATAGAAAGCCCAGAAATAAAACTACATATATATGGTCAAATAATTTTTGACAAAGGGGCCAACAAAACACAATGAAGAAAAGAAAGCTTCCTCAATAAATAGTGCTGGTGCCCTGGCCGGTTTGTTCAGCGGTAGAGCATCGGCCTGGCGTGTGGGGGACCCGGGTTCGATTCCCGGCCAGGGCACATAGGAGAGGCGCCCATTTGCTTCTCCACCTCCCCCTCCTTCCTCTCTGTCTCTCTCTTCCACAGCCAAGGCTCCATTGGAGCAAAGATGGCCCGGGCGCTGGGGATGGCTCCTTGGCCTCTGCCCCAGGCGCCAGAGTGGTTCTGGTTGCGGCAGAGCGACGCCCCGGAGGGACAGAGCATCGCCCCCTGGTGGGCAGAGCATCACCTCCTGGTGGGCGTGCCGGGTGAATCCCGGTCGGGCGCATGCAGGAGTCTGTCTGACTGTCTCTCCCCGTTTCCAGCTTCAGAAAAATACATAAAAATAAAAAATAAATAAATAAATAATGCTGGGAAAATTGGAAAGCCACATGCAAAAGAATGAAACTTGACTACAGTTTGTTGCCCTGCACAAAAATTAATTCACAATGGATCAAAGACTTAAATATTATATCTGAAACAATGAACTACATAGAAGAAAACATAGGTACTGGACTCAAAAACTTTGGCCATAGAGACAATTTATGAATTTGACCCCAAAGATAAGGGAAGTAAAAGCAAAAATAAGTGAATAGGACTATATCAAACTAAAAAGCTCCTGCACAACAAAAGAAACTGACAACAAAACTGACATCTCCCAATGTTCAGCCAACTAAATGGGAGATGATATTTGCAAACAATAGCTCCTATAAAGGATTAATAACCAAAAAATATAAAGTATTTATAAAGCTCAGCAACAAACAAGCAAACAATCCAATTAAAAAATGGGGAAAGGACATGAACAGACACTTTTCCTGAAAGAACATAAAAATGGCCAATAGATATATGAAAAGATGCTCATCTTCACTAGCTATTCAAACAATGCCAATCAAAACTACAATGAGATACCATCTCACACCAGATTGGATATTATCAACAACAGGTAATAACAAATGTTGGAGAGGCTGTGAAGAAAAAATAAAACATCCTTCACTGCCTGTGGTGATACAAATTAGCATAACCATTACAGAAAAACATACGGTGGTTCCTCAAAAAATTAAGAAAAGAACTACCATATGACTCAGCATTCCCTCTACTGGGTATTTACTCTCCAAACTCAGAAACATTGGTACATAAAAGCATATGCACCCTCGTGTTCATTGCAGCATTATTTATAGTGACCAAGACATGGAAACAACCCAAGAGTTCCTTGACAGAGGATTGGATAAAGAAAGTGGAATACCACTCAGACATAAGAAGTTACATCATATTGACATTACAGCAATATGGATGGACCTTGAGAACATTATACTGAGTGAAAAAAATAAATCAGGAAAAGCTAAGAACTGTATGATTTCATATGTAAGTGGTATATAAAACTGAGATTCATGGACATAGATAAAAGTGAAGTTGTTACCAAGGGGAGGGGGAGGTAAATGTGAGAGAGAAGGTGAGTGAAAACTATAAAGAGGAATAAATATAAGATAATGGAAAATGATTTGACTTTGTGTAATGGGTGTACAACATAATCAACAGTTCAAATGCTATAGAAATGTTTACCTGAAACCTATGTATTCTTATTGATCAATGTCACCATGCTTAATTTAATTTTCTAAATAAAAAATTTTAAAAGGAAAATAAAGTTGGAATAACTTAAACCAAAGCCTTAGAGCAGATATGAAAATAGAAGCTGAGTCCGTGTCACACTTAAGTAAAAATTCTTAATGAAGTTTTTTTAGAATTAAAAAAAAAATCATCTTTAATACTATCAAATTGTTTGGGATATCTGGTTAATAATTTCTATTTAGTTCTCTGATTATTAGACAAGTAAAAAAAAGTACATGTATGAAATAACTTTGCAAATAGTTTTCAAACTTAAATGTGCAGAAGATTCACTTGGAAGACTGTCCAAATGCAGATGATACAGAATATATATATTGAATTAGTATGGGGTGATTAAGATTATAAATCTGGTAAATTTAAAACAACAAGAATATTTTCATTCTCAGTTTTGTAGGCTAGAAGTCTGACATCAATGCGTCAGCAGGCCTGCATTCCCTCTGTAATCTCTAGGACAGAATACCCTTTAACCTCTTCCAAATTTTGGTGGCTCATGGTGTTCTTAGATTGATGTTACATATGGTAGTCTCTGCTTCATCTTCATATGGTCATCATCTCTGTGTCTATGTATTCACCTTTCTTTTCCATGCCTGTGTGCTTTCTTCTAAGGTTACTTGTCATTTGGCTCAGGGACCATCTTAATCCAAGAGGATCTCAATATCTTTAACTTAATTGCATCTTCAAAGTCACTTTGTATAAATAAAGTCACATTAACAAAAAAAAAAAAAAAGAAATGAACTGATAATTTTTAAAAGAGATTGGTTTGACCATAATGCTAGGATTACATAAATGTCCTAAAGAGCATCTGTGTCTTCTAGAACTTATTTTGTAAAATTATAACTTTAAATTTTTCATCTGCCCCAGCAGCCACATAAAAACTCCAATTCCTAAAATAGGAAGGACTAACTTGTGTTTGCATTAGTAAGTTAGTGACCTCATTATAGTGAGACCTTAAGACAGCTTTTAGAGGTATTTGTTTTGTTTTGTTTTAGATGCACTATGAACATTTGAATCTTTTCCAAAAGAGAAGAGTTTACTCTCACAGTGAATAGATCTTATGGTTTCAATCTCCATATAAATTAACTGAAGAGCACTTTTAAAGCATTTTGCCTGTAGTCACCACAGAAGATCAGTGGGAGGTTGAGCCATTGCACTTTAAGAATAGAGAGAAACAGGTCCTGGTCAATTGGCTCAGTAGTGGAGCATCAGCCTGGCATGTGGAGGTTCAGGGTTTGATTCCCGGCCAGGGCACACAAGAGAAGCACCCATCTGCTTCTCCACTCTCCCCCATCTCCTTTCTCTGTATCTCTCTCTTCCCCTTCCATAGCCAAGGATCCATTGAAGCAAAGTTGGCTTGGGTGCTGAGGATGGCTCCATGGCCTCCACCTCAGGCACTAGAATGGTTCCAGTTGCAGTGGAGTAATGTCCTAGATGGGCAGAGCATTACCCCCTAGTGGGAAGGCCAGGTGGATCCCTGTTAGGCACATGCGAGAGTCTGTTTCTCTGCCTCCCTGTTTCTCACTTCAGAAAATTACAAAAAGTAAAAAAATAAAATAAAATAAAAATAATAGAGAGAAAGAGAATTTACAATGTGTGGTGTTTAGGCTCTTTGAGTGCTGTATAGTGTACAATTCTAAATGTTACATATAATTCTGAGCTTAATAGTCTCATAATTATAAGAAAGTATGCACCTGTTTCCTCACTTGTACAGTTTTCTTATAAAAGGACATTTATTAGAAGATGCTTTTACTCCCTAATTCTCTGATCATCCTTCCTATTTAGATAGTATCAGTGGATTTTCTGGTAGAAAAAACCAATTGTTTTCTTTGACTGATAAATAAATGAGATGCTGCAAGAACTTGTATCACTTCTATTTCCTGTGGGAATTTGTTACACCTAAATAAATACAGTAAATGGTTACATGATTTAAATTGTAACTTTGTACCAAGACATTATTTCTAAATCCTTAAGACTAAAAAATAGTGTACTATGATAGAAAAAATGAGAAGCAACTAATATTGTGAGATTATTGTGTGCTTTCTCACAAAATCCACAAATACATTTTAAGCTTATTCCTGCTTTTCCTCTTCCACATTCTCTTGTAGTTGGCAGCTAGGATGGTTAAGTCACACAATAACTGGATTATGAATGTCTGCCATTTGTTTTTGTTCTTTGCTAGTAAACAAAATTTTTAGATTTCTAGCTGAGTCACCTAACTCTTATACTGAATGAAAAAATTAACCTGTGCAAAAGGAACCAAAAACAATTGGTAGTGTTGAAAGATTTATTAATTATAATACTTTATAGTTTTATATAAGGGAGGGAGATTTGCCATTAAAGGTATTGAACTTTAAACTATGTATACAATATATATTGTACTTACTATTTATTAATCAGTTAATGTTATTTATTGAGTTTAGAGTTATTATTTATATTTATCATTAATCTATACTCTTGACAAAGTTATTTATAAAACACAGTACAGTAACTTGATTTGTTTGCCTCTTCTGGTTTGAATGCATAGTACATTACCAAAAATAATTATCAATTAATAAATAATACTTTGGTGAACTGATACCTTCTGAATCAGTGTAAACTCAAAATTTTCTTCAAAATTGGCATAAGGAGCAATGAACTATGAGAGAACTTTCTAATTAGGTTTACAGTATTTTGCTTTGTCATTAACTAAATTTTTGTGACAACGTAAGAAAGAATTATCTTGAAAAGAATACTTTTCTATAGAGAAAATGTCATAAGTAATTATTATTATTATTTCATTGACCAACACACATTTTGATCTGTGTTCTTATAATTTGATTCTATTAATTGAACTATATGAGAGAAGAAAATCTTATAGACAAAAATTCTAACCTACTTTTTATAACAATAGTTCCTCAAATGTGGTCTCTGCAGATTTCATCAAGGTTACTCAGAACTGGATAATGATGAAAAAAGGAGGATGAAAGAGTTTAAAGGTGGTACTATTGGGATTTGAGGCAGAAGAACTAAATTAAACTGACAAAGTAAGAATATTTTACTGTGAGCAAGATGATGACTACTAGGTCTGATGTTTATTTTTTGCTTCAATTTTAAATTTCTATATGTTCATAACAGACTGGGGTGAAATTAAATGAGTATAAATGCTATGCAGAAGACAATAAACAAATATTTACTCAGTATCTGAGAGGTACTATATTCAACACTAGAGGGGACACAGAAATAAATAATCTCTGATACCAAAGAGTTCTTTAAAAAGTTCCCTATTATAAGCTGAATCTGTGTCATTAGGGAGACATGCATGCACTTGTATTTACTTATACTCTGTAAGTGGTGTGGTAGACATGTATCCCTTAATGAGTAACAACATTCACTAAGCCTGGAATCAAGGTCTAAAACTTTATAAATAACAATCTAGACAACTGCATCAATAAAAAAGTATCAACATGAAAATCAATTTTCTTCATCATCCCTAGAAGAGAGCTACCTAAGTTTCTCCTGTTTTCTTGCCATAAAGAATTTGAAGAAATGAGGGCAAGATACTTTATGCTACTTTTTGTTTGAAGTGACTATAAACTTCAAGCAGTTTTTACAGAATTGAATGTAGTTCCACATTTCTCCCCCAAAATACCATGATAAACAAAATAAAATAATGCAACTTTTTTGAGGATCTACTTAATGTCAAGCTCTGGGACCCAAATGAGAAATATAGAGATAAAAGTTGACATAATTTACATATAAAAGATAGCTACATAGGTTGTTGTTTTGGGAACAAAAATATTTTTCCAGTATTAAATGCAACATTATATTTCTTCTTCCCTTCTTTCTCTTTTTCCTCCTTTGCCTCTTCTTTATTCTCCTCCTCCAACTCCTCAACCCTTTCCTTCTCTTCTATCATATATTTATCAGAATTTCTTTAGGGTCACAATCTCAATAAAACATGCCTAGCTATGAATCTGGAAATATTCTTTCATTATTTTAAATCATATTCTAATTGTGAAGATAATGACGATAGAATAATAATTTGATCCTGTACATAATCATAGAGCTTTACAGACAATAACATGAAAACATTAATAAAAAACTACCAAAAAATATTTGGTACAGTGAGAGAATTCAATCTCTGATCAAAATATAGATAAACATCATAAAGGGCATTAAAAAGATATTTAAAACATAACAATAATAATAAACACAAAGAAAATAACTATGTACTTTAAAAAGAAAAAATCTATAGCCCTAAGTTGGTGGTCTACAGAGCAGTGTATGTTGAGCATAAGGACAATAAGAATTAATGATTTAATGCCTGGTTTAGAATGAGAATTTAATATACTTTGCAAATAAAACCAGTATCTATACATTAATTTGGGTGAATGTTAATCTCCAAGATGATGGATTACGGACAAAAGATACTCATAAACTTCTACCTGAAGAGATTTTATTCATTTAGAAAAAGGGAGTGGAGGAAAACACAAAGGTATCTGCTTGACAAAAAACTGGGTTATAACATTATAAACAGTATTAAACTATCTGTGCAGGTAAGGAGACCCAAAGCAGTTAAGTCGTAAATAAGAGACAAAGACATAAAACTAGTCTGCTGAGGAAAAAAAATAAAATTCAAAATGAATTTACAGCATTATTTTGAATTGCAAGAGAAAACCCAGCTTTGTGATAAAAACAGAATTATGACTGGCAAAAAGATCAACAAATGGGCAAATTTATGTTTTATCTAATTAGCTTAATAGTACATTTTGAAAAAATCTTTAGAAAATGTAAAAGTATTTTAAAAATATTCATAGTTTAAACAGGTTGTGAAAATAATATCTGTAAAATAAAAGCAGATGCATATAAACAGAAATCATTTTAATAAAAAGTGGGTGATTATAAAAATAATAGAAAGTCTATAAAATTGAATGTACTCAGTGTCAGAATTGACAAATTAGTAGAATTAATGAACTCTTACAAAATGCATTAGGAGAGATAGAAGAATTAAAAATATAAACAATCTGTATGCAAAAATTAAAAATCTTAAAAATAAAAGCTTCATTATTGGAGTTCTCAAAATTGTGAGTAGAAAATAGAAGAAAGTTAAATGACAGACAATAATTGTGAATTAAAGATATTAATCTGCACAGCAGAAATTTGGATGTATATTGAGAAGAATGCACTTTAAGGCAAGCATACATCAAATTATTATTTTTATTTTTATGAATCTTCGAAAGAACAGGGTAAGGACAGAAAAGAGATTAGAGTCAGAAGTGAGATTAACTACAATGGAATTACAAAGAGAGTGAACCAGATGTTTCATCTAGCAAAACAGACATGGATGATATCTTTAAAATACTGAACCAAAATGTTGACTATAGAGCAATCAACAGTTCTTTAATATGTGAGAGTAAAATAAAGGCATGTTAGATGTACATTACTAAGAAATTTTACAGTTCACATATCCACTACTACTAAAGCTTATACATCAATAGCAATGGATCATGAACTACAATTGGAAAAGAAACAAATGGAATAATTATCCAGAGTAAGCACAGAAATTAATCAACAATTATATACATTTTTCATAATTAGGAATAAAATTATAATTTATTATTACAAAAATAGAATGAAAATAGTATTCTAAAGTTCAGAACATGAAAACTGGAGAGTTATGAATTAGCAGAAAATTAAAGTTCTTTTTTAGAAATATAAAATAAATATATACATTAATAATAAAATGATAATTATTAAATGAGTCAAAATAAATAAACATGTTTCAAATAAGGTAGTGAAATAATAGAAATCTTAAAACTAGGTAAATCTATGATTAATCAAGACAAAGAAAAATAAGCAAAAAAAAAAAAGAATAAAAATGATAGACTAAATCTAAATTCATTAGTAATCAAAGTTAATACAAAGAGACTAAATTTTGCTATTTAAAACCAGAGAATTTATGAGTTACAGGAGAGTAAATATGAATTTATTCTGCAATCTAGAGTACATAAAATTCCTGAAGGTTTTTTAAAATATATTTATTGGGATGACACTGGTTAACATAGTTATACAGCTTTCAGGTGCCCAGTTCTGCAACACTTCTCTATAAACCGTAGTGTATGTTCACACAAAGTCAAGAGTTTCTTCATCATCATTTATCTCTTCTATGCCCTGTCACTACCCCCCAACAATCAACATACTGTTGTTCATGTCTAAAACTTTTGAACTTGTTTCTATTTACAATAACTTTGGTTTTTTCCCCTTAAAACAATAAATAAAATAAAACTAGAGATTCTCAAATTGAGTTTTTTTTTAAAGTAGGTATATGTTTTCTATAATAATGATGATTGTAGTATATAATAATTTAGAAAGGTTGTAAGTAAAAACTGGTTCTGAATACTAATGGTTGGAATTCTGTGATCTTTGTGAGAAGAGAGTTTATTATTATTATTATTGTTATTATTATTTGTATTTTTCTGAAGTGATAAGTGGAGAGGCAGAGAGACAAATTCTTGCATGTACCCAACCGGGATCCACCCCACATGCCCACCAGGAAGCGATGCTCTACCCATCTGGGTCTTTGCTCCACTACAGTTGCAACCGAAGCCATTCTAGCTCCTGACACAGAGCACATGGAGCCATCCTCAGCTCTTGGGCAAACTTTGCTCCAATAGAGCCTTTGCTGCAGGAAGGGAAGGGAGAGATAGAGAAAGTAGAAGAGGAAAAGTAGAGAAGCAGATGGGCGCTTTTGTATTCCCTGGATGGTAATCAAACCTGGGACACACCACACACCCGGCTGACACTCTACCACTGAGCCAACTGTCCAGGGCTAGAGATATTTTTAAACTTTGCCTTGGGTCTCCTATAAACATTTAGTAAGAAAACTTTCTGACATTGTTTGTTTATTCAATGTCTGGAGGTCAATGATTGTCAGGTTATCATTTATATAGTCATTTTTTAGCCTCTGTTTGTCATGGAAAGCCAAGATACCATAAGCCAATGCTCATAAACTGTCATGGGTTCTTTTTTTTGTAAAAAAAAAATGTCTATGTCAAGTCCTTATTCTAGTACAATTATTTCTTCCTGTAGAAAGTTGTACTTATTTTTATAAAAGGCAAAATACTGTCCTCAAATAACAATGGTCATAATGGAAATTTATTTTAAATGTAGAGTGCTAAAAGTAATGTATTTTAGAGGAACTTGAGGGAAAAGGGGATAAAATATTAAATTATCAGCTTCTTTACTTAGAATGTAGAGTCTTAGAAAAAAATTCTAAATCTAAAATCAGAGCCTTTAAACGCTGTATTCCTCTGAAACTTGCCCTCCCTGCATCTTCCTCTTTCTAATCAGAAATATCTGCAGAATATTTGTACTATTTTTATTCTTTCTGCTCCTTTATCTGACCTTCTAAATTAGATACCCTATGTTTAAGTTTTCTCATGAAAGGAACCATTGCACTACAAAATTGCTAGACCACAAGTTGAAAGGTAGATCTATGAAAGTTGAATTTATATTCCAGATGTAGAAATTGAGTTAAGAATTGCAATTGATAATTTTCTTAAACATTAGGAAGACAAGCAGAAATTTTCTGTAGAATTTAGAATTCTGTTAGCTATTCATTGTCCCAGATTATTAGACATGTCAACTTATTGATTAATATTAACCTTTCAAATGGAGAAAAAGAATCAAGATCAGTAAAATAAGAAAGAGATTCTTTGAGTAGCTCAGTTTTGCAAAAATTTCAAATTCTTTTAATAGAATACAAAAAACAGATTATAGAGGGACATTTTAAAATCTTATGAATGTGGGAAATTCATGCATAACCAATGTCAATTGTAACTAGAAATATAATCATGCTTTAAGAGACACTTTGCAATCTTCAAATGACTTTAGTAAATATCCTTCTTCTCATACTATATATATATATTATATATCTCATATGTATTTATATTATAGTTTTATAGTATATAGTTATATAATAATCTGTTTACTTTTTACTGATAAATTTCTTTTAAGACAAAGTAATATTAAAGATACTGTTTATAATGTAACAGTTAAAAGGAAATACTTAAAACTCGGGACACCAGCATAGATAAAGCTGAAATCATACTGCCAATGGTATTATATATATTACAGAATGATACAATGACAGTAAAGACAATGGTACCATTTATGTTCATTTAAAACCTTAACCAAGAATCATGTATTGTTGTACATGGTTGCACGTGCTATATGTAAAAGTGTAAAATTATTAACAGAAAAGACATATCATATACACGTGAAAGTGGTGACCTTGGGGATAGAATAAAGGTAGAGGTATATGCTGGTTGTCAATAGATACTCTGATTTTGTAAATAATGTTCTATTTGTTTTGTTTAAAAATTTGAAGGAAATAAATCAACATATGAATGCTGCTTAATTCATCAAGTTAGTTCAGTTATGCTTAACTGCCTCCACTACCAAAAATACATAGTAGATAAATGGAAAATAGATAAATGGAAAATGGACAAATGGAATAATGGATAAATGGGAAAACAAAAAACTTCATTGAGGATTTCAGAAAGGATAGTCATCTTTGCAGCACATAATGATAAAAACAAAAATGATGCATAACCTGAGATGATAAATTTGCTGGGCTTTTAATTCAAAGTAGTACAATAAAAGAGTTTAAAATGTTTTTATTTTATTTTATTTTTTTATGATGAGCAGTTGATCCAGGTTTAATGTGGAAAGCCACTGATCATGGCTGCAATTTTTCACTTCATGAAAAGATAATGGAAAAAATGGTGGAGCTGAATTTCTCTGGGAGCTATGCTTAAACACTTCAAGACAACATATACAGAATCTGGAGATCATGAATTTGGCCAAGATATTCATTGTCGCTATTGACACAATTTTTTTTTTTGGACCTATAGTCAAACAAAGCTATGTTCAGAACCAGGGTGACACAGGGGACGGAAAACTGAACCATGCTGTGGATTAGGAGGCGCTTGTTATAAGATCTGGGCAGCTTTAGGTGAATGGGCGAGGACCCAAGGAAATGGGAGTCTCTTTAGGAATAGGTGCTGTCAGCAGTGGAAAGAATCCAGTAACCAGGTGTCATAATGATTTCTTTACACGGTTTTAAAGGAAGAAATCTGAGCAGAGTGATCTTTTGAAAAGAAGCGGTAGCCACTTAATTTAGCTGGGGATGATGGATGCTTGGTCATTTATGTGGTTGTTCTCAGTATTTGTTTTCATGGTTCTTGTTCACAGTATGGTCTTTTTGTCTTGTGTCATCACAATCACAGATAATCCATATCTGATGTTGATATTCTGCTAAAATGTTTATTTTCAGTAAGGGAACATGACAACCTAACTGATGGGAACTAGACCAGATACCAGATGTCAGCTGTCAAGACTGCACTCTTTGTTTCTCATCACCGTCGGGCAACACTGACATGCTAAGAACTGTTTCTAAATGTGTGCTATGGAGGATTCAGTGGAAGCAATTGCCAAGGCAAATGTGGAGGGTTTGCATGAAGATGGAGGGAAAGTCTATATATAAATGTATTTTTGCTCAAAACATATGGCACACCCATATTCTAAAAACCATGAAGAAAAACAAATTAATAATCATTTTAGAATGCTTTCCAAATTATTTTATTGGAAGTTTCTAAATGACTACTCTCAAATAACTAGGTTTAGGCTATTTTATCACAGAAAAATGTCATAATTTTCTTAGAAAACTGGTAAATAGTAATTAATGGTTGTTAATTCTGGGTATGACAATATAAGTGATTTGTTTTATTATTCTTTATGCACTTCTGTTCATATGTATTCTTAAAATATTTCAAAATACAAGTTCTTAAAAACAATACTGTGTTAACAGAGTCTTTAGTATGGATTTAGCATGCTAAACAGAGAGAAGTTTTTGTCATTGTGAGTTATAAAGATACGAAAGGCATATCCTTACCCACAAGAGCCCAAAGATGGAGTTGAGATGACATAGCTTACACAATGTACAATAAAAAGAAAAGAAAATATAGCAGGGGATTTAATTAAGTAAAGAAAATATAAAAATTTATCAAACATGAACAGAAACAAAGACTCTTATTTTAAGTAGTAAACTGTGTTTTTTTTCCAGATTTTGGTCAAAAGGTAAAAAAATTTCTTACAGTAACTTGAAGAAAAATGAGAAAGTCTGAATATTTACTTACAGATTGTTACTAGAGGTAGTACATTATTTAATTATATCACATATGAATGACCTGGTATACAACATGTATATTAAGATTGAGTATGGATGACTTTCTTTCAACTATTATATCAAATAAACTGAAAGAAAAGTTATATTTTATTTTCCAACATATAAAATTTTGTATTTTAAATTTTCTGTTTTTATACTTTATTTCTTCTACCATATCTTAATGTAAGTATAGTTATATATGCCAAATATTTTCTTTCATTTTATTTTGTTTTGCAAATTGTAGTGGATACAGCACCCAAATATATCCTCAGTACAGAAAAATCCATTCTACAGTAATTGGGAACACGCAAGCCAGTGCTTTTGGATAAAGGATCTGTGTCTTTCAAGGAAATGCCCCAGCCCCTGGATACAGTCAGTTCCTCTGAACAGGTGATAAGACAGTAAAAATCCTGGACCCTTTACTTCAAAGCATGACATCTCTGAAGGTTCATAACTACAGAGTTGCCCCAGGATGCACTGACACTTTGTGGCCACTATATACCAGCTAAACTTCTTCTTCTACCCAATATTGCTTTTCATTTCTTTTCTGGAGCCTTTGTTCCAGAGATCACCCACTAAAAAAAATTTTGTATGCTAAGCTTCTTCTTAGAAATTATTTTCAGGCAATCTTCTTTTTAAAAAATAATATATATATATATATATATATATATATATATATAATCTGTAAATGGAAATGAAAATATTATACAAATTTGAATATAAATTTTGATTTTTCTAAATTATTTTACACCCTTAATAGTTACCAAGTAAAAATTTCTGGTCTTATTTGTAACTAATTTACAAATATTAAAGCTAAGAATAAATAAGTTTTTAAAAATGCTTGTCATTTAATTAGATTTTTTTCAATAAATTTTAATAAAAATAGAGATTTTCTCACTTTACACTGATATGTTCAATTATAGACAACTAAAATGGCTACTGTGGGAGAAACACTGAAAAGAAGTAAATTGTGCAATCACATTATTCCATCAAAGAAACCTTAAATAATATAAAGAACCATGTTACAAATAACAGCTTTATCAACTCTCATAGTAAAAAAAATAAATAAAAATGAAAAGATGCTATGTCTAAGTTTATCATCTCTTATCATAGAAACAAATCTTGTTATATTTGTTGACTGTTAAAATATATGAAACAAATATTTAAGCTCTGTATGCTTTCTTTGGTTTTCACTTAGCATGTTTATCCATGAATTTTTTTTTTTTTTTTGTATTTTTTTCTGAAGCTGGAAACGGGGAGAGACAGTCAGACAGACTCCCGCATGCGCCCAATCGGGATCCACCCGGCACGCCCACCAGGGGGCGACGCTCTGCCCACCAGGGGGCGATGCTCTGCCCCTCCGGGGTGTCGCTCTGCCGCAACCAGAGCCACTCTAGCGCCTGGGGCAGAGGCCAAGGAGCCATCCCCAGCGCCTGGGCCATCTTTGCTCCAATGGAGCCTTGGCTGTGGGAGGGGAAAAGAGAGACAGAGAGGAAGGAGGGAGGGGGGTGGAGAAGCAAATGGGCGCTTCTCCTATGTGCCCTGGCTGGGAATCGAACCCGGGTCCCCCGCACGCCAGGCTGACGCTCTACCGCTGAGCCAACCGGCCAGGGCTATCCATGAATTTTTTAAACAATTTCACTAAGATCTAATTCCCATACTATACAATTCACCATTTAATATACATACTCAATGCTTCAATCATGCATATTCAAAGATATGTGCAGCCATCTCGACAGTTAATTTTAGAGTATAGTAATTGTTTTTACTTAAAAAAGAAACTCTGTTCCTTTTAGCTATCGATCCCCTAACATCATCTGTTCCCTCTTTTTAAATTCTAATCTAATCTAATAATCTAAATATTAATCTACTTTCTGTATCTATAGATTTCCCTGATATGGGCATTTTATATTAATAAAATTATATTATAATGTGATCTTTTGTAATTGGCTTCTTTCACTTAGTATAATGTTTTTAAGTTTTCTCCATATCTTAGCATGTATTAATGTTTTTATAATTTTATTGATAAATAATATCCATGTATATATAAATACATTATTTTATACAATTACTTTTTAATACAGTAAAGAAAACAAAGGTGAAAAAATGCCTTTATAATATCTATTTTAATTATATAATTATGTTTACCAATGCTCTTTGTTTAATCCTGCTGATGGGAGAATAAATTAAACACTTTCTCATTACAAGAAACTTCCGTGAAGTTGAGAAAAGAATTAATAAGTTCATAGATATTACAGTAGGGGTTGGCAACAAGCAGCAGGAACACAGATATGAATTGATCATTTTAATCAAGGGTTTGATAAAGGCCTTGAAAGGTAGGTGACATGAAATGACTTTTATGAGTAAGAGAGGTATTACAGGAACATCTGAAAAGATTTGTGGAAGAGCATGTCAAACTTGTTGAACAGTATAAAATGGTGTTATGGCTGTTCCTTGATTAAAAAAAGGACAAGGATTAATAATATGTTACACATCCCTCAGAAAATACAATAGAAAAGTATAAGATATAGTTGTACTTGTTTTATTCACATCATTTGTAACAGGAAATATTTTAATATGTGTTTACTTTAAGCCTCACAAATGGTAAATAGTTGTACTGGAGTTTGTATAAATATTGAAATGTTATTATATTTGAATGAATTTTCAAGACTTCTAAATTTTTAAAGGCTACTTCCATGAAAGACTTAATAGAAACAAATTAAATATTCACCCTCATATCTAAATTTTTTGTTTTATTATCACCTAGAAAGTGTAGAAAATATTGCATAAAGTGAGTTTTAACAAGTCATATACTTCCCTTAATACTAGCATAAGGAACCACAGTTTTCTCAAAAATGAAGATTAAAACATATTTTTTGAATTTGGATCAATTGAAGATTTTAGAATAATGTAAAAGAAGTAAGAACACAGAAATGAATATATTTTAGATACGTTGCAATATTTCAGTGGGTTCACCAATGTCTCTTCAGTGAGAAGGTATCTATTCTAGAACTCAATATCCTTTCCAGAGAATAAGTAAAATTTAGTGAAATTCTAATTGTGCACATACACAAACACAAAAAACCCCTCACATTGGAAATAATTGAGTAAGATGAGTTTTTCTCTTTCCAATTTACTGTTTTTAAATAATTTTCAGAATAATAAGTTAACATTTAAAATACATATTATTTAAATAGATAAAAAATTCAAAGCCACCAATTCACTCTCAAAAATATTTGTCAAAAGTAAAAATAATGCAGACTCCAATAATTAAATTAATATGGCATTTTATATGTGAAGATGTCTCCCTTAATTACTTTTTTCTAATAAATTACACTCTTCCTTTTTAGAAGAATAAATGAGAGATGTAATCTATCTTTTTTTTTTTTTTTTTTCATTTTTCTGAAGCTGGAAACAGGGAGAGACAGTCAGACAGACTCCCGCATGCGCCGGACCGGGATCCACCCGGCACGCCCACCATGGGGCGACGCTCTGCCCACCAGGGGGCGATGCTCTGCCCATCCTGGGCGTCGCCATGTTGCGACCAGAGCCACTCTAGCGCCTGAGGCAGAGGCCACAGAGCCATCCCCAGCGCCCGGGCCATGTTTGCTCCAATGGAGCCTTGGCTGCGGGAGGGGAAGAGAGAGACAAAGAGGAAAGCGCGGCGGAGGGGTGGAGAAGCAAATGGGCGCTTCTCCTGTGTGCCCTGGCCGGGAATCGAACCCGGGTCCTCCGCACGCTAGGCCGACGCTCTACCGCTGAGCCAACCGGCCAGGGCGTAATCTATCTTTTTAATCTATGCTGTATATGATACAATGTTCATCCACGGTGCCAATAAAAAACTAATGCTTCAAAATTAATGACATTAGAGATAACTGTACTATAATTTGGGTAGATAGTTCTTATAGTATGCAAAATTAAACAAATTAAATATCTCAAATAATGAAGAATTTATCAGATGAAAGAAATAAACAAATTACTTTAAAATTATTTTAACTTTTGCTTTATTAATAACTCCATGAAATAAATATTTTTATTTAAAATTACTTTTAGCATTTACCTTCATGATAATGCTTTTATTAATTTTTCAATTTTACATGTCTGTGACATTTAAAAGGAAGGAATACATAAAAGTGAAATCACAAATTAGAGTCACAGTCTAGGAAGTAAATTAAATTTTTAGACTCAGAATTCCAAGATCATAATATCGCCCACTGATCAGAGGCAGATTTAACGGTGGGCTCACCAGGCAAATGCCATAGGCCCTGACTTCTGAAGGGTCCCAAAAAAACCCAATTTTATACATTTTTCTAATGACACCAAGCTTGGTTTTATATGTGCAATTTTAACATTAATAGTGCATAATACTTTTTATTTATTTAAAAATGGTTAACATGTATTTTTATTTTCCCAGTTTCTCTATTTTTTAAGGGTCCCAATATTTTCTTCTGCACCTGAGACCTCAACCAACCTTAAACTGCCTCTGCCACTGACTCCTGTCATGATCTGCAGTATGTTAAGAAGATAGCCTTGGCTGGATAACTCAGTTGGTTAGAGCATCATCCTGAAGCACAGAGATTTCCAATTCGATACCCGGACAGGGAACATACAAGACCAGACCTATGTTTCTGTATCTCTCTTTCTCCCTTCTTCTCTCACTAAAATCAATAAGTAAAAATTTATTATGATGTTAGCTGATCATTTGTCATAAATGGCCTTTATTATGTGGAGGTATTTTTCTTCTATACCCATTTTGTTGAGTGTTTTTAACATAAAATATGTTGTATTCTATCGAATGCCTTTTCTGCATCTATTGATAGGATCATATGGTTTTTGTTCTTTGTTTTGTTGATATGGTGTATTACTTTAATCGTTTTACATATATTGAAACATCCTTGTGTTTCTGGGATAAATACCACTTGATTATGATGAGTTATTTTTTTTAATGTGTTATATTCAATTTGCTAGTATTTTGTTAAGAATTTTTGCACCTGTATTCATTAGAGATATTGGTCTGCAGTTTTCTTTGTGTGTATGTGTGTGTGTGTTGTCCTTACCAGGTTTTGGTATGGTAAAAAGTTGAAAATTTTTCCTCTAAAATCAGAAAAAAAGAGAAGATTTCCCATTCTCTCCACTACTATTCAACATAATGCTGAAAGTTCTAGCCAGAGAATCAGACAAGAAAAAGAAATAAAAAGCATTCATATTGGGAAAGAAAAAGTAAAGGCTTCAGTTTTTGCAGATGATATGATCCTATATATAGAAAACCCCGAAGACTCCACAGAAAGGCTATTAGAAAAAATAAACCAATACAGTAAGGCCGCAGGATACAAAATTAATATACAGAAGTCTATTGCTTTCTTATATGTCAACAATGAAACCTTGAAAAGAAACCTCAAATAAATAATCCCCTTTGCAATTGAAACAACAACAACAAATTACTTAAGAATTAACATAACAAAGAATATAAATGACTATAAACTATAAAGCATTAATTACACTGGGGAACAAAATTTTTGTTGCATACACAAAAACACTTGTTCTTACTTAATTCGAGTGTGCTGATCTGAAATCTGACATTATTTTTTCTCTGTAAGCTACAGTTTTTTTGCAATTCAAGATTTTAGGTTTTCATCTTATTGTAAAATTTTCTACATTTAGTTGACCATAATGAAGTAGAATGTCTTCTTGGGCATCATCTTTGTGAAAATATAATAATTTATATAATCTATTAAATAGACTGATACACTAAAAGATATGATTGCATCAGAATTTGTCTACAATTTCAAAATAGAACATATTAAAACACTTCTTTTAATCATAAAATTTGCCCAAAACTTATTTAAATTCTGTTCAGGCAAAAATTTGCATTTGTAACACTTGCGTTTGTATACTTGTTGACTACAATCTCCTTTGATGCTCTAGCAGTAGTCTGCTCATCACTAACAGCTCCAATATTTTCGGGAAACTTATAAAGGTGACTATTCAGGAAGAGAAACTTAATGCTCATGTTACATCCAATGTTGCAAAAAGCCAACAGCATCCTTTGAACCAGAAGTTCATAGTTTTCTGCTTTTTGGTTGCCAAGGTAGTTCTTTGTAACTGTCACAAAAGACTGCCATGCTGCTTTCTCCTCCTTATTCATCTCTCTTCCTGGCAAATTCTTCATTGCGTATGAGAGTTCGAATTTGAGGTCCATTGAATACACCTGCTTTTATCTTCTCAAAAGACAAGGCAGGAAAACCAGAAATAATATGTTGAAAGCATTCACTTTCTTTATTCAAAGCCTTAAAAAACTGCTTCATTAAGCCAAGTTTGATGTGAAGTGTGGGAAAAATGATCCTGTCTTGATTAACTACAGGTTCATTCACAATATTTTGCATTCCTATTTCCAGAGCCTCAGGTTTCAGCCACTCCTTCTGTGTCCAGTGTTTCTCCTGAGCTCGGCTGTCCCACAAACACAGAAAGCAAGGATATTTCGTGGAACCTTCCTGTTGTCATAGTCGGAAATTTACCATTTTAAGATCCAAACAAATTATCCAGTTATGCTCCTCATACTGCAGAAAGTCGAGGACAATTTTTATTTTATTCTTACTAAGTCATTCAATTCGGGTTGGCTATACTGCTGAAGGGTTAATGACTGCTTGGCATCAGAAGAAGACTCTTCGGATTTTTCAACCATTTCCTCATGCATCTTATCAAAATACACTTGATCACCATGTTCACTTTTTTTGTCCTTAGAAGAAATAAAACTATTGAAAACTGGAACCCAAAGTGTCCTCGAGTGTAGGATAGGTCATATTGCTGAAAGAATAACAGGATATGCGATCTTGCCAATGCCCTTTGTATGGATCAGACAGAAATAACAGTCACTGCTGTGGTCCTTAGATTTACGCTAAACCATGGGAATACCAAAGGCATTTCTTTGCTTTTTCCTTTTGTCCAGTCATGAAGCATTTCCTCACAATTATGACACACAATATAAGGAGCCCAATTCTTGTCTTGATCACCAAGGGGAACTTGAAAATAAGCAATATATGCACATGTCACAAATAATGAAATATTGCACTTTTGACGTTGAAGTGTGTAACAGCCACATATATAACAGAAGGTGTCAGGACTATTCTTACATTTACGCATACTTGAAGAAGCCATGTTTCAATCTTAAAACAAATAAGAGGGTGTTTTTATCAGATAATAATTTTTTACACTTAAAAACAACTACAATTATGTAAAAGTGATATTTGTAAAACATTAATTGCATTGTGGTTATGTTCAATCCAAGAGTCGTTGTGTTAATCCAAATTCGGAGGGACCCAAAATATGGAAGACAGGAGCAAGGTCCGTTGTTTACACATTAAAGCTTTATTGTCTAGCTTGGCCAAGCGGCGGGAACTCCGACAGAAATCTGACGGAGAGCGCGCCGGCCCTTTGTTCTACTTAGTTTTTATAGTTTTGTAAGTGGGAAGTACAGAAGCAAAAATGGCAATTAGGAGTCCCTTACCGCTATTGGTTATAGTCATATGTCCTTTAACATGATAGGACCACGTTCAATTCGCAAGCCATACATCATTTTGGAGAAAACAAAATTTACAAGTCAACACAATGGTAGAAAGATATCTCTTTACATATTAAAAGGCCTTCCTATATTTTCTAGTGTTCATCTGTCATCTCTCTGTCCAGAGTCAGACGTATTAACCACCTGCATTTACATAAGAGAGGTAGTTTCCATAGGGACAAATGCCCGCAAATGGCTCATAGTTATAAGAAAAGGTTTATTTTGGCTTTTCCCTTCCTGCACCTGGCTAGCCATTCATTCCTTTCCCCACAAGTGTGGTGGAATGTCAGGGAATCCATGCTTTCCTTCCCTTTTCATTTACAATACAATGGCAAGAGCCATCCTGGTTACGCCAATCACACAGTACAGAGACTATATCTCACAATTTCTCTGCACACCTTAACCCAAATTAATAAAATGTTCTCCAAGCCTCCTAAAATATTAATATTAATTCTGTAGCCTTTGGTACTTTACAACACCTGGGGGTGAAATGGCTCAGTGGCTCCTCAGTTGCCCTTTAACTTTAATTTAAAAACCAATGCATGTCATTAACTGTAACAAAAAAAATGAAAATTTCATAAAAACTAGAGCATGTACCAAAAAAGGGATTTCATGTTTGGAATCAACAATGCAGAAATATATAGAAACAGTTATAAAATCTCATGCAACAGCCTGACCAGGCAGTGGCACGGTGGATAGAGCGTCAGACTGGGATACAGAGGACCCAGGTTCAAGACCCCGAGTTTGCCAGTTTGAGTGCAGGCTTATCTGGTTTGAGCAAAAGCTTACCAGCTTGGACCCAAGGTTGCTGGCTTGAGCAAGGGTTTACTCGGTCTGCTGAAGGCCTGCAGTCAAGGCACATATGAGAAAGCAATCAATGAACAACTAAGGTTTTGCAATGAAAAACTGATGACTGATGCTTCTCATCTCTCTCTGTTCCTGCCTGTCCGCCCCTGTCTATCCCTTTCTCTGACTCTCTCTCTGTACCTGTAAATAAAATAAAATAAAACCTCATGCAACAGAAAATTAAAAAAAAAATTGCTCCCCAGTGTTATTAAAGGAAATTGAAAAAAAAACACAATAAAATAGAAAAATACATATTTCTTGTTCATGGATAGGAAGAATAAATATATTTAAAATGGCCATATTACCTAAAGCAATATACAAATTTAATGCAATTCCCATCAAAATTCCAATGTCATTTTTTAAACGAATGGAACAAAAAAATCATCTGGTTTATATTGAACCATAAAAAACCTTGAAGAACCAAAGTAATCCTAAGGAAAATAAATGAAATTGGAGGCATTACAATATCTGACTTCAAATTACACTACAGAGCCACAATAATCAAAACAGCATGGTACTGGCAAGGAAATAGATACACAGACCAATGGAACAGAATAGAGAGCCCAGAAATAACACCACATATATATGGTAGATCATCTTTGATAATAAGAAACCAAAAACACAGAATGGAGAAGAGAAAGGTTCTTGTAAGGCCAGGAGCCGCCATCGTGGCCATTCACATGCAGGTTCCCATTGGATTCAGACAGTCGGTAAAGAAACAGCGGAGCCAAAAACTGATGGGCCATAGCCTTTAATCCTACCTTGCACCCGGCGGGCAAGTAAAAATACACACTGGGCTCCAAAACCCAGTCACACTCAGTGCTCACAAAGCCACTGACTTATCCGAGTTTCCTAGAATCAAAGGTTTCTAGCTCACCAGCCTTATTCTCCTCAGTTCCCCATCTCCTTCCTTATCCCAGATACAAACTCTACACAAACTGGCATCTCACTCAGCACTCCGCCATCTTGGCTGCTTCTCCTGGCCTCCTCCACGTGGCCTCCTTTAGCTGCTGGCTCTATTCTCTCCGCTCTCTCATGCTAACCTCAGGAAACAAGAGCCAAACTCCCGCTCCGTTCCCATTTTATAGTGTAGAAATCCAAACCCTTAATCCAATATACATAATAGGGAAGTCTCTAATACAAAGTCACTTCTCTGAGGCATGATAGGATTGTACCACCTTACACCAAAAAGGGTAGGAAAGGCTTAATCCCAAAACCAAGCCCCAGGCTACAACGATCCCGCCTGCCCACAGAGACACACATTAATATCACCTGGGTGACGGCCTCACGTGGGCAGCGCCATTTTTAACAAAGTGAGCATAATACATTTTATCTGCCCAACAATCCACCCCTATGCTCACTTTACTACCCACAATCTATACCACCGGCATCCCTGTGCAAGGAAATTAGAACATTACACAAATTACAACAGCAAAAATCATACAGTTTCAACAATTACAAAGGTACACTTCACCAGTCTCTGAGCACTTTGCCCAAAGCGCAAAATGTCCTCGGCCTATGGGAAAAGTTTCCCAGGGCAGGGGAGTGCTTCCAGCAAAGCCACCCCCACCCCCATCAGGGTATTTCACATTGTCCAAAATCTGTAATCCGTAAAACCATCCAACAAAGGAGCCAATGCCCACTCCGGTCGTAGTCCAGGAAATCAGTCCAAGCACATGGGGCGTCAGCCACCCCCCTCATTCCTGCCATCCTGGCAGGTCTTACACTGTCCCAAAGAGGGGCACATGGCAATGGCAGTCAGCATTTCCATCTCGGCTCTGGAGAGCATGATAGTGTCCATCCTATGAACCCAAAATCGCAGACCTACCAGGGCCGTAGTAGGTGATCCTTCCAGCTGGGCTTCCTTCTTCTGGAGACTGTAGATTGCAACTCCAGTCCGATTCTCCTCATCCTCCAAAGAGGAACTGAAAACACCAGCTCCGGCTGCCGGGCTCGATCCCCAGGCCGCTGCCGCCTTCTGCTCCGCAGACCTTGCAGCTCCGGACCCGGCCTCAGCATCAGCCTCAGCCTCAGCCTCAGCCTCAGCCCCGGCCTCCTGCCGCTGCTGACTCTCCGCAACATCCAGGGCAAGCTGCAACTCATGAACCTCTGAATCCTCCTCCAGCGTTTGCTCCATTTCCAGGCAAATCTCGAACACCTGGTTGGCCTCCTCCTCCAGCATTTCCTCCAGCTCCAGGGTCAGCATCGGTTTCTCCTGTGTTTGCTCCATCTCCTTCCACTGCTCGGTTTGCAGGTCCCGGGCAGCCTCTTCCACAGAGCTCTCAGTTTCCTCACACATGGCTATAAAAGTCAGCCAGCCTACGGTCCCCAAAAGGAAGCCATGGGGAACCATAACAGCAGCCAGTCCTCTACTCCACCGCTCAAAGGTGGTGGTTGCTCCATACCGAACTGTATCGAATCCTGCCACAGACTACGCCAATTGTAAGGCCAGGAGCCGCCATCGTGGCCATTCACATGCAGGTTCCCATTGGATTCGGACAGTCGGTAAAGAAACAGCGGAGCCAAAAACTGATGGGCCATAGCCTTTAATCCTACCTTGCACCCGGCGGGCAAGTAAAAATACACACTGGGCTCCAAAACCCAGTCACACTCAGTGCTCACAAAGCCACTGACTTATCCGAGTTTCCTAGAATCAAAGGTTTCTAGCTCACCAGCCTTATTCTCCTCAGTTCCCCATCTCCTTCCTTATCCCAGATACAAACTCTACACAAACTGGCATCTCACTCAGCACTCCGCCATCTTGGCTGCTTCTCCTGGCCTCCTCCACGTGGCCTCCTTTAGCTGCTGGCTCTATTCTCTCCGCTCTCTCATGCTAACCTCAGGAAACAAGAGCCAAACTCCCGCTCCGTTCCCATTTTATAGTGTAGAAATCCAAACCCTTAATCCAATATACATAATAGGGAAGTCTCTAATACAAAGTCACTTCTCTGAGGCATGATAGGATTGTACCACCTTACACCAAAAAGGGTAGGAAAGGCTTAATCCCAAAACCAAGCCCCAGGCTACAACGATCCCGCCTGCCCACAGAGACACACATTAATATCACCTGGGTGACGGCCTCACGTGGGCAGCGCCATTTTTAACAAAGTGAGCATAATACATTTTATCTGCCCAACAGTTCTTCAATAAATGGTGATGGGAAAATTGGAAAACCACATGCAAAAGAATAAAACTTGACTACAGTTTGTCTCCTTGCACAAAAATTAATTTAAATTGGATCAAGGACCTAAATATAAGATCTAAAAAAATACATTACATAGATGAATACATAGGTACTAAACTCATGAGTTCATGAAAGTTTATGAAAACTAAATTCTTTGCTAAAACCATTTGTCATATTAGAAAAAAAAGTATAAAAGAGGAAAGTGGGATTGTGTGATTGTGTTTGTGTTTACCAAGTTAACATTAAATTTCTTATCAGCTTGATTAAACTTCAGTTAGACTTATTCATGAATATTGTTCTCTGATTTCTCATTTCTTAGAACATTTGCATTAGAAAATGTGATACTGCAAATTTTCTCTTCACCTTTTGAGATTTAAAAGTTCTTCCAACTTCTAGCTGGAAACTCAGGTATGTCTGTTTCAAGAACTTGAGAGCCTTTCTTGGCTTCTGGCATTGTGGTTAAAATCAACTGAACCAAAGAACCATCCTTTTGAAATGTAATCATCAAGGAAGACAGTGCCTTGTAATTTGCAAGGTAGCTACCAACCTAATTTCCTAAGAGTAATTAGCAAACAGATATAGCCTAATTACTTTGGCCAAATTCTCCTCTAAGAGTCCTGCAGTGATTTGTTGTGTATCTCACAATGCTTAAAAAACTTCTGTTATGTTTCTTTAAATTTTGAACTCCCATAGAATTTGATATCTCTACCTGCGGTGATAGTTTTAACCATTACTGCAAAAATTGTAAGTAGAACATTTCCTACTGGTTTAAATCCTTCTGGATGCAAATTTCTTTGAGAGTTCATTTATTCTTCCACCTTATTTGGAAAACAGAGGAGGAGAGTTTTAAAAACCACTCCCTTTTCCAAGTACAGGTTAATATAGTTTAAGAAAATATTTTGTTTGGCCACTAGATGGCGAATGTTTGAATTTCACTTTGTTCAGGTAGTTTCCCTAAGGCATTAAACCAAGCCAGGACTGACATTTCAAACTATTTTATCCAAAATAAGAACATGGTCATTTTACTATATTAAATATACACACAATATGTAATTATTTTAAAGACTATATAGGTAATCATGTTGTTAAATATTAACTATTGATCACAGGTGCTGTTTTAAACATTAAAATTATTTTTGCAACTTCCATTTTTATCAGTACTTATTAAAAACTCATTAATGCTTTTTAACATCACTGCACACATTATAACAGTGTTATATAAAAAGAAAATACATCTTCTGTTAGTGAACAGATAAATTAAATTTTCTTCAAGTGGAATCATACAGTCTTCCATGTGTTTTCAGGTTCCAAAGACAATTTTCTTGGATTTGTGTCTACTTAAAAAAATTCAAGTTGTAGGCTGGTAGTTCTATGTTCTGAAACATCTCTAGTAGACAAAAAGAAACATGTCTCTGAATGTAATTCAACTTATGATGGTTATACTCAGAGAAGATTTAGGTTTTTTTTACCTTGAACCTTTATGTTGAATCAATGTAGACAGGTTATATATCATCTTTCTTATATAAAAATTCCTAGGTCAGGATGTGAAATATTTGCAAATATAAAGTAAAATTATTTTGGAAAGAATACAAGTTATTGTTTATAGCTATTGCAATTGGAAAACAAAGTCAGACTTGGGGTTACCTATGACCCCCTTTGCTAATTTAAAAAGAGATGAGGACCAAATAGGTTTAGAGTATGTCTTTTATCAGAGAAACCAGTAGCTGTGAGAAGGCAGGGTAATTCTGTCCACAAAGCTGCTTTAACACTCTTCTGGTGCTGCTGGTTTTTATAGGGTTCAGGAGCTGTTGGTAATGGTGTATGGGGCATAAGAAAAAAAAATTAAAAGTCTATGCAGTTAGTCATATAACAATATACAGGAGGTGGAGATTCAGCTGCACAAATACCTCTTTTGCAAGTTCTTTTGATGTAACACAGGCCCAATCAACATGGTCCTAGCCGGTATCTTTGGTAAATCTTCAAGAAAATAGGGGTCAGATGTCTCCCAGGAATAGCCAGGGACCTGGCACCTCTGGGACTATTTGCTTCTGGGAATTGTTTGTGAAAACACTCCCTGTTTTCTTAAGATATAAGGTAAACTAAAGATTGGTAACCCATATTTCTAATTAATTTATAGGTCTTGACTTTTTACTGTAAATCCCGTGGTTAGACTTTTATAAACAACTACTGTGATTTAAACTCCCCTAATTGTCAGGTCCTTCCCCAATGTAAGCTTTCTCCAACATTCCTGCAAAGGTAAATCTTTTAATACATTTCAAAATAAAGGCAGGGAACAATTAAGAGAGAATAGCAATCAGATTCACTATTTTCAAACCCTTATTTATCTCCTATTTATGACAAATAAAAGTTACTATTACTAACGCCAAATTTCTAACTTTCGAGCTACCCTATCAATATTATATTCTCCAAATTCTGTCTAAACTTGTTTTGTTACTCCACAACCCAGATTGCTGTTTCTCATTATTTCTATCTTCATATTTCACTAGAGACATTTATAAATTATCCAATGCAATGTATAAACCTAAGTATACAGTTTAGTGTGATGTTTAGCATTTTCTGTTTTCATATGCATATATACAGACTCTGCATTGAAATATCTGAAGGCCTGAAGTCATCTTACATTTTCTTTGTGTTAAGCCTGGTGACTGAGTATGACATAATGAGAAGCTACCTTTACTGAAGCCCATCAATCTTGGGCCATAAAACAATTGAAGTGTTTAAACATTTAAATTAGAAAAATAAAAAGCAAGCCCTAATTACTATGCATGGTTAAGTATTTTAGAGGACTTTGGCTGTTGCTATGGAGGAACACTCTCTCTTACTAAAGTAAATAATCTTACAACATTGAAATATTAAAATAAAAACGGTAGCTTATCCTGTTTAAGGATAACTTACCCTACATGCCCTTGATAAAGACAATAAGTGAAAATGTCCTATAAAAAAATAAGAAAGCAAAATCCACAAATATACTCTTTATCGAAATGTTTTATCTTTATGATTTTCCTAAACCCTACTCCTTAACTTTACTAAGGCTACCAATCCTTGATTAGTTCCTATTTTTCCAGTCAATTTGTATCTGAGTTCCTTAGCTCAGTGAAGACTGGAGAGAGAACAAACATTTCAACAAATTCTCCTTAACACTATCAATCTCTTCGATTCTTAGCTCTGCATATTAACAATAAAAGTACCCAACATGAGTAATATTGATCACAGAATTTTGGAGTCAAGTGATCTCAGTCTACAGTTTAGTTATATCAACCTGAGGTCTTAGAACATCACGTAATGATAGTGCACCCTACTAAGAATAGTGAAACTTTACAGTCTTTATAGGATTATAAAAGAAATTATAAATTTAAAGCACTAGGCAAATATAAAGTGGCATTATTTTTTAGTCATCCATCAAAAAAGCAGAGAATAACAAGAAAAATATCATATAAAATGATATTTTTTATTTCTTTACAAATTAGTAACTTCTAAACTCACATAGAACTTTAGTGTGGCTTTTTTTAGTTCATATTTAAATACAGTTGACACTATTATGCATGTTTTCCCCATTTATATGCTGACCTCAAACAAACTAGAAAAAAATAGAGATTAACTTCCTGGAAGGCAAGCTGTGTATGTCATCACATTTATTTCTCAAGTTAATTCTACAACGTATTATTTTCTTCACTCTAAAGGGAGCAAAGACAAGCTCAGAAAAATTAAGCAAGTGGGAAAACCTGGTTTCTGACAGTCTACTTAAACAGAAGTCATGGTTACAAGCTTTACTTGGACAAATCAGCTTGATGACCACATCTTATTTATTCTTTAAGAATTGCAAAATGAGTAATATCTTGCAACTCCATAATTTATAAATAGAATTTTATTTATCAAGAGAAGGGATAGCCATCTATTTTATTACTTAACAAACAGTATTATGTTTTACACACATAGTAAACTACATTAAATGCCAGCCTATGAGAAGTATCATTCTGTTTCTCCTCTTAAAATCTAGAAGAAATATTTTCACTTCAGTAATTTTGAACTAAGTGTTTTGAATAACTCTCCCATAGCAAAAGACTGACTAATTAGTGTTGTGGAGAAAAATCTCTCTGTTTTTAGAGCGCCAACAAGGCATTAGAGACTATGTAGGTAAAGATTTCAGAGATAAGCCCTGGCCGGTTGGCTCAGCGGTAGAGCGTCGGCCTAGCATGCGGAGGACCCGGGTTCGATTCCCGGCCAGGGCACACAGGAGAAGCGCCCATTTGCTTCTCCACCCCTCCGCCGCGCTTTCCTCTCTGTCTCTCTCTTCCCCTCCCGCAGCCAAGGCTCCATTGGAGCAAAGATGGCCCGGGCGCTGGGGATGGCTCCTCGGCCTCTGCCCCAGGCGCTAGAGTGGCTCTGGTCGCAATATGGCGACGCCCAGGATGGGCAGAGCATCGCCCCCTGGTGGGCAGAGCACAGCCCCATGGTGGGCGTGCCGGGTGGATCCCGGTCGGGCGCATGCGGGAGTCTGTCTGACTGTCTCTCCCTGTTTCCAGCTTCAGAAAAATGATAAACAAAAAAAAAAAAAAAAAAAAAAAGATTTCAGAGATAAAAGACATTAAGATAAGCTATCAAACACTTGGGTTCTTTGCTTTTACATGAGAGTCAACAGCCAAATCCAGGTCACCAAATTTTTTCAGTAAAGCATTAAATATTAAA
This sequence comes from Saccopteryx leptura, assembly GCF_036850995.1. Classification (NCBI taxonomy): domain Eukaryota; kingdom Metazoa; phylum Chordata; class Mammalia; order Chiroptera; family Emballonuridae; genus Saccopteryx; species Saccopteryx leptura. The sequence goes on along the minus strand of NC_089506.1, from coordinate 61,950,424 downwards.
TATTTTAGTCTTCATAGCAATTTAAGTCTCTGTCATAAACTTTTAACTGCTGTATTATAGTGTAAAAGCTGTCAAGTGAATGAACGGGCATGCCTGTGTCCAGTGGTGAGATTCAAACAAATTAACAACCTATTCTCTGTTTTAAGGACCATTGTAAGTATAAAAAATATATACCAAAAAGTAATTTACTATTTTATGCATTTTTAGTTCATATTTAAATACAGTTGACACTATTATGCATGTTTTCCCCATTTATATGCTGACCCAAATGAAATCCCTTGACACTTTGGCTAATGCAGTCTCCCCTGTTTGGCATAAACATTTTCCTTCCATTTTTCATTCATTGGTTATAATGACGCCATTCATTACATTACCAAAATCAGAGTTTTAGAGTAACTCTATTTTATAGAGTGTGCTACTCAATCAATTGATGTCCATCTGAAAGCTGTTACAATTCCATGATATACAGATAACTATTTTCTACTTAATTTTACCACACCTCAAAATTTGTTATATTTTAAATTTTGAAAACAAATAAAAATTTTATAACAATTTTATATAAGTGGTATTTATATACAAGATATGACATAATAGGTTCTCAATAACTCTTTGACTATCTTTGAAAGAAAGGAAAAAAATTCAGGCCAACAGAAGACAACATGCAATATCTCACGTTACAAATTTAATGCTTTGTGCTTCTTCATAAATTAGGCTTAAGGCTAAAACAAATACTTTTATATAATTGTCAAGACATTTAGTATAGCCTGCATCAAAGATAAACAGTGGCTCCTTGTCTGTCTCAGGGGTTAGGTTCCAGGATTCCCGGTGCTAGACGAAAATCCATGAAGTAGCGACTTTATATTTATTTTATTATTTATGTATATTTTAAAGCTTTATAAACCCTTTCTACACTCTTAAAACCTTTCCCACACTGTTATTAAACTTTCCCACAATTATTTTGTTTATTTTACCACAAAATCATTAAAGTAATAAGTATATTAAATACCTATATATTGCAAAATCTCGCAATAAGGCAAAAATCCATGATACAAAATTAGATATATACAATTTAAAAATCTGTGATACAATGAGACTGTGAAAAGTGAACCGCGATATTGCGAGGGGCAACTGTATACTCTATGAGTGTAAATTTTGTTCAAGAAATTAGCTTAATTATCAATCTCTAATGACATCATAGCTCACAGTTTGTTTAAATTATCTAACAAATACACTTACCAATGTAGCTTTCATTACAATGTAATGAAGACACTTATATTTGTAAAATAGACATTCTTCTAGCATATGTGCAATTTGAATATACTAGTGATTTAAAGAGAGAATATATTTTCAGTTTAAATGCACAAACAGTAATACTAAACCTTGAATGTTTTACATTGTCACGATATGTAATTTGAAGTGTAAGATTTATTTTGAAATATAATATAATGATACAGCTACAATTACAGAAAAACATACTAGGATAGTTATCCACATTAAGAAACATATGCCAGAAGATAAATCAACAGAACGCTTCTTTCATTGAGGAAGTATTCTTATGAAACAGTCAGCTGAAATACACAGTATGCTTAGTGGTATAGTAAAATTGTGAATGATGAAGAAACTAATATATTATAAATAATATAAAATATAATGTCATTAAATATTGTTTTGTTTTATATGACAATATTTGATTATAAACATTATAAAACAGAAAGGTTATCATGTAGAAATACTTGTCAAAAATGTTTGAACTATAGAATAAACATATAGTGTGTCTATAAAATTAAATACAACTTGGTCCTGCTTTTAAAAGATGCTAACTAGACAAGACAGTAGGACTTATATTTAAAATGTCATTTTAGTTTTAATTACTCATTTATTTAAAATTTGATTTTATTGCATCCAAGAAAGAAAGGTAATATGTTATTTAATGACAAATAAGGAAGGACAGAGTTCCTACAGCAACTTAAGACATGTTCTATAATTTAGCAATGTTTTAACAATTAAGTAGGTAATAATCTAGATTCATGACATCTGCTACAAGTAATCAAATACCATATAAAATATTTTGCATTTTACTTTATTTTTAAAAAAATCACCTGTACACAGAAAATTCATGTATCTAGAACCATTTAAATGATAAATGAGTCATATACATACAATATAATTTTAACTTAGATTTGCAGGATAATGTTGAAACAGGCCCTTGAAGGATTGAAAGGTAATTTGAAAAATATAACATAGCTTACTTGTTTTCAGATCTATATTGGTATTTCTCTATTCTTTATGCATATCTATATATTAAAATTCCTGAGTTAAACCATTCCTCTTTAATTCCTATATTTCTTCTGAAAAATTGTATTTTGAGAATTTCTATATTTTAGTTCATTAAAATATCATACAAGACATTCAATTTTAGTCAAGATGTCCCCTAGACCAGATTTACTCTGCTTGGTGAAACATATATATATATATGGTGTCCGTAAAGTCATGGTGCACTTTTGACCAATCACAGGAAAGCAACAAAAGACAATAAAAATGAAATCTGCACCAAATAAAAGGAAAACTCTCCCAGTTTCATACCTATTCAGTGCAGTTCAATGTGGGCTCACACACAGATTTTTTAGGGCTCCTTAGGTAGCTATCCTGTATAGCCTGTACAGACTCGTCACTGACTGATGGCCTACCAGAACGAGGTTTCTCCACAAAACTGCCGGTTTCCTTCAACTGCTTATCCCACTGAGTAGTGTTATTCTTATGTGGTGGCACTTCGTTATAAACGCGCCAATATTCTTGTTGCCCTTTGGTCACAGATTCGAATTTAGCGAGCCACAGAACACACTGAACTTTCCTCTGTAATGTTCACATCTCGACTGGCATGGCTGTGGGCTGTTCCACTGTATACACCAGGGGTCCCCAAACTTTTTATGCAGGGGGCCAGTTTACTGTCCCTCAGACCGTTGGAGGGCCAGACTATAAAAAAAAACTATGAACAAATCCCTATGCACACTGCACATATCTTATTTTAAAGTAAAAAAAAAAAAATGGGAACAAATACAATATTTAAAATAAAGAACAAGTAAATTTAAATCAACAAACTGACTAGTATTTCAATGGGAACTATGCTCCTCTCACTGACCATCAATGAAATGCGGTGGGGGCCGGATAAATGGCCTCAGGGGGCCGCATGCGGCCCGTGGGCCGTAGTTTGGGGACCCCTGGTATACACGGTGTTATGTCATCATCTGCACATGCTGCAAATCATCCTACAGAAACTGGGAGGGTTTTCCTTTTATTTGGTGCAGATTTCACATTTCTATCATCTTTTGTTGCTTTCCTGTGACCTGTCAAAAGTACAGCATGACTTTTCGGACACACTCTGTGTGTGTGTGTGTGTGTGTGTGTGTGTGTATGACAATTGATATCAAGACACTAGCCATCAAGAAATGAAAGGCAGTGACCCGTGAGCGATGTGAAACAAATGACATGTGTCCTAAGATTGTCTCAGTTTATTAAGGTGAAAGAATTTCTTAAGTGCAGTCTGTAAGTTGGAGCCCAGTTTGAAACCAGCAAGTTACTGAAGTGAGGAAGATGGAGTTGAGTCTCTGCAGAAGCCAAGAAACCAAGGCATTTCTTTTACAAGACAATGTAAAAAAGATAAGAGAGATGCATAGAGGGAGTTCCCCCATGTGTTCAGCTGAATACTGTTTAGTTCCTGTCAGTGAAGAGACTATTGGAGCTTGGGGAAAGAACCATCTGTTCTTACAGGTAATAGTACCTGGAGTTAACACAGCCTGGAATAGTGCCAATTCCCAACTGTGGAGGAAGTTGAATGCTCATATACTGCTGGTGGGCATATAAAGTGGTAACCATTTTAATAAAGTTTGGTAGTTTTTAATAAAGTAAGCAAAATTTGCCTTATGAGCCAACCATTCTACCCTTAGACCCAAGGGAAATTAAAGTTTGTGCCCTTACAAAAACTCATATACTTCAGAGCTATGTTTGTGTTAACCATAATTTTCCAACAACCCAGGTAAATGAATAAACAAATTTTGATATATTTAATAAATGTAATTTTACTAAGCCATAAAAATGAATTGAAACATGCAACAGTATTACTAAATATCCAATGAATTACCCCGCGTGAAAGTAGCCATACAAGAAGCATATAACATACAGTTCTATTTACATTCAATTCTAGAAACTGTAATCTAATCTATTGTGACAAAAAGTAGGTGAGTCATTTTAGGGGGACACAGCACAAAAGGATTACAGTGAAGCATGAGAAAAATATTTTGTGTGTTGATGGTACCTTGATTATGATATTTCACAGTTGTAAACATATGTCAAAATTTATCAGATGACACACTTTAATACTTTATACACTTTGTACTCTAATAAAGCTGTTTTAAAAAACAACAACAACTTAGAAGCAAGTTAAACATTATCTTTTTAAGAGTGCAGCACTATCATCAATCCAGTCTCAATTAAATAAATTCAAAAAAATCAAACTCATTTGTCACATTAAAATCTTTAAAAGTTAGTCTACTGTTGTTGGTTCAAATTATATATATAAGTATTTAGTATAAAAAGTTGCTATTTTACTCAAAACTCTTAGATTAATTATAATTTCACAATGCCAAGTATTAAAATGTAACATCGCTGGTATGCACACTTTTAATGAGTGTATACACTTTTAACATTTTTTTCTTATGTTAAATTTGCTCTGATTGTATTCCTTAAAATTAAAGTTTATGTCTGTTTAGTCCAGTAATAAAAATTAAATTATATTTTTTATCTTATTATTTTTATTTTATTTTTCTGGCAATTTACTTCTATTGTATTTTATGAAGGTATTTCATAAAATACAGAAAACCTTTCCACCGAAAGTTAGGAAAGGCTAAACTAGACTCCTGCTTCCTTTATTAGAATTAGCCAATGATGAATGCCTTTATGGTCTGCTCTTTCAGTATCTTTTAAATTAAACTCTTTCTTTGCATATCAAAAAGTATTATTTTTCCTTATCCCATCTCACTCTTCTTTCTTTTTAGTTTCCCTTCTTTTTATGGCATAGAAGATTTTTAAAAAATATTTCAAGCAATATCTCGTCATTTTAAGAACTTTTAATTAATTTTGTATGCTTTCACCAACCTGTTCTTCGTTGTCTGCAATCATTTTATAGATTAGAATACTGTTTTAAATTATTACTTTGGAATTGTTACCAATAAGAAAGAATTACTATATCCACTGTTCTCTCATAACTTTTTTATATCTCCATTTACATTATAATCATAGTGCATGCACATTCTTTTGGAGTTCCTTGAAGGCAGAATCAAAACCATTATTTCTGTATTCTCCAATATTCTATCACAGTCTGTTTTAGTCTGCACAACAAAATTAGACTCCCAGCCACCTCTACAATCATTTTCTTTTGCCTTTATAAACTCTACTTGCTCTTTAGGAACCATCTAAATATATCACAAGCTCAGCAAGAGACTCTTATAATCTCTCCAGAAATACTCAGTTGAGGACCTCTCAATTGTTCACTTCCATAATTATTTTACAAAATATATCACAATAAAACAACTCACTACCATACCATGCCATGTGATTTACTGTGTGTATCTATCTTCTTCTCCTCCTCCTCCTCCTCCTCCTCCTCCTTCTTCTCCTTCTTTTTCTCCTCCTCCTCCTCCTCCTCCTCCTCCTCCTCCTCCTCCTCCTTCTTCTTCTTCTTCATTTCTTCTTCTTTTTTTAACTGGGAGAAAAAGAAATAGTGAGACATATTCCTGCATTTGCCTTTCTGGGATCCACCTGGCAACCTGTCCAGAGCTGATGCTCCAATACAGACCTGTTTTTAGTGCCTAAGGTTGATGTACTTGGACCAACTGAATTATCCTCAGTTCCTGGGGCTATGCTTGAGCCAATGGAGCCACTGACTGTGAGAGGAGAAGAGAGAAAAAAGGGAAAGAAGAAGGAGAGAAGTAAATGATCCCTTCTCTTGTGTGCCTTGACCTGGAATCAACCTGGGATATTCATACACTGGGAAGAAGCTCTATCCACTTAGCTGACTGGTCAGTGCAAGTATCTGACCTCTACACTTCAAAAACAGGTGTTTTGTAATAAAATATATACACATTTGTGTTGTGATAATTGTGTTATGACAAAAAATGAAAAATAAAACTACTATATAATTCAACAATTTCATTTCTGTTTATATATCTAGAAAAGTTAAAATCAAAATCTCAAAGATATATGCATATTTCCATGTTTTTTGTACCATTATTCACAATAATCAAGACATGGAAACAACCTAAATGCCCATCAATGGACAAATGAATAAAAATAAATAAATTTTTTTTGAAATTTTATTATCATAAAAAATGAAGGAAAACTTGCTAAAGCAACAACTTGCATAAACCTGGAGGACATTGTGCTAAGTGAATAAACAACAGAGAAAGAGAAATAATAGATGATAACACTTACATGAGATATCTCAGAGAAGCAGAGTAGAATGGTGGTTTCCAGGGACTTGTTTGAGGGAATTATGGTTTTTGGTTTAAATTCACAGTTATCTAAGTAAGTTTTACATATCTGTTGTACAACATAGTACCTATAACTAACAATAGAGTATTGTACAATTAAAAGTTTGTCAAGAGCATACATTTCATGCTCTTAGTATAATTTTAAAAAAAGATGTTTTGTATTAAAATTTATATACCTTTGTGTTGTAATATATTGTGGTATCTTTTAGTGGTTAATTTATTGTCTTTTTCCTTATGGGATCTGAGAAACTAATTGGCAAAAATTTTGACCACTATGCCATCCTTGCATTAAAAGATGTTTTAAATGAGTTGAAATAATTAAACAATCAAATTCAAAACAAACAACTAAAGAATATTGAAAAATAATATATTATTTATCTTAAAATATCTAGAGAACTTTTTTAGTAATTCTACCAAAAAACCAGCAAAATCATAACAAGCAAGTGATCATAGGGACTCATTTAATTTGGACTGATTTCATATGCCAATTTACATGTGACTTATCTTCCCAAATGAGAGTTTATATAATATTATATCTCTATACATTTTAGTGCTAACGTTTAAGTCAAATTAAGGACATGTAACATATATTTAAACAATTACAAGCTGTTAGATGTAATAAATTTTATGTATTTAGCTAAATTATTCTGTGTGGTGTGGTGAAGAATTAATCTAAAATCAATTGGTATCATCACATAAAATACCAAGGTTTTATTGTAAGTATAAAGAAGATGTCATATCTAAGTAGTATGTGTAGAGTACTTTTAAAAATGCATTTAAAAATCAATATTATATTTTATATTTAATGCAGGTCAGTGACAGCATATCTCAGTGGAACCAAAGGACATTTTCCCCGAAGGTAGCACAGAAATTTTCTTATTTCTTAATGCACATTACAGTTCACGGAACTTCTTTATTATCTAATTCTGAAATGTCCCTGGTTCATGACAAGCAGTTTTTAAGAAAGTTAAATTCTCAAGATTGAATAGGATAAAAACCAAATTTCTGGTCACTACATAAGTTTTCTTTTAGCAAATGTGTCTTCTGTATTGGAGTCTTGTGTTGTTCAGCAAAATAAATATTCAAGTTAGTCTATTTTTGTTTGATAAAGGGACATTGTTCTCTCATCTTTACTCCCATTACATCACATTCATGTTCTTTTCATTTAATGTCTACTTATTTTTTTTTATATCCATTCAGGGCATGGATATCATAACAGCAAGTGACTGGATATTTTTCAAAGTCCAACTTCCTTTTGACTTAAAAACCATGATAGTAAGTGCTTAATGAATATATTCTCAAAAAAATTGTTTGCTTTTAGTTGATATCTTAGGATCTATTAATCCACCTTGATAAAAGATGAGCCTTGATTATTATTGACATGCTGTTATAAATTTTAGATTTGTAAAAACTGTAATTACATTTTTCATAACCCTTTATTCTCTGTGAAATATCAGAAAATCATGGCTTGCTCCTGGTGTGAGAAGGACCATCTGATGTGAGGGTAATGTTCACATATAGTTGATGTTCTTCTTGGTATTATAGACTGGGATTCACTTGGCCCAGGTCTATTATATATTCCGCTATGTTCAAGAAATATTTGGAGAAGCTCTTTAGCATATGTCAATAATAAAGTTAATAATAGTTAATATTTATTTGGAAAATAATAGATAATACTTCTATAGAATTTCTATATGTAGTATTATGTTTTCCATTTTATAATATCTGTAATTCTCATAACAGAAATGAAATTGGCACCCTTAACATTTTCATTTCAGATGAAAAACTGAGAGAATTAAACCTGCGTAAAATCATTTTCTATCAAAGTACATGGTCTTCAAGACTTTGAAATTACAATGACTTGGTGAAATCAGAGGGAATAATACAGAATATTTTATGTGTAACTCTTATTTATAAAGTGTGTGTGAATCACCTCACAACCCCTCTAGAAATTTTGCTTTTTAATGGTGGCTAAAAACACAAAACAGTATAAACTATGGTCTTACATTGTTTGCATTTTAGTAGAGTACATATGACATGTATGTAAGTAAATATAGCAAAAGGTGTAAATCAAAACATTGCAAAAGTTAAGAAAAGTAAAATAACATTTAAAATAGCTTGCTAACTTCTCTTTTAGACATGATTTCATTCGAGCATTGATATTCAAAGCACATTAAAAATCAAGCAAAGTATGAGACGTTGGGAACATATGGAGCACTTGTCAACAGTGACAAGATGGATGATAAGAATAATTCATGAACCGTTCCAAAGTTTTAACTCTTGCTCTCCATTTATTTTGTAAGGCATTAATATTAGCATAAATAAAACCTAAAGACAGCATTCCGTAATTAAACACTCAGTGGATTAAAAAATGAGGAAGTTGATATCATTTGCATTTATCTCCAGGAACACCTGCATTTATTTCTAGGATCTTTTAGTTAGGAGAAACACAGCTGCTCATGTTGTGACTTGTGAAAAATACAACATTAAAGTCATGAAGAAGTGGCTACATTATATACATTTCTACTACTCTAAACAGAAAAGGTAAAACTTGCTTTGGGTCCAGAATTTATATTATATACTATTTTGACACGTAATTTATTTTGAAGTAATAATATTGGGTTCGCTGATGTATTATTAGTCAGCTCAGGCTGCCATAACAAAATACTACAGACTGAGTATCTTAAACAATGGCTATTTATTTCTCATACTTTTGAAAGCTGGGGATTTCAACATCATGTTGCTAGCAGTTTTTAGTTCCTGGAAAGGACTCTTCCTGGGTGGTTTGGGGTGAAGCAAAAGTTGTTTTACAGTTGTGTGCATGTTAAACACAGAGTTTATTTTTATATTATTATTTATTAATTACTGTATTATTTTCCATATGAACAATGGTAAACCAACTTTGCTGCTGTTTTAGTTCCAAATTATCTCACATATAAAAACAAAAACAAAAACCAAACAAACAATAAACTGTGCTGCTTATTTTGTTATCTGAGTTCCTCGGTTCTGTATTTAATGTGCTTGTTTATATAAATATTTTGTGCAGCTTGTTGTGAATTTTAATCAGGATAAGTAGTCAGGGCATCTACAAGCATGGGTTTAAAGTAATATAAAATTGAGTGTGCAAACAAGTGTTTCAGAAAATGTTTAAACTCTTTTTATTTACACTTATAATATCTATTTTAATTTAAATTATGTGAATAACAAAAGCAGATGCAAATACAAACACATAAATTTCTACTTCTTTGATAAACATGGTCTTTCAAAACACATTTATATTCATAAATAAATTAACTATATTGAAACATGTATTCTCTTGAAACCTGTTTTTGGACAAAACCTGAGATGGAAACATCTCTATAATATATTGAACTTAGAGCAATTAAATTATGAGGATGTTAAGTGAACATTTGAAAATGACTCCAAGAAAGCAAGAGCAATGATTTGATGATATAATCTACTGGCATAACTTTTAATTAGATAACACTATTTTTACCAAAAGAAAATGTCTTAAGAAATGATAAAGCTTCCTAAGAAGAAAAAAATTATAAAGAATGAGTTTGCATAATTTATTTTTTTCAGTCTTTGAAATTTAAGTGAATCACAAAATTTTGAAACACAACCAAATCAAGGTTGATGATAAGAGTCATCTCTTGCACAAGGACACTCCATCAAAACTGGAAAAAGAAGTATTTTACCAATGTCTGGAAACCAACACTGAGAGTAAAAGTAAATGAAGAAGCAAAGAAATTTGTTCCAAGAAAAAAAAATGAAATAAAACTTCACAAAATATATTTTAAGCAATAATAAAAAACATAGCTTCTAATTATTTAAAATTTTTTTCAAATTTTAATTATAGCAACCTATATCAAGAAATATTTACTGAGTATTCTCTCTTTATGTAGAAATATGCTGCCCTCACTTATCATTAAGATAATGATAAAATTCTGATATGTTGTTAAAACTTTATAGAGCACTAATATACTAGTTAGTACATAATTTCTGATCTATTGTTAAAAAAATACTTGTTATTTATGATGTATACTTGCATTAACATTAAAGTTTTTTTAAAAAAAACTTAAAAATATTGTTTATGCGAGAGTAAAGACAATTATTTTATTTCATATATAATGGGCATGTTTAATTTTTATTTATCATATTTACAGAGATTGTGGTGATTACATTTAATCTAGATCTTGGCCTGACCTGTGGTGGCACACTGGTAAGTGTTGACCTGGAACACTGAGGCCACAGATTTAAAACCCTGGGCTTGCCTGATCAAGGAACATATGGGAGTTGATGCTTCCTGTTCCTCCCCCTTTCTCTCTATGTCTCACTCTCTCCTCTTTCAAAAATGAATAAATAAAAATTTATAATGTATTTTAATAGATTACTAAGTGTTCTTAAATGTTAGTTCTGCAAATAATATTTATCAAGGAGACTATAATTATTGTGGATAAGAGATATAAAGTTTGCAAACATTTATATTAACCGTGTTTTAGTTTCTATTTATCATTAACAAAATACATTTTTCATTTTAATAAAAACTTTAAGATAAACTGGTCTTCTTAAGAAAATAAATTTACTGATTACAAGAAAAACAAAGGAAGTATTAGTGTTTTTTATGGAGTTGCAGTTCAAAAGATAAAATCTCCTCTTTTAAATTAACCATAAAGGGAGCTAGAAAACTTATATAAAATACTCTGGTTAAGTAATTGATTTCTTATAGTGGAAGATTGAGATAGTCAAAAAGATGATAAATTAAAATAGTTAAATATTTTATGACATTGTATTTACATAGACCTAAATTTAAAAGCAAGATTAAGCCTGACCAGGCAGTGGCGCAGTGGAGAAAGCATAGGACTGGGATCCGGAAGACCTGGGTTCGAGACCCTGAGGTCGCCAGGTTGAGCCTGGGCTCATCGGGTTTGAGCAAGGCTCACCAGTTTGAGCCCAAAGTTGCTGGCTCAAACAAGAGGTCACTCGACCTGCTGTAGCCTCCCAGTCAAGGCACATATGAGAAATCAGTCAACTGTCAATTAAGGAACAACAACAAATTGATGTTTCTCATCTCTCTCCCTTCATGTCTGTCTGTCCCTATCTGTCCTTCTCTCTGACTCTTTCTGTTTCTGCCACAAAAAAGTACGATTAAATAATTATTCAAGTAATTTAAGCAATAAATTATATAAAACTAAATAAATAAGATAAAATTTAGTTGTGGATTATCAAAATTATAGATTTAGTGAAGTTACAACTGCTATTTAAGAGATACACACCCATGACTAATAAAAAGTAATATACTTTATATTTGTCAGCCTGATAAAGCAGAAGAAAAAATCTTACTTATTTCAGAGTCAGAGTTTAAAATTCTGGAAAACACCTTTACTGTTTATGAGATTTATCTTGATCAATTTGGTATGCTATTATTCATATTTACTTTATTCATTTTATTAATATAATATTAATAATGATTTAATACATATTAACTCCTTTTGATTAAGAAACTTTCATTAAATTGAGCTTTTTTGAAAAGCATTAATATTTTCTTTCCCAAAAATGTATTATATATCGCTAAAAACATAGAGTTAAACAAATTATTTTCATTTTGAACTCCCTTTACCAATAAAACTAAAAGTCAAGTCCTTGAGTTATAGGCTGAGGCTTTGTATGCATCTGTGTGATTTACCCTTAAAGGCCATCTGAACAGATTTCACCTTAACAGACTAACACAAAAATAGCTCTGGACCAATGTGCATTTTGAATTAATCTCAGGAGTCCTGAATCCTAGTGACAAAAACAGGCACAATCACACCATTGTTTTTACAGTGGTTTCAAAATGAAACAAGAGGTTTATTTCTGAATTTTACAAGGCAGGAAAAAGTTCTTTAAAATCATTTTGTGATGTAAACTTCCACTGAGATAGTACTTTTTGAAAAGCTTTCTTTAAATTCACTCTGCTTAAGTATATATAATATATATATAATGCTTAAGTATATATATAATATGTGCACTTTGTTTATCTAGAAAGATAATTTCAATATCAATATCATTGTGGTTCAGTAACAGTTTTCTTAATAAAAACTTAATGCACCACATTATATTCCCAGCACATTTTAATTAAACTCCTTTTCATTTCAGTCTGTCTCAGAGGGTTAGAGAAGCTCAAGAACATTTAACAAAATTCAACAAAGCAGCTACCTGAAGTTGATACATTAACCCTGGCACTGAAAGTTACTTTATGAAATCCATGTATGCCAGAAATACCATTACACAATGCCCCCCCAAAACCGACAGTATTTCACTCTAATTAAAGAAGTTGTAAATGAATAGTGATCATTTCTAACTCTGTATATGTATTATTATGTGTTTTGCTCTGGAAAATTATAAAGAATAAAACAAACATCAGCAACTGTAAAAGAATGTCTTACCAGGATTTATAACTGAACCTTTTGTTGATAATAAGGATAATAGACTTTAATATTTGTTTGTGTAATCATTTACAGTTACATATGCCTAACAAGTTAATATAAACATATATTTTTTTCAATCAATTTTTTCTTTCATTTGGATTCAAAGATAGGAACATTCAATTTTGAAGAGATCATCCTTTCTTTTAAACATTTCTTCAGTATTATGCCCAAAGAAACAATTTACTTTTATAAGCATGAGACTAAAGGAAAGGATTTTTCTTTGATTAATTCTGGAGTCATGGAGTCCTTCTACTACAATAAAAGCCCCACCATCTCACCATGGCTTATTCAAATCTCTTCTGGCCACATAGATTTCAGATTTCTAATTATTTTCTCATATTATAAGCAAATAATATTATATAGATACTATGATATACTACATATATAAATATATGTTGCAATACTGTGTATTATATATCATTCCTAGTTATATCTTTTAAACAAACATAATTTTTTGGCAGTGAGACTAAAATATACATATATTCATTCTAGATTGGGTAAATAATGACTGTAAGTAAACTTATATCAGATTTGTGGAGAGATTCTACATAGGTTCAAGGTGTTTTTATGACAATTTATGAGTTTTTTTATTTTTTAGTATTTGATTAGAAATTGTAGACTTGTGTGACCACTTTCTGAAAACCACTTGTATTTTTCATTCAAGTAACAGTGCACTTAACCCTGATTTCCTTGGATTTATTGTTATTTAATGCCCCCTCCAAAAAATTCAGCTACCTATGAATATGGGTGAGTCATATTAGGCACAGGCCCCAGATTCAAATTAATTAGTTTAAAACCACCTTTATTTATTGGTTATTACTCTTGTGGTAAGTTCATTTAGTTTGCCTATCGAAGCCTATCAAAATTTCCAGCTATGCTGTGTTTTGTTCTTTTTACCATGGCCAAAGTGGCTGCCCTAAATACATCTTCATCTTTTGGAAGCAAACTGTCTATCTTTCCTTTTTCTCTCTCCTACTACCAAAAGCCAAGAGCAGCAACTTTCTTTTAAACCTGCATAGAAGCTGGTTCTTACCACCCTGCTCCTTGCTCTGCCATAGGTTGTAACAGTTTCATTGCTGGCTGTCTTACTCCTGAATTGCTTTAACAGATTTCTGTCTATTTATTTTTTCTTCCAGTGCTTTCTATCTATTTGAATGAAAGATGTTTTTCAAAAAGATCAATGGGTTGGAAAGAACAGATATTTTCAATGTTTAACAACATTAATCTATGAACCAACTGACTGCAAGGATTTGAACAGTAGAATGTCAAAAAATGCACCTGCTTTAGGGAAGATAAAATGGTGGGTGCTTGGATGAGATGAGAGCTGTTCAGTGTGGTAATGAAAATAACACTTGAAATAATTAAGGCGAGATATACAAAGGCCATGATCTAAATTTTAGTAATAAGAATAGCAAGTTTGCGTGCTAGAAAAATTTCAAGATGTAAATCTCTGGACATGTACCCTGTTAGATTTGGGGTGAGAAATTACAAATATAAATTTGAGAAGCAACTGCACAAAGGCCAAATTAAACAACAAAACAGCAAAATCATCTGATATTGAAAGAATCTATCACTATCTGATGAGAAATATAGTAATAGAACATATTTGAATAAAGGATCATTCAAGACAACACTGAAATAGAAGAAATATGATTATATCTTTTGAGGAAAAAAATTTTGTTTATAAAAACTCATTCATATCACTTATTCACTACTTTTTTTTGTATTATGTATTTTAGGTTGTTTCATATGATAATTTGTATATGTATAAACATCTTGTGTCTTTCCTGAAGTGCATACAATTTTACTATACATTATGTATTTTGTAGACGAGTGTATTTAAAAAGATTGAGTTATAGGCAGTTATAGCTAAGTGTATGGTCAATGTTAGAAATAGCCCTTCTCCCTTTCCCATCCCTGGGTCTGTGATCATGTATCCTAGTCATGAGCTATGGAAGAGAGCATAATAAAGCTGCAGCTCAGGTTTTACTAAAGACAAAGTTACTGAGTCACTAGATATTATCAAGGAGAAACAGCACAGAACAGTGCATACGTTTCCCCCTTAACCCTTCCTTGCCTGCTCACTTGCCTGCTTGCCTATAGACAAAAAAGTTTTTCTTGACTAACTGGCCAAGGCTTAGGTATTTAAACTGTGACTCAACCTAGTGGGGTGCGAGTTTTTACCCAACGTTGCCATCAGTGCTGTCCTTTTATGTAAGTAATATAGACTATGTCCACTCTAGCTGGTCCTTCTTGTGTTTTTTGGGGGGATTCCACAACAACACCACACAAGTTTTCCAGGTCTGGACCTCCTGTGTTACACTTAGATAGGTAGTTCTGTAACATATAGAATTTAGTCCATTAAGTAATCAAGGAGAAAGTCAATGTTACATAATTATGGTTTAGCAGAATGTCACAAGAGAAATGTTAAGTGAAAAAACATGATCCATCTTTACCTAAGAAATAAAGTCTCTGGATGACACTGTATATATAATTAGATACTAATGAGACATAATTAATTAAATAATAGACAATACTACTAGCGAGGATAATTTGATGGACACAAAGGGAGTGGGGTGCAGATGTTTAAGAAAAATGGGGCTGATTGGAAGGAGGAATGTTGTGGAGTAACAGAGCAAATGCTTCATTTTAAATTAAAAATTAAGGATATATAACTAACATCTACAAAATCACTCTTTGGTCTTCAATTATTTTTAATAATGTGAATGGTATAAATGGGGCCTGAGATAAAATAGTTTGAGGGGTGCACTATTGTCCCTCCTGAAACACCATCATGAGACTAGTGGGATTCCATCATGCTGTTAATTCTTATGTGTCTTTTCACAGTTTCTAACAATGTCGCTCTTTCTCTTTCTTTTCTTTTATTTTTTTAGTGTCATTGATAAGCTTGTTGGGTCTGGATATTTAATGGTCAAGCTGCAATATCTAGTTGAAATAATTGACTCACAGGATCAAATGTGAACCTTTCACAGTCCATAGAATCAACATCTACACTCTTTATATTCCCCAAGCAGATGATAATTATTTTTAATTTTAAAGTGTTGCTCAACCCAGTCCCTGTGTAATATTGTCTTCTCCTCTCTTAACATTAAGATCTACTCAAACATCATTTTCCTAACCCATAATCCACTCTAAAAATCCTCACTAAAAGTAGCAGTTAAATTTGATCTCCCTTTTTGCTAAACATACAAAGGGTGTGTACAGTTATTTCTTTGGGCTCTTAAAGAAGATGAAATTAAATATTGCATACCTACTTTATGTCCTGCATTGTGTTAGTAGTTGAGAATGTGACTATAAGGACAATGTGATGTACTTATTGACCTGGGAATGGATAGGTGTCTAGAGTCACCAAAAGAGAAATTTGATACTAAATCATAATAGACACATACTATTTAAGTAGATGATAGAAGAAGATAGAGGAAGGACAAGGAATTTTAGGTGGAAATGAGTGAACAGCTGTCTTAGAGTGAGAAATAATGTAGAAGTGACAAATACGGCTGTCACTATAAGGTAAAGAACAGAGAACAGGGTTAAAGTCATGTTAATTATTAAATGTTAATGACATATTAAATGACACATTAATTATTTTTTACTTTAATATGGGAGCAATTTAGAGTACCTTAAATGTGTAAGTAAAAGATATTTCATTTTCACATTTTTATACCTTTTCTGTGCAAAATCTATAGAAATTTAATGAATGAGTTCTAACATGGAAATACCCACTTATAAATAAATGAATAACTTCACAAATACACTTGCCATTGAAAGCGACTAGATATTGAAGACAACAATAAAATAAATTATCTGAAGTAATTATTCAAATTTTCATTTTGCCTCTATATTTCAAAATAGTGAGAAAAATTTAATTCATATTAAATCACAAGCACCTACACATTTTTGTTGACTCTTAGTTTACTGAAGTACTGTTTTCCATCTTCAATTCATTGTGGTACTAATCTAGAGTGACTACAATTTCTAAAGTTAGTTATACTACAAGTAATGCAATCTAATCTTTTCATTGCCTTAATATTTTCTTTCATACATTTTTTGATATAATACTCTGAGTTAGAAATATAGTATAAATATTTTAAAAGATATATTAATCAACAATAACATAGAGTACATTTTTATCCTTTTCCTGAAACATTAATGAGGAGCTAAATTGAATTCCTTCAGTAAAATGTTGACTCACAGCATCAAGGTACAATTATGGCAATACGTCAGTTAAATTCATTTAAAATAGGAAAGTGTTTGGGTTCATTAGAGCATTTAAAATGTTACACAACATAGACTACTTAATAAGATAAAGTCAAACTAAATCTCAATTAGAAAAAAAGACTACAATTAATTATTTGAGGAAAGTCCTCAGGGTCGAGATAGGACAGACTCTACAAATTATTTATGGTCATACATCTTCATACCAAATTTAAAGAAAAAACAAAACAAAACAAAAACCTTTGCTTAATGAATCCATGCTGAGTTAATTATGTCAGTTTTATATATCCCCATATAAATAAATTTAAGCTTTTCAAAGTACTACTTAATTTCAAGGTTATTAATTTAATAAGACACTAAGGTATTTATTAATCATCATTTTCCACATCATTTTCTATTTTTTATGCATTGCTTATTTATGAGCACAACTTTACCTCAGTTTCTTCAAAGCTACAGAGGTTTAAAGTAAAACTGAAAAAAAAAACAATTTTAAATGTTATATGTGACCCTTTATAAATGCCTATCATATCTTATATAACTTTTTAAAACATACTAGATTTAGGATGTCTCAAGCATTTTCTGATAATTAGTTATAAATATTCTGAGTATTATCTATGAACTTGTTTTTGCTCATATGATAATTTTAATTGAACAAAAACCCATAGGAACTCTTATAAACATATGGGTATTTTGGGTATTTTAGAGAAAGTTTTGCTAAGAGACTTGAAATTTTAATCAAATGGCTTTGGGGTTGGAGATAAGAGAAGAAGAAGGAGAAAAACAAAGATTCAGTTCAAAGAATTTCAGTAATTATGTCAGCAATTGATAATACTTTAAACTAATGGAAGAAAGATTTTTTTAGTTTTTTCTGCTGAGAAAGTCAATAAATTTTGAAATTCCAGTAACAATTTTGTATTGGACTTATCTTTGTACTCAATACTTTAAAGTTTACAAAGAGTAAATAGATAAAAAAATTGATGTTGCTCCACATGAATGAGGCAAAATGTATAGAAAGTAAATATATATTAGCATTAAATATAATTAGAGATATATTTTAAAAAGTGTAATGCTATAGAATTTATTCATTTAATGTCTTTTTAATATAAATATATAAACCGGAGCAAATCTTTTACATAAGAAGTAATAGTATACATAAAATAACTTCTTATATGTGTTTTCAAGAGCTGTTGCTCTGTACCTTCTCATTTGATTACTTAATTTAATCTAGAGTTAAGTCCTTATCAAAATGTTCCTCTTTTAGAAATAAACAGAAGTTCTACCTCACTTAATATCAGACAGAGCCAGTTAACTCTTCAATTTCTGATATAAATGCTGGCTTCATTAATAGAAAAATAACTAAATAATAATAGCACAGAAACACAAACAACAATATATATAACCATGTACTTATGCATGGATATCAGGTAAATATAAATTAAAATATACAATCAACATAGTAAAAAAGTGATTTTTTGTTTTTTGTTTGTTAAAATTGAACAAATAATTAGTTGAGCCATATGTTACTATTAGTCTATAACTTAGACAGTATATTTTAATAATATAATTTTTGCTTATTTAAAAGAAAAAATTATATAGCTTCACATTTTTGTATTATAAACATCTATATTTTTTATTATTCTTGAAAATATCAGATATTGAAGAATGTGAAAATTTTAATAATTTCAGTTAAAATTAAGAGATTTTATATTCTTCATTCTACTTAATTAGAGTCAATTGGAAGGTATCTAGATATATATTTACTTCTACAATTATTTTCTTCTACAATCTTTAATAGAAAATAAGGGGTGATTAATAATCTTAATTAAATTTAATAAATTTTAATTGAATAAGATTGTTAATTAATTTATGAACAAATAATATTTTACTCTTGCCTTTCAGATTTTAGCTTTAAAGTAAAATATAGCATTTGTGTGAATAAAGTGTGAAAGTATTAGGGGAATAGAAAAGATTAACATCTCTGTTGATGATTGCCAATTAATGTTGAGAATCGACTTTTGAGATATTTAAATTTTTATTAGAAGTTGGTAGGTACCCTTTTTTCCAGGAATCTAAATTCAGTTCTGAAAATACTAAAAAGCATACTAAGGAAAAATAAAGGTCATTTTCAAAAATCTGTATATATCTCACTATTTTCCTAGCATATATATTGTATATAACATTACACATTTTAATTATACATAATTTACTTATGTAATTGTTTTATCTGTTGTTAATTATATGTTTTAAATATTAAATGCTAATTTATTATCTAAAATAGAACATCTTTGGAAATATTTACAATCTTTTTTTCTGAAAAACTGGTATATACAGTGTATAGAAACATAAGTGGTAAGAGAGAGATTTGTTACAACATAGAAGAGTTAACTGCAATTGAAACAAAGGGATTATCAGAATTTTGCTGAGCAGAATCAACAAAATTTATAGCTAATTACTGTAAGCAAAATAAGAAGAAAGAGAGTAAATGACTCTGAAGTTTAAATCCAAAATAACTGAATTGAATTATCTCTATGCATGGAGATAGATTATACATACTTAATATTAGAAATTACAGAGATAAATTAATTTTAGGCATGTTTCACTTTTGCTAAACTGTTTACTTTTTAGACTTAACTATAAGTATTGCAGTTTGGAAATGAGAACCAGGGTCTCAAGAAATAAGTGGTCACTCTAGAGCGGGGGTCCCCAAACTACGGCCCGCGGGCCGCATGCGGCCCCCTGAGGCCATTTATCCGGCCCCCACCGCACTTCTGGAAGAAGCACCTCTTTCATTGGTGGTCATTGAGAGGAGCACATTGACCATCTCATTAGCCAAAAGCAAACCCATAGTTCCCATTGAAATACTGGTCAGTTTGTTGATTTAAATTTACTTGTTCTTTATTTTAAATATTGTATTTGTTCCCGTTTTGTTTTTTTTTTACTTTAAAATAAGATATGTGCAGTGTGCATAGGGATTTGTTTATAGTTTTTTTTATAGTCCGGCCCTTCAACGGTCTGAGGGACAGTGAACTGGCCCCCTATGTAAAAAGTTTGGGGACCCCTGCTCTAGAGGCATTTAACAATAAAGGACAGGCCCTGGCCGGTTGGCTCAGCAGTAGAGCGTCGGCCTGGCGTGCGAGGGACCCGGGTTCGATTCCCGGCCAGGGCACATAGGAGAAGCGCCCATCTGCTTCTCCACCCCCCCTCCTTCCTCTCTGTCTCTCTCTTCCCCTCCCGCAGCCAAGGCTCCATTGGAGCAAAGATGGCCCGGGATGGCTCCTTGGCCTCTGCCCCAGGCGCTAGAGTGGCTCTGGTCGCAGCAGAGCGACGCCCTGGAGGGGCAGAGCATCACCCCCTGGTGGGCAGAGCGTCGCCCAGTGCCGGGTGGATCCCAGTCGGGCGCATGCGGGAGTCTGTCTGACTGTCTCTCCCCGTTTCCAGCTTCAGAAAAATACAAACAAAAAAACAAACAAAAAGCAATAAAGGACAGCAAAGTGATTTTAATAAATATGTGTGTATGTCTGTGTGTAAAATGAATAGATCAGCAGTAATTTTTAAGGGTACAGAGAGAACAAGAGAATATGAAGTCAGTTTGGTTATAAATAACCAGAACTAAAAGAACAGATAGAAGCTATTAGATGTTAGTAATACTGAATAACTAGGAGTAAGGTTTGCCAAATGCAGTAAAATATAATGAGTATTATTTAAAGACTTCTAGGGAAGACATACTCAGCTGCAAATCTTAGACAAAGGAGTAAAATATGGTTGTCCAATATAAGAGTTTCACCCAGGAAGTGAAAAATCCATCAATGAAGCTTAAAAACAGTGGAACTAGGTGCACAAACTGATACTGGGAGATTTCCTGGACTGCATCCCTAACAGAAACAACCAAGCCAACCTGACAGTGGTATTAAAAAAAAAGACATATTGATAGAGGTTAGCTTGTCAGTCAGACAGTTTATAAGGGACGTTCATTGACTGTAAGAAGTTTAAGCTCCCAGTCTGTGTGGGCCACAGGTACATCCATCAGATGTTTCAAAAAGCCAAAGAAGAAAGACAATAAGCAACAATTTTCAGAAGAATTTTATAACTTCTGAAATTGTCATTTAAGAGTCATTTTCAGACCCACAAGGACTCTGGACACAAATTGTTCAGTTACAGTCCTCTTCTGTTGCTTCATAGCTATGTGATTTTGGCAAATTCACATTTTCTAAATTTATCTCTAAATCTTCATGCATAAAATATTTTTTAAAATTAATTGAATTATTAAAAGTAAAGCACTAAGTGAAATGCCAGAAAATAATATGCATGTGCTATTATTATTGCAGTTTTTTATTAATGATTCAAATATATCAAATATGCAGTAAGCCAAGAGAACAATGATAGCACATTGAAGCATGTCAAAAAGCTTAGAGAGATATTTCTTCAAGAAGAGGAAATTACTAAAATAGCAAAAATATTGAGAGGAGATTGAATCAGCTAGAAAACTATGTATTATTAAGTGCATAAAAACAAATCAGCAGAAAAACTAAGAACATAGCTTATTCTACAATGGAGGTACCACACACTGAAACAGCATCCTGCTGGATCCAATAGTGGAAGAAACAAACAGAACCTCATATAGATTTGTTCCTGTTATCTCCATAGTCCACCCTTCAATGCTGAAGAACCAATTAAATAAGAGTGTTAGTCTGGAATTCCCCGTCCCCTGCAATACTGCTATATGCACAACTGTAGTGTTGTGTAGATACCAGTTTCTTTAGACTTGTGGCCTATGAGGTCAGAAGATGGAAGGAAAAAAAAATTGGACAGGACATGTGGGGAAGGAGAAGAAAAAGATACGTCTTCAGATTTATTTCCCAGTGTTTAACAACAATATATTCCCTTGTGAATTCTTGGTAAGGGATGGTTCTTTCTTCATCCAAAATTCTCATGTTTTGAAACATATATGATGCTTTTATATTGTCTATGTAATACATGTATATATACCTTTATATGTCTTGTCAAAGTTTTGCACATAATAAATGTTCCACAATTCTTTTAAATGGTTGTTGATGCAATTTCTAATCTAAATCTAACCTGATAAATATACTTATGCTGTATCTGAGTCTGTTTCTTTTAAGATTTCTTTCCACCCCCACAATCATACAGTATTCTATATAATTTACTTAGTTAGGATTTCCAGTTTCAATAATAGAAAACCAATTCTCTTGTTAAAAAATTAATATTTTGCAGCTCATGTATTTGTGAAATCAAAGAAAAATCTTGCTGATGGCATTACTGGTCCTGGAGTTCAAAAGATGTCACTGGTTTTCTATCTCTTTATTCTCACTTTGATCCATTTTGTATATATTTTTAAAAATTAATTCTTAAGGCAGACTTTCTCCACATGTTAGCCTTAATATCAACTATACCCAAAGGATCTTCTGGTCCCCACTCATATCCATTTCAAAAAGAGAGATTTTCTTTCTTACTTCAATTACTCATAATTCCATATAAAAAAGATATTTGTCTATTTTTTGTAACCTTTAGTTAAATCATTATATCCTTTTAAAAATATTTTACTGAATTTACTGGGGTGACATTGGTTATAAAAATAAGCAGGTTTCAGGCACACAATTCTATAATTCATCATCAGTATATTGCATTGTATGTTCATCACCCCAAGTCAAGTCTCCCTTCTTCACCTTCTATCCCCCCTCCACCCTCCTAACATTCCCTACCCTTTTTTCCTCCTGCTGTCTATAGTATTTTTCTTTGCTTAATCCCTTCACTGTTTTCACCCAAACCTCAACCCCCATCCCCTCTGACATTTGTCAATCTGTTCTCTGTACCTGAGTCTGTTTCTATTTTGTTTGTTGGTTTATTTTGTTCATTAAATTTCACTTTTAAGTAAAATCATATGGTACTTGTCTTTATCTGACTGGATTATTTCACTTAGAATAATAATCTCTAGGTTCATCCATGTTGTCGCAACAGGTAATATTTCCTTCTTATACTGTTGAGTAGTATTCCATTGTGGAAATGTACCACAGCTTTTTAATCACTATATCAAAAGGAAGTCAAGAATTATTGGCTATCCTGAGTAATTTACCTACAAAAAGAAATACAGAACAATGATAATATCGACACCATCAGTTGAGGAAAAGGACAGTTCTTGAAAGAAACAGATATTAAGCAGTCAAGAAGTAATTGAACTACAACACAAATTTTAATTGTTGATTTACTATTCTCTATTATTAATATAATTCAATCACTTATATTTTTTATTGTGTTATGGTATTTCTCCCATGTGAGCATGGGTATTTTAGATATCTTTTACTGTGTAACTATTTGGCCAAAATTTCGTGGTTTAAAACCAACAAAAAATTAATTTGCTCATGATATTATGAAATAGTCCAATGGGCAATTTATGTCTAATCAAGGAAATGGAGTACCTGAATCTGGTGGATCCATTTCCTACATGGTCTCCTCATTTACACATGTTAGTATTCTTACTGTCTTCCTCTCTTCATCTCATTTTCTAAGGGATGCATTGGAATTGAGATTTTGTTTTTTTAATGGAATGTTTGTCTTAAGGCAAGTACATTTCATATTGGGTTTCTAGAAAATGCAACCTACTAGGTCATTTAAAGACTATGTTCACTCCTGGTGCACATCACTTTGGAAATATCTTATGGGTCCAGCCTCCACCCCCATCCATAGCTGTCAGCCTGCTTTCTGTGGGTCTGTCTCTATTTTGCTTGTTATTTCATTTTTTCATTAAATTCCACATATGAGTGAAATAATATGGTACTTGACTTTCTCTGACTGGTTTATTTTACATAGCAAAAAGACTTCCAAGTGCATCCACACTGTCACAAAAAGTATAATTTCCTTCTTTTTAATGGCCTCATGGTATTCCATTGTATAAATGTACAAAGCATAATAGAGTAGGTATACATATTCTTTGATTAATAAATACCAGAAATATATACATTTAACACTATATTCATCATTAATGTTACTATCAAATGACAGTATTTGATACATTTTATTGTAAGGGGATTAAAATGATCATATCTGATACACCATTGACTCTCGATGTGTTTTTAAAAAAAGATTATTATTTACTTTGCTTCTTTTTTTCTCAGAATTTTAGATATCTGAAGTAGAAAGGTTAGTTATGAAAATAATTTAAAATCTATAAATATTAAGAATTAGTTACTAACTTAAGAAAAATATTTTTATCATACACGTAAATACTAAAAGATAAATAAGATAAATACTTTTAATTATCACTTTTTCTAGTGATCAAAATACTTTCTTGAATAATATATATTATACAAATAAAGCAATGTAAGCATGTTTCTTATCAAACATAAGAAATGTGCAGAATTAATGTGTCCTTAGAAACTTTTAAGAAATTTAAGTTGTTATAGAAGCAATATTTTAATTGTTCATTCATTTTGCAAATAGATTATCATAAAGGTGTATAGAAATAAGTTGTTAAAATCTGTGCTTATTCAGAAAATGGAGAGGAAATATTTTTTTTTAAGATTTTTTATTTATTCATTATAGAGAGGGGAGAGAGAGAGAGAGAGAGAGAGAGAGAGAAGGGGGAGGAGCAGGAAGCATCAACTCCCATATGTGCCTTGACCAGGCAAGCCCAGGGTTTTGAACCGGCAACCTCAGCGTTTCCAGGTTGACGCTTTACCCACTGCGCCACCACAGGTCAGGCTGGAGAGGAAATATTGATATTGAAACTATTAATAAAATATAAGATGCCAAAATGTATTACTGGCTGTCATTTTCATTTAATAATTATCATCTCATATAAATTAGGAGTCTCTACCTCTGACATTTTTCATTATAAAACTATTAGAAGTTACTATAAATTATATGAAGATTTTAGGTATCTGCATATTTCAGTTATTTTCTTCCTTGGTATGACCTTCAATAATAAGAAAATGGTGGGAGCTGGAAGAATATATTATATATTTGGTAAGAATTCTTTCAAAACTAATATAAATATTAATTTTAAATATTCATCTCACTTAATTTCTCTCTTTAGCATAATTGAATTTGAGCTATTTTAAAAGTACTGTAAGTTAAATAGTATACTTCTAGAGATTTTATTTTACTGAGACCTAATTTATGATTACTTCAAAATATTATGAAATATTCAACTTCAACTGCAAATTATTAAAAAATTATAAAATAAAAATTTAAATATACTTGTTAATTATCAAATTGAAAAAACATTATGATAATCTTATTTAATGTATCAAAGTGTTAAGTTAAATTTAAAGTATATACAGTGTGTCTGGAGAAAAAAATATCCACATATATTTGGAAGGAAATAAATCAATGTACTTTAGAAAACAAATTTTTAACTTTATCACATTTATTCATTGCTTGACTCATAATTATTATTATTTTGATCTAAAAGACAAAATAGATGCTGCTTTGCGCAAAAAATCAGTGTTTATAAAAGCAAAACAAATGTATTAATTTACATCTATGAACATAAATATTCAAACAGATAAAGTAATATTTTTATTTATGTTAGAATGGTTAGTAATATAAAGAAGAATTTAACTTTTATAAAATTGCCATGTTCAAATAAGAATTTATCTATTATTCTATGTATCTTTGTGTGTGAACAAGTATGTATGTGTGGGTGTGTTTACTTGCTATTTTGAAGATATTATTTCTACCAGAAGGGTGACACAATATATTCTTGAAACGTAAAGGAATTAAAAATACTAGGAAGAAGCATAAAGATAATCCTGAAAATAGTAGTGTGTTTAACTAGTTACAGATGTGGAAATTAGGAACATGATAGTATCCAGGCAAAACAATGTAACTATAAAAAATTCTTCAAAATTCAGACAATATTCTAAAACTACTTTTAAAAGCATCAAATATATACTAAAATTCAAATAAAAATAAAGAAATATTTGAATAAAGACAACAATTAGAAATCTGGAATAATCAGATGTAAAAATTTCATAGAAGTTTAATGGTTCAGAATTATTTAATTTTTCACATATACACACTGAAGAAAAGTTTTTATAACCAACAATGTATTTTAGCAACTATGCTTTAGCTGGGTAACTTAGTTGGTAGAGCATTGTCCTGATATACAGGGTTGCTAGTTTGACCCCTGGTCAGGGCATATGCAGAAACAGATTGATGTCTCTTTCTTCCTTGCTCTCTTTCTAAGATCAATCAATACAAATATTTTAAGCAACTATGTTTTTATTCTTTAGAAAGAAGCTAGCTTTTCTACTAGAGCATACCTGAGTTGTTGAACAAATGGAGTATGTAATGTGAATTCACCTACCCTCCAGACATACAAATTTTACTGACCTATTAAAGAATAGCTCTGCTGTAGTGTTGGACCAAAGAATAAGAACAAAAAACAGTCTTTACTACAAAATTAGGC
Source organism: Saccopteryx leptura (assembly GCF_036850995.1). Taxonomy (NCBI): domain Eukaryota; kingdom Metazoa; phylum Chordata; class Mammalia; order Chiroptera; family Emballonuridae; genus Saccopteryx; species Saccopteryx leptura. Next base: position 61,923,746 of record NC_089506.1, on the reverse strand, counting down.
GGTGAAGGCCCATGTATCCTCCTATGAGACTTCAGCCTCAGTTTTTATATTTATGCTTATTAATTCTAATTTGTCACAAAAACAAGATATATTTTTGAAAGGTTATAATATTCAGAGCTTGCCACCGTGATTCATATTCACTTACAGTTTATTCAATTGAGTGTTTTAGTGTGAGAGAAAGACAGGGAAGGAAATCCTCAATCCAGAATATGAAATATAGGATATACTTTGTAGATATTTACCCAGAGAATTAAACAACTTTGCTCTTAAAACATAAGTGTACATAAAATAGTTATGAAGATTAATTATGATAGATTATGCAAAAGTGCCTTATGAACTAAGGTGAAATACTTGCTGATTATTAAATATTTTAAATCCTATTAGACACAAAAACAAAATATCAACAGACATCTTTTATATATTTGTCAAAGTATGAGAAGAGTTATTATCCTCATATACATTACTCATCTTTCTTTTTAGCTCCAGCTTTTTTTTCCTATCAGCTTGTTACTTCCTCTCAGTTTTTTTTTTTTTTTTTTTTTTGGTTTGTGCAAGAAGTCATTCACATCCTTCAAAAATTATTTTTTCTTAGTCAGTGATGGGAAATTGTTCACTATATGTGGAGAGAAATGCTGTTAAGAAATTCTTATATCACAAAAATGTCTTCAGTATTCATGCCCTTAAAATCCATGGTAAATATAATAAAATGGTCTCATTGGTACAAAAATAATTGCATATTTTATACAGAATGGTACTTCTTTCTATCTTCCTGTATCTGTAGCTTTTCCAAATAGATCATCAACAGAACACAGAAGAGTTAGAAATAAAAAAGGTGAAAGAATCTTTATATCACATTAGATAAATGCATCATAAAAGGAAAGAATGATAAAAAATTATAAATTGTGATGATTTTCTTCTTTGAAGTTATCTTGGCATCTACTGTATCATTTACCAGGAGGAGTTTTAGTATTCTAAAACCCAATCCATGCCAGCCTTATAGTACCATATAGGTGCAGCAAATAAGTAATCCTCTAGTTGTAAATTGTGTACCTATACATGCACCCTGTCCTCATCTGTCAGTTCTATGCAAACACTAATCTATTTTCTGTCTTTATAAATTTACCTATTTTTGGTATTTCAAATATTCAAGAATCATATAATACATGGCACTCTGTGTCTGGCTCCTGTACCTAGCCTAATGTTTTCAAGGTTCATGCACCTTATAGTATGTATCAGTACTTCATTCCTTTTTATTGTCCAATAATACCCCAATGTATGAATATATTACATTTAATATCCATTTTTCATTGAAGAACATTTGTGTTATTTCCACCTTTGATGATTATGAGTCCTTCTATGAACATTCATGTACATGTTTTTGTATGGATAAACATATTTTCATACCTATTGTGGGTATGTAACTAAGAATAAAATTTCTGGGCTTTATTGTAACTTCAACATGTTGTGGAGCTGCCTAACTGCCAAAGAGTAGTTTAGAATAACATTTCTCATAATCCAATTTGAAAAATAAGAAAGTTTATAAATAGAGCCAATTGCACTAGACAGAGAAACAGTAGTTAGAATTTGGGCAGTTTCCCTCTCCACCACGGTTTTTTTTTGTTTGTTTGTTTTGTTTTTGTTTTTGTATTTTTTTTGTATTTTTCCAAAGCTGGAAACGGGGAGGCAGTCAGACAGACTCCCGCATGTGCCCGACCAGGATCCACCCGGCATGCCCATCAGGGGGCGATGCTCTGCCCATCTGGGGCACTGCTCTGCCAACCAGAGCCATTCTAGCACCTGAGGTGGAGGCCATGGAGCCATCCTCAGCACCCAGGCCAACTTTGCTCCAATAGAGCCTTGGCTGTGGGAGGGGAAGAGAGAGACAGAGAGGAAGGAGAGGGGGAGGGATGGAGAAGCAGATGGGCGCTTCTCCTGTGTGCCCTGGCTGGGAATCGAACCCGGGACTCCTGCACGCCAGGCCGATGCTCTATCACTGAGCCAACTGGACAGGGATCCCCCACCATTCTGGGAGTAGGCAGGAGAGTATCCCTGCTCATGTTTTTCCAACAGAGGTCTTCTGGAAGAATCTACAAAAAATTTGATATGTGTCTTATAAATGAGGTATACTCTGGATTAAGTATCTTACTCTCATGAAAAATGCTAATGATTGGCAAATCAAGGAGAGAGAACCCAGCAGAAGCCAGTGTTGAGAGGTAGAAATTTTGATTAATCAACTAAGAATTGGGCATTGGTGCCTGTGGTTTGCTGTGAAGAGCAATCCCGTGGAAACCACAGATACAAAGGAATTAATGTTCCATCATCTGCCTGATAGATGTCCCCAAAGAGAAGTATTTTTTTGCTGGTTCTCTTTCCTCTTATCCCCTCCTCCACTCTCCGTATTACATTTCAATCTTGGATTTGCAAAGTCAGACAGACAAAAAAACAAACAAACAAACAAACAAAAAACTAAGAAGAATGGAAGGAGGCTAAGAACTTTTATACTGAATTCCTTTCAAATTCCTTATACTTTGTATAATTTTTTTCTAGCATGTTGCATGTGCCAAGAACATATGATTTTGCCTGGCTAATGCCAAAGCTGCAGGTATTACTTTACTACATCTTGTACAACCAATCTTCTCTAAAAATGCTCACATCTTTACCTTTGAGACCAAGCCAAGTTGTCACTTCTAGTTGATCTTAAAACATGCTATTCCTTTCCCATTAATGCTGTAACTTATTGGAAAGCATCTCAAGTTCTTGCTTACCTCTCTGCATGATGAAATGGAATAGAGTGATATGGGAGATCTTGGATACCCACTTTAAAACTATTTATCCAAGCTTACTACAGTGCACAAGTGTCTAGTTAATTAATGCTTAGTATTCCATCCATTAATAATTGGAAATTCCACTGACCTTGGAATCAGAAGACATAGGTTCAATTTCAAATTTTCTCTTAATTGATTGATCACCTTCATTTTGGATGGTACTTAAACTGTCTTAGACTCCTCATATGTAAAATAACTATGTTTGGTAAGATGAACATTAATGCTTTTCCTGTCAACACTGATTAGAAGGTCTAGGTATAGTGAAACAATTTTTTAGAAAGTGCCCATTTACATATGATTGAGTTGGGATGTCACAGCATCAATTAATAACATCTTGACTGCATATCACTGATGTGCATTATCATTTTAATTTGTTTATTCTATCTTAAATTATTGAAGGATATTTCCTCCACTCAAGTAGTTACATGCTTTCAAACAATTGATTGATATTAATATAGTTAATGCCTTTTCTGAGAGTTTTCAAAATTAATATTTCCATGATTTATTAAAGGTGAAAATATCAATGTATATGCTCATTTTAATTTTTATCCTCTCTTAAATATTTCTGGATTTTACTCCCTTTGGCATTATTAAATGTATCATAATAAAATTGTTGATTTAAGAAGTATTCATTTGTCATGTGTGTTTTTCCATTTATTGTTTTATGATAGATAATAATTGTTTATGAATTTGTGAATTTTATTATTTAGAAATTATTATATTTTTTGCTATGCTGAGTAACTGAATCAGGAGAATGATGATTTCATTATTATACAATGCAACAAGAAATGTGGATTCTTTATTATTTAATTTATGTGAGATAATTTTCATTTTTGTATAGTGTAACTTATCATAATTTTTGGACATGCATTTGTAAAAAAAATATACACTATGTTTAAAATTTCACCTGAGTGTTAGAGAAGATTTGACTTCTGAAAACATATATTTATACATATGATAGCTATTTATGATATAAAAGTGCAACTGTTTATGATAAAACTGAATTACATTTATTTGACTTATTGAATATTAGTTTAAATATTTTAAAAAATTTCTTATCAGATATATAGAAACAAAATAATAAAACATTTGAAAAATCAGATAATATTAAACTAACTTTGTGCAAATGTTTCAAATTTTAAAATATTGAATACATATCTTAGTGTCTTTTTTTCAGAAAAAGAATCCCGGAAACTTAATCTATGTTTTGCAAGAGAACAATTTGGAAATGTACTAAGATGGAAAAAGAAATAAGAAATGATTCAAATTTGCTTGTGACGAGTGGAGAGGTGTCCAGATAATAGAGTATTTGTGGGCATATTACATTTCTCACCTGAGTGAGTCAAGGGACCAAACATTTAATCTATGCTCCGAGAGAAGTAAACTGGTATTTGGTAAGGGGAAAAATATTGTCCGTTGTCTTAATGACACCCATCCTTAAGATGATGGAAAATAAACAAATTTCATTCAATTTGTAGGGTAGGACTATTTCTCACAAAATGAATTACTGGGATTCTTAGCTCCATTCAGAAATCCAGATTTCAGAATTTACATACCCATAGATGAAATACTAAATACAGGCTTGAAAGACAAGCAATAAATTAGTGAATTTATTTAAGACCTGGAATTATGTGCTAGAAATAAAAAAAAAATGTATTAGCCCTGCAAAGGAGAAGAATGAATTATTACTAAAAGCAATTTTAAAAATAGTATGTAAGAAACAGATGCAAGACAGTAGACATTTTCTAGGGTTGGCTTTGTATTTCTTTGCTTGAGCCAGAAACTATGTACTGTGATATTTTTGTCACACAGTTGCAAAGAAATCTGTCTGCTTCCCCTAGTTTGTATGTACAAATACATACATATCCAATGCTTTTTTTCCCTCTTGTAAATAAGTCTGATTGTGTGTAGAGAAACCTTTGCTACATAAACTTGATTTATTAAGATATTATTACCTTAATGTCTCCTAAGCATTCTCTGTAGCTCTGTTTTCTGGAACACAGTTTTATAACTGTGTAGTAGGCTATTGCAAGTTTTAAGAGATTAGTTATATCAACGGATCCTTCCATGTTCTCTAAAACTGAAAAACTATTAATGCAACCATGTCGTTAGTTAATTAAGATGACACAGAATTTTTCACGACCACTTTTTCTCATTTGGGTGAAAATGAAGTTCTATAGAGAAAAGTTAGCTCCCTTGTACTTAAAGGATGGTAAAATTCTTTTAAAAATCCTTTAAAAACTATAACCATGTATTTTTTAACCCTGGCTGGTTGGCGCAGTGGTAGAGTGTCGGCCTGGCGTGCAGGAGTCCTAGGTTCAATTCCCGGCCAGGGCACATAGGAGAAGCACCCATCTGCTTCTCCACCCCTCCCCCTCTCCTTCCTCTCTGTCTCTCTCTTACCCTCCCAATTGGAGCAAAGATGGCCCGGGCGCTGGGGATGGCTCCATGGCCTCTGCCTGAGACACTAGAATGGCTCTGGTCGCAACAGAGCTATGCCCCAGATGGGTAGAGCATCGCCCACTGGTGGGGATGCCGGGTGGATCCCGGTCGGGCGCATGCGGGAGTCTGTTTGACTGCCTCCCCGTTTCCAGCTTCAGAAAAATACAAATATATATATATATCTCCATGTATTTTTTAAGTCAAACTTTGTATGTGTTTCTTTGGAAATCCACAGTGCAATATTGAGGTAGTAACCTGAACACTGATCAAAGAAGTAATACTCTCTTAGTTCTGCTGATATTATTTACCTCTAATATAATATTTGTGATATATTTTGTAGTTGAAAACACTATATGCTTTCAGAAGCATAAAAATGGGTAGAAAACCAAATTTCTATTCCTCAAATGTCTTTAGTCTGACAGTGAAAATATTCACTAACCTTATTATGCCAGATATTTATAGCACTTGAAAAATTAATAATGTGGTTTTTCCTGCATTGATATGGTGATAAATGCATTTGATTTTTTTCTTTTTAACAGTATTTTCTTAGAATATTGGTTGCTAGGGTTGTTGTAATATGTGTTTGGTTCTAAAATAAATTCTATAATCCAATTTCTAAGATGAATACAATCTAACATTATTTGTCATTTTAGATTTATCAGTTGGTTGATTGAATTTATATTTATTTGCCCCTCCTTTTTTAAAAATTTTATTTTTGGTATTTTTCTGAAGGTGGAAACAGGGAGGCAGTCAGACAGACTCCTGCATGCGCCTGACTGGGATCCACCCGGCATGCCCACCAGGGGGCAATGCTCTGCCAGTCTGGGGCATCGCTCTTTGCGACCAGAGCCACTCTAGTGCCTGAGGCAGAGGCCCTGGAGCCATCCCCAGAGCCCAAGCCATCTTTGCTCCAGTGGAGCCTTGGCTGCTGCCAGAGGGGAAGAGAGAGACAGAGAGGAAGGAGAGGGGGAGGGGTGGAGAAGCGGATGGGCTTTTCTCCTGTGTTCCCTGGCCGGGAATCGAACTCAGGACTTCCGCACGCCAGGCCGACGCTCTACCACCAAGCCAACCGGCCAGGGCCTTGCCCCTCCTTTTTTTTTAACAGTACAGAGCCCCAGTCATTCCCCCAGTAATCAAGCACAGGCAAGCAATTAACTTTTTATGGTATCACATTTAGTAAAACCTACTTTCACGTCTAAAAGTAGATGTGCATTGTGAAGTAATTGGGTTAAATATATCAGAATTATATTGGTAGTGTCAAATGTTGCAAACTCCAAAGTTATTGAGAGGATATCAAAATGATTAAGAGTGAACAGTTACAGGTTCTAGAGAATAGATATTCTACAAGTTACATCACATGTAAAATTATAATATATTAACAAAAAAAGGGTCATATTCAAATGAATATTTTTGATGTTCACCACATTTAAAAAATAACTTTTAAAAAGTAATACATAATTATTTAGGTTTCTTCTTGATGAATTATACCATAAAATAATATTTAAAAAGAGATAGTACACAGTGATATGTGTTGAGCAATATTATAAAGGTTTAAATAAATTATTTAGCTTATAGTTAGCATAAATCTTTACTTATTATCAACATCAGATTACTTTTATTGCATCCAAGTGAAAAAAGCATAGTTCCTGCCTGTCAAATTGAGCCATATTCATTGTTTATGTTTTTCTAAAAGAACATATATATAAAATAAGATAAGAAACAAGTGAAATATAAAGCTAGAAATATACTTGATGAAACAGCATTTTTTTATTACTAAAAGGTTAGTATTAGAAATGTCTTTAAGTGTTATAGCTTGAGGAAATAATTTTCATTTTTTGTATTTATTATATAATGAACACATAGATAAAGATATAGGTGTGCATAAAAGTACTAATTTGTTTATAAATTCTGTTTGTGTTTAATCCTACAAAAATATTAACATATTACCAAAAGTAAAATATTCTAAATTTTTTTGTATTTTAAATGTTATCATATAAAAGAAGTCACCTTAAAAGGTACATTAATTTTAAGTTTCTCTGTTTTTATTATCTGACATTGAAAAGAAGAAAATGGAATAGTGCATGTATAGAAAAATACTTTTGTTATTTTGCAACCTTCCGGGGGCTTCCTGGGTATAACCGGAAACATGCCCCCCCCTCCTCTGGAGAGCAGGTACAGACTGAAGAAAAACACAGAAAACACCATATCAGAATGTGCATGTTTAATAAGTGAGAAACTTAAAAGATTTGTCAAATGTGACATAGATTAGTAGCTCTCTCCACCAACCTGCCAAATCTGAAAAAAAAAAAAAAAAAAAAAAATATATATATATATATATATATATATATATATACACACACACACACACACACACACACACACACACACACACACACACACACACACACACACCCTAACTGGGTTCATTTATGTGCATAAGAGGTACAGTTCAGACAGTCTTATCATCACTTTCCATCTCAAAGTTGTATCCGTGGGGCAGCTTCTGGAAGTGGAGACATAGAAGGAGATGGGGAGCCTTTACTGAGTCTAGCCTGAGGGTCAAACTGGTATTCACACTATTTTGATGACTTTCCCTAACAGTTTTTGTTGTTTTTTAGTGAGAGAGAGAGAGAGAGAGAGAGAGAGAGGGAGAGAAAGGAGAAAGATGAGACATCAACTTGTAGTTGCAACACTTAGATATTCATTGATTGTTTTTTCATATGTGCCTGGACTGGGAGCTCCAACAGAGCCAATGACTCCTTGCTCAAGCCAGCCACTTTGAGCTTCAAGGCAATGATCTTTGGGCTCTAGCCAGTGACAATGGGGTCATATCTATGATCCCAAACTCAAGCCAGCATTCCTGGGGTTTCAAATCTGGGTCCTCAGTGTCACAGGTCAACGTTCTATCCACTGCACTACCACTTATTCAAGCATCCCTAACAGTTTTTTAAAAATCTAACACATTATGCCTAAAAACTAGCTGGTGATGCTCTGAATCAAGAATTAAATTGACAAAGATGTTATTAGTAAAGGCAGTCAATATCCAATACGCTGGCAAACAGACAAGTATAGCTTGATGAATATGAGTAGAAAATATGTATTAAATGAAGTCAGTTCTATTACTGAACAAAGTTCCCCTGGTATTGCAAAATATTAAAATTTCTAATGAATAAAATAATGTTTCTATATATAAACATAAATGCAAAATGAACCTTGTTATGGCTAAAAGTCACAATAATTGTATTTAAATCATGTGTAGGAATAAAAAAATCTGTTTCATTTACATTTGATAATTTTTAAGGGATTATAATCATAGCTATTATTTATAAAAATGTATCTCCACAAGACTGGTGTTTTAAGCTAAATAAAAAGATCACAAAACAACTTGATACACGCCTCTGTATTTAATAAATCATTAATAAGTAGAGTTAAATTAAATTTAAAAATTGCTACAAAGTAATTACCTGTCTTTCTGAAGGCTCTTTACACATAAGCAAATATACATTTTTTTAAAGAGAATGTTAGTCTCCTGGTTTGAGTTTAAAATCCATATCTATGCCAAATAAAATACTGCTAATCTCCATACTTCTGTATTTTCTTTCATATTAGTAGGCAAATATTGCCAGAAGATGTTGCAGATAGTCACATTACCCCATAACTTTGGCATATAACTAATTTTGCAGCACTCCATAATGATTCAATTCTGAGTTTATTGTAATTATGATATAAAAGGAAAACAAATAATGCAAAACTATGTGGATCTATATTAGCTAAAACTCTTATCTATAACCTTGTTAATAAAAGAGCAATCTATGCATATTCTATGTTTACCTTAATTTCTTTCAGTTGTTACTGGAAAAGGGAAAAAGATTATAAGGTCCACTTAATATTAGAAAAAAATTTTTGAAAAGAAAAATTAACTATAATGAGTTTCACTGGGATCTTATTTATTTATTTTCAGAATAATAAGATACTTTTCATAAAAAGAATATTTTATATACATCTCATAAAAGGTGTGTTATAAGAAGGTAAAGTCAATACCTCATCAGATCAATCAGCTTTTTATTACTTTTTTCTGACAGTCTTCTTTGAATATCAAGCATTTTAAAACATTCAAATTACTCCAGAAATCATGATAAAATGTTTTAACATCATGTAATGATATCTCATAGAGAAGAAATCATTCTTTCTAGTAAAATTTATTAGATGTCTTCTAAATACTCACTGTATGTCAGACATGTAAAAAGGAAGAGTAACTAACTCAATCACCAGAGGTAAAGCAGAGGAACTGCTCATCTGTTTTCTTGCCTTACTGGGATATAATTTACTTGCAACACTCCATTAAGTAACCACCTACCACAAACCAAGTTATGGGGTGTTATGATCACTCCGCAAATTTCCTCTTATTTCTTTCCAATCAGTTCTCTTCCTTGATCCCACAGAAAACCACTGTTCTGATCTCTACAACCATAGCTTAATGTCGCCTGTCCTAGAACTTTACATAAATAAAATGTAAAAGTATGTGTTATTATTTTTGTATCTTCTTTCACTCTTTACTGTAATGTGGCCATCAACTCTATGAATATACCACAATCTGCTTCTCAACGTCTGCACATTTTAAACTGCTAGGACAAATATCGATAGCAGGGGGCTAACTAAGCAAAGCATTTTTAAGACCAGGAGGACACCTGGTTGATGGTAGAGGTTATATTGTCATTGCTGCCTTGTTTTCCAGGGGCCAGAGGGTGCATATACTTTTAATTTTTGAAGAACCAAATACAAACATTTGGAGAAACGTTTGACTGCATGAAGTTAAGTTAGCCTTCATCTAATATTATTCTTAGATTAAAAATACTAATAATTTTATGTAACAGCTTTATACATTTTTAATATTGATACTACTTTCATGTACTTAATAAAAGAAACTGCATATATATATCTACTCAGTTCTGTTCTAATAAAAATATATACAATAACTTTCTTCTCTTGTCTGTTTTGTTTATAATGACCTATAAATTAAAAATATCTCTAGATACATAATTGTGAACAACTGACTACTGTAATCTATATACATTATGAAGCAACTGAAGAAAAGCATTTCTGATTCTGTAATTCATTCTGGATAAAAGAGAGTTAAAATAAAGATTTTGGTAAGTAAATTAATGGAGTTATAACATACTAACGATTATTCCCAGGAATGTTACCTAATAATTAATTACTGCTAAAACATGTCCAATTTTTACTTTTTAAATTATTCAGGTTTGTAGAAATACCATAATTATGATAAGAATCTCTCACATGTATAGTGACTGATATAAAAATAGGAAGCACTGTGATCCTAACATATGTTTATATGCTTTAAAATAGCTAGCAACTATTTTATATTAATATAAATTAAACAAATATGAAGTAAATATAGTAATGCAAGAAATTAAGAAAACCCTAGAACCATATTGTAATCTGATACACGTGTCTTTTTAAATCATCATTTTAGCCATTCACATTGAATTTAATTTTCTAGTCTCTAATGAAAAATCATGTTTATTCAATTATGTTGTAAGACATAAAATATTTAATGTAGAAAAAAATAATTACTTATTCATGTAAAATATAAGATTACTAGAATATCAAGTAGCTTATATATGTTAGATAAATATATTCCTCAAAATCAAAATTCTGGAAGATACCTGAAGAGTGTTAAAAATACATCATTTATACTCCAGCCACTATATCTTATTATATTATTATAAAAGAGAACATTAATATACTCCAGATTGTTTTATGATTATAGTTAGAGCATGAATATACATATGACTATAGTTTTATTCATGCCCCTTAATCTTTTTAACAAATATTTTGAGCACATATTATATACTAGACACCATTCTAGGGACTAGGACTACAACAATAAAACAAATAAGATATATGTGTTATGTAGTGATATCAGTGATCGTAAAAAACCAGAAACATAGGGAGAGTTTGAGATTCAGGATGCTGCTTTATATGGGATGGTAAAAGCAGTCTTCTTTGAGTAAGTAGTATTTAAACAAAGAACTTCTTTGAGTAAGTGGTATTTAAACAAAGAACTCAATCCCTATTGAGCCAATACTTAATCTAAGAGATAGTTATCCAGGTAGATGGTGTAACAAGTTCAAAATCCCTTTGGTGAAACATGTTTGTCAAACTTAAGGAGTGTGAGAAGTTGAATAAGCAAGAGGAACACAGAGAGAGAAAAATAGCATCATTCACCACTATAAATGGAGTGAGGAGTGAGAAATGTGGAATGGCTCACCACCACCATTTGAGAAACCTGCAGGAAAATAATCTTCTTAGTTGACAGGAACATATCAGTTAGTACAACAGGGTAATATGAACATAATAGAAGAAATAAAGCTTAGAGAATGTGCTGCGGATAGAGTGCAAATTCCAGAACCAATAGTTGAAAGGTTTTATAGAGTTGATGAGGAGTGAAATATGAGGTGAAATGTGGAATGAAGAGACACGTATGGGCTAATACAGTTAAGCTTGTGACATCTTATAATGAATAACATAAAACAAGGATGTGGATCAGGAGAAGATTAGTGTAAATGATGTTTGAACCATTTGATTAAGGTGAGGCTATGAATGGGAGTGGAGAGGAAGAAGAACTCATCTTGTCAAGAATGTGAGATGATCCTGACTCTATCTCAAATTAATGTGGAGCCCCAGAATGGTGGTGTTTGATTAAGCATATAATTATATGAAACTTCATATTTACATATGAATGTGTGTTTTCCTATAACATTTTTATAATTTTCTCATATTAGCAAAAAAACCCAAAAAACAGAATAGTGTCAGACAGTTTAGGGACATTTCCAGAATATTGAAAATATTTGTAAAATATTTCTTACTAGTTTGTCACTATTTTATATGTGGAACTTTTGAGTAATAATTAGACATCACAACTTATTTACTGTACCTTTTGAGAAAACAATCTAGCATCTACTTGTGACATCATTGTTTTTGAAATGAAGATTGAGTCAGGAATAGACAGATTTTTCATGGGTAAAAATTAACAGAAAAGAATCACTATAACTGTAAAAGCCTTAGGCAGGCAGGTCAAGCTATCTCATTGATGTTCTGAGTCCTGAACACTTTTAATTTTCTCAGAATAAGCCTAAGGAAAGCCTAAGAGCAGTGAGTCATGTCATGAACGAGGATAGTTTACCAAGATCTTATCTGTCACCAGCCATATCCATCCTCAAAAATAAATACCAGACACCAAGAATATATACCCTGGAAATAAGAATAGTTATACGGGAATGTAGACCCATGAAATGGTATGGAGGAAAAGAAAGGATTGTGATGAGATGAGTAGTTGTTGCCATATTTATTTATGTGCACATATTTGTGCACATAAAAAAGTATTTTTCTAATTTTGATGCATTATGTTTGAACTGTGTAGGTTCACACACACAAAGAAAGATTTGAATATACTAACCTAGAAGCCATTTTGCTGATTCTTTGTTCCTGTTAGATAATTTTTGAGGGAAGAGGAGCAAATTGGAGAGTTTGAAGCACTACTAATTGGACTCTTCTCTATCCATAGTTATAGTATCAGAACAGATGATTGTTGCATTTATATATTTATTCTGTGGTCCTTTTTTCCCCCTTCAATTCAACCCCAAGCTTATATGAGTTTTGATCTATCAGCTAAGAAAATAAGTTTGTTAACCTCAGAACAATGTCTATTCTACCCTTACTGGAATATTTTGAGGTACTAAACACATTTATAAAAGAAAAAAAAAACATGATTAAATTTGACTGTATGTCTTTTATTATAAAATTAATATCTTCTTTTATATCACCCAATCGTGTTTTTATCATAGTACATATTACTTTTTTTAGTTTATAATCTTCAGGTATAATTTACTTGCTTCTCGCTTGTATTCTCCCAAATAAAAATGATTAAAAGGAAACTGTTTGCTTTGTTTAACTCTGTATGGTTAGCTCTTGGAATGAAACTAGACAGGGAAAGAATGAATAAATGAGTTATGAGTGAGTGTTATATTTTCAAATTTCTGATCCAGAAATGCCCTAAGGCAGCACATTCACCAGCCAGGACATCTTTCAAGAAACTCTATTCACAAAGGATTAGCTTTTTCATGTTCCATGTTTTAAGGAAAGAATTCTACTACAAACTCAATTCAACTGAACATAAGCCTTTGAAGTATTTCTACAAGAAACTTAATCCATAGATAACCATAAAATGTAAAAATGGAAACTATAGAGTTGAAAATGTTGCTACTTATAAAATACATTAAGTTAAATTATTTATATATATATGTTATGTACAGTCTAGATTTTTTCTAAAATTAAAAAATCTTTTGTTTACTTCATCAATATTTCTAAAGAAAAATAATTATCATTGCCAAATACTCCAAACATTCTTTTCTGTTATTATCAGTGGTTAGTGGGAGGAAACAACGCAAGCCCACAAAAGTTTAAAGAAATTATCTATTGATCAGCTAAAAAGAAACTAGTTCTTCCCAGCTCCAAAAGTATAAACATGGGCTTAACAGAAATCTGACCCTTCTCTTGTCTCTGGAATGTGCTTGCCTCACTTGTTCCCATGTTGTGTGGACTGGCAGATGCACGCAGACAATCTCCCAAATACAAGTTGTGAGCAGTGTCTAAACTGGGGTAAACCATGGTGCAGGATATCTGAACTTCAGTCTTTATATTCAACTTAATGAAGACAAGACTGAATTTTTTGCCTTGGCAGGATAGACAGAGATAAAACATTGATTAGGAAACTGTAAGCAGCTTTCTATTTTAACTCCAAATAAATCTTACTGCAAAAGCCTATTGTATGGCCAGTAGTCTCTGCTGTCACAGCCATACACATGTAGGTTCCCATTAGATTTGAACAGACAGTGTTGGGCAAATGAGTTTGTAAAATTTGTGTTATTTGAGTTTGCTCATTTTGATTATTAAAAATGGCACTGGGCAGCACCAGGTATGTGATCTGTGAAACTGCTAATTACCTTCCTGCTTGGGAAGGGCCATTGCTATGCTAATGTTTGCTGGAGGAGAGGTTTTGGTGCCAGAAAGGTTTTAAAAAGAGAGAAGGAGAAAGAAGAGAGAAGAGTAGCCAAGATGGCAGAGAAGACAATTTGTACAGAAAGTAAGAAGCCATGTTGGCAGATGGGAAAGCCATGTTGGCAGAAAGGGCATTTGTGAGCTCTGCTGAGACTAGTGGGGGCCTTTGATTCTAGGAAAAACTGGAGAAGATTCTCTTGGTTGTAGTACTGGAGAATGTGTCGTAGCTTTTTGAACACTGAGTGAAAGGGAAGTTTTTTCTGTAGTGTATATGCTTGTCAGCCAGTACGAGACTAGAATAAAGGAATGGTCCACCATTTTTTTTTAGCTCCACTGTTTTTTTACCATCTACCCAAATTCAATGAAAACCTGCATGTGAATGGCCATGATGGCAGTGGCCCCTGCCCTTATGGTAAAGAAACAGTGAAGCCAAAAAATAGTGGGCTATTCTTTTATTCAAAACTCACACTGGCTGATTCGCAAACAAACACACAGGACTCTCAAAGCCACTGACACATTCTTCTGTTACACAACCAGGAGAATATTCTCCGGTTTCTCCTAGAATCAAAGGCCCCACCAGTCTCAGCGAAGCACACAAAATCTCTCACCTCTGTTCCCCTTCTCCTTCTCTCTGTACAAACTCTGCAAAAAAAACAAAAAACAAACAAACAAACAAAAAAAGGCTTCTCTCTCCTCCATCACACATTAGCTAGACAATAGGCCTTCCCAAGCATGAAGGTAAATTTCAGAGATCACATACCTGGCACTACCAGGAGCTTATTTTTTTTAACACTAAAAGTGAGCAAACTAAAACTAAAATACATATTTAACAAATTCATTTGCCCAACATCTATGCTTTTCTAAATGCAGGTCCTTTAGAATTCTTTTCTCTCAACACTGTAAAAGAACCCCATTTCCACTGGCATCACATTGACACAGCAACCAAAGAGTGGAGGTAAGAGGAGTACTCTCACTATTGACACTTTTCTAATTTCTCTATCTGCCCAAATGGCATTAGGCTCTATTGGTTTGTATGCAGAGAAAATAACAGTATTCCTCCCAAAAGCCATAATAATGTTTTTATTAAATTGGAAGCACAAACTTCTAGTGAACTCTTTTTTATTTTATATCTTTGTTTTACATCATACTTTGTATCAGTGTTCTATCTTCTAATTCTTCTGTAAAAAGAAGCCATGAATGGTGTTCCTATTGTGGCTGGAATGATTGACTCTAATGAGGAAGGTGTGATGTGGGTATAAAGAAACAAATCTAGAACCCAAGCTATCTGTATTTTAAAATCAATTAATATAAATTAATGGCATCATTTTGACAAGTTATTCCATCATAAAGCTTTGTGTCTCTACACCAAGGAATTAAACCTGGCTTAATTGTAAGGTTAACTGAGGGTAGAAAATGTAAGAAAGTTGTTTATTTTCTGACCATATAATCAGTTCAAAAAGCAAAGTCTTCAGATACTACATTTAAATCTTCCTTCTTTGTTGGGTTTATTATTCTTTTAAACATATTTGCTTAATTCTCCCTCTTTTGTACTCATAATTTTATGGAAAGTGTGCAATATTATAATTTAGTTCATGTATTAATATTACAAAATCAATATAATGCCAGAAAAAGAGGTGAGATGAATACCACCCAAAGATGAATATAGTCATCTGTGTGAAACTTTTTGTTTATATGACCGATAGTGAATTTAAGTGTGATGGCACAATGTTGTTTGAAAACTTCACTATGGAAACAGGGATGACTCTCCAAAGGTGAACTAAAGATTGCTTCATTTATTTGACTCTTCTGAACTCCTTGTAATATGCTTTATTGAGGTTAGGAAGTCAAAGATAAATACATTTACTAAACCCCTTTGACACTCACATTTTGCTTGAGGCCTAGATTCTGCCGAGTAGATGTACCTGTAGGGCAGCAAAAAACAAACCATATTGTGAAGTTAAGACTACTTCTGCTGTTCAGCAGGGTCATCTCAGCCTAACTCACTCTTGAAGTTGCCATGTTAGATCAGGCCCTACTGTCTTTTTCTCTCTTCTTTACTCATTAGGCTAAACTATCTGGAATTTTCTTGTTTCACTATAAAGAGTAAGTGATTCACACTTACTTGCTATTTTCTCTGCCTGGAATACTGTTACATTATCCCACAGATTTATTTAAATCTTTACACAACTATAACTTTCTCAAAATGATGTTCCTGTCTATCTTAACTGTAACTGAAACTTCCTCTGCCTTACTTTTCTCTTCAACTCTGTCATAAAATGTATCATCAATATAATTTGTTCAGCTTATTTATTGTATGCAAACCTATATACACTGTAACTTATAAGGAGACAGAGATTTTATTAATATTTTGTTCTCTGTTATAACTGTAGGGCCTCTAGGAGTTATAGCAACTACTAAATGCAACATAAACTTTGATAGAATGAATGAATTTTATTGTTTGCACCTATTGTACATCTCTTTATTTTCCCATTTAGGTTCATATTGCATAGTATCTATTTGTTACCTTGGCCAGTAAAATGGTGGGGTAGAACTCTAGCTTAAATTTATGTAAGAACATAGAGAATGGAGTGTTAGCCGCTCATCACTTATTCTCTACTTTACTTTTTCTAACCTGATTCTCAGGGAGCCTCTCAATACTAGTATCATTATCTTGCTGATCTTTTTGTAATTTTCCAATTAACCTGTTACAGAAGGGAAAGCAGATAATGCTTACAGCCTGCCTAGTATATATTCACTCAGGACTAAAGGTTTTCCAGACCTACTGCTTCTTTTTTCTTTTCAGGCTGTTTATGATGAAGCTATGGGGTTTTCATGACTGGTTTATTGAGGTAGCAATTAATTACAATGAAAAATGTGGGCCTACTTCCTATACATTATTCTTGGAATTTTCTTTTTCTAAGCTACCATTTCTTAAGAACAAAGGGTTTTGTGATGCATTTCTAGAGCTCTATGTTTATTTTTTCTTGTAGTTCTTGGTCTGGGACCATCTACACCCTTCTCATTTCTTCGGTACCTCCAAACTTGAGTTCACAACGTGAGCAAACAGCTGATGCTAGTTAGCCATAACATCTGTAACTTTATGTAAATTTTAAAGGTTGTTGTTGGTCAAATAAGTTTGTAAAATATGATTTTTATGTTTGCTCGCTTATATATAGTTTCATTGGGTGCTGGGCAGTGCCAGGTATATGTGGTCTATGAAATTGCAAATTACCTTCCTGCTTAGGAAGGACTATTGTTCTACTAATGTTTGCTGGAGGAGAGGTTTTCTAACCAGAAAGTTTAAAAAAGACAGAAGAAGGAGAGAGGCAGAAAGAAGCCATGTTTGTGGAGTAAGAGAGGAGAGAATGCAGAGTGTTGAGGAAGAAGCCATGTTGGTGAGGAAAGAGAAGATGTGCAGATGGGGAACCAGAGATATGTGGCTTTGGGAGCCTTACTGAGAATGGTGAGGTCTTTGATTTTAGGAGGAACAGGAGAAGATTCTCCAGTTGTGGAAAAGAAGAATGCATTAGTAGCTTTGGGAGCTCTGAGTGAAAAGAAAGTGCTTCCCTGCCTGTTTGCTCATTGGCCAGTGTGAGAATTTAATAAAGGAATAGCCCACCATTTTTTGGTTCCACTGTTTCTTTACCATCTCCTGAATCCAATGAGAGCATGTATGTGCTTGGCCACGATGATGACTATGACTACTGGCCTTTCAGTTGTAAATTGGAATATTTTGCTGAAATTCTGCTAAGGAGATTGTTATAATACTTTAATATACTTATCAAAGGCTCTAGATTGAGGAAATGGCAGAAAACAATGGCATTTTAGTATTTTTTATTAAAGCTAAACTTATTTATTTTGTATTGGAAAGTAGAATAAATCTGATAGTCTAAAACAAAATTCTCTTAGTTTTCTGTTTCGTTTTAAAATACTGTAAAAATATTTAAAAGATACTATTATTCAAGGAAAGAAAGGCAGTGTTGTTTTCTTTGATGGTCTTCCACCTTTATGTTTCCATACTTCGTCTGTAGCCCACTGATAGAAGTTCATTCTCTGCCAGGCCAGGTATAGAATCCATGGTGAGTATAACTTACAGCAATGGCTGAAGAGTAATTCAACCTTTCAGAGATCTTAACTTTAAAATATTTGTGGGAATAAATATTTTGTGATAGTTTGAGGCCTGATTTTATAATAAAAAGAAGCCAGGATCAACTTATAATTTTGCTGTACAACCCTAGTTTTTAGTTTCCTTGTCTGTAACAAATAGTAATGCTTTATCATATATATTTGCTGTGAACATGAAAAACAATATGCCTGCAAATAACTTAGTGCAGCATCTAGTACATAAGAAG
Organism: Saccopteryx leptura; assembly: GCF_036850995.1. Classification (NCBI taxonomy): domain Eukaryota; kingdom Metazoa; phylum Chordata; class Mammalia; order Chiroptera; family Emballonuridae; genus Saccopteryx; species Saccopteryx leptura. The sequence continues at coordinate 61,905,046 of NC_089506.1, read as the reverse complement.
AGCTCAATTGTGTTAGCATTTACCACTATTACAGTATTACAATTTTGAAATAACAGAATAATTTTATTTAATTGAATGTACAAGGAAGTAAAAGTCTAAGACTATCCATATGTAAGCTTAGTATTTGTATAAAATATTACATTATTATTTAGAAATCATTTTTCTAAGAGAGTTGATATTTTTATTGCATTTTACACTTGTTTTTTATGGAAAAACAATAATGACTCCTAAGAGATGAATTTTTCAGCCTGATTATAAAATATTTGAGGTTCATTATTAAAATATTTAAATTGATTTTTATTTATTTATTTTTAATCATATTTTATTATTCTCATTATAAGCCATTTCTAGCCAATCTTATTTATTTATTTTTTCTTACCATAATATATACAATTGTTAATTTATACATTAACTTTATAGGAATTAACTGCTTCCAATGTAAAAGTATAGTGCAAAGTTCAATGAAATCTCCAAAAAGTTTCAGAAAAGATCTTTCTTATTCTAACAGTACCTTTACTATAGAGTTTTTCATAGAAAACAGACACGTACAAAAATGCAATTTATTGCACATCTATACAGACACACAGGAACCCACATAATTAATAAAACTTTAATAAAATACTTTGAAACTGTGATTGTCTTAGATAACTAAAGATGAAGTTGGACAGACTAGATAACTTATACAACTGACATTCATTACACATAGTTCTAGAGGCTGGGAAGTTCAAGATCAGGGTGTTGGCAAATTCAGTGCCTGGTGAGGACTGTTTCCTGGTCTATTGCTTTCTTACTTTACACTCCATAGTACAGAGAGACAGAGACAGAGACAAAAAGTGAAAGTGATAGAGAAATGGATACAGAGGTGAGAAAGCTCTCTGGTCTCTCTTTATGAAGTCACTAATACCATCATAAAGATTATATCCTTGTGATTTCATCTACTGGTGTGATTTAAATAATTTAACAATCAGTTCTCTGCCCTGATTATTTTAAATATAAAGAAACAATATACCAGAAAGTAGTTTATTATTTCATGCGTTTAATACTTAAATAAGACATATAAAAGAGGTAAACAAAATTAGATTATATTATAAAAATTTTTTAAAAATATTAATGGAGGCAAGACGGCGATGGAATAGGTGAATATACCAACTTCCACCTCTCAGAACCAAAGTAGATTACAACTTATTTTTAAGAACCATCATCTAGAAAAACCAACTTTGGACTAAACTAAGAGGACACTTTAACCAAGGAATACTGAAGAAGCCACACTGTGCCTGGTAGGAAAAGTGTAAACGTGGAGAGGGCTGCCCAGCTCCTGGGTGCAAACAGCAGCCTGGAGGGACTTGTGTGGCAGGAAGTGAGTTTAGCAGAGAGGGGAGGGTCCTGGGCCAGGACCAAAGCCCCAGCCTGCAGCTCCAGAGACTAGGAGAGGTGTATGAACCATAGTTAGCTGCAAAACTAGCCAGGATACTGTGTGTGAGAAAGAGAGGGATTTCTCAGACCCAGGATTCTTCTTAAAAGGACTGCACAGAAAATCTCTTTCACAACCACTCACCCAAGTCTCTGGGGGATGGGGAGAGATGAGAGGACCAGAGTAGTAGGAAGAGAGAGTAATCTAGGAGGCATAGCGAGAAACACTTTGAGGGACAGCCACCCTAACCCCAGGGTTGAGTCACTCCCCAAATCTAAAGTGAATATTCCCCCTGGAACCAGCAATACCAGCAAAAGGAAGCAGGACACCAGCCAAACAAGATTTTCCACAGCACTCCAAGCAGAGTTGCTTAGAAGGAGGGAGCCATCAGAAATATAGTATTGAGTGCTAGGTTCTGAAGAGCAGCACCCTCACTCACACTGCTGAGGGCTCGTCGGAGGGCAGGACGTGGAAACGTAGTCCCATCGGTGGGGGTGGAAACCTGGCTAGCCATCACTGAGGCCCTATGTGAGCTCAGTTCCACCTGGCAGGGGCAGAAGGAGAGCACAAAAGATGTCTGACCAGGCTGTGGGCGGGTGAACAAGAACAGTCTCTCCTACACTGGCACCTGCAGGGGCAAGGCGAAAGCATGGCAAAAGCCAGAAAACCTGCAGAGAGCCACGGCTAAGCAGGGTTGCGCAACCCTGCCCAGGAACCTGGAAGCGGGGCAGGTGGCCTAGAGCATGAGCCCAACCCCACCACCGGGGGCAGGGTGAAAGCCAGGGAACAGGGGGAGACCCACAGCTGAGCATAGGTGCCCAGCCCCACCAGCAGTGCCAAGGTTTGCAACCACAGCAAGGAGCATATCCCCACCTGAGTATGAGAGGTGAAGGCCAAGGACCTTTAGGACTTGTAGCCCAGCATGTGAACACAGCTCCGCCCGTGCAGAAGAGGTGAAAACTGCAGTGACTACTGCAGCAGGCTGGCACCAGCAACACCCATACCCCAACGCCTGAGGCAGCAGCAGAGGTGATGGTAAGCCTGCAGACAGACCACACCTAGGAAAAGAAGGCCACATCCATTGGAATCCTGTGGCCACACCCTTCTTATACACAGACAGAATGAGAAGGCAGAAAAATGCAACCCAAATGAATCAAGAGAAATCCCCATAAAAGGACTTGAATGAGTCAGATATAAACAAATTACCAGATGCAGAGTTTAAAATAATGATTGATAGACTGCTCAAAGATCTTAGAACAGCATAGATAGACATATTGAGCACCTAAATAAAGAGATAGCAAATATAAAAAAGGACATTAAATAATAAAAAAGAATCAGTCAGAAATGACAAATACAATAGTATAAATGAAGACCACAATGGAAGGAATTAAAAGCAGGATAGATGAAACTGAGAGTCAAATCAGCGAGTTAGAGGACAAGATAAATGAAGGCACAGAAACAGAACAGCATAAAGAAAAAAAATCAAAAAGTCTGAGGAAACTCTAAGAGAGCTCTGTGACAACATGAAGAGAAATAACATCTGCATCATAGGGGTTCCCGAAGAAGAAGAGAAAGAACAAAGTATAGAAACCTTGTTCAATCAAATCATAGCTGAAACTCTCCCTATATTGATACAGAAAAAAGTCACACAAGTAAAAGAAGCATAGAGAACTCCATTAAAAAGAAACCCAAAGAAATCTACACAAAGACATATCATAATTAAAATACCAAAGCTAAGAGATAAAGAGAAAATATTAAAAGCTGCTAGAGTAAAAAAGACTATCACCTACAAAAGAGCCCCCATAAGGATATCAGAATTCTCAACAGAAACACTTGATGCCAGAAGGGAATGGCAAGAAATATTCAAAGTAATGCAGAACAAGAGCCTATAACCAAGACTACTTTATCCATCAAGGCTATCATTTAAAATTGAAGGAGAAATAAAAAAATTCCCAGAAAAAAAAAAACAAAACTCAAGGAATTCATTACAACCAAAAGAATGCTGCAAGAAATGTTAAGGGGACTGTTGTAAAAAGAACAAAGAAGGAAAGAAAATAGTAAAAGAGAAAGATAGTTTTAAAGAATAAAATGGCAATAAACAACTACATATCAATAATAACATTAAATGTAAATGGGTTGAATGATCCAATCAAAAGACATAGGGTAGCTGAATGGATAAAAAACAGGACCTATACATATGCTGTCTACAAGAGACACACCTTAAAACAAAAGATAAATATAGACTGAAGGTGAAAGGATGGAAAAAAATATTTCATGCAAATGGAAATGAAAAAAAAAGCTAGCATAGCAATACTTATATCAGGCAAAATAGACTTTAAAACAAAGTCTATAGTAAGAGATAAAGAAGGTCACTACATAATAATAAAGGGAGCAATCCAACAGGAAGATATAACCATTATAAATATCTATGCACCTAATATAGAAGCACATAAATATAGAAAGCAGGATTTGATGGATATAAAGGACGAGATTAACAGTTAGTGGGGATTTCAGTACCCCACTAACATCACTAGATAGATCCTCAAGAAAGAAAATTAACAAATAAAGAGCAGACTTAAAGGACACACTAGATCAACTGGACTTAATAGATATCTTCAGAACCTTTCACACTAAAGCAGGAGAATATACATTCTTTTTAAGTGCTCATGGTACATTCTCTAGGATAGACCACATGTTAGGGCACAAAAGTGGTCTCAACAAATTTAAGAAGACTGAGATCATATCAAGCATTTTCTCTGATCACAAAGGCATGAAACTAGAAATCAACCACAACAGAAAAACTAGAAAATACTCAAACACATGGAAACTAAATAGCATGTTATTAACAATGAGATCAAAGAAGAAATAAGGAAATTCTTAGAAACAAATGATAACGAGCATACAAGAACTCAAAATTTATGGACACAGTAAAAGCAGTACTGAGAGAGAAGTTCGTAGCACTACAGTCATAACATAAGAAGGTAGAAAAAGCTCAAATAAACTACCTAACCCTGCATCTAAAAGAACTAGAAAAAGAACAGCAAGGAAAGCCCAGAGCTAGTAGAAGGAAGAAAATAATAAAGATCAGAGTGGAAATAAATGATATAGAGGTTAAAAAAACAATACAGAGGATCAAAGAAACCAAGAGCTGGTTCTTTGAAAGGGTAAACAAGATCTATGAACCTTTAACTAGACTCACCAAGAAAAAAAGAGGACTCAAATAAATAAAATTAGAAATGAGAGTGGAGAAATAACAACTGACACAACAGAAATACAAAATATTTTAAGAAAATACTATGAACAACTGTATGCCAAAAAATTAAATAAGCTAGGTGAAATGGACAAATTTCTTGAAACATATAATCTTTCAAAAATAAATCTGGAATAATCAGGAAACCTAAATAGACTGATTACAATAACTGAGATAGAAACAGTTATCAAAAAACTCCCCAAAATCAAAAGCTCTGGGCCAGATGGCTTCTCTGGTGAATTCTACCAAATATTCAAAGAAGAACTAACTCCTATCCTACTCAAGCTATTTCAAAAAATTCAAGAGGAAGGGAGACTTCCAGGCCCCTTTTATGAGGCGAGCATAATTCTGACTCCAAACCAGGCAAAGACAACCCAAAGAAAGAAAATCATAGGCCAATTTCCCTGATGAATTTAGGTGATAAAATCCTCACAAAAATATTAGCGAACCAGATCCAGCATACATCATGATCAAGTGAGATTTATTCAGAGGAGGCAAAGACGGTACAATACTTGTAAATCAATCAATGTGATTCATGACATAAACAAAAGGAAGGAGAAAAACCACATGATAATATCAATAGATGCAGAAAAAGCAATTGATAAAATCCAGCACCTATTTATAATCAAAACTCTCAGCAAAGTGGGGATACAGGGAACATACCTCAACATGATAAAGGCCATTTATGAAAAACCCACAGCCAACATCAAAATTAATGAGCAAAAATTAAAAGCAATCCCCCTAAGATCAAGAACAAGAAAGGGGTGCTCCCTTTCACCACTCTTATTCAACATTGTTCTGAAAGTCTTAGCTACAGCAATCAGACAAGAAGAGGAAATAAATGCATCCAAATTGGAAAAGAAGAAGTAAAACTATGATTATTTACAGATGATATGATACTGTATATAGAAAACCTTAAAGTCTCAGTCAAAAAACTACTAGACCTGATAAATGAATTCAGCAAGGTGGCAGGGTATAAAATTAATACACAGAAATCAGAGGCATTTTTATACACCAACAATGAGCAGTCAGAAAGAGAAAATTAAGTAAACAATCCCCTTCACTATTGCAACAACAACAACAAAAAAATAAAGTATCTAGGAGTAGATTTAGCCAAGGAGGTTAAATACTTGTACTCGGAAAATTACAAAACATTGATAAAAGAAATCAAGGAAGATAACAAACAAGTGGAAGTATATACCTTGCTCATGGTTAGGAAGAATAAACATCATCAAAATGTCTAAACTACCCAAAGCAAATTATAAATTCAATGCAATACCAATTAAAATACCAATGACATACTTCAAAGATATAGAACACGTGTTCCAAAATTTATATGGAACCAAAAAAGAACACAAATAACCTCAGCAATCTTGAAAAAGAAGAATAAAGTGAGAGGTATCATACTTTCTGATATCAAGTTATACTACAAAGCCATTGTACTCAAAACAGCCTGGTACTAGCATAAGAACAGGCATATAGATCAATGGAACAGAACAGAGAACCCAGAAATAAACCCACACTTTTATGGACAATTTATATTTGACAAAGGAGGTAAGAGCACACAATTGAGTAAAGACAGTCTCTTTAACAAATGGTGTTGGGAAAATTGGACATCTACCTGCAAAAAAATGAAACTAAACCACCAACTTACATCGGTCACAAAAATAAACTCAAAATGGATAAAAGACTTAAATATGTCATTAAAGCATAAACATCTTAGAAGAAAACATAGGCAGTAAACTCTCCGACATCTCTCGCAGCAATATATTTACTGATTTATCTCCAAGGGTAAGTGAAATAAAAGACAGGATAAACAAATGGGACTATATCAAACTAAAAAGCTTTTGCACACCTAAAGACAATATGAACAGAATAAAAAGACAAACTACACAATGGGAGAATATTTGACAATATGTCTGATAAGGGGTTAATAAACAAAATTTATAAAGAACTTGTAAAACTCAACACCAGAAAGACAAACAATCCAATAAAAAAAATGCACAAAAGAAATGAATAGACACTTCTCCAAAGAGGACATACATATGGCCAATAGGCATATGAAAAAATGCTCAACATCACTAATCATTAGAGAAATGCAAATTAAAATCAAAATGAAATACCACCTCACACAAGTCAGAATGGCACTCATCAACAAAACAGCACAGGATAGGTGCTGGCGAGGATGTGGAGAAAGGGGAACCCTCCTGCACAGCTGGTGGGAATGCAGACTGGTGCAGCCACTGTGGAAAACAGTATGGAGATTCCTCAAAAAAATTAAAAGTGGAACTGCCTCTTAACCCAACCATCCCACTTTTAGGAATATACCCCAAGAACACCATATCACTGCTTCAAGAAAAGAAATGCACTCCCATGTTTAGGGCAGCATTGTTCACAATAACGAAGATTTGGAAACAGCCCAAGTATCCATCATTGGACAAGTGGATTAAAAAGCTGTGGTACATATATACATTTGAATACTATAAAAAATGGAATACCATAAAAAAGAAGGAAATATTACCTTTTGCATCAACATGGATGGACCTGGAAACTATTATGTTAAGTGAAATAAGCCAGGCAGAGAAAGAAAAATATCATATGACCTCACTCATTTGAGGAATCCAAGAAACAATGTGAACTGAGGAACAGAATTAAACCTGAAGGGAAGGGGGAAGGGAGTGGTTGGGAGGAGGACAAAGGAGATGTTGAGGGCAATAGGGGGGAGGGGATGCAATTGGGGCAACACTAGAATCTATGTAAACACAATAAATAAAATAAAAAAGAAAATAAATATTAATGAAAAATATTAAATAATAACAGACAAAAAACAAAGAAACTGTTAAGATATTTCCATATTTCTTCTTGACCAGTGTCCTCACTTGCAGTTTTCTTTGCTTTTATCTGAGCATCATTGGTGTGTGTTTTACCCTTAACCATCTTTTCACTGTAGGAGTAGGGTCCCATTCCTTTGCCTATGAACCTTAAAATGAACATTACTATGAGTGCTTAGAATATGCTGTTGCTCAGATGAACGTTAAGAACGAGTAGGAATGTAAATCTGTGATTTCCATATTGGGCAGCTGCCCAGGTGCACACATTAGCGAGAACCCTGATTACAAGTTCCTTTTTAACATCTGGTTTGTCAATCTCAACAAAAAATTAGATATCAGTTCCGTCAAACTGATGCGAACTTGCTAAATCCTACCACTGACTTCATCTAAATCTAATCATCTCCCAAAGGACTTACCTTTTAATACTATCACATTAGAAGGTTAAAACTTCAACATATAAATTTTGGGGTTTAAACATTCAGTAGATAATGATGCTCATTCTTTCTGTTATTTCTCTAAACATGTATGTATTTCAAGGACCCTGACAACTATGGAGGCCTATTCTAAACCACTTCAGTACCTCTCATTGCTGTTAATATTTATCAAAATGTATAATTTTATAATTTTTCCAATAGAATAAAGACATAGCAACTTTTCAGAAGTCTATATATTATATGTGAGTATGTTAATCGATGATTATCAGTGGACATAAGACATACATTTACTTTACAAAATTAAAATATTCAAATACATTTCTCTGTGTTTATCACTATTTATTAATACTGATACTTATGTTACATCACAGACTTGACCTTTAGGTCCTTAACTATATAACAACTTCATGTAAATTCCTGATGGAAGATCAAAACTGAGATCTGTCATTTCAACTTTGTGAATATATTATTAAATAGTTATAAAGATGCAATTTAAGAGCATATCTAAAAATTCTTTTAGTAAAATCAGGTAATTCTAGAAGTGCATAGGTTTCCTATGACTGCAAAATGGATACCCAAAATTAAAGACTGTGTATTTCAACCCTCTATTGTGACGCAATTGATTTGAATACTCTTATGTGTAACCACTAAAGGAAGAAATGTGCCTCATTTACTTGGCTTGTAAAAGAGTGAAATGTTTGGTTTCTCTGACACCATCTTCAAGTTTGCATAGTTCCCTTGTCCTTTATTTAAATATCTCCTTCTGCAGACATGCTAATCATTAGAGTAATTTGTTTAAGCTTGAGATTTTATAAAAAACAGGCCTCATATTTCCTTTGTTTGACATTAGAAAAAAAAAAGTCTGAACTCTTTACTTTCTTGAGATAAATTTGAGGAACTACCAGGGCTCCTATCTCCTCAGTTGGCAACTTTGTAAATCAATACACTTTTTTTTTTTTTTTAAATCTAAACTCTGATGATTTGGTTTTGGCCTTTTATTTTTAATGTTTATTTTATTGATTTTAGAGAGAGGAAGGGAGAGAGAGGAACATCAGTTGGTTCCTATATGTATGTGCCCTGACCAGGGATTGAACTGGCAACCTCTGCACTTCGTGATGATGCTCTAACAACCCAGCTATCCAGCCTGGGTGGGTTTTGGCTTTTTAAGGCTTTGGGCACCCAGAGTTTGGACTGATAACAGAGTCATGGGCAGACCAGTTTCTCTCATATCCAGCAAATATTTGGAGGTGGATGGTAGTGATTCATTTTGGATCACCATTATTCAAACTGGCTATAAATTTTCAATGCTTTTTTTTTAAATGTAGAATTAAAAGGAGGCTAATTTTTTTTTCTAATAATGCCATCTGAAAAATTAACCAAAATACCCACCTTAGCAGTCTCGCCCTGAAAACATGGTCCACTTTGACAGTTTGTCCCACTTCTGCTCACTTTAAATTTAGATTGTTTCACATTGGTCCATTTCTCCCATGCACTTATTTTCCACTATGATTATTAACATTTGATATGTGCAGAAAACAGAAATGTAAATACTGTTAATTTTTTTAATCCTGCATAAGAAAATATAGAAAAAGTGAATAATTTTTTTTTGCTCCTTGTTCTTAATGGTTAATAGAAATTAATACTCAATTTATTTACTCAGAAGAGTGCATTTTAAACTAAAACATATTAAACATGGGTTTAATTTTCTCCATTTCCGTAGTGAGATAATTACATTCTTTAGAAAATTTTCTATATAATGCTTTATAGATTTCTAAAAGATGTTTTATTACTAATTGAATTTTCCTTTTTGCCCTATTTGCCCTTCAGGATTACTAGATTTGGAGTGTTTAGAGCTTTTACCAAGTATCCAATCTTTCTCATTTCCCCTAATTAAATCATAGATACAGGAGTTATATTATTTCTTTATATTTCTGAATAGTGGACTGAATAGTAGTTGGTGTTCAAATGTCCTTTTGTGATGTTTTTGGTCTTTGAAGTTTGGACACCCAAAATAATTTTTGCTTAATATTTGCTAAAATATTTTAAGAAAATTCAGTTAAAAGAAGTATTTGTTAAAAAAAAAACTAACTTCTTTTTTTTACAACTCTTTTCAGCTAAAACTACATCTGAATGTGCTTTAAATCTTCCCTTCTCCAACTTAGAGACTATGAGAATTGTGAAAGTTTATTGTATAATTCAAAGTTCATGATGTATTTGAGAAAAAAGGAGATTAATGAAGTTGAACTCTTTGTTTTAGAGAGAAAATGAAGCCTACTGAGAGATGCTTCTAAATGGTGCATAACTGTTTTATGAATCAGGCAGAATGAGTTGGCATAGGGTTATAAAACAATTAATGTTATTCATTGGGCCTGAAGAGTAAAATAAGAATTCAATGCTAACAACATTTCATCATTGGAAGTAGCAGAGAACAATAACCTATTTATCACTGAGCTTTAACTTCAAGTACAATTTATGGCTGGAAATTTTTGTTTCTGTTATGCTGATAGAACAAATAAAATGTGTGAAGAATTAATTTTCTGGAAGTCAGATCAACAATGAAGACATATAAAAAGTATAAGACAAAACCATAAACAGAAAAAGAATTTGCTTTAATGCTTAGTCACATTGATGAAGTATGTTATCAAATTAAGTTAATAAATTCAGTACTAATTTAAACATCTCTTCTAATTTTCAATGAGTAAATATAGCAAGTCACGAGAGATTAAAAAAAGACGTTTTAAATGTATATTCATTGGTTTTTAGTGTACAACATATAATAACTGTATGCAGTTTATTTGAGTAAATTACCAGAAGCATCAAAAGAAATTGAAAGCACACCCAACATTAAGGAAATGGCATTATTTCCTTAATGGATTAAATGAAGACAGCAAACACTATTAATTATGAGAACATTTAAAAATTTAAGAGACTTTATTATTCTCTGGGTAGAGAATGTAAGCCATCACAATATGCATTTTTATGGCAGGACAAGAAACATTTTTAAAATCAGAATAATAACAATATTTTTAGAAGAAAATGAATTGAGAAAAAATCATAAAACACATTACTTCATTGTATGTATAATGGCGCAAAGTTTATAACCTGAAGTATGAAGGAATGGTGTATTCAACTACCTGCCTAGATATGATAGGTTGAAAAGCTTAAGCTTATAGCGGAAAAAGAGAGATTTTTGGAGTAAGGTAAAAATGTGTTATATGTTGCCAAATCTAGATTTCAAGTCTCTATAAGTAGATTTTGTGTTATACTGTAGTAGAATTTGACAACCCGATAACAGACTTTAGTGAGAAGAGAACCAAATTATACTGGCTCTGAATAGAAAAATCTCATTTGAACATTCAACTACTCTCATGTTTAGCTAGAGTATTACACTTTAATGAGAAACAGGCACTCAGATGCCAATCAGCAAGTCTAGACACTATTTCAATATTGTGTGACCAGATGAGAACTCTAAATTTGATTCTCATGCTCTGAGTATTAATATTCAACATTCATGGTGCAAAAGACCTCTGTAAGTTCTCCCCTGTCCTGTCCTGAGGGAAAGGGAAAAATATTTCTGCCTCTGTTCTTTCACCCTCTTACCCAGAGATGTGTTGATACTGATATATTTCTAATCTTAGAATTAACTTGTTCAAATTCCATCAGGAGATTTCAATTACTCTCAGGATGCAGTTAAAAATCCTTAATATAACCGACAAAGTCCTTCATCGTCAGTTCCTACTTAACTTTCAAGTTTGTTTATCTATACACAGTGATTGCACTTAAAATATTTAAATACTGGTAAAACACAGGCATGACACCACCAGAAGATATGCCAGCCGATGGGCCCAGGCTATGGTAGGCATTTTTCTCTCCAGTGTTTGGATCTTGGATGGCTGGGGGGTTTCTAAGTAAAGCTGGGAGTATAGGTGGGGCTTGGGGTAAAGACATTTTTTCTTCTTTCCTCACCCATCCTCATGGATTCTAGTTATACTAAATTATCCCTCTAAAATGTGTGTGCTGAGCAACTTTCAATCACTGGGATCTTCACACCTATAGTATCTACTACCTGAAAATCTCATGTGGCCCCTAACATTTTATCTGGCTAAGTATTAGACATCTTTCAAGTCTATAAATAAGAGTTATTTGATCTTTATCACTTTGCTGTACTTTGCTTCCACAAAACAAACTAAGTTTATTACATATTATTTAAATAATTCATTTTTTAGCAACAAGCTCTGATTCTAAAGCAGTGTTGATTATATAGTGGAGCTTGAACAACCTGGAATTATAGCTAAGCCTACTAATTATTGGGTCTACTTTACAACCAATTTAACAGACTTTTTGTTATGGTCAAGCATTGAGAGTTTAACATTCTTACTGATTCTTCTGCAAGTTACAATTTAAGAACTACACTGTGAAGGCAGCACTTAAGCATACCTTACTCCAGGGGTCCCCAAACTACAGCCCGGCCCGTGGGCTGCATGCGGCCCCCTGAGGCCATTTATCCGGCCCCCACCGCACTTCCGGAAGGGGCACCTCTTTCATTGGTGGTCAGTGAGAGGAGCATAGTTCCCATTGAAATACTGGTCAGTTTGCTGATTTAAATTTACTTGTTCTTTATTTTAAATATTGCATTTGTTTCCGTTTTGTCTTTTTACTTTAAAATAAGATATGTGCAGTGCATAGGGATTTGTTCATAGTTTTTTTTATAGTCCGGCCCTCCAACGGTCTGAGGGACAGTTAACTGGACCCCTGTGTAAAAAGTTTGAGGACCCCTGCCTTACTCACTCCCAGAGTCGGGCACAGAACACAGCATACAATTGGGATTTAAAATCCTGTTGAATGAATGAACACACAGCAAAACTAGTCCATTTATATAAGTTTGTTTTCAAGTCTCAGTCTGTAAACTTAGATAATGTGGAATGAGCTGGAACTGAGCTATAGCTTGTTTATAATAATTTTTTTGTTTCAGAAGTAATGTTTATTTAAGAATTAAGAGAAAAACAAACATTAAAGCATAGGGTTCATTAAACACAGTGTCTCCTTTGGTCTGAAATCTTTAAAGTTACCCTAACTACTTACCTGATGTAGATCTAGGTTGGCCCTGTTTCAAGAAAGTCTCCTTTCATCCCAGAAGTTACCTTCTAATTTTGGTTACAGGCTCCCAAGTGGTCCTCCTTAATCTCAGGTTAAGCTATATTAATAATACTAACATCTTTTCCCCCATGGTTATTTGTGGGTATTTTATACCCACAAAGTTCTGTGTTTCAGAGATGGTCTATTAGACTAGCGACAGTTACCTGTGAGATAAGCTGAAATAAGGGTCAAGTCATTACTCTTCTGATGATACTAACTTTGTCCACTTCTGCAAGTTCTCTGTGATGACTAACAAGTAACCATAGTACTAACTTTTATCATCACCATGCCTTACACCTGTACTATTTTAGTGTCACAATTATCAAACATATACCAGCAATAGGTATAATTTTCATTAAGAAAAATACATCTAGTATGTGTCTGTTTTGCTACATTGTACAAATTTTCATAAGAGCTATTTATCAAAATTATTACAGCTTACCAGACTGAATAACCTTCCAGAATCTGTTTGTTTAAGGAAAAAACACCATACAGTCAGATTCTTTACTCTCACTGTGACCTATTATATCTACTGACCCTAAGATTATCAAGCTCATCACTCAGTCATTAGTATCAAATCTTAGAGCTACAGACAAAGTAGCCACTGGCCACCTTCATGAGTTTGAGGTCAATACTCCTGAACTTCAAGGATTTGCTAAGATCAATCAGATCAACCAAACTCAGACTAGCAACAAAATGTTTATTTACCAGTGCAGAGTTCCAAATACTGGAGGAATTATATGTATTTTTATTAAATGTCTTCTAATCTGAGGAGAAAAAATCCTCAGAAGTTTTTATTTATTGAACCCTGGATTAATTATAATGTTTCTAGAGACTGTTAAATATAATGAGTATCCTGTTAAAATGGAGATTAGTGCTTATCCTTAAACCTCTGATAAATATGGCAACTATTTTTTCCTTCTAGCATTTAGAGTCCTACATTCTAAGCCAAATAAATACCTTATATTGTGGTGATTGCAATCCTTTCCCTAGGAATAAAAAATATTCTTGCTTTTCTTGGCAGAAATAAAACTTTTATATTATATTCTAACTATCACTGATGCTGATTTTTTTTAATAGGAGACTTTTCCTTACTTCAAGGTCCCTTTTAGGCAGAAGCCATTGAATAAGCTTTAATATATTGGTCAATATTATCTGTCACTTCCCACATGTTCCTCTTCCTTCTCCCTCCTCTTCTCCTCATCCTCTATCTCTTTCTCTTTCTCTTTCATTTTTATCTTTTCTCATTTGTCTCTATCTACATGTTACATTTTCTTTTCTTATGAAATCCTTAAACTGTATGTTAGATTTCTCTGGTTCCCACTGATACCCAAATGGATGGTTTCAAACTTCTTTAGGCTCTCAAGTCTAAGAACTACAAAAACTGTGGGCGAAAACAAAACACTGAAAATTTAAAGTACTGTACCAATGATGATTGCTACTCTGGTATATAATTATATATTTAGTACTAGTGATGACCTTTATTTAATTAATTTTAATGGGGTGACATTAATAAATCAGGGTACATATGTTCAGAGAAAACATCTCCAGGTTATTTTGACATTTAATTATGTTGCATACCCATCACCCAAAGTCAAATTGTCTTCCGATAGAAGGTGACGGAAGTGATGACTTTTTTATACTTAGAAATTTATAAAAGTAAAATATGACAGCACCAATTCTTCAATCAATTAAATTTGGAGTAACAATATCTGTATTTGCATCTCATAGGGTACTTAAATTTCAGCTAAGTTTTAAAGTTCAGTTAAGTTACTATATCAAGGAGCATGCTGATGTTAAAATAGTGAGATATTAGATTATAAAGAACCTTAGAGACCTAGTCTAAATGACAGTTGCACAACTATATATGAGGAACTTGAGAGTTTGGCAAGTTCAGAATTTGTCCAACTAAATCATAGCAGAAGTGAGATGAGAGGCCAGCTCCTGACTCCCAGTGAATTCTGATTTGGTGGATTTATATCAATATTACAGAACTATCTAAAGTGTCTATAGCCTATGTCACTCATGGAGAATATGCATGGCTAAAACTACCCAGACAAGGAACATGTAATTATTTTATTACTAGAGTTCACCAACTGCCAGCAACTTTTTAAATAATACATTAACTTGAATATTAAATATTTCCATTTTGAAACTATTAATGAACATAAATTATCTTACACCTAAAAGAAAGTTGCCAGTTAAATAGATGATATAAATCTTTTTTTTTTATTAATCACAGATGTGCTTCTTTTTATAAAAAAATATGTATTCCTTTGACAAAAAGTAATGTTAAGGGTTGCTAACATTCTGTGGGGTTTATTCAAAATAGGTGCAGTTGACTCTAAATAACACAGGCATTCAGGTTGCAAATACCTTTGCAGTAAAAAATTCAAGTATAGCCTTGGCAGGTTACCTCAGTGGTAGAGCATCGGCCTGGCGTGCAGGAGTCCCAGGTTTGATTTCGGGCCAGGGCACACAGGAGAGGTGCCCATCTGCTTCTCCATCCCCCCCCTCCTTCCTCTCTGTCTCTCTCTTCCCCTCCCACAGCCAAGGCTCCATTGGAGCAAACTTTGCCCAGGCGTTGAGGATGGCTCTGTGGCCTCTGCCTCAGGCGCTAGAATGGCTCTGATTGTGGCAGAGCGACACCCCAGATAGGCAGAGCATCGCCCCCTGGTGGGCATGCCGGGTGGATCCCGGTCGGGCGCATGCGGGAGTCTGTCTGACTGCCTCCCTGTTTCCAACTTCAGAAAAATACAAAAAAAAAAAAAATCAAGTATAAATTTAGGCTCTCCCCAAACTTAACTACCTTCTGTATCTATGGAAAATTAGTTTCAGGACTCCATATGGTTCTCAAAATTCTTGGATGCACAAGTCCCCTATAAAAAATCAAATAAATCAATGCATGCAATCAGCCCTCCAACTCTGCAGACTCCCAACAATAGATGGAAAAAGCACAGGTACTTACAGGAAAATATCCATATATAAGTGAACCTGCACAATCCAAACCTATGTTGTTTAAGGGTCAACTGTACATTTTAATTCAATTTATATATTTGAATTGAATTTTAATTGAATTTAAACTGTATATTTTAATTGTACTTAATTAAATATGTTTTAATTGAATTTTTATTTTCTTAATTACTGGATATGTGAGTTAAAATAGACTTTCATTTTTTCTTGTTGTAGAGTCATCCTTGGGAAAAACTGATATATGCCCTCTTAGGTTGATAAAGTTTACATCTGTTTTATTAAGAACACATACAAATAGAAAATAATTTTCCTATGGCTTCTAGAAGAATAGTCTAAGATGGGAAGGTGTTTTAATTCACTGAGCTTTCAGTTGGAGAACTTTATATGATAGTCAAAATACCAAGAATATTACAAAAAAAGGTCACAAGAGTTTTGAATATATTTTCCTTCTACAATATTTCTTTAAAATACTTTAGTTTGAATAAACATTATTTGAGAGACATGTTTCGATTACTAACAGAAAAAATTAATTCCTACACTTGTATAACATTAATGATGAAAAGAGAGCTATCATGTTACAGTATCAATATTTTATCACCATGATAGCTTACTTTACAATGTGCCTAATCCTACTGTATAAAATAAATACTGCATTGTTTATGTCAATAAAATGCTATTTGTATTTTATTGTCCCACATATTACATTTTTTTAAAGTGAGAAGCAGGGAGGTAGAGAGACTCCTGCATGCTCCTGACCGGAATCTATCCCCAAACTCACTAGGGTGTGATGCTCTGCCCATCTGGGGCATTGCTCTGTTGCAACCCGAGCTATTTTAGCAACTGAGGTGAGGCCATAGTGCCATCCTCAGTGCCTGGGCCTACTCGCTCCAGAGGAGACTTGGCTGCAGGAAAGGAAGAGAGAGATAAGGAGAAGGGAGAAGGGGTAGGGTGGAGAAGCAGATGGTTACTTCGCCTGTGTGCCTGACCGGGAATCAAACCTGGAACATCCACAATCCTGGCCAATGCTCTACCACTGAGTCATCCACCCAGGGCCCCACATTTTACATTTTAATTGTAGGTGTTATGTTATGAAAATAAGGACATAGATGTTCATTTTGAATGACAGTAAGTTGTTACAGAAATATTTAAAATAGACTAACCTGTGTTGACACAGTAAATAAAGCATGGAACTGGAGTGCTGAGGTTGCTGGTTCAAAACCCTGAGTTTGTAATGTCAAGGCACATAAAAGAAACAGCTATGAGTTGATGTTTCCTGCTCCTCCCCACTGCCTTTCTCTCTTCCATCCTCTCTAAAATCTGTAAATACATCTTTCAAAAATGTTTGAAATACAATGTACACTTATTTAAAATCCTCAGTGTGGTGATGTTAGAAAAAATTCTTTAATAATGTTCATTAATATAAAATTTTAAATGCCTATTCTATCTAGTCATTTGACTTCAAGTGCTGTAATTGTACTTTTGTTTGTTTAGTTTCACAGTGTTAGTGCTAGATATTTCACTCAGTGGACAACTCCATTAATTCACGTGATTTGAACGTAATTCTGACATGGCTGCTGTGAAATTTAGCTTAAAAACAAATCAGACATTACCTTTAAGGTTAATGAAATTTTGATTAATTAATATTCTTGATTTTAGCCATTACTTAT
This sequence comes from Saccopteryx leptura, assembly GCF_036850995.1. Taxonomy (NCBI): domain Eukaryota; kingdom Metazoa; phylum Chordata; class Mammalia; order Chiroptera; family Emballonuridae; genus Saccopteryx; species Saccopteryx leptura. The sequence goes on along the minus strand of NC_089506.1, from coordinate 61,887,344 downwards.
AGTCTGTAATCTAGTGAGAGCCAAATATTTTGAGATTCAAGATGTCAAGAGAAGGGCACCCATTGTTAATTAATGCCTATCATGACTAATGTATTACTGGAGACTGCCAAGTGTGAGAAAGCTCATTTTATAAGAAATCTTAAAACAGACAATTATGCTCCCATTTGAAAGTGATTCTTGGATTTCCAGAATATGTGAACAGAAGTTTTTAAGGATGATCCCAGAATTTACATTATTTCTTAATAACAATTAAAGAATGAAAATTTGGCTTTTGAATGCCATCATTTACTTATCATTATCGCCATTTTCCTTGAATTAAGAATAAAGCAGCACATAGTTTTCATACATTGCATTTTATTAATGCTTAAGAAAAAACAAAGTCACTTGTTTTTATTTTTATGTTAGTTGGATTAAGGTGACCATTGCCAAGTTAGACAAATTCTAGATTTTTTTTATATATATTCAATATTTTGACGCTCATACTAACAATATTTGTTTTTTGTTTTTGTTTTTGTTTTTTTGTATTTTTCTGAAGCTGGAAACGGGGAGAGACAGTCAGATAGACTCCCGCATGCGCCCGACCGGGATCCACCCGGCACGCCCACCAGGGGGCGAAGCTTTGCCCACCAGGGGGTGATGCTCTGCCCCTCCAGGGCGTAGCTCTGCCACAACCAGAGCCACTCTAGCGCCTGGGGCAGAGGCCAAGGAGCCATCCCCAGCGCCCAGGCCATCTTTGCTCCAATGGAGCCTTGCCTGCGGGAGGGGAGGAGAGAGACAGAGAGGAAGGAGGGGGGGTGGAGAAGCAAATGGGCGCTTCTCTTATGTGCCCTGGCCGGGAATCGAACCCGGGTCCCCTGCACGCCAGGCCAATGCTCTACCGCTGAGCCAACCGGCCAGGGCCAACAATATTTGAATAATAAGATAACATCTTTGATTTTTTTAATGTTTTTCCAAAGTGAAAAGCAGGAAGGTAGACAGACGACTCTCGCATAAGCCCAATGGGGATCTACCCGTCATGCCCACCAGGGGGTGTGCTGTGCCCTTCTGGGGCATTACTCCTTTGCAACCAGAGACATTCCAACACTTGAGGCAGAGGCCATGGAGCCATCCTCAGCTCCCAGGACAACTTTTGCTCTAACAGTGTGTCAACTGGCCAGGGCACCTCTTTTGATTTTTAACTTTTTGATATAATTTTATAATTATTTAACCAATTATACTTGACTGCTTTAATATAAAAAATTTTATTGAAGTATGTAGGAAGACATATATGTTTATTGTAACATAATATATTATGCAACATAATGTGACAACATATCATTTAACATATTATGTAGTGCTTGGTTTGTAGACAATATATCTTTTGAGTTTTACAAATGTTATAGCACCATAGTAACTATAAAAAATGCTCCAAAATACTATACCAATAAAAATAATTTAAAAAATACTTTGGAGCTCTCTCCTTTTATGCAATGTGCTTGTTAACTTCTTTTTTTTTTTTTTTTGCTAATTTCCACTTTGTTGTTAAATATTTAAAATCACATATCAAAATTTCCACTTCAATAATATTGTTTTTTCAGAGATTGGGTACATATATGCATTCAGAATGAAAACCTCCACAGTGATTTAAAAATAAACTATTTCACAATTCTCGAAGAGTGTTACTTTTAGAGTAATTTAAAATGCTATTTTTAATTGTATTATGGTGATTATTGCATGTTGATGCAAAAGCTCTATTTTATACATCACATATCTTATTCTGTCACAAACATCTGACTGTTCTTTATGCTGCAACCCAAGTTATCTTTTAAAAATCAAAATCTAAAAATGTCATAAATTTACAAATCTCAATAATCATAAGCCAAAACAAACACCGTCAACTTAGCCTACATTCAGTACTTTCTACTTCTTGAAAAAGTCCTAGTTTTATCTGCCACCTCTCCTTCCCCTGTTTGCATTGCTCCAGCCTCACTGGCTTGGTGTGGGTTTCTCAGACATGCATGACTCTTTTCTGCATTAAGGACTTTGTGTATATTGTTCTTCTGCTGGAAATTTCCTCTGCAGAGCTGCCTGTCAACGATTATACTTTGTTTATTCAACTTCCAACAATTTGTTATATTACAACTAAAGGTAATTTTAGCAGAAAACCTTAACCTTCCTTTGTTTTCCAAATTAGTGAGGTATGCTTTATATTCTTAGTAAGTAGTAATTTCTCATTTTCTTTTTATAACAATTTTCTGTATTTTGTAACTTTTAATTTACTTTAGCGACTGTCTTCCAGCATTCTTTAAAATGCAGTTTCTTAGCTAAATCATCAAATATGCAAAAAACCATTAACTTCTCTCTGTGCTCCCCATATACTCCCATTAGTCCATTCAGTCTATAGCACATTCTTTCATCACCACTTGGCACATTTCTTATATGTTATTCATGCAAATGAAAGTTCTTCAAATATTAAAACACATCATGCTCTTGAAGAACGCAGAAGATAAATTGTAATTCTTCAGAGAAGTTAGTTAACTACAGTTCTTTTTGCTGGAAAATCATCAAGGTTACACAGAAGAAAAAAATTGTGACTGGGCTATGTTAATTAAAAAAAATCTCTCTAGCTACTTCAGATATACTCTACAAACAACAACCCCATCTGCCTCCCATTTAAAACAAATATTGCAGCTTCAATTCATATCTCTTATTTGGTGAACTTGACAACTTAAAAATTATATATTTTATTAATGCTATATAAATAATCTCCTTACTCCTTACTTATTATATCAGATCATTAAAGATATAATTTGTCACTGTTTTTATAAAAATAGCAGAGGTTTTAATAAGTAGTCTTAAAATACTTTACACATTAATGTTATCTTACTTCACAATAACTAGTAATATAGTACCAATCCTGTGAGAATATTTAACAATTTAATGTGATGTCTTCTTTAAATACTATAGATATGTTACATATCAGAATTGAATGCATTATTACCTCCAGGTATTATTTTAAATGTCCTAAACATAGATGTTTCTTAATATAACATTGGGTACATCCCAGTAAATTTCTGTAGAGTTTTTGTTTGTTTTTTATCTAGGATTGCAATAATTTTAGAAAAGTAAATTACTTGACTTTACAGATTCTCTTTGTGAAACTGGCAAAAATGTGTTAGTCAATTCTGGGTAATAATATTTGAACACAGAATATAATAGTGTCTGACCAGGAGATGGCAAAGTGATAGAGCATCAGACTGGGCCATGGAGGATCCAGGTTTGAAACTCCAAGGTCCTCAGCTTGAGCACAGGCTCACCACTTTGAACATGGGGTCCCTGGCTGTAGTGTGGGATCATAGACATGATCTCATGGTTGCTGGCTTGAAGCCCAAGGTTAGTGGCTTGAGCAAGGGGTCACTTGCTTTTCTGTGGCCCCCCTACCCCTGGTCAAGGCACATATGAGCAAGTAATCACTGAACAACTAAGGAGCATAATGAAGAATTTATGCTTCTTATCTCTCTCCCTTCCTGTCTGTCTGTCCCTATCTGTCCTTCTCTCTTACTCTGTCTCTGTCAAAAAAAAATCTATAATAGTTATTTTTGTCTAATAATTATGTAACTTTGTATACATCCCATGCAGCATTATGTTAATAGTGTTGGGGATTATCTGTGATAAGTATAGCCTTCAAAGAATGTAGGTTGACAAAAAATGATGTATGTCAACCAACAAATCAAGAATAGAACACCACAAGAAATGTGGCTAGGAGTTCAGTTAATAAACAATGTTTTGATCCTGTGGATTACTTTCTGAGTTTTAGTTTTGTAACTTGACTTTGCTCTTTTGTTCTAGTTCTTGACAAAACAAGCTCCTTTCCTGACATTGATGTCTTGTTCTGCATACATCAACCTTTATGATCCAGTTCTCAGTGTTGGATGCAAAATCTGTTCTTATGGAATTTTGCTTAAATGGTTCTTTGAATTGGTATTTGAGTTTGACAATGTTGACACTGAAATATACAGTAATTACTCAATCTTCAAAAAAAAGTACTTGTTCTTGAAACTCAAAATGTATTTGGTGTTATAAAACTGTTCAGGACCAAATTTGAAATAGTAGACACTACAAATTCTAGTAGTAAATGAATATAGTGTGTTTTCCTGAACATTTAAGAGCAATTGATTAAGGAAGTTGAAAATGGGTACTTGTAAAACTGGACATCAGAAAAGAAAAAAAAGAACAGCTTGGCTTGCTCTTGTAAGAAAATTGCTTTTTCCTTGGCCGGTTGGCTAGTGGTAAAGCATCGGTCTTGCATGTGAAAGTCCTGGGTTTGATTCCCATCCAGAGCACACAGGAGAAGCACCTGTCTGCTTCTTCACCCTCCCCCTTATCCTCTCTCTCTATTTCTCTCTTCCACTCCTGCAGCCGAGGTTCCATTGGAGCAAAGTTGGCCCAGGTGCAGAGGATGACTCCATGGCTTCTGCCTCAGGTGCTAGAATGGCTCGGTTGCAACAGAGTAACACCCCAGATGGGCAGAGCATCGTTCCCTAGTTGGCCTGCCCGGTGGATCTTGTAGAGTACATGTGGGAGTCTGTCTCTCTGCCTCCCTGGTTCTTATTTCAGAAAAATACAAAACAAAATTGCTTTTCTTCTAGCTATTTCTAGCATATTGATTACACCCATAAGGAGGAATTCTATCTACAAGTTCTGGAAGATGGACATTTATTTATCAAGAAACATAATTATATTTCAGATTTAAAGTTTCTAATTATACATTAACAATATTGCAAAACTCACTTTTTTTTTTCAAGAAAAAACACTGTTTTTGTAGCTGTATTAGTTAGGCATGAAAAATGGAACTCTAAATGCTCAGTGGCATAATGCTGTAGAGTTTATTCTGGTTCTCATTTCAGTCAAATAAGAAAAATTAGGGCAGTGGGTAGACTTTCACCTGGTGATTTAAGGGCATAAGTCTTGTTATTTCTTAGTATATCTGGATCCTCTGCATTCAATGGCAGACTGGGAAAGAGAATTTGAGAAGTATAATGCATTTTCTAGGTACTTCAACTCTGAAATGTCACATCATTTCCATGCAAATTCCATCAATAATGCAGTCACATGTCCCCATTAGTCTCAGTAGACTGCAAAGTATAGTCCTGGCTGAAGGCCTGTCTCTCCTCTAATATATCAAGCATTACTAATCTAAGTTACATTGTTTATATAATGTTTATATAATTTTTGTCTTAAGATACAAAATGCTGCATTAAGTTTGGACATTATATCAATGGTCTTATCAGCAAAAAGAAAAACGTTCTTATTTTTCTTAATACAAATTAAATTACTATTCTGGTTCCAGGTGAACAGAATTAATTATTGATATCTATCTGACTTTTGTCTGCATCTGACTTTTTCTTCAAAATTAAATGTGAAAATGAAAGCTTTACTCTGAAGGGTTTATTTTTCCTCTTAAAATAAATGGCATGAATTACTTTTCCTTTCAGAATTATCTTTCTCCAAGTGTTGCTGATGGCTTCTTTTTAAAATGCTTTGCATTAAATGCAAGTAAGTGCCATCCAGATGAAAAGACCATTTTGACTTGACATTAATTTTACACTCAGTGCATAATACTCGACCTTGTCATTAGGTCAGTTACAAACTGCCATAACTGAAATGCAATTTTTCTACTACATTGCTATTTGTTCTTCTCTTGTTTGTACCCTGAGGTGTACAGGTACCCTCTACTGTCACCTCTGTCCCCTTTTTATATTGCTCTTTTACTCATTAGCTCTCATCAGTAACATACGTTTTGTTTATTAATTATACAGTTGCATTTAGCATAAATATAGGATGTTTCTTTCTCTCCTTACTTTTTAACAAAACAAACAAATAAGTAAACAAAAACAAAATAAATTTTAGCAACTAAAACAGTTAGGAGTTTACAACTACTCAAGCCACCTATCCAGTTATATTTGGGTAAGCAGGTAAGTGGCATCATGCATGTTCCCTTTTTCTTGTCTGTGATTTGACTTTCAGGCTATGTTCCTTTTTATATTGCAATATGTCATTTTGAAACCATCTCTTTGTGATGAACTAGATATTTCTTTATGGTTTATGCAAATATGCTCTTGAACAACCCTTGCGTTTCTCTACCATTTTGACAAATATGTATATATATATATATATATATATATATATATATTCTCCAGAAATTAGAGACAATATAACATTTAATTCTTACAAAATAATACTATAAAAATTCTCCTATAGAACAAGTATACCAATTTTTAAGGGCTCATAGAAAAATTAAAACTTTATTATTAGGGCCTGACCAGGTGGTGGCACAGTGGATAGAGCATCGGACTGGGATGCCAAGGACCCAGGTTCGAGACCCCGAGGTCACCAGCTTGAGCATGGGCTTATCTGATTTGAGCAAAAGCTCACCAGTGTGGACCCAAGGTCACTGACTCGAGCAAGGGGTTACTCAGTCTGCTGAAGGCCTGTGGTCAAGGCACATATGAGAAACCAATCAATGAACAACTAAGGTGTCACAATGCACAATGAAAAACTAATGATTGATGCTTCTCATCTCTCCGTTTCTGTCTGTCTCTGACTCTCTCTCTGTCTTTGTAAAGAAAAAAAAACAACTTTATTATTAGGTTGGAATATTGTTAAATGACAAAATTTTTGTCAATAATGATAGAATCATTGTTATAATCCAAAGAATGTGGAATTAAGTCAGATGGTAAGATTATCATTAATACCAACTTTACATAATCATTCTTTTAAATTAAGCAGAAAATACTATTCTTTCTTCCCATCTTTTTGAAAAGTCAATAACCATTTAATTGCAAGATATCATTAATTTGATTGTTCTGCACCTGATATTCAGTCTAACCTTCTTTTAGGATTATATTTTCTTTGGAAGTGTCAGTCCATTGAACAGAAAACAATTATCTGTAATATTTGTCTAAATGCATGGTGATAAAGCAAGAAGTTGAGGGGGAGTGAAAAGAATAAGAAGAAGGAAAAAAAAGAGGAGAAAGGGAAAGAGAGGGACAGGAAGACAGAGATTAGATATTAAATATGTTCATTTAAACTTAGAAAATGATAAAGAATGATAAGAAATTTTATTGGGAAGAATAAAAGAGGAATCCTAAAAAAAATATAGTAAATTTTTTTAGACTAAATTCTATATATGTGGCTATCCCATGTAGAAATTGAAGAATTAGGTTACAGTTGACTTATGAACAATGAGGGGGTTATGGAGTCAGAAAGCTAAGTATAGCTTTTGACCCCTTCAAAACTTAATTGTCTCTTGATATTGCTGGAAATTGGTCTAGGTTCCTTACAAATACCAAAATCTGCAGATGCTCAGGTTCTGTATATAAAAAGGCATAGATCAATCAGTTCTCTCCACCCATGTACATACTTCTAACCATAGATTGAAAAAAATACAGATATTTACTGAAAAAAAAATCCATGTATAAGAGAACTCATGAAGTTTAAACCCATGTTAACAAATAAAGTATACTTTTTTTATGCATTTATTTTGATTGATATTAGACTATGATTATCTTTGTTTAACTTGGTTTTTGTAGGCTCTGGCCAGTTGACTCCATGGTAGAACATTGGCCCGGCATGTGGATGTTCCAGGTTTGATTCCAAGTTAGAGCACACATGAGAAGTGCCCATCTGCTTCTCCACTCTTTCCTCTCTCACTTCTCTCTCTATTTCTCTCTTCCCTTCCTATGGCCATGGCTCCAGTGGAGCTAGTTGGCCTGAGTGCTGAAGATGGTTCCAAGGCCTCAATCTCAGGCATTAAGAAGAGCTTGGTTGCTGAGCAATGGAGCAACATTCTAGATGGATAGAACATCACCCCCTAGTGGGTTTGTCAGGGGCAAATGCAGGAGTCTGTCTCTGTCTCCCCTCTTCTCACTAAATTAATTAATTAATTAATACCTGGTTTTTATAATAAATAAATATCACAAATTTGAATATAGTTTTGTAATTTTTTTACCTAGCTATTTATGTCAATTATTTAACACTTAAAGATTTCCTTAAAAGTAAAAGATTCAAATTATATTGTATCATGTTATGTTGTTATTACAATTGTTTTTTCAATTTCTCTTTAATATAATTCCAGAAATTCATAAAGAATAAGCTCAGTAAATGTATCTTGAATAGATAACTGAATCACATAACAACATATGTTAACAAGATATATATATATAGTATAAATTTAATTACAAAATTTCTTCACACTTTTGACTTTTAACAAAAATTTAAAAAAGCATAATTGGAAATATTTGTGACTTATTGATAAAAAATATTTTATATATGGGGATGATCTTTTCCATAAACTGTTCTATCAATCAAATAATCCCTAAAGGACCATATGTTGCAAATTGGTGTGAAAACTATAAATCAATCGATCTTAACAGTAGAAAGGAAAAACAATAATAGAGCTGCTGGAGAAAGATCCATAATTAGGTCTTAGAAGTTACCATTCCCATTAACAAATAATTCCCTGTTACCTCCTCATGTTCTCCCTCAAACCTTAAAAGTTTTAGTATCTTATTCTAAACATGATATCCCTACGGTGTTTAGTCTACATTAAAAATAGTGCTCAAAAAGTACAGCATTGTACTTTGCTTTAAAAAAAAAAACTAAAAAAAAAAAAAAACCAAATCAATATAGTTTGAAGTACTGGCCTGAACACTGGACATAATTCAGAAAGATGCTTATAACTAAAAAAGAATTGTGTTCTGGGATTCTGAGCAGAGCCAGAGCGAGGATAGTAAAACTCAAAACAATAATAATAAAAAGTTTAAAGAGTCAAAGAGTAAAAACAAAATTAAAATCTCTGTGGTGTGTTAACTGAAAATGTCAATCTGAAAAGGCTGCAAGGCTGTAAACACAACATCGATGTGTATAAGGCTTGTCAACCTTACTGAAGTAAGCTGGCTGTAATGTGAAAGTAAATAGCAGCTGGTCATTGATTTTAATGTTTTGAGAAGCAATAAAGAGTAATGAGGACTGTGGCCAGCAGGAGAGGAAGTGCATATCCTGACTTAAGGGGGCACCATTTAAGCAACCACAGCTGATTGCTGCCACGTGAGAATCTATGTTCAGAGCAGACACCTGTTCAGGTTTCAAAAAAGGAATAAAAGTAATTTTTATGAAATCTATAAACTTGAGTTCCACATAATAAATTTATTTACAAATATATGAATGTGTGTATATTTCCATACTTATAGTTAGGCCTGGTAAGAATATCCTTCTGCTCATTTATGTGCAATATGAAATATTAGGTTTCATATGTCCTTTTAAAACACTCTTTGCAAAACTTCTGCCGATGCCAATTGCCTCTTTTTACAATTTCTCTTTCTCTATGAGTCTTCACATTACCTTCAATGTAATAACATAAAACAAAAAGATAGTTCATTGTCAATTCAACTTTTTGCAGTCATGTTTTCAGTAGTCATGTTTAGACTGAGTACTTCACTATTTTTAGCTTGTTAGGTTGTATACACAATATATTATAATCAACTATAGTTTCATGAGTTAAATTTATTTCTCACACTTTTATGTCATTAATTACTTGTTTAAATTTCTTCATATTTTTTGACAGTTAGGAGTATAAGAATATTTATTTTTGCTCACAAAATATTAATGCTCATTGGTCAAATCTATACCTCCAAATTAATACTTTGTTTTGAGATTATTCAACTTTAATTTTTTTGAAATTAAGAATCATACTTTTATTTTTTAAGAGACCGCACAAAAAGCTGTTTTCTAAACTGATTCCTTTTGGCTGTTCAAGTAAAAGAAAATGTGAATATATCCAATGTATTTATATTTTACATTAAAATGCTTAGAGACTACACTATAATTGTTACATGATTAAATTTGTAGATATTTATGATATAAAAGAAACATTTGAAAAGTTATGATGTTTGGGCTGCAAGTTACAGAAAATTCAATACAAACAAACAAGTCTTGAAATTGAGCCATTCCAGGTAACTTGAATTTTGTATGAATGAAAAATGTAACCTGGTTCTGCCACCTCAGCACGTTGACTCTCTACAAGTAGTGCCAAGATGGCAGTCTTATTTAAATGTGTCATGTGCAGAGGAAAAGATCAAGGAGCAGATAAAACAACATATGTCTTTTATCTCCTTCAGGAACAAGAAAATCCTTCATAAATTGCTTTCTGTAAACTTTTCTGTACTTCTGAATTGCCTTTTTCTTTTTCCAGACAACCTTTCCTAAAATAATCATATCTAACCTAAGAGAAATGAGACCACTATTTTAGTTTAAAAAAAAGTTTCTTAAGACAAGCATAGAATTGTTGAAATATATTGCAAATTGGAGAATTAAGAACCACACTGGAGTTTTAATAGCAAGGAAGATGTCTAGGAGATACGTATAAATCCAAAAACAGAGACAATTCAGGCTATTTTCTCTTAAGCTGTCTTGTTTTTTTTATTTTAAAACCATCATGTAAAATATTGCTTACTGTATTCTATCAAATATTAAGAATACTCTTCACTCTTGATTACAGTCTAAGATTTTTAAAACCTATATTCCAATTTAAATTCATAATTTTTCTGTTGAGGTATAATTAAGAAGAATATTAAGGTTCATCAAAAGATATCTTGGCTTGCTCCAAATACTACAGGCTTACCAGAAGAAAATATAACTTTTAATGAAATAAGCCAAGAATTATTTTTACTAATACATATTGAATATTTCATTTTTAGAGGAATTCCTGGTGAAAGTAATATTAATAATTACACTGATAATGTTGCAATGGGTTAAGAATCTGTATATAATGGCTTTAGGATTGATTATCTCTGTGTAATTACACATAGAAAGTATAAGGATTTCTTTTAAATATGGGCATTGATTTTCTTAATTCAGTTTATCCATCTATGGGAGAGAATAGTGATACATACTAAATTACTGTCAGATTTAGTAACACATTACCTTTCTAGGGCAAAAAAAAAAAAAATAGCACCTGACATAGCTGGTACTTTGTCTATATATTTTCATTTTCCAATGTCTTCAAAAACAGATAAAATTCTATCTACTATTATTATGAATGTCATCCATACTTTGTAGTTTAAATATATTTCAAAAATTTGCAGTGTAATGCTATGCAAAATACTTGTTTTTATTTTTCAAAGTATTTAGGCATGATGTAAGACCCATTGATTGATCTTGTGCATAATAGTATTTCAAACCATGATAGTGTTCATATCAACCTGAAATGTTATGCATTATTAGAGTCTTTTTAACAATATAATACTTTGAATAAGATATTAATGGATAGGGTAACAATGAAAGATGATGCTAATTTTCTTTTTTAAAAATAAATTGTATGTTTAGCTAAAATATCTTCTGGATTTTTTTGTTTGTTTGTTTGTTTTAGGGTTTTTTTTGTTTTTAGGGTTTTTTTTGTATTTTTCTGAAGTTGGAAACGGGGAGGCAGTCAGACAGACTCCCACATGTGCCCAACTGGGATCCACCCGGCATGCCCACCAGGGGGCGATGCTCTGCCTATCTGGGGTGTTGCTCTGTTGTGACCAGAGCCATTCTAGCACCTGAAGCAGAGGCAATGGAGCCATCCTCAGCGCCCGGGCCAACTTTGTTCCAATGGAGCCTCAGCTGCGGGAGGGGAAGAGAGAGACAGAGAGGAAAGAGAGGGGAAGGGGTGGAGAAGCAGATGTGTGCTTCTCCTGTGTGCTCTGGCCGGGAATTGAACCCGGGACTCCTGCACACCAGGTCGACGCTCTAGCACTGAGCTAATTGGCCAGGGTCTTTAGTTCTTATTTGAAGTCTTTTATTTCAAAAATATTTGTGCAATCTTATGGTTTTAATTTATTGTACTAGTGGAACAAGAAAATTAACCAAGAATAAATATAGTTCAGAATGGTGCAAAAACTTGTGTTTTATAAAATACAGTTTTATATATTTTACTTTGTAAGTTGTAGAATCAGGATATTTTCCAATTAAAAGTATTATTTTATAATATACATCTTAGAAGTAATATAGGGCAAAGCTATTCCTATTTCTCTTTTTTGGAGGTATTACATGCATAAAGTCTGCATATCCTAAATGTGTAGCCTATATAACCACTACCCAAATCAAGACTGGGTAATTACCACACAAGGAGGCTTCTTCATGCCATATCCCAGTCACAGCCATATTCCATTCTCAACATTAATCTGACTTCTAACACCACAGCTTAGATTTTGTCTATTCTTTACTTAATAGAAATAGAATTATAAAACATGAATTCTTTTATTTCACTTTATTCAAAAATGTTCTAAATGTGAGATTCATCAGCCTGGCGTGCGGGGGACCTGGGTTCGATTCCCGGCCAGGGCACATAGGAGAAGCGCCCATTTGCTTCTCCACCCCCCCTCCTTCCTCTCTGTCTCTCTCTTCCCCTCCCGCAGCCAAGGCTCCATTGGAGCAAAGATGGCCCGGGCGCTGGGGATGGCTCCTTGGCCTCTGCCCCAGGTGCTAGAGTGGCTCTGGTCATGGCAGAGCGACGCCCCGGAGGGGCAGAGCATCGCCCCCTGGTGGACAGAGCATCGCCCCTGCTGGGCATGCCAGGTGGATCCCGGTTGGGCGCATGCGGGAGTCTGTCTGACTGTCTCTTCCCATTTCCAACTTCAGAAAAATACAAAAAAAAAAAAAATGTGATTCATCCATTACATGTATGTACAGTAGTTTGATTTTTAATACTGTATACAATGCCAAGAAAAAAAATCATGATTTATTCATTCTACTGTTATGTCACATATGAGTTATTCCAGTTTAGGGCTATTATGAATAAAACATCTATGATCATTCTTTTATATCAGTTGTGATGCTTTTCTGATGTGCATTGATTAAAGAATACAATGTATAATTGTTGACTCTAAGCATATAAATTAGGTGCTGTTACTTTATTTAAAAAATAGATACTAGTAATATATTTTCTTCATAATGGTTTTACCTTTTTTTTTAGAGTGAGAAGGGAGTGAGGAGGAGAGTGATGAGAAACATTAACTCCTAGTTGTAGCACTTTAGTTATTCATTGATTGCTTCTCATACATGCCTTGATGGGGAGGGGGCTTCAACCCAGCCAATGACCTCTGTTCAGGTCAGTAACTTTAGGCTTCAAGCCAATGACCATAGGATCATGTTGATGATCACACAATCAAGTGGGTGAGCCTGCACTTATGCGGGTGACTTCAGGGTTTTAAACCTAGAACTTCAGTGTCCCGAGTCATTGCTCTATTCACTGTACCATCAGAGGTCAGGAAATTTTACAAATTTTTATTTTCACTAGTATTATAGTAGACTATCTGTTATTCCACACCCTCAGCAACTCCGGGTGTTTTCAGTTTTACTTATTTAGACATTCTGATAGGTGTGAAACGTATTCATCTTTTTTCTAAACTATTTGAGAGCTTTCTGCAAAGCACATGTTCAATCTTTTCACCCTTTTTCTATTGATTTATAAGAATATCTCAGGTAAGATGGTGATGGAGTAGGCGGAAATACCAACTTCTGCCTCCCAAAACCAAAGTGGATTAAACTTAATTTTAATAAAAATCATCTGGAAGAACCAACTTTGGACTAAACTAAGAGAACTCTTTAACTAAAGAACACTGAAGAAACCACACTGAGGCTAATAGGGAAAGTGCAAATGCAAAGAGGGCTGCCTAGCTCCCCGGAGTGAGCAGCACCCTGGAGGGACTCATGCAGCAGGAAGTGAGTTTGGCAGAGAAGTGAGGGTCCTGGGCCCCAGGAATAAAGCCCCAGCCTGCAGCCCCAGAGTCTACAAGAGGCATACGGACAGTATTTAGCTGCCAAACAAGCCAGGACACTATTTGCAAGAAAGAGACAGAATACTCAGACTCAGGATTCATTTTAAAGTGACTGAGCAAAAAACCTCTTTACAGCCACTCACCTGGGGTTCTGGGGGATGGGAATTACTGAAAGGACCAGAGTATCAGGAAGAAAGTATAAACTATGAGGCACAGGGAAAAACATTTTGGGGGACAGCCACCCTAACCCCTGGGCTGAGTCACTCCCCAAATCTAAAGTAAATATTTTTCCTGTAACCAACAATACCAGCAAAGGGAACCAGGTCACCAGCCAAACAGAAGCTCTCCTGCTGCAGTCAGAGAAAAGAATCACTTAGAAGCAGGGAGCCATCAAGGATACAGTATTGAGTGTTAAGGTATGAGCTGCACTGCCAACCCCATTCTGCTGAGTGCTCGTTGGAGGGTGGGTGGTGGCAGGACACAAAAGTGTGGTCCCATTTGTGGGGATGGAAACCAGGGCCTGGCCATGGCTGCAGACCAGCACAAGTGCAGTCCTGCCTGTGGGGGCAGAAGCCGGGGCTGACTGCAACTGAGGCCTAGCACCAAGTGCAGTCCTGTCCAGCTGGGCAGAGGATGAAGGCAACCATGGTGGTAGAAAGGGCACATGAAAGTGGACCAACCCATGGCTGCGCTCCAGGCATGCGAGAGCAGTCCCGCCTTCAGTCCCTCCTGCAGAGGTAAGGCGAAAGCTGGGGAACCAACTGAGACTTGCGGCTGAGCGCAGGAGTGCAGCCCAGCCCAGAGGGCCAAGGCTTGTGGCCCAGCATGCAAGCACAGTCCCAAACCATGGGGGCAGGACAAAGGATGGGGGCGGCCAAGGCTTGCAGCCTAAATGTGTAAATGCATTCCCACACACGGGGTTGGAGCAAAGGTCAGGGTCGGCCAGGGCTTGCAGCCCAGGCACAGGAATGCAGTCCCACTCTTGGGGTCAGTGCAGTGGCCAGGCTGGCCAAGGCTCACAGCCCAGGCATGCGAACACAGTCCCACTAACAGAGGCGATGTGGAAACTGCAGTGACTGCTGCATCAGGCCAGCGTGGGCAACACCCTTGCCCAAACATTCGAGGGAGTGGAATAGGGAGTGGTGAGCCTGCAGACAGACCACATCTAGGGAACACAGAGGCTACACCCATTGAACTCCAGTGGCCACACTCTTCTTAATACACAGACAAAATGAAAAGGCAGAGAAATGCAACCCAAATGAATCAACAAGAGAAATCTCCAGAAAAAGATTTGAATGAGTTGGAAGTAACTAAATTACTGGAAGCAGAGTTTAAAATAATGATTGTTAGGATGCTCAAAGATCTTAGTGCAACAATGGATGGACATAACAAGTACTAAAATAAAAAGATAGCAAGTATAAAAAAGGACATTGAAATAATAAAAAATAATCAGTCAGAAATGACAAATACAATATTAGAAAAGAAGACCATACTGGAAAAGAAATAATCTAGTAAAAAGGGAATGTAGATTTAAAGAATAAAATGGCAATAAACAACTACATATCAATAATAACCTTAAATGTAAATAGATTAAGTGCTCCAATCAAAAGACATAGTGAAGCTGCATGAATAAGAAAATAGGACCTGTATATGCTATCTACAAGAGACACACCTCAAAACAAAAGATAAACATAGACTGAAAGTAAAGGGATGGAAAAAATATTTCATGCAAGTGGAAATAAAAAAAAGCTGGGGTAGCAAAACTCATATCAGACCAAATATACTTTAAAACAAAGGCTATAGTAAAGGATAAAGAAGATCACTACATAATGATAGAGGGAACAATCCAACAGGAAGAGATAACCATTATAAATATCTATGCACCTAATATAGGAGCACCTAAATATATAAAGCAGATTTTAATGAGCATAAAGGTTGAGATCAACAGCAAACCAGGCAAAGACACTACAAAGAAAGAAAGTATATACCAATATCCCTGATAAACTTAGATGCTAAACTTCTCAAAAAAAATATTAGCAAAGGGATCCAGCAATACATGAAAAAAATCATACATCATGATTAGGAGGGATTTATTCTAGGGAGACAAGGCTGGTACAATATCTGCAAATCAATCAATGTTATTCATCACATAAACAGAAAAAAGGATAAAAATCACATGATAATATCAAAAGATGCAGAAAAAGTATTTGATAAAATCCAGCAACCATTTATAATCAAAACTGTCAGCAAAGTGGGGATACAGGGTTCATACCTCAACATGATAAAGGACATCTATAACAAACCCAAAGCCAACATCATAATCAATGGGCAAAAATGAAAAGAAATCCCTTTAAGATCAGAAACATGGCAGGGGTACCCCTTTCACCACTTTTACTCAACATAATTCTGGAAGTCCTAGCCACAATCTGACAAGAAGAGATAAAAGGCAATCCAAATTGGAAAAGAAGAAGTAAAACTATCATTATTTGCTGTTGTTATGATATTGTACATAGAAAATGATAAAGTCTCAGTCAAAAAACTACTGGACCTGATAAATGAATTTGGCAAGATGACAGGATATAAATTCAATATTCAGAAATTAATGACATTTTTATACACCCAACAGTAAACTGTGCAAAAGAGATATTAAGAAAACAATCCTCTTCACTATTTCAACAACAACAAAAAAATAAAGTACCAAAAAATTAATTTAATCAAAGAAGTTAAACACTTGTACTCGGAAAATTATAAAATATTGATAAAGAAAATCAAGGAAGATACAAACAGGTGGAGCATATACCATATTCATGGATAGAAAGAATAGACATCACTAAAATGTTTATATTACCCAAAGCAATCTATAAATTCAATGCAGTTTCTATTTAAATAGCAATGACATATTTTAAAGATACAGAACTAATATTCCAAAAATTCATATGGAACCAAAAAAGAACACAAATAGGCTCAGGAATCCTGAAGAAGAAAAATAAAGTGGGGGGTATCACACTTCCTGATATCAAGTTATACTACGAGGCCATTGTACTCAAAAAAGCGTAGTACTGGCATAAGAACAGGCATACAGATCAATGGTATAGAACAGAGAACCCAGAAATAAACCCACACCAATATGCACAATTGATATTTGACAAAGGAGGTAAGAGCATACAGTGGAGTAAAGACAGTCTTTAACAAATAGTGTTAGGAAAATTGGACAGGTACTTGCAAAAAAATGAAACTGGATTACCAACCTACACCATTCACAAAAGTAAACTTAAAATGGAAAGAAGACTTAAATGTAAGTGAAATTATAAATTATAAATATCTTGGAAGAAAACAGGCAGTAAACTCTTCGATATCTCTCATAGCAATATTTTTGCTGATTTATCTTCACAGGCATTTGAAATAAAGGAAGGGAGAACAAATGGGACTATATCAAACTAAAAAGCTTTAGAGAGCAAAAGACACCATTAACAAAATAAAAAAGACAACCCACACAATGGGTCAATATATTCGCCAATACATCTGGTAAGGGGTTAATAACCAAAATTTATAAAGAACTGGTAAAACTCAACATCAGGAAGATAATCAGTCCAATCAAAAAAATGAGCAAAAGAAATGAATAGACACTTCTCCAAAGAGGACATGCAGATGGCCAATAAGCATATGAAAAAATGTTCAACATCACTAATCAATAGACAAATGAATTTAAAACCACAATGAGATACAATCTCAAACCTGTCTAAATGGCGCTTTTTAACAAAACAACACATAATAAATGCTGGAGAAGGTGCTGAGAAAAGGAAACCCTCTTACACTGCTGTAGGGAATGCAGACTGGTGCAGCCACTGTGGAAAACAGTATGGAGATTCCTCAAAAAATTAAAAATAGAACTTCCCTTTGACCCAGCCATCCCACTTTTAGGAATATATCCTATGAATACCAAATCACTATTCAAAAGAAGAAATGCACTGCCATGTTTATTGCAGCATTGTTTACAATAGCCAAGATCTGGAAGTAGTCCAAGTGTTCATCAGTGGACGAGTAGATTAAAAAGCTGTGGTACATATACACAATGGAATACTACACTGCCATGAGGAAGAAGAAAATCTTGATTATTTCCTTTCTTCTATTTCCTTAGGGCTTTATTTGTTGGTCTCTTTCTAGTTCTTTTAGATTCAGGGTTAAGTTGTTTATTTGACCTTTTTCTTGCCGCTTAAAGTATGCTTGTAATCTCTTGAATTTTCTTCCCAGAGCTGCTTTTGCTGTGTCCATAAATTTTGAGTTGTTGTATGTTCATTTTCATTTGTTTCAAAAAAATTTATTTCTTTCATGATTTTGTTGTTAATTCATTCATTATTTAATAACATGTTATTTAGTCTCCAAGTGATGAAAGTTTTCCAGTTTTTCTATTGTAGTTGGTTTCTATTTTCATGCCATTGTGATCAGAGAAGATGCTTGATATGATTTCAATCTTCTTAAATTTATTGAGACTTGTTTTATGTCCTAAGATGTGTTCTATCCTAGAGAATGTACCATGAGCACTTGGAAACAACGTATATTCTGCTGCTTTGGGGTGAAAAGTTTTAAAGATACCTATTAAATCCATTTGATCTAGTGTGTTATTTTAGGCTGCTGTTTCTCTGTTAATTTTATGTCTAGAGGATCTATTTATTGATGTTAGTGGGGTATTAAAATCCCTACTATTATACCATAGCTGTCGATCTAGCCCTTTATGTCTATCACAATCTGCTTTATATATGATATTTAGGTGCTCCTATATTAGGTGCATAAATATTTACAATGATTATATTCTTCTGTTGGATGCTCCCTTTATAATTATGCCATGCCTTTCTTTATCCCTTACTATAAATTTTGTTTTAAAGTCTATTTTGTCAGATATAAATATTCCTACCCCAGCTTTTCTTTTTCACTTTCATTTGCACAAAATATTTTTTTCTATCTCTTCACTTTCAGTCAATGTGTATGTTTTGTTCTGAGGTGGGTCACTTGTAGAAAACATATTTATGGGTTCTGTTTTTGTATCCACACAGCTACCCTATGTCTTTTGATTGGAATGTTTAATCCATTTACATTTAAGGTTATTATTGATATATAATTGTTTATTGCCATTTTATTTTTTAAATCTACAATCCTATTTTTCTCAAAATTTTTTCCTTTGCTCTTTTTAAAGCAGACCCCTTAACATTTCTTGCAGTACTTATTTGGTTGTAATGGATTCCTTGAGTTTTTCTTTTTTTTTCTGGTAAGCTTTTTATTTCTCCTTTAATTTTAAGTGATAGCATTGCTGGAAAAAGAAGTTTTGGTTTGTAGGTTCTTACTTTGCATCACTTTGAATATTTCTTCCCAATCACTTCTGGCCTCAAATGTTTCTGTTGAGAAGTTGGATATCATCCTTATGGGGGCTCCTTGTAGGTAGTTAACTATTTTTCTCTTCCATCTTTTAGTATTCTTTTTTTGTCTCTTAACTTTGCTACTTTAATTATGATATGTCTTGATGTAGGCCTCCTTGGATTCCTCTTTAATGGGACTTGTGTTTCTTGAACTTGTGTGACATTTTCCTTGATCAACTTAGAGAAGTGTTCAACTGATTTCTTCAAACAGGTTTTCTATCCCTTGTTTATTCTCTTCTCCTACAGAAAACCCTATGATGCAGCTGTTGCTTCTCTTCATGTTGTCACAGCACTCTCTTAGAGTTTACTCAGACTTTTTGAGCCTCTCTCTTTTTTTCTGCTTTGCTTCCATTCTTTCATTTATCTTGTCCTTTAAGTAACTGATTTAATTCACTGCTTCATCCAGCCTGCTGTTGATTCTGTCTAGTGCAGTCTTCATTTCTGATATTGTATTTGTTATTTGTGACTGGTTCTTTTTTTATGATTTCAATGCCCTTTATGATGCTTGCTATCTCTTTATTTAGGTGCTCATTATGTCCATCAATTGTTGCTCTAAGATCCTTAAGCATCCTACAAATCATTATTTTAAACTCTGCGTCTGGTAGTTTGGTTACTTTCATCTCATTCAGTTCTTTTTCAGGTATTTCTGTTGTTGATTCATTTGGGTCACATTTCTCTGTCTGTCCATTTTTTTTTTCTGTGAATTAGGTAGCACTGTCTGACTGAAATTTTTGTGGGATCTTTATGAAGAAGACAGACTTGGTGGTACTGTCTTCCAGGTCACTTGTTTTCCTTGTTCTAGAAATGTTTCTTTAGGGTACTATTTTCTCTCTTCTTCTATAGGAATATTTGTATGGGGGAACTCCAATCTCAATACAAGAAAACTGAGTCTCTGATGTGCCACCTGCTTCCTGGCCTCTCACAACAATCTAGTCTCTATGACTGGTGTAGGAGAGACTTCCAAGGGCGAAGCAGTTGCTTTTCCCCAGGCATGCTGCTCTGAGGGGACTGCTCCACCCAAGCAAGATGGTTACTGCAGTACTGGAGAATGACTCAGCACAGGGATTCCAGTGGCCATCCTCCACAGTGTCTCTCCCTGGGCCTCCAACTTTACATTCTTCTCATATAACTCCAGTTCTCTCCACTCTTCCCTGCCAGATCCCAGTGTAAATGGCTGTGAAAGAGGTTTTCTGTGTGGGCCTTTTAAGACGGAGTCTGCATCCGAGAGCTCTATCTATTTCTTGCAGACAGAAAGCTGGCTCTTTTCACAGCGAAATGCTGTCTGGTCACCTCTTATAGGCTCTGGGCTCTAGGTTGGGGCTCCGTGCCTAGAACTGAGCACTCACGCCTCTCAGGGAAACCCTTCCCACAGTGAGAGTCCCTCCAGATCCTGAGTCTCCTTTCGCTCCAGGGAGCAGAGCAACCCTTTCCGCATCTCCGCCCTTCTTACCAGTCTCAGTGTGGCTTCTTCGGTGATCCTTGGTTATAAGACTCCTCCTCTTAGTTTAGTCCAAAGTTGGTTTTTCAAGATGATTTTTCTTAAATTAAGTTGTAATCCAATTTGGTTCTGGGAGGTGGCAGTTGGAACATGATGAGCCTACTCTGTCACCATCTTTGTTCTATAAGAAGGACATTCTCACAGTTCTGTAGGTCAATAATCCTGTTTGGGTTATCAAAATGTCAGGAGGGCTGTGTTTCTTCTAAAAGAAATTCTATCTCCTTGATCAATTATTGTCAGAATTCAGTTCCTTATAGCTATGGAACTAAAGTCTCTATTCCTTGTTGAGTGTAAACTAAGTACCATTCTCAACTTCTAGGGGCTGTCAAATTTATCTCTGAGCCTCCTTCTTAAATCATCAAAATCAACAATAGTTGGTTCAGTTCTTTTCACATCACACCCTTCTGCCTCACACTTCTCTCTTCCTATTTTGCTTTTAAGTATTTAAGTACTTATGATTATATTGTTCCAAACCAAGTAATTCAAGATAATCTCCTCACCTCAATGTCTTTAGCCTTAATCACATCTGTAAATCTTTTTTTTTTTTTTTTTTTTTTTTACCACATTAGCTAACAGGTCTGTAGATGATGGCATGGGCATCTTTACAAGAGAAGCGGTACTTTCTTGTCTAACAGGGAAGTAGTAGGTAGGTTTCTTAAAAAACAAACACATATATCTGAACCAACTTTTAAAGAATATAAACTTTAGGAACAGGAAGAAAAAAAGTGTTCAGCAAGAACAATTAAGAGAGAAATTTGTCATTTAGAAAAAAAGTAATAACAAGTGTGAAAAAGTGTCTTCAACTTAGCAAGTGATGTAGATGTCATGAAAGGTTGGGAGGATTATCAGTAAAATGAAGTTCCTATGCCATGTCTGTACATTTAAGATTTATTCTACAGCATATATTCATTTCACACAAAAAAAAAATACTGAAAGTAGCCTAGAAAGGGATTGTAGGGGACCATCAAAGCTGGAGAAAGGAAGAAAAATTAGGAAGATAATGCAATAAATAATGAGAGAAATGGTATCAGACTGATTATAGCCAATGACAGTAATTATGTTGAAGAGGGGGGGATTCTAATGGTATCCAGGAAGTATGAGAACCTAACAACAGGTTGGATGTGTGGAATAACGTTAACGAGAGAGAAAGAATAATTTCAAGAATGTTGATTTTTTTAAGTTGGGGCCAGGAGGTGAAAGTTTCAATTCATGTTTTTTAAATGTATCCTTGAGGAACTATAGCAAGTAAACCTAGAAAAGCTGTGTTATTCCATGATATACTGGGTCTCACTGCCCCACACTAAAACTTTAGATGAAACTGGGAGTTGAAAAACAATATAAAGATGTTCTTCAGTTCTTATAAAATCTACATAATTGCTGCTCCTTATTAATATCATACTATTCATGTATAAGTCTAAATTGACATAAAATCTAAATTATTAATTAACATTAAAATTCCATGTGTTAAGAGTGTAAGAACCTTGAAGTTTAAAAGGAACAGAGAATAAGCTATTTGAGACAGGTATAAATATATGTTATGTTTAATAAATTAGTTGAAAAATTTTTAAAAAGACATTTTTTTTTTAGTTTTATCACTTCTAGAAGTATTTTAATAGAATAATTGCTCTTTAGCACATAAAGAAGTCCCACAAACATCCCTACAAAATAATTCAGATGTTATTTTTTTTCTATTACTAATCTCTACTATAAGTAATTAGAGCTCTTGGGAGTATACTTGCTTTATGGCTTTGAATAAGAAAAAGAAATAGGCTTGGTGTGAACTCTTGTCACTGCCTAATGTTTAGGGTACTTTTAAGATTGTCTGAGGTGCTAAAGCCATGTTAAAGGGATTCTCCCTAGCCAAGCTGTAATAATGAATCAGACAATAAAATATTAAAAATTATTATAGCAATTTGGATCAATTTGAATTTATTAAAATTCATGAGTATAAAAAAGAAGTATGGGATAATATATATACTTATATAAGACTAAATGATAGCTATAATAGAATAGTTATAGCTTTAAATTATTTTTATAAAAGAAAATTTTATGCTATAAATATTTAATTGGTTATGAAACATATAAATGTATATGTATGCATATAGTATATACACACACACACATATATATATATATATATATATATATATATATATATATATAAATCAGCTTTGATAAACAGAAAAGCACAAAAACAAAAATGTTCAAAAAGTATTCTCAAAAACTGATGAAATGCACTAAGAACACAAAGAAGTGTGTCCAAAATAGTGACTAATACTAGTGGTAATACCAAATGACCAATCAATATAAAGATCAGTCACTATTTTATAAACAGAAATTAGTCAAATGTTTCAAAAAAAAGTCTTACATAGACATGATTCTTTATTCAAAAAATTTTAAGGAGGTTTAAATTTATACATTTTAAATAAATACTGCTTATGCCACATCTAAGTTTCCCATCACACCAAGAAATTATGTTAGTACATTACTATAATTAGGCCATGTATTAATACATTATTTTTAGAAAAGTTATTAAATTTCACAATCTAACATACTTATCAGACAAACGTAAAATCCCACATTATAAAAGGTAAAGCTTCATTACATTAGGAATAAAAAAGAACTCAGGCTACTATTGAATGTTTTAATTTCACACTGTTTCTTTGTACTAATCTATATCTTGGATCTCACCCAAGAATTGACTCTCCAGCAATTAAAATGTATAGCTTTGGTATGGTATCCTCATTATATCTTGAAAGGAAACTAAAGTAAATGTAAAAATATATGGCATAATAAATAAAACTCTAAAAGCATGGGGAAATGGCAATTAAATAAAGCTATAAAGATAAGATGCAAACAAGTTTATGTAAAAGCACATTGTAATTTTGAATTCTTATCTCTGTCTTTTTAATTCAGAGTGACTGTGGTCTGCTCAGAATCTGTTTCCCTACATTGCAGTTTTGGAAGGGCCTCTAGGCACTGCCCAGGTTCTGATTTCCAGAAAATAATGGTAGGGTACGTCCAGTCTCATTACTCTATCACATCTTATGGCAGATTTCTTCTCTAATACAACTTTGCAAAATTATGTATTAGTTCCAGTGCATAGGCTATGCTCTCCAAGAGCTGGCTTTTCACTTCACTGTCTAGAATTTACTTTAATCTAGTTTTATTACAAATCCTTTTGCAAGAGGTTGTGTAGAATTTCATTTATGTGTGAGGCATTTCCCAGATAAATTAATTTTTTGTACAATGAAAAGAATGTTCTTTATTTTATATTTATTATTTTTTATTAAGTGAAAAGCAAGAGGCAAGAAGGCAGAGACAGACTCCCACGTGCATCCCTGATGGGATTCACCAGGAAGCCACCTACAGGGTAATGCTTTGGCCATTGTGACCACTGCTCCATTGCTCAGCAACAGAGCTATTTTAGCACCTGAAACTAGGCCATGGAGTTCCCAGGGCCAAATTGTTCAAACCATTCGAGCCATGGCTGTGGGAGGGGAAGGGAGAGAAGAAGAGAAAGGGGAGAGAGAAGGGTGGAGAAGCAGATGGTTGTTTTTCTTTTGTGCCCTAATTGGGAACCAAACCCAGACCTACCATGTGCCTAGCCGACACTTCAGCACTGAGCCTAAAGGCCAGGGGAAAAGCTTGTTCTTTTAATTTTCTTTTCTCTACTTTTGCATATTTGAAAAAGATTCTTGAGGACTATCCCCCCCTTTTTACATATCTTGTGAGCAGAGGCACTGGCTACCATTTTTTGTTTATCTTTTCAAAGGACATTTGTATATCAAGCAGCCTGGAAGACAGAGGGAGTGCCTCCCTCCAAGCAGATGACAGGCATGCTTACTGTGAACCTAAAAGATCTGAGTTTCTTAAGAAAAAGGTTTATCTCCTGTCATTCAGCTATTTGATGTGCTGAGGTCATCTGTCTCTTTTTGCATCACACTTTAGAAATACAGACTTACAGAAGAGATACAATAAGAATCTGATATCCTAAATATTGCTATTGAAGTGACTAATTCCTTTGTTTATATAGGAGATTATGTTTTAGACAGCCTCCATGAAATTGTTAAGAAGTTAACTTTTAAATTTACATATAGGTTGCCTGACCAGGCAGTGGCGTGGTGGATAGAGCATCAAGAGCATCAGACTGGGATGCTGCGGGAGGGCCCAGGTTCGCTACCTCAGGTCTCCAGCTTGAGCACGGGTTCATCTGGTTTGAGCAATGGTCACCAGCTTGGACCCAAGGTTGCTGGCTCAAGCAAGGGGTTACTTGGTCTGCTGTAGCCCCACAGTCAAGGCACATATGAAAAAGCAATCAATGAATAACTAAGGTGTCGCAATGAAAAACTGATGATTGATGCTTCTCATCTCTTTTCGTTCCTGTCTGTCTGTCCCTATCTATCCCTCTCTCTGACTCTCTCTCTGTCTCTGTAATAAATAAATAAATAAATAAATAAATGTGCATATAGGTTAACATTTCAGACACTTCACAGTATTTGTCAGTATGGGCAATGAGGATGGGTGCTGACACAGCTTTCTGAAGAGGAAGGTGAGGCCTGGTGAACTGATGAACAGAATTTCAAGAATGTCCAAGGGAGTTGATACTGTAACATTGACCCAATTATATTATTATTCAGACAGTAAGTGGTCTTTCACATAGTTCCCTGTTAACAAGGAAGAATTGGGAGGGTAATTGTAGGCTGAGGACTGGGAAGCAGATTCAAAGGCAGCTGTACGATGGTATCCCAGTTGTTGCTAACCATCCTTTCAGTGGACTTTGTCATGACCATGGCAGTCAGCCTCAGTTCTCCAGCGTGGTGGGAAGAAAACTCTTATCCTTTTCAGATTAAAGTCACAGAAACACTCACTCTAAAGGTAAAATTTGCAACTGCTATGTGCTAAACTAGGCAATTCATTAGAACTTTTGGTAGTTCACTTGAGAAAGGAATGGGTGTAATGCTCATTAAAGAAAAACTGCATAACCTGCACAATTTTACAGCCAGTTCCTCCTGTAGTATATCAAGCCAGCTGTAGCACTTTCGGAGACAAAACAGAAAAATATTTCAGAGTGTTTTCTGTTGGTCATAGATGTCATAAGGCTGCTATTAGGCCCTACTGGGGAGATTTTCCTGAGACATTGTTTAGTATTCATGGTAAGAGCCTGGCCTCTGTTGAGACCAGTTGCAGTCAAGCTGCTGATCAAGTCTGCACCTCACAGATTGCCACTGTTGATGGCTGTACCCTTTCTCAAGTCAGAAATAGAAATACATCTACTATGATAGACTGGCTGTACATAAAGGACTATTATTCTGATGCAGAGTCTATGACTGCATGCCAGATTTATGACTCTTACCAGAAGCTGAGCCATTTATAGTTCAGTGTAGTTCAAATGAGGCAATTGTCCAAGACTTCTGCCAAGAAATTAATTAAATCAAACCTTTGGCCCACTCTCAGGGTGAAAATTTTGCTATAGAATGGGTTATACTGATTTTGTGGCATTAGAGGAAGAAGAACAGCCCTAACAAGGGGAATTATAGGGGAGGGAATGATACTTCACAGATAAAGATGGTATTTATACTATAGCAATATATCTTCTTTCTTAATTTTACTTGTTGACTGTAGTTTATATTTGATATTATTTTGTATTATTTTGCATTAGTTTCAGATTTCCTCACACAAAGAAAAGTGGGGCTCTCACAAACTTAAAATTGACTGATAAGTTTGTCATTCTTTTCCACGTGGCTCCAACTATAAATTAAGAGTCACCATTTCTTGTATCAGTATCAAGAAGTTTTTCACAAAAATTAGGGAATGTTCTAGGATTTTTCACTTTGGAGACTAAACACCTGTCTACATTTCCATACCTTTGCCCCATTCTCATTCATTTACAATGGCTTAGTGATCCTTGAATGGCATTGATCCTACTTAGGGAGTCCAACAATTGTGGATAGTTTATATTCAGGGAGGACACATTGGTGGTACTGTCAAATCGTACCAATGACTGATGTAGATTCCCACTGAGACACAAACAGTTGTAAACATTTCATTTGGAAAATCTAGAAGCCCATGATTCATCAATATATCTTTCATCACTCCCCCAAAATTTAAGTTTTATTAATTTAACCTTATTTTGAGCTTTGATCAGCCCCTCATTTTACAAATCTTCATTTAGTGCAGACACTATATGACTGACCTCCATGATCTCAGTCATATTGCCTTAAGTCTGTTTATTTTTTGTTCTAGAAAAAATAAATTTTCCTGGCATGAAAAATAATATCATCTTCTCCTAATATTTATTAAGAATGCCAAATATCATAAGAATAAAAGACAAAATTCCTAGCACAACCTGCAACATCCTTCATGACCTGGTATTGAGCCTATCCAGAATTATTCTTCCTACTCCTAAGACCTTCTCCATACACTCAAGTACAAGTATACTATGCATTCAGTATTCAATCTCACAGCTCCCTCATATATCATACTCCCTCTACTTCCTGCTTTCTTTCTGCTTGTCCTGTCTGAAAAATTTTGTTCATTGCATAATTCATAATCCATTTTGAATGTTAAGATCCTTGTATTTTCTATGTCTCATTTCACCCCTGATTGAAATCCTTCTCAGGAATTTGAACAGTTGCTCACTGATGTGATTCCACAGCACTGTACATGACTTTAATGTAGTTGCTATCACTCTATGTAGCATTATTTTACTATTTGTCATATCTCCAAACACACAATAAGCTTCATGAATTCTGAAGCTACTTTGGAAAGTACCAACCAATAAATTTCAAACTCAATGTAAATACAAACCCAATGAGTGCTTGCTGAATAAATTAACAAATGTATTCAGTATCACTATTTCAACTATTAAAAATTGTATAATGATTTCAATTGAAAACAAAAGTAGTTTAAACTTATTATTTTGGGGGAAAATAATTTAGTTTTTACTTTATTTTACACTATTGTTATAATAATTCTTATGTGAAAAAAAAATACTTGTAAAAGCAAAACCCTGAACTTTATAAGCATATGAATAATGAATACTCCTTTTACACACAATTAGCAATTAGGTTTTTAGATTAGTTAGCTGTCACATTGAAAAGAGCACAGATCTCAAATTACAGGATGCTAAGCAGATAAAAATAAATGTTGGGCAGATTTTCACAAAAATATTAGAGATTCAATAAGTCATCCTGGAAACATACAGAGCAACACAGAATGAAAGAGGAAGGAAACAAATGAGAAATTGAAGCATTTAGATGATAGAAAACTATTCTTTTACGTCACCTACTTCTGCTCTATATTCTAAAGCTTCAGAGAAGCACCATAATTAAAACAAGAGAGTAAAAGAGTGACTTAGGTTTATTTCCGTATCTTTGCTTTTGTGACTAATGCTACAATGAACATGGAATGCAAATATTCTATGAGGTCCTGATTTCATTTCCTTTAAATATATACTCTAAAGTGAGATTTTTTAATTTGATAAATGAATGGATAAGGAACATACGTGTGTGTAAATATACATATATGTGTTTGTATAACAAAATATTATTCAGCCTTGAGAAGAAGAAAATCCTGCCATATGCAACAACATGGGCATTATGCTAAGTGAAATAAGTCAGACAGAGAAAGACATAATGATATGCCATTATTTACATGTGGAATCTAAAATATTTAAACTCACAGAAACAGAGAGAGGCTTGAGGGTGGTGAATGGAGTAGATGTTGGTCAAAGGTTACTGACTTGCAGTTATAAGATGAATACAGCCTGATCAGTGGTCGCAGTTGGGACATTGAGGTCCCAGGTTCAAAACCTCAGGTCACCAGCTTGAGTGTAGGGTTCACCAGCTTAAGCATGAGATCATCAAAATGATCCCACGGTTACTGGCTTGAGTCCAGAAGACACTGTCTTGAGCAAGGGATCACTGGCAAGGCTTGAGGCCCCTGGTCAATCAATGAACAACTAAAATGACACAACTACTTCTCATCTCTCTCCCTTTCTCTCTCTCTCTGAAAAAACAAACAAACACAAAACAACAAAAGATGAATACAATGAATACATTATTCTGGGAATCTAATATACAACATGGTGATTACAGATAATAATATTAAATTATATACATGAAAATGTCATAAAAGTAAGTGTTAAATGTTCTCACCACCAAAGAGGGTAATTTCTGATGTGATAGAGGTGTTAGCAAATGCTGCAGTGTGAAGCATTTCATAATATATTAATGCATAAAATCAACACATTGTATACCTTAAACTTACACAACATTGTAGGTAAATTATACCTCAATAAATCTGGAAAGAAATTAAAAAAAAAACTTGGAAGTAAAATAGAACAAAAGGAATAAAATGTTGAAAAGATACAGCAGCTCATAACTTCAAGTCATAGGCTGAGAGGTGAATGGGTTGGAGCTTGGCAAAAAGCTTGTTGGAAGAAAGTGGAAATAAGAAAAATTTTAAAGCATGTTTAATGAGCATGTCAAGCTATGCCACATGACGAAAAAGAGAAAAATCCTGAAAAAAATTACAAATATAAGTTTACACACAATGTGTATTTTAATAATTTAAGCTTAAGTAATTAAGTCACATGTTATTAAAATACTACATAGAATCATAATATTAATGGGAAAATTCCAGGAGGAAATACAGTGGGTGGCGCCTAAGAGATGGAACAGGCAGGGACCACATTCTCCAGACCTCTAGAACAGAATGCAGTTTATGGCTGGTTGTGTAGATGGAGAAGAAAAAAGTTTTAAAAGGCATAATTTAAGAGGAAGTACCTCTGGTTAACAAGACATGAAAGAGAAGAAATAGCCTACTTGGCAAATGAAACAAATGATTTTAATTCTTCACATGGGAGAACCTACAAAATATATAAAATCTAGAAAGTAAATCCAAAACCTCCAAGGATAAATATTAACACCAAATATAATTTTTACATAGTCAAGGTACTGAAATGCTAATTTTGTGTTAGCTCTCAGTGCATATTTAATTCTTAGACACATTCTTGATTTTTGGTTTTGACAATAAACACAGAGAAAATAAAAGTTAGTAGATTAATTGCCCTTGCTTTATTCTAAAATGGGAATTAAATTTTGACAACAGTATGTTTTCTAGTGACATTAATGTTAATCTTAATAATATAACCTTTTTTTTATATCTTACAGTTTATTTTTATTATTTTATTTTTATTTTTATTATTTTTTATTTTTTTAATAATTTTTTATTAATGTTAATGGGATGACATTAATAATTCAGGGTACATATATTCAAAGAAAACATGACTAGGTTATCTTCTCATTAAATTATGTTGCATACCCCTCGCCCAGAGTCAGATTGTCCTCTGTCACCCTCTATCTAGTTTTCTCTGTGCCCCTCCCCCTCCCCCTAAATCTCTCCCTCCCTCCCTCCTGCATCCTCCCTCCCCCACCCCTGGTAACCACCACACTCTTGTCCATGTCTCTTAGTCTTGTTTTTATGTTCCACCAATGTATGGAATCATGTAGTTCTTGTTTTTTTCTGATTTACTTATTTCACTCCGTATAATGTTATCAAGATCCCACCATTTTGCAATAAATGATCTAATGTCATCATCTGATGGCTGAGTAGTATTCCATAGTGTATATGTGCCACATCTTCTTTATCCAATCTTCTATTGAAGGGCTTTTTGGTTGTTTCCATGTCTTGGCCACTGTGAACAGTGCTGCTATGAACATGGGGCTACATGTGTCTTTACGTATCAATGATTCTGAGGTTTTGGGGTATATACCCAGTAGAGGGATTGCTGGGTCATAAGGTAGTTCTATTTGCAGTTTTTTGAGGAACCACCATACTTTCCTCCATAGTGGTTGTACTACTTTACATTCCCACCAACAGTGTATGAGGGTTCCTTTTTCTCCACAGCCTCTCCAACATTTGTTATTACCCGTCTTGTTGATAATAGCTAATCTAACAGGGGTGAGGTGGTATCTCATTGTAGTCTTGATCTGCATTTCTCTAATAACTAATGAAGCTGAGCATCTTTTCATATATCGGTTGGCCATTTGTATTTCTTCCTGGGAGAAGTGTCTGTTCATGTCCTCTTCCCATTTTTTTATTGGATTGTTTGTTTGTTGTTGAGTTTTATGAGTTCTTTGTAAATTTTGGATATTAGGCCCTTATCTGAGCTGTCGTTTGAAAATATCAGTTCCCATTTAGTTGGCTGTCTGTTTATTTTGATATCAGTTTCTCTTGCTGAGCAAAAACTTTTAATTCTGATATAGTCCCATTCATTTATCTTTGCCTTCACTTCTCTTGCCATTGGAGTCAAGTTCATAAAATGTTCTTTAAAACCCAGACCCATGAGTTTAGTACCTATGTCTTCTTCTATGTACTTTATTGTTTCAGATCTTATATTTAGGTCTTTGATCCATTTTGAATTAATTTCAGTACACGGGGACAGGCTGTAGTCGAGTTTCATTCTTTTGCATGTGGCTTTCCAGTTCTCCCAACACCATTTGTTGAAGAGGCTTTCTTTTCTCCATTTTGTGTTGTTGGCCCCTTTATCAAAGATTATTTGACCATATATATGTGGTTTTATTTCTGGACTTTCTATTCTGTTCCATTGGTCTGAGTGTCTATTTTTCTGCCAATACCATGCAGTTTTGATTATTGTGGCCCTATAATATAGTTTAAAGTCAGGTATTGTAATGCCCCCAGCTTCATTCTTTTTCCTTAGGATTGCTTTGGCTATTCGGGGTTTTTTATAGTTCCATATAAATCTGATGATTTTTTGTTCCATTTCTTTAAAAAATGTCATAGGAATTTTGATGGGAATTGCATTAAATTTATATATTACTTTGGGTAATATGGCCATTTTAATTATATTTATTCTTCCTATCCAAGAACAAGGAATATTTTTCCATCTCATTGTGTCTTTTTCTATTTCTCTTAGCAATGCCTTGTAGTTTTCTTTATATAGGTCCTTTACATTCTTTGTTATGTTTATTCCTAGGTATTTTATTGTTTTTGTTGCAATCATGAAGGGGATTATTTTTTTTAGTTCATTTTCTAATATTTCATTGTTGGCATATAGAAAGGCTATGGACTTCTGTATGTTAATTTTGTATCCTGCGACCTTACTGTATTGGTTTATTGTTTCTAGTAATCTTTTTGTGGAGTCCTTTGGGTTTTCAATGTATAGGATCATATCATCAGCAAAAAGTGATACCTTTACTTCTTCTTTTCCTATATGGATGCCTTTTATTTCTTTGTCTTGTCTGATTGCTCTGGCCAGAACTTCTAGCACCACGTTAAATAAGAGTGGAGAGAGTGGACACCCCTGTCGTGTTCCTGACTTAAGGTGGAAAGTCCTCAGTTTTACGCCATTTAATATGATGTTGGCTGATGGTTTATCATATATGGCCTTTATTATGTTGAGATATTTTCCTTCTATACCCATTTTGTTGAGAGTCTTAAACATAAAATTGTGTTGTATTTTATCGAAAGCCTTTTCTGCATCTATTGATAAGATCATGTGGTTTTTGTTCTTTGTTTTGTTGATATGGTGTATTACGTTAACCGTTTTACGTATGTTGAACCATCCTTGAGATTCTGGGATGAATCCCACTTGATCATGATGTATTATTTTTTTAATATGTTGTTGTATTCGATTTGCCAGTATTTTGTTTAGTATTTTAGCATCTGTATTCATTAGAGATATTGGTCTGTAGTTTTCTTTCTTTATGCCATCCTTGCCAGGTTTTGGTATGAGGGTTATGTTGGCCTCATAAAATGTGTTTGGAAGTATTGCTTCTTCTTCAATTTTTTGGAAGACTTTGAGTAGAATAGGAACCAAGTCTTCTTTGAATGTTTGATAGAATTCACTAGTATAACCGTCTGGGCCTGGACTTTTATTTTTGGGGAGGTTTTTAATAGTTTTTTCTATTTCCTCCCTGCTGATTGGTCTGTTTAGGCTTTCTGCTTCTTCATGACTCAGTCTAGGAAGGTTGTATTGTTCTAGGAATTTATCCATTTCTTCTAGATTGTTGTATTTGGTGGCATATAGTTTTTCATAGTATTCTACAATAATTCTTTGTATATCTATGATGTCTGTGGTGATCTCTCCTTTTACATTTTGGATTTTATTTATTTGAGTCCTGTGTCTTTTTTCCTTGGTGAGTCTTGCCAAGGGTTTGTCGATTTTGTTGATCTTTTCAAAGAACCAGCTCCTTGTTTTATTGATTTTTTCTATAGTTTTTCTGTTCTCTATTTCATTTATTTCTGCTCTGATTTTTATTATCTCCTTTCTTCGGCTGGTTTTGAGTTGTCTTTGTTCTTCTTTTTCTAGTTCCTTAAGGTGTGAAGTTAAGTGGTTTACTTCGGCTCTCTCTTGCTTGTTCATATAGGCCTGAAGTGATATGAACTTTCCTCTTATTACTGCTTTTGCTGCATCCCAGAGATTCTGATATGTCGTATTTTCATTTTCATTTGTCTCTATATATCTTTTGATCTCTGCACTTTTTTCTTCTTTGACCCATTCATTTTTTAGAAGTATGTTGTTTAGTTTCCACAATTTTGTGGAGTTTTCCCCCTTTTTTTTACAGTTGAATTCTAGTTTCAAGGCTTTATGATCAGAAAATATGCTTGGCACAATTTCAATTTTTTTAAATTTGCTGATATTGTCTTTGTGGCCCAACATATGGTCAATTCTTGAGAATGTTCCATGTACACTAGAGAAAAATGTATACTCTGTCGCTTTGGAATGAAGTATCCTGTATATGTCTATCATATCCAGTTGTTCTAGTATTTCATTTAAGGCCACTATATCTTTATTGATTCTCTGTTTCGATGACCGATCTAGAGCCGTCAGCGGTGTATTGAGGTCTCCAAGTATGATTGTATTTTTGTCAGTTTTTGTTTTAAGGTCAATAAGTAGCTGTCTTATGTATTTTGGTGCTCCTTGGTTTGGTGCATATATATTAAGGATTATTATGTCTTCTTGATTCAGTGTCCCCTTAATCATTATGACATGACCATTTTTGTCTCTGAGTACTTTTTCTGTCTTGTAGTCAGCATTATCAGATATGAGTATTGCTACACCTGCTTTTTTTGGGGTGTTGATTGCTTGGAGTATTGTTTCCCAGCCTTTCACTTTGAATTTGTTTTTATCCTTGTTGCTTAGATGAGTTTCTTGTAGGCAGCATATAGTTGGATTTTCTTTTTTAATCCATTCTGCTACTCTGTGTCTTTTTATTGGTAAGTTTAATCCATTTACATTTAGTGTAATTATTGACACTTGTGGGTTCCCTATTGCCATTTTATAAATTGCTTTCTGTTAGTTTTGTATCTTGTTTGATTCTTCTCTTTTGTTTTTCTATCATTTGTTTTTGTTTGTTTGTATTCCATACTTCTTTCCTCTGTTGCTACCTTTTTTAAGTCAAGTGTTTTTGTGGTGGCTTTTTCAAGGGTGGTTACCATTAAGTAATGAAAAGGGTACCTACCATATTCATTGTAGTACCCTTTCTTGTGAGTATTTCTGCACTTCATCGTCCTTTGCTACTGTTAATCTTCATCCTTTCTCCCCCTTTTTTTTTCTTTTGTTGTCACAGTTTAAGTTTGGTTTTATTGTGTTCTTGGTGGAGCTGTTACTTGTGGTTATGTTTCTTTTGTTTTTTGAATCTGGTTGGAAAACCCCCTTTAGTATTTCCTGGAGTGGGGGCTTTCTGATGATAAATTCTCTCATCTTTTCTGTATTTGTGAATATTTTTATATCTCCTTCCTACTTGAAGGATAGCTTTGATGGGTATAGTATTCTTGGCTGAAAGTTCCTCTCTTTCAGGGCTTTAAATATTGGGGTCCACTCTCTTCTAGCTTGTAGAGTTTCTGCTGAGAAATCTGATGATAATCTAATAGGCCTTCCTTTATAAGTTGTATTCTTCTTTTCCCTGGCTGCCTTGAGAATTTTTTCTTTGTCATTGGTTTGTGTCATCTTCATTATGATGTGCCTTGGAGTGGGTTTGTTGTGGTTAAGAAAACTTGGTGTTCTGTTTGCTTCTTGAATTTGAGGCTTTAATTCTTTCCATAGGCTTGGGAAGTTCTCATCTATTATTTGTTTGAGTATATTCTCCATTCCATTTTCTTTCTCTTCTCCCTCTGATATACCTATTATTCTTATGTTATTCTTTCTGATGGAGTCATACAATTCCTGTAGGGCTTTCTCATTTTTTATTATTTTTGAGTCTCTTTCTTCTTCTCTCTGTTGTGCCTCAAGTTGCTTGTCTTCTATTTCACTGATCCTGTCTTCTATCTGGGCTGTTCTATTAGCTAAGCTTGTTACCTCGTTTTTCAGCTCTTGAATTGAGTTTTTCATTTCTGTTTGATTTGTTTTTATAGTTTCAATTTCCTTGGTAATATATTCTTTGTGATCGTTGAGTTGTTTTCTGATTTCCCTAAATTGCCTTTCTGTGTTTTCTTGTATATCTCTGAGTATTTTTAAGATTTCTATTTTAAATTCTCTGTCATTTGGCTCCAAGGCTTCCAATATGTTAAATCTTTTCTCCATAGATTTTTCCACATCTATTTGTGATACCTCTCTGTCTTTTGTATCCATAATGTTCGATTTCCTTTTTCTTATTGGCATCTGAAGGTGGTCTTGATGATAGTGTTAATTGGAATTAATAAAAAATAAAAAGAAAGAAAAAAAAAAGAAAAAAGGAAAACACTCCACAAAAAAAAAAAGTAATAATTTATTATTTCCCCCTTTTTTCTTTCTTCTCTTCCCCCCCTCTCACCTCCTTAGGGAAATATCGTGATGACCTGTGAATTATATTATGCTAAATGGAACAAAAACTGCCTATAATGGAGGGCCTAATTTGGGGTGAAGAGTTCAAGGGGCAAAAAAGGGAGTAGGGACCTACTAAATACAAAAAAAAAAAAAAAAAAGGGGGGGGGAATCTTAGACAAGCATAAAATGATTTGCTTGTAAGTGATGGTCGACTAAGAGATATAATGAGAGGGATGAGAGGGAAACAGAAAAAAGGAGAGAAAATCAATAATTAAAAAAGAAAAAAAGAAAAATAAAAATAATAAGTAAAAATCTATTGTATTAAGTGGAGCGAAGACTAAATACAATGGAGACTTTGGGTTGGGAGGAATGCTAGTGAGTTAAAAAGCAATGTAAAAAGTGCCCAAAATGCCACAAAAACAAACAAATAGAGGAAAACCAAGAACAAAAGCAGAAGAAGAAGAAAAAAAAAAGAACAACAAAAAAACCCCCACAAAAACTTGAGTCCCAAATTAAATAATTTGTTCGTGATTGAGGCTTAAATGGGAGGAAAAGTAAAAGGAGAAAAGAAGAAATGAATAGAAAGGAAAAAATAAGAGTAAGAGAGAAACAAAGGAAGAAAAAAAGGAAAGGAACAAAAAAATAACAAAAGGGGAGAGAGTGAGAGTTAAGGGTTTTGGAGTGTAACCCTAAAGGAGAGTTAGGATGAAGAAAAGAAATAAAATGTAACACTCATGGGTAGTGTAGTTCAAGAAAAGGGTAGCATAAGATGGGCAGAGGGTAAAAGGACCGAGGTGGAAGAAATAGAAATAATAATAAAGGCAATAAGATAGAAGAAAGAAACAACAACAACAAAGAATTAGTGGAACAAGTTATAAAGTCTGTGGATTTTTCTTGATTTTGAGAGGTTAACTTCTTCCTTTTTTCTTTTCTCCCCCTCTTCCTGGTTGGTGACTCTGTACCCCGGTTCTGCCCCTGTGTCACTCTTAGGTAGGAATTTGCAGTTGATGGGATTCTATGGCAATGTCATATAATTGGCTTTAGTCTTGCTGGTAGTCAAGGCTTGTTGGCATTTGCACAGGCCAACAATGAGAGAGTTTGCTTTCCTGGAGTCTCTTTCCTAGTCTCCCCTTCCTGAATTAGCAGCCTTGTGATCCAGCTATGAGGCTGCCACTGCTTCTGTCTGGGGAGTAAGAGGCTCAAAGAGCTGGGAAATCCCCACTCTATCCTCACTCAGCGCAAGGCTCTGGGTAAGGCTTTGGCAGTCAGAGCCTCCAGCATAATCAGGCGGGCTTTCCACCCACTCACAGACCTCTGGCTCTGCCACTCTGTCCGGTAACACAAGCGGGTGCCCACTTCCGGGGCGCTTGGAGAAAACTCTCACTCACTGGCTGCGCGCGCAGACCAGGATATCCGGCCAGCAGTCTCACGCTCTGAGTGAAACCCCCGACCGCAGGGAAAAGTTGCAGCGTTGGAATTGAGTCTCGCTCCGTCCCCGTGTGCGGCTTTTGCAAGGCGCTGGGGCGGCCCGAGATTCCGCTTTGGCCCACACAAAGGCCCCTGACTCTGCTCCTCTGTGCGATGACACGGGCGCGCACTGCCGAGGCACTCGGAGGAATCGCTCACTCCTTATCTGCGCGCGCAAACCAGGATATGAGGCCGACCGCTTTCCCTCTGAGTGAAACACCCTCGGCAAGGAAATTCTCCACCATTGGAATTAGTTCTCACTCCCTCCCGTGCGTGGCTTTCCCAGGGCGCTGGGGCTGCCCAGAGACTCTGCCCTTGGCCCACAGAAAGGCCTCTGACCCTGCCTCTCCGTGGGGCAACACGGGCACCCTCTTCCGGGGCTTAGGAAGAAATCTCTCGCCCACTAACTGCGCACCAACCAGGAGACCGGGTAAAATGGCCGCGCCGCTTGTCTTTCTTTGTTTGGGTTTGGCGCGAGTGTTAGCTTGTATTGCCCGGGTTGCCACAGGATCAGATTTTCCTCGGCTTGGATCTCCGTGCCACAGCCTGGTTCGGCCGTTTTTATTCACCCCCTTTGCCCGCCTCAGTTTCTATATTCACAGTTACCAGAGAAAGCCGCCCTGTTTAGGTTAGTGAGGAAGGCGGAGCATTTCTTACTCCCTATTTCCTTCGGGGTTTGGTTATATATTTAGCCAATTTTTCACTCAATCATACCTTTGGGTGTATTGCGAAGCATCTGGAAGCTCCAAGTATAGGTTTTTCTGTTTCTGGTTGAAGATCTTGTTGAGTTTTGGGGGAGATTTATCGGTATCGCTTCCTACCCCGCCATTACTCTGACGTCATCCAAATTTCCCCATTTAAATTAATGTGAATGCAATTAATCCATTCTGGCCCCCAAAAACCACACAAATTTTTTGTTTTATATGCTTTTAAATAAGAAAATATACTTTATAAATAACAAAATACACACACATATATATACATAATAGGAGAGAATGTAAAGAAATAAACTGGTTTATGAAGTGTATTTACCTTCAAGGTCAGGCAAAGATGCTGGTGGAGAAGGAGGAGACCAGTAGAGGTTATCATTTCGTGTGCTATTGCTTAACGTAACTTACTCTCTACCCACTTAACACTACATTTAATTGCAAAATTTAACTTACACACTACATATGATATATAACTTTATCATTAAACTTAATTGCTATTTACTTTGCTTAACCATCATCATTTTCTTCAGTGGCTTTTGGCTTTTTTGCCACACTTTCCTCTCTTTCACTTAGATGCCGTTTCAACAAAAAACTTTCCATGGAAGTTCGTTTCTTTCTCCCTTTCAGAATGTTTGTTAGGCCATCCACTGGAGGGTGGCGGAAGCTTGTGATTCAAATATCTGCTCATGACTTAAAGCAAAGAATCCCACAAGTGACTACTCATCTCTCAAATTGTTCGTGATTTAAAGTGCTTGTGTGTGAAGGTACCACTGTATGTCTAATTTTGTATAGCAAGATTTTGCAGTATATAGGTGTTTTTATATATTTATTATTTTAATTATTTTTGCTGTAAAATAAGCATTTTCTAGCCTAAAAAATAGAAAACAATATAAAAATATTAATTAAAACATATTAAAAGAATATTAAATCATCTTCATCATTCAAGTTGTAGTATATTCACTGGTAAGTACCCATTAGAATTTCATATGTTGTTAAAATTACATAGGTTTAACAGTATAGAAACTATGTAAGAGCATAGGAAGTATTTATAAGAGTGTGGGAAAGGTTAGTAACAGTGTGGGAAAGGTTTATAACAGTGGGGGGAGGGTTTATAAAGCCTTAAAATACATGTAAATAATAAAATAAATATAAAGTTGCTATTTCGCAGATCTTTGTCTATTGTGGGGGGTTCTGGAACCTAACCCCCATGATAGACCCTGAATCACTGTATTGGTAACTATTAGTGAACTGACTATTGGAGTCTAATGTGTATGCATGCTTATTGATTTTAAGATTTTAGAACTCAAAGAGCTGACTAAGATAAAGTCTTTGAAGGCAATAATACTGTGTTCTGCTTAGCATAGAAAATCACAATTTTTAAAATTGAATTATCTTTGAAATTAATTTGTTTTAAAATCAATATCCATTCATTAACTTTTTTATTTATTCTATAAATACTTATTGAACTCTGGCACGGTGTTGATGATCTGACAGTAAATGAACATGTCAGAAACCCCTGTCCTGATGGAGCTGACTCTAGAGTTTGTAGTATTGTATAAGAGATGATTATACATCCAACAAAATGATAATATGCTTTTGAAATAGTCTCTCAATAATGTCAACATAAAAATGTTGATGCAACATAAATTGAATATAAAAAAGAATCAAAGAAAATTCATCGATATCATATAGGAATATGTTCAAATTTTGTATTACAAGATCTTATTTAAATGCAGATATGCATCTCATTTATAATACTTTTATTAAATTCAAACTTTAGAAAAAACATGTGTTTACACCTAACAACAAAGTCAATTTCTAATTCTCTCCCACTGGTAGAGAAAACATCTCTCTCCAAAAAGAAATTTGTTTTGATGACCTTAGTAAATTTATCATCTATAATTTATACATTAATCAATTTCAAAGCAGAAAAATAAGCATAAGAGAAATTAAATAAAATTACAGTTGTACTATAGTACCAAATCAGTCTTACTAAAAATAGAGTAAATTTTACATGTATATGAAAACAAATATTTTAATTTTTTGTAGCCCTTTTAAAAATTCAAATAATTCAAGCTATCTACTTTTTAAAAAAAATTGTTTATTTTAATTTATTGTGTTAACATGGATTCAAATGTCCCACTGAATATGACACCCTCACCCCCCGCCCGCGTGTTCTTATTTACACCCTCTTTGCCCCCTCCCCCTAACACTCTCTCCCCTTCCTTCTCTGATTTGCTGTCCTGTTATCTGTATCTATGTGTAATGTATATATAATTTCACTAATTCCTTCACCTTCTTTTATTTCATCCCCTCATCCCCCTCTGACAGGTGTCCCTCAGCTCCCTGTGACCCCACCTCTGTTTCTATTCCATTCCTCAGTTCACTTTGTTCATTAGATTCCACATATAAGTGAGATCATATGATATTTGTCTTTCTCTGCCTGGCTTATCTACTATTACACATACTGCAACATTTATCTTAAATATGTGAAAAGTCATGAATTTTTATATATGCTTAAACTGAGAACCTGGCTTAAAAATAAAGTATACCTTGCCAAGAGAAACTCATAATATTAAAATATACCATAGGCTCTCAATATTTTATTCATTAAATCTGGGAAATTTATTATTAAGCACATGACAACTGAGTCCAATGTTTTTTAAAAATCTATTTTTTACTAATTTCCAACAAACACTAAAAAGGGGAATTACTGGTTCAAATGAATAAAAATTTTAATATATCCAGAATTGCAATGCAGTGAGTAAAACATTCTCCTATTAGAAGGAATTGCTTCCCATTAGCAATATTATTAAACTTCATTGGAAAGGAGCAAAGATGAATTAGCAGCCTCTGTAACAAACCAAAAGCTATAGAAATCTTGGGAAGAAATCTGTTACTTTAAAACATCTTATATGAGTATTTCACAGATGAGGAAAATTCTAAGATAAAAAATAAAGTGATTTTAAATTTACTATTTTGAAAGGTTAAAGGATGGGAAGTCATTAGAGCAATATCTTAAGTGGGAAACAATATAAAATAATATTAATTTTATAGGCTATTTTTATGACAGAATTAAATTGTAAGTGGAATATAATTGCAAATGGAGACTATGTCATAAATACATAAATTTAAACTAGTTAAAGTACATCCTCAGAGAATGTATATATTTGTTGGCCTTATTTTTATATCATCATTCATATCAGACTTTATAAGTTGGAACCATCATTTTTACTATTATATATTACATTATATTATTATTTTATGTTGAATATTGCATATTTGTTATCATATACTATTATTATATTACATATTATGTTATGTTATATATCATATTGTATCATGTTATATTATATATATTACCGACACCTTTTCTTTACATATGTCTACATAGTAAAAAGTATATGCAGCTTGACCAGGCGGTGGCGCAGTGGATACAACATTGGACTGGGATGCGGAGGACCCAAGTTTGAAACCCTGAGGTCTCCAGCTTGAGCATGGGCTCATCTGGTTTGAGCAAAGTTCACCAGCTTGGACCCAAGGTCTCTGGCTTAAGCAAGGGGTGACTCGGTCTGCTGTAGCCCCACAGTCATGGCACATATGAGAAAGCAATCAATAAACAACTAAGATGTCGCAACGAAAAACTGATAATTGATGCTTCTCATCTCTCTCCATTCCTGTCTGTTTTTCCCTCTCTCTGACTCTCTCTCTGTAAAAAAAAAAAAAAAAAAAAAAAAAAAGTAGATGCAAGAGGTCTTTCAGTTCTGCCTTTTTCTTACAACCAACTTTGATTACTGCAATACAGGTAGATGAGTAAAAATCTAAAATTTATTAAAATCCTGCAGAGATTTTACAACAACCTTTTGTACACAGTGATGACATTTAGTGTTATTTGATATTATTTAAAACCACCAGCCTTGACATATCACTGAAATTTTACTATGCTTTCAGTTATATAACATGTTTTATTGTATCAGTATAACTTTTATTTCTGTCTTCTATATAATATTTATTAACATTATTAAAAATATGCCCTATTTTTTAACCTTTCCCAAGTCTTTTTCTTCTGATATTATTGTATACTTGTATTTTATTTGTTGACTTTTAAATAATTATTATTTTTTATAAAAAGATTGTTAAGGAATTATTGTTTCATTCTTCCCTCATTAATTTTGTTTGTAATGTACTAACTTTACCCAGTGCTGGAAGAGAAATGCCTTTCCTTTAACATGCTACCAGAGCACCTTTTTAAAAGGATAATAAAGCTGCTTATATAAAGGTCTAAAACCTAATTCCATTTGGAATAAATAAAAATAATATAAAAATGTAAATTTACAAATGTATATATAAAAGAGAAAAAGTATTAAATGCTAGTCGATAACTTTTTTTATTTTAAAGCTAATTATATGCAATGAAGTTGCTTTATTGTGATCCATGTTTCTTATAATGTGATAACCTTCACTATAGTAAAATGCACAGTGGATTAAAAGCTTAGAAACTGATATATGTTTTACTTTCTGTCCCTATCCAGATATTTGACTTTGGAAAGTCACCTAATTGCCAAGTCTGCTTTTTCAGTGGCATGAGCTTCAAGAGAGCCTGCATGATGTCTTGGCATCCTTTAGAGGCAATGAGACAGTGATGCCTGTCAATGCAAATACAATTTGTTTTTGCTTGTAGAATGCCTTTGTTACTTGAATTTATACTTAGGTATCTCCCTTATGCTAGAAACCAATAAAATAATGAACTGCCACTCTGAAGATTCAGAAAGCTAATCAATGTCTACCCTGACAAGTATAAATCTTCTCTGTGTAATCTACTTCATCATTCACAATTTGTTGTTTGCTTTTCAGAGATTTAAAGCTTCCTATTAAGGATGTTCTTTTTCAAATCCCCTTGAAACAGATATTCTATGTCTCTGTGATATCAAGTGTTTCTCTATTGGGAGAGTAACTATTTGATGTACTCTAGGATTGATTAAAAAATTAAGTAAAACACTCATTTAAAAAATATTTTTATTGTATTGTTGCAAAAGTGAGGTTTACTTACACAAAGAAACTTATGACCCAGCCTCCTACATTCTATTTGCTCACATTCTAATGGGAAAATCCCTTAAACGTTTAATTACCCTTTAAAAATTATGGAGCAATATGTGTAAAAGACAACAAGTGATGCCTGACCCGGTGGTGGCATAGTGGATAGAGCATTGGACTGTGACACGGGACGCGGAGGACCCAGGTTCCAAACCCTGAGGTCTCTAGCTTGAGCGTGCGATCATAGACATAACCCCATGATCTTTAGCTTGAACCCAAAGGTCGTGGGCTTGAAACCCAAGGTCTCTGGCTTGAGCCCAGGACGCTGGCTTGAACAAGAGGTCACTCACTCTGCTGTAGCCCCCTGGTAGAGGCACATATGTGAAAGCAATCAGTGAACAATTTAATTGATGCTTCTCATCTCTCTCTCTTCCTGTCTTTCTTTCCTATCTGTCCCTCTCTCTCACTCTCTTTCTCTGTCAAAAAGAAAAAAAAAAAGACAACATATGAGTTATCAAAAGGCCAATGAATAGTCTCATGAAAACAGATGAGCATTTCAGAATGAAGATACAGCATTAGCATTACACAAAAGATTCAGACAAGCATAACACTAGAAGACATATAAATAACTTTGCATGTCAAGGATGTGGGGAAAAGTAAAAGATATGAGAGGAGACAAAGGATACAAATCATTAATGAAATTTTGTATCTTGCTAAAGTTGTTGAAATTAACCTTGGTGGATTTGAAGTGGGGAAGTGACCCTATCAAGAGTATATTTGAAAAAGATTACTATATCAGCTGCATGAAGGATCAATCTGACAGGGATCTAAAGCAAGAAGAATATTAACACATAGGAGAGATGCAAAGAGCAACAGTGCACATTAGTGAGCTTTCAACAATGTTTATTGAGTTGAAATAAATTGAAGAATTTCTTGAAATTCTTCTTTCTTATATCTTATCTATAGAAAATGTCAACAGCAACTATTCATTGGGTTGCTTCAAAGTTTCTCTACTGAACTCCAGTGAGGGTAAGATAGTTAAAGTCTGGGTGAATGACCCATCTCATCAAAGATTCTCCAAAAATGTCATCAAGTAACTCTTCTACAGATGGTCCCATTATTTAAATGGTCTTTATAGGTCCTGAGTCTTATGCTGCAGTCTGAATCACAAAATAGTAT
Source organism: Saccopteryx leptura (assembly GCF_036850995.1). NCBI lineage: Eukaryota > Metazoa > Chordata > Mammalia > Chiroptera > Emballonuridae > Saccopteryx > Saccopteryx leptura. Next base: position 61,843,474 of record NC_089506.1, on the reverse strand, counting down.
CCTGTTTTTAGCACACTATTTAGTAGTTACCTTAATTTTTCCCTCCGTACCTTTGCAAAACAGCATGCTAGTAATTTTGTCCCCTTTGGTTGTTATAATCACACTCTTTGACTATTAATTACTCTTAGAGCTGTTTATTCTGTTATTTTCCCAAGTAATTTTTATAAACTTTTGCCAATAAAATAAGTTATTTAGCAGTTCCTTGTCAATAATTTTGAAAGCTGAGATACAATAAAGTGCAAGTTTCTTACTGATGATTGAAAGCTGACTTTCAATTTTTATTTTTGGAACACTTCCATGTTTTTAAATGTGTCATCATAAAACTGTCATATAGATAAAAATAAATATAATTTTTATCATTTTGCAAATGAGTATGTTAACATACAAAAGATTGACTTGTAAGTAGTACATTTACACAATGGAATAATGCTTAGCCATAAAAAAAAAAAAGGAAATCTTACCTTTTGCAACAGCATGGATGGACATGGAGAACATTATGCTAAGTGAAATAAGCCAGACAGAGAGACAAATATCATAAGATTTCACTTGTAATGATATTAATGAACTAACAAACAAAATAGAAACAGACTCATAGATAGAATATAGGCTGAAAGCTGTTTGGGTAGAGGGCTGGGTGAGAGGGGTAGAGCGATTACACAAAAAAGGACAAATAATAACAAGAAAAAACTAGGGACAACAGTGTGGTGATTGCAGGAGATGAAGGAGGGTATGCGGGGATAAACAGTGATGGATGAAGACCTGCTTGGGAGAGTGAACACACAATACAGTGTTCAGAAGATGTGTTGTAAAATTGTGCATCCGAAAACTGTGTAATTTTGTTAACCAGTGTCATCCCAATAAATTTAATTTTTTTTTAAAGGTGAAAATGCTTTTCTCAAAAGGAGAAAAAATATCCCACCACTCTATAAAAAAATTTTAATATTTATAGCATCTATATTGCTGATACTATTTTATGAGTTCAGCTTTGGCAATGAAAAGGTACTATTTTCCACACACACACACACACACACATACACATTTTTGTTCCTGTATCCATACATACATATTTTCAAGCATCATAGCCTAGAAACAATGACCAACCTAGTAGCAATGAACAACTTCACATATAGAATATGGTCTCCAAAATAGCATTTCCCATTAAAATGAATTACGTCTTCAAAAAAATGACTAAATACATATTGCACAAAGTGTAAGAATTAGTTAGAAAAAATTTAAAAATTAAAGAATCAATAAAAAATTACAAAGAGTATGTCAAAAGGACTCAAGGTCTAATATGAGAAGCTTCTATTGTTGAGATAAAGCAATCTGAATAGCCAAATAAGTGGAACTAACTGAAAAAAAAGTTTAAAATAAAAAAATCAGTAAAATATGATAAATTCATGAATTGATAATGTCACTCAATTAAAAAAAATTTCATACTTGGTGAATACTAGATAGCCAAAATATTCTGAAAACTGAGAAATAAATGAAATCATCAAAGCATTTTCCTAACACCTACAAAATACAACTAAATAATGACATTTTTTATATTAAGCAATCCAACTAGAAAAGAAAAAATAGTATAATGGAGTTCATATTGCAACCACTAATGAAATTACTGACATGTAAATGATTAACAGTGACTTCTAAAATTATTAGGAGACAGGTTAAACCGGATTAGGCTAACCACAGCTGAATCCACAAAACTGCACACAATATTTCTTTAACAAGAAATAGTAATTATTATTTGTGACTTTTACAACCCAGAATGTAAAATCTGAGTTGAATCAAACCAATAAATCTATCAGTTTATTTGAAATAGAAAAAGTGAAAGGAGAAATTAAATGGTACCAAGGATTCATAATTCAGTAAGTAAGGTGTAGAAGACAAAGGACCTGGTTTTGTCAGTAATAACAAAATGTTTTTTGTTTTTTGTTTTTTAATACAAAAAAAATACAAGAAGATATGGAAACCAAGAGATTAAAATGCAATAGTATTCGGAAACATATAAAACCAGTGCAATGTGTGAACTTGTTTGTTTACTCATATAATCAAAACAACTTAAAAAAGGAGAAAAAAAAGAAAAGAAAAGAAAGAAAGAATAGGGCAAATGTAAACACTGACCAAATAATTATATATTAAGGCATTCTTGTTAATGTTTTGTGTGACAATAGTATTATGGTAACTTTTTTATTTATTTATTTTTTCCTTTTTTAAAAATTTATTGGTTTTTAGAGGGGATGGAGAGAGAGAGAGAGACAGAGAGAGACACACAGAGAGAGAGAGACAGAGAGACAGAGAGAAAGGGGAGGAGCATGAAGTATCAACTCCCATATGTGCCTTGACCGGGCAAGCCCAAGGTTTCGAACTGGCAACATCAGAGTTCCAGGTCGACACTTTATCCCACTGCGCCACCACAGGTCAGACCTGGTTAACTGTTTTTTTTGTTTGTTTGTTTGTTTGTTTGTTTGTTTTCTGAAGCTGGAAACGGGGAGGCAGTCAGACAGACTCCTGCATGCGCCCGACCGGGATCCACCCGGCACGCCCACCAGGGGACGATGTTCTGCCCACCGGGGGCGTCGCTCTGTCGCGACCAGAGCCACTCTAGTGCCTGAGGCAGAGGCCAAGGAGCCATCCCCAGCACCCGGGCCTTCTTTTGCTCCAGTGGAGCCTCGGCTGTGGGAGGGGAAGAGAGAGACAGAGAGGAAGGAGAGGGGGAGGGGTGGAGAAGCAGATGGGCGCTTCTCCTGTGTGCCCTGGACGGGAATCGAACCTAGGACTTCCACACGCCAGGCCGACCCTCTACCACTGAGCCATCCAGCCAGGGCCCTGGTTAACTTTTTAAAAAAGAATTCTGATTATTTAGAAATATGTACTGAACTATTTATAGGTAAAGTTTTTTATTTGTTTGTTTTTTGTTTTTTGGGAGGGCACTTGTTTTCAAATAACCCAAAGAGGTCAAGGTGAAAACAGATTGCTAATGAATTAATTATCTGTTGAAGCTGGATGCTGATAGGTCAGGACTTCTTATACTGTCTTCTCACTTCTGCATATCCTTTAAAATTTTTGTTATAAATATTTTTTAAAATCTTTTAAATCTTTTTTAAGTTAGGTCCAATTCTTATTGAAACACTGTTTTTGCTGAAATATAACATAAAATAATTGTTTCTTGTTTGTTTTTATAACATAAGAGGAACAAGGAGTAGCAAGAGTTATGGTTAACTTATTTATTTATTTTTTATTTTTTTAAAATTTATTGATTTTTAGAAGGGAGGGAGAGAGAGAGACAGAGAGAGAGAGAGACAGAGAGAAAGGGGAGGAGCAGTAGTAAGAGTCTCCTTGGAAAAGGAGATTGTTAAATGATAAAGGATGGGGAAGCTGACAGAAAATTAGCACTGAGCTATGTCTGAAGGCTCTAGTCAGGGGTCTCAAACTCAACTCAGCATGTGGGCCGCAGAGCAAGATCACAACCATTTGGCGGGCCGCACTAGGTCTACAAAAGGCAACTGTTACGCAACGCTTTTCTCACTGCAGTTGAAAACAAAAAAATCAGTACAACAAGCACAATGCGGGCTGCATGCGGCCCACGGGCCACGAGTTTGAGACCCCTGCTCTAGATGGATATAGAAGGAACTGGTGTAGATGCTACTGAATATAATTGACACAGATTGAGGTTAAATATATAGTTAATCTTGAGTACCAATTAATAGGAAGCTATGAGTTTTGTTGGAGGAGTGTTGAAGCTCATCAAGATTTGTATATCAGACTTAATGAGGGAACAAATCAGCTGTTGAGACAGCTTATTATGTATATTAGGTCATCAAAGACACAGTATCCAAAGGCATAAAAATCTCAGTTAAAATTAAAACAATTTGTCTAGATGCAGGGAAAGATAAGATTAGGTAATTGTTCCACAATTATATTTTTCAAGAGCAATTTTTTGGAATACTTATATTTATGTATGTATCTATATTAACTATATATATACATCCTAGCACTAAGATTTTTAAACAATGTGACCTTTAATAACTTGATATTTCTGAGTATATTTCTCATCTGTCTAATGAAAACAGAATGCATACATTATAATAGAGTTGTAATAGTTAAATAGAAATTGCATAAAAAGTGAGTAGTATGTGTGTCATATTATAGGTACTCACTAAATGTTCTCAAGAGAGAATAAAACATTGGACACAAAAATAATTGAACGTTCATTATCAGCTTGTGATGAGCAAAACTAAGAGCAAGAGAAATAATACGAACTTTAGAAATGAGGTAAGTTGAAGGGCAGTAGTGCTGTGTTGCAGGGATAAAACTGAGACCCAGTTATCACCCTCTGGTTTATGGTAATAAGAAACAAAATTAGAACTTGACCAGTGGTGGTGCAGTTGATAGAGTGTTTACCTGGGATGCTGAGGTTCCAGGCTTGAAACCCTCAGGTCACCAGCGTGAGCATAGTATCATCAACATGACCTCATGGTCACTGGATTGAACCCAAAGATTGCTGGCTTGAGCCCAAAGGTAACTGACTTGAAGTCCAAGGTTGCTAACTTGAGCTCAGGATCAGCTACTGGCTCTGCTGGAGCCCCTGGTCAAGGCACATGTGAGAAGCAATCAATGAACAACTAAAGTGCCACAACTACGTGTTGATGCTCTCATCTCTCTTCCTGTCTCTTTCTTTTCTCTCTCTCTCTCTCTCTCTCTCTCTCTCTCTCACACACACACTAAATTAATTAATTAATTAATTAATTAAATTAAAAAAGGAAACCAAACAAAATTAACAGTACTGGAATTCAGAAATTCATAGTGGATTACACAAATCTTGAGTCTGGGCATTTGGACAAGATGCAAAGTCCCAAGACAGTTTCTTGGATATAATTATGATTTCCTACAGTCAGAACATACTCAGAAACATGAGTATGATTAATCCCAGAGCCAGAAAGATCCTTTTGACCAAAATGGCTAGAGCTGATGATAGAAAACTGAGGAATTGGAGACATGACACAAAAACAGGTTGCAATTCAATGTTGCCTCTGGCCAGACCTGATGCTTACTAAGTTTGTCAACATATATTATATAAGAGTGCTGATTTATCTTGTCTTGAAAGAATCTTATCTTCTGTTGGCAATGGAATTGAAGAATTGTTTACATCAGTGCTCCATCTGAAGTTTATTATAATTAAGTTTAACAACATTATCTAGAATCATAAAATAGTGGAATATTAGAAGTAAACATATTCACAGATGTTATATAATAAAAGACTCACATTATATTAAAGAATAAACAAAAAATCTTTATTTTACTTACTGTTGGTTAACAGCTCAGTGTAGAATCATTTACTCAAATCTAAAAGTGTATATTGCATTAAATAATTACTATTAATACCTGGGAGAAATGTATAGTTTGTGAAATATTTTTATTTAAAAAATAAAATAAAAACTGAAGCAATTAGTTAATTTGACTGTTTATTGCAACTCTAAAATTAATAGAAACTTGAAATTTATATTAACTTATCATAGAGAAGTGAAGTTTTAAAAATTAAATGTAATCAGAGACACCAGATTTCCATTTTCCCTACCTTGCTTTAGTATAAATGCTTTTACAATAATTTCATTGTAGAGTAAAGCATGGGTTAATTGATTAATATAATTAAATTGATACATTAATTTAAATATTTAAAATTTACAACTTGTGTCATAATTTTTCTTATTTTTTTGCATTTTTAAAATTTATTTAGTGAGAGAGAAGAGAGAGAGAGAGAGGGACAGACAGAGATATTCAGGAACTGAGAGAGATGAGATGCATCAACTCTTTGTAGTGGCACTTTAGTTGTACATTGATTGCTTTCTCTTATCTGTCTTTACCTGACAGCAGCAGCTGAACCAATGACCCTTTGCTCAAGCCAGTGAGTGACCTTGGGCTTCAAGTCAGTGATGTTTGGTTTCAAGCCAGTGACCATAGGGTCATGTCAATGATCCCACGCTCAAGCTGGTGACCCCGTACTCAAGGTGGTGAGTCCACATTCAAGCCTGTGACCTTGGAGCTTCAAACCTGGGTCAACACTCTACCCACTGCACCACCACCTGGTCAAGGTGGTTCTAATGGTTCTACTGTAAAGGAGAGTCTCATTTAGATATAGGTGACTGTGAGTGTGTACCTTTAGTAGCAAAGGAGGTTAGAAAATGGAATTCCTTGATCATGCTTTGGAGAAGAAGGTTTATAGTGTGGTTAACCCACTGGTAAAAGGAAATGTATTTAAAGATACTGGTAAGTGATGAAGCATGGCTGCTAATAGAGTTTACCCATGGAACTATACTAAACAATCTATAAATTTGAATAGAGATATTCACTTGGAAGTTAGCAATCTGAGGACATAGGTGACTTGCAGGTACATTTTCAATGAGGATTACAGCTCTCTTGTACATCAGTGCTAGGTTTCTTAACCCTTGCTCAGTGCTGTGGTGCCAATCATGTCTCTGATGAAGGTACCAGTTGTGAGGTCAGAGTTGATATAATTCTTCCATGTTAAGTGGAATTCTCTTATGAATCAGATTCTGATATGGAGATACACTAGCCAGTTTACTAAAGAATGTTTTCAGGACCATAGTTTAACAAGGTAATTAAAATAAAAAGAGTGAAAGATATAGAATTTGAGAGAAGGAGAAGTTAAATTACCATGAAGTTGAATCAGAATGACTCAGCCTATTATATTGGGTACAGCAGACCTGATATAACAATTTAGAGTTTTTAGAAATTGAGATAAGGGGTCCAGGCTCTATATCCATATAAGCCAGTCATTGGATGTGAGTTATTTCTAAGGTGGGCTACAATCTTACCAGCTACTTTTGACTGAGGGCAATTCCTTGAGAAAGGCTCGTCTTTGAGCTTTCATCATCCAATAATACTGACATCTTGGTCCTAGATGGGAGTTCTGAGCAATACACAGTTGCACTTACTATGCCTATGTGGTTTGGATGTCCTTCATGACTGTGTGCCTTTTAGACCCAGCTTTCTGGCCCTCCAAGATATTGTAAGAGTTATAAGGCTTAAACATATGTCTTTTTCTTTAGTAATTGAAATGGGTTTTATTTTATGCAAGTAGCTTTGACTGAAAAACTTTGTATTTCCTTAAATTATTCTAAATTCTTAGATGAGATAGCAGTCTCATCATACACACAGAAACCTTTCAAGATTTTCTAAGGATCATTAATATAAAAATGAGTGATAATAGGAATTGGTCTGTACATGTATACATAGATCCATCTCTTTACATTAAATCTTATATGTGAAGACCAGATGCCACAGAGATAATGAAGACTTGTTCTCAGAATGATACACTTGCCAGTGCCACTTATACAACAAGTTGCATATTAACTGGCTTTAAGAGCCATAAGAAAATCAGCATGGGGATGCATCACCATGTCTTCACAAAAAAGAAAAAAAGGATGAAATATCCAAATAAGAGCATCTGGTATAAAATTAGAATACTTGTGTTTGTGTTGTTACTTCTTCAAACAAATAGAAATTGGGTGAGTCAAGATCTGCTTCTGTGGGTAAAAGTTGCAAAAGAAATATAATTCTCGCCTGACCAGGCAGTTGCACAGTGGTTAGAGCATTGGACTAGGACGTGGAGGACCTAGGTTCAAAACCCCAAGGTGGCCAGCTTGAGACTGAGCTCATCAGATTTGAGCATGGGCTCACCAGCTTGAGCAGGAGGTCACTGGCTTGAGGGTGGGATCATAGACGTTCCCCATGGTCACTAGCTTGAGCCCAAAATTTGCTGACTTGAAGCATAAGGTCGCTGGCTTGAGCAAGGAATCACTAGGTCTGCTGTAGCCCACAAGTCAAGACACATAAGAGAAAGCAATCAGTGAATAACTAATGAAGTCCCACAATGAAGAATTGATGCTTCTCATCTCTCTCCTTTCCTGTCTGTCTGTCCCTATCTGTCCCTCTCTCTGTTTCTCTCAAAAAAAAAAAAAGAAATATAATTCTCAATTATATAAATATGTACTTATATTTCTCAATAAGATTCCAAAGTATTGTAATTGTTTTCCTTTTTTTTTTTTTTTTTTTTTTAAGTGAAGCAAGTGCATTTTCTTTTGGCTGAATGTTAATGCTTTTTGTTCATTATTTATCTTTTTTAATTCAGTAAACTATAATTCTGATGAATGCCTATTAAGATGGCAGGAATTATCCCTTGGCCAGATTAATACAACATGCGAGAGGCAAGGAAAAATTATAAAGAGAAAATGGTATTTTAAAAAAGACTTAATTGTCAAAGACTCCTCTGGAGAAACTTTAGAGAAATTTAAATCATCATAGAAGAAACATTGGCAGGAAGCATGGAGGCTCAAGAAAGGCCCATGGAGTGTGGACAAAACTCCTAATTTTCAAGTGATGTGGGTTGCTTGTAGAACGATTAGGTCTATGAAGGAAAGTGATGCAGCCCTTGCTGTGTCTCCATCTGCAGAAAGATTCATAGACCTGTTTTCTTTATTAGGGTGGGCAAAGAGGGGCATCCTGTTGAGATGAAGTCCACAGCATAATAAAGGAAGAAACTGTTTTACTTCTTGGGCTGCAACCAAGAAATGTGTTAATTAGCAGGATGGGAGAACATTTTGTATATGTGATAAGTAAAATTCTTAACAAATAAGAAGATTGGAGGTGATATTTGAAATTTTTAATCAACAAGGAAGAGTGTTACAGCCTCTTGAGACTGCTGATTGAACTAAGTGTGCCAAGTATATTTATTTGATCTCTAACCCTGATTTACTTAGCATACTAATGGTTAAAATGTGTGAGAGACCTTTTCTTTTCTAGCCTAGGAGGGGCATTTATAATATTTTCAACTAGACAAAGATCTACTTTATAATTTTATTTAAGTGATGTGAATTTTCTTTAGGCTTATGCTAGAAATTAATGAACATTTTGAAATACAGGAGAATCTATACTATCATGAAAAAAAAATTCAATACCATGGTGTCAGATATAAATCTTAATTACACTCTTATTCTTATATTATTTTCTTTTTTATCATACATGTTGATTTTTGGTAAGTTTATAACATCTTCTTTTCTGAAAAGTAGTCAGATATAAAGAATGTTTGTAAAGGGCTTCAATCATTCTAACTTCAGTTGGCAGTTTAATTACTTGTAATCTTTTGCATTATTTTGTTCTAATATTACATATCGCCACTGGCTTTTTTTTTAAGTTTTTTTTTAATTTTTTTATTCATTTTAGAGAGGAGAGAGAAAGGGGGAGAGAGAGAGAGAGAGAGAGAGAGAGAGAGGAGAGACAGAGAGAGAAGGTGGGGAGGAGCTGGAAGCATCAACTCCCATATGTACCTTGACCAGGCAAGCCCAGGGTTTCGAACCAGCAACCTCAGCATTTCCAGGTCGATGCTTTATCCACTGCACCACCACAGGTCAGGCGCCACTGGCTTTTGTAATTACATTTATGTAATGTTTGTGATTTAAGTAAAAATGTGATTTTTTTTTTTTACTGATGATATCTCAAACTTTCTTGTTGACTACTTTTAATGACCTAGTTGATGTATTAGATTTTTTCTCAAAATGCCATTTATAAATTAGCCGACAGAAAAATTAGATTTATAACTTGACATCCATATGCTAACTTTTTATTTTCATTAATATTTGGATGATAAAGCAATACTGCACTTAAGTTTTATATAAAATTAGAAGACATTTTAATAACTAATAAATATGACAGACTACATTATTTTATAACATATCAATAATCTTTGTATTTATTATTAAATGTGTAGATATATACTATATAAAATAGATATATAATAAATATCATACATTCATTATAGATATATAGGGAATTTATATTTACTATATTAATTATGTAATAAGTTGATCAAGGTATAGCTATATAAATAGATAGTGATAACTATACATAAAGATCAAGTGTTCTTTGTAAAAAGTCCATACTCAGTCTGTTTTTCTGTTCTGCAAACCTAAGTTTGAATTCTGTACTCTTTTTTGTTTTTTCATATTATGTGAGCAGAATTGGCTATAATTTATTTAGAACAAAGCAAGGCTATATATTAACCCATTCTTATCTTTTATCAAAAATTATAAAATTTAATTGTTACTTCTCTATTAAAAGAGCATTACTTTCCCTATTTTTTTTTCCATTTTGCTAACCATACCCTTATTATTCTTGGACCTACTTACTAAACTTTTCACTTGCACATATGGCTTCTCTTAAGCTCTTCTCTATATAGACAGAACTCCTTTCTGCTAATAATGATACTTATATATATTTAAAGAGCTATCATACATTTTTTACAAGGAATATTTTTTATATACTTTTACTCACTTATAACAGGCTTGTTTATTTTAACCCTCACATAACATATCTCTTCAACATGATATAATGAATAGTAAAATCACTAGTGCATTATGTGTGATATAGAATTAGATGATGTAGGTGTGACACAATGTTAAAAACTATGTAAATTTAAAGCATGAGAAATATATGTAAAAATTTATAAAACAAGATAAAGTATTATAACATAAATTTAAATAAATATATAAACTTAAAGGAGATAAAGAAAAGACCGGCCCTAACTGGTTGGCTCAGCGGTAGAGCGTAGGCCTGGCATGCGGGGGACCCGGGTTCGATTCCCGGCCAGGGCACATAGGAGAAACACCCATTTGCTTCTCCACCCGCCTCCCCTCCTTCCTCTCTGTCTCTCTCTTCCCCTCCCACAGCCAAGGCTCCATTGGAGCGAGGATGGCCCGGGCGCTGGGGATGGCTCCTTGGCCTCTGCCCCAGGTGCTAGAGTGGCTCTGGTCGCGGCAGAGCGACACCCCGGAGGGGCAGAGCATTGCCCCCTGGTGGGCAGAGCGTCGCCCCTGGTGGGCATGCCGGGTGGATCCTGGTTGGGCGCATGCGGGAGTCTGTCTGACTGTCTCTCCCTGTTTCCAGCTTCAGAAATAAAAAAAAAATAAAGAAAATAAAATAAAAAAGAAAAGACCAAATTAAATACTTAACTTTGGAGACAAAGTTTTAATATTAGTTATGTTTTGATAGTTAATAATTATAAAAATAGATTATTAAATTATCATACACTTTTAAATTTAATGCATATGTATTTGTTGTTGGTCACTGTAATGTACAACGCACCAAAGTAAGTGTTTCATATGGATGGGGAAATAAATATATAGTTATCAAGGTTTAATTTTTGTATCAGATGTATCCTTTAGAGCTAGGGATTACAAATATGAATAAAATGCAAACCCTAAGATTAAGGTCCTTATATTCTCTTGGAAGAAGGTAATATACATTGTTATGTTTATAGATGCAAAGTACCTGCAAAATATTATGAGAATACCATGAAAAAGTAGTTTCTTTTGAGCAAATAGAGTAATGGATGTATCCATGGAAGCTGAAAGGAGTTAACATTGAACTGTATCTAGAAAAATAGGATGATTTCCTAAGGAGAACTAGTAGTGAAGAAAGTTGTTCCAGGTGGAGAAATCTGCATGGTAATGACACAGAATTTTACAAATAGATGGAGAGTTCTGGGAAGATGCTCTAGGTACAAGTTCTTAATCTCCTTTTTCATTAACACTCTGCCCCAGCAAGGAGACTTTTAGACATTTTTTATCACCATCCTACCTCATGAAATTAAATACTAAGAATAAAATATTTATTGTGTGCATTTAAGCTTTGGAGACCCACAATCAGTGTAGTATCTAAGAGTATTTTGGCTTCATAGAACCATTTTTATACCCTTCACAGAAAATATCATTCTTTTTGAGACTACATGATGTAGTCTAATAAGATTTTAAGAAATTAGGGATTTTGAAAAGACTGAATGTTGCATATATTGAAGAAGTAAATAGTAGTTAGATAACAAGATTAGTTATTCTAAGGTTTTGGAACTCCATGGATAAAAACTCAGTGGTGGAAATTGGTGATATAATAAGGTAAATTGGGTTGAAAGCAAGAGAATTGAGGAGCAAAATGGAAGATAAGTGTGAAAAAGTATTTTTACAATATTGTGGAAAAGCAAAATATTAGATATTAAATAAAATTTTTAGGCATAAAAACATGCTTTAGACTGATTCATCTTGACTATACATTCTAAAACTATAAAATGTTTAACTCACCAGGTATATATATAAAGATGGTAATGATTTATTAATTTTCATGATGTTCAAGGATTATGTGGAGTAGCCTACTAATATGAGCTGCCACTTAATGAACCTTCCTGAATTGCTCCTCCTTGCCAATCTGAAACAACCTACCAGCTGTTCAGAGAACTCAGTCAAATCCAGTAATACAAAAAGTACACTTCTCTCATTAGATGTATTTATTAATATGTACTGGCTTATTAACATTACTAATCCATTGTCTTTATGAAGCTCACAAAACAATTTAAATCTGTTTTATTTTACACTACAATGATGAGAATTATTATTATTATTTAATAATTTTATTTTTTTAATGGGGCGACATCAATAAATCAGGATACATATATTCAAAGATAACATGTCCAGGTTATCTTGTTGTTCAATTATGTTGCATACCTATCACCCAAAGTCAGATTGTCCTCTGTCACCTTCTATCTAGTTTTCTTTGTGCCCCTCTCCCTACTCCATTCCCTCTCCCCCTCCCTCCTCCCCCCATAACCACCACACTCTTATCAATGTCTCTTAGTCTCACTTTTATGTCCCACCTACATATGGAATAATGCAGTTTCTGGTTTTTTCTGATTTACTTATTTCACTTCGTATAATGTTATCAAGATCCCACCATTTTGCTGTAAATTGTATGACTATTAGTTTATAATTATAAAATACATCAAATGAAGAATCAGCAAATAACAACAAAAACATTTTTCTCAACACTATAACAATTATTTTCTCATTCTCATTTTTATAATAGTATTATGATAGATTTGGATTTCTGGGCATATTTCCAGACTTTATCAATCCCCAATATTAATGAACAACTATTTTCACATGTTTTAGCATATTCCGAAAGGTAGTGACCTAGATTGCATAGAATAAAACCCTGGTTTCATTCTCACTAGACAATTTTAGATTATAAAATTTCTCAAAATACGGCACACATACTTAGACCCACCTGGGACAGGATCATACCTGGGGCTAGTTGGTACCCAGAGCTAGAGGCGTAGGCAATACAAATAGCGATGCCAGGGGCTGGACCAATCTTATATTGTATACTGTGCAATGATGATGAATACAGATTACTGCAGTCAGGAGACAGAGATTCTTGCTAATCATTTTTATTCTTAGATAAAAAATTCAGGATGGATTTTTTTTAGGGATATGAGAATGTGGGAGTGAGCCTGTGGATTTTTTCCTTTTATTATTTGATATCATTACATTCTAATACTGTAGATCAATTAGTCAGAGAAAATAAATGAGCATGGTAATGACAGTTATAGAGTATCAACAACAATTAAAATTAAAATATAGAAATGCTGTGTGTATATATGAGAGAGAGAGAGAGAGAGAGAGAGAGAGTAGAATGTTCCTCTAGGTACAAATTGTATTATTACACATGTACACCTATTTTGTGACTAAATATAATTATAAATTCCTAATGAAAAATAAAACCTAGAATATATATTTTATCCACATTTAAAAATTTAATAATGGAATCTTTATTTCTTACACAATTTTACAAGAATATTTAGTGTCCATAGCAAATTCTTAGTGAAACCTGTCAGTTTGATTTAAATTGGAGTTAATGAAAGTTCTGTGTTAGTTACATAAGATAGCAATTGTTATTGCATCAGTTTTCTGTCAAGTATTTACTTTCAAATTTTGGTCCTTACTATTCTACATCGGTCCTTTATTGATTCAGTGCCACCAATTTAACTAGTGTTGAAAAGAAATCTCAAAATTACACATCTTAATTTCAAGTTAGTTACTACTAAACCTATGAGGGTAAAAACACATATCATCTACTTCAGTCAATTAATTTCAGAATTTTGTTGAATTTTTATTCCCTTTATTCCTTCTTTCCAGTCTAATTTACCCCTTCTTTGTTATTCCTCTATGCCTTCCTTCTCCACTTGCATTTTTAAAAATGTTCCATTATAGTTTCCTGTCATCTCTTCAGTATTCACTTCCTTTATGTCTTTCCTTTTTCCTTCTCATCGCTATGTGGGCATTTAATTTTTATTAGGCATTTTCCATGTCTTCTGTATTGTTTCTATTTCTACATCACCTTCATCAAACACTCTCTTCTCTTTCTCTTTCATTTATCATTGTTTTCTCTGGAAAATTTATGTTTTTTTTTAATTTGCATTCTTTATATTTAGTAAAACATTTGGCACATACATATTGGTAAATATTAACTAACATTCTTTCTTCATTCTTTCTTTTGGCAATATTTTTTTAACTTTGGAGTGGAAGGTTTATATAATATCTATTTCAGGTTAGTTCTTGTGCAAAGTACTAAATATAATACACTGAATTACATTTGTCATTTTCTTATAAGGAATTTATCAGCATGAACTGATAATATGGTTTTGCTACCCACAGATACATTTAGTCTGTATCATATATTTACATAGTTTGAATACATTCTAGCTGCAAAGTTTAGTTATGAGAACTTTGTGTATTCCCAATTAATTTCTCTGAAATTTAATTCAGAAAAACTGGTTAGAAATTTGAGTTTCAATTGATTCTTCTGTCGAAAATATCAGCCCCAATATTAAAAATTGATATCTCTTTTTACTCATCTTGACTTTGTACTGAGCAACATTGCCATTAATCCTGGAGCTCTGCTTTGTACACAGCTGTCTTACTAACTATTTCTATGGTTTGGGTGTTATGTGCCAAATAGAACCTCTCCCCTTACAAGGTTTCTCAAAGAAGAGAAAGAACAGATTACTCTGCTTTGTTTTGCTATATTGTTATTCCAATATTTTGTTTATCATACTCAGAACAACCTTGTTTTATTTGGTGCCAATTCAGCCCCACTACTAAGACATGACACATCTAAGAATTCTTCCCAATGCTGTGTGTATTGCAAGATCTCTCTGAACTAGCTGATGTAAGCACAAAATAATTCCCAGCCCTGTTGAAGCTTCATGATTTGGGGGGTACTGGGTAACTTCTAGTGTGTCTTTTCCTACTCTTGGAGAGTTTTCACTCAGACAATACAGATCCTTTCTCAGCAAGATTCAAGGGGAAACCTCAACACATCCCTGTAGCTCTGTTGTATGATGCAGGGTCAGTCCTCTTCTCAGGTAATCTGCCCATCAAATTTTAGACACCTTTGCCTTCCTAAACTTTATGCCCTTATCTCCTCAATTTAGTAAGACCAGAGGGGTTCTTTTTAGGTTTTCCCTGCCTGTGCTGTAGTCTGACAACCACCTCCTGAAAGTAAACTGGAATATCTTATAATGACACATCTGAAATAACTGAGAAGTAGAAAAACAAGAGAAATGTTAGAGGATGCATATACAAACTTATGTAATGAGTAGTCAGGAAATGGCATGAATACTGGAAGCACTGAAACTGGTTTAAATATAGTCCTATTTTCTTAAGGTAAATAAGTCCACTTTTTGAGAATTAGAAATAAGCTATTAAAATATTACAATATATTGATTCCCCCATTCCACCTTTCTCTAAGAAGTAACTCTTTTTTGGTCAATTATTAAGCTATATTTTGCTCTTTCTCCATTACAGCTTTAAAATAGTTCTCTATGGGCCCTGGCCAGTTGGCTTTGTGGCATGTCGATGTTCCAGATTCGATTCCCAGTCAGGGCACATTGGAAAAGTGTCCATCTGCTTCTCCACTTCTCCTCCTCTTGATTCTCTCTTTTTCCCTCTTTTTTCCTCCTGCAGCCATAGCTCCACTGAAGCAAGTTGGCTACAGGCACTGAGAATGGCTCCATGACCTCCGCTTCAGGTGCTAAGAAGAGCATGGTTTTTGAGCAATAGAGCAATGTCCCAGATGGGCAAAGCATCATTCCCTAGTGGGCTTGTTGCCACATGGATTCCAATCGGGGTGCATGTGGGAGTCTGTCTCTGCCTTCCTTCCCGTCATTGAATAAAATAAGTAAATAAATAAAAATAAAATAAAATAGTTCTACCATGCCCCAAAGCAGACCTACAGAAACCTTAAGGGTATGTCCCTTTCATCTGTTAGGTGATTCACTCTATGAGTATAAAAACTGTAAAGTAAGAAAAAAATATTATGTCCAAGATACACTTAGCTACTCTTATATGCATATACTTTTTTTTTACTTTGAGGGAGGCTTAGTTTCTAAATTTATAAACTATTCTTTATAACCATTTAGGGAAAATATTTTATTTGGTTAAGTATACTTTTCCCTTAGTACAACTGGATAATTTAAAAACATTTGCATAGCCCTGGCCGGTTGGCTCAATGGTAGAGCGTCGGCCTAGCGTGCGGAGGACCCGGGTTCGATTCCCGGCCAGGACACACAGGAGAAGCGCCCATTTGCTTCTCCACCCCTCCGCCGTGCCTTCCTCTCTGTGTCTCTCTTCCCCTCCCACAGCCAAGGCTCCATTGGAGCAAAGATGGCCTGGGCGCTGGGGATGGCTCTGTGGCCTCTGCCTCAGGCACTAGAGTGGCTCTGGTCGCAACATGGCGACGCCCAGGATGGGCAGAGCATCGCCCCCTGGTGGGCAGAGCGCCCCATGGTGGGCGTGCCGGGTGGACCCCGGTTGGGCGCATGCGGGAGTCTGTCTGACTGTCTCTCCCTGTTTCCAGCTTCAGAAAAATGCAAAAAAATAATAATAATAATAAAAAATAAAAAAAATAAAAACATTTGCATAACATTTTTCATTCACTAGGTGTATGTAGTCTTAATTGCATGACAAACAATAGTTCCCTGAAAACATACCATTTTCCTATATGGTAAGAATCATAATTATCCTTCTTTTTCAAATAAGAAAACTGAAGCACTGAGATCTTAATAATTATGATGACTGGCAGGTGGCCATCTCAGATTCAAGTCCAGGGCATCTGGCTCCAGAGCCGCTGGCTGAAAAACTTCACAGGCTGTGAGTAGAGCTAGTTTTGCTCTCAAGGTTGTATCTTCTTTCCTAATTTGACTGGATCTTATTTAGAACTACTTTCTTTATATTTCTGGTTCTCTGAATGTCCTTACCATTAATGCAGTTGATTTTTATTATTTGAGGTAGTTGGCTTCTATAAATTAACCATAAACTCTGAAATAACAGATACAGAACCATTGCACTTACAGAAAAGACAGTGTTTGGTACTTCTGAGCCTCTGATCACAACATTTTCATCAAACATTCAATACATAATCTTGTTTATGTGTGTGTGTACTGTTTAAAAATACCTTGTTCATATATATAAAATATATTGATTTATTAACTTTGAACTTATAGCTAATGGTATTATAAGTCATGCCTAAATAATATCTAATCTATGCATTTGGGGGTGGGGGTAAGGCACAATACAACCTTCTGTGTTTAAGAAACTAAACAGCACGTTATCATTATGATTGGGGCAACTTTGAATAGTGAAATTACCAACAAAAAAAACAAAAAATGAAACAAAGATACTAAATAGACCAGAAAAAGTACACTTATTTACATGATGAGAACTGAAACCAAAGCAGATTACCCTGTTTGATTTCAGCTGGAAGTGTTTGCAACAGGTCACTCAAATTTTTTACCACTCTATGCATGCCTATGAATGACCATGAAAGTACTTTTAAAGTGTTGATTTTAAGGTTACAAGTAATCATTAGCAGGCAGGAAAATTCACAAATACTGAATCCGTCAATAACAAATATCAGCTGATAATAAAAATTAAGGAAAATAAAATCGAGTTTTAAATCTACAGAGTATGAATATAAAAACAAACAAAAATATACTACTTGATTTCTAAGTGGACTTCCATTTTCAAACTGGCAATAGACAGTAAAAAGAAAATATTTTACTTAGGTTTTTAACAAGTTAAATAAAATACTTTTTCTTTTATTTAAAGGTACTGCTGCCTGACCTGTGGTGGCGCAGTGGTAAAACGTCGACCTGGAAATGCTGAGGTCGCCGGTTCAAAACCCTAGGCTTGCCTGGTCAAGGCACATATGGGAGTTGATGCTTCCTGCTCCTCCCCCCCTTCTCTCTCTCTGTCTCTCTCTCTCTCTACTCTCTCTCTCCTTTCTAAAATGAATAAATAAAATAAAATTTGAAAAAAAATTTTATAAAGGTACTGCTCACAAACCAGAGATAGCATCATCTAACAGAGTTTTTTCTAACAGAAGATTCCATGCCTACTTTTTTTTTACAGTAAGAATATTTATTTGTCTATACAGAATTGAGTTAAAATACATAATTTTAAAAATATGTTAAATGCTATAACTTATTTCCTTAAAAGTATGATATCCCATAACTGAATGAAGAATTAGAGTAGTGATGAGGAGGCTATCAATCAAGATAAACCAGTAACTATTGCTTTAGTATCTAGAAATTGAAATTAATGTGCAAACAGTGTGAGTGGTACATAAAACTTTACTGACAAAATTGGTACCTGTGTTATTTTACATTCAAAAGTATTTAACAATTCTATGAAACAGTTGCTGCTCAATTAGAACTCAATTATTTGTTAAATGAACTAAATGCCATTTCATTTGCACAGAGGAATCTTTAATAGTGATTAATGGAAATTTAATCAAATATGAGTTGAGACTGAAATGTGTTCAACAATAGAATACAAATGAATTATATTAGAGTTAACAAGATCCATTATTTAGATTATGATTTTGATGGGGTCAAGTATGAAGGGTGATCCTTACACAGCATATCAAGCAAAAAGAATATTATGTAGAATAACAGATGGCATCTCATAATCGGCTCTTTGCCTTGCAAATGTATCCCTGTGGCCACAATAGAAGAAAGTGATCATGAATAAGGAAAATTAAACTGACTCAAAAATATGTCAGTCAGCACTTTTGTTTTAAAAATTCAAGGACCAGTAATTGAAAAGATTTGTTAATAAGTTTTTGTGGATTAGCACATAAAACCCAAACATTCAAAGAATTACATTTGCTTTAATGAAAGGGAGAGTGCGATCTTTGTGCCTCTTTTTTCATCACCTATATTCAACATTCATCTATTATCCCAAAGTTTGAGTAATTGTATCATATTTTCATATTGTGGAATAATAAATAATTTTCAGTGTTAAATATAAATCCATATAAAAATAAAACTTCATGTAATTATTTAAAATATGAATTTTTTTTGGCCTGGTATGTGGAAGTCCCAGGTTTGATTACCAGCCAAGGCACACAGAAGAAGCGTCCATCTGCTTCTTTACCCTTCCCTCTCTCCTTTCTCTCACTCTCTCTCTTTTCCTCCTGCAGCCAAGGCTCCACTGGAGCAAGGTTGGCCAAGGCACTGTGGATGGCTCCATGACCTCTACCTCAGGTGTTAGAATGGCTCTGGTTACAACAGAGCAAGGGCCCCAGATGGACAGAGCATCACCTCCTAGTGGGCATGCCGGGTGGATCTCTGTTGTGCATATGTGGAAATCTGTCTCTCTGCCTTCCTGCTTTTCACTTCAGAAAAATACAAAAAAAAATTGAAGTTTTTATTTTTTATTTTTTAGCATTTTAATAGCATTTAGTAAGAACTGCTTAAAAATTAAATTGGGTGAGTTGAATTTATTTTTTTTATTAAAATTTATTGGAATGACATTGGTTCTCAAACCATACAGGTTTCAAGTATACAACTGAGTATAACACCATCTTGCCTGATCAGGCTGTGGCGCAGTGGATAGTGCCTCAACCTGGGATGTTGAGGACCCAGGCTCAAATCCCCAAGGTCACCAGCATGAGATCATAGACATGACCCATTGTGACTGGCTTTAGCCCAAAGGTTGCTGGCTTGAGCCCAAAGGTTGCTGGCTTGAGCAAGGGGCCACTGGCTTGTCTGAAGTCTCCATCTGCCCCCCCACCCCCACAACCCCACCCCCATAAAGGAACATATGAGAAAGCAATCAATGAACAACTAAGGAGATTAAGGAGCTGCAACAAAGAATTGATGCTTCTCGTTTCTCTCTTCCTGTCTCTGTCTCTCTGGCACACTCTCTCTCACCATATATATATATATATATAACATCATCTGCCCACTGTATCATGCATCCTCTACTCCAAGCAAAGTTTCTTCCATCTCCTGCCCCCCCTAACTTTGCCCACGTCTATCTACTTTCTCCTTTTCCATGACATAAAATAATGAGGTTTTTAAAATTTACATGCAAACACCAGACTCAACTTGAAGGGCAAATGTATGTATGTTATTTATATTTAGTACATTACTGTATCCTTTGGCATGCTTTCTTCATAATCTATTAGTTTTGTTTTGTAGTTTATATTGTTACAAATAATTATGCATAATATCATTTCTACAATTTGAGCGAAGCTGAAATGTTTATGAATGCATTTTTCTTTCTTCTAAATTAGTTTTGTTATAGGTCACAAATGTATTTTCTTTTTTAATTCTAATACTAACCCTTTAATTTATCTGGTAATTATACTGAATTCCTAGCATCTTAGCATTTGTAGGGGAAGAAAAAGTGTAATTTATTTATTTTTACCTATTGTTTTATGAATTCCTTTTACTTCAGTAAAAGTATTCTAGCTATAAATATTTGCCTTTAGGTTTATAATTTTTAAAAAGTAGAGTAAAAAAATTGTTGTTTTTGATTATTGTATTATAATAAAAAATTAAGTGAAGCTCACATCTATTTTTCATTTGTAAGTGTAATTAATACGCTGTGCCAGCAATTGAGACAGGTACTGAAGATAATGCTTACAGAATGTCACCATGCCCCTTTGGCAATTCTGCCACTATGGGGGTAAAATTACTGTAAAATTTAGTTTGATATTATACAGATCTCAGCATAGTGACATGCTTCATATAGTGTAAAATTCCAAATTACATCTTTATGGATAAAATACAAGTACTGACTTATTAAGGTCTCATTTACAGGCACCCACTGAGAAAACTGCCTACTATTCAATTTAACTATCTCAAAGGAATAACAAGAGAGCATAGGTGTTGGAACTCATGCCTGTGTTTCAAGGAATGTGAACAATGCATAGTGGAATTCAAGCTGAAAGGAAATGGTATTATTAATATAATACCCATGTGAACTATTTTTTTTCATCAGCAAAACATTTTTTTCCAGTTTGCAAAACATTCTCCTTGTACTTGATTTTCTTTCCAAGTTTTTATCTAAGCTTTGTTAGTATTTTAGATTTTGAAACACTGGTGTTTTAAAAGGTGTCATGTCAAATAACCAGCTATGTGATAATATACTAGATTTTTCACATTTAACTTTGAATATATATTCATGGTATTTAAAGGTCATGTAAATAGGTCCTAGCTGGTTGGCTCAGTGATAGAGTTTTGGCCTGGCGAGTGGATGTCCCGGGTTTGATTCCCAGTCAGGGCATACAGGAGAAGTACCCATCTGCTTCTCCACCCCAACCCCTCTCACTTATCTCTCTTTCTCTCTCTACCCCCACTGCAGCCTATTGGCACAAGTTAGCCTGGGGCGGTGAGGATGGCTCCATGGCTTCTGCCTCAGGAGCTAAGAAGAGCTCAGTTGTTGAGCAGTGGAGCAGCATTCAAGATGGGCAGAGCATTGCCCCCTAGTGGGCTTGCCAGATTAATCCCAGTCAGGGAGCATACAAGAGTCTATGCCTGCCTCCCCTCCTCTCACTGAATTAAAAAAAAATGATTATGTAAATAGACCTTATGGTGTTATGGTGTTATATCCACTATAAATTTTTTTGAAAAGTATATAATTAAGAAAAATATATTGCTGGGAAAGATAATTTATAAACTATCAGATAGCGTTATTTTTAAAAGGTAGACAATCAATTTCTTATTTTAAAGCTCATTAAGTTAAATGTTTGTCATATATTAGCATAATTTCTGCAAAATAACTAAATATATAAAAGAAATATACAGTATATAAGGCATATGAACTCTCCTCAGTTAGGAAACATTTTATTTAAATTCCATAAATCTTTGTTTCTCTTTCTTAGTGACCCGCATCCTTTTGAATAACACAAATATTTATATATATAAGGTTGTCTTGTATGTTCTGTTTCTCCCTATAACTCCACATACCTGATTTCCAATACAGAAATTAAATTGTCTTCTTTGTTCCCCCTTCCACCCTGGCATCAGTTATCCCAGAATCCTAGAGATGAGGAAGAACTCCTGCCCCAGATCTTCCCCCGAGTGAGGGATGCACATGTGCTATCTTATAATTTAGTCTGACACATTTCTATTAACACTACTTTAAAATCTTTCATATATTCATGCTTTATCGTTTGTTTCTAGTACCTTGCTCACCTCATACACCTGAACTTATCTCCCAGCAAGTTATCTCTCATCCTTTCATTTTTTTGTCCTCCCACTCTGCCATCAATTTCTCTTTTCCATTTGCGAGGCAAACAGACAAAACAAACCAACCAAAATTTCAAAAAGCAAAAGTTAAATGTTTAAGTAATCGCTGAAAAGTCAAGGTAAATATGAGCATTTGGAAAATTAAAAATAAATGTTAATTACCATAGCTTTAGTTACACATATTATTTAGTTAATTATGCTTTTAATAGCTTAAAATGGAAATTTAGTTTATTTACTCATTTGCTATTTATTTTTAATTATTATTAAAACTTAATCATTTTCAAATTCACAAGATTGAGGGACTATGGAGAAACACTTTGTGTCAGGGAAAACTCTGACAAGTGAAACAGTGATGAATGCTACCAGTTCCTTCACATACCAAGCACAGGTAACTGCTTGTGCAGCAGTTAAGTGCAAAGTGGAGTTATTTTCTCTCTCCCCTAGAAGTTACTTGGTAGAGTTTTGTTTATATTACTTTTCTTTAAATCTCGTGGCATCACAGAAATACTTAAGGATATGAAGTTTATATATAATCCTTCTTAACTTTCTTTCATCTGGAGATACATATATATATATATGCTGGAAAATTTTCCACATAATTTGTATTTGAAGATAGAATCTTGCCCTGGCCAGTTGACTCAGTTGTAGAGTATGGACCTGTGTGTGGATGTTCTGGGTTCAACTCCAGGTCAGAACACACAGAAGTAACCATCTGCTTCTCCATCCCTGACCCCTCTCTTCTCCTCCTGCAGCCATGGCTCAATGGTAAGGATGGTTTTCTGGACTCTGCCTCAAGTGCTAAAAAGAGCTTCATATCCAAACAATGGAGCCATGACCCAGATGGGCAAAGCATTGATTGCCCTTAGGGGACGTGCTGGGTGGATCCCCATCAGGGCGCATGTAGGAGTCTGCCTCTCTACCTCCCCTCCTCTCACTTAATAAATAAAAAAAAAGATAGACTATTTTTAGTTTTTAGCAGGCATCGAATTTGTCCAATGTGTTCATGTTCTTTCACCAGTAATAACTTTTG
Source organism: Saccopteryx leptura (assembly GCF_036850995.1). Classification (NCBI taxonomy): domain Eukaryota; kingdom Metazoa; phylum Chordata; class Mammalia; order Chiroptera; family Emballonuridae; genus Saccopteryx; species Saccopteryx leptura. Next base: position 61,820,000 of record NC_089506.1, on the reverse strand, counting down.
ATAGGGAAAAATGTGGGGCATATTAAGTGAGGAAAAAATGGAAGAATAGGCTTGTATCACCATCATAAGAAAACAGCCATTATATTTTTAAATGGTTTTTATACTTAGAGAAACCTTTTAATTTTGTTTTAGAAACATTAACTGTAGAATCATTTTATCAGAGATTTGATTAATAGATGTACCACTTCAATAAGTTTGACCTTGGGTAACTGAATAAAAACTATGTTTTTTCACATATGAAATAAAATCATATGAGAAGTAATGTATATGAAGTGGTTTTTTTTGCAAAGCAATATTTATTGAGCATCAACATTGGATATTACTATTAGAACTTTGTGACATTATTATGGATCAAATATAATTTTATTAACTTTATGCTATATCCACTGATTCCAATTGTCTTCCTAGAACAACACAGAGTTAATATGATATTTTACATATTGTAGCCCTTGAAATTCTTAGATTGTTCAACAATGATTCAAAAATATTTACTTGTCTATATAACAAATTTTATGACATGCTTTTCCTCACCTTTGATCCTCCTGGTTATTATTTTATAGATATGTGTAGTAAGTATTTTATTTTTCATATGAAATCTTCAAATAAGTACTTCATATATGCATTCATTAAAGATGTAAAGATAATTCATTAAAAAAATTTTAACTTGCCTGGCCATGTGGTGTGACACAGTAGATAGAGCATTGGCCGGGGATGCTGTGGATCCAGGTTCAAAACTCTGAAGTCACGACTTGACAGCGTGATTATAGACATGACCCCATGGTTGCTGGCATGAGTTTAGAGGTTGCTGATTTGAAGCCCAAGGTTTCTGACATGAGCAAGGGGTCACTGGTTCAGGTGGAGCACCCCAAGTCACGACACATATGAGAAAACAATCAATGAACAATTAGTGTGAGGTAATTATATGTTGATGCTTCCTATCTCTATTTCTTCCTGTCTGTCTGTCTGTCTCTCTCTCTCTCTCTCTTTCTCTCTCTCTCGCATGCATGCTAAAAAACAATTTTTAATCTAAATTAAACATACTAGCTGATCACCTTTGAGGTTATATTGAGGTCGTCCTCTTCCTTGTTATCTTTCTCTTTCACAACTACTTTATTTCTTTTTCCCTTTCTTTTCATTCTCTTCCTCAACTGCATTTTTTTCCCATGTGTGTCAGAGCAAGGTAGGCATCCAACATGGAGATTGGGTAGGAAGTGTCCAAGAGGAAATGTCAGGACAGTGGGAGAGAGATGGACAGATTCCTAGAATGAGGGAGAATCCTAATTAATGTGAGAAAAGCACCAGAGCAGGATGGGGACCCTGGACAGCATGCCAGAACCAAAGCAAGATGAGGAGTGTTTCAAACAGGGATAGGCAGACCAACTAGTACGGATAAGAAAGATGTCTCCATGCCAAGGTCAGGGAGGGAGGAAGCACATCGCAGAGAAGAATTTCAAAGACTAGGCAAAAATTTATTAGGAAATTAGGTAGGAAAAGTTTAAAGTTAAAAATTAGGTTGGACAGTTTTGAGGATCAGGAAGGATTATCTGCCAAGCAGGAGAATTCAGAGTGAGTGGGACCTATGCAGGCAGGTCCTCTCTGGTGGACCAGATGATAGAAATCAAGCAGGGTGAGAAGGGGATTCTGTGAGGGGACACCTGCGTGGACTGTCCAAGCCCAAACAGGTTAAGGAGGGAGTCTCACATGAAATGACCAAAACATTGTGTGAAAATCTGAGCACAGTGAAGATGCCCAGGTAGAGAAAGGGGTATCAGTGCATATAGGAAAAGAGGGCAGCGGGACAGAAAATCTGAGTAATAAATGTGCTCTTTGTATGGTGTCACTGCTTCCAGGCCTTGTGTGCGCTCATGATGAAGGAATATATATGTAATCATATATATGAATGTATACATGCACATAAACACACACATATATAAATATATTTATACATATATATGAATATATCATATGTATTTAGTAGTTTCTTTAAAAACAATATAATTTTTTCCCTGTTGTGTTTGCAAGTTATCTCATCGAATGGGAGAAAATATGAATTCTTATTCATAGTATGTTTACTTATTTGAATACTGTGTGTATGTATGTGTATGACTTTAGTCTTTTGACTAATATTGAGATTACTGATAATTAAAATTATTTCTAGTTACAATCTATTCAAGTTTCATGATTTCTTATTTGTTTAATTTCCTGACACTTCATCAAAAATCATTCATAGTGATTTAAGATTGAGTAAATAATGTTTTTAAATCAAAGATTCTACAAAAGTAAATAATTTTATAATATGAGTTTCATTTGAAAATGGATTAGTTAAATTTCTTACTCAATTATATGATATGTAAATCTGTATACCAAAGTAAATTGTTAATTTCAAATATAAGACATGAAATTGAAAGACTATGACCCAAAGGGAATTATTTTACTAATTGTGCATTACTGAATTATAATGTTTAATTTAATTTCTGAAAATAATCTATATCATAAAATGTTTATAATGGATTCAAATACATTCAATAGAGGATCATTTTTAAGACAGAAAATTTTGGCAAAACTTTATAAAATAATCTAACATAATAATTATCCTTTACAATTAATGCTTTGAACTGTGTTCTTTTTTTTATCTTTTTTTTATTTAATTTTTTAATTTTATTTATTCATTTTTAGAGAGGAGAGAGAGGGAGAGAGAGAGACAGATAGGGAGAGAGAGACAGAGAGAGAGACAGAGAGAGAGAAGGGGGAGGAGCTGGAAGCATCAACTCCCATATGTGCCTTGACCAGGCAAGCCCGGGGTTTCAATCCGGCGACCTCAGCATTTCCAGGTCGACGCTTTATCCACTGCGCCACCACAGGTCAGGCTGAACTGTGTTCTTATGTATAACTCTTGTTCTCTCAGAAGTAAACTCTTTTATTTTTTTCTTTTCCAAGTGAAAAGAGAGGCAACTGAGAAACAGACATCCACATGCATCTGGACTAGAATCCCCCCAACAAACCCCTTCTGGTGCTGATACTCTGCCCATCTAGGGCCATGCTCACAACCAAGCTATTTTTAGTGCCTGAGGCAGAGGTTCATGGAAACATTCTCAGCTCCCAAGGCTGATATTCTCAAAACAGTTGATTCATGGTTGTGGGAGGGAAAAGGAGATTGAGAGAGAAGGGAGAGGAGGAGGGGTAGAGAAGAAGATGGTTGCTGCTCCTGTGTCCCCTGACCAAGAGTCCAAACTGGGACATACTCATGCTGGGGTGACGCTCTATCACTGAACTAACCGGCTGGGGCAGAAATAAACTGTTTTAACCATTTATGACATTAAGTCTTTATTTTTTGAAATATTAACATGAAACAATCTCTTAATTCTCCACACTCCTTGTATAGTGTGTCTGTAAAGTCATGGTGCACTTTTGACCGGTCACAGGAAAGCAACAAAAGATGATAGAAATGTGAAATCTGCACCAAATAAAAGGAAAACCCTCTCAGTTTCTGTAGGATGATATGGCAGCATGTGCGCATGTGCAGATGATGACATAACACCGTGTATACAGCGGAGCAGCCCATGGCCATGCCAGTTGAGATGTGGATGGTACAGAGGAAAGTTCAGTGTATTCTGTGGCTTGCTAAATTTGAATCTGTGACCAAAGTGCAACGTGAGTATCGGCGCGTTTATAACAAAGCGCCACTACATAGGAATAACATTACTTGGTGAGATAAGCAGTTGAAGGAAACCGGCAGTTTGGTGGAGAAACCCCGTTCTGGTAGGCCATCAGTCAGTGACGAGTCTGTAGAGGCTATACAGGATAGCTACCTAAGGAGCTCTAAAAAATCTGTGCATGAGCCCACATCGAACTGCACTGAATAGGTATGAAACTGGGAGAGTTTTCCTTTTATTTGGTGCAGATTTCACACTTCCATCATCTTTTGTTGCTTTACTGTGACCGGTCAAAAGTGCACCATGACTTTACAGACACACTGTATGTTAAAGAAAAATGGTTGCCATTTCTAATACTGCCTTCTATGGTCTGTTTTTCTAAATATGGCTCACATATTATATAAATCATATACCTTATCTTCTCCATAATGTCTCTCCTCCACATGACTCATCTTTACTCCATTCTGAGAGTCTATAGATATGTTTTTGCAAGTGCATGTGTGTGTACAAAAAGTTCTTTAGCATTATTTCACAGGGAGAAGAGGTCATTCATGTGCACAGTCAAACCTCATGACCTGTACAGACAATATTGTTTTAACTTGATAGTATGGAGTGCCTTTGGAACTGAGATTTACTGTTAAGAAAAAATTCATCCCTTTGAAACTGAGCAAGATTAAAAAAATATTAATTTTTAGATAGAGGAGAGAGAAAAAGAGAGAGGAGAAGTGAGAAGCATCAACACATAATAGTTGCTTTCCATGTGCCTTGACCAGGCAAGCCCAGGAAAGCATTCAGCATTCCAGTTTGACACTTTATCCACTGTGCCACCTCAGTCAGGCCCAGAGCAAGTTTTAAAAAATGTTAAAAATTAGTATTAAAAAGTATTTCTTTAATGAGTATAATTTTCAAAACAATGGCTTATTTTAAGTCTTTCACTTAATGAACCATTAACAGGACTCATCATCTATAATATAATTTATTTTTTTAAACTTTTATTTTTTATTTATTCATTTTAGAGAGGAGAGAGAGTGGGAGAGAGAGAGACAGACAGACAGAGAGAGAGGAGAGAGAGACAGGGGGAGGAGCTGGAAGCATCAACTCCCATATGTGCCTTGACCAGGCAAGCCCAGGGTTTCGAACCGGTGACGTCAGCATTTCCAGATCGACGCTTTATCCACTGCGCCACCACACGTCAGGCTATAATATAATTTATATTTAACCCATCTTTAGAAAAAAAATTACATTTTATATTTTTATAGCTTTTTTTTTCATGACAGAGACAGAGAGAGATAAAGAGAGGGACAGATAGGGACACACAGACAGGAAGGGAGAGAGATGAGACGCATCAGTTCTTTGCTGTGGCACCTTAGTTTTTTATTGATTGCTCTCTCATACATGCCCTGACTCGGGGGCTATAGCAGTCTGAGTGACAACTTGCTCAAGCCAGCAACCTAGGGCTCAAGCCTTGCTTAAACCAGATGAGCCTGCATTCAAGCTGGGACCTCAGGGTTTCAAACCTGGGTTCTTTGTGTCCCAGTCCAAAGCTCTATCCAATGTGCCACCACCTGGTCAGACTATAGTTTTATACTAGATCACCATCTAGTGATATATAGAGTTTTTGGGGGGTTTTCTTTTTTTGTATTTTTTTTTTTTGTATTTTTTTCTGAAGCTGGAAACGGGGAGAGACAGTCAGACAGACTCCCGCATGCGCCCAACCGCGATCCACCCGGCACGCCCACCAGGGGCGATGCTCTGCCCACCAGGGGGCGATGTTCTGCCCCTCCGGGCGTTGCTCTGCCGCGACCAGAGCCACTCTAGCGCCTGGGGCAGAGGCCAAGGAGCCATCCCCAGCGCCCGGGCCATCTTTGCTCCAATGAAGCCTTGGCTGCGGGAGGGGAAGAGAGAGACAGAGAGGAAGGAAGGGGGGGTGGAGAAGCAAATGGGCACTTCTCCTATGTGCCCTTGCCGGGAATCGAACCCGGGTCCCCTGAACGCCAGGCCGACGCTCTACCGCTGAGCCAACTGGCCAGGGCCTATAGAGTTTTTAAAAAAATGAGATTTGAAGAACCTTTATATTGGGTGTGTAATATAAATATAAATGTACATGTGTGTCCAAGTATGTGTGTATGTGTATTTGTGTATGTTATCCTATAAGCTTATACTGAATGTCTTTTGTGTTCCATTTTCTAAGCATACAGAAATGAACACTCTACTCTCAAGATGCTTCAGTTCTATACACAGCCATAAAATAAATTCTCATTTTAGTAGTGGAAACCAGGACACTCATCTGACCCTTAATTTAAAGAAGAGAAGCCCTTATCTCTAAGGGCTAGTCATGATATGGGCATGATAAGAAAATATTACTTAAATATCTCTATGTCTCAAAGCCTTGTGAACTCTGATCTATTGTTTTTTCATCCTTACCTCACTAAAGATCTATGACTAGTATGAAACCCAAATATGACTCAAGAAAACATCACGGAAAAGTGGGAAAGTGGCCTAGAATTTAATATACCTAAGTCCATAAGCTTATTTATGTCACTCATACGATTTTATACTCTGTGTATTTAAAAAAAACAACAACACATTTTATATTGTTCAAAATAAAAATTAGTTTTATAATCTTGTCAAAGAAAAATAAATATTTAAGTGGCTCACACAATTATAACACATCAGGAAAAGTCTGAAGATAAGGTAACTAGCTAAGGCAAAACAAAATTAGAGATTAATAAATTAAAGAAAAAAGAGGTATACATGTTCTTGTTATTCAGTCCAGGTCTTTATTTCTTTCACCTGTAACTGCCACAACATTTGTTATTGAAACAACTGAACAGTGCCTCATTTTTTATTCCTTTTGCTCGGGATTCTTTTTTTTTTTTTTTTTAATAAATTTTTATTAATGGTAATGGGATGACATTAATAAATCAGGGTACATATATTCAAAGAAAACATGTCTAGGTTATTTTGTCATTAAATTATGTTGCATACCCCTCGCCCAAAGTCAGATTGTCCTTCGCCACCCTCTATCTAGTTCTCTGTGCCCCTCCCCCTCCCCCTAACTCTCCCCCTGTCCTCCCTCCCCCCACCCCTGGGATTCTTGGCTTAATCTTATTCTAAGAAGCACAAGAAGAGTTCTTTCCAGAGGTGCTATTTCATACTATAAGAAACCAAGTTTTATCTACCCTCGGGATTATACAAGTTTTGCATTCTGGGGTTGGTGAAGGCCATTTTAGAAATTTTCTTATGATAAGCAGATGATAGACAGATAGGTAGGTAGGTAGATAGATGATAGATAGATAGATGATAGATAGATAGATAGATAGATAGATAGATAGATAGATAGATAGATAGATAGATGATAGGTAGATAGATAGAGGCTAAAGTGGGGGAAAAGATTACTTCATATGCATCGCTATAAAGTCCAAATTTTATATTTATTTAACATGTCCTGGTTCTCTACTATTTTGAAAAGATAAGAATTGTGCATCCTTATGTTCACTGCAGCATTATTTATGATAGCCAAGATTTGGAGGCATCCCAAGTGTCTCATCAGTGATGAATGGATAAAAAAGCTATGATACTTTAACACAATGAAATGCTACTTGGCTATAAAACAGAAGGGAATTTTACCCTTTGTGATAGCATGGATGGACCTGGAGAACATTATGCTAAGTGAAATAAGCCAGTTACAGAAAGATATATACCATATGATTTCACTTATATGTGTGGTTTTGTTTTGTTTTGTTTGTGACAGAGACAGAGAGAGACAGAGAGAGAAAGGGACAGACAGACAGGAAGGTAGAGTGATGAGAAGCATCAGTTCTTTGTTGCATTACTTTAGTTGTTCATTGATTACTTTCTCATATGTGCCTTGACTGGGGGGCTACTGCTGACCAAGTGACCTCTTACTCAAGCCAGCAACCTTGGGCTCAAGGTGGTGAGCTTGCTCAAACCAGATGAGCCCGCGTTCAAGCTGGCGACCTCAGAATTTCAAACCTGGATCCTCTGCATCACAGTCCAATGCTTTCTTCACTGCACCACCACCTAATCAGGCCACTTATATGTGTTTAATGAACAAAATAAACTAACAAATAAAATAGAGAAAGACTCATAGTTAAAGAGCGGGCTGACAGTTTTTGGTGTGGGGAGGCTTGGTAGGTAAAGATATTGAGCACAAAACAAATGAAATAAAGTCGTGGACACAGAAAACAAAGTGGTGATTGCTGGGGGTGGGGGCTGGGGAGAGGTGGAGGAGGGTATGAGAGAAAATAGTGATGGGCAGAGACTTGACTTGGGGTGTTGAACAGAATACCATACACAGATGATATGTTGTAGAATTGTGTTGTAGAAACCTTTATATATAATTTTGTTAACTAGTGTCACCTCATAAATTCAATAAAATGAATAAGCATTAAAAAAGATGAGATGAGAATTGTTAGGCATGGTAGTGATACTGCAGTACTTTATTATGCAAAATATAAAATTAACTGGAATGATTGTTATATACATTTGTGGACAAGGCCCACTGGGGATGAGGACAATGGAGACGCAGAGACCTAACTCCAGGGATCAGGTTCAGTGATGCAGATCCGCTTTATTCAGGAAGTAAGCTAGCTTATATACACAGGTTCAGCCTATAGGGTGTTACAGCGTGTCCTTCAAAGCCAATGGCTTACAAGTTCAGGGAGCTGCCTGGTTGGCACTAAGTCACTTCCCTACAGTGGGCAAGCTCCCTCCTGGGTGTGGCTAGGAGGGTTTAACCTTGCTGGAGTGTTCTCACAGCATTGCATCAGCCACAGCTGCTAGGTAAATGCTCTGCGCTCTACCTACATACATTTAATTTGAGAGTGATTTTTCTGTGAACCATTATTGCCTGGTGACTATCCTAGAAGAGTGTCATACACATATAAATGGAAATACTTGAATATGTCATAATTTAGAAACTTAAATTTAAAAATGTGCACATTATTCTGGGTTGTGTGAGAATCAATTGACTAGTTTTCCTATGTGACCTTATCAAACAGTATACAAAGAAAGGAGTATAAATGTTTTAGAGATGATTCATGACAAATAAGTTTCTGTTAGAAGCCTGTTAGTCCATATTTAAAATGTGCCTTTGTCTGGTTCCTGCATAGAATGATCCAAGATATCGTAGTTGTATTTAATATACAATAAGCTATTTTAAATAAAGACATCATATATTTGCAAGGTAACTTTAACTGTATGATGATTAAGCTGCAGTTGTGTTTTAGTAAACACTTGTTTTCTTAAAATGCTGATCTTTAAAAGTCCTTTTTTATAATTAGAGTAAGTACTGAATTTTTCTTTTTTTATTATTATTAATTTTAATAGGGTGACATAAGTCAATCAGGGTACATAGGTTCAGAAAAAACATCTCCAGGTTATTTTGACATTTGATTACGTTGCATACCCATCACCCAAAGTCAAATTGTCTTCCATCACTTTCTATCTGGTTTTCTTTGTGTCCCTCCCCTCACCCCTCCCTCTTTTTTCTTCCCCCACCCCACCCTGTAACCACAACACCCTTGTCCATGTCCCTGAGTCTCATTTTTATGTCCCACCTATGTATGGCATCACAAAGTTCTTAGTTTTTTTCTGATTTTAAGTACTGAATTTTTAATCTTTGATCAGTGCAAAGGGAAATAGTGTCAATGTATTCTTTTGCAATAGAACATTTTTTGGAAAATATTCATACCTGCAAGAGTTAACTTCTAATTTTGCTCTAATGATACAACGAGGTTTGCTATAATATAGTTATTAGAAGATCTTGTCACATTTCTGTTTATTTATAATAAAGGACACAGTCGCTACTTTTTCTTAAAATTATCATCAAGCAATTAAACATATTTATGGTCCAGAAACATGTTTGGAATATACAGACCAAATAAGAATATAACTGTGTTGTTCCCAATGAAAAAAGTTATATCATTAAGGTTATATGGGTGTGACGTCACGGAAATGGCGCCGTGAGCAGCGCGTCCGACAGATCTCCCCAAAATCTCAACAAATTTATCAACTAGAAACAGAAAAATTTATCCTCGGAGCATTCCAGAGTTCCACACACACACTGAAAGCAAAAGGACTGTTGCTGAGGAGAGAGCACACCTGTGGTGAGTCAACCCACACGTGCAGCTGCCCGCCCACACTCGGGGACCATAGCCTGGGCACTGGCAGCCGCCCCAGCATACCCTGAGAAACTGCGCGCGCACCCTGTGCCGCGGTCCCCGACCACTGGCGTGCGGAGAAACCCCGCGCGCGCCCCGTGCCGCGGTCCCCGTCCACTGGCGTGCTGAGAAACCGCGCATGCGCCCCGTGCCACGGTCCCCGGCCACTGGCGTGCCGAGAAACCGCGCGCACACGCACGCGACCGAGCCGCGGTCCGGGAGGAGCGCCAAGGCTGTCTTTCCTAGTCAGGATATTCTCTCTGTGGGCGGGGCACCTCACCCAGCCATTCAAGCTAACAATCAAGCGCTGGGGGGAGGGGCGCGCAGCCAGCCTGAAATACTTTCTGGAGCACAGCTGCAGATCCAATCACTGAAATTAGCTTAACCCACGAAATCTACACACCCACGGGGCTCTAATCGATAAGATCTCTCCCAGTTCAGTGATCCAAGACAAGAGGCATGATATTTTTCAGTGCCTTTCGCTAAAGGGGCGGGGGCAACTTCTGATTGACAGAGCCTCCATATTCAGGGATATACCTAACAAGAGGGACTTGGCAGATATTAAGATCCATAAAGCAAACAGCGACTAGTGCTTCTTCTTCCCAGCCAAAACAGGCTACCAAGTGTGGAAAGCCTGGGTTGAGTGGTCCAACTGAATGATAGGCGTTGAACAGTCACCTTGACAACAATTGACTCCCAGCCCCACCTGATTATGCTGGAGGCTCTGACTGCCAAAGCCTTACCCAGAGCCTTGCGCTGAGTGAGGATAGAGTGGGGATTTCCCAGCTCTTTGAGCCTCTTACTCCCCAGACAGAAGCAGTGGCAGCCTCATAGCTGGATCACAAGGCTGCTAATTCAGGAAGGGGAGACTAGGAAAGAGACTCCAGGAAAGCAAACTCTCTCATTGTTGGCCTGTGCAAATGCCAACAAGCCTTGACTACCAGCAAGACTAAAGCCAATTATATGACATTGCCATAGAATCCCATCAACTGCAAATTCCTACCTAAGAGTGACACAGGGGCAGAACCGGGGTACAGAGTCACCAACCAGGAAGAGGGGGAGAAAAGAAAAAAGGAAGAAGTTAACCTCTCAAAATCAAGAAAAATCCACAGACTTTATAACTTGTTCCACTAATTCTTTGTTGTTGTTGTTTCTTTCTTCTATCTTATTGCCTTTATTATTATTTCTATTTCTTCCACCTCGGTCCTTTTACCCTCTGCCCATCTTATGCTACCCTTTTCTTGAACTACACTACCCATGAGTGTTACATTTTATTTCTTTTCTTCATCCTAACTCTCCTTTAGGGTTACACTCCAAAACCCTTAACTCTCACTCTCTCCCCTTTTGTTATTTTTTTTCCTTTCCTTTTTTTCTTCCTTCGTTTCTCTCTTACTCTTATTTTTTCCTTTCTATTCATTTCTTCTTTTCTCCTTTTACTTTTCCTCCCATTTAAGCCTCAATCACGAACAAATTATTTAATTTGGGACTCAAGTTTTTGTGGGGGTTTTTTTTGTTGTTCTTTTTTTTTTCTTCTTCTTCTGCTTTTGTTCTTGGTTTTCCTCTATTTGTTTGTTTTTGTGGCATTTTGGGCACTTTTTACATTGCTTTTTAACTCACTAGCATTCCTCCCAACCCAAAGTCTCCATTGTATTTAGTCTTTGCTCCACTTAATACAACAGATTTTTACTTATTATTTTTATTTTTATTTTTTTCTTTTTTAATTATTGATTTTCTCTCCTTTTTTCTGTTTCCCTCTCATCCCTCTCATTATATCTCTTAGTCGACCATCACTTACAAGCAAATCATTTTATGCTTGTCTAAGATTTCCCCCCCCTTTTTTTTTTTTTTTTGTATTTAGTAGGTCCCTACTCCCTTTTTTGCCCCTTGAACTCTTCACCCCAAATTAGGCCCTCCATTATAGGCAGTTTTGTTCCATTTAGCATAATATAATTCACAGGTCATCACGATATTTCCCTAAGGAGGTGAGAGGGGGGGAAGAGAAGAAAGAAAAAAGGGGGAAATAATAAATTATTACTTTTTTTTTTGTGGAGTGTTTTCCTTTTTTCTTTTTTTTTCTTTCTTTTTATTTTTTATTAATTCCAATTAACACTATAATCAAGACCACCTTCAGATGCCAATAAGAAAAAGGAAATCGAACATTATGGATACAAAAGACAGAGAGGTAACACAAATAGATGTGGAAAAATCTATGGAGAAAAGATTTAACATATTGGAAGCCTTGGAGCCAAATGACAGAAAATTTAAAATAGAAATCTTAAAAATACTCAGAGATATACAAGAAAACACAGAAAGGCAATTTAGGGAAATCAGAAAACAACTCAACGATCACAAAGAATATATTACCAAGGAAATTGAAACTATAAAAACAAATCAAACAGAAATGAAAAACTCAATTCAAGAGCTGAAAAACGAGGTAACAAGCTTAGCTAATAGAACAGCCCAGATAGAAGACAGGATCAGTGAAATAGAAGACAAGCAACTTGAGGCACAACAGAGAGAAGAAGAAAGAGACTCAAAAATAATAAAAAATGAGAAAGCCCTACAGGAATTGTATGACTCCATCAGAAAGAATAACATAAGAATAATAGGTATATCAGAGGGAGAAGAGAAAGAAAATGGAATGGAGAATATACTCAAACAAATAATAGATGAGAACTTCCCAAGCCTATGGAAAGAATTAAAGCCTCAAATTCAAGAAGCAAACAGAACACCAAGTTTTCTTAACCACAACAAACCCACTCCAAGGCACATCATAATGAAGATGACACAAACCAATGACAAAGAAAAAATTCTCAAGGCAGCCAGGGAAAAGAAGAATACAACTTATAAAGGAAGGCCTATTAGATTATCATCAGATTTCTCAGCAGAAACTCTACAAGCTAGAAGAGAGTGGACCCCAATATTTAAAGCCCTGAAAGAGAGGAACTTTCAGCCAAGAATACTATACCCATCAAAGCTATCCTTCAAGTACGAAGGAGATATAAAAATATTCACAAATACAAAAAAGATGAGAGAATTTATCATCAGAAAGCCCCCACTCCAGGAAATACTAAAGGGGGTTTTCCAACCAGATTCAAAGAACAAAAGAAACATAACCGGAGGATGACGTCAGAGTAATGGCGGGGTAGGAAGCGATACCGATAAATCTCCCCCAAAACTCAACAAGATCTTCAACCAGAAACAGAAAAACCTATACTTGGAGCTTCCAGATGCTTCGCAATACACCCAAAGGTATGATTGAGTGAAAAATTGGCTAAATATATAACCAAACCCCGAAGGAAATAGGGAGTAAGAAATGCTCCGCCTTCCTCACTAACCTAAACAGGGCGGCTTTCTCTGGTAACTGTGAATATAGAAACTGAGGCGGGCAAAGGGGGTGAATACAAACGGCCGAACCAGGCTGTGGCACGGAGATCCAAGCCGAGGAAAATCTGATCCTGTGGCAACCCGGGCAATACAAGCTAACACTCGCGCCAAACCCAAACAAAAGAAAGATAAGCGGCGCGGCCATTTTACCCGGTCTCCTGGTTGGTGCGCAGTT